>NC_056661.1:151421267-152626267 GCF_018350195.1 Panthera tigris
AAAAGGAAGTACCAGCTGATGCTTAAAAGGCTGGAAGGTCAAATGACCCCCTAACTTTCAAGTCAACATCCAACTTCCTTCTCTATGCTCTCGTACTGTGCCCCTCACATGGAGGCGTCTTCTTAACCTGCAAAGATATTCTTGATGTTGTTTTGAGCATACAAGAAAGAAGGCAAAAATAAATAAACAAAAGAAGAAAAGGAAAGGAAGAAAAAGAACAATGGTAAATGGATGGAAGAATAGCTAGAGAATGAAGGAAACTACCACCTCTCTCCAGGCCCATCTGGGCTCAGAGTAGCTCTAGCTACTCCCTGGAGCTAGAAATGGGATCAGCTTTTCTGAATCTCATGATTTAGGGGGAAAAAATCAAGATTGGAAGAAGCAAGGAGGACTGGATATCAAAAAAGTAACAACAATGTCTTTTACCTCATTCTAGCTCTAAAGTATATGGCAAAAGCAGGGGCGCCTGGGTGGCTCAGTCGGTTGAGCAGCCGACTTCGGCTCAGGTCATGATCTCGCGCTCCGTGAGTTCGAGCCCCACGTTGGGCTCTGTGCTGACAGCTCAGAGCCTGGAGCCTGTTTCAGATTCTGTGTCTCCCTCTCTCTGATCCTCCCCCGTTCATGCTCTGTCTCTCTCTGTCTCAAAAATAAATAAACGTTAAAACAATAAATAAATAAAAAATTTTTTAAAATAAAAAAAAATAAAGTACATGGCAAAAGCAAAGAGCAATAACAACAAAAACATGAGCCCATTTGTCCTAGGAGCAGAAAGCTTTGACCCTCCAGTTCTCAACCATTCAATTTTGAAAAAGTCAAACTGTAGATTTCAGCTCTCAGTTTCACCAACCACAAAATGGATAATTACTATGACTGACTATATAGTGAGCAACACTATCACCCTTTCAGCCACCTACTGCACAATGTGATTTGAGTCCTCACAGCGAGTTCTATGAACCGAACGAAGACCACTCTCTTTGATGATGTAGATTATTCCTAATCCTGAATAGTAAAGAATGAAGTGTGTTTACATGCCCAACCGTGCACACACTGGGGGTGAGGGCAGGAGGAAGAGGATTAGTAAATGTTCTGGAATAAACAAATACGGGTTTGTGGATGCAAAATATGCTATCTGGAAAAACTGCAGGCCTCAGCTCTCTCTGTATAGGAAAAGCTTTAACTTTCAGATGTGCCCCTTGTCACTGCAAAATGTGGGAAACTTTATGCAAAATGTGTTTTTGGAAAGAACTCTATTCTAGTTCTAAATTTACTACATCTCTCTCTTTCGTTACTAACTTTAATCCTCTGTTGCAGTTGTTTTCGCACTTGAAATCATAATAATACTCCACTTGTGATACCATAATTGTTGCTACGTAACCACATGTGCTGTCATCAGTAGGGTTCCGGCTTTAGGGGGTTATGAGATTTTCCTGCTGAGTTGTATAAGATCCTGCCTCATGAGGAGATATTCTCCCTCACCAGATGAGTGAAGGTGCTTTGTGGAGACATGCTGGTTTTCCATTGTAAATTACAGAGGGTCCTTCTTCTCCTGGCTTCCTCTCTCCTCCAACTCCTCCCCTTGCCGCAAAGCCAAGTTATGCACCAGTCAGAGAAAGTCTGACGCATGGCTGTTCTGCCTGCATATTTTACTCTGGCCCTTATTTAATTGGGTTTCATTTAACTAATACCTACAGATATTCATTAACACAACTTGTGAAACCCTTTTGCCAGATGCTACAAAGAATAAAAAGAGATGAGAAAAACCCTCAAGAAACTTATAGTTTAGGAGGTTAAGCACAATGAATACTAAAAGCAATTAACACAAAGCAAAGCAAATAAGGATCACTAGGTGAGTATCAACGCTTCAAACAGGAGTCCAAAGGAAAGGCACGTCAGGTCACTTGCAGTAAGGAAATAACAGCCAAATCATCTTGGAGACAGAAGTGGGTTAAAATGTTTCTACGTTTGGAGAGAAAAGATGGAAGGGTCCTAGCCAAAGGAGGAACTGAGGCAAGACAACAAATCTCAAATTATGGTGAGAAGATGAGATTTTTGTAATAGTCAGGTAAGGTACTCATACAAGGAAGTACCAAGACTGGAGCTCTATTTTATGATTCTAATATCAGTGAGTATATTAAATAGATCCTCAGAGGAATCCTCCTTACTGACTTCGAATTTTCTCAAGAGTTATGTATACTATTTATATCACCATTGGGTGCCTGAGTGGCTCAGTCACTTAAGCATCTGACTCTTGATTTCAGCTCAGGTCACAACCTCATGGTTGGTGGGTTCGAGCCCCACATCAGAGTCTGTACTGACAGAAAAGACCCTGCTTAGGATTCTCTCTCTCCCTCTCTCTTCCCCTTGCTCACTCACGTGGGTGCATGCTCTCTCTCTCTCTCTCTCTCTCTCTCTCTCTTTCTCCCTCTCTCTCTCCAAATAAATAAATATTTTTAAAAAGTTTTTTTGTACGTTATGTTATTTCTTTTTGATGTCATTTTTTTATGTGGTCTACTAGCTAAGATAATCCACCTTTCACATTTAGGTGTCTTTGTCTAATAGAGTTGACACCGAGTGTCATTTTGATGACTCTTAACATTTTTCCCTGAGCAAAGTGATTTCCCCAACTTACCACCTATGAATTACTTACAAACGCCGTTTCACCTACAGGATCTCCTATTAAAATACAAAAAATTCTGCAGGTGTAACATACCAAGTCCATATCAAATATCTTGGGAGAACTCAGTAAGCATTAAATTCATATTGGAGGGGCACCTGGGTGGCTCAGTTGGTTGAGCGTCTGACTTTAGCTCAGGTCATGATCTCGTGGTTCATGAGTTCGAGCCCCACATCAAGCTCTGTCCTAACAGCTCAGAACCTGAAGCCTGCTTCCGATTCTGTGTCTCCCTCTCTCTCTGCCCCTCCCCGCTCACATTCTGTGTGTCTCTCTCTCAAAAAATAAACGTTTAAAATTTTAACAAATAAATAAATAGATAGATAAATAAATTCATATTGGAGAAGAGCAAGAGTTGAGGCGTAGAGACAGCTGAATCCAGACCTCAGTTCTAACACTCATTCGCTGGATGATCTTAGCCGTGTAAGGTAAATGGTCTCAGCATGTGCTTTTCATCGCCTAAAAAATAAGCTAATAAGTATGTGCACTTTGCACAATTATCTACTGTGAGGCTTGACTGCAATATCCCTTTTGTGGGAGTGCCTAACAAAACAGCAAGCGCTCAATAAATGCTCTGTGAAGCACTCAACAGTAAATATTTGGTTCTTTTTCTTTTCACATCTCCAGTTCCCATCAAAATGGCTGGCACACAGTAGGTGCCTAGTGCCTAATTTTGATCTTGTTGTCAAAAAAAGGAAGCAAGGAGGCACTGCCGCTGTACTTGCACTCTACCTGCCTCCCTATGGGATATGGGAGCTTTGCCAGTTATTTACCTTCTCTGAGCATCAGTTTTCTCTTCAAAAATGAAGAAAGTTACCACTTTAAAGTACTGTAAGGAGATCCTATAAGAAAAGTATCTGGAATGTTCTAGGCATATAAATAAAAGCAAGTTTTATCTGCTTTAATAAGATTTAATAAAACTTCATATTGGTTCTTTGCCCTTTTTCCTCTCTGGAAGAGAAGTCCCTTTCTCAGTCTATCATCCATGAGTCTCTTTGGCCCCCTACACATTCATTTAACATAAATAAAAACACATCTGCTGTTACAAATTATCTGTAAGAACACAGGCTCGGAAAAAAATCACAAGATTTAAACTTTTTTGGTGTTTCTGTGCTGGGTGTTAGCAGTGGGGCGGGCTAGGAGAAGACACAGAGGGACTCCTGAGCTAAGAGCCCGAGTGGACACCAGGAAGGAGAAACAATGGGGTGTATTTTTCTTTTCATAAAGAATCCTGCATTAAAAAAATTGTTCACGACATAGCTTTGCCTATCCACCAAAAGAAATGGAAAATGAGGGGCGCCTGGGTGGCTCAGTCGGTTAAGCGTCCGACTTCAGCTCAGGTCACGATCTCGCGGTCTGTGAGTTCGAGCCCCGCGTCGGGCTCTGGGCTGATGGCTCAGAGCCTGGAGCCTGCTTCCGATTCTGTGTCTCCCTCTCTCTCTGCCCCTCCCCCATTCATGCTCTGTCTCTCTCTGTCCCAAAAATAAATAAATGTAAAAAAAAAAATTAAAAAAAAAGAAATGGAAAATGATATTTATCCTTTGAGAGCAGAGTAAAATTTCTATTTAGCCTAATCTTACTTTGTAGGCTTATGGAGTTGAATAGATATTCTTTCTAAATCTTCATCCACGTCTCCTTTTCTATGTTGAACTTAAATTACTCATTTTCTAAGTCTGTGCTTTCAGCTGTGTTTCCACCAACTCATTCTTAAAGGGAGCAGGTTAAGAAAAACCCCAGAAGCAGCTGGGCTGTATATTACCTACTTGTTTATACATCCCTGTCATTAAAAACTACAGGTTGACACACATGGATGACTCTACCATTGTACTGATGTGTATTCAGCGCTATTTTGCCAAGATGATTTAAAAAGATAATTTCACTCTGTATGCCTTTTCTTTCATTTTATTTATGTTTTTTAACACAATAGGTTCTGGTTTGTGTACATCTCCAGTAAATCCGTTTCTTTGTCTCTCAGCTGTGCTTGGGGGAAGCTAACACTGACTCACGTCTGGTCTGACATCTCTATTGAGCATGACAGCATTTTCCTTACCTGCCTGACAATCCCCAGTGCCGTTCCTGGTGAGGGAGTGAATGGAGAGAAAACGCCTACCATCCCCTCTGGCGTCCGGGGCAGTGGGGAGAACAGGTCTCTGGCCAGAGAGGAGCCACCAGGAGTCATCATGAATTGTTGAGGCAATCTGCTGGCTTGAGAACTTCCTGGACAAGGATCCAAAGAGACGCAGCCGCGCTTGCTTTCCCAAGCAGACGTGACACAACGATTTGTAACAATACAGTATTGTCCCCACTAGAAACAATGGAAAAAAACCAGGTTCTTCAAGGCCAAACAAGGGCAGTGTGTAAGTATGCAATCAGGCAGACAAATACAAAACCTGCCATAAGCTTTCCTGAGCCCCAAAACCGAGATGATTCACATCTATTCTTGCTCTCATCTCCAGCATTTCCCCCTGGAGGGCTCCCCTTCATCTCATTAATTCCACTTGCTCCCAGATGGGCATAATCTCTTAGAATTTTATAATTGGAAGTACCTTTGAGATCACAAAGGTTCACGGTCTCATTTTAAAGATAAGGAAACTGAGGCTAAGGAAGGTGAAGGAAATTGTTTGAGTCCAGACAGGTCAGTCAAGGCTAAGCCAACGTCAGCGCTGTGGCCCTGAGTTGGGGTGAACTAAACAAAGCATGAGAAGATAATTTCTGTGATGCTAAGTGATCATACAGGCAGGGCTTGAGCTGAGTAAGCACCAGGGGACAGGGTATTTCATTCCCTCTTCTTGGCCTCTACTGTGAGTCACTTGCGAGCAAGAGTAACTGCCCAGCCTCCCTTTTCTACCTGCCCTGCCTATTCTTCTTTAGCATTCTGACTTACCACAGGAGGGTCCCCTACCTGAAAGACAGGTGAAGGGATGTCTTTAGAAGGCAGAGCAAACGGTAACAATGAATATAGCAATAGTAGGGGCTCTTACTGAAGGTGAATATGTGCCAAATGACATGCAACTTGCATTTCATTTTTTAGAAGAGCTCTCTGAATCAGATTTGTTATTCCTATTTTACAAATGAAGCAAGTGAGTCTGAGAGAGGCTAAGCAACCAGCCCAAAGCGATGGAGACAGGTTTTGATGCGAGGTCTAGCTGATTTCAAAGTCAGGGCCCCACGAGACTGGGAAGAACCAGGGGCTAACACTTTGCATCTGCTAACACTCTGCTCAGGACCGAGATCACTAACACAGCCAAACTCCTCTTCTGCTCTCTTCCTCACCAAGCATAACATCGTCCAAGCCAGTAACCCAACCGAGACCAAGAAGTGGAATGTGAATTGTATAAAATCCCTAAATTTCCACTCCCACACACCAATCATCACTACCAGCCTGACGGACAGAAGGCACCGGGAAAGGGGAAGGAATTGGACCGTGCAGGTACTTGCTTCCCCTATCCCAGGAGCCCTAGGAAAAGCTCACACAGTACAAGGCACAAATGTAAAAACTATGCCAAACCCCTAAGTCCAGAGTCACTGGAACAACAGGCTATATGTTAGGTGATTTGTTCTCTTTCACGAAGGGATGCATTTCACTTTTGATTCCCACGCCTGTCTGCGAAGACTCAAAATACTGTGCATCACACAGCACTGAATGTATATCTGTTTCCCAATACTGGTTTTCAAATACTGAAACTTCTTTTTAATACGAATTGTTTCAAAAACCTTCACTCAAGAGCTGTTTTCTTTTAGATCTGGATGCCTAAGAAACTACATGATGATGAAAAGCTACTAGGAACCAGTAACACTTCCAAGTGAATTTTGCATTTTGTCATAATAGCATCTAGGTACACTTGGAACAAAGAAATACTACGTTTATGCCTGAGCTACATAGTCTGGGCAGTTTTCAGACTGCACTGGGAGTGCAGATGGATTTACAGACCCCCTATAATCTCCAGCACCTCGCGGGAGAACCCTAAATGAGCCGCCAATAAAGTCAAATTCCTGAGCATCCTGTAGGTCATTGCTTCTCAAACTTTCATGTGCTCAGGAGTCTTCTGGGGATGCTTTTAAAATGGGCAGGTCAGGGGAGGGGAGCTGGGGGGCGGGCCTGAAACTCTGTACTTCTAGCAGGCTCCCAGGGAATGCCAATGCCGCCCTGCACGGACACCCTTCAGCAGCAGCCCCTGACCCATACCTACCCAGTGCAGCCCAGCCTTTCACCTGCCTACTTGCCACCTCTACCGTATTCCCCCTACTCATCAAGCCCTACCCCCCTCTTGCCGCCATTTTTCCTGAGGGGTGAGTGTGGGGATGTGCGTGTGAATGTAGCTCCCAGAAGGGTGAATCTTGTCTCTGAGACCTCGCTGATTCTCCTTTCATTCTCAGCGCACTCATAGCCCAGGTGTGTTACACAATTAACCTCTCTGCCTAGGATTGCCTCGCGGCTATTTTGCATGTGTTTGTGTGGGTGTCGGTGGTGTTTAGTTGTATCTCTTTGAAAGCAGAGATAATGTAGAATATACTCTCCACAGCAACCAGTATTGCTAAATCAATTCTTGGGAGTTGATTATCTGGATGAGAAAAATACACATCCTGGTATGGGTATTAAGGTGCAGACAATTCAGCATATGAATGAGAGAATTACATACATACTGACTGCTAAACATTTATTTCTCAAAATTATAGGTGCCATTTATCGATCACTTACTAAGAGTCAGGCACTGGGCTGCCTTGTGTGCTGTCTCATTTAATTGTCACAGGGCCCTAGCAGGGGAACCTCCAAAGCTCACACTTCAACAGAGTGCTGCCTCTCATTAAGTACCTACCAGGTACCAAAACTCAGTTAAAATCTGTAGAAGATCACAGAACAAGACATTATTCTGCTCTCTAGGCAGCTGCAGGCACAAATAATGAGGTTGCACTTTGGCAAGTATAATAATGCAGGTCAATGCACACTGCCACGAGAGGAGACAGCCATCCAATAGCACTGGGAAAGGCCTAAGAACTGACATTCAAACTAAATGTTTAAAAACAAAAAACAGAAACAAAAACCATGGGTCCAAGCAGAGAAAGGTAGAAGAGCATAAAAGGAAATGATAATGCATGTGCAGAGCAAGGGGGTATGACAGAGCATGGTAAGGTTGAAGAGGCCCCCGAAGCTTGGAACCCACACTGCACGTGGCAGCATGGTGGGAGAGCAGCGTGGGGGCAGTGATTTTCTCTGGGGAGGTGGGGGTTGCTAGGTATGGAACCTTTCTCAAACTGCACATCCCCACCCCAGGAATGTGTCTCCCTTCCACATCACCCATAAGTTCATCAGAATCTCCTGAAGAAGACAGCTGGGGAATGGAGAGTTTAACAAGCTCCCTTAGTGTTTTCCAATATGGCCACCATGAGTGACAGTCCCCGCTGAAAAAGTACGATGTGCTGAGAACTGTGGGCTTTATCCCCTAGGCAGTGAAGACCAGAGGGCTTTAGAAATGGGGAAATGACAGAATTGGATCTATTTTTAGAAGATGCAGAGTATGGATTAGAATGTAGAAAACGTGGACACATGAGGCTGCCGAAATAGCAATAATACAGATAATAATAGCTTGTACTTACTGGTGTCCCAGGCACTGTTCTGATTTAATAGTGCAATCAACAGATTTGAGAGCCTGATCTGAAGTGATGTCAGGAGAAATGGAGAGAAGGAATTGCTTCAAGGGAGATCTATAATTGGGCAAGATATGTGCTTAATGTTAAAAAGATTGGTATTTTGTCCCCAGGTACCAGATTGAAGTCTTGGGCTGTCCTAACCCCTGTTCCTCTTCCTCTCAGCATGTCTGACAGACATCTCAGGTGTGTCCTAATGGGAAGAAGTTTAGAGACATGACTCTCTAGGGTCAGCATCGAAACTACACAGATTTGAAAATTTAAAAAGGTGAAAATTCTCCCAGAGCCGGCTGCAGTTTAGGTGCTGTGTCCTTGGCCAAAAATGATGCCAGAGAAAGGAATTTTCCTGCTTGCATGAGCAAGACTCCCATACATTTCCTGGGTTTGCTGAGCTTAGAAACTGGAGATGCCCTGTGCTGCTCTCTCAAGAGAGGCCACTGCAGCTACTGATAAAGCCAGAGCAGGGCTCCTGTTATTGGGGGAGCCCTGAAAATGGAAAATAGTATGATTTAGGGTTGAATTGGTAACAGAATAATTGGCGACAGTAAGTTCAGAAAAGGCAAAGACTTCTATAATGCTAATGGCAAGTTCTCTTCAAATTAATAGATTTTTGTACAAATTCATTCACGATTCATTTATTGAGTGGCTGCTATGTGCCAGGCAAAATATTAGGAGCTGGGGCAAAGAGATACAGGAAAAAAAATTTTTTTAAGAAAAATAAAACAGTTATACTATGAAGCAAGTTTGATTGCCCCTAAAGCATTTATTATCAAGGTGTTACATTTTCTCAGACCACTAGACAGATTTTATGGTAAAAGCAAAACAGAGAAAACAAATTTGATCAAGGTTATATCTTGACTGCCCCCAAAAGTGCAAGCCCTTGACTATGGATCACTGCATTAACGGAGAGGAGTAGGATATCCTGCAGGCACATAACCAATATCTCATTTGTTCAAATAACCACAGTCAGGGCGGCCTCTCTATAAAGGGTTGGCTGGGGCTCTCTGGGACCAAGGCAAAAATCGAGAATGTTGTCTGTAACTATGACAGAAGGAAAAGAGATCCTTGGATAGGCTCATGTTGGCAAATAAACATTCCATCCCCGGTAGGAGTACATTACGACTGAATGATGTACAATCACAACATATTGTCCAGAACTACTGACATGGCCCCACCCAAATATAAAAAAGCCAGGAAGTACAACCTACAATGCTTCCAGAGTGAAGACAGACAGAATATTTAGCAAACAGCACCAATGACTACCACAGAGATGTGGGAGAGTTGGCCCTGTTTTAACTAACCACGATCCCAAAGATCAAGCTCACGCATCAGACTTGATCAGACAATCTAACATGTTCATTGTCAAGAAACTAAAATTGTTGCTGCATTTCTGCTTCTGAAGTAATGGTGTGCTATCCACAGATGAAACGATAAAGAAGGGGGATAGATATGTAAAAACACATGAAATTGAGCCTGAAGTGATTAAACAGAAACACCCCTGAGTTACTCCTTCCCTACTGATATCAGGAGGCTCTTTAATGGTATTACCTTGGAAGCGTTATGGGTTTCATAAATGGCAAAATCCATTCTAAGCCCCATTCTGACCAAGAACTGACAAAAAGGATTTAATACACCCCCTCCCATCACTATCACCCAAAATCACAGCCCACAAAACCAGCTTCCCCCCAAAATAATTTCCTGACCAACCTCAGAAGGAAACGATCATAAAATATTCTGTTAGAAACACTGAGAAGTGCCAGCATTCTTGCAAAGCCTATCAGACAGAACTGAAATCTGTCAGGTAAATTCCTTGATATTGACAAAGTCTGAGACTGAGTATAATGGCTGTGTCACAGCCTCCCAGATCAGTCAGACTGTGCAGGACAATTGCAACATGTGCACCCAGTTTGGACCAAAATCATTCCCCAGGTCATACTGTTTAATGGCCATTGAGCTCTGATTTCACTGTGGAGACAAATGTCAACTAATCTCAGGATGAGCGGCCCTGCCTTCATCATACACATTAAACCTGTATATAAAACAAAATCTTCATAATTTCTGATTGCCCTGGCAAAACCAGGTAGGGGGCAACTCTCGAAGTACCCACCTATTCTTGCTTTGTTACGTATATTACTCTGTTCTACATCTCTCACAACCTACAAAGTAATCGTCTTCTTCAGTATACAGCTGAAAACTCTGAACTTCAGGGAAGTTGAGCGCCTTGCTCAAGATCCAATAGCTCCTAAGCAGTAGATCCCAGAAAGAACCACTTCTCTTCCCTTTCCCCCAGGCTTCTGCTTTGAAGGACAACCAGTCCACTGATACAAAAGAGGTAGTTTATAATAATGGTTAATAATGGTTAATAATAATGGTTTATAATAATGCTAAAAGGCTTTGGGCAGAATTGACCTGGGTATGAACCCAGCCCCAAGACTACACAAATTTGAGGATTTGAGTTGCAGCCTCCTCAATGGTAAAGTGGAGAGAAGCTTCCCACCATGTGGTTTTCATGAAGAATAAGTAAGATTATATATAATGTGTAGGATGGGCCCCGGTACATCATAAGAGTTCCATAAATGTTGGCTGTCATCAACATCATTATCATGTAGGTTCCATGTAGTATAAAGGGGAGAGGCATTTAACTGTGGCAAAAGTTCTACCAAACCTCTTAAGCAGTTTTACATATATTTTCTGGAAGTCAATAAACAGTAAAGTGTCTGGGCAAAATGACTTAATGAAGAAATCCTGCTCTTCTAAAATTTGGTATCTTGATGTCTGAAAGATACTATACCAAGCCATTGGCATGTACTAATTCATTTAATCTTCAGTCACAGTAACCTTCTGTGTCAGATTCTGTTAACATCCCCATTTTGGAGATAAGGAAATTGAGGCCAAGAGCACTTAGATAATTTGTCCAACTCCATACACCTACAAAGTGGTAGAGTCAAGATCTACTTTCAGAAAGCCTACATTCTACCTACTCTGCCAGACTGCCTCTATGCAATATTGATTAGGTGTATAATAATATTGGAGGCAATAATAATACAGGTTGTGAAATGCTGTGTAAAACAAAAGACCGCAGTTTCTTAAGTTGTTATTGCATGATGAAGTGAGGCATAACTTGTGAGAACAGTAGAAATGATCAAGAATTCTACACAGCAGAGCCCCAAACAATGACACTGTGAGGTATGGCAGGGACATAACTTGACACACACTCAAAAGGAAGGGAGCCTCCCTTTTTAAGCCAGGTAAATAGACCACTGACAATGGTAAGAGGCGGGATCCATCCACACAAGAACAGACTTCGGGGAACCAGCTACAGTTGGAGGCAGTGGTGCTCACAGCTTTATCAGCACGGCAATGCAAAGAGAAGAGATCGCTCTCAGGGGCGTCACCTGACAATACAGAACAACTGCATATGGGCCCACATTAGCAAAGAGGCCAAAAACCAATTCCTGACTTGGCCTTTGGTTTCTTATTTGGCTTTGGCAAACTTAAAGTCTTCTTTGCATGCGTTAGAGTCGCTGAGTAAGGATGACTCCAACGCTAACATTTCCAGGGCAGATGCAGGTCAGGAAGAAAGGATGAGAAGTAACCATGCTCATCACTGTGGGTCACGTCACATGGGAATATGCAGGCTCTGAGCACAAACACTCTGGGAACCACGCTCTTGGGTGTTGACTGTGCTGGTGCTGGCTTGACTGTATTAGAGACATCAAAGACATCTACCATTTAAGGAACTAAAACTGACCTCTACGCTCCACTTTGTCCTCCACGATGAGGACAGCTCCCAAGGACCTACAATCTTTGTCACACTCTCCAGTGCCAGACCACTTTGCAAAGATGGCAGAAAGTCCTTGGCTATAAATTTCAAATGCTAAAACAGTTCTTACCCTGAGACAGATGGAAAATGCATTTTTGGCAATATTCTAACCCACTCAAATGTAGTGATTTTTCTCCAAATTGAATCTCAGAATTTCAAGCTGCATTTAATGCTGGCAATATACAACTTCCTGGTTCAAGATATTTAATAACTCTAATAGTTATTGAGTGAGATATGGACAAATGAGACTAATATATGGATATAATTTCCCTTGAAATAATCTCAGAAATGAAAGCCCAAGGGAAAATACGTTTATAATGAGGCAAAATTGATTTTTGCTAAATACAAAAATAGTGCAGGACACATTATTAAACCCCAAAGGGCAGCTTTGCTGCCTCTTTTGATCAATGGCTTGTTTTTTCAATTCTCTGCTTTCAAAGGCTCTCCGTAGTGGGATGGAAGGGTGGGTATGGAGGTACATGAAGGTTGGAGGAGAGGAATGAGGAGAACCCACCAGTGAAGCATGATGACCCCCATTGACGAAAGTCTTCAGGAAGCCTTTTCTAATATCAGGGCTTTCCGTTTAAGAGTTAAGAAAAACTTCTCGGCACCGGAATGGAACACTGCAGATTGTGCGTACAAAATGGGGAAATGGGTTAAAATTCCATCATCAACTTCATCGCTCTTAGAAGGGGGGACTCTCTTGCACTTGTGACCATTCGACAGCTTCTAGCTTCTCTGACCACAGGGATTTCAGCTGTTCCAAGCAACCTGGCACACAGTTGAGCCTTGAAACTAGACTAAGAAGTGCCCCAGACTAAGTGTTATTAACTGGTGCAAGCCTCCCCCGAGAAGACGTATGGAAAGAAATCTGAGCCTACAAACATTTCAGAGGCAGAACAAACTATGTAGGTGTATCATTTATATTTAAAAACAAATGGTACGCTGCTCTTAGATCAAATAAGCATATAAACTAAAACAAAACAATTCCTTGGGCAGCAGTTTCTCCAAGTACTGGATTACTTAAGACTTCTCCAAGTTTGGACAGTGGAAGATAAGCTTCTCCTTTGCTAGTCTGAATCCCACTGCAAACATGGAAATACCAATAATTACCCAAAAGATCTGTTCTCTTTTTGCCTCCCAGTAATAAACAGCACTAAGTAACACTGGCTTTTGGTTCATGAAAGTAGAAATATTTGTTTTATCATTACTT
This sequence comes from Panthera tigris, assembly GCF_018350195.1. Lineage (NCBI taxonomy): Eukaryota > Metazoa > Chordata > Mammalia > Carnivora > Felidae > Panthera > Panthera tigris. The sequence goes on from NC_056661.1 coordinate 151,434,621, forward strand.
TTCTTGAGTATTTACAGAAGCTGCATTCTTTCCCCTAAATCTTTAAAAAGCCATTGCCTCTTTTGCCCTGGAAAAAGTGAAGAAAAGACAATGGTGTACGCACCTAAGAGCTAGTAGGAGACTGTGAAAGCCTTCTGCATATGAGAAACCAGCACACCTGATCCCTTTTAGAGGATCATATTTTTGGGGGTGGCTGGTTCAGCTTCTGCCAAAGTCTATAGTACTGATCTAAACGACAGCACCAATCTAGCTAATTTCAGACACTAGCTAACTGGTTTGCTCAACTGGGGGTTGATTTCATTGTGAAATTGAGAGAAAAAAAAAAAACCACGCAATTGGTCCATAAATTTATTCTTCTGATGTGGGTTAAAAACAAATTCTCTAAAATGATGCATTCATTCTCTCATTAAACATTTTCAAATTCATGTATTTATTGAAAGCCTACTACTACCCATGAGCCACTCAAGTTCATACCAGAGACATCGATAACAATGAGGATCTAGGCCTAAAGAAGCTTACAGGCAGCATGCATGAAACTCATGACGCTAGCTATCGTCTAAAGTTTCTATAACATCACTTATCCTACCATAAATTTAAAAAAAGATGGTAGAACAAAGTGAGGAAAAATTAATTCTATAACAGAGAGGAGAGACTCCAGACTGATGTGACTCTTAACGCTCTTTCTGTTTCCTGTGTGGGCTCCTTACAGGCTCTTTTCTGTTGACGTGACTTCAAGTGCTCCCCATGTCCTTTTTCTACTCATCCTATAGACTATTCCCTAGACAATCATGTTCATTCTCGTGATTTCAGCTCCCACTACAAAATCTACACATCCAGACTAGACTGTTCTCTTGAATGTCAGATTCCCTTGCACATTAGATTTTCTCATCCTGTTGGTACACAGGTACCTTGCGTGCAATAAGACTGACATTTTGTTCATTCGTTTCCCCATCCACTGTAGTTCATCATCCCCTACTCTTTATCTGAAGTGTTAGCTCCACTAACCAACCAAATGTGAAACATGGAAGTCACCTTTGATTCTTCCTTCATTCCCAATAAATCTCACTCACTTGGTCTGTAAGTGCTCTTTGTTTTAAATTCTGAAGACTTCCTCCATACTCTCCATTTTCTAGCTCTGTCCTTGCCCCATTTCCCCTCAGCTACACTGGCACAAGATTCTCTATTGACCCATCCTCTGCAGTCATTTGAATAATCTGAGACATGAATCTGAAAGATGCACTCCTTTATCTAAACCTCGCTCTACCAGCCTTTTGCTATGTACAGCCACCTATACCAGCTGTAAAAAAGCAACGTATCCTCCATTGTTAGTACTCAATGCTCCTCGCATCAGCCTCCAGGGCCCAGGACTTCTCATAAAGGGCTTTCCCTCTGCATAATTTTCTCACAAGAATTTCCCAGTCTTTACCTCCCAACTCTATTCTTCCAAACTTCGTCTGTCTGACAAACTCAGTTTGACTTAAGTCCTTGCATCCAGACAAGCTATACCGATAACTCAGACTGGAAGTCTCCCATGCTGCCTTCCACCGCTACACATTGGTTCCAGCCAGTCCCATAACGGCTCCAGTTTCTGGGGACACAACTTAGACATGAGGAAAAACCATGATGCAGAATAAACATCAAGACCCTTTCTGGGTTCAGGCCTAGCACGGTGGTCCTAGCTCACCACTATCACCTACATCTACATGTTGCCCCAGTTGAACTATTCTCCACTGGATGTAGAGGAGATTGCAGCTTTCAACAACGGAGCCCCAAGCTCTTCATATTCCAGTACCAGCAGCCCCCACTGATACAGGTACAGCCACCTCCCTCTTTTGCCCCTCCTCATAACCTAATAGTGCCCTCCAGTGTCATGAGGTCTAACTGCATGCGAAGAAGGTAGAAACTCAAAACCCAATATGCCCTGCCCCATTAACCCCAATAGCTAGAGGTAAAATGTACTAAAGACTCAGAAATCCCCCCCTTTTTGTCCATAAAATGTATTTACACCAGAATTCACTGAGCTCCCACTTGCAGTCCCACCATTGGCAAAAGAAAAGAAGGAGGAGGAGGAGGGGGAGGAGGAGGAGGAGGAGAAGGAGAAGGAGAAGAAGAAGAAGAAGAAGAAGGAGGAGGAGGAGGAGGAGAAGGTGAAGGAGAACTGGAGGAGGAGAAGGAAGAAGAGGAGAAGAAGTTGGGGAGGAGAAGGAGGGGGAGGGGGAGGAGACAAGGCTGTCATGTTCCTTGTTTCCAGGTAGTGGACAGCAGTAACCAACTGCCATCCTAGCAGGGCCACACTAGGCCAGCAGTGTCATCTGTGGAGGTCAGATTCACGGCCTCCTGCAAAACACAGGCTGGGATGCTCACACAGGAAGCAGAATGAAATGACCCAGCTGTGTGTCCTTAGTTCTGAGAACTCCAGAGCCACCAGGACAGGAAGTGTGTAGATGCAAGCAGGGAGCGACCTCACAGTGATGAGAAGCATCCTCTGCTACCTAGCCACAGAGACCCTCCCAGAGGTTGCCTCTGAGCCAAGCTGGCATCCTAGTTATCTCTGTAGCTCATTCCTGACAGTGAAATGATCTGTAGAAACTTCTGATGGGCCTATGTCAGAAGTATTGCTCAGCATTATGCCACTACTTAAGACACATTTTTTCCCAAGCCCAGGATTGTCATGGATGCCAGGGCTCATGGTATCTGCCCTCCTAACCAGGGTATTCCTTTAAACAAGAGCCCTCTAGTGAATAGCTTTGACCTATCTGGGTCAGCAGACGCCCTCACTAGGGTAGCAAACTCCATCCTTGGCAAGGAACCAATCTTTTCATTATTAAATCTCCTATGTTCACCAACCACTCAACCCTCGAATTTCTATCTTACCTGGCATCTCTGTTTTGGGGCACATTTTTATTTGAAACTCCTCAGATCTGATTCACAAGCCCCTACCTACCCCCTACAGCATACTCAGACTAATAACCATAAAGAGCTTGGGCCAATACACAACGGTCACATGACGTGTTATTCCTCCCTAGCACTGCTACGTCAGTATCTCAGTTTTCTCATATGTGGAATGGGAATAATTATAATGCCTACTCCTGAGGCTTGTTTTGGGAAATAAATGAGTTAATGTACATAGAATGCTTAGAATAGTGCCTGGTGTGTATATATAGTAAGAATAAATGTTAACCACTGTTATTATTCCAGCACCACAGAATCTGCATCTAACTTGCTACACGGCTCCACTCAGAACCCGCAGATACCAAACCTTTCCATGCATTTGCTTATGTGCCCCACACTATCCTAGGTTGGGGGGACATAGCAGCAAAGAAATTAAAGAGCTCACGATGTTTATATTTTAGTGGGAGGAAGAGGCAGATAATGAAAATAAATAAACACGTCATATAATATCAGACAGCATCAAAAGGTACCAAGAAAAGAAAATAGGGATGACAGACAGTGACAGAGAGGAAGAGGCAAACTTTCCTATGGCAGGTGGGGTGACTAGGCAGCCCCCAAAAAAGTGGCCTCGAGCTAAGACTCAAAAACTCAAGAAGATTCTGAGCTCAGAGCTAACACTCAAAGGAGAAGTCTTTGAGCTAAGACTTGAATGATAAAAGCCAGACATGAAAAGGTCAAGAGCAGGGGTGCTCAATCTTAGCACTACTGACATTTTTTGTGAGGGACTGTCTTATGCACTGTAGGATGTTTCTCAGTGCCCCTAACCTCTAACCACAGATACTAGTGGCATCCCCAGGATTGTGGCAAAATCACACTCATTGAATAACAATTGCGATCATCTGGTCTCATTTATTGACCCAAGCCATTACTTTATATTCCTGGATTATCAACTCACTTGTAATTTTCTATACAATCATATCATTTCTAAGCCACGTTTTCGCTTATGTTGACCGTTTGACCTCTGTGGAAGACCCTTCCCACCCTTTTCAATTGAATCGTTCTTCCTCATCCTTTAATGCTTAAAGTATCCCATGTACATATCTCTATCACTATAATATATATGTTATAACTGTCGGTCGACTTGTTTATTTCCCTCTACTAATCAGTGAGATTCTCCTGGTCTGGAAATGGATCTTATTCATTTATGTTTGATGCCTAAAACACACCGGGTTCTTGACACATCCTTGGTGCTTAATAAATGTTTGTTGAATAAATGAACTGCTGTGCCCTCAAGGATACTACAATCACTTAGAGGCCAACAAGATAGATGCAGATATAACCCTCAAATAATACAAAAAATAAAACGTGGCATAAGAGAAATAACAACAAAATTTTATTAGAGTTCAGATTCAAGAAAAGTTACTTTCCACTGAGTATTTACTCATTTGCACAGAACAAAGTAAATACTGTATGCTGTTAAATTGTGACTCCTTCAATCCCCCAACATACTCCTATAGTCACAGACCATGTGATCAATAAAGGCCTCACAGACCAGATGTGAGGATGTTTGTGGTTCATACGATCACTCCCACTGCAGAGCTAACATGCAGATATCAGCGAAGTATTTCAACGCTAAGAACCCTAAGAATATGGGGACCCGAGCTGTGTGTCTGAATTAGGCCAGGGCCAAAAATTATCTTCTGATGCCCAGTCTCTTTACGATATAACATCTACTAAGTTTTATCCCTGTATGCGTGTCCCACACCTCTGGAGCCAGAGCAGGGCAGACACCAGACAGTGTGTATGCCGGTAGGAAGCCATCAGTTGTCCACAGCCAGTGTCCATGCCCACATTTTGCTGGTTGCTCCATATTTTGAACATCCTTCTTGGTTATACCCATATTTGGCTGTCAGATCATCAGTGACACTGTCTCGGAGCAGGAGGACCAAACCACACAGAAACAATTTATCCCTTTATTTACAAAGATGAGCTAACTGGAGAGTAATTTGAGAAAATGGACAGGCTAGTGACCAAAAAAATCTTCAGGCAAAATTGCAGAAAATACACCCAACTCAAAAGCAAACAGGCAACTTGGAGAGTGGGAACTGCTCTGGAATTAGGCCAAAGTATTTGTCATGTGGTTTCAGAAAATAATAATCCCCTGGGGTTTAAAGTTCAACAAGCATAAACTAACACTTAGGAGTCCAGGAATGTGTCATCAGCCACACAAGTACATTCCTAAAATGGCCCAGCTGGAACGCTAAGCTAAAGCTTCGTGTGTCTGTATGGTTCACTAAGTTAGTTTCTGCAGTGCTGTTTTGCACATATTCCCATCTCCTTGCCCTAACTCCCAATGGATTCCTACTCTAAATATGAGCCAAAACTCAAGAGAAACTCATCACAAGTGTCTTACACAAAATTCATGCACAGATAGCTTTTATATCTATGCTCACTGATAACTAGAAATACAATTGGAAATAATGCTAAACTTTTAAATAACTTGCTTTCCTCAAATGCCCAAAGCCACAGCAAAGTTATTATCAAATGCAACTATTCCAAAACAAAAAGCAAAACAAACAACAAAAAACCCTTCCAACTTTAGTGAAGTGCCATTTCACAAGTGGCCATCCTGAGGCACAGACAGGTCAAGGGCTTTAGCCAGGATCAAAGTCATGATCAATAAAGTAACACTTGGATATTTAAACTTTAGCTTAACTCAAAACCTGGAGCTCCACACCCCACTTGATGTTACCTCTTAATATAGCTATTGAGTCCAGCCCACATTTAAACACCTACTCACAGACGTTACACCAGATAACACTCTTCAACGAAGCCGTGTTCCCAGACCCACATCTTTGTACCCACACAGAGAATCCAAGGATTTCAGACTACAAGGGATCTTGATCTAGCCCTGCCTTCTCATTTAGTAAGTTATCTCAGTTCTCTGCAACCCACCACAGTGCCCTATCACCAATAAGGTGAGGTCCAAACTCCTTTAGCGAGCAGCACCCTCCATAATCTGACCCTATCTATTTCCAGACCCACCGTCTGCCAGGCACTTTGTACCCACACTCCAGAATCAACAAATAACCTGAATTTCCTAGAAAATACCATGCTTTTTCAAACCACCATGACTATGCTCTGACTTCTCTAGAGCACACTTTCATTCCTTGTCCCTGTACAGAATGGAGCTTTAACAATCTGTTTGAGCATCCCCACTGCTCTAGAGCATTCTCAGACCCTTTCAGAAAGCATTATCGCCCCTTCCTCCATCATTCGTGACACTTTTTACATGCCTCTAACATAGTGCATCTCTCATCATGCGTAAATCTATGTTATTTGCATATCTGTCTTCTGCCACTAGAAGGTGAGTTCCTTGAAGATAGGGCCTTATTTCATTCATTTCTGTCATTTGTGTGTGTAGACTGACACCCAGTGAGTTCTTTATAAAGTCAGAAGAAATGAGATAAAGAGAAATAGAAGAAAAGGCAGTGGACGCTAAAATCAGAGAAGTTAAGAGATTTGCTCAAGATCATCCAAACAGACACACGGATTGCACATCCAGGGACTCTAATCAGTCACACTCTGTCATATAGCCCAGGAGGCACAAAGTCACTTTGCCATCTATACAACATCCCACATCCCACATCCACCCATCTCCCTCCATTTCCGCTCTACCAGGACACCGTTTCTGGTGCTGAGCATAGTTTCTACCCACAGCTCTGCCATAGCTCTGGTGGGAACACTTGCACATGAAAATGGCTGTCAGAAGGCTGAACCCTCTAGGGCCTTAGAAGAGCAGCTGAAGAGGTCACTCAGGTGAGCAGTTTAGTGAATAAGAGTCTTCCATGCAAGATTGGTGGGCAAAAGCTCAAGAACAACAGATACACTCCCTTCTCCCATCAGTTGCTCCCGGAACCGCTATTCCACTACCAAACCCCAACCTCCTAACCTTCCAGCATACCAGCCCCAAGGACAGTCTCTGGGACTGTGGGTCTTGCTGGCTGTCTCTCCATTGTCTGGGAAAGCCCCATGACTGAGCACGGCCTCTCCTACTTGCAAGAAAAGCTGGCCAAGAAAACCAGCCAAGAGATTAGCCAGCTGGCAGCCGCTCCAGGGGTGTGGCTGTGTGAGCCCAGACCAATCTCCCAGCACTGTGTAAGGGCTTCCCGTTGCCAGGAATCAGTCTTTCCAGCCCACAGCCAGCCTCCTCTGCAAGTGTCATAGCAATCCACCCCTCCCATGGGGCCTAGCCCAGAGAGAGCAGCCCCTCCCCAGCTACTGCCAATTTGCACCTCATTAGCAACAGCCTCTCCCCAGTGACAGTCCCTCAGAAATTCCAGACTGAGCACCTCCTTGGTGCTAAATGAAAGCTGGGTGCTTGGGGAGAATGGCATCTGAGCTGCTAGAATGACAAGTCTGAGGGCTTCCTAGAAAACTAGGAGAGCACAGGCTACCAACAGGAGACAGAGAACGTTGTGTCTGGCAGTGACCAATGGTTGGAGGTTAGGAGGTTCTAGAAATCAAAGGGATATTATGAAACTCAAGTCGATGGCTCAAGGTGAATGGTGAGCGAATGAATGCAGGTGGGCTGTGGCAAAATGCCTGAGGAATGTGACAGGAGGTGTCTCCTTTACTTGGATGCTTGAAAAATGATGTAAAATGACCCATCCCTTCCCCCATCACAGAGAGGTAGCATGAAATACCTACTGAAACTTTTAGACGAACCAAAAACATTACTGTCTGTTCAAAAATTCTAAAGGAACATACTGATTTGTCAAATTTCCTATCGTCCTTATTGAGGAAGAACAGAGTGAACAACTTCCAGTTAGCCATGGTGAGGTGGACACATACCTCTATCCCAACTCCCTCTGGAAACTCCTGCTAAAATGAAAGTAAAGGAAATAAGAGACATAATTTCACAAGAACGGAAAAGGGATGACAACAAGATTTTTGGAAGATGGACAGGGAACTGAGTAGAGGTGACTGAGTGCAGGCAGGGCAGAGGCAAGAGAAGCAAATGGGAGGTGGGTTCCCCTGCAGGGCTCCAGGAAAGTTCTGGATGGGAGGTGCCAGGTATACCTGAACATGAGGGTGGGAGAAGGCCTGAAGTAGGCTTTACAGAGACCATTCAGATCCCCACCCTGAGAGGCCTGGTGGCTACTCCTGCAGCACAAGGCCAGGAAGCTGGAGATTTAGTTCCTAAAGAGACTAAACCGGAGAGAACCAGGAACACCAGTCATAACTGGGTTTGAGTCTGAGCCCTTCCACCTAGGGCAGAAAGATCAATCAAAAATCTACGCACCAAATAGTGAAAGTTCCGGTCACAGAGAAACCATGGGTATCAACCTCTTAAAACAAAAGTAGACCATTCTCCTCAGAGAACTGTACAGAAAATATTAATGTTTAGGGTTTTCCTAATAAAACCAAACATGTCCCTCATCAATCACTCCGTAATGAAGATTAGTGGCCTCACAAGTCACATACATGTACACATGGAGCTTCCATTCAGCCTTTTGGAGCCTCTCTCTTAAATATGAATGGATCATCAGATACTTGAATAGAAACTCCAACATGAAAAGAAGGTACTGACAAAAAAAACAAAACAAAAAAACATTTTTTTTGAAAAAAAAAAAGAGTTTATATTAGGCCAAACAAAACATCCAAAAATTATCATTAATATCCTTAGAGAAATAAAAGAAGATATTAAGGCCATAGAAAAAAATGGAGTACTATAAAAAAAAGAACTCTAGAAATTAAGAAAGAACTCTTAGAAATTAAAAGTAGGATCACAAAAAATTAAAAAATCAATAAAAGGATTGAAAATAAATGAGGAAATTCCCCAGAGGGCAGATAAAAGGAAAAGAGAACTTTTAATAGGAAAGAAAATTAGAAGAATATTCCACTAGATACAAGTAACTATATAATATAAATTCCAGAGAAAACCAACAGATAAAATGGAGGATCCCTAGACAATAAAACCAGAAAATTGCCTAGAACTAAAAGTTTTCAGATTGAAGAGATCTAAAAAGTTCCCACACCATGAATATATGCAGCCATGCTAAGGCACATATTCTCTTTAACCAGAAGGAGAAAAAAAATTAAATCCACAGAGAATGAGAAAATAAAAGTTATTGAGAACCAAATGGATTTGGACTTCTCGACTGCAACTTTTGGAAGCAGAGCAGCAACCCAGAAACACCCTCGTCACTCTGAGGTAAAAGTATTTCCGGTCTAGAACTCCATACCCTGAAAAACTCTTGATCAAGAGTGAGGTCAGGAAAAAAAAAAAAGATATTCTGGGACATGAAAGGACTCAAAATATCTACCTCCTATGCACCCAGTCCAAGGAAGCCACCTCTTGGGAAACTTTTTCCACTTGGTCATCTAAAAATATGATGGGGAAAAAAATAAATAAAAGATAAAAAAATAAAGAAAAATATGATGGGAAAAAAAAACCCAACCAAGAATGTGGTGGGTACTGTTGCTCTTGAAATTTTCGTATATTCCACCAAACGAGGCATAAATCAAAGACGAAATCTAGGAAAACTAGAAAATGAGGAAGAAAGAGAGCTGTGGTCCCGACCAGCCCAGAAAGGGGGAGATGTGAGGGACCTGGGAGGGTCATCTACTCAAAAACAAGGAAAATGATACATTTCTGGATATGTTTAAAAGCCATAGAAGTTGTATGGTTCTTTTAAGAAGTTTGTGGAAGGGGTGCCTGAGTGGCTGAGTCCATTAAGCATTTGACTCTTCATTTGGGCTCAGGTCATGATCTAACAATTTGTGGCATCGAGCCCCGTGTCTACCACTGTGCTGGCAGTGCAGAGCCTGCTTGGGATTGTCTCTCTCCCCTTCTCTCAGCCCTTCCTCCACTCGTGCTCTCTCTCAAAATAAATAAACTTTAAAAACCAAAAACCAAAACCAAAACAAATTATAAAAAAATAGATGTTTGTGGAAGAATTAGGAACAAGTCCACATAATTTTTTTTTTTTTAATGTGACCAATAATGGAAGGAAATGTCTTCAGTAGCCCACTGGGTGGCCCAGACATACATAAGATTTACAAAGTCGGTAACAGAAGCATATATGAATGATTCAAATAAAATTGTGATCTGAGCATACTGGAGAGATGAAAGAAGGGATACATGCAGGTGGGACAAAAAAGAATGATATCCTCACCTTCTCAGAGGAAACAGTTGAGAGAGTTTACAAAACATGTTATTTATAAATAGAAATGTCGAATCTAGAAGAAACAGCTAACAAGTCATACCAGCTGTGGGGAAATGGGAATATGGGAGAAACACAGAGAAGAGGATCATGGTTTTGCTCTAAGCCTGTGCTAGCTATGAACTGTGCATTAAGCTGTACTTATGTACCACTCGATTTAAATAAATATTATGTTCAAAAACTAAAGCAGAAAGTTGGCTAATCCTCACTACCTGCGTTAGCACCTCTCCAAAATGATGTGCAAACCTATGCTACGGAGCTGTCGTGAAGAAACGTAATTACCCTGGGAAGTTCACAAGGTCTTCCCATGTGTCCACGGCAGATGGCACACACATGATTTACATGGTGGTAGGGCAGCAGTGTCTTGCATCTCAATAGGGTTTATAATTTACCAAGTGCCTACATCGTTCAATGCGGCCTCGACAACCGTGCTGTGCAGCAAGTATCACCAGCCTCATTTTTCAAACGAGGACACTGGACTTCAGAGAGAGTGAGACCTCTCCGAGGGTTAACAAGTGACACGCAAACAATCCAACTCCATTTGTGAGCGTGCGCACGTGTGCGTGCGCGCACACACGCGGTAACAGGGGTAAACAAGGTCACGTTAGCAGACTTATTTTCTAATTTTATTTATGCCTCTGTTGATCTAAGAGAGTGAGGAATAAACATCTTTGAAAGAAGGCTATCAGGAAAAAAATCGAGGGTCATCTATATTTTTTTCATTTAAAACAAAAGTGGCTTCATTGAGTAACGTGGAAAGGAATACGAAGTTTTGCGTCTTGGAGTTCACTGTTATCAGACTGAATTACCACACTGCTTGGTAGTGGTGGTCTCCACATCATTAATAACTGGGTCTGTTGAAAGGTGGACAAAAAGAGTTTTCTAATCTTAATTCTGAAATTCGTTTGCAGGTTGCATCCTCACGTCAGACAGGTCATGTGTGCCTGTGGGCCCAAGACTACTCATCACTCCCGGGAGGTCCTCAACGGAGCCCCTATTCCTTCTTGCATATTAAAGAAGTTGCTCAAAGTTGATCTCAAAGGTGCTCTCTCTTCTACCCAATTTTCTCTATTTTCCATTTATATGGGAAAAATGGTTTTCCAAAATGTAGAGTGTGGGCCAGCTCTCAAGCCTTGCAATGCAACATACATAATGCACAGAATAAGCTGGGCATTGTCCTGATCCTTCAGGAGCAGGCGTGAAAGCCAGGGGACAGAATTGGTCACACTGACTTTCCACCACTTTGCTGCACTCCATTTACTGAAGATTAGGTCTGAAAAGAGTGTGCAGTTCGCAGCTGAAAGCAAATCTTTCCGAGCTGCAAAATTATCTGTATTTCTATTAACTGGTCCAGCCAATCCCTATTCATGTAATAGCGTTAGACAGTAACACAGCCCTCTGACAGTGAACAACGTTTAAGCTGCTCGACTACTATTTTCTAATACATTCAGAACACACATTTCTCTATTAATTTGTTCAGTGACTTCTAGGTATTGGGATCTGGAAAAAAACTTTCCACTTCATTAACAAAAGTTCAATGATGTGATTTGGGGAGTTTCTCTAAACAGATTAGAAAAAGTTCCCAGCTCTAAGACAATCTAAATTCCCCAATTTTCTCTATAGTTACCAGGTTAGAACTTAGGATAAGGTTGTCTAGCTACAGTATTAATTAATGACATCAAATCTAACCATTTATTACACTATTTTATGTAAAAATTAGTTTTATGTTTAGGTTCTGAGGCTACCCCACATTCTCCTTACTCAACCTTTCCCAGATTCTTATGGATTTGAGATTCACCCTCCTTCCTCGTGTCCTCCTTCCTCCTTCCTATTGTCCCAGATGCATGAGAGGAACACGGCTCTCAGCCACCATGGCCACTGCAGAGAGAACAGGGATCTCCCTTCCCTCTTCATGTCCTGAGGGAGGGAGGGAGGGAGGGAGGGAAGCTCTTGTCCACTCTGGAATGTTTCATGGCAGGGCAGGGTAGAGGTGTCACTTTTGCAGCAATGGCTTCTGTAGTAATAACAGTGTCTCCAGAAAGACGAATTAGCAATGGATCCAGCAAGAACAAAGACTTTCTCACATTTGGGTACAGACCACCACCTCTCTTCTCCCAAAATCTCCCATGGCTCTCTGTTAACTACAAAATTAAAATTCCTCCAATGGCATTCAAGGCTTTCTATAAAGAGTATTAAGTTACCTCTCTTGCCTGACTTTTCACTACATATCTCCATGCTCAAAGCAAAATTATCCCACAATTCACATGGCTGCCCCAGTACATTATTCATTTCCATCCACCAAGTCCTTTCTCAGACAATCCCTCTGCCTGGATTGTCCATACCTGCTCTCCTTGTGTCCTGTTTCCTCTTGCTGGAATATTACCAAACCATCAAAGCCAACATCTCAAGAAAACCTCCAAGCAGAACTAACTTCTCTCCCCCTCTTTGGTTTTTCTACAACTCAGAAATAGTCATGTGCATTACTTTATGCCTGTTGTTTACCTTTGTTCAAGCTCTGACGTCTAAGAGGTATAGAGAAGATATATAACTCCTAGTAAAGACCCTTCATATGTGAATTTCTAGGTAGTTTAAAGCTAGAAACCTGTTTAAAGCTTCCACTCCAAAAAACTCAAATGTTTGATTTCAGGGGCTGTTGAAAAAAGAGAAGAAGCAAATGTACTGTGTTCCAAAATTGTTTCTAGTTTGCCATTTGGAACTTAGGGTATGTTTCCTCCACTGTATCAGTGATATGAATAAATACACTTATCTGCACCTGGCCATCCCCTCTTCTTTCTTGAAAGCACATTTAACCATTATCTGCTCTTAAAGGTCTTTTTCCACTCTTCCATTTGATGTAGGGACCCTTCCTCTGGGGCCCCCAACCATCCCTCCACCTTTGAAGTTATCACTCTGTACTGTTACGGGTCAATTCCGTCCCTCTCCCTCCCTAGACCATACATTCTTCATAGCAGAACTTCTTACTTCTCTTATTTGTAGCACTTAGCATAGCATTTGGCACACAGTAAGCACTCAACACGTGTTGTTATTGCTGTTGTTGTTTCTCCAATAAGTTATAATCAATCTGAAACGATTTTAAGGTAGAAACCATGTTATTCAACTTTGGATTCCTCAACAAGGGCTTGAAATAGTGATTTGCACATACGGCGCGTGAGTATTCCACAACTATTCCTATGAAACTGGTAAGTTTTTATCCAGGGAACTGCTCATGTTATAAAACATAGGTGAGAAAAACCCAATGATTCTCCCCTTGATGCTTTTTTTTTTAGTACTTTTTTCTTGATTTTCAATATCAAGACTTCAAAGAAAGCACTTGATGCGTGGGAGAGCCTCAGAGACCAGGGAGATTCATGTATTTCATTTCTCATGTTCTAAAGCTTCTCTCCTTTTCAATTTCTCATCATCCTCACAAATTATCTCACTCCCTTCAGCTGAGGAGGCACATTACTCAGGTTATTTTTAGAACACCCTTGTGTGCAATATTGGCAGTTCAAAGCACCAGAGAATCCACACAAACACAAGGATTCTCCTGGGGCTTTTGCTTTGTCCTTGAAGCCCTTTTCATAGACTCCTATGGTCTTTCCTATAAGAACCAGGTGAGCCACATTAAAGGTTCAAGTCCATGCATTTTTACTTCCATGCCTCCCTGGTGAATTTACACTAAATATTTATTGAACATGATGGGAACTAATATAAGAATAAAACAGGGAGCACAATAAGCAATTTCTGCCACATAGAACCTAAAGCGGCACATCCATATTCCAAGTTCATACCCTGCATCCTGGACCATGCCTTTGCCAAATTTCAGGAACCTCCTGATGGAGAAGCAGTGATGCTCTTCCCCCACCCTTCACTCTACTTCCAAATAACAACTACTACAAACTAAGTATTTTTGATGGCAAAACAGCCAGTCTACACCAAAGCTATAGAACTTGTTCCTTCCTACACAGAGCCCCGTACGTCTGGCAATTTAGAGGAAGATGAAGATTACAAAGAAGACAAACTTCCTGTCCTTACCCTTATGGAAATCAGTCACCACTGTAGTGAGGAGGAACACACGACAAGCAAAATGAAGGAGAACACCAACAATGATTTGCCCCTGTCTTCAATGCTCTCTTCTTCCTACTTATACCTCTAAGGGGTAACTTTTTAATCAGAGAACTAGACTTCTTAATTCAAGAACTATATCTTTCAAGGTTGTCATTTAAGGATGGCTGGTTAGAGGTTTCTAGAGGTTTGATAATGACTCGACACTAATCTCTCAAAGAAGCACTGTTCAACAGACCTGTCTTCAGTGATACAAATGGTTTGTATCTGTGCTGCTCAATATGGTGGCTACCAGTCACCGTGGCTATGAAGCACTTAACGTGTGGCTAGTGTGACTGAGGAACTGGATTTGAATTTAATGTATTTAATTACTTTTGATAGGCACATGTGGCTCCCATCTACTGTACTGGGCAGCCCTCGTATCTGAAACAGTAGAACACTATCCTCTGGACAAAATAAGTAATCTTCCTGGCCACCAAATATAGGTTTAGCCAAAGTACAGATGGATTTCTTTATAAGCTCTGTGTCAACTCACTAAAAGAAAGTTCACCAAAACCTCTCAAACAGCTTAAGCCAGTTTTAGAAGGGTTGACCACAGGCATTTCTCCACCAGCAGCAGGGTCAAGGGGAGGGCAATGAAGGCATAAGTCTGAAAAATAGAGATAACAGTAAATAGTTCTTAAGAGAGAGCTTGACATTTCTTATTTAGGAAAGAACAGAGAAAGGAAGGGAGAAAAGGAGGAAGAGAGAAAAGGAAAAGGAATCTTGAATATTCTAGAGGTGCTTGGTGTCTGAAATAAATACAAAACGTGACAAATAAACATGTAGCCAAACTGAAATCACAAACCTTAAGTGAAATGGCTGCAATCTAAGTAAGACACTGGAAATGTCATCAGTAACTTGTCGAATCGCCAATCTAGAAATCTGGCTCTTGGAATGAGTTTTACAGCAATTGGCCTGAACCCTTGCTAATCCATATACTCATGGCAGCCGATGACCACAGCAAAGGAACGAAGTCCTGAGAGCCATACATACATACATACACACACACACACACACACACACACGTATATACGTATATATGTACGTATATATATATACACACACACATATATACGTATATATATGTGTGTGTGTATATATATATATGTATGTATATGTATATATACACACACACATACACGCAGGTTGTGCCCTGCACTAGGACACCCAGAGGGGGTGGGAGAATGAACCCCATCCTAAGTGCCACCCACCACATGCTAGATCCTGGCTCCGGGGCTGACAGAGCTCAGGAGTAAGGGAAGATTTTTGTTAACTTGTCCACCTAGACTTAGAACCTGTTTCTAATTCAAACAAAGACTCCACATGTGCTAATGGTAGACCAGGGCCATGTTTTTAGTTTACTGCTGAACTCTTATGAAGAAAGCCACGTATAAACCAGTACACTGTCAAATTAGGGACAGACAGAACAATGGCGTTGCAATCATCTTTAGATAAGGGATAACTGAAGAATAAAAGTGGAAATGGTTTAGTTCAAGGAAAAGAGACCCAAAGAGAAATGTGATACCTGACTTCAAATATTTGAAGACTATCATATGGAAACAAAGGGGAGGGTTAATCTGAATATCCCACAGAAGTGAAAATGTAAATGCCAGTAGGTAAAAAATAAAGGAGTTGGGTTAAGCCTCAACATGGAGGCAGCACAGGATCATGAGGAAAATGTAAGCCTTGGGCAACTTAGAACTGAGTCTGAATTCTGACTCAACTAATACCTCTTTGAGTTTAAGCAAATTGTTTCCCTCTGGAAGATTTAGTGTCCTCGTTTGTAAAATAGAAATAACTAATTTAGACAGTTATGATAATTAAATAGGAGAACAACAAAACAGGAGGTACAAAGTACCTAAGTCATGCTAGATATTCATTAAATGGTAATACCTAATTTTCTCTATAACAAAAACTTTCCAACAATCAGACCTAACCAATGGTATAACACTCTCCCTAATGCAGCCAAGAACTCCTAACATGGAAGACATTCACCAGCCTCTGCTGGTGGACCATTTGGCAATGATATTTATCAATTAGGTTGGAGTTTTTTTGTTTTGTTTCGTTTCATTGTTTTTCTGTGTTTGGTACTGGGGTTTTTTTGGTGGGGTTTTTGTGTGTTTGGGGGTTTTTTCTGTTTGTTTTATATTGTTTTTTCATTTTTGGTGTTTTTTTTAACTTAAACAACAAGGAAGTTCACTGGGAAGATGTTGGATAGTTCACAATTTAGTGGAAAAGCCGGGATGGGGCGCCTGGGTGGCTCAGTCGGTTAAGCGTCCGACTTCGGCTCAGGTCACGATCTCACGGTCCACGAGTTTGAGCCCCGCGTAGGGCTCTGGGCTGATAGCTCAGAGCCTGGAGCCTGCTTCCGATTCTGTGTCTCCCTCTCTCTCTGCCCCTCCCCCGTTCATGCTGTGTCTCTCTCTGTCTCAAAAAATAAATAAACGTTAAAAAAAAATTAAAAAAAAAAAAAAAAGAAAAGCTGGGGATCCATGTTGGGAATAGACAGCAGTGAGGGCAGGAGGAACTGTCCTACGAGGGCACTGCTAATGGATACGAACAAACTGGCACACCCTGTGATAGCTTTGAAGAGGTCAGACCCAAAAGAGTCTGAATGTACCGGCTCAGGTCATATGCCCTACGGTAGTCTCAGTGCAGTAAGAGGAAGCCACCTGTGACACCTTCCAAAGAACTCATTGGCCTCCATGGCACAGAGCCAGGTATCTGGATGTACAGTCTCACAAGATTGCACACAACAGGGGAGAAGTGATTCCCAATACGGAAACAGGGTGTATCTACAGATTTATACTGGGATATAGCACACAGCAATGTTTAAGTGCACTGGCCAAGGAGTTCTGACATTCAAATCCTGGCTCCACTGCTTGCTAGCTGTGACGTACTGAGACGGCACTTCATTACCCTGTGCCTCGGTTTCCTCTTCTATAAAACTGTAAATAGTAAGAGTACCTACCTCATAAAGTTGTTGTAAAAATTAACTGGAATAAAGTATGCTAATCGCTAAGCACAGTTCCTGGCACATATAATAAGACCTCAATAAATGTTATTGCTGCTATTAGTAATATTACTATTACTAACGCTGAAGGTACACCATTGAGCACCTCTCAGAAGTGCTTTTCCTGAAAGACACTTAGGCTCTTATTCCTCTGTGGTTTCATGCCAGGAGGGAAGTCAGCGGCTCCAGACCTCTTCTTCCCAGGTCTCTTGACTTGATTTCCCCATGTAGATAATGGTTTCCTAGAACACCACAACTGCTCCACCAAAGCCGTTTTGAGTAATTGTAAAAAGTGCACAATGAAATAGATGAGAAGCACTAATTGCTGGAGAGATGCTAAGAACAACTATACTAATGAACCCACGCCACAGTGGGAATAACTGTTGGCCATTTGTGGATTCATCCATGTATTATTTCTTCTGAACATTACTTTTAGTTCCTGGAAGAAGTACTTTGCCATAAATGGGAGGTCAATTTACTGGAAGTTAAAGACCAGCTTCCAAGCATCCCATCTGCTCCCGGAAAGAGGTATTTTCTCTCAAATGGCTTGGGGAGGGGCAGGGGAGGGGGGTTGGTGGTGGTGCAGCACACTCCTAGAAAACAACAAAGTTTGCTCCTGTAACAATTCCCACGAAGCAGTTCGCTAAAGAAAATGTATTTGTCTACATACCCCTAAGTTTCACAATAGCCAGTACCAGCTAGAACAGAGATGACAGAAATGCCTTGAGAAGCAGGGCCATGGACTTCCACAAACAGATCATGCACCCTCCAAAATTCATGATAGTGCAATCAGAAAAATGTCACCTGGCAGCTCTGTAATCTGACAATCTCCTCTTTTACACACACACCTACAGAAGAATTATACACACACGCGTCCTACACACGTCTTCCTCCATGCTCACCCCCTTTTTGCTGATCAAACTGAACTCCTAGACTTCTGCCAGGCTTGCACAGGATTTGCTTTTATCTTCATTTTTAAGAGCCTTCAGTTGCCAGCCATATCTCAATACAATTAAATTTTGCCCACAATCCAGTTCCTTGCTGCAACCAAATTATATTCTATGTCATATTACTTCAAAATCTTAGAATTCTAGGGGCACCTGGGTGTCTCAGTCAGTTAAGTGTGCCACCCTTGATTTCGGCTCAGGTCATGAGCTCAGGGGAAACTGAGCCCTGCGTCGGGCTCACTGCCTGCTTGGGATGCTCTGTCTCAACCTCCCTCCATGCACCTTCCCTGCTCGTGCTCGCTCTCACTCTCTAAATAAATAAATAAATAAATAAATAAATAAATAAATATCTTAAAATTTTTAATAAGAAAAAAACCTTTAGAATTCTAAATTATCCAGAGTATTCCATCGAGATGTTCTCAGTAATGTCAAATGTGGCCTCAAAAACATACCTGTTTGGCAGTCGTATTTTCTGGAGATGCTTCCAAATCCTTAAAACTGCAGGCAGCCCATGCTTGCTGCACAATCTTAGTCACAGACCATGGGAGTTTGGTTATTAGGTGATCAGCTATATTGAATTTTCTCCACATATTCAACAAATGTGTTGAGGTGCCCACTGCTCCCCCTAAAATCACTGAGCCACAGGAGCATATGCTATATGGAGACGTGAAATGCAGTTGCTGTAAAAATGAAATGCTATTCTTGGAATACCTATGTCATTACTTGAACTGAATCTCCTTTACAATGAAATGGCTGCTGCTTAGCAACTAATGCAAAGGAAGAGCCTGAATGTTTTTCTTTTTTTTCTCCCCAACAGAAGGTGTATTAAACATATACCATGCTGCTGGGGGTTCCATGTTTTTGAATATACAGAAAGAGTCATGAGGATGACAATGAGGTCATCCTCCAAATCAATGCCATATGGGTTTGGTAGGCCAGCCAGTGACTGATTCCAACTCTGTCCATTGTGATTAACAACTGAGATAAAGTCAAGTAAATAAAATTAACGAAAGGGAAACGCTGCTATCTACCTTTCCATACGGCGGTGCATGGAAGCAGTGTAATGAAGTGAAAAGAACATGGGACTTCAAATCCAAACACTAGCCTAAGCCTGGCAGCGCCCCTTACCGGCTTGTGGCTTTGGGAAAGTCACCTAGTGGTCACGCCTGTTTCCGGAAATGTACAATGGCTCTAAAAAACAATACCCGCTCTACCTGTTGCCTAAGACTGTTTTGAGAGTAAAATTCGATCAAGCAGGTGAAAGCAGTTTATAAATGGCAAAGCCCTAAAAGCGCCACACACGTTTTTATTAGAAGTACTTAAATTTAGTTGGTATTAACAGTGTAAGAAATCTCCAGAAATCTGTCTTTAAAAAAAAAAAAAAATCCCTTAGATTTTGTTATAATTCCACACTGGCTCATAGAAAGCTTCTGTTTTAATCTTTAAATAGCTTTGTCGTTTATTTTTGAACTAGAGATTTATTTTGCTAAGAAATTCTGAAGGTTTTCTTCAAATAGGAAAAAATGACTCAGGTTTTTTAAATCATCCTTTGGAACTTTCTAGGTGACTATAACAGCACACATGCATATACTTATGAATTCTGAAGGGTGTTGCTATGAAAAAACTTACACTGAAAGTACTTACAGCCTGAACAGGCCCTCCAGTTAAAGGTGAAGACTCCACTCTAAGGATACTCAAAAAAAAAAAAAAAAAAAATTACAGAGGATGCTTTTACTGTGCCACTTCAACCACACAAAATACACATAAATCGGTGCGAACTTCTTCACCGGACCCCACGCCATTGTACCATTAACCACCAGCCCCTCAAGTTCCACTCTGCTTACAACATATGACAAGGTCTTGTACTGGAGATAGATATTGAAGGAGGGGACACGTATTGAGCTATAATCCCTGCAGAGCATTCCCTGGCCCCAGGAAACTGGATTTTTTCCTCCACCCCATGCCATGGAGAAAAATCATATAGTTTCAGAAAGGAGAGCTCGGTCTTCACCTGCCTACAATGGCCAGTAGCAGACAGCTATTCACAGAGCCGAGTCCATGCTTGGACAGGGAAGGAATTCTTGGTCTCTCGGCCAATCAACCTCTATCTATGTCCTGTGTTAGGACTGGCTGGGCCCCCCAAAACGATGGGCCCACGGGTCTCTCCTCTCAGAGGATGTTGGTCTAATAAACCACTAGATAGTGCAAATATGGCTATTTGTACATAGGAAGTGGGAATGGGTGAAAGAACCAGAGTAAAAAGCGGCACTGGGGAAGCAGTTGGCAAATATGGAACTGGATCTGAACTCTGCCATAAGCCTTATGACCTCACGCAAGTTGCTTAAACTCTAAGCCTCAATATCCTTATCTGTAAAATGGAAATAATAATAGCCCCTACTTAATTGAGGGTTAAGTGAAAATGCTATAAATAAAATGTTTCACGGCTCAGAGGAAATGTTTACTAAAATCAGTACCTCACACTGATTAATATTCACAAGTAGAGAGTTAAGTAAATTAACACTTGCAGCCCAGATCTGAACCAAGGAGAGCATTTTTCTTCTCTTAGCTGCACTGCACGAAAACTTGGGAAGTACATGGGCTGTCTTTGCTGCCTCAGGGAATGGTATGTCAGAGGCCACTGGGAAGGACAAGAACAGCGGTGGCTGCTGTTTTTTGGCCACTGTGAGAAAAGGCAGGGTAGGCCGGGAAGGCTCAGCAGCCCCATGGGTGTTCACTCTGCCAGAGAAGATCATGCTCGGAGGCTTCTGGAGTTCAAGGTTTCTCTACTTCCTGTCTCACTTTAGATGCTGAGGACAGTGCTTCAATGGGAGAGAGACAAAAATATGCCATGGCTTAGTCTTTGCATGGAGAGGAGGCCAATTTAAAAGGAAGAAACCGTTTTAAATCAGGCTCTTTTCTCAAAAACCCCTACAGGGAATGCTCTCTGTCTCAGAGAGAGATTGCCTCAAACCCAGTTACAGACATAAGGACAGTGATGAGAACACAATCCTTTCGGTTTGAAGAATGCTCCAGAAGTTTGTCTCAAAGTGATACATGGAACCCTTTCCAACTGCATCCACATACACTTATATAAAACCCCTTTCACCTTTAAACAAACTGCTTTCAAGTGTTTTTAAAACAAAAATGTATTCTTCCAAAGGATTTTTTACATCTTTCTGTTACAGGAAGGCAAGACACATTTTAAAAATGTATTCTGGAGTGTTCAAGAAGTCTATTTTCTGGCTATTTCCTGAAAATCTACATGATACACAAAAGTGACCAAACTGCTTTTCCTTTATCTTTTATAGGAAAAAAAAAAGAATTTACTTCCTCAGTACTTATTTCACAGTCCTGAGCCAGTTTTATTTGTTCAACAAATATTTAATAATCACCTACAATTTTAAAAAGTAAATTCTGTTGTTTGGCCTGGTTGAGAACACTGACAGAACATCCCAGAAGGCTGAGCCTTCAATTTCTGAAATAATCCAGGACAGGTAGCATCTGGGAAGCTTTTTCTCTGATTGCCAGGACGCGGCAGCTGGCCATTGTCTGGACACACAAAGCAGACGGCATCGAGCTGGGCCAGAGGAGAAATAACCTCTGTCCTGGAGTCCCTGGTGGCAACTCTATTTCTAGTACCTCTGTCTTTATCTACTTATCTATTCCCGACACTCGAAGCTCTGAGACCCTGTTACCCAATCCTCCGCGTCTGGCTTCCTGCTCCCGGATGACCAGTTTGGGGGTGTGGGCCGCTGCACGCTGATTCCTCTGCACGCTGGCCATGCCCATCTTCTCCGACCTTGGCTTCCTGCCTCCTCCGATTTCCAGAGCACTCAGAGGCAGCTCGAACCTCTCCATACTCTCTAGCGAGAGTCAACTGATTTTTAACAAGTTATTAAAGGAGAAGTACAGATCCCATACCTCAGTGAATGCCAAAACCTGTACCTTTATTTTCCCAAGTATACAGCTATCTGATTTTCCTATTATCTGAATAATTTTATCACTGGCCACGGACATCTGACTAATGTTCAACACATTGAAGATTAATAAACAGATCTCCCTAACTGGACTTAAGGATGGGTGATACCACCGGAATAAACACGGGGTGTTTATTTTAACTTAACTTTGTGACAGGGAGTATGATGCGTGTCAGCCTTCAAACCGTCCTACAAGGAGGGTCCCACTGTCACTACCATTTTATACAAGGGGAAATTAAGGAACAGAGCGATGAAGCAACGTGCCCAAGGTCACACAGCAGGCAGAGATAGAGGGAGAACTGAAGCCGGTGGCAGGGCTCTAGAGTCAGGGCTCTTAACCATCATTCCACCTGTCTCTCACGACATTGAAGAGTAAGAATAATGAGATTTGGTTGCAGTTTCTTTCTTACTGTTTTAAGTTTTGGTTGTTTCCCAACCCCCCCCCCACCCCAACCGCAATCCAGCAAGTCAGACCATCATGTTATAGCTTAAATCAGAATTGGCTCTTATCAGAGCATCATTTATGAATCTGAAAATCTAACGGCAAATCTCCACTTAAGCAAAATGGCTAGAGGTTAAGGACCACACAAGTCCCTGTCAGAAAGCTGTTGCCTTTAAAAAACAGTATCAGCTCCATTTCAGAGACTCACAAAACCTCAGGGCTGCAAGGAAAGAACATTAAAATTCATCTGCGAAGACCCTTCTTCCCACCTCTACCCAACCACAGCCCCCTCCGTCAGCCAGCCAGCGCACACACACCTGATGATCTGATTTTCTCTAAAAGAACACTGCAGCGTTCCCGCCACCTCTCTTTGAACACTACACTCACCGGCCACCCTTCAAGTGTGCTATAAATATAGGTGCATAAAAAGTAGCTGGCCCTTTTTTGCAGAATTTGTCATTAAGCGAGTTGAAAACAAAGCAAAAGCTTAGAGTTACAAAGAGACAAAGGAATTCTTCCTATAATAACTTTTCCGCCAAAGTCAGTCGGGTGAACTGGAAGGAGAGAGCGAAGGACTGCAGAGCAGAGGCCGCCAAGGGAGTAAAAACCTCCGGCTGGCTGGACAGCGGTCAGGCCAGATTCCAGGACAGCGGGGCAGCCATCTTTGTGCCTTTCTAAGTTCTAATCACAGGGAAAAAAGTCAACAGAAAATTCCCCGAGGAGGAAATCAATGATGCCCCCTTGGAAAGGGATGAGACAGACAGAAAGAGAGCCAGAGAGCTAATTAGTGCTACTCAGAAGGCAAATTAAGGCTTTTTCTTTGACAAGCTGCAAATAGCTGGTTAAGTAAGAGCTCTGCCACCCCTCTCCAGCCCCGAACAGCTGGCCGAACGGCTGGTGCAGGTAGTCATACAGGAAGCTGTAAACGGAAACACAGTTCTGGGCTGTTGGACAAAGTGTAAATGAGAAAAAAGGCAAAGCTTTCTTTCAGGAGAAACGAAAATCACAACCCGAGATGGACAGGGAATGGTAAAAGCAGTAGTTTATTTAAAGAAGGCAATTAGATTCGTTCATCCATAAATATTTATGCAACACCTACTGAGTAATGAGAACAGGATTCAGGGATTCAAATGGTAAGGTGCAATCTCTGGCTTCTAAGGGGCTAACAACTTAGCAGGAAATAATAATAATTAGAAAAGTTAACTCGCTGCAAGGCGCTGTGCTGCACCCTGGGCATAAGGTAACTCACTCAAATCTCATGAGAAGCTTCTAAGGTACGTGTTATGATTCCCCCCATTTCAGAGAGGAGTATGCTGAGCCTGCAAGGGATTACACAACACGCCCAAGATCAGCCGGAAGGTGCCAGGTTTAAATCCCGGTCAAGCTCCCACACCAGAAAATTACAACTGAGTCCTACTAACATGGCTTTTTGCAAGTGCCATGTGAGGACATGGGAAGACTGACCACCTACCACAGAAAGTGGACACCTCTGAGCAATCCTAAGAGGAGTCTGCCTGGTGAACAGGCCAGAGAGGAATTATGGGAGCAGCATGTTCAAGCAGACCTAACTTGCTATTTTAACTTCTTTTTTTTTTTTTTATTTTTTAAAATGTTTTATTTATTTTTGAGACAGAGAGAGACAGGGCATGTGCAAGGGACGGGCAGAGAGAAAGGGTGACACAGAATCCGAAGCAGGCTCCGGGCTCTGAGCTGTCAGCACAGAACCTGACGCGGGGCTCGAACTCACGAACCGCGAGATCATGACCTGAGCCAAGTCGAACGCGTAACCCACTGAGCCACCCAGGTACCCCGCCATTTTAATTTCTTTCATCTTTTCCTGCACTGCATTGGTTTGTTAGGCCTTGCAGCAGGCATAACATTCCTACCAGTTCAAACAATTCCAACAGTGCAAATGGTTCCAGCCAGTTCAAACAATTTGAAATTAGTCCACATTTATAGTTATGTCATGCAAATTAAATTTCAAAGAAAAAAGAAAGAAACCTTTCAGCTTAGACTTTGTTTCGCTCCTTACCTTCTTCCCTCAGTTACCCACCATTAATTTGGAGGAACTGCTGTCCTAAAGCAAAAATTACAAGGTCTCAGAAAAAATAATTTGGACAGGTGTTAACCCACATAAACCCAAGTAAGAAAACAAACATCACAACAATATCTAGGCAGTGGTCCTTCTAGATGCTTCCAGTTTCACAGAGTGAGTGCCTCTCAGCCCACTTTAAGAACAATTCGGGGTTGCCTAAAGGGTGTGCGTATCCCAGAGCCCAGCCCAGAAGGACGTGGAAGGTGCAATAAGCCCGGGCCCTCACTAAGAGTCCTCATTTTATCTTATTAGACAGTAAAATGTTTCAAAGAGCTAACTCTACTCTAATTTGATTTGACCCCATGAGGCAATGCTGTGGTTGTTGCGGCAAAAATGAACACCAGCAAAACTCCTTTCAACTTCTCCACCCCCTGATGCCACAGGGTCCGATGCCATCACGCTCCCAGGTAAAAACCAAGGCTCTCAAAGGTCAACTCGAACAGGCGAAGTACTATGGACAATAGCTCAAGTGCAATCTTGCCCAGTTTGTGTCTGGATTGAGGAAGTCTACCTTTAGCTAAGTCCGAAGTGATTACTGAGGAAGGAAACATTAAATCAGAACGAAAGTTTTCCTCTGACCCTAAAGGCTCGAAATAGTGAACAAATGTATAAAGCACAGACAAAAACATAAAATAACTAAAACTGATTTACAAAGGAGGATATTGGCACACTGGTTTTCAGAAGAAGAAAACTCCCCGCTCCCAGGATTGATTCTCACGCAAGGAGAAAAAATGCCCATGCTGTCCTGTCTGGCTTTCTTACACTCCACTTGTCTTTCTTAGAATCACATAATCTTGGTTTGCAGGACAAAACACAAAGGGAAATACTACCACGTTCTAATCACCAACGTGTAAATAAGAAAAGATTTTTTACCTGGCTGTCTAACCTAAGTATTTTAATACTCCCTACTGCTATGCCTGTCTCGTACCAAAATCTCCCTTTGAGGGTCTGGTACTACTATTCTGGTGTATAAGTAGAGAAGCTGAACCACGTCATCAACATTTTATAAGTACCATTAATCGCCCAGGCCTTCTTATAAGTGAAATCACACCTCATCGTTTTCTCGGGGGTGCTCAAAGAGGTACACGGGCCAGTTTCGGGGGTGCTCAAAGAGGTACACGGGCCAGATCTAGGTTCACCTACACAACATCTGTGTCATTTTATCCAAAAGCATCTAAAACTCTAACATGGGTATCCACAATGATGGCAGGTGTCATGTAGGTGGTTTTGTTCTATGAAGCGAAACCAATATTAGCTTTGGTGATCATGGATTTATACTCATTTTTCTTTCTGAAATAGTAGAAAAAATCCTTAAAATCACACAGTCAAAGGAATATCGTCCAAAGTGTACAAGAGATAATATATAATGACCTGTATTACATATTACAGAGGAGGCGAAAGAACAGCTCACACTGCACACGCACGGACACACACACTTACATACACGTGGAGAGACTTCCAACCTGAAATGAATATTTAGAGAAGCAGAATGTGGTCTAAGGAGAGAGTCCTTTAGAGTTGGATCTGGGTTTCAATTCTGCCTCCTACCCAAGCTCTATACCTCACGTTCATTTTCTATAAAATAGACATAACCATAATCATACCATAGGACGGTCACGAAGAGTAAATAGGATGGAATATACAACAATACTTACTGCAGTGCCTGGTACATAGAAGGCAATAAACATCAGCTACTTTCTCCTTCCCCTCCACTGTGCATTTCTGAAAGACTTTTTTTTTTTTTTTTTTTTTTACTAACTTAAAAGGGAATTCTTACAGCGGAAAAAAAAAAAAAAAAAAAACCAGTTCCTACACATTATATAGTCATTGGCACATATGTATCTGTTGCAGCACCATAATTTGCAAAGAAAAAGGAAGTAGTAATTTGAAGAGAAAAGTACCAGCTCACTTGCATTGCCTTGTAAAACCTTCAGCTTTACAGTCTACAGAGACTATTTGCTCTAGGGGAGCAGAATCTGAAATAAAGGAAAAATTCTCATGGGAAAAATGGTTCCCAAAAACAGCCAAGAAAGAAAAGATAATGAGGGGAAATCTAGGGGTATATAAAGGAGTTTATTTTACTTAACAAAGTAAAAGTCAAGCAAAATGAATAATCTGCCTCCAGAAATGGTTATTTAAAGGCTTTTTGTAAAGGGCTCCAGTTCCTAAAAAGACAGGAGTCACTGCATATGCCCACCCACTCCTCATTTATTTTTAAAATCTAGCTTATATGTTCCTTAGCAACAGAAGGAGCAGATGAGACCCCCCTACACACACGCACACGCACACCCTCTCCCAAAGCCCCCTTCTTCTTTCCTGTCAAGTGTCATTCTGCAAATACCCATGTTCTTCAAAAGATATTTTTTACCTACCTGCAAATCTCCTCTTTCCCACCTCAAATGACTCCCCCCACCCTTACACAAGCAGCCACATTTCATTCACCAACCGAATTCTTTCACTCAGACTCCATCCTGTGAGGTATTCCCAACCTCTCTCCATGAACTCCAACCAGTCACTGTCCTTGAGTGCCCCCAGAAGTGAGGTGGTGTGGTCCCCAATGAAGGGCCACTGCCCAACTCCAGCCAGAGGTGTACTTCCTTACAGACCATTTATTGACCCACCGGCAAAAGGTGAGGCCCAGCTATGTCTGAATCTGGCAGGAATGGCTCCCACGGTGAATGGTCCACCATTCACCATGACTCTAAAAAACTAATAATGGGAATCAAAATGGAGACACTCTCCAGGTTATCCAAGACAAACATGTGCCAGATGAAATCAACTATCTTTTCACTGTCTTTCCTCTGACTTTGGGACTGCCTGGTCTTGTTTGGCCGGGCACCGTTTATGAGCTCAAAGATCAATTGTTCAGCCTTTGGGAAAAAATAGGTCCTCAGATATTAGTGTGCTTAAGCACTGCCCGGGGAGCCTGTTAAAAATCCCCACCCACAGACTGTTTGATTTTCTAAGGCTGGGGTGGCAGGCATTTTGAACCAGCCACCTGAGGTGATGCTGATGGAGGTGATTCCCTGAATCGGAGATTATACAGCTTTACTGAAAAGGGAATGTTCACAAAGTAGGACCCACCTCTATGGTTCATAAGGCAAACGCAGGACTATTATTCCTTTATGGAAAAATGTTGTGTTCATGTCTCTGTTTGTGTGTGCACACACTTACACATGCATGTGTGAGCTTGCAACCGGGAAAGCCATGGCCCACACAGCACCCGTGGCCAGGAGAGAAGCTCAGAGAATGACCCCTGCCAAGAGGCAAGCTGAAATGATTTCCCTTGCAAACTCTGCCTCTGGAGCCCTACCTAGTGAGGAGTCTGATGAATACCAGTAACACAGGCCGGTTTCTCAGCTCAGGAGCCCAGACCCACAATGTGCCGAATGTAATGAGCCCCCTCCAACTCACAGTTCCTAAATTAGGCTGAATGTAGTCCCTGTTCCCCTAAGGGCCAGGCAGGCCATCATTACGAGGAAGTGGAGCTGCCTGTGTCCCAGCATACCTCCCTAGAGCTACCCCACTCTCCACCACTTGCCTATTTTTGGAAACCAAAAAACATAAAGAGAAAGATTCATTTGATCCTCATCTATGCTAGTAACTAAAAGAGCAAGTCAAGTGGGAAACTCCCTGGACGCACAGAGAACAAAATGCACGCAAGGAATGCGGGAACCACAACCTGACCAGGAAGACCGTCTCAGAGTCATCAGAAGCCAACGCTTAGACACACAGCACATGCCCTAGTGACTGGGGCCTCCGGTCCAGGCAATGCCTATGGGGATCCCAATGATTCACACACATGCCCCCATAAATACAACACACACCCTCACAAACCCACACACCTCTGTCATCTGCCTTTGCTTACATAACAGCACATGGTGTGACAGGCTTAATACTTTATAGGGGTTTCTGGAAAGGACCGCTAGTTCAAAGGACAGGGTCACACTACTGTTATTACTGACCCCTTTTCGAGAAATACTCCAACCCCTAGCAAGTGCAAATTGTCGTCATTCTGTGCTGCGTTTATCACCTGAACTTTCAAACTAACAAAGCAGTAAGGGTAGTCTCTGAAACTCTCTGAATCTCTCGACATTTTTATTCTTGCCCCGGGGGTGGGGGGCTGGGGGTGGAGCAGAGAACCTAATGGATCCTCAGTTCTCGTTTTTTGGATCCTGAGACAATTGGGGCTAATCTTTTATTATAATTTGGCGGCCATTTAGCCTACACTGTCCTCGTCTCACAAATGCATCCACCCTTAGGGGCAAGCATGGTGCCATTCTCTCACTCTTCCATGGCTGGCCAGCGGGCTCCCCACCTCCTCCTGCTGGGCACACCCAGGAGAGAGGGAGAGAGCACAGGTACGGGTAACCCCCTAACCAGCTGAGTAGCTACAGACTTCGATCCACACCGTCCCTTCCTTCACGGGAGGTCTCCCTGCAGGTCCGACTTCCACAAGGATCTCCCCTCAGGACAGCGCTGTTCTTTCCTGCCTGGACGGTGATCTCAACTACCAAGTTAGTGCCAAAGGTTCATCCAAGGAAATCTGGAAGGTAGGGGGGAGTGGCTACAGATGACACCCCCTTAGGGACAACTTCGAGGACTTCTCTTAAGAAAACTAGGCATCTCTTGTCTGTGTCTGCACACCCCCCCCCTCCCGCGCACACACGCATTTTTGTTGTTTTCTGATCTCAGAGACCCAGTCTTCGGTCCTGTTCCAGAGGGAAACCGGGCGCACCCAGCTTCCCTCCAGCCCAGAATGATGGGATGAGAAGAGAATACGTCTCCCCACAAGGGGGAGAGAGAAAGAGAAACACAGAGAGAGAGAGAGAGAGAGAGAGAGAGAGAGAGGAGAGAGAGAGAAACAGAGAGCGAGCCAGCGAGCCAGGTGCCCCCAACTCCGCGGAAGCGCCCGTGTGACGGACGAGAGCGGGTCTCAGCCCCGCGGCGGCACCTGTCTCCCGGTCGCCCGGGCGCCCGCGCCTACCTGTAAGAGACCTGCTTCCGGAAAGTTAAGTTCCTGAGCTTCTCCTCCAGCGCCTCGTCCTTCTCCTTCGCGCCGGCGGCCGCGGGCTCCTCCAGGGCAGCGGCCCCCGCCGCCGCCGCCGCCGCCGCTGCCCCCGCGCCCCGCGGGTCCGCGCCGCCCTCCGCGCCCAGGCAGCAACTCCCGGCGCCGCTTCCGCCGCCGCCGCTGCCGCCCGTCGCCCCCTTCTCCTCTCCCGCCGAGGAGCTGGGGTTCATGGCGACCGCTCCGGCGGCCGCGGAGGGAGCCGAGGCGGCGGCGCTGCAGAGGCCGGGCCGGCTGACGGCGCG
Source organism: Panthera tigris (assembly GCF_018350195.1). Classification (NCBI taxonomy): domain Eukaryota; kingdom Metazoa; phylum Chordata; class Mammalia; order Carnivora; family Felidae; genus Panthera; species Panthera tigris. The sequence continues at coordinate 151,464,636 of NC_056661.1, forward strand.
GGCGGCGGCCGCCACCGCAGGAGAGCGAGCAGGTCCGCGCGCCGCTGGCAGGGGCAGCAAATGGCAGCCCCTTCCCGCAGCATCCATCCGCCGCTGCACCGCACCGGGGCATTGTGGGAAACTCCGTGCCTCCACTCCCCCTCCCCGACCAATCAGAGGCCACCTCCCTCCGCCCCCCTCTGCCTCCCCGCCGCCAACCCGCGCCCTCCGTCCTCCGCCCCCCCCCCGCCCCCAACCCTGGCCTTTTCCTAAATCGGGGGCACCGGCCAGAGCTGAACCTGAACTCTGCCCTGAGGCGTCGGGGGCTGCCGGAGAGGAGCACGGAGGGAGGGGGCCAGGAGGGCGCCGGGCGCGAACCCCGGCGTCGGGAGAGGAGAGCCCCGGAGGGAAACTCGGAGGAGAGCGTGCCGCGCCCCGGTGAATACACGAGAAGGCGGGGACCCGGACGCGCGAGGTGCCCTGCCCGGGCGGGCGGCCCTGGAGCGGTAGCGCCCACCTGGGTCCCCGGGAGTGCCCTGATGCCCGGTGCCTGGGGCGGCGTTCTCTCCGTCCCCGCTCCCCGCTTGGGCTGAGCTCGAGCCAGGCAGACGGCGCCCCACGCTGGAAACCTCAGGGGGGTGTAGGAGCGAGTTCAGGGCGAACCGGGGGAGCAGTCGTGCGCGGTGTAAAGTAAGCGGTGAGGGGGGGAGGCCAAGTTGAAGCTACCGGCGAAGCGCCTCCCTCCCTTCCCCGGATAAGGGCTGGGACCCCTTCATCCCTGAGTCGCCCAGCCAGGCCAGCGTCTCCTTTACACGCAGCCGTCTTCCTAAACGGCTGTGAATTCGATTGACTGGGATCGGAGGGCCGCCAGGGAAACGAACGGCAAGACTGAGAGAACCCAGGAGGCAAGTGAGGATGGGCGCAAAGGGTGCTTGCGCCGGGTCGAGCCGGGAGAGGAGGAGCTCGCCCAAGGAGGGGTTTCCAGCCACGTCAGACCCCACTGCCAAAAAACACGCCAAGCTTGCAGTCTCTATAGATTTAGTCATCCACCTCGCCCCGAGTTTTTGTTTCTAAACCTACTACCCAAAACTCTATGGGATTTGAATGATGCGCTACAAAGTGTCTAAGACAGGTTGTTTTCCAAATTAAGGGTTTCCACCCCGGAAGTCGCGGCTGTTAACAAATAGGAAAAAGATCCATACTTAAGGCTAAGTGTAGTCGCCAAAATACACACCTACACGTACCTGTGGTAAAAGAATTGCAGGTGGGTGCTGGGGGACCCCAGATTGCTTGACTTCTTTCCCTTTGCTTTCTCATAACTACAATTAAGAGATGGAACAACAGACCTCAAGTCTCTCCGAAACTCCACATTGTGTAATTCTCTGTATATGCACATTATAGTAAGCCAAAGGTCAGGACATTTCCGGAGTGGAATGAGGAAAGGTAATGATAAAAATGATAAAAACAGCTGGTGGTTATTAAGCCTTCATTTTTATATGACAAGTGTGGTGCTAAGCACTCCAATGCCTATATCTACATTTTCACAGCCCCCCTCATGTGTTAGTAACTCCACCCCCCCACACACACACACCCATCCACACACACACACACACACACCTTGCTCATGCAACTAGAACTTGGCAGAGACAGGAATCCTACCCAGGCTGTCTGGTTACTCTTCACCCCTGTGCAGTCTGCCTCGTCTTCAGAGGGGCCTGGGAGAATTACGTTCTTCAATAGCAAGATTAAATGAGATATATGAATATATAGTGTATCATTAAAACCACATGATCTTAAAACCATCATCTTACCTGAATTATTGGACGGCCTCCTAACTGCCCACCAGAACTTCTCCAATCGACTCTCTAGCTCAGCTCCTAAGATATTTCCGATATGTTATCCTCTATATGGAAATCTTGCAATTATGCCATGGTGTCATTAAGGCAAAGTTCAAACAACCCCAGAACTGATTTTCAAGGCCACGTTAGTGGGTGGCGTGCCAGCTCTGACCACCTCCCCTTCTTACTATTTCGATAATGCCACTCTGAACTGGACTACGTATAAGTCTCAGATACTCCCTGCTCCCATCTTTGCACGCATGGGTCTGCTGCCTCCTTTTCCACATCCCTCCCTCTAATAGATGGCATTGATGAGGGATTAGGAAGACAAACACTTTCTCAAATTGTTGGTGTAGTTTGATACAGTGTCTCTGATGCAAAATTTGCCACTATCTATCAGTAAACGAAATGCACAACCTAATTAACCTAGCAAGTACACTTCTAGGAATTTGTCCTCCGATATTCATGTAGCTGCACACCAAAAATTGAAGACTGAAACAACCTAAGTGTTTGTTAATTTAGGACTAATTACCTAAATTATTATTCACCCAAACAATGGAATTCTCTGCAGCCATTGAGAGGAATAAGGCAAATTGATATATATTGATACATAACAATCTCAAAAATGTTAGCTCAAAAAAGAGAAACATGGTTCAGAGTACTTAGGATACTATCCTTTACAGAAACAAGAGAATAGCTACAGGTAAAGTATTTCAGGGAAGATATATAAGAAAACAGTGACACTCACACTAGAGTGGCCCTAGTTGTAGAATCTTGAGTTTTACTCAATTAAATCGATACATGCCAACAGGAGACAGAAGGTCTCCCCGGCTAACAGGAAAGCCAGCTGGGCCAATATGCTGTGTATTTGCATTTTTAAAGAGTGTATCAACAAAGAGGGGCTGCTAAACAAAGGAAAGTAGGGTTAAGAAAATGGACATTGAATACGCACCCAACTTTAATAGAGAGAAAGAGAGAAACCTTATCCCTAAGAGGTACAAATAATTCCAGCACAAAACAAATGAATTCTTGTTGTAGGTGGTTTTCTAAGAATTTATTTGAAAGATCAATATTCTTTCAGGCAATTTATTTTCCTTTTTGGTTTCAATGGTCACTAAGCAACCTTGAAATTATTCATTCAACTTCTTGGTTACCTTGACTCTAAAAAGTGGAATCCTTAGAAATGGATCAAAAGCATTCCAGTCACAGGAAAGGAAATTGACATTCAGGCTTAAAAAATCATCTTGTGTTTTGAGTAACAAAGTACATAAACAAGAAAATGAGCTTCTTCCAGCATGTTGCAACATGTGCTCCTAATGCTAGACCTCACCTAGACAATCTCTCCATCCCTGGATCTAAACCTACTTGTTTCGCCTTTCTGTTATCAACCACTGTTCATTCTAAAACAGGTATCATCTCTGTCTTAAATACCAAACTTGAGTCTCCAAATGCCAGCCCGTTCAAAAAGTCTTCAAGCGTGGAATTTTAAAGAAAGAACAAATTTTTTTTAGACTTTAGAAAAGACTGCAAGACCAGTATAAAGAACGTTATAGCTAACATGTTTTTAAATGTTGGTAGAGATGGAGAATTTTCAGGAAATAACATAGAATCGTGCATTTTTAAAAAGCTGGTAACACACATAAACCCACAAACACACACATTTAGGATCTCAGTTATGTGTAGACCAATCAAAAGATAATAGAGCTTTTGAAAATACTGTCACGAAAGGAAAAAAGCTAAGTTGGGCTGATGTGTACAGGCTTATTCCTGCTTTCCCATCTTTATTCTTGCTATTTGCGTTGCCTGCAATGCTCTACCTCGGAGGTTTCCCAAACCTTCTCAGGTCATATAACCCTTAGCATCGCAGTAAGTAATTTTCCTGGAAACTAAGCCAAAAAAAGAAGCTAACATTTTTGTTTCTTGGGGAGTTAGGTGCTAACAATTTATTAAGCCGTTGCGTCTCTTTAGCAGTTGTTTAAAAAAAAAACAGTACACATACATTGAAAAGGAATAATGATATTTGTATCTCATTCTTAAATAGCCACAAGTACTCATCAGTGGGATGCAATGGGCATGGCACAACTCAAACCTTGGAACCCTGTCAGATACCAGCACTCTCATTTCCTATACCTGGGAGTGCTTTTTGTCAGAGCAAGCACTGAAAACCCAGCTCCGCCAAGATAATGATGTCATGGAAAGAAAGGGACGTGGATCCACTGTTGAAGCTGTCAGCTACCTTGAGCTAGTAGTTTGCATGGCATCTGACTGCTGTTGAGTATCACTGCGTTTCCCTTGAAAATTTACAATATCCTGCAATGCCCCTGTAAATTCACTGCAGAAACCTGAGCACCTCCGTGCAGAGTTTGGAACAGTGGCTTTGCCCTCAAGTGTTTCCATGGTGTTTGTGTTCGTGTGGGTCCCCTACAAAGAGATCCTGATGTAAATCTCACAATCCAAGGCGTTAGGGGGAATTATAATCCCAGCACTTTGTGAAGGGAAAAGAGAAGACGGCAGAAAAAGAGGGAAATAAATCCAAGAGGGTGAGTTATGAGACGGCTGCATCCTCACAAATAAATGCACCTGGTTGCTTGGTCACCAGAACTTCTTCCAGGCAGGCTTTACATCATCGTTGCAGCTGGGAACACTCTGTCTACAGGAGAAAGAGGCATTTCACTGCCACTTCCTTCTTGGGTCCTGTCTCTCACGGGTTGAAGTTTGTCCCTCAAGGAATTAACTCACCCTCACTTGCAGGTTGTGATACTGGCTCATTATGGCAACTGTTTGGGAACACAGAACCCACCCCACAGCATGACTCCTCATCTCTTCCTGGAAGTGATGGGAGGAACCTCTAAGGATAGAGACTGGTTGGACCTGAACACCAAGCTGCTGGTGGGTCTCCTGCCTTCTCAGTGGAGGCTGGGCCAGAGCTCGTCCCTCCTTGGGGGAAGCTGAGAAAGCTGGCAGGGGTAGGATAGGAGGCAATGTCCATGTCAGTGGAAGGGACTGTTAGGCAAAAAAAATGAACAAAGGGGTGGGAGGACAGGCGGGGCCACATCATTCTGGAGAGGTCCTAGAAACTGGGCCCCATATACTCTGCTTCTTCTCATCATGCAGGTCTTACTTTACATGTCACCTTTTCAGGGGAGTATCTCTGACACTCCCTAAAATGCCTTTCTCGGTCATAGCTGACATACGACTTTGTTTTCTTTTTATTTGTTTTGTTTTCCTCATAGCACGCCCCATTGTCCAAGTCGTGTCATCTGTTTACTCTTGTCTTTCTCCTCTTATTAGAACATAAGCTCTATGTTACTTAATGTGTTCCACAAAACTGTGCTAGGCACATAATACATGTTTACTGAATGAATAAATAAATGTTATCCAACATTCATCTGCTTAGAAGGATAATCTGAGAACGAGCCAGGAGGGTTCTGGGATTGTAAATTTACCAGCCAGGAAGGGAAGAGGGGATCTACATGAGCAATGTGTGTTAAAGCCCAGATTCTCACACTCACAGCAATGCCATACAAAATATGGAGCTGTAGTCGAAGCCTGATGAATCAGAATGGAGAGGATCTTTCAGGTTCTACAGACAGGAATTGGTAGCAATGTTCTAGTACATCAGTCTCTGGGCTACGATTAAATAAAAATAGAGCTATCAGGGTCCCCCGGGTGGCTCAGTCAGTTAAGCATCCGGCTTTGGCTCAGATCATGATCTTGTGGTTTGTGAGTTTGAGCCCCGCACCGGGCTCTGTTCCGACAGCTCAGAGCCTGGAGCCTGCTTCAGGTTCTGTCTCGCTCTGTCTCTGCCCCTCCTCTAGTCATGCTCTCTCTCTCTCTCTCCCTCAAAAATAAATAAACATTAAAAAAAAAAAAAAAAAAACTAGAGCCACCTGGGTGGCTCAGTCAGTTGTGCCCAACTTCTACTCAGGTCATGATCTCGCAGTCTATTGCCTGGAGCCCCACAATGGGCTCTGTGTTGACAGCTCAGAGCTTGGAGCCTGCTTCAGATTCTGTGTCTCCCTCTCTCTCCGCCTCTCCCCAGCTTATGCTCTGTCTCTCTCTGTCTCTCAAAAATAAATAAAATGTAAAAAAAAAATTTTTTTTTAAAGTAGAGCTCTTATCACTCCAGGATGCAAGGAGTCTTTACAACATTCAGTCCGGCCTTCCATCCTTGCTGCTCCCACAGCATCCCTTCATGTGATACATTTTAACCTTGAACAGTTGAAGTTACGAAGCAGTCAACACAGTCATTTTCAACAGGTTATTTCATAAAAGTCTTCCCATCTTTTAAAAATGTTTATTTATTTTTGAGAGAAAGAGAGAGAGCAAGAGAGCATGCGTGCACAAGTGGGGGAGGGGCAGACAGAGAAGGAGACACAGAATCCGAAGCAGGCTCTGAGCTGTTCGCACAGAGCCCGATACGGGGCTCGAACTCATGAAAGTGAGATTAAGACTTGAGCTGAAGTCGGTCGCTTAACTAACTGAGCCACCCAGGCGCCCCAAAATTCTTCCCATTTTTAAATTGTCATTCCTTATTCTAATTGTTGGTACACTCCCCCCTCCCCAAATAATATAATTTATGATGTTCCTATTCTGAAGCACCTTGTTTGGAGGCCGAATTGAAGGAATTAACATTTATTCCCATTCAAGTTCCTCTTGCTGTGATCTGACCACCACTTACCATCCAAAATTCTTTGGAATCTGAAGTCCGTCTTACATTCACAATCCCTCCCGGTTCCTTATCAGGAACAGATCTGACCTGCAGTATACTGTGAATTCACCTATAAATATCCCAAAAAGTGTAAGGTTGGGAACGCATGGTGTATCCCCAGTAACCTCACTCTAGGCTGGTAGTCATTTGTTTTACAGGTAGTTACTCATTGTCTACATGTGATATACACCATCCCAGGCAATTAGCAATTCACCAAGGAAAACCTAAAGACTTCTCTCTTGGTGCTAAACATTCTAGTGCTCCAATCAGTAACTTTTGTGAATAGTTATTGAAATCCAAATTAAAACATCAAGTTGGACTTTTACAGAATCCATATTTCCCTAAGTCCAGTTGAGGGACTATGTCCAATACTATTTCTATGGCATTTCCCCAGAATATCAGACAAGAAACCATAGTAAAGACAATGAGGGTAATCCAAAATGACATTTGAATTAACCTAGTCTCATTTCCAGGGATCATATCTTTACTTTTCTTTTTTTTTTTTTTAATGTTTTTTATTTATTTTATTTTTATTGAGACAGAGAGAGACAGAGCATGAACGGGGGAGGGTCAGAGAGAGAGGGAGACACAGAATCTGAAACAGGCTCCAGGCTCTGGGCTGTCAGCACAGAGCCCGACGTGGGGCTCGAACTCACAGACTGTGAGATCATGACCTGAGCCGAAGTCAGACGCTCAACCAACTGAGCCACCCAGGCGCCCCATATCTTTACTTTTCAACATATTACACGCACTTCTTGAGCCTCTTCTATGTGGAAACTATGCTAATACTAAGGGTTCGAAGATGGATTCAGTAAATGCTCTGAACAAGGTTACCAGTTAATTGTAATAAATGAAACACATTTCTTTTTCACTGAAAGTAATAAAAGTAATATGGCAGAAACCATGATCTTTTTACTGAAAACCATTCACATCCCCTTTCTCCCTCATCTTCCTAGACTACAAAGATACAAAAGATAAAATACTCTCTTTCCCAAACTGCCCTGCAGTGCAGTGCGACTATGTGACCTGGTTCTGAACAATGAGATCAAAGCCAAAATAACCAGATGGGGCTTCTGGGAAGGTGTTTTATTAGTACAGAAAGATAATATGCCCCTTTAGTCCTTTACCCTTCTTCTTCCTTCAATTCAATGCCTAGAGGTGTAATAGCCATCTTGCAACCATGAAGACAAAAAACCATTTACTAAGGATGGAAAAGTTAGATGCAATGGTCTTTGGTCCTCAATGACTTCTTGAGCAGTTGCCAGCCTAGGACAGCTCGCCTACTACTAGACTTTTCATTACAAGAAAAAATTAAAATCCAATCTATTTAAGCCACTGTTGACTGAATTCATGTTTTCATTTGCTTGTAGCCAAATGCATTCATAACTTTTAGTTGGCACAAATGAATCCGGAAAAAAGAAATAATGTATTGATTGAAATATTATAATAACCTAAATCAAATTTGGTAGTTGGGCTAAATCCCCCCAAAACCATACTTTTCCAAATAATTTCCAAAATTAACTATAAAGTTAAAATACAATCTTTAAGCAAATAATGCCATTTCTGGAAATGGATCCTGCAGAAATCCCTAGTAGGCAGATCCTGAGTAGAGGAAAATATTTGTTGTAGAATTGTTTATATTGATGAGTAAGTGATCTAAGAAATCAACAATAAGAAAATAATTAAGTAAATTTTCCAATGTCCATTGAAGGAATGTTATGCAGACTGCTAAAATAATAATTATGAGTCAATATAGAACCAATCCAAACTGCTGATGATGTGCTGAATGAAAACAGTAGGACATAAAGTTGAATGACATCATAGTGGAAATTAGATAAAGTATGAGTATATAAGACAGAAAAGGAATGCACAATTAGAAAAATAGTTTTCTTTCAGATGACTTTTAATTGTTTTCAAAATTATTTATATGGTTACATTATAAGACATTTAAATTTTTTTAATGTTTATTTATTTTTGAGAGACAGAGCATGAGTGGGGGAGGGGCAGAGAGAGAGAGAGAGAGAGAGAGAGAGAGAGAAACACAGAATCCAAAGCAGGCTCCAGGCTCTGAGCTGTCAACACAGAGCCTCATGCAGGGCTCAAACCTACAAACCATGAGATCATGATCTGAGCCAAAGTTGGATGCTTAACCGACTGAGCCATCCAGGTGCCCCCAATGATAAGACATTTTAAAGATAAATATTATTTTCTTAAGTACCATTTCTTTCAAAAATACTTTTTCTATCTCTACCAAAGATAGAGGTATCATAAACTGTTGGTTTGGAGTTGCTAGAAATATAAACGAATCTATATATTTCATTTAAATAAATAAACATAAAAGATTTTAATTCAGTGCAGTTGTGAATATTTGTAATATCAGGAAAGCTCGTTAGGATTAGACTGGTTCCTTCTCTCAAGAATGAACATGAAATGTGGAATCGAATGAGTTAAAGAATTTGATTTGGGTTTATGTCTTCTTTGCATGTCATGGACAATAAAATTATGTTAATGATTAGATTGGCTTTTGTACCAATAAAGCATGCAATGATACAATGTCTGGGTTGGGAAGGATTTGAGAGATTATCTGTTCCCACCTTGCATCTCACAAGTGAAGAAACTAACACCTAGAAATGTTGAATGATTCACTGAAGGCCATGTACATAGTTAGTGAAGGAGTACAGTTCAGGCCTTCTTTAACATTATTCATCCCCCAGAATAAACAATTCTTCATTAAATAAGCTTTTATTAAGTAGCTACTCTGTACTACCGTGTACTGGACAATGTTAGGCACTGTATTAAAGTTAAGGAATGTACGATTCTTCTGGGATCAGAGTCTTACGGGGTAAGCAATAATATAATAATTATAAGACACATTGACCTAAGTGCTTATGTTCTACTAGATTCCAAGTACCTTAGAACATGACCTCGGAAGATTTAATAATTTGTATCTGAGGAGTCCCAGGGAAGAAGTGGCTTTTGCCTTGTTTCTAAAGGTTTGAGCGGAATTTCACCATCCAAAACAACACATTGCAAAAGCGCAGAAAAATGAAGGAACTATGCTATAGAATACCAAATACTTTGCTATGGCAAAGACTTGGAGTGAAGGAGCAAGGGAGAAGTAGAGGTAAAGGAGGCAAGTTACAGACTTTAAGAAGTCCTTCTATTCTATTCTGAGTATTTTGAACTTTGTGAAATAGGCAAATAAAAATCACGGGTTGTTTCTAGGCATGGAAGATGGTATGATTAAATATAAGTTTCAGAAAGCTATCAAAGCGTGGAGGACAAAGCTGAACAGGAAGAAGCAGAAAAACAAATTAGGAGGTTATTGAAATAATCCATGCAAGCAATACCAAGGGCTTGAACTAAGGCAGTGGCTAGGGAGAGGAATACATATTGCTGAAATATTTGAGAGACATTACTGAGATAGAACCAAAGGTATTTAATGGATTAATTATAGAGAATGAGGGAAATGGTAGAATCAAGGCTGAATCCAACAATTAGTTCCAGAAATTCTAGGCAGACTCTAATAACACAAAGAACCTAGTAAATTTAACATAGTCTTAACTATATATCATGCTCAAAACTTCCATATCTAGCATACCAAGTGCCTGATTAATCAAACATGAATTATGCAAGGGAGAGTTCAAATAAAAAAATAATGGTCATGTTTAAAAAGACACAATCACAAAGAAATAGAAAATCTGAGCTGACCTATCTACCAATGAAGTTACATTGGTAATCAGAATACCCTCAAACAAGGAAAAGCCCAGGACCAAATGGCTTCACTGGTAAATTCTACTAAACATTTATAGAAGAATACCAAACCTCCTCAAACTCTTCCAAAAAGCTGAAGAGGAGGAAATACTTGCAAACTTATCCTACAAGGCCAGCATTATCCTGAGCCCCAAACCAGACAAGACACAAGACACCAGATAAGAAAACTACAGAGCAATACTCCTGATGAATATTGATACAAAATTCTCAACAAAACACTAGCAAAGAGAATTCAACACATTGAAAGAATTATACTCCATGACCAAATGGGATTTATTCCCAGAATGCAAGAATGGTACAACATATGAAAATCAATCAATGTAACACATCATAATAACAGAATAAAGAAATTTTAAAAACACATAACCAAATGGTTATTGATTTGATGTAGAAAAGTCATTTGATAAAATCCAACACTTTGTCATGGTAAGAAAAAAAAACACTTAACAAACTAGACGTAGAAGGAAACTACCTCAGTGTGGTAAAAGTCACATGTAAAAACCCCATGGCCAACATTACACTTATTAGTCAAAGTCTGAAAGTTTTTCCTTTAAGATCAGGACAAGACAAAGATGGCCACGTCCTAACCAGAGCAATAAGCAAGAAAAAGAAATAAAAGGTGTCCAAATTGAAAAAGAAGAAGTAAAATTATCTCTGTTCACAGACAACATTATCTTCTGTGTAGAAAATCCTGGATTACACACACACACACACACACACACTCAGAATTAATAAAGGAATTCAGCAAAATTTTATGATACAAAATCAGCATGCAAAAATCAGTTGTTTCCATACACTAACAATCAGAAAAAAAGAAAACAATTCCATTAATAATAGCATCAGAAAGCATAAAATACTACTTAGCAATAAACTTAACCAAGGAGGGGAAAGACCTGTATACTGAAAACTACAAAATGTTGCTGAAAGAAATTACAGAAGACACAAATAAATGGAAAGATAGATCTAGTGTTCATGAATTAAAAGACTTAGTATTATTAAGATATCAATACTACCCAAAGCAATCTACAGATTTAATGAAATCCCTATCAAAATCCAAAGGCATTTTTTTTTTTTTGCTGAAATAGAAAAGCCCATCTTAAAACATTTTAGATTCCCAAAGGACCCTGAATAGCCAAAATAATCTTGAAAGAGAAGAACAAAGTTGGAGGTCTCACGCTTCCTGATTTCAAAACTTATTATAGAGCTACAGTAACCAAAACTGTGAAATACTGGTGTCGAGGCAGACACAGAGACAACAGAATAGAAAAAAAGAGCTCAGAAATAAACTTACATATATATGGTCAAATGACTTTCAGCAAGGGTGCTAATATCATTTGATGGAGAAAGGATAGTCTTTTAAATAAGTGGTATTGGGAAAATAGGACATCCATATGCAAAAAAGAATGAATTTGGACCTGTACTCCCGTAGTCAGCTCAAGTTGCTAGAACAAAATATCATAGAGGGGATGACATAACAGACATTTATTTCTCATAGTACTGGAAGCTGGGAAATCCAAGATCAAGGTGCTGGCCATTCAGTTCTTGATGAGCGCCCTTCTTCTGGCTTGCAGACAGCCTCCTTCTATCTGTATTCTCACATGGTGGAGAGAAGCAGCTGTGGTGTCTTTGCTTCTTAGATGGAGGGCACGAATCCAATCACGAGGGCTCTATCCTTATGACCTCATGTAAACCCAATTGCCTTTCAAAAGTCTCACCTCCTAACACCATCCCATTGGTGGTTAGGGCTTCAGTGTATGAACTCGGGGAGAACACATTCAATTTGTAATATTCACTTTACACCTGACACAGAAATGAACTCCAATGGATCAAATATTGAAACACAAGGCAAAAAACTATTAAATTCTTAGACGAAAACAGAGAGAGAAAGCTTCATGACGTTGGATTTTCTAGACACGACACCAAACTACAAGCGACAAGGGTAAAAAATTGACAGACTGATATGTAAATAGCCAACAAGCATATGAAAATCCACTCAACGTCCCTAATCGTTAGGGAAATGCAAATCAAAACCACAATGAGATATTACCTCACACCCATTAGGATGGCTACTATCAAAAAAGCCAAACAAAGCAAAACAAAATGCCAGGAAATAATAAGAACTGGTGAGAATGTGGACGAATTGGAACACAGGTCCACTGTTGCTGGGAGAAAAAAATGGTGCAGACACGGTGGAAAATAGTGTGGCGGTTCCTCAAAAAATTAAAAATAAAATCATCATATGACCCAGCGATTCCACTTCTGGTATATATCCGGAAGAACTGAAGGCAAGACCTGCAGACCCACGTTCATAGCCGAGACAACATTCACAAGCGCTAACAGGTAGAAGCACCTACATGTCCACTGATGGATGAATAGGTAAACAAAATGTGGTCCGTCCATACAATGGAATAGTATTCAGCCTTAAAAAGGAAGGGCATTCGGACACATGCCACAACACAGATGAACCTTCAGGACATGCTGCGAAGCAAAATAAGCCCGTTACAAAATGACAAATAGTGTACAATTTGACTTACATGACATACCCTAGTGTACTCAAATTCACAGAAACAGAAAGTAGACTGGCGATTGCCAGAGGCTGCGTGTGGCAAGAAATGAAAAGCTGTTGTTCAACGGGGGACAAAGTATCTGTTTTGCAAGATGAAAGAGTTCTAGAGGTTGCTTGCACAACAGTGTGAATATACTTACCACTCTGGAGCTGTACGCTTAGAAAGATTAAGCCCAGGGGCACCAGCGTGGCTCAGTCGGTTGAGTGTCCGACTTCGGCTCAGGTCATGGCCTCGTGGGTTCGAGCCCGCATTGGGCTCTGAGCTAATGGCTTGGAGCCTGACACCTGCTTCAGATTCTGTGTCTCCCTCTCGCTCTGCCCCTCCCTTGCTTGTGTTCTCTGTCTCTCTCAAAAATAAATAAATAAACATTTAAAAAAAAAAAAAAAACTGACCCAGGGGCACCTGGCTGGCTCAGTTGGCTGAGCGCGTCTGACTTTGGCTCAGGTCATGATCTCACAGCTAGGCTTGAGCCCGCGTCGGGCTCTGTGCTGATAACTCAGAGCTTAGAGTCTGCTTCATATTCTGTCTCCATCTCTCTCTCTCTCTCTCTCTGCCTCTCCTCTGCTCGCACACTGTCTCTTTCTCAAATATAAACATCATTAACAAAATTATTTGAAAATATTGGCCCAAAGGAGCTGCTTCTGAAAGAAAAAGAAAGGAGATAGATTAAGCTGGTGAATGTTATATTATACATTTTTGCCACAATAAAAATTAAAAACAAACTTGTGGAAAGCCTCTGAAACAAAGGTTAAAAAAAAAGCCATGTTTGGGGGAGGGGGGATAAAAAATGAATTCATGCTGAGGCCACAAATTATTGAAGTTTGTCTGACTTTAAGTCTCAGACCATGAGCGAGAAGAATAAATTCTCCTAAGAAGACGGGTCCAAACGAACAGAAGTCAGGTGGGGGCAATGGCAGGGCAAGGCGAGGCAGGAACCGACTTCCCGACGGAGCCCTCTAAACTACCGACCGCGCCCAGCCCTGCGCCAGATTTCGGTAGGTTGGAGCCTTTGCTCTTTGCTCTTCATTAATCAAAGATAATGCAGGATCGCAGGGTGGAATTACTAGAGTTTTCCACTTTCTGCCACTCTGAGATGATACTGATTGGAGTGGGAAAAGTCCCCTGAGGACAAATGCTCCAGCTCTTAGGATCAGAACTTGCGGCACGAACGGAGTGTTCAGAGGATGGCTTTCGTCATTGTTATTCACAGTCCCTCTTGGGTGAGGAGTGCAATTAGCAAAACGCAGGCAGTGCAACCCACCGGTCGGTCGGGGCGGCACACGAGAACATTCGCATCTCCCCGTTTGTTGCAAGTGAGTCAGGTCGTTAACTGAATTGCAGTAATTTAACCTTCTCAGTCCACCATTGCTTCTGCTGTCCAAGGGACTTGAAGACACTTCCTACTACATTTATTTGAACTTTTTATCCGACTGATAGTTTCGACGACTGTTTCTCAAGCGTCACTCATATCCTGAACTCTCTCAGAGGAAAAAAAGATTCTTACAGACTTCTACAGGTTCATTTACCTTCCTTCAATTATCATCTTAATTGTTTTACAAAACAATGCCTCGAGTCCTTACATCAGTTACGTAACAATAAGCCCCAAATCCGTCACTCAATAAACAAATATAATACAAAAGCGCACAACCCAAGGATTCAAAAATCACAGTATCAATATATGATGGATAACGTTGTTTTCCTCAAAGCGAATCACCACCTTCAACAAAAATATGGCCCTGTTTGCTCCAGAGCAAGTTCTTTTGAGATGGGTGCTTTGAGCATATTCAGCTCTCGGGGCTTATTTCTATATTGCAATTACTGTGAAACTTTTGCTCATACAGCCTGTCCTGAGGCCATTTGGCCTTACTTAGCACCAAGGCATCATTTACATAATAATTCCAACTCTGTTCTTTGCTCCTTGGCCCACGGTTGCAAAATAGTGCTACTAAGTGATCAGTGTAATGGGGCTTTTGAATTCACAGGTCTTTTAGTATTGAGAGGATAGTCTAGGTCTTGCAGAGTTGGCATATACTATATTAATTTTTTAGATAACTACATAAATCAAAGCAAAATTTTTAGTTTGGAAGAGAAATAACAGAAGCTCTAAGTCCTTAGAATCAGTTGAAGAACATTACACGACCCCTCCCTCAGCATCTACTTAATACCCAAGAAAGCATTTGTTTCCTATCTATCTCTGTCTGCCTGTCAGTCACTTGAGGGCAGTAAGTCCTTTGGTTCTGTGACTTCTCCCTACACCCATAAAACTACACCGACACCAATTATAATTGACCAATTGTTTCCTTGCTTCAGAGGCTGCTGAACTGATGCAGGTTTCCTGAGTATCTACTGCTTTGGAATCTGTACCAGTTGATCACTGGGTTAAAGAAGATATTCTTACCACTTTGCCCAGGAAATGGGTTCGATTCTGTTTGACGCACTACAGGTACTGGTCCATTTACCACTGTGTTCAGACCAGGACACCTGAGCACTCACACTTCCTGACTTTCATTCAACTAAAATCCTTAGCTAGAAAGTGGAAACCAGATTTAAAATAGGGTAAGTCTGGGGCGCCTGGGTGGCTTGGTCGGTTAAGCATGTCCAACTCCACCTCAGGTCATGATGTCGCTGTATGTCAGTTTGAGCCCCGCATAGGGCTCTGTGCTGACAGCTCAGAGCCTGGACCCTGCTTCAGAGTCTGTGTCTCCCTCTCTCTCTGTTCCTTCCCAGCTCGAGCGCTCGCGCGCGCGTTCTCTCTCTCTCTCCCTCTCAGAGATAAACATTAAAAAAAATTTAAAAAGAGAAAGTAGGGTGTGTGCCCTCTTTTAAAAAAATAAGTTAAATTAAATAGGGCAAATCCGGGAAAACCTACAACCATACCTTTCATAGTCAAAGCACCATCTCAGGACTTTGTCATGGAAATGATGCTGGATGAGACAGCCTCGCCCTGTCTGTTCTACCTTTATCACCAAGTAGTTGTGTGGCCTCGGGCAAGTCACCAAACTTCTGTTTATAATTAGTTCTCTTATTTATAAAATGAAAGAGTTGAAATAGATATTCTCTAAGATTCTTTCCCACCTCAAGAATCCAAGACCTGTGAATGAAGTAGAAACTGGAGAGCTGAGGTAGATTGCCATCGTGTCATACATTTTGTCGTCCTACAGCAGCCTGAATGACACCCTTACTACTCAATCATTCTGTTTTTCTCTCACATCTCTCCCCCCACCCCATTTCTCCCTCTCTCTTATTTCTCCCTCTCTCTTATTCTTCCCTTAGTTATCATCATCGGGGAAGAATGGGAAATGGCACCAAGAACACTACAGAAACTTCTTAAAGACACCAGTGTGTTCCCTTTCTCTGAGGAGCAGATATGGATCCTTTCGATGTTTTTTTTTTTGTCTCATAAAGTAATTTCATGAGCATGTTTGCCAATCTGAACATTGAACTATTTCCAAAAGATCACTTCATCAAAGCTAATGGATGACTAAAGTCCAAGAGTTCCCTGATGGGTTTCCTGCTCCATTACTCAATAAACATTAAATAACAATAACAGAAATGATACTATTAAAACCACTCTGGATAAGTTCTTTGAGACGGAAGGAAATAGAAAGGAAGAGGGAAGGACGCATTATGCTGAAAGTTGTAACTCAAGCAAAAAGGATGTGTTTGTTCCTCACAACCCGGGAGGTGCCAAATGGACTTGGGTCATTTGCTTTGAATCTGTGAATGCTGACTTTTTTAGAGTGTTACTCCAACAGTTGATGAGGTGGGAGCTTCTGCCTTTCTGTAGAGACATATAATCACATTGAACACGGTAGCTCCACTGGGCTGGTTAAATTGTCCTCCCTCTTTAGAAGAAGATATGGAGACATTAAAAGAGTTCAGTGCAAGTAATAAAGACCACCAAAAAAACAGAAATAGGGAAATGAATAAGAAATGCTTTTCGAGTTTGAAAAGGATAAAGATATTGGCCAACGATTACTATTTTGTGGGAACGTCCATGGGAGTGTCAGGGGACAAAGCAAAAGAAAATAAACAGTTTGTATGTCTCTAATGAATTTTTAAATTCAGAATTTCTTTTGATTCCAGAAACTCTAATTTGTTCTTTAAGCAACTATCCTGAAGAGCTCTCATTTCATTTTTATTAACATCGTCTTCAGTTCTTCCATAGAAAGTACTTAATCTGATTATTCAGGCTGAACTTCCTTTTTCAAATATCTCTTAAATGGCTAGTAATGTTTCTTTGCCTGCCTGTGCCAGCCAGCCTATAGTAATCCTCAACAACAGTGCAATCAAGCTGTTGGGCCGCTCAAATAGAAGTGGATAGTCAAGAAGTGAAAGGTAATGAGGGTATCATTTCTCTCTCCAGTGGGCTTGCAGCAAAAAGGCTGGTCAAGAAGGGAACACTAAATGCCCCTCTGATGCTGGAAGCTCTTGCCAGAGAAAGCAGGAAAAGGCAGCTTTCTTCCCAGCCAGGAAACTTCTTCAGCCTCTGCTCCGAGATGGTCCAGTTGGTTGCCCAAGGTACCTCAGAAGATTGCAGGCCTCCTTTGCAGCTTTCTGGTTTGGAGATAATCCCATCGGGTATGGCCATCTGGACTGTCCCTCAGGTTCCTGATTTCAGGAATCATCCTGTATGGACTGTCCACCAAGCTCCAATGTTTGGCCAGTTACTTTAGTGGTTTGAGTTGCCTGTGCAAAAAGCAGAAATGTCAGGGAGTGAAATCTACACTCATCATATCCCTCAAATCTTCCAGGGCATTAATTTAACATAAAGCTTGAGAAAATGCTGGGGAAATGTTACAATGGTTTTGAGGAATTCTTTGAACCTCTGGTTCACTTACTGGTTTCTCTCATTTTCTGCTCCACCCACAATTTCACATGCCTATTTTCATTTCCTGGTGCTTGACTTGTGCCACTTACCCATCCATTCAACTACTCATTTTTTTTTCCATGAAAACAACAAAAACAGAGGTTCCTGGGTGGCTCAGTCAGTTGAGCGTCTGACTTTGGCTCAGGTCATGATCTCATGGTTTGTGAGTTTGAGCCCCGCATCAGGCTCTGTGCAGACAGCTCAGAGACTAGAGCCTGCTTCTGATTCTGTGTCTCCCCCCTCTCTCTGCCCCTGCCATGCTCATGCTCTGTCTTTCTCTGTCTCTCAATAATGAATAAATGTCAACAAAATTAAAAAAACAAAAACCAACAAAAAAATTCTTTCCTCTTCCCTGCCTGTGCATTCTTTTGTACATGGATAGCCATTAAGCTAGACAAGAATGTTTACATGTTTTAAAGAATGAGTGTCTCAATGGAAGCATGTAATAAATACTGATCACTGAACTTCACCCCAGATCAAATTATTCTCATTCTATTGGAATGGAACCCAGTCATCGGCATTTTGAGAAAAACTTCCCAAGTAATTCTTATGGATAGGCAGGTTTGAGAAACATTGATCTGGAAGCTTGTTGCTTTCTCCTGGGTGCAACAATCTGGGCACTTGACATGATGTGAATGTTAGTATCTAATAAAGTAGCATGGTTTTCCAACACCCTTGCAGCAGAACCAATGGTGGTTATAGCAGTTTCCAGACAGGAGAGATTTCTGGGATGGATAGAGTCATTAAAGAAACTTTTGTGGCATACGTGATAATTTGTAGAAGGTTTAAAATTATAGGTACAGTTCTATACAATGAGGAATCTCTATCTAGAAATCTTACATACACAATAATAGTTATAGCTAACATATGCAATGAATACTGTGTAATAATTACTAACATATTACTTGTATTAACTCACTATATTCACAATAACCTGAAAGGTAGGTAATATTTTAAATCTCATTTTCAGTTCCCACAAAGGAACTGAAGCAAAGAGCTTGAGATTTTCCCAGGATAATAAAGATAGTGCACTGCAGAGTTAGTGCTTTGAACTCTGCATGTCTGGCTCCAGGATCTATGCCTTAAGTAACTGTAAGATAGTAGGTATATCTCTTGGGCAGAATCCCATTATAGAACCAATTAATTCATGTATAATTCCTTAAACCAGGCTAAACATTTCCTCTTTTTCACCTCTGTTTATGGGTTCTAATTTAACCCTTTGAGAACAAATCTGTCATATAATGAAGAACTCATATATTTAGGATTATAGGATGTTATGGCTGGAACGGCCTCATTTTTCAACCAGTGTTTTTCTTGCATTTTAAAGATGGCAAAACTGAGGACTAAAATATTTGACAGATTTCCAAGGCTACACAGCTAATTACCTTCATTCTTGGCAATAAAGTGGACTAGCTGTCCAAAGACATTTCCCTTGGTGTGGGCCACCTATAATCCTGGATAAAATATAGAAAACATTTACAAAATAAATGTCTGATTCACTCATTAAGCTGACCCCTTGTTAACTAGGAGTGGATGATTAATGGACTATGGAGTTGGAGGATAGAAGATAAAGCCTAAACAGGGTGATAAGTTGGACTGAAGACCCACACATAGCCAAGATCCCAATGTATTGCATCCACAGTGGAAGATCTAGGGAAAAAACCAACATCACAGAGGAAGTCGGTAGGGTTGAGTGCAATGTGGATCCTTGGTGAGCAACAAAATACAATAAAGTAAGTGGAAGACAAGAAAGAGGAGGAAAAGGAGAGAAGGGGGAGGAGGTGAAGGAAAAGCAACAGTAGTGGCAGTGGAGGAGAAAAGAAGAAGAAGCAGGAGGAGAGGGTGGAGGAGGAAGAGGAAGAAGAGGAGGAGGAGGAGGAGGAGGAGGAGAAGAAGAAGAAGAAAGTGAAAAGGAAGAAGAGGGAGGAGGAGGAGAAGGAGAGGGAGAAGAAGAAGAAGAAGAAGAAGAAGAAGAAGAAAAGGAGGAGGGGAAGAGGAAGAGGAAAAAGGTGGTAGGAGAGGAAAAGATGAAATAAGAAAAAAGTATCCAAAGAAGGAGGAGGAGGAGGAAGAGGAGGAAGAAAAGGAGAAGGAGGAGGAGGAGAAGAGGAGGAAGAAGGAGAAGAAGGTGATAGGAGTGGAAAAAGTGAAATAAAAAAAGCATTCTCAGGAAATTTCTGATTATATTTGTGCCAATTTGGGGTGAGAATTCATACTAAACATATGAACACAGCTAATTATATGAATACAAACTGAGAGCTCAAAGTATTAATGTCAGGTAGGTAGAATCATGACACCTGTGAAACAAAAGCAGATTTTCTTTAGAGGGACACAGTTTAAACTTAAGTCTCAAAGAATGTCCATTGATGAAGTTTCAAAAAAGTTGAGTTCATAATCAAATCACAAAAGCCATAAAGAGGCAAAATACCATGAGAAAGAGACCACAAAAAACAAACAGCAGAATCATCCTGCAAAAAATTCAGATCTGAGAAATATAAAAACAGAATATAAAATAATTATGTTTAATATGTTTAAAAATAAAAGAAGATATTGAACATGTGATATAAGAGCAAATGACAATCAAAACAACTAATCATTTTCCAAAACAAAAACAAAAATAAAACAAATGGAGTTTCAGGAAAAATAATAATTAAAAATAGAAATGCAACAGCCAGATTAAACATGTGGTAGACTCACAAATGTGCCAAGATTCCCCTTCAAGGAAGGACTTATCCAACTGCAAAAAATGTCATCAGACAGCCTCCAGTGGTCAGCTTCTTCAGAGTTTGTCTCAGGTGCTAACAGCTGCTTTTCCCAAGGTCACTGGAGTAGCCTGTATCCAGTGACTGAGTGATGAGGTATACAAAGACCCTGACAGTTTTAACCCACTGCAGGATGACTATGATGGGACAGAGCTCCCTCACGGATTAGCCAAGGCTTTGTTAGGACTCCTTTGCTGTTTGCCTTATTCCTCCATCTAGTTCTGCTTTGTTCTCTCCTTTCATAGGTTTTGATCTCTAATAAACAGCCTATACCCCAAATTCAGTTACAGTATCTGTTTCAAGAGAACTCAACCTATGACACAGAAGATGAGACACTATTATAAGGAGACCTATTAACTTGAAAAATAGATCTGAAATGACAGTCCACAGAAAGACAAATATGAGAGTTAAGAGACATTGCAGAAAAAACAAGATCTGGAATAAGAAGAGTTAGAGAACATATTTGTGAATGACTTACTAGATAAGGGGTAGTATCCAAAATCTATAAAGAACTTATCAAACTCAACACCCAAGAAACAAATAATCCAGTGAAGAAATGGACAAAAGACATGAATAGACAGTTTTCAAAAGAAGACATCCAGATGGCCAACAGACACATGAAAAAATGCTCAACATCACTCATCACCAGGGAAATACAAATGAAAACCACAATGAGATACCACTTCACGCCAGAATAGCTAAAATTGGGGTGCCTGGGTGGCTCAGTGGGTTAAGCATCCAACCTCAGGTCATGATCTAGCGGTTCATGAGTTTGAGCCCTGCATCAGGCTCTGTGCTGACAGCTCAGAGCCTGGAGCCTGCTTCAGATTCTGTGTCTCCATCTCTCTCTGCACCTTCCCCACTCACATTCTGTCTCTCAAAAATGAATAAATGTTAAAATTTTTTTTCAAAAATAAAAGAATAGCTAAAATTAACAACTCAGGAAACAATAGATGTTGGCAAGAATGGGGAGAAAGGGAAACACTTTTGCACTGCTGGTGGGAATGCAAAGTGGTGTAGCCACTCTGGAGAACAGTATGGATGTTCCCCTAAAAATTACAAGTAGAGCTACCCAACGACCTGGCAATTGCACTAGTAGGTATTTACCCAAAAGATACAAAAATGCTGATTCAAAGGGGCACATACACCCAATGTTTATAGCAGCACTATCACAAATAGCAAAATTATGGAAAGAGCCCAAATGTCCATCAAGTGATGAGTGGATAAAGAAGATGTGGTATATACACACACACACACACACACACACACACACTGGAATACTACTTGGCAATCAAAAAGAATGAAATCTTGCCATTTGCTTCAACATGGATGGAACTAAGTGAAATAAGCCATCCAGAGAAAGACAAATATATGATGTCACTAATATGTGGAATTTAAGAAACAAAACAGATGAGCATAGGGGAAAGGAAGGAAAAATAAAATGAGATAAAAAAACAGAGAGGGAAGCACGTTGCACCTGGGTGGCTCAGTCAGTTAAGCATCCGACTTCGACTCAGGTCATGATCTCGCAGTTTGTGAATTTGAACCCTGCAAAGGGTTCTGAGCTGTCAGATCCTCTGTCTCCCTTTCTCTCTGCCCATCCCCCTCCCAAAAACAAACAAACAAACAAACAAACAAAAAACAGAGAGGGAGGCAAACCATAAGAGACTCTTAAGTACAGAGAACAAATTGAGGGTTGTTGTGGGGGCAGGGAGGGTTGCCTACATGGGTGATGGCCATTAAGGGGAGCACTTGCTGGGATGAGCATTGGATGATATATGTAAATGATGAATCACTAAATTCTACTCCTGAAACCAATACTACACTAGATGTTAACTAATTTAAATTAAAAAAAAAAAAAAGAACAGTCAGAATTCCTTTAGGAGTTAATAGAGGCAAAAGGGAAGAGGAAATACTTGAAAAGATAATGGCAGAGAATTTCTGAAAGTGATGAAATACACCAATCCTCAGATTAAGGGAACACAATGAATCTCAGGTATGATCCATAAATACATCAAGTTTATTATTAGACAAAGAAAAGATCATAAATCAGCCAGAAGAAAAAGCTAGATTGCCTTCATATAATCAAGAACTAAAAAAACTGATTTCTCAGTAGCAAAATTGGAACCCTAAAGATGGTGGAATCAAGATATTGAGAGAGGATAACTGACAATCTAAAATTATCAAAACAAGTGGTAATTATGTGACATGACAGAGGTGTTAACTATTATGAAAATCATAATATATAAACATATCAAAATAATATATTGTACACCTTAAACTTACACAGTGCTGTATGCCAATTATAGCTCAGTAAAAAATAAAATTGTATACCCAGCAAAACTATCTTTTAAGGATTAGGAAGAATAAAAGATAATTACAGACAAATTAAAGACAAGACCCTCACATACCCCTTTTCCTGGGAAACATTTAGCAGGTATTTTAAAAATTCTTCTGTAGCCTCCTGATCTATAGCACCTGCCTCTCCTGCAAGCTTAACATTTCCACACCTTATTGCTTTTTGAAATGTGTGAACCAACCAGCACTAGCTGAAAAGGGTTGAACATTATCCCGACTATAGTTAATGTGACCATAAATTTCTTTGACTTTCAACTTCATAACAATGCTGCCCACTATGCTTTTTTTTAATGAACCCTCATCTCATAAATCCAGAAACTTAGCTGCTTTTCCATCTTTTCAATAGCATCATCATTCATTACAGAGGTTACTTTAGCACTTTTCAGAGTAGCCTCACATCCAGATCAGGATTTCCTCTTCCTTTTCTGGATATACTGTATTGTTGATTTATCATCATTGAACTTACGGCCAACAGTACTATAACTCATGCCTGAATGAAGCTTATATGATACATACTCTCTCCATACGGCACATCACTGCTTTTTGAGTTAGGAACGCTAGACAGAACTTCAGCACATGCTTGTGGGGGCATTTAAACAGCAAGATCACCAACAAAAACACAAAAGTTGTTGACAATATGAGAGTTGAAACAAAAAGGCAGAATATCACCTTGTTTGACCTTCACTGGGAACAGGTACATCGGGCAACTCAGATTTTTTTTTTTTTTTTTTTTTTTGCTGTCCTGTGTAAGTCCATGAATTACCATTAAAGTGCTGTGAGCATTGATTTTGGGATTACAGATAAATTTTGACAAGTAGGCGAATTCACAAACAAGCTATCTGTGAATAATGAAGATTGACTTTACAACTAAAATATTGCACAGAAATTGCATGAAAACAGAAGAGCTGCTCAGAATTAAGGCATGCCAAGGTCTGTAGGTTGTTCAAGAGAAAAGTAAACATACTGACTAATTTCAAATGTTTAAGTCAAATGTGCAGGAAAAGAATTAAAATAGCGCGCTTGAAAAAAAATACAACGTATTCTACTTTAAACAATAGCAACCACAACATGCCATTTTTATACCCATCAGACTGGCGAAAATTAAAATTGAAAAAAAAAAAAGTCAAGCATTGATATTAGTACCGGGAAGCAGGAACACATATATTGCGGATGCAAGAATGAACAGATACATGGGGCGCCTGGGTGGCTCAGTCGGTTGAGCGTCCGACTTCAGCTCAGGTCATGATCTCCCAGTTCGTGGGTTCGAGCCCCATGGCGGGCTCTGTGCTGACAGCTCAGAGCCTGGAGCCTGCTTCGCATTCTGTGTCTCCTTCCCTCTCTGCCCCTCCCCCACTCATGCACTGTCTCACTCTGTCTCTCAAGAATAAATAAATGTAAAAAAAAAGAATACACGGATATAACAATTCTGATAAAAAATTGTCAGTACCTAAGAAGGTTTATGAAACATGCTTTTAAAACGTATAGCCAGAACTGCCTGAAATACTACACATGTGAATCGACTAGGGTAGAGTGGACTCTTGCTTCCTTTGACCGGAAGCGGGTTCTAAGTGCACTCACTTCCTGACAGTCACATCCTAATGTACAACAGCAACTTTTAGATATATTGCAAAGCCAGCGCTTCCTGAACCTATTCTCGGAAAGGTAAGGTTTGGGCCCTAAAAATAGGTATTCCATCACCAAGTGATCTGCTATCTGCTGCCACCCACTTTACCTCTTAGTTCTGCCTGCAAAGCTGCTGCAATCAGGTATCCAAGAAAGGAAAAGGGAATAAAGCTTACAAGGATGTGTGAAATGCCATGCAGTCCTGGTCCACTCTTTGCCATATGAACTTCTCCCCCCACTTAAGGCAGGATCTGTTCAGCTTCGAATATATTTTTGATCCCAGCATGAAAACTGTTTCAAAAATTGTGCCAAAAGTTCTAGCTCTTAATTATTAATGACATTTATTCTTGTAGACACGCAGAGCTATTTTGCCTCTGTTTGTGCAAAAACTCAGGCACTTGTAGAGCACTGAAAACAGCAATGAGAGACCACGAAAGGCTTAGCCATGGCAGAGGGAGATGGAGTTGGGGCAGGGGAGAGGACGACTCACTCATTGTTAATCCTTGGTGCTAGCCCTTTACTACACCAATCAGGCAATGGTGGGGTGACAGCAAGTGCTGAGTCATCTAGAAAATTCTTGGAGGTTCTTTGAGATGATCCAAATAAAACACAGCTTAAGCCACCAGAGACAGAAGAAAGCAGAAGTGAAGCATGGGGCCAAAACAGGATTCACTAAACTATGTACCGAATAATTTGACTCTCCCTGGTGCTGTTCCCCACGCTGATCCCAGGGTCCCCGCGCACAGTTACAATCAGGACTGAAATGTTCCCCTCTTGAGAGGCTTGAATGGTGCCAGATATTCATATGCTACCCTTTGGGAACCGTAACAAAAAAAGCCTAACTTGTCACCTTATCTCCTTACAGAGAATTCTTTAATTCTTTAAAAGTGAGGTTATTATTCATGCTTTTTTTTTTGAGAATTTAAAACGTTTTTATCGTGACCCTCAGAAAGGTATAATTTTTGTGATCAGAACAATATTCACATGTACACACACACAATGGAAATTAAAGTTACATGAAAGAGTGTTAACCTCCACTGGATGCTTATATTTTCTACTTTACTCTGTGCAATTCCATTCCATCTCATTCCATTCCAACACATCTCATTCTGTTCTATTCCATTCCGTTTCTTTTTTAAATTGTTAGTTGGTCAAAACACACTAAATTGATTTCCCAACCCCTCGACCCTCAGTTTGAAGAACACTAGGCTAAAGGGAAACGAATATCCCCTACCCCTAACTCTCAAATTTAGAATAATTCACCATTGTACAATGATGGCCAGTGGCCAATCAGACCTTTGAGGGAGGCTGATAGCATGACAGAGAGACCAAATGGAAAGAAAATAGGGAGAGAAATGCACGTGTGTGTGTGTTGGAGGTGGTAAAATTCTTACAACCGTAAGAATAACTAATGGTAAATTTCTAAAATGGATATACCAAGTATTAACAGCATAAACCCATTATTTGGAACTATAGAGGTAAATATGAAAAAAATTGAAATTGGTTACTTTCAAGAAGTAGGACTGGTGGATAGAAAAGACAGAAAAATGGACTGCTACTTTTCCATAAGAGCTTTTTAGTACCTTAAGTTTTTAGGTACGTACAATATAACCGCAATATTTTTAAATTTCATTGTATTGCAGGAAAATTTTGCCATTGGCTCCAATAGCATTCTATCTACTTCTTTCTTATCCCTGTTATGCCATAATGTGGTCCCTATCTGACTTTCCCTATAGTACCCAACCTAGTTCAACTTATACCCCCAGTCAAGTACTGGCCCTGGGGTGGGGCATTCTATGGAATTATGTGTGTAATATTGCACATACCATTTCAACTGTATTTTCTTTGCTGCCTTTATTTACAATTTAAACCATCTCAAACCATGATAAAAAGCTGTATCAACCGTGGAAAGCATTTAAATGACAACTCAGTCGAGAAAGGAAGCGTCTTGGGGATTGAGGGCACCTTTTCTGTCCTCGTGGTCTCCAAGCATGTGGGTGGTTGTGTATTTACATTTTTTCCTGGGGAAGGGTTTTTCTTTGAGCCAGCCCAAGCACACAAACCTCTCAGGCACGCATCAGGAAACCCAGCTTACCAGCGACTTTAGCAGGAATACTGGGGAGGACATTACTCATGAACACTCTGGCAGCCCCAGTCCCCAAATACTTTTCACTTAAGAAACATGAAACATTTTGAAACAGACTCTGGGAGAACAGCACAACAGCCTTTCTGGCAGCTTTCACGGTATTCCTCAATGGTTATTTTTGTTCCTCCGTCTAAAAACAACAGCACAGAGGGAGGAGGAGAACACCCCGCTCCGCAGGGGGCAGGACTCTTCTTTAAAGTTGCCAGAAGCTGCAGCAGCAGCTGGGCCCGCCGGAAGACAAGGTCAACTTGTGCCACCTGCCCAAGCTCATCAAATAATGAGGGGGTCAAGGGTAACCAGCCTCTCAAATGGGGCTTTGGATTATTTTGTAAAAAAATCAGATGAGCCATCTTCCTCCCCCTCCCCCCTTCTCTGTAAAGCCAGGAGCCTTTGGGGAATAGATATATACACCTTTTATATCTATAGATCTAGATCTATATATATGCCTATATATACCTATATATATAGATCTATATAGATATATATATATAGATAGATAGATATCTATATATATATAGATATAGGTAGATATATATACCTATATATGCCTATATATAGATCTATATAAATATATTTATATAGATCTATATATATAGATCTATAGAATATAGATCTAGATCTATAGATATAATAGATGTATCTGAGCTAAGTCTTAGTTCTGAGAATTCTAGGGAAAAGAATATGGAGGTGCACCTTGAAAGCGATCCCACTGGAGGGGTCATGGATGACTTAGCTAGAGTGTCACCTGCCCAGATGAGACGTGGCTAATGGGACTGGGACTGGAACAGAAATCAGGACGGCTGCTTTGTGATTCTGCTCTGCACTCGCTCTGTAACTTAACGTAGGGCCATTCACGTCTCCACAACCCCCATTTCCTCAACTGAACAACAGGTCAATACTGACTTCACTTTCCTCATGGATGATCTCCAAGTACATTAGATGGCACGTGAAAGAGCTTTAGGTATAGCACAAGTGCTTATATAAAGGGGATCCCTAAAAAGTTTTTGATACAATTTTTGAGATGGACAAAGGTTTATCTCTTGGACTAAGAAGAAGAGACCCCAGAATACACATTTGTTCATGCAGTGCAAGGGGCAATCAGCATCTAGCCTCTACCACTCACAGCCGGCTGCCTCCCTACTCAAGCCTCTCAATTCCTGTAACTCAGGGCAAAACTGACCGCCCTCCCACCTCCCAGTCCCATCAGTAATGCAGCATCTGGTCCTTTATTCCCTTTCTTGTTAGTTACTAAAAAGCTTTCACAGGGAAAGGCCCCTTGTGTAGGATCAGAAGAGAAGGTCAAGGTGCTCTGAGGGGAAAGGAGACAGGAGACTAATACACCCTGGAGACCAAAGCAGGGATGGGCATGCTGCTTAAAAAAAAAAAAAAAAAAAGTGTTTTTTAGGTAAGCCCAGTCCATGGCCTTCATCTCTTAACATCCTGGGTACTCTTTTTGAGGCCAAATGAAGCCTCACTCTCTCTGGGTGGAGAAAATTAAATTTGAATGCTGGAATTGCAATGGAACGATCATTATTCTGCTTGAGTGCATTGACCTTTATCAACCATTTCATCAGTTTCTGGAGCACGACACTGTGTGAGGCGTCCTCTGCAACTGTCCATCTGAAGGAGAAGCCATCTCTCCTGGCTCGAGCCCAGACCATCATTCTCCAGCATCCCGAGATGGCGAAGGCAGAATCCACTCCAAAGAACTCTGAAATCTCATTAGCGAATAGTTGTAGGAGACAACGAAAATCGCAGTCAGGCGGCAAAAATCCCTAGGGAATGCAGTTTTTCTTCCTGTGACTGATTGAAAAAACAATTACATTTCTCAATATTCCTCCAACGGAGGCTTGGATTTCAGTACTAGATCACATACAAACTGCCGGTTTGAGGCTCTTCTGTCAGTTCAACTAGATAATCAGAAAAGGATGGTTAGGCGCACACATCCGAAGTCATGCTCATCAGAAAAGCAAAATGCTTTTAAGACAAGATTACCAGGATTTTAAAGACTAGACAACGTGTTACTATTTAAGAAAAAATATTTTTATTCGCAAGAAATGGAAATACAAAAGCATAACAATTTCATTTTTTTTTTCCCAAACTAACTACAAGTATCCTACAAAGCGTTTTTATTTGTGGTATTCACTTAGCTATGATGAAGAATAAAAAGCCATAAAAAAACCCAGCACAATATGACAGATAACAGACTCACAATATATTTAGACTTAAACACTGCTGGTCTATAGAACTATTACAAAAGAGAGGTGAAGTCCAGCCTATCAGCATAGACATTGAAGCTCATGGTTGATTATAGTCTAGGGTCTGCTCAGCGTTGTTTTGGTAGGGTCCCTCATGATTTGTCAAGGAGTGCTGGTGTTTTCCACAGACTCAGAAAACGTTTTATCGGCAAGGGAGAGGTTCTAGGAGTGTAGGCCCTGGGTCCATGCTGCAAAAAGTTCATGTTCTCACCTAGCTAGTGAGCAAAGGACAGGGCAGAGGAATGGAGCTAAAACCCCCGGGGATTTTCTTTCCCAGGATGCAGAGCCTGCTAGCTGGAATTCACAGAAGCCTGGATGAACAAGACAGCAGATACACATTTGGTGGATATCTCCAGCGTGAGGCAAAGAGCAGAACATCGCACAGTGGGTCCGGTGCAGGGAGCGGACACCGTGGTTCCTGCCCAGAGAACCTTCAATGTTCACAGAAAGGAGCCTGCCCCACCGAATCCACGGACTGTACTTCCCGTATCACTTAGCTGTTCATCTCTCTCATAGTTACTGGTTGCCCCATTTTCTCCATCTAGAAAATTAAAGCCAAAATTTGTTGAGCACAGTACTCAGCCAGTACTTAAAAAGTGCTCAAGAAATACTATTTCCCCTCGTTCTCAAAACGAAGACAAAAACAAAGCATTCCTGAATTATGTGGCCCCAAATGACAAAATAAGACAATACCTAGATTTTTCCCGTGCTAAGTGTGGGCTCTTTGGCCACAGAGAGATGGAGCGTTCATCCTCCAATGGGCCAGGTTCCTTGGCCCTGAGAAAATGTTCTGCTGTGAGCATTTATAAGAAGTTTAATCCAGGCTGGCCGTTTTTTGATGTGATCGCAGCTCTACAAAATGGGATTTTCCTGACAGATAAAACCCCATTTCTTTTCTCCGGATGTGCGCATCCGATCATGGCGCACCTCTAGGAAACCATTTTTGAGCCTCTGGAAAAAGGTTTTCCCCCACACTCCCTTCACTCTAACACGATAAGGCTATCCGTAAGGTCTCCCAGGGACAAAGGAGTCCTCGGTCATCCTGGAGCCTATACATAAGGCACATTTAAGGCACAAACCAGTGTTTGAGACCAGGCCGGAACCTGTGTGTGTGTCAGAAAGAGGGAGGGAGGGAGAGACCCGGTGCTTTTGTCTTTCGAGTAGCTACTGATTGAGTCAAGTGCCTTGGCGCCCTTCCTCTCCAACATTCCCCAGCTCCAGACGGCACTTGGCCTCAGTTAAGACTCCAAAGTCCTGGGAGTGACTGACTGACCGACTGAATGGGAAACCTGAACCGGGTCTCTGGCTCCTTCACAGCCTCCCACTCTCTCCGGTGACTGTCCTCCCGGAGGCGCTCCTGCCATCACGCGTCTCCTAGTTGTCTCAGCTGCAAAGCAGTCCAATGAAACGGCTCCCACTAGAGCACTACCTGCTAAAGGCTTCTCGGTCCTACCAGCACCACCCCAAGCGGGAAGAGCCGGCGTCTTTAATAAAGGGATTGCAAAGACCGGATTCAAGGGAACCAAAGGAATGACTCATGCAGACAAGGGGGTGGCTCACAGCCTTCTCCTCCATCTCCAGTCTCCCCATGTCACCAAGGCCGGCGAGGGTGGCCCCTTTCCTCAGCAAAGAGCGGGATGGCTCCATTTGTGCACTGCGTTCACGGACACACCCCATTTGATGATGTGTTTGTGCAAGAGAGCTGGCCCCAAGAGGCCTCGGACTCTCTCCCTGTGGTTTTGCCCGGTCTGGGGACATGGAAGAAAGGAGCCATGAAGTGCCGAAAAATTTTCACAGAACGCACGCGACCAAAATCCTGGACACGGCCTCAACGTCCGCGGAAAGATGAATCAATTCGACACGCCTGCTCTACCGGCACGTGAGGGTCACCGCCCTCTTTTGGCATTCAGGCTAAGCTGAGAGATTTGGGAAGAAAAACACCATGGTAATTACAGGCGCTTTATAAGTAAGTTGAGCCAAAAGCTGCTTTCACAATCGACGAATGAGCTCTCCAAGTCAAAATCATCTCCATTAGCCAAAAAAGGTTATCTAATTTTGCCTACACCAGTGTCAAAGTTCACCCCCACCCCCCCACCCCCCACGCAAAAGGAACAGCCTAGTTCAGCTATCAGATTTTTGACATAATACTCTCTTTTATGTGGCCGAGGCTCCAGGGTCCTGACACTTCATGGGAATTCCTTCTTAAACTGGCACTGAGGCCTTTCATTTCCAGCATCCGTTTCTGAGCACAAAGTCAAGAGCTGTGTGGAAAGGGCCAAGTGGGGGGGGGGGGGGGGCGTTACTCAGGTCTCACCCAGTGAAAAACTGCTTGTTCTCTGAATGTTTGCAAGACATCTCCTTCACCAGGGTAATCAAAGAAAGGAAAGAGGAAACCCTGCTTTCACGATGAAGAGTAGAATTAATGTATTTATGAGTAACATATTTATTATTTATGGTTTATGATTACGCCAACAGTGTCACAGTGTTCAAAACTGAAGTTTGGAAGCCGACGTCTGCCACTGCTTGACATCGGCAGGCTAACCAGATATTACTGCCTGGACTAGTGGACCGCTGCATCTGGGGAAACAAATCCACTGAGGTCTGGGCTTAACCCTGGGACAGAAAACGAGCACACATCTGTGAATTCTTGGGTATCCTTCGGCCCTTCTGTGTCTTCTCCACGCCCTGGGATCCTCCCCAAGGGACGACTATTTTGTTCCCTTTACTTGCCCACATTGGGAGCGAAGGGCAGAGGCTTTTCTCAAAACAGCAGGAGGACGTGGAACCCCCTTACTATGGCCATTTGAGCTCCCAAGCTGATGTCTCAGGTCTCTAGATACAGACTCAGTTCTGGAAGAACAGCGTCCCAGAGAGAACACCCTGCTGTTTGGAGGTCTGGAGAAGGGGACAACAAGCAAAGGCAGGTAGGGGCCAAAATAAAATCCTCAAGGTACTAAGGGAGAGACTGGAAGTCTACCGGCCTTTCCCGGCTCCCGCCTCATTCAGAAGAACAGGGTTTTCTACCCTGGCTACCCCTGGAGCCTTCAAAACCTGGATCTGGTTCCATGGCAGCAGGTGAGTATGCTGACCCATTCTCACACTTCTGCCCTCAAATGCAAAAACCCCTCCTTTCTCATCGGCCAAATACTATTGGAGTTAATTCTTTTTGACCTCCTCAGGCCCCCACGGGCTACCTGTGCCTGATAATTACACGGCGTTTTAAAGGGATGAACCACAGCAGCCCGTGGCCCTACCCGACACCAGCCAGGCCCAGGAAAATCTAGAGCAGAAGGGAAGGAGGGAAGGGAGAGGAGAGAAGCAGGGGCAGGGGCATGTTAGCAGCCCCTCTCCCCGCACAACTCTGACGGCCTATGCTCTCTGGCCAACGTGAGGGGCTGTGAGACTGCAGACAGCAGCCCTGATCCGGCTTCCACACACAGCTGAAGAGACACAGTTGGCATCTCCCAGTCTGGAACTCTCTCCACCACAGCACAGAGAGAGGAATCACTCACGGGGAGCTCCAGATGTACCTCGGCAGACCAAGCAGGGATCTGCTCATGAGGTATGATGGCAAAAGCTAATGACACCAAATCCTGCATCTGACATGGAACGAAAGGCCCAGGTGTGGGCTTAATCCCTCGTAAGTGCAGGTTCCAGTGACAGTGTCGACAAAAGAGAGAGAGAGACCAGAGGTAAAGCTAAAGGCCCTGCAGCTAATACTAAAAATAAAATACAAAAGGTAAGCACATTCCTTATACGAAATCTTTCACAAGCTAGGGGAAAACACTTATGGGGAATCTTCTACATTATACAATAAAAAGGCAATTTCCATTTCTTATCTGTATGAAAGAGGAAAGAAAATTTTAAACTACAAAAGTTACTTTTAATCATTAAAAAAAAAATAAAAATAAAAGTAGGTTGGGGGATTAGGTGGTATCTCTTTGGGTGAGCTGCAAAGTAGCCAAACCTGACTATAAAAGGTAAGACTGTGGAAACTAAGGTCACGTACTCCAGCCCCAGGCCTCAGGCCCACCCTCTGTGTTGGGGCAGAAGGGAGGGTACAGCAGAAGTGTCAGGGCAGGTGGGGAGGAGGGGGCTGGGCGCAGGTGCGGAGAGGCAAGCCAGCAAGGTTGTCCGCGACGCCTGATGTCGGGGACGGGGATTCCCTTCTGCCACAGGAACAGGGCAGGGAAAGCACGTGGCCACAGAGCCACCGACCCGAGCAAGGTGTTGCTCCGTCTTTCCCTGTGACTTCATTCCGTGGGACGACCCAAGCTTCCGGGGATTTCCCAAGTACAACGATAGGCCTTGGGTTGAAGAAGGAGGAGGACGAGGAGGAAGGGGAAGATGGGAGAGGAGGAGGAAGGGGAGGGGGTTGACGTAGAAGAAGAAGATGAAAACAAATAGAAGCCACCATCTGGGGGATTGGGATCCCAGAGCTTCGGGTACCCTCCGAGCTCCACGGGCCAACAGGAGACTTTGGCCGTTTGGAGGGAGGCGTCAGATCTCTTCAGTGTGGTTGCCAGCGGGAAGCCTCAGTGAGCTAATAAATACTATTTACAAACGGGGAGGAGAAGCTGGGGAGGCAGACCTATGGGTATGTGGGGAAGTCCTACAAGCAACAAGACGGGGCAGGTTTGCCTGGAGTAGAGGAGCCTGATTCCTTCAGGCATTGCACTTGCGGCCTGAGAAGGGGGGTGGGGTGGGGGTGGGGGCATCCTCGCTCCGGCGCGGGGAGGACGATCTGCCAGGGCTCGGTCGGGGCAGAGTGGCAGGGGTGCTCACTGAAGGCCCCGGCACCTCTGAGGCTCTTGGGGGTGGACGCTCCGGCAGCCGAGGCTGAGGAAGGCAGGACATCAGTCAGTGCTTTGCCAGATCCCAACAGGCATCCTGGTATTTCTGTGGCTAGAGTGTGCGGTCTCAAAAGAACAAGCGTCATCTCTTCTTCACGCCCCACAGTGAGAAAGAGGCAGTCTCTTTTTGGCACTCTTGGTGGAAACAAGTCTGCTCGTCCCAGCCCTGGACCTAAAATAATTTCCTATGGCAGCAAGCAAGAGGGAGGGAGGGATGCCGGGCTCCGTTCTTCAAGGGGGAGGGAGAGGGAGGCGCTCTCTCACCGCAGGTGGAAATCCCAAGCTGTCCTCCCATCCAAAGCCACGACCGCTCGCCCGTGTCTTCATCCAGATCAAAAGCAAAAAGGAAAAGCTCCTGACAAGGGGGGTTGGGAGACGTAAAAGGAGAGCGAAGAGAAAGAGGGAGGTGGAGACGGCCTCTTCAGAAGGTGGCGTTCACTCTTCTGTCGAGTTCTACAACTTTTAGTGTCTCGTTCCCCTCCAGTTTGGTGCTGACCCTGTGAAGATACCGAAAGGAGAAAAGAGTCTGAGCCACCAACGGACAACTATGATTCTCATGCTTGGGAGGATCATACAGTCATTCCATGACTGACTTTGTGGGCTGGCCCAAGCGTGTTCTTACTCTTTTCCCACCTAATGACAATCCTCTGTTCCCAAACTTTCCAGCTACCAGCCCGTGCACTTGTTCCCATTCTTACCTTTATCACCGCCTAATAGGAGATGTCCCAACCCAAAGGATAAACACGGTGGTGTGATGCTGATTTGTCATAAATTGCTTTAAGGTCATGTATTTATTGGGTGGTGTCCCCTATGCTAGACTCCGGAAAGAAGAGAATTAAAGGATAAAGTCTGACTCCTGGTCTACAATGCTAATAGTTGAGATAAATTCAAGAGAAAAAGCTACCCTGAAATAACACTCAACACATAATAGAAAATAAATGCTATTAAAGTGTAGAAAGTCTCTAGGCATTCAGCGGAGGGCTACGGGGCTTTTGGTATCAGGGAGAGATCCCAGAAGAAGTGAGGTTTCGGTGGGTCCCTGAACAGTTGAGCCAAGAGGGGAGAAGACTTGTGTCATGCATATGCACATGATCAAGCAGCTGAGTCCTCTACAGCTCCCAGTGGCTCCCCCACAAATGTCTCTGGAATGGAAATAATAATAATGCCTCGCCTCTTAAAGTATTTAAAAGGATTTATATATCACATTTGCATAGTACTTAAAATAGTAAGTGCTAGTAAATGTTAAATATGCATGTACAATGTAAACACATGAAAGTCCACATAATTATGAACCTTGCCCCACTGCTTTAGGGTGAAAAAAAGCCGAGGAATTTGAAATAGAATCTTCAAGTGGGAGCATTAGCATTGGAAGAGCACACTTTCTGGGAAGCACAGGGGTCAGGGCAACAAGGTCACCACTCACACCAGGCAGGCCCAGGAGTGTGCACGCAGACCCTCCTTCCTGCACCGTCTGGCATTTTCAGGAGCCCACCCCAGCATAACAACATCTGGCCATCCTGTATGCCTTTGTGTTTCCAAAAAGGCTGTTCTCCACCACTATCGAAAAGAAACAACTCACGGAGAATTGGAGCCCCATACGTTATTTTCAATATGGAATCAGGTATATATGCTCAGTGCCTCTCAAACGATGTCCCTCGATATAAATATATAATTATAATTCATATATGCTTTTACTTACAAATCATAAAACTATATATTGACACACAGCCTGACATATGTGTCTGTAGCTGGAAGGTAGGGGAGGTGTCCTAAGGCTGCATTCGTGTGGCAAGCACGCTGCTAAGGGCGGGCTCTAAGTGTGTTTATGAGGCTTTGAGGGGAGGCAGAAGGAAGTCACCTCTGGGAGCCACCACCTCGGGTTCCCCAGTGATAGAGCAGACACAGGGGCGGCTCATCCTAGGCCGCATCCCCAGTCTCTGCGAAGGGCAGCTATTGACAAGTAGTAAACTCTCCAGAGTCCTGGGTCCTGGAAATAGGTCCCGAAGGAGCCCAGGGGCTGCGCCATGCCTACGCAATGTCTACACCCCACATTCCAGGTTGCTGACTCACAACCCATCATCCGTGCACCTGCGTGTGCTTGACTCACAAGTGCTGCTGTAACTCCAATAGCACGGATTTCTCCAGGCTGCTCTCATTTGACAGAATGAAATGGGGAAGATCCACTTCAGGCCTGGGATCCAACCCTGATGCCCTGAGCAGGGAGGAGCCTCTGTCCCAAGGCCCAAGTTCCCCAGCCGAGGCTGGGCCGGACGGCTCCTCCAGGGGAGAATGTTCCTCATAGATGAGCAGGTTCCTGGATCTCACTGAGGACAGAGCAAAGGAACAGGTGTTAGGGAAAGACTGCAGGGTTTACCACATCCCCTCACTCACTGCCCAGGGCTGGGAGCAGATTCCAATTTGTGGGTTCTTGTTGCCCAGAACTGAGGGTGCCAGCTGGAGCTGGCTTTCCACAAAGGCTTCAGGGTTTCAGAGTTTTGCGCATTGAAAAATTATACCAATTATACAGTGCTGGAAGAACAAAAGGAAAGCAAATAAACATGAAGCAAACTTCCACCCCCACTGCTTTGAAAATAAAACTCCCCTCCTTGCCCACCCATAACCATCTGGGGGAAACAATTCATGAAGAATGGGAGTCAAATACTTGGGGATGTCCAGAGCAGCTAAAATAAGAAACATTTCCAATGAGTCGGTCTTGCACGGAGAGAAGGTACCAGGGCAGAAAGCTGCGTTTTCATTTAGAAACCGGAGAGGAGGCACAAAGCCAGAGTCATAAATCAAATCATGGAGACCGTTTCTTTGTTTTATAGGACGGCTGCCTTGCTAGAGGGCTCTGTAGCAATTCTCTGCAACACAGAAACTCTGCTCCCATTGGCTTCCATTTAAATTTACAGATACATTCCCTTAGGGAAAAAAGAACTTCCCAGGAGGTCACTGAAATTATCTGGTTGAAATGCCAGTGTTTCTGTCATACACCTGGCGGAGATACAACTACCTGGTGACGACCAGAGCCCTTTCAGAACTGCAGAACTGTGCCTCCCCCAAATCCAGCACCTCCAATTCCATCCACATTTGCTCTTATTAGTGTATATGCATGTGTACTGGTGTATATATCATGATCCCCAGAGACCGCTGTTATTTCCTACGTACTTAAAAGGGATCAGTGATCTGGGTGAGGTTACCACACACTCCTCTAACACCCAGGTCTCTAAATTCTCTCAGTCTTGGCCATGATGTTTTGTAAGACAGACTGATTCATTTCTGGGATTCTTACTGTGGTAACATACATTTCCCCTGAATGGAAGGAGAAACACAGGAGTTCCTTTAAAATGTCACGGGAAGCTTACTGCTCCCCCCAGTCTATTCCCCACC
Organism: Panthera tigris; assembly: GCF_018350195.1. Classification (NCBI taxonomy): domain Eukaryota; kingdom Metazoa; phylum Chordata; class Mammalia; order Carnivora; family Felidae; genus Panthera; species Panthera tigris. The sequence continues at coordinate 151,501,765 of NC_056661.1, forward strand.
CACCCCCACCAAATCCACATCCCACCCCTTTCTCAGAGCGCGAAAAGGAGACCTCAAGAATTTGCCAGGGAACGTGGTCTATAGCAAAAGAGTTTGCAAACTGTGCTCTATCAGGCTCTAGAGAATCCCCAGCGGTGCCTCAGCCCAGCAGGTGAGGGACACGAGGGGAGACCCAGCGGCCCGGGCACCATACCCCCATGTCTCTCTTCCCTCCCTTCAATGGAGAAGCTACACTTCTGCCACTTTTTAAAAGTTAGACTTTCTCATAAGACTCGCTTCAGAAAGGCGAACTTTCAAAAAACCCCAGAGACATGAAACGAGATCCTTCACGAGTTGCTGAGTGCTGTCTTACCGACAGAGGCTGTATAGGGCTCCTGCCTGGAGTGCGGGCTGGGCAGAGCCATCTTGGTGGCAGACGGATAGGGTCCGTAGCCCTGAAAGAAGCTCCCGAATGCAACAGCAAAGCAGAGCACAACCACCTGCAGGGGGAGAGGACGCAGGGCCTGTCAGCTCCAAGGTCCACAGGGCAAACCTTGAGCCCTGCACCACCTGGGAAGTCTGGGGAGACGGACTCCCCTTCATGAGGCCACCGGAATGCACCATCAGCTCACCCGCTGTCACATCGCGGCAAAGCAACTGCGTCTGAGCGAGCCGCGTGGTTCCTCCCACCGCACCTGGACTGGGCAAGCTGGGGGGACACTGGAGATGGGGGTGGGCTGGGGCGCCTAGGGCGCCGTCTCTTTGGGAAGCTCACCATGAGGCACGTGCCGGTCTGCGTGCCCGCCAACTTGCAGGTGCGCGAAACCTTGCCCATCACCAACGTCTGAAGCTTCTGTAGTTGCTGCAGGAGAGTTCTGCAAATGCAACAAATCAAAGCCATGAGGGGAGTCTGGGACAGAAGGGGGTGCTTTCAGGTGACCTCTTCCCCCATGCTCTGGGGAAGCTGCTGAAGCCTCGTGCCCGAATGTGCACCCAGCACCGAGGCAAAGTTTCATTCGGAGGAAGATGCGGACACCGGTGCCTTCCAGAACCAGTGCTGTAGAGCTTCCCAGGGCCGGGGAGGAGCCCGCTTGAACAGCCCATCCGCGTCTTGTGCTGCTCTGAGTCAGAGGTGAATTGCCCCAAGTTACCCCTGACATGCCAGGCCTTGTCTGTCAGCCACTGACAAAAAAATGAGCCAAAAGAACATTTTGCGGGGCGGGTGCTGGTGATACAAGGACAATTATTTACCCATGAGAGAAGAAACAGTGAGGAAGACGTAAGGAAGGAGAAAAGGCAAAGAGAAGAGGAAAATGCCCAACAGAGAACAACTGAAGGAGTGGCCGGGGGTGGTGGCCGCCATGGGAAATGGCAGCGGCATCAGCGAGCAGCGGTCACTTAGCAAATTTGAGGAGAAAGAGGAAAACCAGGAATGGCAGGGAGGCAACGGCCAGAGGCACCTCAAGCCGTGGTTCTTGAAGGCTCATGGCACCTCTAGAGTCAGAAACGAAGCCAAAATACGACGGAGCAAAGAGGCCTGCTCAACTGGACCCACGCTCAGAGCCAGGGATCTCGGAAACCATCCTCCCATACAGACTCTGATCCTTCTGCAGGAGGAGACAGGCGGCAGGAGCAAAAAAAGAGTTCTCTCCCTAAAATTGGACAAGTGTGCACACCCTTAAAAGGGAAGGGTTTGGGATGAGAATACTGTATTCTGGTCTGTGTGACATCAGGTCACAGAAAGAGCAGATGGTGAAATTCTTCATGAATTTTGAACAGTGTGAGCCACAGAAAAGGATCTGACAGCACTGCCTCCTGAATCAGAGCCCCTGGGATGAGTGTGTGCGAGCAGCAGAGATCTTGAAGCCCCTCCTGGCCGCACCCCCTTCCCCAAGCCCAATGCATGTGGCCAAGTGCGAAGATTGTATAAGCAGATGCTTTTTTTTGAGCCTTAGAAATTTTCAAAAAAAAAAAAGAAAATGCAGGCCATGATATCACATCAGAAGGCCAGACAAGTTCACTGGGAAACGTCAGCAAATCTCTCATTTGCAGAATTCTGGGCTCTCCCAGAGAACTTGCTTCCCACCACGGTCTGTCTGTCTCCTGAATAGCTTTCAAGTACTCGAAGGACAAGCCGGGGTTCTAGAGTTTGCAACATTTACCCTGACAAGTGCCAAGGAAACGGGTTCTCCTGGGGTTTAAGCCAAGCAGGGACAGGTTGGCCATGGGATGATATGGCCTTCAGCAGCTAGATGGCTACGAATGGGGGCGGATTTGGGGTGCCTGGGTAGCTCAGCTGGTTAAGTGTCCGGCTTTGGCTCAGGTCATGATCTCTCGGCTCGTGGGTTCGAGCCCCACGTGAAGCTCTGTGCTGACAGCTCAGAGCCTGGAGCCCGCTTCGCATTCTGTGTCTCCCTCTCTCTCTGCCCCTCCCCTGCTCAGGCTCTGTCTCTCTGTCTCTCAAAAACAAATAAACATTAAAAAATAAAAAAAATAATAAAAGTGTTCTGTATGTTACTCAAAGCTTATAAATACTGATAGTATGGTTATTTTAAATCCTACTTAAAGAGAGACTGTCATTTGTGACTGTATGGATGATGAACCTGGAGAACATTACACTAAGTGAAATAAACCAGAGAAAGAAAAATTCCACGTGGTATGACTTATACTTGGAAGCTTAAAAGAGAAAAAAAAATTTTTTTTTAAAGTTGAACTTAGAAACAGTAGAAAACTAGTTGCCAACAGCTGGAGGTTGGGGGAATTGGGGAGAGGCTGGTAAAAGGATACAAACTTTCAGCTCTAAGATGAAGAAGGTCTGAGAATCTAACCTATAACGTGATGACTATTGTCTATAACACTGTATTGGCTCATTGAAATTCATTAAGAGAGTTGAACTTAAATGCACTCAATAAAAAATTAAAAACAAAAAAAAAGGTAAATATGTGAGGTGATGGATGTGTTAATTAACTTGATGTGAGGAATATTCCACAATGCGTGCATATATCTACTCATCATGTACACTTTAACTATCTAACGTTTTTGCCAATTATACCTCAACGAAGCTGAGAAAGAAAGGGGAAAAAAATAAGAATTTACAACTAAATGATCATATGATGCAACAAGTTTTTTTCCTTGTCAAATTTGTTCTCTTATCCCCGCACTCCCTAAGAGCACTCCATTCTTTTATTATTATTATTTTCATTTTTAAACTTATTTATTTTGAGAGACAGAAGGGTTGGGGAGGGGCAGAGATAGAGGGAGACAGAGAATCCCAAGCAGGTTCCACGCTGTCAGCGCAGAGCCCCACGCAGGGCTTGAACTCACAAACTACGAGACTGTGACCTGAACCGAACTCAAGTGTCAGATGCTTAACCGACTGAGCCACCCCGGCGCCCAGAGCACTCTACTCTTACCCACTAGCAAAGCTGCTGTTCCCAAGCTGGGCGCTAAGTGGACTGCTATGCACCAACTTGCTGGGTGAGCATTCATTCTCGCAGAGAATGACAGGTGGCTGGTGGGGGTTTACATTTTATTGGCCACCATCTGTGCTGCCGACCCCAAAGCCCTCACTGGGCTCTCCGTGCTGGATTTTGGGATTCCTGGGGCAGGATATATATAGGTGAGCCCACAAACAAGACCTGTATTTGCCCGGACAGCACAAACCCCTTTCTCTCATATTCTGGCCTCTTCCTGGGGTCCCGGATTAATGTTTCTGTTGCCTACTCAACTATGGAAAGGGGCCTCCTGGCTTCCTGGCTCGCTGCCCAAGAGCCACGTCTTAAAGTGGTGGCTGCCGCTCCGTGGGGGAGGGGGAGGGGGTATTTCAACTCCCATGGGGCCCATCTGCTGCCTGAGCTGGCAGCCGAAGGGGCTCACGTTCAGCTGTGCTCTGTGCCTTTGTCCATCCGGGCTTTAGACAGCAGCACTCTAGATGTCCCCAGACCCATTTCCCAAGTGTCGAGATGATTTTAAAGTGAAACCATTTCCATCTTTTCCCAACCATCCCTATTCACCCACAACCATCCCACACTCCCTTCCTGCCCATTTCCTGCTCTTTGCCCAGTCCTTGGAGCATGAAACACCAAGAAAACCAATGCAGCAAATTACTCGGAATCATTCCTCTCTTCAAATTTCTGGTTGAGATCGCTAGGCCTGGTACCATTTCCCTGGGATGAATGAAGAGCCTCCCAGGAGGCTCTGTTGCGCCCCCTAAAAACAGAGCTCTAACAGATCAGACATACCTAAACGCCAATGGTAGAATGTCTTAGCCTCAAGCTAAGCGGCCCCCAGCTACAGGCAAAGTGCTACAAGTTTGGAAGAAGGGTCATTTAAGTCTGGCTGGGTGAGCAGGCAAGGCTTCAGGTTTTCCAGGTGTATATGGCATTTTCCTTGGCACTCAGCAGCAGATCGTCTCCAAACTCATGATAATTATATTGAGTCCATTGCAAATGAAAATAGTTGTTTGATGGTCCCTGACTTCTAACAGTTTATAATCTAACTCTTTAAGAGGAATAAACATGTAGTTTTGACATAGATTCTTTTTCCTTAGCTTGAAATTTTGGTGGAAAGCAACAGTGATTGATAATGTGCTCTTTGCTGCTGCTTCTCCTATGTGGATTAGTGGAGGTGAACTGAACCAAATGGTAGAAATGATCACACTCGGAAGCCCATCCATCAGCAACTCTGAGTGATTTCACCCAAGGAAAGAGATTTAGCTAGCCCATCCATCCCCAAATCTAAACAGATTTCATGATCCAGTCAAGTCTGGGGAATTCATTTATATTTGACAGAAATACTCATTTTTGTTGTCATAAGGAAAGGAAATTAACAGTGACTGAGCACCCACTGATTGAGTTCTAGGAACTCCACATCCGGAGATACAAAATAATTGTCCGAAAGACATGTAACTTGTTAAGCTGAAGACCTAATATGTAAACTAAAACCTGGTGCTGTAGTTCAGGTACCTTCCAATGCACTGCAACATGGGTACCCTGGTTTATTACCTAACAAAATCTGTAACCAAAATACTTCTTGGTTAAGGAGATTTTTCTCACACCCAGTGACATTAACCTCGTATCAACAACAGCCCAATGAAGAGATAATGTCCACCGTCCACTGTTAGATAAGAAAAGTTTACTATCAGCCGGGGCCAAGCCACAGATGGAAGAGCCACAGGAAAAATCAGTCGGATGGCAATGAGATACATACTAACAAAGTTTCGTGATATTGCTACCAAAGAAACAATAAGGGCAAATCAACATTTCCTGGCACATCTCCACCAGATAGACCAAAGATAAAGTGCCAAGTGATAGATAAAAGGATGAAGGGTGATTTTTGCCCTACATCAGGTGTCTGGAAGTCATGTCTGGGCTTTGTTTAGGAAAACGGAAACTGCAAGACGTGTCCCTCTGTGAGACACCGAAAGAGCTGATGAGATGGCTTTAGGATTGCTCAGCTGGTACGTCTGCGCTCACACAGGGGATTGGCTGAGTTTAGATCTTGGTGCCACTGCTGCATACCTTTAACCAAGTTATTCCAGTCCTGGGTTTAGGCGGCTAATCAGAGTCAATGCCTTTGATGTAATCGGCTACCAAAATGACGAGAGAACCCCCACCTCCTGGAACACTCTGGATTTCTTGAAGCAAATACACCTTTACAGAGTGCTTGCTGTCCCTTTCCGCTGATGACAGATGAAGCCTGCCCTCTTTACAGGGAAGCGTGGTGTCTCCAAACTGAAATATTAGTCTGAGATGATGTGGGATTCTCCCTCATGCCACGGGGACAGATGCCACGGCCCATAGGACGGGGAGCGTGGATGACAGCTGTTAGCCTGCTTCGGCTGAAGAAAAGGCAGCCAGCAGATGAAACGGAAGAAATATTTTAAAGCTAAAGCTCTAAAAACCTAACCACAGGACAGACCCAACAGTGCATTCAAAGCTCAGCATAAACTTTTCCTTTATTACTGTATTTTAAATCATCAGTGACCGGGGCTAATTATGGCTTAATGAATTCTCAGGCTTTGGGGAGCAAGGTCTCAATTTAGAGAACAGAGTACTCTTAGCAAACATTTATCTGGGCCAAGAGATTTTTCACTTGTTAAATTGGGAGTGTCCAACTCTTGATTGAAAATGTGGATTCTGTCCTGTGGTGAGACGTAAAAAGAAACTGAGTGGCTGTCCTCATACAGTTCTTTGCAAGAGAGCAGTCGAAGGCAGCTGCCAGCCTTGCCCAAAATAAAGTATCACCCTGTATCTTGGGAGGCATATCAAGGGAAACTGGGCAAAACATTAAAAAATGGCCAGGAGTGCAAGACATAATCTTATAATAAGGGAAATACATCAATGGCCTCATGTGTTTTCTTTGTATTTCATTTAATTTTGTATTCTACAGTTTCCTTTATTTTTGAGCGACAGGGCAAGAAGGAGAGAGAGTACGGTCACACAGTTATTGCACGTGACGCTCTGAACATTCAGGGACCTAGTTTCTCACTGGCGTGAGAAGCCAGAACCCAGGAAAAACAATCAACTGGTGGCTCCCAAAACCTTCCTGGGCCAGAAGCTCCAAACCAGGACCTCTCGAGAGCAGACATACTTTCCATCGTATCTCATAACACGTCTTACTGAGGAACGGAACCAATTGGGCTACGGTGTGTGCGTGTGTGCACACATACGTGTGTGCATATACACCGCTCTCTGGATAAGCCTATAGAGATACAAGCAGTTTTTTCACATCCTTATAGAACTAACAGCGTAGTATTTTCCCAGTCCCAAATCATGAGCCATGAGTGGGTTGTGAAAACACTTGGGTTGCCACTGCCGCGTTTTTTAAGGAAACAGTCAAACAGAACACACGGTATTAGAGGACATCACACAGAGTAAATACGCATTCCTTTGTGAAGCATTCCTATTAGTTATGCATGTGACGTATTATGTTCCTGTGGGGGGTCTGGGTCGCTACCTACAACGCACAATGGTCACAATTAAAAAGCAAGCCTAAGGGCAGTGATATAGCCACACGTATATAATTCACACACATCTATACTCAGCCATACATAATTATCTTGTGTGTGTGCACAGACGCAAAATAATTATATATGGGGGGATATCAGAGGACTTCATGATGTCCTTCTGAACAAAAGTCTCACCTGAATCCCTCCCTGTCTCACCCCCACCCCAGTCTTTGAGAGCTAATGTCTCTAAATTTCGGAGGATTAGGAGGAAGGTGTCCAAAAGCTAAAACATTTACCTCAAAGTCCTGGGGTGAAGGTGGGAAGGTGGTGTATACAAGGAGACTCATGAAGCACCTCCACGACTTTCACATACTGAAGTGTAACATGTATAAACCAATGACAGTCACAGGGTGCTAAAACCCTAAACTTTGAATACCTAGGTCTTTATGATCTCTTACTTAGGCTTTGAGAGTTGTTCATGGGGCTATGGCCTAAATAGGGGGACGGGGACAAGGATGAATTTCTCCTTCCTCTTTCTGTGCAACTGCTGTATCACAAAGCGTTTGTTTTGCAGGGATCAGAGGACATTTCTGAAACATTCTATTACCTACTTGCCCAGGAACAAGAACAAGAGAGCTCTAGAATGTTTTCTGGGGCTGCGGAATGGCTAATTTTACCACAAAATTGTACTAAAACGCCCTTCCAGTCTCTCTGGGGAACTCTGTCTAGTACCCAATGATCTGTTGAAGTTTGAAAGATTTTCACCTGAAAAGAAGGCTTATACTCTTCACAGCCAGAAGTTACAGACAACGGAGAAATGACAGGGAATTACAGCAAGATCAAGATCTGCAGAGGGTAAGTGGTGCCATTCACCAGTACTCCGCTGGCCTCTCTGTGTAGGGGAGTGGGCGGGATCTGCTGTCACGGTCCGTGGACAGAGAACAGGCGAACCAGGGGAAGAGGGTAACAGCGTGTGGTGCAAACAGGTACGGCTGTGTGGGCTAAGTAAACACACGAGGAGAGGCAGAACACCAGGAAAGCCCAGTGTACTTAATGGGAAAGACCTCTACCAGGAACTGTAGATAGTTCAAAGAATGAGAGGGGCACCTGGGCGGCTCAGTCAGTTAAGCGTCTGACTTTGGCTTAGGTCATGATCTCCCGGTTCATGGGTCTCCCTCTCTCTCTGCTCCTCCCTTGCTCACTCTCTCTCTCTCTCTCAAAAATAAATGACCATTAAAAAAAAAAAAGAACAAGCCAAAGTGGAGTTGGATGGAGACGATGATAGCTAAGAGGACCTCACAGGCCATGGAGGATTTCAGGCAGACACCGGCCAAGGTTCAAACTCCTTACACACTCCATCAGCTGCGGGGGTGGCCCGGTCTACCCTTCAGAGAACAGACTTTGGGTAGAGACCCACACAGGCCCTGGAGATGGGCCAAGGCCCTTGGGCAGGGAATTCCAGAATCCTAGGTACCAGGGTAGGGTCTGAAGGGGCAGGGTGAGAGCTCCCCGTGGAAGCATCATCCTGGCCCTGCTGACTACTCTTCCAACGGAGAGACGTGTGGCTAGAGGTGAGCCAGAGTGGACTCCTCAAAACCACAGGTCCAAAGCAAGGCCCTCTTCTTTAGGTTGAAGGTAGCCCTGCACTAGGAAAGGCACTGGTCCTGGAAAGGGGTGCAGCACAAGAAAAATCAAGGTGGGGACTAATCTAAAAATTAAATGGCTGAGGTCTAGTCTGCCCGCCCCACCCCCTTCTACCTCTAGACGTTTGAATGACCTGAACCTCACTGGGCTTCAGTCTCCCTTTCTGTAAAATGACGTGACTACGAGTCACATTAGACGGTCTCCGCTAACGTGCAGTTCGACTCTAAGTTCCCACGGCCCCACACATGAAGGCAGAGGAGAGGGCCGGTGGCTCACAGCCCTCCAGAGGCAACAGAGCCAAATACAGAATTGAGAGGAGCAAACTGAACCGCCAACACCTAAAACTGCCGGGCTGGGCGGTATGCGTGTGTCACCGGCGCGGGATTTCTCTGGAATGGGACCCGGGCAGGGCCATCCAGAGAGCCTGCGGCTTAGAAGGGTGGATCGTGAGCACAGGACAGCCAGCACGATCCCCCGGCAGCCCCCCCACACGGGCTTCATCCGCGCTCTGCAAGTGAAAATGTATTTCCTGACTGAGCACAGGAAGACGGGCCCCCTGGGAAACCTCTCTCTCTCTCTCTCTCTCTCTCTCTCTCTCTCTCATCTCACACGTTTCCTGATGGCATGCAATTAGTGGATCACCTCAGCAGAGCAGGTGTGAAGGTGCTTTCACACTGCTTGGCTCTGCTCCGAGAGCCTCCCAGGTAAGGCTGCAGAAGCCTTAAGAGCACGTCTTCATTTTCTCTCCTGTCTTCATGCTCTTCGGGTTTCCCGAGCTCCGATAAAAGGGTCTCTACATCGAGAAACCAACAATATGCTAGGTGGCTGCGGCTGAGTCCAGTATAAAGGGAAAGATTCAGGACTGACTCCTGATCTGGGCACTCATTTTTATCTAGAGAGGTGGAAAAGTCCCTTGTGGGGTATAACACAGAAGTGGTAAACTGTAAAGATAATCTTCCTTTAAGCTGGTCAAGGAGGAAACATCCTGTCACTTTTCCCGCCATGTCCTGCCGTATGAGACAATGGCGCCCAAGGTCTCCCGCCCGACTCTAGCGACCCAGGATCCTGTTCACGGAGAGCCGTTTCCCTCCGACCAGCACCCTCCAAAGGATAATAATGCAAGAAGCATGGCCAGGAACACAAACACAGGTGTGTGTTCATTAGGCCCAGCCCTGTACTTAGTTCAAACACTGGGTCACTTAGGCAGTGTTACAGGAGCAAAGGGACCAAAAGTCTCCCTTTATCACATGCCCAAAACACCAGCGCCTTATGACTGGTGTAGGGCAGGAGATTGGCAGGGTTTACCTTATAGTCCATGTGATTGGTGCAGTGTCCTCTGAGCAAGGTCAGGCCCTTGGCAGGGAACAGAAAGAGAAGGGGGAAGAAGCTGGAGGGAACGCGGACCCACCTTCCCTGTCTCAACCAGGGCAACACTATCTTTATTTCTTGACCTCTCAGGCTAAAACCTGTAAGATAATCCGTGGGAAGGGGCACCTGGGTGGCCCAGTCGGTTAAGCATCTGACTTGGGGGCTCAGGTCATGATCTCATGGTTCGTGAGTTCCAGCCCCGCGTTGGGTTCTGTGCTGACAGCTCAGGGCCTGGAGCCTGCTTCAGATTCTGTGTCTCCCTCTCTCTGGGCCCCTTCACCGCTTGCGCTCTGTCTCTCTCAAAAATAAATAAATGTTTAAAAAAATTCTTTAAAAAGATGATCTGTGGGAAGACTATATATTAGTCAAGTGTCAGCCATGACCACCATAAAAGAAGGGTTGTCCACCAGGAGAAGTAAGTTTTGAAGAGGGAGAACACACATAGGGCAGTCGAGGGACGGAGAAGGGCACCAATATCATGAGGTAGGTTGCTTTTTTTCAGTGAGGATCCCAATAAATAACTGGAAGAAATTTCCACACAGTTAGTAAAGAAGAGGAAAATCATCACGGACTCTCATCACTTGAAGAACATGAGATATGTTGACCGTAAGCTCAAATATGCCATATGATCCCATAACCCATATTCTATAATAATACCAGATTACAATCGCCATTATTTAAAAAGATAAAAATCATTGAAAACACAGATTGTTGTTGCACAGAATCAGATGTGCCCTATGTCAATGTTCCTCATGTGACGGCTCTTTACCAAAATCTGACAGAAATAAGGATTCTGTAGAAATATATTTCCTGATATGAAAATGTATCCAGTGTATTCTGTTAAATGGGAAAAGTTTCTTAACAAGATAGGATGCATATAGGTATAAATACATAAATATAAACTATCACAAAATATAAACATATCTCTGGGTGAAATGATTGCAATTTTCTGCTTTTTTAACTGTAGTTTCTGATTTTTTCTACATTGGGAATATATCACCTGTGGGTGTGGGTTTTTTAAGTTTAAAAAATATGATACAGCAGGGTCAGCCTGGAGAGGGGAGGGGAGGCATTTCCCAGGAAAGGGGGGGCAATGGAGCCCTTCTCAGAAGCACCCTGCTCCCCAGCACAGCCCAGAGTGCACCTTTGCTGCCCCCTTGTGGTTGTGAGAAGACCTGGCACACGGAGCCCGTAGACCAGAAGGCACCTGGACAGAACTCCAAGGTGATCTTGGATCAGTTCCTCTTTCCCTTCTCACCAGTTCATGGCGTGGATTTGTCCCACTCATGAACACGGGGCTTCTGCAGCAGCAAGTGCTAGGGCGGGCATGGGAACATTATCTGTTCAGGATGCTAACAAGATAGATACGGACTCTGGTGGGGGTCCAGGAGCCAGAGATCCGCTGTGGCAGGGGTGAAGGTGGAGATAAGGAGGGGTGGAGCCTCAGAAGACTAATGGCCAAAGGCAACCATGAAACCAGAATCCTAAAGTGGCACTGAAAACCCTCTCCTTTGCCTCAAGGGAATCAAGACAATAGCACACGGAGCTGGTGACATTTACTTACTTCTGCCATCTGTCTACAGAGCATTTGAGGTGACCGCCCTTGATCTGCTATTTGAGCACACGTTCCCAGACTTGGAGAGGACAGCCCAGTGGGGTTACAATGTCCAATGTTCCCAATGACGGTGGTTTTAACTTCCGAGCAAATAAGCCTGCTGTTCGCGCGTCAAACCATGAAGATGGGAGCCATATTTAATGTTATCATCCAATGACGTGCTAATAGATATTCCATGATCCCTTAACAACCGCAAAATCGTTATCAGGCATTTATACTCAGCCTTAAAATGATTAAGTAATATTTTTCTCACCTCAAAGTCTACTTTTCTCTGCTTGTATTGTTTGTAACAACCATAGGATGCCCTCACTAATGAACACTTTAATTTTTAAAGCCTGAATAGGCACTGTGCACACACGCAAACATGCATTCTGGATTAAACTCCCCAACCCTAACCCTAGCCCTCAACCCCTTTCTCTTGCATATGCTTCTCCTATATTGAGGCTCCAGAACCAGACGTACTGCAGTTAAATACAGCTCTCCCATTTACTGTGTGACCTTAGGCAAGTGACCTAACCATTCTGAGTCTCAGTGATCTCCTCTATATAGTGGGGATATTAATAGGACCACCTCACAGGGCTGTTGGAAGATAAAATGAGTTAGTATCTGTGACGCACTGAAAAGAATACCTGGCAAGAGAGCGCTAGAAGAACACGTTAACTCATTCTGTCTATTACTTTTTTAAGTGGCTTTGAGGGTGCGGCACCTGGGTGGCTCAGTTGGTTGAGCCTCCAACTCGATTTTGGCTCAGGTCACAATCTCACGGTTCATGAGATGGAGCCCCAGGTCAGGCTCTGTGCTCTGTGCTGAGCCTGCTTGGGATTCTCTCTCTCCCTCTCTTTCTGCCCCTCCCCAGTGCATGCGTGTGTTCTCTCTCAAAATAAATTAGAAAACTTAAAAAAAAACAAAGCTACTCACTTTAAAAAAAAATAAGAATAAAATAAAATGGGTTTGAAATGTAATGAATGAATGAATTTTTATAAGCGGTAATTTAAAACACAAACTTGGTCTTCTCTCTTCTTTTCACTAATAAACACCATTTGTTACTAAGGCTGAGTGATGACGAAGCGGCCAGTCCCTCTCTGGCCACCTCTAACGTTTAGCGTCATTTTTAGAAGAATCAAACTTATCCAACTTTATTCTCCTCCAAGCCTCCTCCTTACGCCCCTCATCAGAACCCCTGTCAGAACTGGCATCTCCATCAATCCCGTATATGTTAGGAAAAGTAAAGAACGCGCGTGCGTGTGTATGTGAGTGTGCAATGCACGTGTGTGGCGGGAACAGGTGGGCGGAGTATGGCCGTCCCAGACACCTGGGCATGACTGTACCTTCAATGGGATCTCCTCCACTTCCTTCCTGCTCTGCCCCTCTTTCCGCCCCCCCTGCCATTAGGCCATTTGAATAGCTCCTTACTTCAGCGACACTCACCTGTTGGTGTTCTCCAGAACCTCCACCTTCTTCCGAAGCTCCAAGTTCTCAGTGGAGCAAGACTCCACCCTACAGAGGAAAGAGAAAGAAGACAACTAGCTGTATCACTAGAGCAAATGCGAGGCCAGGAGCCAGGGTGGAGGCAGGTGGGGCTCAGAGAAGGAGGTGTGGGAATCAGCTACTCGAGAGAGGTGAGGGAGGGAGTCTGGCCAGCCTGAGTTGGGAAGAAGGGTAAGACTAAAGAGAAAAGAGAGACACACACACAGAGAAACAAGTGCCTCAGTAATGGAAAACAAACAGGATGGTACAAAATGTAAACTCCTTCTGGTGTGTTCTAGCCTTGGCTGCTCTCACCTCATCCCGATTACTCTTGACACCTGTTACACTTCTCCCTCATCCTACAAGGGCTGGATGCTGCTGGCTGTAACCTCGGCCGGGAGGACTGACGGGAAGCCAAGGCGTTCGGGACAGGGTGAGGGGAGAGGATGAAAACCCAGTGCGCCAATACAAGGAATCCAGGCGCAGGAGCATAGGCATCCCCCAAAGAGGCAATAAAGACCATCTTGACCCTGGATGCCTACAGAAAATACTGGACCAGAACGGGAACTGCTTAATGCCAAACTACCAATACTTAAACCAGGACGTAGAAACACTAACTTTCGGTAGGAACTTCAAGAACCAGCCAAGGATCCACTCCTTTCCCCAGACACAAGGGAAGATTCCTTTCTGGATCAGCGGCCTCATTTCCATCTTAAAATGATACCTGTTGGTCAGCTGGAGAACTGTTTTAAGGCTAATACAAAGTTGTGTTTCAAGCCTATATCTAAGCCTAATACAAAGTTGCCATTTTCCTAAGAGCCCTCCTGATATTTGGAGCCATTCGGAAGAACAAAAGACGCCTTCAGACGTTTTTGTGAGAAGTCACTAGCCCGTAGCATGAATTATAGTGGACGGAAAATAAAGAACGCCAGCCCGACCTACCGCACTGCCTGTGTGTTTCCCTAAGGTGTGAGGGAAGTGGCCAAAAGAACTGATTAATTAGCACTGCCCCTTCCTGCTGAAACAGTGCTTCTCCTCCGTGGAGAGTTCCAGAAACGTGAGCGTATGTTAATATTTACACTTGTTGGCAAGGAAGCCTTCAAGGACTTAAGGAACTTTGGTTAGAACGGTGTAATACAAATGCCTACTAAGACTGAGGGTACTTTTTACTTCCAGCCAAACTTAAAAAGCTTGCCCTCTAAAAACCACTAGGTGGCAGGCAAACCATAGCTGATAAACCAGTGGGCTTTAACGGTGGCCAGGACGAACTTCGCTTCTCATGAAAAACCCGATGCTTTGCACACTCCCGGCTCCCCATGTATGTTACCCAATAAACACACCCAGTTTCACAGGAGGCTTACTTTTTCTCCAAGCTGTCCATGTATTCTTTCTTCTTTCTCCTACTTTCCTGGGCAGAAATCTGAGATATAAGGGGAGAAAAAAGGATTCACTTCCTGCTATACCGATAAATCAATTATGTGTAAATGGAAGAGAGAGATCTGTTAGTGCAGACATCACCGGAGTTAATCAGTTATGTGTAAATGGAAGACAGGAGTCTGTTAGTGCAGAAATCACCAGAGTCCTGCTCACTGTTGTAGCCACTCTTCATCTATTTAACCTGCTGGCTCATCTGTGAATCACCTCTTCTGACCACCCTGGTTTCAACCAGCCCGTGTTCTCCCCAAACTAGGTCCCGAGTGGGAAGCATGGCGGGCCTGAACAGAACACGTGGGTCACAGATCATCTGTAGGATCCTGGATAAATGATTTCAACGCCGTGAGCCTCAGCTGGCTTGGCTGTAACACCGAAACTAAGAGGGTTGGGCTTGCTCATACATAACCCCCTACTGGTTTTGCACATGGACCAAGAGCCATAACCAAACTTTCTTTCTTCCTTTCTTTGCCTCCTCCCTCCTGCCCTGCTTGTGCCCTAGTCATGCCCCTGGGCGTCACCAGCCCCGATTTGCACTATAGGGGGCAGAGGGATAGGAGACTGCAGAACAGTGGACTGCAGAATTTTTTTAATCAAAAACCGAGTAAAGAAAGAAAATAAACAAATACCCATAATGTATTTATGTTTAATATAAATTATATACATGCCTACGAGACCGAAATATTGTGCACATCATAAAACAGAAACTTGAAAGGCTGAGATAAAAAAAAATTAATGAGAGTTCTAGTATCTTCCTCTCACCCCTGAATGGATCACCCAGGGCACCCAGGAGTCCACACACCCAATTTCGGATCCACTGACCCAGAGGATGAGTGGAGGGGCTGGAAGAACACAGGGGTGAGTGGTGGCTGTGTTCCCGCTCCCCACCGAGGGGAAAGCCAAGCCGAGTCTTGTCCCCCTCCATGGGACGGGCCCTCGGTGGCCACTGGGAAGAGGGGAGTAGCGGCATGCAGGCTCACTTCTGGTCACAGTCTCTGCTCATAGAAGCACTTAGATTTGGGGCGCCTGGGTGGCTTAGTTGCTTAATCTTCCCACTCTTGACTTTGGCTCACGCCGTGATCTCGCGGTGTGTGGTTTGAGGGAGCGATTCTCTCTCCCTCTCTCTCTGCCTCCCCCCCCTCAAATAAATAAATACACTTAAAAAAGAAGCAGCACTTAGATTTGAAGGGCTCACCTTGTTCTTGATTTTCCTCCGGATTTTCTTCAGAGCCTTCTCCTCTGATTTTGTTAGAGGCAATTTGGTGGGGATGGGATAGCCCTCGGCGATCAGGGTCCTCTTCTCCTCTTCTGTCAGGACGAGTGGGCCTGATCCTTGAAGTTTCTGTGAAGTTCAAGGGGGGGCGGGCAGAAGAGGGTCAAAGCACAACAGCTGAGCACGCTGAAGAAACACGCAAACGTCTGAGAGAAAAAGATGTCCGTGCGCTTCGGGGGAGAGACGAGCATTTGTAGTGGGGGCAAAGATGCTGAAGGCACTGTAGTATGACCTGTTGCAACCCAAGGGTTACCACTCAAAGGAGACCACCCACCCGTTCCCAGAAAGTACCCCACTGGCGAAGACGTCAGAAGGAAAATTACAGGGTTCGTTTCTCGCATCTCGCAAGATTTCGTGGCCTTGCGGTGATGGCGGATACACCTGGAGCTCTGTCTGTGAAAGAGTGTTGTTGTTCTCCTGAAAATGCAGTTTTGCAAGATGCTCTCCTTGCGCCGGGGGTCGCTTCCTGTCCCCCGCTGACAGCTAAGGGGCCAGAAACGCACCTGCAGCCACATCCCGCGGAAGTCTCTGGCTTCAGTGGAGCCCCAGATCGTCCACCATCAGTGAAAATGAGGACTGTCGCTCATCTCATTTAGCCCCTAAGAGGATGATGTGTTTCTGACCGGTCAAACGAGCTGAGTGCCGACTGCGTGTGAGCCCCACGTTCCATGTCATGGAACGCTCAACACAAACTGGGTCTCTCAAGCAGGAGCTTGTGCTCGACACTGAGACTGAATTGATCCAAGAAAGGGTGAGGGCAATTAAATGTTACGCTGTGATAGCAGCTCAAGGTGCACGCAAAACCCGGGGAGAGAGACGCTTCTATGAGTTTGTGTGATGGGGAAAGCCTCTGGGTACGACACGAGACTTGAATCGTGCCTTCTGAAAGGAAGGGGATGATTTACACAGAGAGGGGAGGGCATTCCAAGCAAAAGGCAGTATTTTGAAAAGTGATTGAAGATGCTATTCTGGAATGGATCAGAAGTTCTTGAAGCAGCAAAGGGTCAAGGCACCTAGTACAGAGTAGACATATTAGGGCCTGATACCAAGAGCTAACACAAGAAACACAACAGGCTATGGGGGTGTGACCCCAGGAGGATTTCCTCCAAAAATGTGCAGACTGGATTGATTGGACGAGGGCAAACAGGTATACAGGATGAAAACCATTCTAGTTCCAAAGGGGTGAGGAGTTTACTTAGAGCTGGTAAAGACAGAGTGGGGAAAGTTAATTCCCCTGTCCTTGGTAATGGTGAGAGAAATGAATGTGGCCACAGATCCAGAACTTTCTGGGACACACTGAACTTAAATTTTCAAAATTATGTTAATTGATAGATGGTTCTTACAGAATCTCGAATATCTCATCCCATTCAAATTTGCTCTGTGATATAAATTCAATGCGATATAAATTTCATAAGGTTGATTGTAAGTTTATAATTTTTCAGATTTCATAGACATCAGTGCACTCTTCAGAATAGTAAAAAGTTAATACCTAGCCCTATTTTTATTGGGGAAAAGGTGCCCTTATATACTTCAGGGATGAATGATGAGTCACGCTTTCTAACCTGAGTCTCTGGAGTAAGAACTGTGCCACACAGGGGCGCCTGGTGTGTGTGCCACATAGTGGCTCAGTCTGTTGAGCCTCCGACTCTTGATTTTGGCTCAGGTCGTGATCTCACAGTTCATGGGTTCAAGCCCTGCGTCGGGCTCCATGCCAAGCATGGAGTCTGCTTGGGATTCTCTCTCTCCCTCTCTCTCTCTCTAACCCCCTCCCTCCCTCTCTCTTTCTGCCCCTCCCCAGCTCATGCACACACACTCTCTCTCTCAAAATGAAAAAATAAACATTAAAAAAAGAGAGAGACTTGTACCGCACACAAAAAGCGTTAAGCTCTGTTTTTGAGCTTTAGACGTTAACACGTTTGATCGCCGACAAACTTTTAAGTTCATCAGACATGGTTTATTTGAAAAATATGTTCTCTCGCAGGCCGCAGGATCATCTAAAGTGATGGTAAATATCTGCGACATGATTTGGAGGAGGAAGGCAACACCACGTTTTTATCCCCTGTGCTTGTAGCTGCGTAAACTAAGCACATGAGTGGTAACTGGATACGCACAGGGAGAGGAAGAGAATTTGTGTTAGCGTGGCCGGGTGACGGGCAGGTCTTCAGAAAGGGCTGTACGACGGTTATCGCCCTGTCTTAGCGAATTAAACCAACAACTTCCTTCCAAGAACAAAAATCAAGCGGCCTTCAAGGGCACCCCCTCCCAGTGAAGCTCCAAGTGACCGCGGGGGAAGCGTTCGCGTCCAGTGACGCCAGAGTACTCACGTGAGGCGCTGTGAGGAGAGGAGAGCTGGACAGGGCGGAGGGGGCCCGGGCCGTGGCTCTGGCGGGGCTGTGGGTCTGGGGCAGGCCGAAGGGGTGCAGGCGGGGGTTGGGGCTCAGGCTGCCCTCCGAGTCACTGCTGTGGCTGCTGGGGGGCGTGGGAGGTAAGTGCAGGTGTTCCACGGAGGCTGAAGAAAAGAAAGCGATTGCATCCATCAGACAGCAAAGAAGCAGGACCTGGGGGTGGTTCCACGTCTGTACATCCATTCAGCCCGACTCGGGGCAGCTGGACCGAAGGCTGAGGATTCTGCAGGTGCTGATGTGGAAAGATCTCCAACATATACTGCTAGGGGGGAGGGGGGAAATCAAGCAGCCCTCCTTTTGTGTGAAAAAGGAGAGAAGGGGAGTACATCATATTTGCTTGTCTCTGCATCGAGAAACTGGAAAACATATAAGAAACTAATAAAATTATGACCTCGGCGGGGGGGCGGGGGGGCAGCAGGAAATTAGGGTAGACAGAGCACTGGCATAACTTGTCACTGTATCACTTCCTATCATGTATATAGCTTGACGTGTAAACCAAGTTAATGTATCAGGTACTTAAAAAAGAATCTTTAAAAAAAAATTAGCAAAACTTGGGGCCCCGGAGGGTTTCCAGTGGCTGCTTTGATTGATAAAAGCTCATGTTTCTGAAGGAATGTGCCAGGCAGGGCCAGCCATTCTTCCTTCAGAGAATTTGAAATCCATCCGTCGACAGATAGATAGGTGGGAGCTGGAAAATAAACGTGTGGTGGGGATCTTTCTGCCCCACAGTCCCCTAGCATCTGAAAGTCCACCCCTCGCCTCTCCTCAGGGAGTCGCAGACACGCTGGCTGCGGGAGCCTGGGAGCCTCAGTCGGTGTTATCACGCACACACCTGCAGGGCAGCAGCGAGGGGCTCCCGAGGGAACAATCCACTCTGAGTTCAACCTTTTTGACAAAGGAACTCTCCTTTTTCTGACCCGTGGACATTGTCACTATGCTGAAATCCCTTGAGAGCCAGCCACTGTTATCAAGCCGAGGGACATAACCCTGGGTAAGCCTTTCACCCCGTGCCCCTCCGGGGCCCCCAGGACAACAGAGCCCTTAGCACCTCAGCTGGGCCAGAGAACAGCTTGGGGCCGCGGAAAGGCCTTAGCCTCTTTTCTCCCATAACTAGAGACTGCCGAGGTGCTATCAGTGGGAAGGGCCTTGTAAGGCACAACTGATATAAGAAAATCGATTCCACCCACAGCTGCCTTTGGAGGTGACAAGCAAGGACCAGGTGGCTCTCTCTCTGAAAATACCTGAATATCCCAGGTAACAGGGAGTGTCCCTCTCGGCCACTCCTCCTGCCACCCTCCCTGCTCCTCGCGTCACGCATTTCTTTCTTCTCTGTCTTAGTCTCTATTTTTAAAATTTATTTTTAATTATTTATTTATGTTTTGGTAAATGTTTATTTATTTTTGAGAGAAAGAGCAGGAGTGCGAGCAGGGGAGGAGCAGAAAGAGACAGAGAGAAAGAGAGAGAGACAGAGTCCTACGCAGGATGCACACCATCAGCACTGAGCCCGTTGGGGAACTCGAACCCATGAACTGGGAGATCATGACCTGAGCCGAAGTTGGACACTTAGCCAACTGAGCCACCCAGGCACCCCTCTCTCTCTCTAACTATGACCTTGTTTTTCTCTTTTTCTAACGTACTACCTTTCACTAGCTGCTTCCCTTTTTCTCTGCCAAAGTCTTGCCAAAGAGCTCCATGGGTTTTTAATGCCTATGGGTATTCTTAAAGCTAAAGAATGTTCTTTTTTAAAAAAATTTTTTTCAATGTTTATTTATTTTTGAGAGAGACAGAGACAGAGCGTGAGCAGGGGTGGGGCAGAGAGAGAGAGAGAGAGGGGAGACACAGAATTGAAAGCAGTTCCCAATGTGGGGTTTGAATTCACTGACTGCAAGATCATGACCTGAGCCGAAGTCGGATGTTTAACTGACTGAGCCACCCACGCGCCCCAAGCTAAAGAATGTTCTAAAGTAATCCAGATATCTCTAATGCCAACACCCCTGCCAACATTTGCAGGTGTCTGAAATGTGTGCCCACCTAGGAAGGAGTCCTGAGAGAGTTAACCAACGTGTCGGATGACTTAAACAAGGAGGCCATTAGACTGAGATGGCTTTAACGCTGTGGCCTAGGTGAGCAAACCTAAAGTCTGTGCTTGTAGATGCATCAAGGTTACCAAATTGAAACCTAAGGACAAGCAATTCACAAACAGCCAACCAGGCTTCAGACTACAGCCAATCAATAATTGCTTTGCTTCTGCAAATTATAAAAGTCTCTCCCTGAGCTCCCATTGGTGGAACTCTCCTAACCGTTTCTGGTTGGGCACTGCCGATTTGAATACATTTTTGTCCAAATAAACTCCTAAATTTTTTTAAATATGCCTCAGTTTATCTTTCAGCAATGTAAAAAAAAATCCCCAAACCCAGGAGCAAAACCCATTAGGGGTTCCCACTGTCTGCCACCCTGTGCTGTTACATTCTGGAGAACTAGCCAAGTTCTCGTCCTTTTCACTTAAGCACAGTCCAAATTATTCTAATCCTTTTCTCCTTTCCAAGCAGAAGGTACCCCACACAAAAGGGAAACGGCATGACATGGAAAGTGAAGGAAACGTGAATCCCCTCTTTCTTACTTATTAAGAGCCACTGACCTGGCTATCGGGGCCCTGATATCAGATTTCTAAATATCATTTGAAATGCCGGTCTCAGATTACTTGCAAGGTCTGGGGACAGCAAGCTACTTTGCCTCGAAACTCCACTGCATACAAGGATATCGAATTTCCCTCTCTCTGTTTAATCTAGGATAATGAGGAAGGACTGCCTGCCACTTACTTTACTCTTGAAACCTTTCTCCTCCAGTGATCTCAGATTCTGAAGTCACTCCAGGATTCATTGTTATAGTGAGGACACTTTCTGAAGCATATTGCAACATAAACTAAAAGAGCAAGATGCATTTGCTAGCTTTCGTGAGAATGAAAAGAAATACTTTAGAACAGGATATAAAGCTGAATGGTGCTAATGGAAACACCCAGTGGAAAGAAACATTGTCTCTATAGGGATTCTAGTCGATATTACGAATTTTAAGAATGCAATCATTTCTTACTGACAATAAAGGCAAATGCCAACCCTGATTAAACTGTCGCAGATAAAACCCTGAGTTAGTCTCCAGTGCAATGAAATGCTGGTGCCTTTATGAGAAATGTTCACATGTAACACCCACACGTTAAGTACACACTGTAACACAGAGGCCTTTTCTATGGCAAATGCAGATAAGAATTTCTTATTTGTGGATCACACTAATGATCTGTCCTTCTAACTATGTGCCGAAGATATAAATAAGAAGGAAGATGACGGCAGGTCCGAAGGCACAGATGGAAGAAACGCGGGACCCATGCAGGAGTAGCTCAATAAAAAAGGCAAAAAAGCTCCCTTCTACTCTATGACACTTGTGGGTCAGTGTTTGGAATTCCTCACTATGGGCTTCAGATGAGAACAAGACAGAGAAGTCAGAAAGAAACCGACACAGAGAAAGAAAAACTGAAAAGTATGACAACTTCAAGTCTGACCTTATTCTGTTCCAAATGGATGGCAAGACGCCCAGTGAGATGCAGGAACTAATTTAGAAATAGGGAAGAGGCTCTTTGCAACTATTGTCACTTAAAGTCAACATTTATTTTTTATTAAAAAAATGTTTTTAATTGTATTTATTTTGAGAGAGAGAGTGAGCAGGGTAGGGGCAAAGAGAAGGGGAAGAGAGAATCCCAAGCAGGCTCCATACTGTCAGTGCAGAGCCTGATGCAGGGCTTGAACCCATGAACCAATCATGACCTGAGCCGAAATCAAGAGTCGGACGTTTAACCTACTGAGCCACTCAGGTGCCCCTAAAGTCAACATTTGAAAACACTGAATGATCAGACAAATTGTGAATTCACTTTACAAAGGGTTTAAACTCAAGTTGTTGTAAACAGGCAAGGTGCCTTTGCAGATATTTGTTTATTTGCCTCTACTGATCACTGAGGCAGCACAGAGAATTGGGTTTGATTCACACGCTCACACCCAAAAGGGCAGCAATTGCGTTGGTCATCAGCACCCCAAGTTCATAGCTGACTATAAAGGTTTTGAAAAAACACCCTTGCTAGGAGTGAAACTAAATGAAAAGATTCAGCATAAAAGATTCAAGCATATACACACAGGTAAAAGGTTCAAGTACATACATATATGGGAAATTAAATTGTAGCTTTCCAAGTTTGTATTTAGAATCAATGTTTTATATATATGTATATAAATATACACACATATATATAATATATATACATATATATACACATATATATAAATATATGTAAATATATTTTGTAAATATATTTGTAAATATATATGTAAATATATATAAATATAATATATAAATATAAATATGTAAATACATATACATATATATATTTAATGTTTATTTATTTCTGAGGCAGAAAGAGACAGAGCATGAGTGGGGGAGGGGCAGAGAGAGAGGGAGATACAGAATCCGAAGCAGGCTCCAGGCTCTGAGCTGTCAGCACAGAGCCCGACGCGGGGCTCAAACTCACAAACTGTGAGATCATGACCTGAGCCGAAGTCGGTCGCTCAACCGACTGAGCCACCCAGGTGCCCCGAGAATCAGGGTTTTAAAGCACAGAGCTGTTTCAGAAACCAAGCTATCCCTGCGGTACAAATTAATCCCAGCACTTTCTCCCACATTCCCTTTCTCTTTCGACTGTGCTCTGACGTCTAGTAGCCCCGAAGGGAGGCAGGGAGGGTAGACAGACCTTCTTTAGGAGAGAAGTTGAGGAACTGATCCACTTCATGAGGCTCCAGCTTAATCTTAGGAATAATGGTCTGGCAGGAGGAATCAACCTGAAGGGAGAATTTCAAACAGTTTTTAAAAACCGGCAACAACCTCGTAGGATCACCAGGGAAGCTAGCTATTTGTCATCTGTGTGTCGCCCTCCAGGCAGCCCTGCTTCTCGGAGCTGGCAGCAACCTGGCTGAGCACAGGCTCCTTCTTTGACAGGGAGGAGGCTTTGTTCTTAACCTTTCTCTCACTGCCAAATCTGGCACTACAGCTCACGGAACACTCAGAATTCCAAAATTAAAAAACCAGGGCGAATTCATCAATGCTTCCTTCTATTGTTTTTATGGTAACATAAAGGCATTTTATCATGCAGCAGTCTGGAGAATTTGTAAAGGGCCACAGGCCTCCACCAGTTTGTCCTATGGCAGGAAGTACATGAACCAAGCTGCATCCATTCCCCTCCAGGCTTCCTCATGGTTGACGACATCTAACCATGAAACAGTACGGAAAAGAGAAAAGGTCTCTGGCCCATGAGTGGAGCAGGGCCATGACCCTGACCTTTCTGAGTTACATACTAAAACATCAACTGAACCAACATCTCGAGGAGCAGGGAGACTTGGACACGCTCTAGAAGCCCAGTGCAATGAACAGATCCAGGCAGCGAGTGAGAAAGGAATTCTAGAGGGCATTGTAGAGGTGTCCTGTTCACAGTCCCTCATCTTTTCCACGATGGGTTGTCAAGAACACTAAGAACAAATATGGCGCCTCTACTCTTCTGTGTGACCTCTTCCTGAACAGGTATAGGTAGATATTACACCTTGCTCAGAGGACATCTGACTTAAAGAACATCAGTGGAGTCACTGTTTATAACCCTTGGCTTTGAACTTTAGGAAAGGTAGGGCTGGCTTCCAACATCTGGAAGAAGATGTGTGAGTATGATTCTGGTCTATTACTAGATACCAGAAATATCTGGAGAGAAGGTAGAGCAAACTAAATTCTACTTCCTGTAGGCATGGAATTGAACCAGGAAGAAATTCCCAATTTTTTATGTTTTCCGTGGGTAATACGATAAACGTTGGTAGGTTGGAGATCCCTGAACTGGGTCAGGGCAACTCTGCATTGCACTAGGAAAGTAAAATGTTACACAGGAACCAACATTCCAGTTAGCCACCACATGCAAGCATGCATCATCATTTAACCCCTCTCTTTCCCCTGGCTTAAAACTGAAGAGTTTTTTTTTTTTTAAACTATAGATATCCATCTATTTTTTTTTTTAATTTTGTAACAGCAATCATCGGAAAAATGAAATCAGACTCGCTACCACTTTTTCTGAACAATGTCTTCAAAGGAAGTGGTATAACAAACGCTGACCCCAATAGGTATTGATATATACATACGTACATACGCAATTATATATCCTTAAGCATATACAGCCACTAGCTCTAAAAAGGTTAAATGCCTTATTGGAGAATGAGCATCCGTATCTTTTGATCCAGTGTGTGTGTATAAAAGAAAATTGAGTATACCCCAGTATTCGGTTCCAGGAGGGGTTCCTCCTTTTCAAAAGGGGTGGAGATGGCCGTGATGGTCAGAGTGACAGAGGGAACAAGTCCCGGGGGCGGCTCCTCTGTAATCGGCTCTGTCTTGATGGTTGTGGATGGAAAATCTGTAGACAGATACCATTTCTCACTTTCCACTTCATCTATGGGAAAAAGATAAGCACATGTATGAATTTGTCCAGGGTATCATACATAAGTAAAACAAACGACTACTGAGCTTGCTCCTCAAAACACAGTTCCAACAATAAAGGGCAGAATAGGAGGAAATAAAAGTGAGGATGCGAGAGGGGAGAGAAATGGATAAAGAAATGAATGGCAAAGTAAGAATCTATACCTGCATTCGCTTGAGTGTAAGTTTGCCGAAATAAACGACAAGGATACACGGAAAAGAAAGACACCCACCTTCCTGGTCAGGGCAGCAAGGAGACTGGATGGATGGGGAACAAGATGGGAGGAAGAATCTCCACGTGTGATGTTTTACACTATTTGTTTTCTCAAACTAAGTGAATGTGTCATATATTCAAAAATATAGAAGTACATTTAAAATTAAACGAATGGTTTGAAACCACAGTCTCAGGAGAGACGTCTGGGGACCACGGACAGGTGGGCTCTATTCTGCTCTCAGTGAACAGTGATTTTTCCTTTCTTTTCTTCTCACTCCCTGTTTTTGTCCTTCTGTTTCCCTATGACCCCACTCATACCTTAAGCCCGACCTAGAATTCCAGAACTTTACTTAGCCCTCTGCAAAACTTCAGGGTTTATAATAAACATCTGCCTTTGCTGCAATGGATCAAATATCTAGAGAAAAGGGCTGGATCTTGGCTTGCTACTGGCTTTCATGGTTATCACAGGCCCGGGGATTGCAACAAAGCATTAAGAACAGACAGAAGCACCTTGTCCCTTAATGCCCATTCTTCTAGACACTTAATGTCCACCTATTCCTTACCAAATTACTTCAGCACTACTAACTGAGCACATTCATGGAAAAGGAGGGAATAGTTAGGAAGAGAAAAGACAAGGAGACTGCAAACAGGTTCAGAACAAGAAAAAACAAGTCAGAGATTCCCAAAGTCAGCATTCCTTAGCTGATACAATTTTTATTAAAATGAGGCTAAAATGAAGCAAAGATACATTCCTTGCTTTATGAAAAGGTTTAAACACACACACACACACACACACCACATGCTGAGTGAACCATTACTATACCAAAGAGCAAAGTCGTTCCCATTAGGACTCAAGTTTTCTTAAGAGAAGGTACGCGAAGATCATTCAGAACTGGTAGAGGCGGGGAAAGAGCAGGCATAGAAGCAAAAACTAAAGGTTATAATTATTAAAACTGTATTCCATAAGCAACTTCCTTGAAACTCAAGAAAAAGTTAGGTTCACATTTACAAAGGAAAATGATCTCCCCCTCTGCAATCCAATTTATAATTGACTTCATTGACTAGCTCAGCCCTGATTTATTTCCTGAGGCAAAGGAAAGATGGGCAAGACTTCTGTTGGTTGAAGACATTTTGCTTTTGGAACTAGTTCTATAAAGCTGTTGAGTGCGATGGTGTGATGGGAGAATTTCCATCATTCACAGGGTACGCACCACATCCTGGCTGAAGGGGGAGGGGCAGGAAACAAAGGGCCTTTTGATGGCGGCCAGAGGAGAGAGACCACACTGTACTTGACACAGAATTCTGCTGGCCAGATGGGCGCCCGGCTCAACTTAGAGAAGCAACTGGATGAAGAGCCAAAAGAAGATTCTAATGCCTCTCCCAAAATGAGCTTAAGAACTAGAAACTTCTGTCACCAGCAAGGAAGACACACTCAGGACAGATTTGGGGAAGAGTTGGAGAGACAGAGTGCACAGATCACACTTTCTCTATTCAGGAATGGCATATGGCTGCCTTTGCTTTGTGAAGTCAACACTTACAGCCTGTCCACACTAAGCAGTATTTATCCCTGGCAGAGAGACTGGAAGAGAGATAGTAAGATAAAATACAGCCTCAGTGTATGTTAAAATTAACAGTAAGGAGACATCCCTGAGAAAAGGTCGCACAGGGAATTGTAAGATAAGACCAGACCCACCCCCATGCACTTACGACCACTATGTGGTGAAGCGTAATTCACAAGGCAAAAAAAGAAAAGGCAAAAGTAAAAACAAAACTATAAGACAAACTGAAGACAGGTAACACAATCGGTTCTTCCAGTGTAACTAAGCCATCCTCAAAGCACATGCATTCATAACATAGGTCAGGGTAGTTGATATTCTTTTTAAAATATTTTTATTTTATTTTATATTATTTTTGAGAGAGAGAGTGAGAGAGAGTGTGAGCAGGGGAGAGAGGCAGAGGGAGAAAGAGAATCTTAAGCAGGGTCCATACTCAGTGCAGAGTCTGATGCAGGGCTCAATCTCATGATCCTGGGATCATGACCTGAGCTGAAATCAAGAGTTGGACGCTCAACCGAATGAGCCATCCAGGCAACCCAAGAGAGTTGATATATTTTTTAAAATGTTTGTTTATTTATTTTGAGAGAGAGAGAGTGTGCACAAGTAGGGGAAGGCAGAGCGAGAGGGAAAGACAGAATCCCAAGAAGGCTCTGCACAGAGCCCAACGTGGGTCTAGAATTCATGAAATGAGAGATCATGGCCTGAGATGAAATCAGGAGTCGGACAGTCAGCCGCCTGAGCCACCAAGGCACCCCAGTTGATGTTGATATTTTTAACGCTCAGTGTCCTACACCCCTTTTTAAAAATTTTGTCTATCTATCTATCTATCTATCTATCTATCTATCTATCTATCTATCTAAAATCATTGCTGTGTCAGGAATAGAGACTGCAGGATGAACAATGATACTTGAACTAGGAAGCAAAACCTCCTCTCTCAAAGACACTCTTTCAAGTGAGAAGCCCAAGGAAGCTGCCTCTCTTCCCACGAGCTTTGTTGAGGACAAAACACTGGCGTTGCCTTCATGCTTCCACTTCAATAAAGAAATTTACTGGGGCGCCTGGGTGGCTCAGTCGGTTGAGCGTCTGACTTCAGCTCAGGTCACGATCTCGCGGTCTGTGGGTTCGAGCCCCACTCTGGGCTGTGGGCTTGGAGCCTGGAGCCTGCTTCCGATTCTGTGTCTCCCTCTCTCTCTGCCCCTCCCCCGTTCATGCTCTGTCTCTCTCTGTCTCAAAAATAAATAAACGTAAAAAAAAATTGAAAAAAAAAGAAATTTATTATTCTTTTTTTCCCCAAAATTATTTATTTTTTAATTTTACTTTTTAAAATTTACATCCAAATTAGTTAGCATATAGTGCAACTAAGATTTCAGGAGTAGATTCCTTAGTGCCTCTGACCCATTTAGCCCATGTGTGTGTGTGTATATATATATGTATACATGTATATATGTGTGTGTGTGTGTGTGTGTATACACATACACACACAATGGAATATTACTCGGCAATCAAAAAGAATGAAAACTTGCCATTTGCAACCACATGGATGGAACTGGAGGGTATTATGCTAAGTGAAAGTAGTCAGAGAAAGACAAAAATCTTATGACTTCACTCATATGAGGACCTTAAGAGACAAAACAGATGAACGTAAGGGAAGGGAAACAAAAACAATATAAAACCAGGGAGGGGAACAAAACAGAAGAGACTCATAAATATGGAGAACAAACTGAGGGTTACTGGAGGGGGTATATACACACGTACATATACATATATATACACATAAACACATATATATACACATCGTATATATACATATACATCATATATATATGTGTGTGTGTGTATATATATACATATATATATACACACACACACATATATATACATATACATATATATGTGTATATATACATCGTATATATACATATACATCATATATATATGTGTGTGTATATATATACATATATATATACACACACATGTATACATATACATATATATACACATATATATATGTGTATATATATGTATATACATATGTGTATATATATATATGTATGTATATATATACACACACACCACATCTTCTTTATCCATTCATCCATCGATGAACATTTGGGCTCTTTCCGTACTTTGGCTATTGTTGATAGTGCTGCTATAAACATGGGAGTGAATGTGTCCCTTCGAAACGGCACACCTGTATCCCATGGATAAATGCCTAGTAGTGCAATTGCTGGGTCCTAGGGTAGTTCTATCTTTAGTTTTTTGAGGAAACGCCATACTGTTTTCCAGAGTGGCTGCACCAGCTTGCATTCCCACCAACAAGGCAAAAGAGATCCTCTCTCTGCATCCTCACCGACATCTGTCGTTGCCTGAGTTGTTAATGTTAGCCATTCTGACAGGTGTGAGGTGGTATCTCTCATTGTGGTTTTGATTTGTATTTCCCTGATGATGAGTGATGTTGAGCATTTTTTCATGTGTCGGTTGGCCATCTGGATGTCTTCCTTGGAGAAGTGTCTATTCATGTCTTTTGCCCATTTCTTCCCTGGATTATTTGTTTTTTGAGTTTTATTTGTTAAGTTTGATAAGTTCTTTATAGACTTTGGATACTAACCCTTTATTCTGATATGTCGTCTGCAAATATCTTCTCCCGTTCTGTCGGTTACCTTTTAGTTTTGCTGATTGTTTCCTTCGCTGTGCAGAAGCTTTTTATTTTGATGAGGTTCCAATAGTTCATTTTTGCTTTTGTTTCCCTTGCCTCTGGAGATGTGTTGAGTAAGAAGTTGCTGCGGCCAAGATCAAAGAGGTTTTTGCCTGCTTTCTCCTCGAGGATTTTGATGTCTTCCTGTCTTACATTGAGGTCTTTCATCCATTTTGAGTTTATTTTTGTGTGTGGTGTAAGAAAGTGGTCCAGGTTCATTCTTCTGCATGTCGCTGTCCAGTTTTCCCAGCACCACTTGCTGAAAAGACTGTCTTTATTCCATTGGATATTCTTTCTTGCTTTGTCAAAGATTAGTTGGCCATATGTTTGTGGGTCCATTTCTGGGTTCTCTATTCTGTTCCATTGATCTGAGTGTCTGTTCTTGTGCCAGTACCATACTGTCTTGATGATTACAGCTTTGTAGTATAGCTTGAAGTCCGGGATTGTGATACCTCCTGCTTTGGTTTTCTTTTTCAAGATTCCAATAGCTTTGGCTATTTGGGGTCTTTTGTGGTTCCATACAAATTTTAGGATTATTTGTTCTAGCTCTGTGAAGAATGCTGGTGTTATTTTGATAGGGATTGCACTGAATATGTAGGTTGCTTTGGGTAGTATTGACAAGAAATTTATTATTCTAACTTACGGATGGTTTTTGAGTTGGAAAGAAGTTTAAGGCCATCAAGCTCAGATATATCATTTTATAATGAGGAAACTGACACACAGGTCTAGATCACACAGCAAATCAGTGGCAGAACCTGGTCTCTGCATCCTGACCTGGAGTCTTTCCATTAAAGAAACAACTAAAAATGTAAATAAAGTCCTGTGCACAGATCTGATTATTGTAGCATTATTTATAATCACAGAACACTGAAAATAACCAAAACAGTAAAGAACAAGGGCAAGGTGAACGAATTATGATGCAACTATACGTGGAACATTTATGTGGCCAGTAATATTACACATATAAACTTTTTAATGACAAGGCAAAGAAAGACTTATTATAGAATATTTTAAAAAATCTGCATACAAATTTATATACTATTAATGAAGAAATTGACAGAAAAAAAAAGACTGAAAGGAAATGTGTCAAAATAGTAAAATTCTCTCTGGAGAATAATTCAGAACGTGAATGGATGTTTTATTTCTTTAGATTATATACTATTTCTAAATTTTCTGTACTGGAATATCCTGTGCCTGGATAATCATGCATTGACATGGCCTGTTTCTACATGTTCAACTTTATGCCTTGCGATGATAACTATTAGATAGAAGCCCAAGTGGCTCAAGGGGCCTATTCAGAGTCCCTTGACTCAACAAGGGTCAAAGAGTATTTTCATATATGTTATAAATTGCATAATTGGCTTCAACTCTTCACTCACCCCTCCACTGCCATGTAATTTTGCAGTACCTTCCCACTGTGGACTAATCCCCACCTTGGACTGGCCATATGACTTGCTTTGGCCAAAGGGATGTTAGCTTCCTAATGTGAGTAGAGTCTTGAAATGCACTTGCACAACTGTATTTACACACTTGTACTACTGCCATCTTAATGAAAAGGATGTGCCAGAACAATCTACTGACCCCAGAAGAAGGGGGGCAGACATGTGAAACAGAGTTTGCCCCCCAAATGAGACTGACCAAGATCAGCCAACACTCAGCCTTAAATATGTGAGTGAATCTGGCTGAAACTAGCAAAATCACTCAACTGTCCCCCACCCAAAGTACCCAGCCTCCAGCCAAGGCATAGACATATGAGCTATAATAAGTGACTGTTCTTAAAGCTAATGGTTCTTGTTATGCAGCAGTATAGCTGGCTGATACGATATAGCTGAATGTATATGCAAGAAATTAAATCCATTATATCAGAACCTATTGCAACAAAATAGCTGCACCTACTTGCCATAATAAATCCTCTAAACCATCACTTGTGACCATATCAATACGTTTGTAGATTGACTGATTAGATTTACCGGTTACATCATAAAATAAATGACTTCATATGAAGAAAGTCAGCCAGTAAGAAGTGTGGTGAGAATAGCAGTCCAGTGGTAGTTGACATCAGAGAAAAGAGTTTTCATCCTAAACTACCAAGTTTGGGCTTATACTCTGTTCCTCATCGGAAATAAGTATCAAATCAGAGAAAACAAAATGACAAATGTAACCTATAAGGTAGAAGGTTAATAAAGGATAGAGTGAAAGGGCGTGAATAGAACATGTATTACAATTTTCCACATTACCTTATTTTTATGGTTTTATTTTCTGGTCAAAAATATCAGTAGAGCCACCATGGCTTAGAACTGGAATTATCCTTAGATGTTTGAGTTATTGGCTAAACTACAAAAACAAAAGTCAGTACACTTGACACCCTTTA
Organism: Panthera tigris; assembly: GCF_018350195.1. Taxonomy (NCBI): domain Eukaryota; kingdom Metazoa; phylum Chordata; class Mammalia; order Carnivora; family Felidae; genus Panthera; species Panthera tigris. Next base: position 151,533,272 of record NC_056661.1, read on the forward strand.
ATTTCTAAAACCTGAAGCTCAGATATTGAGGGAAAAATTTTTTTTTCCTAAATGGTGTTTACACACCTTTTAAGTTTCATTTCACAAGGAAAAATCACCCAATAAGGTCAGTAGTGCATACTGTGGGGAATAAGACCATTGGCCCCCATATCATCTGACTTTATTTAAATGGCTTCCTGTCAAAGGTCAAACTCAACTGGCATGATTCCTCAGCATCACCACTTAGCTATCAGCCAGAAAATAAAAATAAGCCACTGTCTGCTGGTGGTGAGCAAGTCCTTCCCATCCAAGGACAAAACGGAACTGCCATGGGAAATGGGGCCAGACTCTATGAGTACCCACAGCAGGGTACATGGAGGGGCCAGAAAAGACACTACATCAGAGCCAACACAGAGGCAACACTACAGTGTACATCCTCAATCACTTCCATATATACTGCAGAAATTACAGTATTGATTAGATGTTGATTCCTTGGGGAGGGGGAGAAAAAAGATATACACATATGTATATATAATACGTATGCATATATATTCTTTTTTTTTTTTTTTTTCAACGTTTATTTATTTTTGAGACAGAGAGAGACAGAGCATGAACAGGAGAGGGGCAGAGAGAGAGGGAGACACAGAATCTGAAACAGGCTGCAGGCTCTGAGCGGTCAGCACAGAGCCCGACGTGGGGCTCGAACTCATGGGCCGTGAGATCATGACCTGAGCCGAAGTCGGACGCTTAACTGACCAAGCCACCCAGGTGCCCCGCATATATATTCTTAAAAAGAGAAATCACGTGGGGCAAATCCCACTTATATGATACATGCACATATATATCCATTTGCTATTGATATGACATGACTAACATTGAAAAGGAAATTTTTGTAAATTAAAGTACACCTCATCTAAATCTTTCGGCATTTGATAACTGTGCTTGCTCTTCAAAATTTTTCAAAGGAGCTGGCAAATCTTGACTGCTTTTTGATGTAAAAATCTCTTAAAGGAGAAAATGCTAAGGCTGGGTTCTGGAGGCTGGAAGAAAGGCAAGAATTGAGTCAAGTGTGTCAGAATCATGTTAATGGTTGTTTATTTTTGAGAAAGACCCAGAGCGTGAGTGGGAGAGGGGCAGAGAGAGAGAGAGAGAGAGAGAGAGAGAGAGAGAGAGACAGAATTGGAAGCAGGCTCCAGGCTCTAAGCTGTCAGCACAGAGCCCGACACGGGGCTGGAACTCATGATGGTGAGATCATGACTTGAGCCGAAGTCGGACGCTTAACCGACTGAGCCACCCAGGTGCCTTCAGAATCACGTGAAACTATATACAGCCCGCCACATGTTTGAATGAAAGTTGGTGGCCTGTCTGCCCACGGTCCCCTCCGTGACAGCCTTAACCCTGAAATAACCGTCAGTCATGAGTGACATGATGAGGTGTTGAAAAGAGTAAAAATAGCAAACACTTAACTGTGGGTGTTTACTATATGCTAATGTTGTTGTAAGAGCTTTACATATGTTAATCTTAAGAGTAACCAGGTAAGGCATGCACTACTTACTACTACCCACATTTTATAGACAAGGAAGCTAAGGGATCAAATAACTCACCTAAAGTTACCTAGCAGGTGTGCATCAGACCTGGGATTCACAGGCTGCTCTCCTTGCAACTCTAGGATATTGCTTTACAACAGATCAATGATTAAATGGGTCTCTAGCCAAAAGTGATTATTATTCCCTTAACGTGTTTTGAGCCCATAATTAGCTACTGCAAAAGCAACACTGGTTCTTGCTATATTCTCACCTGGGTTTATATAAAATTTGAATCCAGTGTTCCTGAGGTAAAGATTCCCAGTTTAAGACCAACGAACAATAGCCAAAACGTGCCAGGCACTGTTCTAAATGTTTTCATGTATTAGAAGGACCTCTGTGGGGTGCCTGGACGCCTTAGTTGGTTGAGGGTTGGCCTTCGGCTCAGGTCATTATCTCACAGTTTGCAAGTTTGAGCCCCGCATCGGGTTCTGTGCCAACACCTCGGAGCCTGGAGCCTGCTTTGGATTCTGTGTCTCCTTCTCTCTGCCTCTCCCCTGCTCATGCTCTCTCTCTCTCTCTCTCTCTCTCTCTCTCTGTCTCTGTCTCTTCTCTCTCTGTCTCTCAAAAATAGTAAATAAATATTCAAAAAAAAATTTAAAGGTTGCGGGGGGCATCATTGTCCTCCTTGCCTGTTAGACAAAGAAAGTAAAGGCAATACCCAAAAAGGTGACGAATAGCCAAAGGACATATACCATGAGCTCAGGCATCAGACTCAGAGAGAGCAGCCCCACCACCTCTGAGTCTCCAGCCCACCCACATCAGAGGACCCAGTTACTCTCTGTGGGGAGATGAGCGACAAGTCTTCCTTTTCTACCCTTGAATCTACACCCTCTATGATGGTGGCTCTGACTGACTGACGCTCTTGTTTCTAGCTCAAAGTAAATGTGATAAAGATACAGCTGTTCGTGGTCTTTCTGTGACTTTCAGGTCTCACCTCCTTGGAGCATTTCAACATCAAGATATCTGCAACACTGCCGACTGGAAACCCAAGTCACCTATGACTCCTCTCTCCCCTCTACTTCACCTACTGGACCGTGTGTCAATCCTGCTCTGGGCTTCATCTAATTATTTCAAAATCCATGATTTCTTTGCCATGCATGTTATATGCCTTTCCTTCTCTCCCTGCATTAATGATCCATGTCTAGGCCCGCTGTCCGTGCTCTGGCATCATCAGCCATGAGACATTAGTTTCGTCTTCAAACCTTCCCCCAAACACCACCCCACTTTCCTAAATATCTGTTTCTCCCCAAACCCTGAGTCTTGGCTTCCACCAGGCTTCCCATTTACCAGCAGCACTGCTCATCTTTAGCTCGCAGACTATTGTTTTCATTCCCACCTGGGAAAACAGCGCCGTAAATTTAGGGTATCCGTACTAAGCCAGCTTACCTAGCCATCCTTCGCCTCTGCTAGCACTAAAAGCCCAGCTGGCTTAATCAGAAGGAAGATAATTATTATTTATGTTCCTAGTCCCAGCCCCTGTAGAACCTGGAACGGCCACAGTTGCAATCCCTTATTCCACCCAAAATAAAGTTACCTTGGCTTGTGCGTGGTGTAAATATTGTATTAGATCACTCCTATACTAGTGTATTTTATGCTGAATCCGTTGATATTTTACGTAGGTTCTAATTTTGTTCCTCTATCGTCTGGAAGGGTAGTGCCCTTGTCTAGATTGCCCTGAACAGCTTTACTCCGGCTCTACTAAGCTTCTTCTTCAGGAAGAAGACTGAAATTAAAGAACAAAGCAAATGAATACATAGCTTCCCGAGTTAATTACAAAGGAACATGACTAAAATAGAATAACTCGTGAAGATACCTTCCATGTGGTGAGGCACAGGACTTGGTCATTCAAATATAAGCTTTTTTCCCTCAATCCCCGTATAGAAATATCCACAGACATTTTACTTGGATGTTTCTGCTTATCTTTTTATAACCTTCTCTCTCTCTCTCTCTCTCTCTCTCTCTCTCTCTCTCTGTTTTTGTAGAACAGAAAACCCTGCCTGGCATCTGGTTAACAGCCTTAATCATGGGGAGAAATGAATGAGCTGGGGGCAGAATATCTTTCTGGTGGTTTTGAAGGCTGAGCCCACACTCTGACGTCTGGATCCTGTGGTTGCTGAGGCCACATGAGTTTTTTAGCTCTAGTGTTTCAGAGAAAGAAGTCTACAGTCATATTCAGTCCTGAAGATAGATGACTCCTATGTAATCTTAGACCAGTGTTTCTCAACCTCTCTTTGCGGGGGGGGGGGGGGGGGGAATGGGGAGGGGGAGGAGGGGTGCTGCGAGGGTGGCAGTCACAGACTCTTGAGGATCTAAAAAAAAGTTATAGATGTTCTCAGCAGAAAAAAATGACAAATGTGGACAGCCCAAAATGTTGTATATCATTTTAGGGGTCTACAGTCCATCCAGGTCCATGAAAAGTTAAGAGGATAAGAGCACCTAATATGCCCTATGTCACTGGTCTGGGGTTTAAGGAGGGAGCGTGGGGGAGAAGAAACAGCAGGGAGAGAACAAGGAAGGACAAAGGAAAAGAAAGAAGTGGGAGAGAGAGGAAGAGAGGATAGACAGAGAAAAATCCTAATAAAGTAGGAGACGGTCTACTCCAATTGTTCATCATCTTCTTTTAGGCTTAGCAGCAACTACAGAGGAATTCCACTTAATCTAAGTAAAATTGGACAAGGAGATCTGAATCACTGGCTTTCCCAAGTATAATGAAACAACTGGCTATCCATCACTAGAAACAAGGACTCCTACTTTTGCTTAAGCTGTTTTCCCAAAGCGAGAGAAAAAGAATATTAAATTTAATGTGAACAGCAATTTTTAAATGCCGCCTTCTTACACACTTCCTAAAGAACTACCACCCTTTTCCAACAGGAAGGGGCTCTGTTGGGCAGAACACGTGCTGCAAGAAGGATCCTTGGGGCTGATCCCCCCTCAAGGTGGATGCAAACGGGGTTTCAAATGAATAAAATAATTCTGTTCCCAAACATCTGTCTGTCTACACCAAACTCAGAAAAATATTGGATGCTAAGATGTAGACAAAGCTTTCCGGGGAAAGTGCCCCATCTACTCATGTACGCTAACTTTGATTTCACACCACCCAAATGGTTACCCTCCTTGTTCATTACCCCCTACTTGTACAAGTGCTTTTGCTGGCATAGGAAGGTGGGTTTAACTCAGAGAAATCCCGATATTTGAACATGAACGGTGGATCAGAAGCCCTTTGCAAGCTATATCTGACCCACTACACCTGTTCTCAGCAAATTACTAGCAAAGCCTATAGCAGCACAGGATCTATACATAGAGGAAGGCACGAGGTGAGGGAACTGAATGGAGTGTGCTTTGGTCTAATGATAAGAAAGCCTTCCCAGAAGAGATTCATTGCTTCTTTTTCCCTAACACTCAACTATTAGCATCAATGGCACCCCTGAGTTCCCCTGGGTTGCATTTATATTGATTGCAATTAAAATACAAAGAAATCGTTTCATCATGGAAGAGAAAGAGACAGCACCTTTGGAAACGTACTTATTTGCAACCATTTCACTAGAGACCTTGTTTTAGAAGAATCAATGTCCCAGCCCTCGGGCCTCCGTCTGCTTCCCTCCAGCCACTGTTCCAACTCTACTCAATGCTTCAAGGCCCAAATAAACTCTGTCTCATTCATGGTACATTTCCTATGATCTTCTCTGGGTGTGCCCTCTCTGCTCTGAACTTCTACAGTTTAATTTCCTCTTGGGACATTTCCATTCTGCCTGGTCAAGTATTGGGGTACATGGCATTTTCACTAGAGTCTGAGCTACTTGTAGGCAGGATCTAAGTTTCACTATTGTGTATTGCAATTATCGAGGACAGCGTCTGACCCACAGCAGGTGTTCCGCAAACATACGTGGAATTGAAGGGGCAAGTGGGTCCGCCTAGATTATTTAGGCCTTCTCTAATCTGCATGTTCTAGAACAGCAAGGCTGCAGAATGGCTGACCACTCCACAATTATATAATCATCTAAATATAATACAAGGTGGCCCTATTGTTATCACTCCAGCCACACAGCCTCTGCCCTCTGCACTTGATGTTTCCTCTGCCTAGAAGCATCTTCCTGAGACAGCTAGTTCTTTTCCTCATCTGCTGACCTTTACTCAAAATTTACCTTCAAATTTGGTCCTTCTTGGTCTATCCTATTTAGGATTTCAATTCCTCATCCCCCATTATGGTGGGAATGCTTGTGTCCCCCCAAATTCTCATGTTGAAATCCTAATGCCCAATGTGATGTTATCAGGAGAGGGGCCTTAGGGAAGTGCTTATGTCATATGAGGGTGGAGCCCTTGTGAATGGAAACAGGGCCCTTATTAATAAGAGACCCGTCAGTGCTCCCTCGTCCCTTCTGTCATGTAAGCATACAACAGGAAGTCGGCAACTGGAGAGGGCTCTCATCCACCCATGCCGGCACCCTAATCTGGGACTTCCAGGCTCTAGAACCATAAGAAAGTATTTTCTGTTGTTTATAAGCCATGTAATATTTTTGTTACAGCAGCCTGAATAGACTAAGATGCCCGCCCACGTCCTTCAGCAAGTCCCTATCCATTTTTCTGATTTCTTTTTCTGTATATCACTGATCACCATCGAATAAGCCATATATTTTACTTTTTTCTTTTTCTTATTTTCCGTCACCCCTACCTCCTAGAATGTAAACTCCATGAAGGCAGAGACCTTTGTAATTGTGTTCACTTTTTACCCTCAATGCTTAAAACAGTGCCTCGCAGGTTAAGTACAAGGTAGGTACTCAATAAATCGCTATGAAGTGAATTTTAAGAGTGAATCATAAAGCATTTATAAAATATCTACTCCTACTTGGCACTGTGTTTGCCCCTGTACAAGACAGCTGCGAAAGGCCAAGAAACACAACCTGATCAAATGCATGCAGCCCAGTGTATGTGCATAGTCAGAGAGCAAGCAGTGTAGGGGACAGCAGAGCAGGTGTCTTCCCTGATGCTGTCACCAGAGGTTAGGAATGTGCTTCAGTCTTTTCTATACCTTCTCCCTTAACCACTTACTGTACAATTAACTCAGTGAAATAACTGTTTATCAGATACCATCAAAGTGCCAAGCACAGTCTAGTCACCAGGAACACACAATCATACTTGCTCACAAACCAGCTCAAAACAGAGAAGAGAATAGAAAAATAAATAATGGCTGGAATATAAGGACACATGTAATAGTCTCTAGACAAACGGCAAAACCAAAACAAATAAACACACAGAAGCAGTGCTGTGAAAACATAATGGGCGACAGCTTCCAGATGGGAGAGTCTGGCACCGGATGACACTGAGTTGGGTCTTGATGGGTAGGTGGGAATTTGACTGGTGGGGCTGACAAAGGTAATGGGAACCCAGAATAAAGAAAACAGTGTAAGAAAAGTTGTGGAGTGGAAAAGTCAGTGCCAGAGGCACACAGACAGGGAGAGATGGGACAAGGTGGGGAAAGGAGGTAGGATCAGCCCACAAAGGGCTTTGAAAGCTATGCTGTGAGGTCAGCTTCATTCTATAGAACAATGGAGGACTATCTGAAATTTTGCAATAGGGAATGAATATGAACAAAAGTGAATATTGATGGCTAGAAACCCAATATCACATTTCATTGTAGGTCATAGCTTGGGAAGTTAAGAAATCCTCCCCCAAACTTTCCTGATCACCTAAAGCCCTGCCATCCTCTTACAGTTCCTGGTTTGAAATAAGAATGATTGCAACAGCGGCTGAGAACAATATCCTTAGTATCAGCAGCTAAGAATGATATCCTGGGTTAGGCACTGGCGTATATTCTGATGTTTAATCTTTACAAGACATGAAATAGATGCTGTTTTTATCCTACTTTTACACATGAGGAAGTTAAGTAGTTGGCCCACAAGTAGTCACTGAAATAGAACTTAAACTGAGGTCTGACTGCGGAGGACATAACCTTAACCACCACCCTTAGCATATATTCTCCATTTTTATAGTCAGTTGTATACATTTCTAATGTTCCCCACGTGGTAGGTTCTATGAGAACAATGTGCTCATTTTTTATGTCTATTTCCTCCAGTGTCTAGCATGTGAACTCAAGAACTGCCAGGTGAATCAATAGCTACAATTTAAGGCACTGATAATATGTAATAAAGGAATTCAGATCTGGAAGAAAGTCACTTTACAGACACATGGTCAAACAGCTTAACACTCTAAAGCCAAGAAAACTAGATCTTCAACAAATACCATACTGTTGGCATTGATGATGGGCATGAAAGGGTCACCAGGAATGCTAGGTGACCTAGGAATGCTCGCCAAGATCTCGTATACAAGTGGTCAAGGGAACATGCTGAATATGGGTTAAGAGGAGGCCCAAGAAGCTTGTGTGGAGAAGAGCGGTCATAAAAATTCTTTCTCAGAAAAAAATGACACGATCCCTTAAGCCATTGGAGTTACCGGAATTACCAACCAAACAGGCCAACCTTGATTTGCAAAAGGATGTTCTGCTGCCCAGTCCCTGGGGTCAAAGAAAGCAACTACTGGCATTCCTTATAGCAAGTTCCCAGAGCACACGGCCGGGGGTGGGGAAAGCATCCCGTGACTCTGCATTTCCCCACAGCCCAAGCCCCAGGCTTTCTGTGGAGTAGGTATGCGGTTAACGTGAGTGCTGACAATAGCGTAACGCACACTCCACACCCCCAAGGAGCTCCGAGTCAAAGGTCCCGTGGTCCCAGTATTTCCCCTGCCCTGAGTTTACCGTCATTGAAGCTGTCACCGGTGGCAACGTGGGTGAACGGTGACTGGGCCCGAGGCTCCTCACACAGGGAGTAGCTGTGCTCAGCCTGGATGAGAGGCGCCGGGGATGTTGGGGACGGTTCCACCTCCATCGACACACTCTTCTCAGAGAGGAAAGGGTCATTAAGGAGCTGACCCAAGACGTTCTGGGAAAACTCATCCAGAAGTTCTGAGAAGTGCTACGAGACACAAAGGAGGAAGAACTCAGTTTCTCTGAACCGTGATCTGACAGGTACACAACATCCTAAGGCAAATCTATCATCTGCTGCTTCAAATGAAGCCATTTATATACAGTGTCCAGTTATCTCTTGCTGTGTAGCAAACTAGCCCAAAGTTCAGTGGCTTAACATAAGTACACTTTATTATTCCTCACTATTCCATGGGTTGGCTGGGCAGACAAGCTGGTTTCATCTGAGTCCACTGTGCTGGAAGGTTGGCTGGGAGCGACACAGGGCCAGGCCAGTCGAATGGCCGGACCCTTTCCTCAGTGACTGTGTCAGGCCGAGATCCCTCCCATGAGGGCAGTGGTGTCCTAACGGGGAGAAAACCAAACCTGAATGGCCTCAGCAGTCACACATCATCACTCCCTCCACATTCTTTTGGTCAAGGCAAGTGTTGAGGCCAGCTCAGACACATGGGATGGAAAAACAGACTCCACCTCTCGACAAGAGGAATGGCAAAATCACAACAGAAACAAGTGTGGGCGAAGGACAGCACCACTCACTGGGGGCTAACACCGTAACTACCTACCTCATTTTTCATGGAAAATATTTTAAAATACACTATATCCTCTATTTCTATAGCACGAGGGTGCTATTTATAGCAAGGTGCCAAGTTCAAAGACATCAGAGGCAGCTTCCTTCTGCTCTCTCCAACCACCCGGACTCTGTGTTCCTCTCCAGTTTTTCCTTAACCTCTTCTCATCCTCCATGTTCAACACCACTGACTCCCTAACCCACAGCATGCCGTGAAGATGATACAGGAATGGTCTATACACATACTCACAGGGACTCCTACGTCCCTTGTTCCACGGTCCCCACTCTAACGGAGCTGCAGCCCCAGCCACTCTCCCTCATTGATAGGGGATATTCCGGGGTTTTTTTCAATCTTGGCACTACTGACATTTTGGACTGGATAATTCTTTATTATGGGGGTGGGGCTTTTCTGTGCATTACTGGGTGTTTAGCAGCATCCCTAGCCTCTACCCAATGAATGGTAGTAGTGCCCCCCTAGTTTCAAAAACTGGAAAGGTCTTCAGACACTGTCAAATGTCCCTGTCAGGAGTGGGGAGAACCATCCTTGGTTTAGAACTACCACTACAGACTACATTAAAAATAATAATAACAAAATTGGGGGTGCCTGGGTGGCTCAGTCAGCTAAGTGTCTGACTGTTGGATTTTGGCTCGGGTCATGATCTCACAGTTGTGGGATCGAGTCCTGCGTCGGAATCCGCTGAGCTGACAGCACGGAGCCTACTTGGGCTTCTCTCTCTTCCTCTCTCCCTGCCTCTCTCTCTCTCTCTCTCTCTCAAAATAAACCAAATAGATTTGGGACACCTGGGTGGCTCAGTCGTTGATCATCAGACTTCAGCTCAGGTCACGATCTCACAGTTTATGGGTTAGAGCCCTACACTGGGCTTTGCGCTGACAGCACAGAGCCTGCTTCAGATTCTGTCTCCCTCTCTTTCTGCCCCTCCCCTGCTCACGTGCGGGTATGCTCTCTCTCTCTTTCTCTCTCTCTCTCTCAAAAATAAACGTTAAAAAAGAAAATCTTTAAAATAAACTTTAAAAATAATAACAAAATTAAGTTAAATTTCAAAGTTCATCATAGCACCTGCTGCTAGAGCCACTTCTCCCTTCTTCACATTCCCTGAGCCACTTACTGATTAAATTTTAGGGACGCTTCTGGTATAGAAAGGAAGTTACAAAAGCAGATACAACAATAGGAGAACTGATTGCAAATGGCGATGCTTAGGGTAGGCAATGAAAACTCTTGGGATCCCCACGGATACTAAATTCTACCACTGAATTGTCAGTAAAGGTGTTCTGAAATGAATGCAGCTTGGGGACAGGAAGGCAGGAGGTTAGAGCTCTAAGATTATGGAGCTTGTAGGACAGAACATCTCCTTTAATAAAGGTGAGAAAGAGACAACAGGGAAGAGGCCCTTGTAGGCTAGGTCCTCAAAGTAGAGTTAGGTTGGTGGATTTCACCAACATCATCAACAGGAGAACTGGCTGCATCTCATCAGGACTTTGGGCACAGGCGGATCGGCATCGGTCATCTATAAGAATAAGAGAAGTGCTTGGGGGAGAGTTCTCTGCACACAAACACATTTAGAACGAGTAGTTCTTAGAAGCATCTAGGCAAGAATTCCTAAAGGCCGACTGCCTGCATCCCAATTACCAGGAGAGTTTTGTTTTTGTCATTTTATAATGAAATATTTTAAACACTCGGAAAAATTATAGAAAATAGTACCATGAATGATTATGTATTCATTCTTATGGGAAGAAAATCTTAACTTTTCCATGTTTGCTGCTACAACCTGTTTTTCTTAACTCTTTTTTTTTTTTGACTCTTTCTTTTTAAACAAATATACATGAAGGGACTTACTGAAGCCCCCAACCATTTCTCTTCATCCCTCCTAAAGTTACTGCTACCCTGAACTTGCTTATCATCCCTATTCAGGTCTTTACATTCTTACTACATATATATGCTTCGATTATGTACAAATGAACCTTTTAAACTTTAAATAAATAGTGCCATACCTCATATGTCTTTCTGCAACTTTATTGTCTCCAAGAATATTTTTCAGATTTATTAATATTTATACAGGTAGCACTGATGCATTCACCTGTACTTCCGGATTGTGCATCCCATTGCATTTATCTATTTCTTCTTGAGAAGAAGATATGTAAAGATTTTATTTATTTATTTTGAGAGAGAGCACACGTGCCCAAGCAGGGTGGAGGGAGGAACAGGGGGACAGGGAAAGAGAACTCTCTTTTTTTTTTTTCCTGTGAGGACTAAATATTTTATTCCTGACAATTGGTTCTATACACTTTTGTATTGCATTTCACTTTTCGGTAACTGTATATAAGCTGTTCTTGAATTATGTATTATATAAACTTGCTTTTCTTCATGGTATTTTTTTTAATTTATCGATTTATTTCACATAATTTACTTATTTAAATTAAAGTTAGCATTTGTTTCAGGAGTAGAAGCCAATGATTTATCGCTTACATACAACACCCAGTGCTCATTCTAACAAGCGTCCTCCTTAACCCCCATCACCCACGTAGCCCATCCCCCCCACCCAACACCATTCCAGCAACCCTGTTTGTTCTCTGTATTTAGGAGTCTCTTATGGTCCGTCTCTCTCTCTGTTTTTATCTTATTTTTCCTTCCTTTCCCCTATGTTCATCTGTTTTGTTTCTTGGCAAATGGCAAGATTTCATTCATTTTGACCGCTGAGTAATAATTCACTGTATATTTATATATACACCACATCTTCTTTATCATAAGTCAATGGACATTTCTTAATCCCTATCACCTATTTCACCAATTGCCCCCGCCCACCTCCCATCTGTAACCATCAGTTTGTTCTCTATAGTTAAGAGTCTCTTTCTTGGTTTGCCACTCTTTCTCTCTCTTTTGCTTTTTGCTCATTCGTTTTGTTAAATTCCATATATGAGTGAAATCATATGGTACTTTTGTTTTTCTCTGACTTATTTCGCTTAAGCATAATACTCCATCCATGTTGTTACAAATGGCAAGATTTAATTCTTTTTTATGGCTGAGTAATATTCCATTTTATTCCATATATATTTTATTCCATATATATATATATATATATATATATATATATATATACCATATCTTCTTACCCATTCATCAGTCAATGGACATTTGAGCTCTTTCCATGATTCAGCTATTGTTGATAGCACTGCTATAAACATTGGGGTGCATAGGCCCCTTCGAATCAGCATTTTCGTATCCTTTGGATAAATACCTAGAAGTGCAATTGCTGGCTCCTAGAGTAGCTCCATTTGTAATTTTTTGAGGCACCTCCATACTGTTCTTCAGAGGGGCTGCACCAGTTTCCATTCCCACCAACAGTGCAAAAGTGTTCCCCTTCCTCCGCATTCTTGCCAACATCTGTTGTTTCCCGAGTTGTTAATTTTAGCTATTCTGACAGGTGTGAGGTGGTAAGTTATTGTGGTTTCTTTAGTATTTCTCTGATGATGAGTGATGTTGAGCATCTTTTCATGTGTCAGTTAACCATCTGGATGTCTTCTTTAGAAAAATGTCTATTCATGTCTTCTGCTCATTTCTTCACTGGGTTGTTTTTTGGGTGTTGAGTCTGATAAGTTCTTTATAGATTTTGGATAATAACCCTTGATTAGATATGCCATTTGCAAATACGTCTCCCATTCCATAGGATGCCTTTTAGTTTTGCTGATTGTTTCATTTGCTATGCAGAAGCTTTTTATCTTGATGAGCTCACAATAGTTCATTTTTGCTTTTATTTCCCTTGCCTTCGGAGATGTGTCAGGTAAGAAATTGCTGTGGCCGAGATCAAAGAGGTTGTTGCCTGTTTTCTCCTCTAGGATTTTGATGGCTTCTTGTCTTACATTTAGTCTTTCATCCATTTTGAGTTTATTTTTGTGTATGGTGTAAGAAAGTGGTCCAGTTTCATTCTTCTGCATGTTGCTGTCCAGTTCTCCCAGTACCATTTGCTAAAGAAACTGTCTTTTTTCCATTGGATACTCTTTCCTTTATCCAAGATTAATTGACCATATGTTTGCAGGTCCATTTTCTGTGTTCTCTATTCTGTTCCATTGATCTAAGTGTCTGTTTTTGTGTCAGTACCATACTGTCTTGATGATTACAGCTTTGTAATACAGCTTGAAGTCCTGAATTGTGATGCCTCTAGCTTTGGTTTTCTTTTTCAACATTACTTTGGCTATTTAGGGTCTTTTCTGGTTCCATACAAATTATAGAATTGTTTGCTCTAGCTCTGTGAGGGACACAGAGAATCTGAAGCAGGTTCCACACCCAGCATGGAGCCTACACGGGGTTCAATCTCATGACCCTGAGATCGTGACCTGAGTCAAAATCAAGAGTTGGATGCTTAACCAACTGAGACACCTAGGCACTCCTAAATATTTTATTTTTATATGCGATACTGTAATAAACATTCTTCAACATGACAGGAAATTAAAAACAAAATACAAATCCTGTGACCCACCTTTAGAGATTTTGAGTTGTTCAAAAGCATCCATATTAAATCCACCACCACTGCCTGTGCTTCTAATGCTTTAGTTTTTCAACTCCTGAAGGTCGACCTCATCTGCTCTCACCTCCCCCACCCCCCTCCCACAAGCTCCACTTTACAATTAGTTCCCTAGAAGCTTACAATGTCCCTAGAGGTTGAGATATGCCCAAGTTAGAGGAAGATTCATGGATTTTGCAGCTACCATGTGTTAAACCTTAAATAGATAGTGGGGATACAAAATAGTAAATAAGAAAATACCAAAGGCCTGGGCCTTTCCTGACCACGCTTTGCATACAAGGAACACAACACCTGCAAAACTAAGATTAGGACCCAGGTTTCCAGACTATAAGATAACCTGAAGTCAGGGTCTGCCTCCCTGAGCAGGTCTCCAAGGACAAATTTACTGGTTGCCTGCTGGTGAATATTCTTCACATATCTGACAGAGTTCCTTTCAAGACCAAAATTAAGGTAACAAAAAGAGAAATAAATAACACAAACTTAAACGGCAAACACAAGAGCCGGACTCACAGTCCCTGCATTTCCAAGCCACGTTTCTGTCCCCTGAGCGGCAATGTCTACTCTGGCCAGCTGTGCTGACCCTGCTGACCTTCTGTAATCCTGCTCTACCCTGAGGCAAGGCTCTTTTTGATTGCAGGGCTTTCCCAGGGAAGCTGCCAGGTTGGGCTACTCGGCTGCCACCGTTTTCTTTCTCCTGAGCAGCACTAATGAATGTTTTCATGAACATCCCCCAGATAACCAATAATAAACCTTCTCTAACTCTGCCAACCATCCCCCAACTCCCTCTACTTTGGGTTTCATAGTAATTATCACGTTGCCAAACAACGTAGCTCTAAATGACAGGCAGTCCCGAAGAACTCGCAGTTGTTCCCAAATGTGTTATGATCACCTCCTCTCTGGAAAAAGAACCCCCTCAGAAGGAGAGACCGACGGTACCTAAGCTCCACCCACACCTAGGAACTTGGCAAGGCGGTGAGCACTGAGTAAGTCCCAGGGTGGACACTTGTGATGGAGAAAGATACCGTCCCGACTGGTCTCAACCAGATGCTGTGAGTCAGCCCAGCAAATCAGCTCCAGCTGTGGGCAGCTGTGGGCTCAGGCACTCAGCAGACAGGCTGACATCCCAGTGCCAGTGCAAGAAAAAGGCCAGAATCAGCCCACCATTAATGGCAGCCAGTAAGAGAGGGTCTCAGAGACCAAAAACCAAAGAGGCAAAGTGACCCTCCTCAAAGAGGGAGCCTTCTTGGATCTTGCTAATACTTTAGCAAAGGACTATGCATGTGAATCCAAGAGTTTTAAAATTTTGAGTTGAATTTTTTTCAAAGACAAGGCATAATAGCATTTCACTATTCTAATAGTCCAGTCAAGCTTTCTGGGGTTACAAGTCACTTTCATAGCATTCCAATCAATCAATGCTCACAAGACCTCAGTCATCTGCTTGAGCTAGACCTTGAACTAAGGTCCTTTTTAAAAAAAAAAAAAATGTTTATTTCTTCATTTTGAGACAGTGTCTGTACATGAGTGGAGGAGGGGCAGAGGGAGAGGGAGAGAAAATCCCAAGCAGGCTCTGTACTCAGCACAGAGCCCGACATAGGGCTTGATCTCATGACCGTGAGATCATGACCTGAGTCAAATTCAAGGGTTTGCCGCTTAACCGATGGAGCCACGAAAGGGGGCCCCCTCTTATTTCAAACTGATGGAACTTTCCCCATAGTGTTTCTTCCAGGAAAGAAGTGTTTGAGGTTCAGATCCAACTGCATGGACAAGTTCCATCAAGTATGAAACCATGACCCTGCTGACGATCACTGATGGTGCAGCTGACAGGACCAGCAGGTGCCAGGTCATCTGGTGGTGAAGCCCTTCACATATTAGACTTTCGGAAAGTGAGCAAGGTGTTGTCCTATAAGTCAGACATGTGCTCTTTCACAAATGAGAAAATGGGGACTCAGGGCAGTTAGGTACATTGCCCAGGGTTGGGGTTGCGGGTTCTGAAGCGCGTGCACTTTCGACTATAGAACGCTGCCGCATTTAAGTCTGCCTCCAAAGCTAACATGTAGTGGGGGCTGGAGTTGAAAAAACATTGACATAGATTTCACCAACAGCCCATCCACTCCTCCACCACAAACACAGTCTTCCACATTCAGTGTGGAAACATGCCACGGGGTTGTTAGATGGGGTGGCTCCCGGCATCACTTCCGTGGGACACTAGCAGTAACGATGATGAAGGCATGTACTTACCCTTAGGGCCCAGTCCTGCCAGAGGGTTCCTGGTCCCATCACAGAATCTATGACTTGGAAGAAACCTCCTTGAAAGGGTTGAACCCCTGCCTCAGGACAGGAATGTTCCTCACCCACTTCAGTGAAGACCCTTGGCAGCTTACTTTAAGAACCTGGGTCAAGGTTTCATCTCCTCATTATCTAAGACCCGGCACTAAATGTCCTCCAGCCTGGCCCCAGCCATCCCGTAGTCTTGTCTGCCTTCATTCTGACCCGTGATGCCTTCATTCCAACTCTCATCGTTTCCTTACGGCATTGGGCAATATGGCTTTAGAGCCAGCTCTGGATTTGAATTCTGGCTCACAGACGTATGGGCCTGAGCAAGATGACTTCAGTTCTCTAAATTTCAGTTTGCAACCCCTGTAAAGTAAGTATAACAACAGTACCAGCTTCCTGTCATGAGGATTGAGTTAAATAATGCATGTGATACACCCAACACTTCCCTGGCATAGCAGTCAATTTTTTAAAAAGCTCTTTAGGAAAAAAAAAATTATCAAAATTAAAACAATAAAATGTTGGCATTTTGTACTTGTACACTGGCTTCCCACAGTGCTCTTTCTAGAATATCTTTTCATCTTCCTATGCATTAGGAAACTACCTTTTAAAAAAGAACACATCTGTTTCTTCTACAGTCATCCTAGACAGACATAGCTTCAATAGACTTTTTTGCTTCTCTGACCAACTTCAGCCTTTTGGAATAAGTATCTCTTAATTTGACACATTTTTACTCTTCTTTGATGTTTCTCTCATTGCCAAGTGACTTAAATCCTTTACCTTTTAGGCCTTATAAACTTCATAACCAAGATGGAAACATTTTTACCCAGCCCCCCTGAGCCTAGTACAGACCACAGGTCATATGCACTCAACAACTGTCTCTTGTCTCAATTTATTGTCATTCTACAATATCCCAGCCAAACAGTAAACACATCTCAATGAAAACCTAGGCCTCCCTATAATTATAAATAATTGCTATCAAAATTTTTAAAACATTATCCATGTTTACAAATCAGATAAATTAAGAGAAATTTTTAACCTTACATAAATTACTTACTTTATTAAAAAAAAAATCACCACATTGCTGAAGCACCGACATTGTATTTGTAGATCATTGGCCAGTTGTCAAAGGGACATGCAAGGAAAGAGTGGTTTACAATCTGGGCTGCCTCCCGCTGCTAACAACCGCCCCAAGAACTGAGGTCATGGGGGTGAGGAAAAGGGAGTAGGAGAATAATGGATTCATAATTCTTTTCAAGTTCATTTTTTATTTATTTTGAGAGAGAGAGAGACATAGCAAACAGGGGAGGGACAGAAAGAGAGGGAGGCAGAATCCTAAGCAGGTTTCATGCTGCCCGTGCAGAGCCTGACGTGGGGCTTCAACTCATGAGCTGCGAGATCATGACCTGAACTGAAATCAACTGAGCCACCCAGGGGCCCCAGGACTCCTAATTCTTGAGCTTGAATAACTGGTCACATAAAGCTACTGAGCTGACTTCCTTGTATAGCTCACCACTAGGTTTTCTCTCTTTCAACAGATATAGTGAGTGTTTACTCTGAGCAACGCGCTGCATTGGCCGAGATGTACAGAAAGATGAGTCAGGGTCATCTTATAGAGAGATGACGGTCCTGAGGGACAATAGGAGCTACCTGAAGTGGATGTCCTGTGCCCTTACTGGAAGATGTGCTCAGAGAGCATGTTCAAAGCAGTTTTGCCCTCCAGAGGTGGGGCCGACAGGCATCTCCTGTGCTCAGGCTGAGGAATGCCAGCCCCAGCCCTGGACTTCTCTGGCTGGCATATCATCTCTTCTAGATTCAGTTTCCTTGTTTCACTCTGTGTGTGTGTGTGTGTGTGTGTGTGTGTGTGTGTGTGCCTGTGTGTGTGTCTGTCTGTGCGTGTGTGCGTGTCTGTGTGTTGGGGGTGGGGAGAGCAAATAACTAGATTTTGGACTGAATCAGTAGTTTCCCACCTTTTCCGATCTTTGGACTCTTTTGGGAATCTAATGAAAGCTTCCTACAGAAACATGCCCACAAGCACAGACTCCTGGTGGTTCCCCACCTCCTTGAGCCTGTCCAAGAACAGGAGAGGAGGATTCCACGGATTTCCAGTTAAAAACCACCAGCAGAGATAATACTACATACAACACACAAATAGTTACAGGTCATTGCTATCAACCTATTCAACTCTAATACCCTATAATTTTCTAAAATGCTGCAGGCAATACAAAAGGCAAAAGCTTTTCAACTTAAGAAAAGGCCCTCTTTCTGCTTCTTGGGTCTGCCCCTGTTACCCTGCCGTTACCCTGCCTAGGGCAGTGAAGCTGGGGAGGTATAGGAGGTAACCATGGGATAGCAGCACCGGCTAGCTCCCTGCCAAGAGGCAGGGGCCCAAGGCCTGCCCTGGGCTCCAGTATATGCCCCTAACAAAGATGCTATTTTCCAAGCCTACTGCCTGGAATGGGGCTGCCTTTGCTGCCCGCATCTGGCTGAAGGCTGGCTCTCAGGCAGGGGAAGGAGGGTTTTTAGTGAAAAAATTGTAGCTAGAAGCCTTGCCCAGAGCACAGAATGCTTCAAAGACTTGGAGCCCCACATGTATGGGACGTGGTAGGGGAAGGCTGACAACTCCCAAAACCTCAAAGAAATGCAAAGAAATAATTTTGAGGGCACGCCTCAAATTTACCTTAGAAACCAAGGTTTCCCTCTAGCAAAACACATAGTTGGCCAGTATAGTTGGCCAGTATTGGACAGGAAGAGAGGGAGGGAGGAGGGAGGAGGCAGAGGGAGGAGGGAGGCGGGGGAGAGGAGGGAGGGGAAGGAAGAGGTGTCCTCCCCTCTCCACTCTCCCAGGGGCCATCTTCAAGGAGGCTGCTCCTTAGACCTGAGTGGATCTTGCCCTGCAAATGTGCCCTGGGCACAAACCACCCAGAAAATGGCCTAGCAGGAGAGGAAAAGACTATTCTGTCAAAAATCACAAGGAAAAACAAAATGGCTCATAAGTCAAACCCTAATACAGTGAAATTTCAAGGTCTCTCAATTTTTTCCAGTACCAATTTTAGGTACGATAAAGAAATCTGGAGTTGAGCTTTAGAATTCCCCATTAAACAAGCAGTTTGGGGGGACGGGGGTTGGTGGGGAGAGGGTTGTATTTTTGGTAGATGCTTTACTGAAATTTTACAAGCAGTAGCAGAAATTGTTTCTCAAGAGCCCTATTCCTGCAAACAATCATTGGTTTGTAGTATCCGGATGTGCCTTTCTCTGTAAAAAAATAAAAGCATGTGAAATAGGGTTAGTCAAATTGTAAAGGCTTTGGGGATGCTTGTATAAAGGAAGCCTATTATAAATTCATTGGTAGGGTATATTCTATTTTTTCTAAAAAGAGTCACCCCTAATTTATTTATTATGTAAACATGAATTTTTATGTGATATTTGTTTCCAGGGAGATGCACCAAATACTAATCCCTTTTAAACTGCATGATTTTTCACCATTAAAGCAAGTAATGGTGCATTTTCTCCAAATGCAATCCAATCTTGAATGGTCTACAGCGGGGCTTCTTGCTTAACATTGGAGGTGAAAAAATCATTATTTCATTTTACGCAAACAAATCAATTAATGAGATAAAGGGAGAAACACCCTGTGGGTGGCTCCTGCTGGCACAGGGGAGCTCAGAGACTCAGAGTTAAATGACACAAAGAAATCCAATCTGCCTACTTCTTGGTTCATTCATATATATAGTAGCAAATGCCCCAAAATGTATTTCTTAGAACATCCAGATACTACAAACCCAAACTAGCCTTAGCCTGGAGGAAGGCCTCTCTTCTATGGCTTAACAGGATCGGATGAGTTCCTACAGGAATAAAACTAAGAAAACATAATAATAATAAAAATAAGCCATGTTGAACGCTTAGTGCTTTACGCATGACAAAACACTTCCACATCATCATTGTATCTGATCTGGACAAGATCAAGAATAATGTAGAAGGTTGGCCTGGGGACTATGGAGGAAAGGGTGGGATTCCTGGTTTCCAGTTCCATTCCCGTTTACTTTCAGCGTCTCATGCTGCGTCCCTGTCACCAATACAGAGAACCCAGCAACAAGATTCCTAATTCTCAGATGCTTTTTGAATTGTGATTTGAGTTTGAGATTAGGATATCTCCTCATGTTGTGAGAGGAAATTCTTAGGGTCCTTCTAGAGCAGTCAGAGCTATCCCAGAAATTACATATAATCCATATCACATGGAGTAGTCCTCTTTGATTAAGAAACTCAAACCATCCCCTGGAGTCCTTCTCTTGTATCTTCCTTCTGCTACAACAGACAGGTGAATCTCCCCCACAAATAAAAGCTCTTCAAAATCATGGTCAAGCCAACCATCCCAGGTGGAGGCAGTCCAGCACTTGCCATTCTGTTCTCTCCATCAGCGCTGGAGCCACAGAGTCCACGGGTGGTCTTGACTTGCCCAGTCCCGCAGTCCAGACTCTGCCTCCATGTCGCCCGTGGGAGCACTAGAGACCCAGCAGGGCTTTCTTTCTTTTTTTTTTTTTTTTAATGTTTTTATTTATTTTTGAGACAGAGCATGAGCAGGGGAGGGGCAGAGAGAGAGGGAGACACAGAATGTTAAGCAGGCTCCAGGCTGTGAGCAGTCAGCACAGAGCCTGACGTGGGGCTCGAACTCACAGAGTGTGAGATCATAACCTGAGCTGAAGTCGGACGCCTAACCGACTGAGCCACTCAGGCGCCCCATAAACCCAGCAGGGCTTTCTGCCAGATGTATACCACATGCCAAAGCCAACAGGTGTGCTTTTAACCGGCCCACACTTAAAATCCCCAACATAATTCAATCCGAGTCTAAATTCCCCACAGAGGCAAAGTAAATGTAAATTTCTTATTCACCATCTCCCAAACTGCCTGAAGAGTTTCCTCCTAACTGGTGTTTTATAACCCTTGTTGATGCCCCTCCTTCTGTGCTTGACTTTTAATTTGTAGTTTTACCCTTTTATGCTCTTATGATATAAGCTAGCTGGGAGGCTTGTTTTGGACAGTCTCTTCTGACTGTGCCTCCCGCCTCCTCTACACATAAAACCTCCTTCTCTTCTCAGGTGCTTTCCACTCTAAACAGAAAACAAATGGGGCGCCTGGGTGGCTCAGTCAGTTAGGCGTCCGACTTCAGCTCAGGTCACGATCTAGCAGTCCGTGAGTTCGAGCCCTGCGTCAGGCTCTGGGGCTGATGGCTCAGAGCCTGGAGCCTGCTTCCGATTCTGTGTCTCCCTCTCTCTCTGCCCCTCCCCCGTTCATGCTCTGTCTCTCTCTGTCTCAAAAATAAATAAAAACATTAAAAAAATAAACAGAAAACGACTTTATCTCTCTCCCCATCACACACCTTCCAGTCTTTACCAGGAAACACCCAGGGCATTCCCTCGGGGCCTCTAACTTCAAAGAAGGCATAAACTAGGATATTCATTGTTTGTATTTTTTTTAATGTTTATTTATTTTTCAGAGAAAGAGAGAGAGAGAGAGAGAGAGAGTGTGTGTGTAAGCAGGAGAGGGGCAGAGAGGGAGACACAGAATCCGAAGCAGGCTCCAGGCTCCGAGCTGTTAGCACAGAGCCCGATGCAGGGCTCGAACCCATGAACCACGAGATCATGACCTGAGCTGAAGTCGGATGCTTAACCGACTGAGCCACCCAGGTGCCCCTTTTGTTTGTATTCTCTTGAGTCCTACCTTAAAACAACCAAACTCTGGTATTTTTGCCATTCTAGAAAAGCTTCTGACTGTGGTAACAGGCTCCAGATCATAGACTGATGATGCTTGAAGAAATACCTGGTCATTTTAATTTGAGAAAACTGAGATTTGGGACAATATATGAAATCTTTACACCATTGATTCTGTGACCAGAGAGATGGAGACTGTCATAGGATCACCAAACGAATGACTGAAGAGTCCCACAGACTTCCTTCATGGAATTCTTTGAAGAGGACCTATGTTTCACAATGGGACAATTCTATCTCAAGAGCCAATGTCAAGGATGTCAGGTGTGAAAAATTAAAGGAGCCATAAAAGTTTCAGGGAAAAAAAAATTGGCATACTCCCTTGAGCCCTATTTATTTATGAGCCAGATATGCCGTCAGATTACCAAGATCATCTCATCTCTAAAGTGCTATGCTAGGGAAAAGAGAAAGGGCTTCAAGAGTACAAGGTACTATCTGCCTTGTTGTCCAAATGCACAGGGAGTGACTCACTGCCAGCTGGTACCCCTTCACCCCCAGATAAGAGCAACAAGAATTCCATAGGTTGCCAAACTGAGAGATCCAGGCAGGTTCTGGCTTAAAGCCACTTAGACTTTTGCTCTGTCAGATCTCACATGTATGTTTCACCTCCCTGGCATGCTGGCCTGCTGAAATGTACCGGAGGCTCCTAACCCTCTGAAGGAGTGTTCCATCCACTGGCATCATGAGTCTGAACACGTATGTTCTAGATCAGCTCTGTAATTTTTAGCAGTAACCTTGAGCAAATCACTCATGCTTTCTACCCCATCTGAAACTAGGAAAACTGCAATCTGCCTTTCACACTTGTCAGAAGATAAAATGAATTCATAGCCTGATCTGGATATAATATCGTAAATAAAAACTGGGCGAGAACCATTAATGGGCTATGAACATGAAAGTCACCCACATAGATAGTTATTTCTTCCCTCCTCTTGACCTGCCAGTTAACAAGTGCAAATATTGGGAGCATGGCACCTGCTGGATGTCTGCCCTTCCATGACCCTTCCTCTTTATGAAACTCAACCAGCTGAGGTCATGAACCCCCTTCTATCTCCGAATGCTGTTAAATCCAGGAGCTTGACAGATTGGTCAGGACAGAAATCTTGGCACAGTGAGGAGTGAAGAACCACCAGTTACCTCTCTGCTAACTGGTGAGACCAGAGAGAGATTGGAAAGGCAAACTCCATTATTTTAAATGAAGAAGCTAAAGCTAAGAGATGCTCAGGTACACCCTCCAAAGAAGCAAAACATGACGTTTATTCACTTAGAGCAGTTTCTGTCACTAATAAGGGCTCAATAAATGCTAGCTGTTTTATTGTTATCATTGCTACAAACTTTGCTGAAAGGGGGACAAATTATTAAGCATTTCTCTGATCTATCAGCCTATTAACACGATAAAAGATTGTGAGGCTCACTGATTCCTTGTGATCTCATACTAGACTCTAGTTTGTTCATTCGCTTACCAAGAGGCTCAGTGTTTAGTTCGTCAATTCCTAATTGATAAATCTTCCTCTTCCCCTTTTGAAAACCAGACCCATATCTCTAATCTAAAACCCTGATATTCCTCCATAGGTCATCACTCTGATTACATCCATGTTTTTTCGAGCCTTTTCATTTTATCCAGCAATTATAATTTTCATGGAAACTCCTCAAACTTTTGAAAGAGAACTGGTCACAGCCAAACTGGATTATCTAGGGCTCACTTGGTGGTACACCTGACAAAAAAGACCCAGAAAACCCAAAATAAGCCAGTGAGAAGAAAGAGATCATCCCCAGTGGGCAACTGAGAATCCATGACAGAGCTAGCAGAAAGTGAGAAGACTAGGGCAACTTGGTTGTGAAAAATTGTCCTGGAGAGGCTCAAAGATACCTGGCCTGATTGTAAACAGCAGCCAGCCAAAGATTCCCCAAGATGGATATTTACAGGTTTTCAAGTCTTCTTCTAGAAGTAGAGTCCAGGTGCTTCAAAAGGCATCCGTCTAGTGCTGTGGCCACCAGACTGATATTCCCTGTCATATAGCTACGACCCTGCCCTTTCTTTTCATTTGACCTTGGGAGACTTGGAGAATGTCTAATGAAGGTGAAAAAAAGACAGCTAGCATTCTCTTTCTAAGAAAGACCGTGAATGGAATGTAGCGATCTTGGAGTTGTTAGGAGAGTAAGCAAACTAAAGATATTTTGCAGTCCCTCTGGGAAACGACGTGCAAACTTCACATGTAAAAGCTTAAACAGCTTAATTGAGCATTTTTCTCCCAAGAGAGAATGTAGAGCAATGCTTCTCCAGTGTTTTTCATTATTCAACAGCGGTGGATACTTGCTTACTGAGTCACAAGTAGGGAACATTTGCTCTCTGGTCATTAGCGGTGCTTTTTCGCTCCGCACTGTAGCCAATGGTCTCAGAAATGACAACAGGTTTGAATGCAATAGTGATGCAATGCTTTAATGAGGGTGGGGAATGTTTTGGAAAGAAAGTCAGCAAAGTTTCATTAATAAATAAAATAAGAAGTCAAAAGGGCAGCTGCTGGTGTAGTAGGAGGAATGCTCTATTTGGAATTAAATAGGTCTTTTTTTTTAATGTTTTATTTATTTTTGAGACAGAGAGAGACAGAGCATAACGGGGGAGGGTCAGAGAGAGAGGGAGACACAGAATCTGAAGCAGGCTCCAGGCTCTGAGCTGTCAGCACAGAGCCCGACGTGGGGCTCAAACTCACGGACTGTGAGATCATGACCTGAGCCGAAGTCGGACGCTTAACCGACTGAGCCACCCAGGCGCCCCTGGAATTAAATAGGTCTTGATGTAGATGTAGCTCTCTCACAATCCAGCTCCGTGACTTCAGGCAAGTCATTTAACCTCTCTGGGTCTCTTTTCTTAGAATACAAAATAAAAGAGTAAAACCAGCTGGTCTCCCGGGCCCCCTGCAGCTCTAACATTCTGAGAGCAGTTATGATGTAGGCGGCCTCCATTTCTCCTCACCAAGGGGAATAAAATAGCCTGAAAACAAATCTTAAGCCTGAGTCACTGTTCCCTGCAACTCCTTCCCTCTGGCCTTTCCTGAGGCTCTTTTGGCAAAGAATTCGTACCCCTAAGGATGACTGAGCTAACAGCTGGACGGCACTTGGCTAATTTCTGCCTTTCAACAGCTGGCCCAGGACACAAACAACCAGACAGGATTCTACCAGAAAAAATGACTCAACTTTTGCAGGCCAAGTATAGACGGAGAGAAATACCCAACCTAAAAAGTGTTGTACTGTTCTCTCCTGGCCCCTAGACCAATATCCTTGCAGCCTAGCTGTACTGAACCACTACGGGAAATGAGGAAGAAAGAAAGGAATAGACAATTTCTAGGAAGCCCCAGAAAAATCCATGGCCAGAGTATCATGTTTTCTGCTCTGCTCCTTAGAAGAAACCAAACATTCTGAAGTGGTGAGAAGTTCTCAACCAGACCATGTTGGTATTCCAGGTAAAAAGATTCTTCAGAGATTGAAATTGTCCTGCATATTACAGGGCCCCCGGATGCTAAATACTAGTAGGTTCTCACTCCCCAGCATGAGGACAACCAAAAATCTACCATGTATTTCTAAAAACCAAAGAAGGGAACTTCTGATGTAGACCCAGCTGGATGACAAAGAATGTTTATGTTACTTCCGGTTCTTCCGTGGGTCTGTTTTCATGATTCATGGGAAATGCAGCCCTATGTCAAAACGTTCCCTTGATGGCTGTCTGGGTCATTGGATTGTTCTCCCTCCATGGCCTCACTACCCACTAATATCTGAGGGCCCCTTTCCCCATGAATCCTAACACTCTCAACATTTGCAAAGCTCAGTTTTTCTAATAGGCTAAATCTCTAACCTTTGAAGTCTGATCCTTTCCTCACCTTTGTTTAAACAGATTTTTTGCCACCAGCAGCCCGTTTATAAGGGAAAGGGAAAGGGAAAGGGAAAGAAAAACAGCCGCTCACAAAGCTGCACACAGAGTCTGTGTGTGGAACGAAGGTGCCACTGGGGCACCTCACGGACTCGTGATGTCTGCAACGTGCAGTAAAATTAGTAAATCGTGCCAGGGCTAATACGCCAGTCTCAACAAAGTGGTTTGTTTATGAGGGCTTCTCGCTCACAAAAGAGGTATTTAAAAACTTTACAAGTAACCGTGGGGATGGACTAGGGGAAAAGTAAACATAAAGCACAAGTTTTGCCTTTGCAAGCAGCAGGCACTCTATCAATGACAGGACAGCACCTAACACACAGATAAGTGAAGCAAGCACTGGGAAACACAGCAGGATTGCGACCACTAAGAAGGAATTACTGGGGCACCTGGGTGGCTCAGTTAAGTGTCCGACTTCTGCTCAGGTCATGAGCTGAGTGCATGAGTTCTTGAGTTTGAGCCCCATGTGGGGCTCTGTGCTGACAGCTCAGAGCCTGGAGCCTGCTTCGGATTCTGTGCCTCCTTTTCTCTCTGCCCCTCCCCTGCTCGTACTCTGTCTGTCTGTCTCTCTGTCTCAAAAGTAAAAATAAAACATTAAAACAAATTTTTTTTAAATACTAAGAAAGATTTATTGATCAAAGGTGGATAACCCTGACTTGGTATTTATCATACATCCAAAATGTAAAACAGTCCACATGAGGTTATTTCAATATACTAAGGTAAGCAGGGACATAAGTAAGTAGATATTTAAAATGTTATTGTAAAAATAAATAAATAAATAAATAAATAAATAAATAAATAAATAAATAAAATGCTATTGTAGAAAGCTGTTTGTGAATACATTAAAATGAGGAAAATACATATCAAAAAGAAAACACATTACCAAAACTGAATTCCCTTTATTTTTCAATTATGGAGAATTATCTACAAATGCTATAATGTATGGAGAGAGATCTGACAAAATGTTGACAAATTTCTGCTTGGTAACAGATGTGTAACTAGTCACATAGTATAACAGATGTGTTTTTTAATTCCTATTTATATTTTCTATGCTGAAAATCTAGGAGTTTATTTTATTTTTTATTTTTTTATTTGAGAAAGAGCACGCACGAGGGGGATGAGGGGGGCAGAAGGAGAGAGAGAGAGAATCCCAAGCAGGCTCCAGGCTCAGTGCAAGAGCCTGACATGGGGCTCAATCCCACGACCCTGGGATCATGACCTGAGGTGAAACCAAGAGTCAGATGTTCAACCAACTGAGCCACCCAGGTGCCCCCAAACCCAAGGGTTTATAATGGGGAGAAAGCATTTGTTTTTCAAAAACAGACTCCATTTAATTGAATTAAGCGAAACCTAGATTAAATAGCCCTCAGGGAACAAAGAACAGTGAGGAGAGCTGACTAGAGGACAGCATTTTCTGCCCAGAAGGCAGATTTTCTATATTTCATTCCTGATATATATAAAAAAAAAATAACCCATTGGGAGACCCGGGCTTAACAGGCTCTGTAGGACAACAATACCCCAACTCACAGCATTGGGTGTTTTCCCCACTGGCACTTTATTTAATTTTTTGAATGTTTATTTTTGAAGGAGAGAGTGAGAGACAAAGCGCTAGTGGGAAGAGGGGCAGAGAGAGAGGGAGACACAGAATCCGAAGCAGGCTCCAGGCTCTGAGCTGTAGCACAGAGCCCAACGCGGGGCTGGAACTCATGAGCCACGAGATCACAACCGGAGCTGAAATGGGACGCTTAACCAACCGAGCCACCCAGGTACCCCTCCCCGCTGGCACTTTAAATGTTAAATGCACAGAAATCTCTTCAATTTTGTCCTCCACAGTGAGGGCAATCAGGCCCCACAACTGGGCCTTTCTCCAAAAAGCACAGCTACCTGCAAGTGAACGTGAGGGGTTTGTTTTCAAAAACAGCTTCAAGGGGGTAGTCTGTGTGCAACTGAAATGCAAACGCTGGAAATGAGTTCCTTTTTTCACCACTAGGGTGGGCCCTGGAACGTCTCCCAACCATGGCCCCAACAATAACACCATTATAAATCAGAATTTCCACCCTGAGCCACTGTAATTAAGCTCTTATCCTTAGATTGTATTTAGTGGTAGTTTCTGTTCTCTCATGAATTAGGGCCACCAGCCAAAAATACCCAAAGACCTTCGATCCTTGCTCTCCAACCCCATTCCCCCTTCCCAAATTATGGTCTGCTACATGGAGAGAACAGACTAACAATGGCCACTCACTCTCTCTCACCCACCGTGGGTGGCTGAATTCTAAGACGATCCCAAGATTCCTGCTCCCTGGTGTATGCACCCTGTAAGAACACCTTCCCTTGAGTGTGGCCTGTATGACCTGGGAATATGATGGCACTCCTATGAGAGCCAGGCTACGTCATGATGAAAAGCAATTTTGCAGATATAACTAAGGTCCCAATTCAACTGATTTTAAGTTCATCAAAAGAGAGATTATCCTGAATGGGTCTGGTCTAATCAGGGAAGCCCTTTCAAAGAAGTTCTAGAAGTCAGAAAAAGATTCTCCTGCTGGTCTGGGAGAAGCAGGCAGTCAAGAGGCCTGCCCACAGATGCAAGAAACTGAATTTTGCCAACAACCACATAAGCCCAAAAAAAGATCCCATGCTTAGAGGAAACTGCAGCCCCAATTCACACTGGACTATAGGTTGGTAAGACCCTGAGGGGACGCAGCTAAATTGGGCCCAGACTCCCAACTTAAGGAAACCATATGCAAAATACATGTTGGTGTAAGCCAGTAAGTTGGTAGTAATTTGTTACGTAGCAAAAGAAAACTACTACACCCACTGATTGGCCTTGTGTCTGTCCACTCCGTCACCCATGCTCTTCTTGTACACATTTTTGAAGATGATTGTGTGCAGGAAAAGTGAATCCTAAGGACAAATGTGGGGCCTGGAGAATCTGTGAGCCTTCTAGTCAGCCTCAAACTGAAGAGTGTGGCCTTGCCCCTTACTTGTCCAAACTGCTCCACTCCTAGCTCTTGAACCTGATGCTTTGCCTCCTTTTGGAAAGTCAGGCCAAGATGGCGGCTATGACTTCATACCTAGCCTGTCAGACCACAGATCTGGGTTTGGATAAGTCTCTTTTTCCTGGCCAAGATGAAGCTGACTTTTTTCTTTTAGAGAAACTTTTACAAGAAAACCATGAGGAAGAAAGAGAAGGGATTTTTGAAATAAAAGAAGTAGACACATTTACTTAGGACTTATTTCTTGCTCTAAGTTAACTGAAGGCTAGTCACATCCTGGGCTGGCTGGTGTAGCTTCTGGAATATTCATCTCCACAGCTGCTTCCCTCCCTGGCCCTGTCTTAGCAGGAGGTTTACAACTGTGCCAGTTTCCCTCTGGCCCCACTTGCACTTAAGTTGGCACCTTAACCAGCCCTGGGGCCCTTCCACTCTGCAGCACCCCTCCCAGGTTGTCCCCTTCTGGTTTCTGGCTCCATGGATGAACCAGGCACCTCCCCATACGACTTCAACAATTCCTCTCCTAAGCCTCATACTGGGGATCTCACAAGATAACACTTCTGGGTCAATCATCATCTTTAGGTCTCTTTGTTCCTATGTCTCACCCTTTTCTCTGACCTCTTCAGCTTTAACTCAGCTACGACATATTAAGAGTTCATTGTATCAGGCAACTGTGCTGAATTCTGGAGATACAGAAATAATGTCATGCAGCTCAAGGCCCACTAGGACTGCCTAAAACATGCTCAGTAGTCCACGACTGAGCCTGGTACTACATTATGCCAAAACTTGATTCACGGTTAATCTATTTTTCTCGGCTAATGCCTAAGCTTCATCTTGTTAGTAGCCAGAAAAGCAGCACAGTTGTGACCAAACCTTACCTGCAGCTTGTCTCATATAAATATACACTATAAAATTAGAAAAAAACAAATGTAATAGGATTTCAGGGTCTACAAGTGCTACTTATAGATGCCCATGGCCAATAACAGAAGAAAACAGAATACCGAATTGCCTTGGGCCAACATGAATCAGTGGAGGTAAATATTACCTCTAAGAGGGTTCTCTTGACTATTCAAATGTGCGCTGGGCTCAACACAAGAATTCCTTAGCTTGAATTTTCCTATTGAATCCACAGGCATCAATATTAGCATATTATTGAAAAATAACTTCATGAAAATAAGCCGACCACTTACCATCAATGTATTTGTCTTAGAGTGCCAGCTCCTAGAAGGTGTATCAAATGTATTTTGTCTTTGTTTTGTGACCTGCACAACAGGATGAGGAAATGGCCATTCACATGACTTCTAGTGATGATAATGAAAACCAGCATGATCCCTGGAAATTGCCCGTGTCAGCTTTGTTACTCTGTCCCAGGATTACCCATGGCCGTATATGAGTCATCAGAAATGTCGTGGGACATTCACAGAAGAATGGGAAAATTCCTAAACACGTTATACATGAAGGCACCCCTCTATGTAGTTGAGAAATGAGTCAATAGCTCACATCAGGATCCAAAGATCACTGGTTTCAGGGTAATCTCAAAGGCTAAGCCAGCAAAAACAAATGTTTTCTCTCAGGGAGATACCTGCTATCAAAGTTCAGAAAGAAAGAGCCACTTGGACCTGGAGTTTCACATTCAGATTGCTGACCCAATCAGCCCCACCATTGTGAACTTTACGGTGACCCTATGAGAGTACTCGAGCAGTTGGGGTTCCTCTTCTGCTAATGTCATACAGAAGTTAAAACAATAATGCCAGAACATACACCTGTACTGTATCAGTGTAAACTAGGTCTCAAAACATTTTCTTAAGGACCCACATATTCTCACGTAAGTATAAAATTATCAGAACAAAGGGAATCTCTTTATACGTTCCCCGCCCCCCCACCCCAGCCCTAGTAAAGTTGACTCAAAGGTTGGCTGCTTGGGAACGCTTTATCTAGTTTGGGGATCTTACTGTGCAAGTCACTTCTGTATATTTCACTCTTCCCATCAATGGAATGGGTGCCTGTGTTGCACTAACCTCTTCCCACACCATTTATTTGGTCTGGGTGTGAGATATTAGCAAGCCCCTTCCATCACTTCATTCAAAGCCAACACATACATCAAGCTTGTCAATATCCCCGTCAAGATTAGGGCAAAAAACCTAAGGTAGACTTCATTAATGTTTACTCTGAAACATTTATATTTCTTATACTAGGGGAAAGTAATGTGTTACAGAAGGTTAAAACTAAATAATGATGTGAGCTCAGACATTTACTGATGCAGAAGCCAATGTACGCTGTTTATTTAATAATGGTGCTGTTGAAGGTGGTAATCTCCATCCAGGCAGAGATGCCAGGAAGGAAAGGTCACTGTCAAGATTACTTACTGATCTTCTCTCAGGATCTATTTCCTTGTCAACATAATTCTCATCATCAGAGGAATAATGGGAAACTGGCTAAATGTATTATTTCATTAAAGCTTCACAACAAACATATGAGTTAAGTGGTATCATTATCCCCATTTTACCAATGAAAAAATGCAAGCTCAGAGGGGTTCTGCAACTTGGCCAGAGTTGCACAGCTGAGGAAGGGGCAGAGCCAGGAAATCAAAATCAGTTCCTCTGACTGTGAAAACCATATTCTTTCCATCACGCCCCTTGACTCCCCTATGGTGAAAACGTGGGTGGATGTTGTCACGCATTTGGGAGCCGTATGACAGGCACTGTGTTTTCCATTGGGGAGATCTACTCTCACCAGGAAAGAAGTGGTCACAGAAAAGACCAAGACTCGCTCTCTGGACCTCTGCTAAGGGTGAAACACTGATAGTCATTTCAAAAAGATAGGTAAGGCCAGGTATGCTTACCATCAACTCACATTTGCCTTTTTTGGGAAAATGAAAGGAACAATTCCATCTCCCTCACTGGGTCATTGTAAAGATCAAATTACATAGGTCACATCAAAGAACTTTGCAAATGGCGACAGCCCTCATAAATGGAAGGTAGAATGATTTCCCTTATCCCCTACTGAGGCTTGGAGGGCTGTTTCCCACCCCAAGCTTCTGAGCGTACTCCCTAGTAGTGCTTTTTCCAGGATTTGGTTTGTTTGGGGTGAGGGGTGAGGAAGGATTATAAAGGCTTCACAAACACCAGAGCAGTGTGTTGGGACCTTCCACAGTGAGTCATTTATGGCTCAGTTATTCATGGCACAGCCAATCAGCACAATAGCATACACAGCCAATCCTCATTCTAGGCAGATTCCCTATTTGTTGACTCGCCTACTTGCCAAAATTTATTTGTAACCCCAAATCCATACTTGTGGTGCTTTCAGTCATTCCCAGATACACTCAGAGTAGCAACATTTTGAGTATCCTCAGTGCACAGTCTCAGCAGGGCTTCAAGCTCTGCCTTCTTGTTCCAGATCTCATACTGTAAGCAAGTGTCCTTTACATGGTCTATTTAGTGGCACATTTTTCACATTTTTGTGCTCTGGGTGAGTGATTTTGCTGTTTCAAATGGCACCCAAGGGCGGGGCTGAGTGCTGGCTAGTGTTTCTAAGCACAAGAAAGCCGTGAAGTGCCTTATGAAAAAAATGTGTGTTAGGTAAGCTTCGTTGTTCAGGGATGAGTTACAGGGCTGCCAGCATGAGTTCAATGCTAATGAATTTTAAAAATATATTAAATAAGGTGTCTTTATACAGAAACACACAAAAAACAAGGTTATGTATTAACAGAGAAATGAAAATATTGTGACCAGAGGCTCATAGGAACCTAATCCTATATTTCCCCTAGGAGCAGTGATTTAACACTTGTTGATTCAGTGTTCACAGCAACTTTACAGGACATAACTACCCCCCAAACGAGAAGGGACTATATTTATTCATTAAAATTTGTAAGCACAGAATATAAATTTGAGGAAGTATGGGAAAATGTGTGCTATGCATTTAAAGAGCTACATATTAACTCTCTAAAATCACATATTCTATCAAAATCATGAAAAAGACTGGGAGGGAATATACAAAGTAGATAATAGTGCCTCCAGGTTAGCAGAATTACAGATTTGTTCTTATTTCTCCAACTTTACTAATGCTATCTCCATAGATTAAAAATTAAAATTTAGGGGCACCTGGGTGGCTCAGTCAGCTAAGCATCAGACTTTGGTTCAGGTCATGATCTCACGATTTGTGAATTCAAGCCCCACATTGGGCTCTGTGCTGACAGCGCAGAGCCTGGAGCCTCCTTCACATTCTGTCTTCTTCTCTCTCTCTGACCCTCCCTCGCTTGCACTCTGTCTCTCCTCTCTCAAAAATAAATAAACTTTAAAAAAATTTTTTAATTAAAAAAAAAATGAAAGTTTAAATGCAAAATGATTCCCACCATTAATATCAGTGAGAAAAGTACAAAAGTCCTTCCTGTCAATTCTATGACTAATCCAACATTGGGCAACACTTGCAAACGTAATTAAAACCATCTGGAGAACTGGTGATGTTAATCTGATTCACTCTTCTGAGAAATTTGAAAATGATCTTCCTAATACAGATAGGACTTACCGTCCAACAACGTTGAAGGTTCTCTTCATGTTTTGATTTCTATCCCTACCGTATACTCAGCCTCCTGCCCTACTTCCCCATTGCTGATATGACATTGTTCCAAGGCCCTCAGAGTCTCAGTCCTTCACCTCAAATGTCAGTCCATAAAGGCAGGGCCTGTGCCTCCAACCCCATAGTCCCCCTATTTTATCATCTTCATGGTATTTCCCATTATGTTCGATTATCTTATTTATTTATCTGTTCCAGCTTTTATTGCCCGACCCCTGCCCCCTCCCTAGAATATATCATCTGTGTGGCTCATTGTTCACAGCCACCTCACCCCACCCCACCCCCACCACACCTAGAAGGGCCAACTGGCAGATAGGAGGAGCTCAATAAATATTTGCTAACTTACTGACTCTTGGGTTTTCTTGATTCCTTTTTCTCCTTTGACCCCAAGCCAGCAGTCATCATTTACCTATCTATCTTTTTCCAGGAGTTTGGGAATATGTCAATTACTTAATAAGTCTTTTCAGTAGACATTCCTCTGTGTCCCTTGACCCCATCCCAACTAATTTCCTGAGACACAGGAGGGTCCAGGGTTAGAGATTTAGTTCTCACTCACTGCAGTCAATTTTAAAGTGGGATTAGCCCTTCATGATGTTCTGGTAAAAACGTGCTTATCACTTAGCTGATTCATTGCTACCCAACACAACACATTCCTTCTTCATAACTAAATTACTGCAAAGCCTTCTGACTTCTCTATACACACGCCAGCCTGGCTGAGGTTGAGGGACTGATGGAAGAATAATAGTGTCTCAGACTTGCTGTTGGTTTATGTTAATGTTCTTCTAACAGGGCCAAGGATCCCCAACACGTGACCCTCCTGAAAGGGAGGGGCGAGTGGGGTTGCGGAGGAGAGGAGATTGGGGTTGGTGGTGAGCACCTTGAAATGTGACTATGGAAAAATCATTTTGTCTCTGTTGAAAAATTCTTTTTTCACTTATATGTGTTTTAAGGCTGTAAAGGGGTATACATACTGAGCTATTTGTAACATCATGTCTTAATCAGAAAGCAGCTGTAATATAGAAAAAATGCTTTACCTAATCCTGTTTTCATGTTGGTTTCTAGGCAACTGCCTGACGCCCAGGATGATCCTGGATTTTCACGCAGCCCGGTAACATCACACAGGCATGTAACTTCACCAGGACGGAAAAAGAAGGAGGGGTTTGTGAGCAGCAGCAAACATGGAAGGATAAATGGAACTTTCTTGATGAATCACAGGAAGAAAAAATCCAGTCACTCTTAATGGAAAGAAGATCAAAATCTCAAGAGGGCCCCTGCACGGGCTTCTGTCTGGGATTCTGAAGTTCCAGGAGCATAATCAGAATTCTGCCCTTTGATCTTGGGATACAGGTTTGTATGCGTTCTGCTCACGCACGAGGGATGGCTAAAATGACAACCCAAACTGGGAAATGGTCTGTAGCCTTGGACAACTTCTGGGGACAAAGGTAGAGGATTTCAGTGTTTACTTAATTTGCTTGAATTGTATATCATTTTCCTGAAGAAAAAAAAGAAAAAAGACTAGCAAGCTAATCCCAGGGACCCCATCCACCACTCACAACTGCACCTGCTCTCCAGGTGGGGACAACCAGTAGCACCCAGGGGAAGTAGGAGTGGAACGGGGAGGGGTCACCTCAGAGGTGCCTGTATGCTCCCCGTGCGTGGGGCCTGCAGTGGCCCCACGCTTCAATTTTCAAAAACGCTCAGCCAAAGGAAAAGCAATGCAAAGAAATCATCAGGACACTGCAGGGTGGTGTCACCCACTATACAGACAGTCAGTCATCCTTAAGTCTGAACTACTTAAGGAGCACTTCTATTTAAAAAACAGGTCGTTCTGTGTTGCCCAGTTCCCTAGGTCGGTCACGTGTAAAGTTCATCTGGAATGCTGCGCAAAGTGTTAGGGCTGCTCGCTGTTTTGTGTAGCAGTGAGAGGAAGCAAAACAGAGAGAGACCGGCAGGGGGGCCGGAGGGAGAGCGACCAACTGCCCCAGTCTGCCCCAGACTTCCCTGATTTTAGCGCTGCAAATCCTGAGTCTTGGAAAACTCTTCAGTCCCAGGCAAACCCGGACCATTGCTCAACCTTCAGAGGGGTAGAAAGAAAACTGCAGACATTGCCTGAGCACAGGCATACTTAGTCATTCCACAACCTGAGTCACAAAGAACCCAGACTCAGGAAACCCTGCTCTGCGTGTCCCTGCTTTAAAACTGCACTGAGCCACCGTCTGCAGGAGATTCTCCACCCTGATCGTCACATGGAGAGCCTGGGTTCTTCTTGGATACCAAATAAACTCTACAGTAACAGCATTCCTCTGACAGCCACTGACAGAGACCCCAGTCCCCCACCTCTTCACCCTACATTCGGAGGTAAATAAAGGAAGGCCATGGTAAACCAGTAACTTTCTTGACCTGTAATTCTTTTTTTTTTTTTTTTTACATTTATTTATTTTTGAGAGACAGAGAGAGACAGAGCACAAGTGGGGGAGGGACAGAGAGAGAAGGAGACACAGAATCCAAAGCAGGATGCAGGCTCCCAGCTGACAGCACAGAGCCCGATGCGGGGCTCGAACTCACAAACCGTGAGATCATGACCTGAGCCGAAGTCGGAGGCTCAACCGACCGAGCCACCCAGGCGCCCCTTGACCTGTAATCCTTACCAGATGAGCCTTTTGTAAGTGGTTAGTACATACACAACCACTCCATCATTAGAAACCCTCGCTCACTTTCCATTTTCGTTGAGGAGGAAGCCATCCAACAGGAAAAGCAGGGTTCCAGGGGCGCCTGGGTGACTCAGTCGGTTGAGCGTCTGACTTCAGCTCAGGTCATGATCTCGCAGTTCACGAGTTTGAGCCTGTGTCGGGCTCTGTGCTGACAGTTCGGAGCCTGGAGCCTGCTTCAGATTCTGTGTCTCCCTCTCTCTCTGCCCCTCCCCTGCTCCTGTTCCATCTCTCTCTCTCTCTCTCAAAAATAAATAAAAACATTAAATAAATAAATAAATAAATAAAAAAGGAGGTGTTTCAGACATTTCCTTTAGGAAGCAAGCAGCAAGATCCTTATGTATAGAAGCAAGTCACATGCTAGTTTGCTAAGAGCCACAGGATAAGTGTGACAGTGGCAATTTTAGGATTCCTTTCTCTGGACTGTCACCTCAAGCCAACATGAACATCAGGGTCCAAAATTCTTACAGAACCTAAAAATATATGAGAGCACCTGGGTACTTTCTCTTATAATTTGTGATTAAAATTTTGTTCTAATTAGGAAATCATTTGAAAAAGAAAAGAGAGAGATCCAGAAAATAATGTAGGAGACACCCCTGAAACCCAGACTTTTAAAATGTAAATGTGCGATGTCAGACTCCGATTTTCAGAAAATGAACTGGGGACACCTGGGTGGGTCGATTGAGCATCCAACTCTCTTTTCTTTTTTAAGAAAAAGAGTTATTTATTTTGAGAAAGAGAGAGAGAGAGCACAAACAAGGGAGGGGCAGAGAGAGAGGGAGAGAGAGAATCTGAAGCAGGCTCCACACTGTCAGCACAGAGCCTGATGTGGGGTTCGAACTCACAAACAGTGAGGTCATGACCTGAGCCAAAGGCAAGAGTTGGACCCTTAATCGACTGAGACACCCAGGTGCCCCAGCGCACCCAAACCTTGATTTCAGCTTAGGTCGTAATTCCAGGGTTGTGGGATCAAACCCTGCATCAGGCTCAATGCTGAGCATAGAGCCTGCTTAAGATTCTCTCTCTCTCCCTCCCTCTCTCTCTCTCTCTCTCTCCCTCTCCCTCTCTTGTGTGCGCTCTCTCTCTCTAGAAGAAAAAAAAAGAACTGAAATGTTACAGACAAAACTCAAAGAGACACATACCACAAGGAAATGACAATTGAAGCTCAGACAGATGAAACCATTTCTCAAAGCCCCACAGGGAGCTTCTATGAGACCGCTCGAGTCTTAGTCTTTCTTATTCCAAGTAAAATTTATCTTCTCTCATTGGGTACCTTTCAGTCTGCTGAAAATCATTCTTAATCCGGTGCTTCAAAAACACACTAACTCAAGCACTTGATTCCAGGACTCAGATTTTGCTGTCACCAAGTGCTGGTAGATGCCACATGTTTGGAGAACAGTGAATTCTCCCCAGGAATGTAAAACTTCAAGTCAGGAAAAAAAAAATTTTTTTTAATTAAAAAAACCTAAAAAGGCCTTAAAATCATTTAGAAACAGTTGCTTCCTCCTTGGAAGTAAGTGGAAATGAAATAAAAAAGCAGTAATTGTGTGACGTGAAGAAGATATAACTAGAAGCACACAATTTTGATATAATTGAACACTTTCAATTGTAAAACATCAAATCAAAACTAGGTTCCCCCATATTCACAAAAGCTCTCCAGCCTGTCTCAGCCCCTTTCCGACTGTCATTTCACTCTGTGCTTGCCATCTTTGGGGCCTGACAATCCATTAGCATGCCATGCTGAGTAGTTTTCGAGAAGCCAGAGCCCAGAAATGCCATACTGAAACAGCACCAAATAACAATGACCAAAGTTATTTTAATTTGTATTTCACCATCCAGGTTCTAAATGTTATGATCAGTACATACAGCACAATGCTTCGCTTGACCGTTCAAGCAGGTGAAACATGACCCGGGGCTAGATGAACCTAGTCACCCTTTTCTAGGAAAAGGGATCTGCCACTTGCAGGAAAAGTGGCAAAATTCAATTAACCAAGCTGTTGAAGAGCTGCTTTTAGAGAAGAACCGGTTTCATTTTGTAAAATAGAGGCCTTTCTAAAACCAGCTGTGTGTGAATTTCATCCAATTTCCCCCTGATGGGCATTAAAATTCTCAGAATGTTTGTCTTCCCTTTCTCCCTGCCTGTGCACTCACAGGGCCCCTGCTCTGATCCAGCCAAACACAAGGACATAGATTTCCCCAAACATGCAAGGACCGTTACTCCTCCCTGCCTTTGCGCACCAGGTGTGGCAGCCAGAATTCCACCTCCCCCCCCCCCTTCCCGACACATAACCCAGCCTCTTCCTACTCACCCAGGGAGTCAGGTCGCTGTGCACCCAATGTGCACCCAGAGCCCTTATGTGTGCTCCTTCTACTGAATTTATCACTTACTCTGTGCATTTTTTTTACACCTATCTCCTGCTCTTCAAG
Organism: Panthera tigris; assembly: GCF_018350195.1. Classification (NCBI taxonomy): domain Eukaryota; kingdom Metazoa; phylum Chordata; class Mammalia; order Carnivora; family Felidae; genus Panthera; species Panthera tigris. The sequence goes on from NC_056661.1 coordinate 151,571,568, forward strand.
GAAGTTACCCCAGGATCTAACCCAGTGCCTCATCATGGCAGAAGCCAAATAAATGTTTGATAAACTGATGAAAGCCACAGCCCTTTGCTTTCTCTGCCCTTCTGCACCACATCCTGACTGTCACTCTACAGTCAACCACTCTATAGTCACCCTTCCCACCAAAATTTCAGTTCAGCCCTGACTACCTCCTGCCAGGCAGGTAAACAACCAGGCCATTCCCTCAACTAATCAAGAAGCCTTAAACTCAAGAGAAGACAGTACATTTTTCTTTATTTTTAGAAAGTGAAGAATATGCTGATAACCTAAAGAATTCCTACTCCCTCCGTTCAGTTTACCTGCTTCCTGAGTTCTCCTGAACATGCCTGGAGAAAGACGGCTGGGTATAAAAGAAGAATGGCAAATGCAATGACCTTTACCTCTTTCCCTTGTCAAGGTAATAACTGATTCACAAGTAAAAACATTTCAGATGAGCTCTTACTAATTTTTGCTCTAATATAGGGTAGAATAATGATCATCATACAGCATCTCCTCGTGGAAGGTGAAAGCATCATGTCTGGCATGCTCTGCAGCAGGCCTGACCCACTGACATCTTAAGGAGCTATAAACCGAACCAATCACTTCCCAGTTTTCTCCTAAATACAGGTCATCACTGTGCCAAACTTCCAAGGTCACTGAGAAGCAGGCAGCTCCTGGGCCCTTCTTTCTTCCTTGATTGTGCAATTCCCTGGAGTCAGTGGCAATATAGTTGAGTTTAGAATTTATAGACCAGAAGACAATTCAGAAAATTTACGTTACCCAAGGCATACAGGCCAAGGCTACGACTAACAGACTTTATAGTCTAAAACAAGTTAGAAGAACATTCATATTTTTAAAACAAAGATCCCATTAAGTTTCGGATTTAGAGACAAACCACTAAGATCTCTGGGGTCTGTGGAAGATGATTAGAATTTCTACTCCCTCAAAATAATCAGAAAATAAATCTTTAGCTACTTAAAACAAACCTAGCCACTTGAGATCATCTGATGGATTAAAAAGAGTTCAAAACAACTTTATTTAAGGAACTACCTTATTTGCCTAGCCTTTGCTACAATGCAATGTCTAAATGCTCCAAGAGATCCAACCAATTAAGTGGGGAGGCTCTTGCTCCTTTTCGCATGTCAGACCTTCTGCAACAGAGGACAATGAAGAAACTGCTCTTGAGCCAGGGCCCCTTGAGCAGCGTCCAGCCAGGTCATCCAGCTGACCTGTCCCTACTCTGCCTGCCCACTGCCTAGATCTGGGTGAGGGGATCTGGTCAGGGAGGAAATCCAAGGAAGGGCCTATGGGACCAGGGTCAATCTCAGGTGCCAGCACTTTACAAACCTGAGCTCTGGCCGAAATAGAAGGGAAGTGATAACGTAAGCATCTCTTTTCAGTCTTGAAAGTATCAAATGACAAAAACAAAACAAAAAAAGGATGGAAATTAAAGCAGAAGAGAAAGAATCTGTTGACTCCAAGGAACCAGAACTGCCAATGAGGATCATAGAGCATAGAGTCCTCATCTGGGAGGGTTGCAAAAATGTTTTCCATATTGTGTGGTTCCTCTCATTAAGAGGTGGTCTCTGTTTCTCTGCTCATTGATTCTGGAATGACCTTTTTAAAAAAATGTTTTATTTATTTTTGAGAGAGAGAGAGTGGGATGGGGGGAGGGACAGGGTGGGGGGGTGGGGAAAAGAGGAGCTGAAGCAGGCTTTGCACTGACAGCAGCGAGCCCAATGCAGGGCTTGGATGCACAAACCACGAGATCATACCTGAACCAAAGTCGGACACGCAACAGACTGAGCCACCCAGGTGCCCCTGTAATGATGTTTTGAGTCGTTTTGGCCAATAGATTGTGGTGGAAGTGACACTGTCCAAGTTCTGAAGCTGGGCACAACTTGCCCTAAGAGTGTCTGACCCTCCCAATCTACCTCATGTAAATGGGCTGCCATGTGAATACACCAGGGCTGGCCTATTGGAGGATGAGAGAACCAAGACCCCATATCCCCACCATTCCCTTCCTCTTTTGCTCTAGCTGATCTCCAGCCACCCTCAGAAGCAGCTAGCTGACCAGCAACAGACCACAGATTCATGAGTGAGCCCAGCTGAGATCATCAGAGGAACAACCTACATGAGCCAAGTCTAAATTGTTGGTCCACAGAACCCTGAGCTAAATAAATGGGTGTATGCTTGAAGTCACTAATACGTAATTCAGCAAAAACTCATACACCATTCCCAAAAACTTTCTGAAAGAGATACTCACGTGTTCAAATGGCATTCAACTCCTTGAAGATGAGAAACCAGACCAATGATTTCCCAAATATTCCACAAATGAGGTGAGTGTAAATCATGGTGTAAAATAAAAGTTTCAAGACCAAATAAAACTATCCTAGATAAACTTCATCCTTTACCACTCCACGAGGGAAGTGAGAACTGTATTTAGAAAATTTAAAGTAACTTTATTACTGGGCTTACCAATGCAGCAGAAAATGGGATGATAAAATACCTCAGTAACTCACTTCCATTCCCTTGCCCTTCTCAAAAGTCAACCCGTCCGTGTTCCAGGTCCTAATTTTCATAATTCCCATTACTTTGAATCCCCATTGTAGTCCTCTAACAAAACAACACAACAGCAGTAACTTCTGCTTATACGTGAATGGTCACAACCACCCCATTAGGAGAGTATGTAGACCCATTTTATAGAGCAGTAAACCAAGGCTCAGAGAAGTTAAGTAACTTGCCACGGTCACAGGGTGTGACTGGGCTGGAGCTAGGATTTAAGCTACCAGCTGTGTGATTTCACAGCTCATGAATTTTCCATTATGTAACACAACCTCTATGAAATAGTAAGTGCTGAGCTCATAACGTAGACATCTCATGACAATGCAGGCTTAAAACAGAGTGACTATAAATAAATGCAAAAATAAAAATATTTATATATAGACACACACACACACACACACACACACACACACACACACACACACATATAGGGGGAGAGAGAGAAAAAGGTGTAGCTGTGACATGCAATACTGCCAAACTTTATGGACTTTGACCAAAGCCTTTCTGCGACTTACAGAGAGATAGAAAGCAGCAAAAATATAAGATCATTAGAATTAGCTTATTATCCAATTACCTAATAAAAGACATCACTGGACCAATTATCTCTGAACCCAAAGCATACACCAAGACATCAGGAAGGGGAACCATCTGAAATTCACAGGAACACAACCGGCTAAGTGTGCATATTTGTGAGCAGTTTTGCCATAACACAACCACTACTAAAGTCAAACATGGGTTTTATTTAAACTAACAAAGAAATATAATCTTATTCATCAATTATTTTGAACTTAAAAGTAAACTATTATTTGACTTTTATTTAAAGGAGAAAAGTAGCCTTAAAAAGTAAACCTGTTTCTGTAAGAAACTTACATTTTCTTTTTTATTTTTAATGTTTATTCATTTTTGAGAGAAAGAGAAAGAGCGTGAGCAGGAGAGGGGCAGCGAGAGAGGGAGTCACAGAATCTGAAGCAGACTCCAGGCTCTGAGCTGCTTAACCATTTGAGCCACCCAGGCACCCCGAAACTTACATTTTCAAATGTAAGCTTTATGCTCTTCATGAAATTCATTTCCTTCTTCCAAATTATTTATAAACCAGAACAGAGAGAAGAGAATTTAAAAATTTCAACTGCCCTTAATTGTCTTGATTTAAATTAATCTGCCCAGTGTCCCTGAGATCTGGCCAGCATATAATTATGGGGGGAAGTACGTTAAGTCCGGTGAATCAAAACTGGGGAAAGAACGCCACCATTTTTTGGTCAAAGCAAAGCGGAGTCGGATTCTGTCTGATTGGGTCAGTTGTCACTCCCTACATCCAAGGGTCCTAGAGCTGGGGGTCTCTCGGCCTTTTCCGACTTTGCCCTCTCTGGAAGAGGTCCTTCCTTTCCACCTTTGTGGTACCAGGACATCCAGATACTTCTGTGAACCCGGCTGCTAGGCCTCAACTGTGGCTGTGGTGTTTCAGTCACTCCTTCCCCTCCCCATTTCTACACCAGGGGTCTAGACTTTTTCTCTAGTAAGTTGGTCCCTGGAGAAGGAAAGCTTTTTCTTATCTTGCCCAGGGGCACACCTCAGAGATTTTGGATTGTCACCTTGATTGCTATCTCTACCTGATGTCCCTGGAAATTCTCGTCCTTCACCATTTCCTGAAAGATCCCCCAGGGCTGACCCGCCAGCACAATGTCCAGATCTCTGTTGCTTGATCTTAGGATGACACCCTCCTGAGGCCCCCAAGGCCAGCTGCCCATCCCCCGAGGCCAGACTCCCTTACTTTTCTGGGCACATTCCTATGGACTCCAACTGCTCCCCCCCCCCCCCGCCCAACACCGTGTCTCCGTGAACCTGTCTCCAGCCCTCCATTTCTCCTTCCCGTTAACCCCACTCATCACCACCTCCCCCTTCTGCTTCCCCATGTGCCATCCCGCTGAAAGTCAGGGCCAAAGTCAGGAGACTCTTGTTCTCCAGGGGGAAGCTGCAGTATGTTCGCATCAAAAGGGGCATTGGAGGCTTTTAAATGTAAAACCTGGCTCAATGCAGGGACACTGCCCGTCCAGCACTTCTGAAGATAAAGACCTTATGGTGCAGCACACAGCACTGCTAGGCAGCTTAAGTGCTAGGCTGCCATACGCGGGAACTAAAAGCTGCCTCCTCCGGAACTTGGATGGTTATGGTCTGGACTTTGGAACTTATTTGAAGACTGTCATAAAGGACTCTTGAGCATTGAGTCTCCGATCGTGTCACTCACTTGGATGAACAGCAGGTTCCGGGCTCTCCTTTGTCTGCTTTCCAGCCTGCATCTTCTTCCAGCATCAATTCCCCCCTGCTTCCCCTTGCTCACTCTGCTCCGGGCACCCCTGGCCTCCTCAAGGCTGCCCCAGACCCAACACACACCTTGGGGAACCACTTTCCCCACCTTCCCTGGGTTGAGCGCTCCTTCACCCTCACTGCCTTCGGTCTCAAATGCTGCAAATATCAGAGGGTCCTTCCCTGACCACTCCAGGTAAATGAGCCACCCCACCTGTTTTCTTCCCCATAACACCATCACCTCCCGAGAAATTCCAGATGTGGTTGCCTCCTACCTCCCTCACTAGCACGGCAGCCCCCTGAGGGCCGGGCCCTTGTCTGCTTGATTCCCTGCAGCATTCCCTCCGCCCCAACCCAGAATGCAATACCTGACACAGAGTAAGTGCTCCTGACGCAGAGTAAGTGCTCCGTGAATATTCATTCAATAATGGATTCCCACCCTTCCACACTCACCACTGCCATCACACACGCTGGCCTGCATGTCCCACTCGCGGGGTGATTTTGGACTTGGATTCTGACAGCTTTGAGTCCCTTGGATCTTGAGCCCTCCATCTCCCCTTCCTTCCTTCCTTCCTTCCTTTCCTCCTCTCTGTCCCTTCTTTTCCTCCCCTTCCTGGTCCAGAACCTTCTACCGCAACAAAAGCCTGGATAAGCACATGGCCTATGTCATCTTCTGACTTGCTGATAAGAACGGTGAACAGATAAACTACGACTCCTCTCTCCTTTGATTTTAAGCCAGAATCTACATTCTGTTGACTGCCTCTTAGCAAACCATGCTGTGGCCAGGCCAGCGCTGCTCTCTTCCTATTCACAAAGGAGCTGTGTCATAATCAGCCACAGATGTTTCCCAGAAATTAATGTCAAGCTTTTCACTTTTCAAAAATCTGTACTTTTCAAAAATCTACACTTCTCTCTAGTTTTCCTGTGACAATGCTTCATTTTGGTAATCTTTCTACTGGTTTCTAACAGTCCACGAGACGTTTATACTTGTTCTCCAATTAACACCAATCCTTCTATCTTCTGGATTCATTGTTTCATTGTTCATATATTTTCATAGGTTGGATTTAAATATTCTTCTAACTTCATCAGCTAAATTTATAGTAGACTCCTTGGTCGTAGAGCTCACCTAATTTTTTCCCTGGATCCTTTGGAATCCTCCTCTCTAAATTTCTGACCCAGGGGTCCTTATGTGCAGGTGTTACTAGGTTTGTTTTTATAACCTTAAAATAGAAATGGCCATTCCCCTCTTAGTTCTGGTGGGTAGTTTTTTTGTTTGTTTGTTTTATTTTGTTCTTTTAGCCTATTCTGCTCTGTAGAAGAAAGAAAGAAAAAAATAAATATGAACAAAGGACGGCAGCACCTAAGTTAAGAATTTATCACAATCTGCTTTCAGCTGAAACAAATCCCTAGAAAGTCTAAATGTCCCCTGATTCCCTTTAAGTTTACCATGTTAAAGAAACCCCTCACTTAATCTCCCGGCCAGTCTGTATACCCGGACTCCCAAGGCACTTGTCACAACCAAGTCCATCCTGTATTTTGACAGGGGCACATTTTTCTCAGGTGTTTATTCTTCCCATGCACTTGGAGCAGACATGGGAGCACCTGAGGCTATGGACTCAACAAATACAAGAATTCTAAGACATCCAGAAAAACCAGATCATTCGAGTAGAGGGGGAAGAGGGGGGCAGCTGAGATATGCAAACCAGTCAGACTCTGAATTGTCTGCATAAACTGACTGCTTCCAAATTCTTCTTCTTCTTCTTTTTTTTTATAATGTTTATTATTGAGAGGGAGGGAGAGAGACAGAGCATGAGCAGGGGAGGGGCAGATAGAGGGGGAGACACAGAACCTGAAGCAGGCTCCAGGCTCGGAGCTGTCAGTACAGAGTCCAACGCAGGGGTCGAACTCAAGAACCACAAGATCATGACCTGACAGCCGAAGTCAGATGCTTAACTGACTGAGCCACCCAGGTGCCCTGACTGCTTCCAGATTTTTCCAATGCTATGCTTTCTTTCAGATTATAGAGATTCAGAAACCAGTAGTGAGTAAAATCCAGTTCTGCTACAGAGATTATCCAACAGGGGAAAAGAGATAGGTGAGCTGACTGCCTATGTAAAGACACTGGAAATGCAACTGTCTCCAAAACCAGAGTCAGGTCAGGGGACGCTGCTGTGGACGGTGCCCCCCAATAGGTCCGACCATTGCTGACTCCCCCAAGCACACCCTCTGCAGATAACTTGCCATTTCCCTATAAATAGAAGTTTCTCGTTCTCCTCCTCCTCTCTCAACACACATCATACACACAGAGCACACAGATACATTTACATTCATTATAGGTGAACAATAGCCATAAAAGACAGAGAAACGTTGAATTCTGCTAGTATAAGCATTTGGGTTTTTTCCTGTAGAATAATTAAACAAAATCAATGACAGAAGCTACTTGATTCTGAAGTTTTAGACTCCACCCATGAAATATTAGACTATTATTCATATTAAAATATTCAGAGAGGGGTGCCTAGGTGGCTCAGTCAGTTAAGCATCTGACTCTGGCTCAGGTCATGATCTCGCGGTTCACGAGTTCAAGCCCCGAGTCGGGCTCTGTGCTGATGGCTCAGAGCCTGGAGTCTGCTTCGGATTCTGTGTCTCCTTCTCTCTCTGCCCCTCCCCTGCTCACTCGCTCACTCATTGTCTCTCTCAAAAATAAATAAACATTAAAAAAAATTTTTTTTTAATATTAAGAGAGCCCACAAGTGATTAGGCCAATCTGACTGGTTCTTTCAGAATTATTTCCTCAGGCCACTTTACAAAGAATCATGCTCTCAGAGAGCACTGACTAAACTATCTTTAGAGAAGGAACATGGCCTGTGCCAGGAGCAAAGAGCCCAGAACAGGAAGCCCAGGGTCCCATCTGAAGGATGCACCTGTCTGCAGAGTTTTGGCCCAGGTCACAAGCTCTCTTCTGTGGTAAAGTGAAGGAACCAGAATGACCTCTCAAGTCTCACCCCACCTCACCCTGTCTGATTCTACATCTGAAGAGGAACAAAATAAAGTTCTGTTATCTATGCCAAAAGCAGCAACTGGGAGATAGGTCCACCGAATCTAGCCGTCTAGCCCAGGGCAGGAATTCTGCACTTAGTTCCTTCGGGTCACTGTAACAAAATACTGCAGGCTGGCCAGCTTAGAAACAACAGAAATTTATTTCTCGCATTCCAGAGGCTAAGAAGTCCAAGATCAGGGAGCCAGCAGATTCAGTGCCTGGTGAGAGCCCCCTTCCTCAGAGACTGCAACTCCTCACCGTGTCCTTATGAGGCAGAAGGGGCTAGGGCTCTCTCTGGGGTCTCTTACAGGTGCTAAATCATATTCACCTCCCAAAGGCCCCACCTCCAAACACCACATTGGGAGTTAGGATTCTCACATGCGAATTTTGGGCAGACGTAAACATTCAGTCCACTGCAAGCATGTATCAGAATCACCTGGTGGGTCGATTAAGACCCAGATGCCAGGGGCTCACCCCTGGAGTTTCTAATTCAGGAGGTCTGGGGTGGGGCCCAGAAATATGCATTTCTAACCAGTTGTCAGATGTTGTTGCTGTCCGTGGAGCAGATGTGGAGAACCACTGCTCTCCAGGGAAGGGACGTGACATTCACTGATGGGATTGGGGACTTTGGGAGCTCGGGGGTGGGAAGGGTGCCAGCCAACCAAGGCAAAGAAGCCAAAGACACAGACCACAGAAAGGGATAGCCATGAAATTCTTCCAGAAAGTGAAAACATAGGGCTAACTGCATCTTCTTAAGTCATATCCTAATGCATATTACCTAAAACTTGGAAAATACATGTTACTTTCATTGTAGATCTTGTTTAAATACTTTTTAAAAAACACAGAAAACCATGTCCTATTAAGCTTAGCTTGTAATGTAATGCTCTTCCAGAAAATAGGTAAAAACAAAAGCAAATTTAGTCAACAAAGAACCGGAAATAATATTGACCTGTCAGCACAGAGCCTGACATGGGGCTCGAACTCCCGAACCGTGAGATCACGACCCGAGCTGAAGTCGGACACTTAACCAACAGAGCCACCCAGGTGCCCTGAGAATGTCTCACATCTAACTGCAGAAAGTGCAATGTGGAGATTTCGCGCATTTCGCCTCAGTTTCATGCCTCTAGAGTGAAAAATAATAAAAATTAGGAAACTAAAAAAAAAACCCAATTGGACACAAAAGGGAAGAACCAGTGTAATATGAGAGTCAATTAGAGTTTCCCTGCAAAAGGTTTTTATTAACAAGCTACAAGAAGTGTGGTCCTGGATCAGTTTCCTGCTTCCAGATTCTACATGTGAGTAGCACTCTCCTTGAAGCAATGCCCCTCCCAACATCCAGACTCTAAGTGTCTGGGAACGGGGGCATGCAAAGAGGGTACTATGGACTGAATACCTGAATCCCCCTAAAATTCGTATGTTGAAGCCCCAACTCACAGTGGGGTGGTATTCGGAGGTGGGGCCTTTGGGAAGCAATTGGGTTAAGATGAGGTCGAGAGGGTGTAGTTCCCCTGATGGGATTAGTGCCCTGATAAGGAGACCAGAGAGCTGCTCACTGGTACTTGCTTGTAAGCAGGCTCTCTCTCCCTCTCGATCTCTCTTTCCCTCCCTCTCTTCCTCTCTCCTCTTTGATCTTTCTCTCTCTCTCTGCCTCTTTCTTTCCCTTTCTCCCCCGGCATCCCCCACCCTTTCTGTCTTCTCCTCCCTTTCCCTCTCCCTCCCTCTCTCTCTTTGTCTGCCCTCCCCTCCTCCCAGCCCAAATGAGAGAAATGAGTTTCTGTTGTTCAAGCCATCCAATCTATGTCTTTTGTTATGGCAAATCAGCTAAGTCAGAAGGGAATGAATGTAGGTCATCCCAGCAATTTGGGGCTCTGAACTCGTAATCAAGGAAGCTTCATATACCTAGTGACAATTTATCTAACTTCAGGCCAAAGGCCAGGAAAAGAGTCTCTTCAATATAATAATGCCATCACGCCCACAGCAAATCTCAGACAGAATAGATGCCAGACTTGGTTTGGGTCCCGGTTCTCCTCCCAGAGTGGCTGCACTTCCTGCCCCTGGCTTTTCCCTAATGCTATTCTCAAACAGGTGCTGTCCCACAGGTGCTGCCCCGCAAGGCTCAGCACCAAGTCACCCCGCTATTCGCTTGAACCTGATAGGGCAGTTTGGCTCCGGCATTCGGATTCTCTCCCAGATCCCCAATGCCATGGCTTCCAACCAGAGTTTGGCTTCTGATCACCATTCCCTGCCTGCCAGTTCCCAGCAACAGGAGACCTGCCCGAACTCCTTTCCAAAGGACCTTCATCCACTGACAGATCAGCCCCACGCTGGCCACCTGCACGAACTTACAGCCACCGCCTACCTGCAATTCCCTTCACTGCAGACCTCCACCCATTTGTGGCAACACCATGTAAACACCTAACAGCTACTGTGCTCTCTCTCTGCCTCTCAAAAATAAATAAATGTAAAAATAAATAAATAAATAAATAAATAAATAAATAAAGTTAAATAATTCAACTATACTCAAATATAAACAAACCAACAAACACAAAAGTTAAATAATCTTACCAAAATCATACAGCCAGTCAGTATCTTAACCTGCGTGCTTGGCTTCAAAGTCATAGTCTTCCTATTATGCCCTAGTGCCATTTTCACTCTATCCTGGTGCACCCCGTCCCTTCCCTAGGTTCCAGGGCTGATACCTTCCTGGACTAGAGCTGGCCACTCTTACATCCATCCATCCTCTTAGCCTCATGCAGTGCCACCCCGGCCTCCAGCAACAGGGTCCACAGCTAGGTCAGCACCCCGCCCCCATACACCTCCTTAACCCCATCGCCTGATCGCTGTCTCAACCTGTTAATCGAATCCAGTTTGGCAGCTCCCCCCTGCCACACCACCAATTTCCAGGCTGAAGCACGGAATCACTACAGTGCGTAAGAACGAGTCTTGTACGGGGAGGAGGAGGAGAGGAGGGAGAAAGGAGAGGAAGGGAAAAAAAAATGAGGAAGGAAAAAGAGAAAGTAAGGAGAAGAAAGAACTTAAGAAATAGAGTTGAAGAGAGAGAAGGAAGGAGGAAGAACGAAGACGTGGTGCCCAGTAGGACAACACGTGTCAAGTAAGGACATGCGTGTGTGTGGCTGCTTCGTCAGAAGGGACAGAAACTCTGGAACTGTAGCACAAGCCCTGGGCTTCCGAGTTGGGCCAAAGCAAACTGTTCCTAGTATGAGAATTACAAATCGTAAAAGCCATGTTTGCCCTTTCATCAGACACTGGATAAGAAAAGAATCCAGCCATAAAAGGCATTTGGGGCACAACCAGGGCAATTTGAGCATGGGTATATTAGAAAAGAGCAGGGCACTGACTTTCAATTGTTTTTTGAGTCCCTATGAAGTTGTTCAGGAGTGTGTCTTTGTTCTTCAAAGACACCTGCTAAAGTACTTAGGACGAAATGTGCTAACGGCTCAACTAACTGTTAAAGGGTGAGCAACACAACACAACACACACAAAGAAACACAAGCTAATATAGTAAAATGTTCACAACTGGTGAATTTAGTTGAAGGATATAGGTCTCCCTTGTACTATTTTTACAACTTTTCTCAGGCCTGAAGTTTTTCAAAATAAAAAAGTGTAGGGAGGGGCACCTGGGTGGCTCAGTTGGTTAAGGTTAAGCATCCGGCTCATGAGATGGAGCCCCGAAGCGGGCTCTGCACCGACAGCCCAGAGCCTGCTTGGGATTCTCTCCCTCCCTCTCTCTCTGCTCCTCCCCTGCTTGCTCTCTCTGTCTCTCTCTCAAGATAAATAAACTTAAAAAGTAAAATAAAAGGGGCGCCTGGGTGGCTCAGTCGGTTAAGGATCAGGCTTCGGCTCAGGTCACGATCTCGCGGTTCGAGAGTTCGAGCCCCGCGTCAAGCTCTGTGCTGACAGCTTAGAGCCTGGAGCCTGCGTCGGACTCTGTGTCTCCCTCTCTCTCTCCCCCTCCTCTGCTTGCACTCTGTCTCTCTCTCTCTCAAAAATAAATAAACATTAAGAAAAAAAATTTAGAAAATAAATAAATAAATAAATAAAGGGTAGGGGGAAAAGTACAAATTAGCCCCAACCTAAGAAGCCAAACTTCCATAAGCCTCAGGACAATTCCATTTACCCGACAAGTTCCTCCCACTGATGCTGAAGGTACTACTGTATGGGGATTACGGGCGCATCCAGCCCTGGATTCAGGCTACCCTTGCAGAGACACCATCTACCACCGATGAGCAAAACAAGTTCCTAAACCTCTTCCAACCTCAGTTTCCTCCCCTGTAAAAGGGGGTCCGAAATCATACCCAACCCAAGGGGTTGATTATGAGAGGTAAAGGGGATAGTTCACAAAAGTTACTATTACGTTATGCATACGAGAAGGGACAAAGTGACACTACCCCCACTTAAACTGCTGAAAAAGAATCCCGGAGGACAGGCCGACTATTTTGTCTTAGAATTTTTTTCCTCTCTCCCTCCTATGCAAAACACAGAGAAGCAATTTCAGAAACATGGCATATGCCAAAACACACAGATATTGGAATGGGTCCGTATGTCACATCTGTAATGGGAGAACAGGGTGACGCCCCTCTACCAAACAAAGCTTCCTACAAACGCTGTTTTTAACTTTACGTTCAGGGTAAAGTACTTGCAGCGAAGAAACAGCAGTTGTGGGAAAGAAAACCGAGCCTCCTTCTGCAAACAGGGCAGTTCACGGAGCAGGGGCAGGGGGCTAGGTGGGAAACCCGAAGTCAAAACAGACCCCTTCTTCTGGCAGGAAACGCTCAGGCCGCTCAGGCCAAGGACCTGGAGGGCTGGCTTCTCCCCTCCCCACAATAACGGCCCTGATGCCGAGCGCGGCCCAGACACAGCACATTCCTTGGGGCTGGAGAGTGGGCGTGGGGCCAGCAGCCGTTAAACACCACTTTTGTATCCTCCAGCAAGAATGTCTGGAACCAACAGCATGTGCCTTGTTCTAAGAACAGATTTCTCCAACTTACAGAAGACCTGTTATATGGAGCACATCCACCTATACACAGCACTTACTTTCAAACTGTGTGCCTCAGTGTGAAACACTTGGGAATAGCCATATTTTGTAAAAGCCTAGAATGTGACATGCTTCCAACATCATCAGTAGGAACGTAATCTCTCAATTCAGTTAGCAGGAATATTTGAAACACACACAGATTTCAAAGAAAACAATGAAGTCTACACAGAGCCTACAGTTGCCCGTGTATTTCCAGAATTTGAGTTCTATATTTAAAAAAAAAAAAAAAAAAGAGTGGTAGAAGACTTGGAAGTTGTTACACAGGGCGAGGCCGCTCCCTCTGGGGCAATGCTGTGACACGTGAGTGCATGCAGAACTCAAGGCCTGACGCCTTGCAGTCAGAATACCCTGGGTCCCCTTTCCCGTTACAAACCATCGTATCCTAGGTTCTTCCGACCTTAATCACGGACTTCTCTGCACAGTCACAAAAAGCACTGGCATGTTTATAACGACTATTCTGGCTCTTCTCCACTGTCCGAGATTACTAATTAAAAATTATGCAAACAGATTTAAAAGAGGGGGGAAAATGAGGGGGAAACACCAAAATTGTAACACTTGAATATTAATTGAGAAATACAAAACATACAATGAATACTACACAGGCATTAAAAAGTGATTGTGGGGCACTGGGTGGCTCAGTCAGTTAAGCAACGGACTCTTGCTTTCGGCTTAGGTCACAATCTCGCAGTTCGTGAGTTTGAGCCCTGCATCGGGCTCTGTGCTGACGGTGAGGAGCCGGCTTGGGATTCTCTCTCTCTCTGCCCCTCCCCTGCTCGTGCTCTCTCACTCTCTCTCTCAAAATACATAAATAAACTTAAAAGAAAAAAGAAGTGATAGATAATGAATAAAGGGAACAAACTGGTGGTTGCCAGAAGGGAGGTGGGTAGGCGGATAGGTGAAATAGGTGAAGGGAATTAAGAGTGTTCACCATGATGAGCACTGAGTAACGTAAAGAACTGCTGAATCACTGTCTTGTACACCTGAAACTAATGTAACACTGTATGTTAATTAGACTGGAATGAAAAAAAAGTAATAGGTAAGTATTAACATAAGAGAAACGTCTATCACTGGATGTAAGAGAGTATGACATAAAAGTTAAATGAAAAATATTAATTATATATAATATATATTATTAAATATTATTAAAGTATTAATTATATATAATATAACTATATATAAATATATATATATAAAACAAATATTGACAGAAGAATGTCTGAATGCTAATGCAACAGAAATCTACACCAGTTTTGGGGAGATATAATCAGTTTCTGAGAGATGTCTTTTTTATTTTTTAGTTTCTGTAATGGGGTAATATCCTTTTTGTAATAAACAATAATAAGTTCTTCTTTATATACATGCTTTTCTTCATTTTATTAATTTTTTGTTTTAGTTATTTTTTAGATGTAATTTATTGTCAAATTGGTTTCCATACAACACCCAGGGCTCATCCCAACAAGTGCCCTCCTCCCTGCCCATCACCCACTTTCCCCTCTCCCCCAGCCCCCATCTACCCTTAGTTTGTTCTCAGTCCTTTTTTTTTATATTAAATATAATTTATTGTCAAATTGGTTTCCATACAACACCCAGTGCTCATCCCAACAGGTGCCCTCCTTCCTGCCCATCACCCGCTTTTCCTTCTCCCTCACCCCCATTATAAATACATATATATACACACACACATCTATTTGTTTATTTATTTTTGAGAGAGAGAAAGAATAGGTGAGGGGAAGACAGAGAAAGGGAGAGAGAGAATCCCAAGCAGGCTCTACGTGGTCAGTGCAGAACCCAACGCAGGGCTTGATCTCACGAACTGCGAGATCATGACCTGAGCCAAAATCGAGAGTCGGACGCTTAACTGACTGAGCCACCCAGGCGCCACTAACGGTTACTCTTGATTTAAAAAAAAAGTAAAAGAATGAATCTATAATAAGGGCAGATTTCTGATTATGAATTCAGTATTTATCTAAGGGAATTAAACACCAAGGTATGATCTGTAACATTGAATACATTCAATAAATACATTGTATGTCAACCAACACAGGAAGTATTTCCACACTAGCAAATTCCCATATGGATACCCTGGTAACAAAGTTCTCCTGTTACCTTTGGTAGAGTCCCCAGTTGCCAACACAGGGATAGAGGCTTTTGGGCCCCTGCAAGAATTATCTATATATGAGAAAACGTGCCCATGTGTGTGCATACACACACACACCTTCCAGAAAATTGAAGAAATAGCCTCGTATGAAAGACTAACATGATTTGAAATTCCTCAGCTAATGATGGACTTAGTCAGAGACAGCCCTACTCCCATTTTTTGCCTTGTGTAGAAGACTTGGGTCCTCAGGGCTAGCGACACTGGGTGTTCTCTGAATTGCACAAGCTCACAGTGGGTGTGTGCTCAAAGTCGATAAGCTTTTACAAAATCAGCTTAGTACCACAGCAAGGAACACAAAACACAGTTTTCTAGACAGTGAGCCACAGGTGCCCATTCTCTTTGGACACACTGGGGATGCACGTGGCCCCTGAAAGCCAGAAGAACACATTGCTAGGGCAAGTTAGTCTACTGTGTTCCTCGGACGGAGTAAGCAGCCAAAGGTAACAGGAGGTGCCGTATAGGCAGGAAAGCAGAAGCATGGGACCATCTGGCACCAGATACATTATTATGTCCAGAGACTCAGTATGTTAAATCTGGGACATCGTAAGGGACAGGTTACGTTTCCTAACGTCACGTAGGCAAAAAGTGAGAAAGGCAAGAGGGGGTCTCAGTCAGCCGGGGCTTTATAATTCAATCTCAAAACCCTCCCCTTAGAAACTCACTTTCATTGTCAGGGTGCCTGGGTGGCTCAGTCGGTTAGGCATCCAACTTGGGCTCAGGTCATGATCTCCTGGTTTGTGGGTTCCAGCCCCGCGTCGGGCTCTGGGCTGATGGCTCAGAGCCTGGAGCCTGCTGCACATTCTGTGTCTCCCTCTCTCTCTGTCCCTCCCCTGCTCATGCTCTGTCTCTCTCTGTCTCTTAATAATAAATAAATGTTTAAAAAATTAAAAAAATAAAGAAATTCACTTTCATTGTTTAATTTTCCATACAGGCTTCTGATTAATAACTCTCCCATCCATATTCACAGTTACATTCTCCAGTAGTTAATTATGCAGGTTTTCACAAGATTACTAGTGATCTGAAAGCATTTTATGAGTTGCCAGTGTATGTTCTGAAGAGCATTTCCAGACCAATGATTGCACATCACTGACTCTGCTGGGGCCAAGCAGGAATCGGTGGGGAATGAGAAATGATAGCAGAAGGAACTGATGTGAAGCAGAAATATCCATATTATAATATCATAAATAAAAGCAAAGAAATAATAGAAATAGAAATAATTGGAAAGAAAAGTAAAATGTCAAGCATCTGCCTCTTAAAAAAAAAAAAAAACAATCCCCTTGTGTAAAAGAAAAAAAAAGCAAATAAAAAGACCTGTCCTATCTACTCCATTGGGTTCATCCACTGAACAAATATTGCTGTGTGCTCAGTACTGGGATACAATGGTGATAAGACACAAACAGATCCTTGCTCTACTGGAACTTACACTAATGGGTGAGAAGATGTCCATCAGTCAAAATAATGAACAGAGAATATAAAATGTTATAATGCCCCTGGAAAAAAGGCAGCCAGATCTCCAAGAGCAGGGAGAGTCATAAGGCTCAAGCTCAATCTAACGGATAAGCAGCAGTTAGGTGGGCAAAGGGGAGAGGATAAGAGTGCTCCAGACAGAGGGAAAAGTATGTGTAAAGGCCCTGTGGCAGAAAGAAATATATTTTAAAACCTTACAAAAGGGAATGGATTTTTAGGGCTGGAGCACAGATGGCTAGGGCAAAGCTATATAGACAAAAAGCCACAGAGGGAGATCTGGGCCTTGTTAGGATTTCTTTTTTAATCATAACAGCAATATAAAGCCATTTATAAGTTTAAGGAATGACAGTGACCTAGTCAGATTTGTGTTTCAAAACATTTCTCCTAAATTTGGAGATCATGGGAAGAAGACAAAATAGATGTGGGGAGAGTGGTTAATAGCTTACTACAATAGTCCTGGTAACAGATGGGGGTAGCTTTGCCCTAATGAGGCAGCCAAGGAGATGGGAAGAAGGGAATGGAGTCAAGACACTTAGGAGGAAACGTCCGTAGGAGACTCAGTGACAGACTGAATATGAGGGTTTAGGGAGAGGATGTCAGGGGGCTCGTAGGTATCTGGCCTGCCCAAGTGGATGAGTGACTACACCCTTCACCAAGATAAGGCATAGGTTTTAGGTAGAGCCTGGGGGAGAGAAGGAGCACAGATTCAGTGTTGAAGAATGGCCCAATGGACAGACAAGCTAGCAACTGGATAATCAGGTCTTAGAGAGAGATCCAGGCTAACCACAGAAATTACAGGCCTATCATAATGTAGATGGTAATTGAAACAACAACAGAAGTTGCTCAAGGAAAGGTTACAGAGGGAGAGGAGACGACATTCGGGCATCGCGCCCTGAGATTCTCAAACCCTTTTAGAAGATTGTCTGACTCAAAGGAGATAAGGCATATGAATGTATTTTATAAACCGTAAAGCATTAGAAAAAATAGATACTATAAAAGCTGAAAGGGCTTGGAGACTAATATTTCTCTGTATTTTATAGGTGTGGAAACTGAAAGAGAAGTTACAGATCAAGCTCAACAACGCCATTAGTTGTGTAGACAGACTGGGAAGGAGTTTAATCCATATCAAAACTTCAAAAAGTCCCGGAGAACAGACTGTCTGAGTTCTCTGTGAGCCCCAGAGGCTCTGGGAAAGGAGGCTGAGAGTGACTCATAATCGGCAGGGTATTTCTTTTCGGGAACCCACAAATGAGTCCCATACTTTGGCCTCTGCAACACGCTGGCTGCAGCTCCCAAGGGGCTGGCGGACACACTGTAACCTCACATCTGCAGGACTCATGCCCCATCTCCCTCCCTTAAAGGGTCTTTGTTGTTTGCTCCCCAGCCCCACAGGCAGGACAGAAGGGCCTTTGCTTCGGTACTCCTTAGAAGCAGCACGAAGTTTGGGGAGCAGGAAAGTGAGAAAGAGACTTCATTCTGCACATTTCTGGGAGGACCGGGACCCATGACTCAGTGGGAAGTAAAACACAGGCACCACACAGCACACTCTCCTTGAGGCACTGTTCCTCTCTGTTGCCTCAACGCCCAATTGTAAACTAGCAGGAAAGAGAGGGGCAATCAAGCCTTGCACAAAACAGCTTTTATTTTTCTCTTAGGAAAACGGTTCTGAGCCATATCCATTTGCTAGAATTAAAAGTGATTTCATCCCCAAAACAGTGACCTTAGAATCACTCTGTCCAGCTGCACAAATCAAATGCAATTCAGTTCAGGCCATTGAGAAAGACACCGAGTGGGAGGCTGGACCAGATGACCCTCAATGCTTCTCAGCTCCAAGATTCTGCTCCCACATTGAAGAACCAGATGTTCCTATAAAAGAAGTAGCATCTTTCAAAAACACCTATTTTTTTTTTCCTCTGCTAATATGTGAATTAATGGCACTCAGAATTTCAATTAATCAAGTTTGGGTTCAACATGGATATTTTATCAGCCAGGAGTTTGCTCTCACCTCTTTTCTCTCTGGGGGTTTCTTAGGGTCCCTTTCCTAAATATACAATGGCCATCAGGCACCAGGCCTGTGCTCACACCTGCTGACCCAACACTCTTTTCCACAGAACATATGCAGTCTCTCTCCACCCATCTCAAACATCAGGCCTTAGGTGGCATCGGCCCCAAATTAATCATCTGGAGAAGTGTGGGAGGTTTTTCTTTTTTTTCTTCAACATTCTAATTTGAAAAATGTCAATCAGAGCAGAGTTGAAAGAATTCTGTAATGAACACTACATACATACCACCTAGATTCTACCATTAATGTTTTATTGTTCTTGCCTTACCACAAATCTATGCACCAATCTCTTCATTCATCACCCCATTTAATTTGTGTTATAAATTGCAGACCTCAGTGTAAATACAAATCTGATCTGGGGACTATTTAAAAAACTCCTATGCCCTACCTTCAAAAAAAATCTGATTCTGTCTTGAGTGGGGCTCAGGCATCTATATTTTTAAAAAAATCTCCCCAGGTAATTCCAATATGTAGGTAATGGGATAGGCAAGAATGCGTCACTTCCCATGAGCCCTGACCAGTAGGAGTGGGACATGCCAGAGGGTGGAGACAAAAGAATTCTACAAGCTATGCAGCTTGCAGTACTCAGCTTTCCTATATGCGCACACCAACACACACAACAAACACAAAGGGCAAAAGATGCAGAGGTGGGGGTTGGAAAGATTTGCCTTTATTCCCTTAGAACCAAGGCAGCAGTGGGTGGTGGGGGGTGTGCTGAGAGAATTTGGGTCTAAAGACACTTCCTGAGCTGGCTTACACCCTGGTGCATCACCCCTGCCCAGCTGCCTCCCTCTATCCTTGCCAGTTTCCTTCTCCTCCTTACACTGCCTCCTATCTACAGCAGAAGGCTATAGAGTTTCAGGGTTTCTCAAAATCTAGCAAAAAGAAGAAAATTAGCAATAAACTTTGCCTACGTTTCTCAGTGCAGACAATCCAGAAGGAGAATGCCTTGGTGGTAGCAGCTATTGAAACGGCAACAACCCCTGTTCTGCTTGAAGACCCAGAACACACACATGCGGTAGTTATGCAACAATGCAACAATTTCAAGATAAAACTATGAAGACAGGGGCACCTGAGCGACTCGGTCCATTAAGCGACTGACTCTTGATTTTAGCTCAGGTCCCAATCTTGGGGTTCCTGAGTTTGAGCCCCCATCGAGCTGTGCACTGACAGTTCAGAGCCTTCTTGGGATTCTCTCCCTCTCTTGCTCTCTCAAAATCAATAAATAAACTTAAAAACAAACCTCTTGGGGACACATAATACTTACAGGAGTTCAGAAAAAGGAATGACAAATAGTGGTTATGAGAAGAATCTTGGTATAACCCACAAGGCGTCTAATCAAATAACTAGCAGCAATTTCAGAAAAGCCTGGATATTAATTTCATGTTGAAGACAACAAACAGATAGACAGAAAATCAATCATATGCAGCAACACCAATAAACCTTGTTGTTTAAGAAATGTAGAAGCAGTATCCCGCAGTGCCTTTTAATTTGCACTTAATACTTTAGAATCAGGGAGCACTCTTAACATTTTCTAAATTGATTCCACATAAAAAAAATATCATTTAATCCTCATACCAACCCCGTGAGATCAATGGGTATTATCATTCCACTTTACAAATGAAGCAAATGAGGCCAAGATAAATAAAATTAAGTCAGAGACTACTGAGCTCCACGAACCCAGAATGTAATTACCTGACTTCTAGCCACATTTTTGTAATCCAAAAACACTTTACAGAAAAACTGCAATCAAGGTCAGATAGAACAAGCTCTCTTAAAACAGACTGAGCAATGGAAAAGATGAGCTTGAAAAGCAGTCAGGACAAAGCAAATAAAATGTGATCAACTCAACATGAAGGCTGATGGTCCAGGAAGGAGCTAATGGTCAGCCCTGATGCTATATGAAGGTTAGTAAGTCAGGTCACATTGTTTTCGAATGGCAGGGAATAGGCAAAGAATGTAGTAGGACATTGGTCAGGCTTTGACACTGGGGAGCAGGAAGCCGAATGACCCAATCCACTGCTATTCCCACTAAATGATGAGGAATGACAGGAGATGAGGCTGTTCGAGGAGGGCAGCAGAGGTGATAACACCTGAGGCAGGGGCTGGATCCCCACGAGTCTGTGCTTCCCCAAATCGTGGCCCATTGCGATGCTGGGCGCAGAGCACTGCTCGAGAAAGATGTGTGGAAATGGAGACATGGATGACAATCTCAGAGACACGTGCATTCATTTGACCAAGTGCCTGTGAGGGCCTAGAGAGAGCAGAAAAATGAGGGGAAAGGTGCTAGTAGGAGGTTACTGAGAGCTCAGAAGTCATGTGCCAAAACTGAAGAGTCACGAGTAGTAACTGATGCTACTCTGGGAAGAAGGAAAGTCAAAATAGTTGTGTCTTAAGTGCAACATCTGAGGAACTGGCA
Source organism: Panthera tigris (assembly GCF_018350195.1). NCBI lineage: Eukaryota > Metazoa > Chordata > Mammalia > Carnivora > Felidae > Panthera > Panthera tigris. The sequence goes on from NC_056661.1 coordinate 151,592,648, forward strand.
GCGTCTGCCTGGAATGCCCTATTAAGAAGGGCTAGGGTCAAGTGTGAGCTCAGAAGGGAGAAGAGGAGGGCCCAAAAGCAGATGTCTGCTGCAGGTGAGGAGGGGGCAAGGGCACCACAGGTGCTGTGCACCCATCATCTCTGATCCAGTCATCCCAGCTCTAGCATGCTTTCTTTATTATCGGGAAACTTCAGCTTTTTAGTTTTACTCTCCTACTTCTACCCCAGGGTTAGGACAGGGCAAACTCTGCCAGGGTAGACTAGGCAAAGTGCCATGAGCTCAAGCCATCAGGCCAAGATATCCCAAAGCATGGGTTGCAGCCCGTCCCACTGGACCTTAATTTCAGAACAGGATTGCTGCCCTGTAGGGCTGACCCCCAAGGGCTTCACGGGGGGGCCAAGTCAGTTTCTTGGGCTCTATCTAGCTTGACCTGGCATCAGCACTTGGTGCACTGTGGCAGGGTTGGGGTCCATCAGCCTGACAGGAAGGGCAGCAGGACACCTTGCCAGGGGTTCTCAAATGTTAATGCACATGGGAATCAGCTGAGGAGCTGATTATCATCCAAAAAGTCTGGAGTAGGAGCTGAGACTGTGATCAGGGACAAACTCCCCCACGGGGCTCATACTATCAGTCCATGGACACACTTGGAGTAGCGAAGCTACAATTGTAGAAGCTACAATTCTCAACCCTTATTTCGTTTTGGAATCACTAGGGAAGCTATTAAAATTTCCTGCTGCCCAAGCCTCACCCAAGAACCAACTGGACCAGAATCTCTTGGGCTGGCACCCACACATCAATATTTTTTAGGCAGTCAGGTAATTATCACACGTAGCCAAGATCCAAAACCATTGCTCTAGGCCATGGGATGGTCACAGCTGGAGCTTCACAGTTCCAAGGTGTTCATCCGGCCTGAAGCAACTAGGGGTTGGGATCAGCCACAGAGGTGATCAGAGGCCTAGTTAAGGTCTCGATCTGGTGGGCCACACCCCTAGGCCTGGACAAACACAACTGGGGAAAGGGTGGGAAGGTTTGCCGGTGCCCAGGGCTTCCCCCATGCATCACAGACACCTGTAAATAGCAAACCTAGATCCAGATTCCCAACCAGTGGACCAGGCTCCTAAAATACATAACTGGCTCATCAATGTTTGCTCCAGAACTGGTAGAGCTACAGGCTAGAAGTCCCCAGTATTTCAAGTGTGGGGGAGGGAGACAAGAAAGGCAAAACAGGGAAGAAGTTTTCCACTGCTTACCAAAACAATTCCTCATTGCTACGTAAGAGTGACTAACTCTTCCTGTAAGCTACTCCTGCTCTTTATACATTAGCCCTGCTACTCCACAATGTGAACCCTTCTGAATCCCTAGCCGATCCATACATTTGGAAAGTCAATTCTGCAGTTTCCAAGCCCCCCCACCCCGCAAAGACCCTTAATGATGCATAGCATTATTGTGACCACCTCCAGAATGCCATCATCAGCTGAGGCCCACAAGTCCTTGCAACGAGGCAGAAGAATCTAATAACAGATTCCAAACTCTGAGCTCAGGTCCTCGCGCTGTCAGGACTGAGCAAAGCTCTAAAAACTGTGGCAGAGTCAGAGCACAGTCAAGAGAAGAAGGGAAGGGACTAGGTGAGAAGAAGAAAGGAGGAGAGCAAAGGACACAAGAATGGAAAAAGAGGGACAGGAAGGAGACAAGAAGAGGAGGCCTGGGTGGGGAAAGGGGAAATGGAACCCAGGAAAAGGTCTCCACTCTTTCAGGGACTGTGCCCAGGTCAGCAGGGAGCCAGCCCTAGGCTAAACCCAGATTCTAGGAAGGTCTGCGCTTTTAAAATGTCTTATGTTTACCACATTTCAAAAGTGATTTCAGTGGCTTAAAGGAAACATATACTATTAGGTCAAATAAAATTCAACATGGATGGAGAGAAGTCGTGATGTGGGAGGACCAGGAAGCAGACGAGAAAAACTTAAGGGCAAGCTGGCTTCAGCACTGGATGTTATGAACGAGTACATGAGCCAGAGCCCTCCATTTATGGTCAGAAAAGACAGCTTCAACTTTTGTCTGCTTTGAGTCATTATCTTGAGAGTACTATGAAATGTCTTTAATAAGTAAGATTTGGTTTTTGCATATGATGTAAACTGCTCGTTTTGTAATGAATCCTCCAAAAAACCCAAAAAAGTTGAGGGGGTGGACTTTGTTTCCAAGAAGACAAAAAGGTTAGGTTTCAGAGACAAAGTGCTGATTGCAGGTGAAGCTCCCCTTAGTGCTTGGGGAGGTAAGGTCACCTGTCAGCGGTCAGGGTCTGATTAGCATACAGCAGCAGCAAGAGGGAGCAGGGCTTCCCTGGAACATTCTGGGGGATGGACAGCAGCACGGCAGCGGTTCTGGGCCATGCCTACAGGATGCTGGCGGTGGGCACCGCTGTGCACAGACCTGATCCCTCCCAGCCTCCACTTTAGAAGTATAATCTCCAGGAAACTAGCTCTTGACATTTCCGGGGTCAAAAACAACTTTAGAAAATGTGATAAAAAATGCACACTTGCACTGCACCTCCATATCCTGGAGACCATTCCAGGAGGTTCCCAGACCCATTGGAGTCATGGACCCAGCTTAACAACTGCACTCCACAGGGGTTCACCCCTCACAGGCTTCTTCTGGCAGGAAGCACAATGGCCTGTTCACCACCAGTTGTCATTTGGGAGCCTCATGAAACTCCAGTGAACCCCCAGTGATATGGACTGAATGCGTCACCCCAAAATCCCTATGCTGATGTCCTAACCCCAATGTGATGATATTTGGAGGCAGGGCCTTTGGGGGGTCATTCGGGCTAGATGAGGTCGTAAGCGTGGGATCCCCATGATGGGATTAATGCTCTTTGAGGAAGAGACGCCAGAGCTCTGTCTCCAGCCTGTGAGGACACAATGTAAAGAAAGCCAGGAAGAGGGCCCTCACGGGGCAGAATTTGCTGATCCCTTGATCTTGGACTTCTCAGCCTCCAAACTGAAACAAAGAAACAAACGTCCATTGTTTGAGCCACACAGTCTATATAGTATTTTGTGACGGCAGCCCGAGCCAAGACACCTAGCACTCTCCATGCCAAACACCGTCCACCTGTTCCACCTTGGGCATAAGAGCCTGAGACGCCGGTCCCCTCATTTTTGCCTCTTCGGCCAAATAGCCCTGAGGTAAGGGTGGAGAACGCCCTCCAGAGCACTACCAGGCACACGGGTCCAGCACTAAGGAGACTGGCTGGGCCCCCAAAGAAGTGGGCCTCTTCACAGCCCCCTCACATTCCGGGCACAGGAGAAGTAAGGGCAGAAATGAAATGTCAGGGCCACCAGGCAGTCCTCAGACATGGGGGGAGGGAAGAAGAGAATTGGAATGGAAAGCTCAAAGGGAAAGCTGGTGCAGGGCTAGTGGTCTTTTAGACACGTTCCAATAAATCTGGCTAACTTCACACACTCCCTCTGCAAGGAATCCATAAACAGCATCACCTCCAGGCCGCGCTTCTAGAGAACACACACCAGGCTTCAGGCTTGCATTATTAAATGGCTCCAGCCAGGCAAAGCTGCTCACTCTGAAACCACTGTTTTGATACATCATTGCTCTCCACCAAATAATAGACCTTTACAAATCCCTGCTCAGAGCCAATTCCTCCAAGCTGCCTTTCTGGCCTGGCTGCTCGGTCTGCCATGGATTTCCTTCGTTGTTCGCCCGAGTCTCTGCTCTGTCTCACACATGTGATTGTTCTGGCGGCCTTGCTAGGCTTTGCTCCTCACGGCAGGGCTGAGGTTTCTATTTTCTTGTGATCATTCCAGGAGGCCAAATTCCAGGTTCCGTCCTCCGAGGCACCCAGTAATTTCTGCTGGCCAGCTGCTTTTCCTGAGAAAGCATAATCAGACCTTTTGATTCCCAAATGCAAACCGCCTGTGTCTCTGCCGCTCTCTTCCCTGGTGAAAGGGACTTCACAGCCCATTCACATTCTGGGCACAGTTTACGCATCGGGGGTGAGCAGCTCAGACCAGGAGCGCCGAAAGCACAACTGGGGTTTCTGGCATACTGAGCAGAAGTAGAAGGAAATAAAGCAGTTCCCTCATCTGTGTCGTGAAGGGGTTGCGCTCAGCAACATCGAGGGTCCCTAGGAGATCTAGGATCCTACAAATTTGGGGCAGAAGTTATTTTGTAATAAGGCAGACGCTGCTGCTTGGCCACTCAATACCCATCCTGCCCTCCCTCCTCACCATCAGACACGCCAATCTCGTTTGGAGTAGCCAGGGATCCGGCTAAACCACTCACCTTCCTGGACCCTCTCTAGCAGTGAGGGATGGCCAGGGAAACCTAACAGGGATTCCGCTGGTACTCCAGAGCAGATCTTGGCTTTTTCTAATATAGGTACTACCCCCTTCTGCTCTGCCCTCTCACTTTCTTCCCGTCAGGGAGGCCGATGTTACGCTGGAGGTGACACAGTCATCTTGCGGTCACGAGGCAATGCCCATGAGGGCAAAGGTCTACCCGCGAAAAATGGCAGGCTGAATAGGAGAGACCATCCCGGTACCCGCTGGCACTGTTCAGCCATGACACCAGCCCTGGAGAGCCTAGCTCAGGACCTCTTGCTTCGTAAAGCTAAGTAGAGCATCACATGGTTAAATTCGTGTATTCTGAAGACAAGTGACATACATGGTTCCAATCCTGAAACTTTTGTTCCTGGTTTTTTTTTTTTTCCTAGAAGCCAATTTGGCACAGGTAATAGTTTCTCAAAGGGCAATGAGGAAAAATAAAATCTATCTACCAGGATATTTTTCTTTTGGTTGGAAAACACCAAAGAACAAACTTGTCATGAAACTTGTCTGCATTTCACGAAAAACCAGTGAAGGGCTAACCAGTCTCCCCATCTGCCAGCTGCTTCGCCGTAATGCGGCTCCTTGGAGAAGAACCATCAGGTGACTCCTTCAAGTTTGTTAACTTCTAGAGCTAAGGATTTTCTCTCATTGGCATTTAGCCCCATGACCAGCAATTTGTTGTTGTTGTTGTTGTTGAAAATAAAAATGTATGACTTCCAGAGAGGGTGGAGGTTCCAGAGAGGGCACAGGTTTCTAGCGGCTCTCTCCCAAAGCCCTACTGATATTGCCAAAATAATAACAAGGCATTATGGGAGTGGGTCCATTCACATGGCACAATCTCTGGGGAACTTCTGTTGGATAGGAGGCTGGCTGGTCCAAATCAAAGGAAGGCAGAGAAGACCCACTTAGAACCTGCTTCCCAAGAAGGTAGACTCAGGGAAGGTTCTCTCGCTCAACTCTCCTTACATCAACTACTTTGGAAGGTCAAAGGCTGAATGCAGTCAGGCCATGGGTCAGAAAGACAGCCTGTGGCTTCAATGCCAGTTGCTACAACTTATCAACAGCATTCAAAGTCGCTCTGCTGGGAAGGCCCAGGGGACAAGCAGAGCCCTCCAGACTTCTCCCTGATGCCACGGTAGGGCCCCACGGGGCTGCCCTATGCCATGCTTACTGTTCTCGTCCACTCTCGCGCTAATGGATTCCTCAGTATGTCACAGTCAGCCCCAGAAACGTTTTTCGTATTAGAAAAGCAATGTAAATGATCTCAATGTTGTCACAGACAGTTGTTTCACGGGGTGGCAGGGACAGGGAATGGGCCAGCTCTCTCTTGCCTTCCTTCCTGTGACTTGAAGAATGTTAACACCTGCTACCAACCCACTCCTCAAAACCTCCAAAGAAGTTCAGTTCTGCAGAAGCAGGTGCCTGAAAAACTGAAGTGTGAATTTAGTCATGCAAATCAAGGCCAGGAGTTCAGCCTAAAAATAGTCAGGTAGCAACTAAAAAAACAAAACAACAAAAAAACCAAAACAACAACAACAAAAAACTTTAAGGTTTCCTTCCCCCTAAATGTCTGGCCACAATCAGGCCACATTAGGGTGAAGGTGGTCTTATTACTTCCAGTTATAAGATAAATTAAGTTCTGGGGATGTAACGTACAACATAAGGACCATAGTTAACAACATTGTATGATATATTTAAAAGTTGCTAAGAGAGCAGAGCTTAAAAGTTCTCATCACAGGGAAAAGAATCCGTAACTAGGTGAGGTGATAGGTGTGAATTAAACTTATCGTGGTGATCACTTTGCAACATATACACATATCAAATCATTATGCTGTACACTTTAAACTTATACAAGACTGTTATATGTTAATTGTATCTCAACAGACCTGGAGTAAATAAATAAATAAATAAATAAAACAATTAGGTCACCTCCAAGAGGCTTTATTCTGTCTACTAATTTTTTTCCCCTGAAGTTTAGAATTCAGCAAGGGGTTTCTTCCTATGCATCCCTGAAATTACTGGAGTAAAAAAACAAAACAAAACAAAAAAAAAACTGGAGCGCAGGACCCTATTATCTCCTAAGCAGGGCCCATGCACCACCCACAGAGACACTTTGGTCACATCATGGCACTCATCCTCTTTCGTGGCCTTGTGAAACAGCCTCAGAAGGGTACCCAGGGTAGGGAACGCTAGCACCACACTGTGAGCCCCAATCAGCACGTATTTTTTTTTTTAACATTTGCTTACTGTTGAGAGACAGAGAGAGCAGAGGAGGGGCAGAGAGAGAGGGAGACGCAGAATCTGAAGCAGGCTCCAGGCTCTGAGCTGTCAGCACAGAGCCCGACGCGGGGCTCGAACTCACGAACCGCGAGATCATGACCGGAGCCGAAGTCGGATGCTTAACCGACCGAGCCATCCGGGTGTCCCCAGTCAGCAAGTATTTTATTGACTACCTATGTTGTGCTCAGCACAACGAGTGGGCCGAAGGAGTGCCTCAAGCAGAGGCTGGAGCTGACAGAGGCCCTGGGCCGTGATCGGCCTCACCCACTGCTCTGGTGCACCCGGCAGAGAACATCATGGTCTACGAGTGCCATGCCAACAAGGCTTGGAAGCACTGAACACATAATTGCTTGTTGGTGAAAAGGTTTATGAAGTCTGTGCTGACTCCATATCTCTGCTTTTTCTACTGCCCCCCCTGCTGAGTTGTTGAGCCATCAGCGGACAATGGGATGTTCAGAGTCCCACACCAGACCCAGGAAGGGCAGGAATAAGAAAGCTGCACATACCGACCCAGCCACCCCACCTCTTAGCTGGGCCAGGCTGAATTTCAGTTGCCTCCTATCAGTGTGCATTTAAATCAAAAGGAAACGCTGGGTTTCGACCTACCTCATGTTCCTACTATGTAAACACAGCTGAAACACCAAATGGCTTTCTGGCTGCTATTTTTCTGCTCGTCTTTCTCATCACACACGAAAACGTCCACGGTGACAAGGGCTGGGGGTGGTGGGCACCTTCAGTCAGAACATGATGTCCTGGAGCCCAAGCAGTGGGGGGCAGCTTTGTCGGCACCTGGGCTGGGTCCTGGCCTCCTCTGCCTCAGCCCAGGGCGCCAGGCCTTCCAGCTGCTTCCAAATGTGGGTCATGGGCTGCAGAGAGCCCTGGAAAGAAAACTTGCAAATCCAGAGCAGAACCAGAAAAACAACTCCTGGCAGGGCCTCAGAGCCGAATACCATCTCGGGGTAGGAAGTTAAAAGTCATAGCTACAGAGATGGGATTAGGGTGCTTTGGTCATGAAAAAACATGGTATTTCCCCCCTCGATCCCAACTCCTTTCCAAAGGAAAGGAGTGCCTATGCCACTTGTAAATGGAAGGTTGGGGAAGGGGACATACCATATCTTAACCGAAATTCTGCTGAAATCTCTACGGCTGCTCCTAAATTGAAGTTTTTATTAAAATAAAACAAAAAACTGCCCCCCCCCCCCCTCACCGGACACACACACCTATTTAAGGCTCTTGTGAGCTATTTAGCTTCTTGGACTAAAAAGAAAGCCTCTCTGTGACTAATTAAAAAAAAAAAAAAGTTAAAATCAAAAGCTGCCTCAGGTAACCCCAGCTGATGAATCTTGACTCCCCATTCCAAACTTCGTAGCAGCGGGATGCGGACACCGTGGTAGAGGTTGTGCACAGTGCCGGGAGGGTAGGGGGTGCGCGGGAACTCGTCATACATGCTGCTCAATTTTACTGTGAACCTAAAACTATTTTAAAAAATTAAGTCTATTTTGTTTCAAGTGTATTTCTTTATTTTGAGAGAGAGAGCGAGAGAGAGCGTACCCATTCGTAGGGGAGGGGCAAAGAGAGAGGGAGACAGAATATCCCAAGCAGGTGCTGCACAGGCAGCGTAGAGCCCCGCTTGGGGCTTGAATTCTTGAACCTTTGAGATCGTGACCTGAGCAGAAATCAAGAGTTGGATGCTTAACTCACTGAGCCACCCAGGCCCCTTAAGTCTACTGTTTTTACGTTTGTAACGTAGGTTCTTCACAGGACATTCTGTTACTGAAAGAATGGGATAAGAAGCCAGCAAACAAGATGACTAGGAAACAACCTAGGCAGCCAAGAGACCACTCAACCCACAGTGCAGCTGAAACTTGGGGTGGTTCCTAAGCTTCCTCACAGGTGTCTGCTCTGCTCAGGGCTGAGAAGGGCCACCTGCTTCCTCCCTGGGGGAAGTGGAATTGTCCCTCCTCCCCATCCCCTCCTCTTCTCGCCCTCCTGTGGGCCCTCAGTCCTGGCTGCCCAGCTCCTCCTCCCATGCCTGTTGCTCATCTCCCAGGAGGCTGAGGGCTACACAAGCACAGCAGAGAACAAAGGTAGAAGTCAGCCGCAGCACGCAGGGGACATGCAGGGGGCATGGAGGGGGCAGGGAGGTGGCTGCAGGCTGTCCCACAAGAGTCCCCTGTGTAGGTCCCGAAACCCAGGAACTGCTTGTAGCTGCACATTTTCTTTGAAGCTGCATCATTTATTTTACCGTTCCTTCCACTGGCAAACCCTCAGGCTCATGTTCTTATAGCAAAACCATTTGTCCTCGCCTACTATCATATCATACAAAAATGGGGCCAATTAGGTTCTCTGCTTGTTGAACAGAGTTGATGTTATCTGTAATCAAACCCATCTTTGGCAATCAGTGGGGTCTACCCTATACTTCCTTCGTGGGACGAGTCAGAAGAAATAAAGCAAAGCCTCACATCTTACAGGCATTTGGTAAATCCCAACACTCTTACACAGGTATTAAGAGTCCAGAGACCAGCCTTCTGCATGCTCCAAGGCCATAAATGACACATGCACAAAGGGACACACGCATAAACTCCTGGTTGCCAGCCAGAAGGACATCCAGGGACAGATGGACTCAGCCTGGAGAAAAGAATGAAGAAAGTACCTTCATAAAAGTGCATGGGCACTGTGACAGTCTCCAAGGCCAATTTTAAGGATTGTTTTAGGCTTCTGTAAAAACAAAGGAAAGAAAGAGGCAGCCTTGTGTACATTACCCACTGTGCATATTTACTCCTAGGTGCTGTCCGTCTGTCTTCCACTCCTGCCTGGAAACCAGGCCCCTACCCGCTAAGCACAATGCCACAGAGCATGCCACGGGCTCAGACCACAGGGAGGCCGCCATGGCCCTGAGACACAGGCACTGCGCTCAGCTGCCATGCACACAGTCCTTGGAGTCAGCTGCAGTGCACGCTCAGTCTTTATTTATCTTAACCACTCTGTAGCAATTCTCTCTTCTCTTGGATCCTGTGATGGGATTTTCCTGGATTTTCTCCACATTTTCCTATCGGCTCTTTCTGAGTTCCATCTGCAGATTCCTCTTCCCTGGCCAACCCTTCTAGGGCCCCCAGGGCTCCATCCTTAGCTTTTCTCTTACTTGTCACTCTCATTTGACCTCCCTGGACCAGCTTCTGTGGGCTATTGGCCTCAGTGATCCCCACTAGACTTGCAACATCCAAGTCTACACCTTCAGTCCAGACTTTTCTCCAGAACTCTAAATCCAAGTTCCCAAAGGCCTTTTCCGAATGTTCCATGGACACATTAGAATCAATGTTTGAAAGGGAACTCATTATTTTCCCCACCGAACGCGTTCCTCCACTAAATATCCCCTTTCCAGGTCACTGGAAGCCCCGCCAACTCAGTCTGCCACTTCAGAAAACAGGAGGTCTCCCATATCCCCCTCACGGTCCCTCACGGTCCCCATGTCTCCCGGTCTGGCTCCCAGCCCTTGCTTGCATTCATGTGCTCGTCCCGGTCGGGTCCAAGGCCCTCACGGTGTCTTGTTCGACCTCACGGCTGAAATAGGCAGCCACAGATCATCTCACCACCATTAATTCTACCCTCCAATCCATCCTTCGTAACCACTAGGGTTTCCTTTCGACAACATACTTCTGCTCCTGCCCCTCTCTTGTTCAAAGCCCTAACAGCCTCCTACCTTCCTGCCCACAAAAGAAAGGCCAAATGGTTAAGCAGGCATGTAGAGCTTTTATGATCTTGTCATATACCCCAACACTCTCTGCAGGGCACCTACTCTCAAAGTACATAAAACTACTTGGGATTCCTAGAATCAACCATGACATTTTGCACATTCCTACTCTATACTTGCTGTTCCCACTGCCTAAAGAACTCCTGTTTTATACGTCAGGACCCACTGTAAATCTCACCTGCTCTGTGAGGTGTTCCCAAGCTCTTCGTGTTCTCTGCACTCCAGAAATACTTTGAATGCAGCTCTAACGCAAAATGTACACCAGATATTTAATGACTTGTTTATACATCTTCCTTCCCACTCTACTGGGAGGGCCACAAGGTCACAAATGTAATATCCTCCTGCCTCGAACACGCACAGGTTTAGAAAAGCAGTTCATTAAGTTCCTCAAATTGGAGGAAGGACCGACTGTGAGAGATGTTTCCCCAGGATGCGTGGACAGGAAGCCATGGGAAGGAAGGAGTTAATGTTTGAACCTTTACAATGTTATGATTGGTAACCTTGGATTTAAATTTCTGCTTAACACAATTGGCCAGTGAGAAAGCATTTTCATCACAAATCCTTATTTCCTCCAAGTTTTCTAAAAACATCACCCTATCAGTTTGAATCCTGCAGGCTCTTTCTCAGCCAAAAGGAATTTCCCTTTAAACAAAAACTATTCAGACATTTCCAAGATATGAAATGTTAAAAACCAGGATTTTCCACTCAGACAACTAGGAAACTGTTTATGGATTTTTTTCCCTCCAGACTCCTCTTATTTGCCAAGAAGTCTGAAGAAGATTTTTTTTTCTGATGTTAAAAAAATGTTTCCTACCTCTGTGCCTCTCTGTTTTTCCATTCTTTATTTTGTCTGGGATTTACTGAAGCAAGATTTTAAGTCAGAAAACAGAGGCTACAAAATGCAGCATGACATCTGCCAATTAGCTGCCCCAATTATACAAGGAATCAACTAAATCTACTTACTGGTGTTTTAAATCATTTTTTAAAGCTGAGAGCCTTGCAAGGGTAGGAGCATGATATCCAGCATAGAACTACGGGGTTTAAAAAAACTCTCTGGGACCACGCGATACAAATGCAGCATTTTACAGCTGGATAAACTGAGACCCAGAATGTCAAGTAAACTTGTTACAAAATGAATTCACACAAGATGCCTTATGAGCCAAGGAAGAACTCTCTTCCAAGAGACACTGTCTATACTTTTAACAAGAAGCAGGCATAGAAATTTGGGTGGCTCAGAGTACCCCATCTCAACTCTTTAAAAAAGATAAATAAATAAATAAATAAATAAATAACACCTCAAAGCTTTTCAGTAATGTCAGCAAAATCTATATAAATAAATTACTCCACAATACAGCAGTTCAAAGGCAGACAGTTCAACATGAGGCAATTGTAACTGAGATTGACAGCAGTTATACACAACAGAGGAATACATGGTACATGATTCTAAGAGGTTATGTCTGATTTTTGCACTGACCTTCCACACAGTCCTAGAAAAAATCAGACATACCACCCCAGAACACCACAAAGTGTTTCCCAATCTGAAGAATAAGCACGAGCCCACCCAAAACACAGCCTCCATGTGATGGGTGACACTGACTCTAGAAACAACTGTGTCCCAGTAATGACCTGTGAGCTTCTCATGCATCTATACGCAGGAGAGCTGAGTCAGTAAAGATTCCCTGAGATAAATGGGATGTAGTACTAAGGGGGTTCAAAGTGTCCCCAACTCTTAGAGTAATGCATCATGAAGATTCAAGGATTACCCAGCCACAGCTCTTCCGTAGCCAATGAGGGCCCGGAAGAATCTTGGGTTATATCAAAGAGCTCCCACTTTCCATCAAGAGACAAGTAATAGATATGAAAATCTGAGAACCAGCTGTATTGAAGGTGACAGAGGAGCCCAGGAGAGCGTACAGAAAGAAGGTACCAACTGCTCACATTTAACAAGTAGTAAGGAAGCCAGGGAAGAAGGAAAAGCTAAGCCCACTAGACCGTCACGGAAGCCAAAAGCAAGAATGAGTTAGGAGATGACCTTGTGGTCAATGCTGCCAAGTTACTTCCATGAGGCCTAGCAGGTAAGGACAGAGAACAGACTGGATTTAGCAGCTAGACAGAAGTTGGACGATCTTCTAGCAACAGTAGGAACCAGAACAGACAGGGTGCGGAAGTAAGCAGAAAGTAAGGAAATGGAGACTGTAGCTATTGCCCACTTGTTTGAGAAAACCTGGCAGTAAACAAGGGAGAAAAAAATGAGCACGAAGGAGCAACAGCAGAGACGTATGTTTACAGCAGAAGGTAGAAGGACAGGAAATGAAGATGTGTGAGAGAGAATAATTACAGGCCCCCATGCTTCCCGAATGATGTCAGACTCCTGAGGTGAGGACCTCTCTTCCCCAGATTAGGGGAGAGAGTGGAAAAGCCTATCTATCAGGGCCAGGCAGTGACATGGGAAGAAACCGTGACCCAAAGAGGTGAGGTAACTTGTGGAAGGTCACTAGAGAACCAATGGCCCTTGACACCAAATCTGCCTGGCTCAAAAGCCCACCCTTTCCACAATGCTGCCTGCAATGCCACTCTAGTGGAAACTGGGACTGTTAGACAGCCATCCACACTCCCACCTTGTTCCCTAAACTATGCAAGAAAAGTTATTGATGCCAAATGACCCATGTTGCTTTCCACTAACTTTTCAGGTTTGCAGAAGCATTTACACGAATTCAGAGTTTTAAAAATATATTAACAAAAGAGGTCAAGGCCACCAAGCTTATCATTTCTCTAAGACTGCCTCACTCCACTTAATTATGTATCTCTGAGCATCCTGCACTTGGCTAAGCATCATGGGACGACAGCAGAGCCAAAGTCATGTCCCCTGTCCTCAAGGAGCTTGTATTTCAGCTGAGAAAATCTCTTCAGTGCTCAAGGCCTCAGATTCTCTGTAGACAATACAGGCCATTGCCTCCTATGCGTCTTACAGATGACCTATGTGATTCGATTCAGGGAAAATTGAGGTCACTTAGAACTTTATTTGGAAGAGATGAAGAGCATGTGATGAGCAGGGAGGAAGAGGAATAGGTTCAAGGGTGACCCAAAGATCATGGGTCTCATCATTTTCTTTCAATCCTGACTCTGCAGGGGCAGGGAACATGAACACTCCCTTCATTCATAAAAGCACTCACTTGGACAATTCAGACATCCTACAACAGTAGGCCCAAAACCCTACTAAGGGCCCAACCAAGGCCTAGGGCCATTTGCCCCAAGTCAGTCAGCAGACAGGTCTGAGCCATGCCAGACTGAGGCAGGCAGTTCAAGATGCCAACAGGCACACATGGGCTTGTCAATATTTGAATAGCTATAAACAACTGAGAATACAGCTTCTTTGAACGCTGACATTCGGCTTTCCACCTGCTGATCAGAGGTTGTGTGGCCCTCGAATGAAACAAGTCATTCTTGTCTTGCATGATAAGCATGATCATGGACTTAGTTACCTCCAGTCCTGATATTTGACCCTGATGCAGACAGTTCAGATAATATAGTTAATTCTAGTTAGTGAGTTGGGACACAGCGGCACACTCTCCCAGATATCCTTTGTGTGTATTTTGGAGAGGCTATTCCTGTCTCTATGGTCTTCCTTCATTGGGTGCTATTAGCACAGCTAAATAACATCCTTAGAGCTTTGCAAGCGGCACAGTACTTGGTTCGATATTTTATCCCCAAGGCTAATTATTGTAGATTTTAAAACATGTTCCATTTGCTAGCCCACCTCTGTGAGGAAAACAGCCATTGGTCAAACAAACCCACTAAAGAAAGGACTGCCAACTCAGACTATTTTCCTAAGGATCACTACAATGGTCATGCTGATTGAGCCTCCAATCGCTTCTCAATCCCCAAATGACTGATCTGAGCCAACCATGTAAATCCCTTTCCAGCCATTGGTTTTACGATGGTCAAGTGACCCAATCCTTGCCAACGAAACTCAAAGTAAAATCAGCTGATAGGCTTCTGAAAAAAGTTTCTTCCATCCTAAAAAGGGACACAGGAAGATACAACCTCTCTTTTTCCTTTGGACATTTGTCATTTTGAATCGAACACCCAAAACTCATATGGGAATGAGTTGCTTCCTGGTTGCATCCAACCTGAAGGTGAAATCTGCACATAGATGGATGGCACTTAGGACCACAATGATACCAAGGAGTTGCCAAATGAGCCAAACAAGGAGCCATACTTCTAGGACTCTTACAACATGACATAATAATTTACTTATTGTATAAGCAATCGGAATCAGTTTTCAGTTAGTTACAGCTGCAAACTTTATAATTATTAATCAATTATTAATCTACATACAATATCTCGTATCTCTTGTAAGAGCAAATTCACATCAGACCTCCCTGCTTCCATAGAATACTATTACTCAGGGGTCTTTCAAGAAAGAGGGCAAGTACATGGGGTGGCTCAGTGGGTTGAGTGTCCGATTTGGGCTCAGGTCATCGACTCGCGGTTTGTGGATTTGAGCCCCACGTTGGGCTCTGTGCCGACAGCTTGGAGCCTGGAGCCTGGAGCCTGCTTTGGATTCTGTGTCTCCCTCTCTCTCTGCCCCTCCCCTGCTCATGCTCTGTCTCTCAAAAATAAATAAGTGTTAAAAAAAAAATTAAAGAAAGAGGGCAAGTACAAAACTCAGCCTCACCGTCTCATCCTTCAGGGCTGTGCCTGAATTCCCCATCCCCAACCTGTTTTATCACTATGAGAACAATTTCAGAGACAATAATATAATGGGTCAAAGAAATTTCACCAAGCCAATGAAAATCCGTTAAATTGTAGATAAATTAGCAACACATGTACCTGGTTGCCCTATGAATAAGGGCCATATATATGGAACAGTGGAAGAATAGTGAAAGTTCCCTCTATTCCCCAAATATTCCTCCTGTACAACCTGGATATTGCTTTAAGTTCTCCATTTACAGATTCACCCTTTTGAGCTGAAGTAATTGTAAACACCCATTTAGGGGGTCATATGTTATGCCTTACTAATATTTAAATTTTTAGTGTAAGTTCATCAAATCTTTCATGAGAGCAAAATTTAAGAGGAGGGGTTAGAAAGAGAACACCATTACAGTGAGTCCTTGGGGTCTAAGAAGGGAGGAAAACCTGAAAACAAAGGTAAAGAATGGTGAAGTGAGGGCCTTGAAGACAAAGTATGTTTGCTTTGCAATTCTACGTGAACTCACCGGTTATCATTCAGTTTGTGGAGATCAGGTGATAAGTAATGAATGATATTCTCAAGCCACAGGGACCCAGGTTCCCCCTCAGGACCTGGCCACAGGCCAACAATAGGAGTTATCTCCAAGGTGGAACATCAGCCCCAAAGCTCCAATATCCCATTGGAGCCACATCAGTTGCTGGGCCAGCTAGGAGGAAGGGGAAACCACCAGCCTGTGAGATCAGCCAACTCCATCCCGGCACTCAGGGATAGAAGAGGAAGCCAGATGGCCTTCACATCCGGACACCAGGCAGGTTGAACATTCCCTTAACTCTCTACCTCCCACTGTCTGGAATCAGTCGTTTTATTTTAAGAACCAACGAGATACAAAATTTTAGTGCATAACCACTGAAGAACCTTACAAAGTACTGGATTTACGTGAATTGCATTGAAAACAAGCAGAACATCTGTCATTATCTTTGCCAAGACTTCGTAGTTCCCATCGTATAATTTTTTACAAAGATTAAAATCATTGCAAAAATTGAAAAAAAAATCCCTATTTTCCAGATTGTTAAACCGAGATATAAGAAAGGTACCAAGATCATAAAATTTATCACACCCAAACCCACTATTAATCCTCCACCCTGAGAGCCCCTTTCCACCAAGCATTCCTGCCTCCTCTCTTTACCCAAGGCCTCCACTGACTTGAGAGGTGTTGAGCTTTAATGGAGCACCAGATCCCCTCTGCCCCTATGGAGACTCAGGCTAAAATTACCTCTAGTCCAGTTTTACATGGTGCCTGTAAGCTTTAGTTCTTCATTTTCTAAATACACTCAGGAGGTAAAAATTAGAACAGTACAAAAGGGATAGTATGTAAGTAACCCCCTCTCCCCTGTTCCCTCCCTTGACCTCCAGTCCCCAGGTCCCCTTGCCAGAAACAATAATCTATTTCTTGAGCATCCTTCTGAATTTAAACTGTATATATATAATATAAAGTTTACAGCCTGTTTTGCTCTTTGAATTACAACATCCCACAGTGAATTTCCAGAAATGTAATTTGTACAGAATCTTAGAGGAACACAACATACGTATTAGAAATGCCCAACACCCAGGCAGGTTTTGGGGGAAAGGAACAAGTTTTCTCACAATGATTTCAAACCGTAAGAGACATACTTCTCGTTTTTTAGATCCACCTTTTCTGAGCCCACGTTTAGCCTGTACACACTCTTGAAGAAACAGTGTTCATAAAAGCACTAGTGACTGGCCCAAAATAATATTTTGTCATCTGTAAGGGAACAATTTTTTACGCTTCAAGAGGAAGCCCAAAGCTGTAACAACTCAGGATTGAATGAGCAAGTCCATATTCGGTCTATCCGTGCACTTCATTACTTTGTAGACTTTGAACCTGTCGCCCTCCAAGCCTTTGTCCTTCTGAGCCAAGAAGTCTTCTTTACAATAACCAAATGAGAAAAACATTGCTCCCTGATGGCTCACAGAAGGCGCCAGAGACGTTAACCACTCCAGCCTCAAGCAATGTGAACCTTCTATGTTTTTAAAATCGGGTAGGTGACAGGTTTGCTAAAACAGGGCATTAGCAATCATGCGTGTGGGAACTAAATCCCTATTTAGACCTGGAGGTCAGGCCATTCCACATTTTGGACGAACAGTAATAATAACCAGTTCTGCAACTGGATACCCAACAGAGTTTAAGAAACAGATGGGAAAGTTATCTATTTTCAAATCTCTGCCAAACTCCCCTTAGTTTAGAAGGAATATAATCCAGTCATCTGTGCTACTAAATCCAATACCTCTTTCAACACTAATTCATACACACAGGGGCAAGGACTTGTAGCAATGATGAGTGGCATTTTGTATGAGTGAGCTGCCCAGAAGAGACATACATCCCTAAGTATTAGAGCTAAAAGTCGTTAAAAGAATAAATAAAACTAGAAAAATTAATAAATAAAATAAAATAAAATTGGAAGAAAAATAATCACACATCACTGCTTCATCACCGTGACATAGAAAAGCTGAGCCCTTAATACCAAAAGGAATGTTAAGGTCTCTACCCCTGAAACTGTGCATAAAGATCTTAATTAGAGCCGGTCCAAACTGTCCCGTCTGGAGTTCATGTCAAGTCACAGGTAGCATTTCAAATCCTGGCCTGTGATCTCACAAATGCAAGTCACGGGCTGAAAGGGAACGCATACGCCTGGACATAATTCATCCCACCAGCTGAAAGACAACCCCAAAACTGTGGCATTACAGCCGCTGGATGAGACATGCTCACAGTATGTGTTAAAACAAAAGGCAAGAACTGCCTCTCTGCAAATGGCTAACACCTGGAGCACCCAATTATCAGAAGATACTCGAAGGCCAATGTGCTGTAAGTTCTGCACTGACAACAGGAAGCACATCTGGGCCACCGAGCCAAAGGCAACCCACGTGGTCTCCTCAGGGGGAAAAAAGGCTCAGTGAGCAAAACCCAGATCACGCTACACATCTGGCTTTTGCCCCAGCATGAACTGCCTCTCCTTCTCAGCCCGGCACTCTGCATTTTTTTCAACAAGCCATTCTCCGCCACTGCCCCACCACAAACGCTTTGGTGGGAATCACAGGGAGGCCCTCATCCCTTTTCCCAAAATAACGTCAGCCAGAGGCAAAGGCCAAGGAGGTGGAGCCTGAGGCCATTTTGCAAAAGTTTCAAATATCCTGGCACCGACCCCCTTAAAAGAAATCATGAAGGGGAGACAGGCAAGCTTCTCATTTTCTCATTAGTGTTGTCTCTCTGCCTCTCTCTCTCTATTACAAACTTCTGCATTTAAAAAACACAAAAAAAAAACCCCAAAGGGATCTCACATAAAATCATATTAACATTGCTGGCTGTGGGAAAACAAATTTCATTTTGCAAATTTAAGAACCAAAGATTTGAAATGGAAACTTTCAGAAAATGTGCAGTGTTCTGTGACATTTCGATCCCCAAAAGGGGTCTTGGAGGCATAAGGCTGAACAAAGAACTGGTGAGCTGTCCCACCTTCTCCAAAGCTTTTTTGAAATACGCAGCTGCCTCAGATTTTCCAGACTCTGCTGATCTTTCCTCTGAAGAGAGAGGAAGCAGACTTCTTGGCTGTACAGTTCAAGAAACCAAATAAAGTAGTCTCCCTCCTAAAGTCAAAGGGGCCTTTCCAACACACACACACACACACACACACACACACACACACACGTACTTACAGGAATATAACCAAGAAAGTAAAGAAAGAGAGAATATGACAGCGAAATAAAGAAAATGCCTCTTTGTTTAGTGTTTTTAAAAACCTTCCCACAAAATTAATAGCAAACTAAACAGTGGCATATTATTCTCCAGTACCTCCCCCTTCTGCTTTACAGTTCTTCCAGCGAGAGCAAATGACATTACAGATGTGAAAAAGGCTCGGGGGGGGGGGGGTACAAATTGCTAAAGAAATACAAACTGTCATTACTATTATTAAAACTTTAAAAGGGACAGCTGCCCGCGTCTATCTGTTCAGACAGAAAAACCACACCTCTCCTTAGATCTCTTCACTCTGGGCATACCTGCCTCTTCCCAGATACTTCCTTCCCAGGTCCCCGTCCCCAGCTGTTCCTTTGATGACCACACCTCCCCCTTGCAAGGCGCCCCTTCCCCACCCCGCCGAGTCCTCACCGTGTGGTACATGAGAGCCTCGGTTTCCCCAGGCTCTGACAGCTCGCTCAGCTTGCGGTCCCACTGCAGGACGCTCTGCTCCCCGCTCTCCAGCACCTCCATGCTGGTCCGAGGGACGCTGGGCCGAGGATGCTGAGGGCAGGAGGGGAGCGGGCAGGGCCGCCGCAGAGGGTGAGGTCCGGCTCCGCAGGGGGTGTGTGCGTGTGTGCGTGTGTGCGCCTGGGCGCGTGTGGCTTATGCACTTGGAACGGAAAACGTTCTCTGCCTGAGAGAGAACTGCCAAGGGTTCCCGTCCTATGTCCTCGGAAATTTGAGAATCGTCGGGGAGAGACAGGCTGCCCAGGTATCTGGCTGAAGGCTGAAGGGGTTAAAGCTGGGCGCGCATCCAAAATAAAGGCAGGAGATCAGCTCTCATCCTAAGAAAATCCCTTCGCAGTAAGCCCACTTTCCACTACTGCTCCAGACACAAACTTTGAGACTCCCCAGAGCTTCTCAGTTGGGCTCCAGAATCCAGCTCTGACTCCACCTCCACCTAGGGCAGTGACCAGTCGGATACTCACTTCGTCCGCTCTACCCAATCAGAAGTCGGGCTTTCCGCCCTGTCCCGCCTTTAAGGCTGGGCAGCGGGAAGTCTCTGCCCAGACTTTGGAATGTGGGCGGGGACCGCCTTTGACGTCACCGGGGAACTCCTTCTGCCAGGGCGCAACCAGCCACAGCTCTCTAAGGCAGCGGGCCAATGGAGTGCTTGAATCCGGGAGTGATGGACTGGCATTGTAGCCAATGACAAATGGGGGCCTAGGAGGAACAGCCAATCAAATAGCGACAAGAATACATTTTACAAAAGAGGGAGGGCGAACTCAGTACCTTCGCTTAGACTACCGAGAAGTTAGCGCGCGCTCCTGGAAAAAGAGAGCTGCTGTGTGGGCCGATTTATATATTGTCTTAAGTATTTCATATGCTGTCTTAAATATCTATATACGGTCTTAAATATTTTCTTAATATAGATTAGGTCATTTGAGTCTGGATTGTTTAAAAAATGAGTTACATATTATACACAAACATAAATATTCCCCATTGTGCACGAGTTTGTATTAGCGAAGTTCTAGCAAATTGTCATCGCCTGTTCACATTTTCAGCCCCCTTTCTGCTATGCTCTTCTCCTGACATGTTGTTTTTAGGGGCTTCACTTATTTTTTGCTTTCAATTCACCCTGCAGACTATTGATAAGAGCCAATGGCTTGCTTCTCCAGGCCCTGAAGATGAAGGAGCTAAAGACCTGGAATTCATAGAGCCTTTTATCTCTGTGGAAGAGTCAGGCAAACAAAACAAAACAAACATATAAAAAAAAATAAAGCCATAATATAATTTCAGAAAGTAGTAACTGCTACAAAGAAAAATAAAAGCAAGGTAAGAGGATGGGGCAGTTCGATGCTATTTTAGATAGCCGTCAGGGCTCTTTCTGGGAAAGTGACATTTGAGCACAGACCTGAAGGAAAGGAGGTTTGAGGAGGAGATGGTATTTTGCTGACAGAGAAGCCAGTTTCTGCAGCAAGATTTTCCTCAGTGACTGATGAGAGAGGAGGCCTGAGAGATGGGCAGGGTCCAGATCACCAACCTGCCTAGATTAGGGAAGAGAGAGCCTATTCTAGTATTTTCTCCCAACACTGTGATTTTTCTTCCTCTTTTTAGACTCCTCCTTTTAAGGAAACAAAGTCATTGAAAAGATAGTTTGTTCATTTTGTTTTTGGTATTTTTAATTGGTTTTTTCATTTTAAATATGAAGAGGTCTGCGAAGTGTCTCTAGAAGTTTCTCACAATAGCACATTCAGGTATTAGGGAGTACTTCCTCCTCTCCTTTGCAAGCATTTCTTGGTGAGTGGGGTCAGTCAAAGGTCTTGGAACTCTGTGTTGTCTTTAAGCAGCAGATTGTCATGTAAACTATTCCATTTGTCCGGTCCTGTCTCCTGGGACTTTTGAGAATATTTTAATACTTGAATAGAAATTCTAGTTTATGGGCATACACCTTCTTTGTGTAATAGTTTTCTCGTTTTTCCCTTCGTCCTTGAGTCATTAAAAAAAAGTTTTTTAATGTTTATTTATGTTTGAGAGACAGAGAGCGACAGAGTGTGAGCAGGTGAGGGGCAGAGAGAGGGAGACACAGAATCTGAAGCAGGCTCCAGGCTCCAAGCTGTCAGCACAGAGTCCAACGCGGGGCTCGAATTCACGAACTGTGAGATCATGACCTGAGTGAAGTCGGACGCTTAACCAACTGAGCCACCCAGGTGCCCCAATTCTCATTTTTAAATCTGCTACCTCCTTCCCCACATCCTCTTAGCATACCACTCAACATGAGTAAGAAGGAAACATGTACATCCTCCTTAATGGTGGAATACAAATATTTATCTGTCAAATATTGCTGCTTGTGACAGAATCAGCCTCTGGTTATGCCCCATGTAGTAGGCAGCTTCTTGGCTCCGATTATTCTGCTTCTTGGTATTTATATCCTTGTGTAATTCCCTGCCCTTGAGTGTGGGCTGGACTTCCTTGAAACAAATAGAATATGGCAAAAGTAATGGCTTCCAAGAGAGATTCTGACTGCCCACTTGCTTTGTACTCTCTTCCTCTCTTGCCAGCTTACTCCAAGGAAAGCCAGCTGCCATGCTGGGAGCTGCCCAGTGGAGAAGCCCACATGGCAAGGAACCGAGGGAGGCGTCCAGCCGGTAGCCAGCAAGGAACTGAATCTCTGAGTCCCATAACCCTTGAGCAACCACATCCTGCTAATAACCATGCGAGTGACTTTGGGAGCAGTTCCTCCCCCAGGTTGAACCCAGAGATGACTACAGCATTATGAGAGACTCTGAGCCAGAGGACTGGGCTAAGCTGCAGATTCCAGACCCACGGACACGAGAGGTAATACACATATGTTGTTTTTAAGCCACTATGTTTTTCTTCATGAAATAAGTAATATAATAATTGGTACCCTAAAGGTTTGATGAAATTTACCTGTACTCCAAAAATAATGTCACAGTCCCTAATGGTGATTTTTTCCCAGCCCTCCTTGTTTCATGTTTCCTTATATTTCTTGTTCTGCACTTGGGTTTTGTGTCTGTCTCTTTCCCTCTCATTCTTGGGATTTAGCAATTGAGTTGACTTCCCCCTTCCTCCCCCCAGTTTCTC
Organism: Panthera tigris; assembly: GCF_018350195.1. Classification (NCBI taxonomy): domain Eukaryota; kingdom Metazoa; phylum Chordata; class Mammalia; order Carnivora; family Felidae; genus Panthera; species Panthera tigris. Next base: position 151,615,066 of record NC_056661.1, read on the forward strand.
TGGCATCCTTAAAAAGTAGCAGCAGTTACTCCTGTGTCTTTTTCTTTTCTTTCTTTGTTTTTTTTGGGGGGGGGGATAGAATTGACATAAAACATTACATTAATTCATGAGTTTCAGGTACACAACATAATGACTTGGTATTTGCATATATTACAAAAAGATCATCACAATGTGTAGTTATAGTCAACATGATGCACATTATATTCTCTGGACTTCTTTATTTTATAACCAGGGAATTTATACCTTTTGACCCACTTCACCCATTATGCCCCACCCCCCATCTCCAATCTGTTCTCTGTATCTGTACATTCAGGTTTTTTTTTTTTGTTTTTGTTTTTATATCTCACATATAAGTGAGATCATACAGGATTTGTCTTTCTTCCTTACTGACTTCACTTAACGCCCTCAAAGTCCATCCATGTTGCTGGAAATGGCAAGATTTCCTTCTTTTTAATGGATGAATAATATTCCATTGTGTATTTATACCACATTTTCTAAATCCATTCATTCACTGATGGACACTTAGGTTGCTTTTGTGTCTTGCTATTGTACATAATGCTGCAATGATCATGGGGCTGCAGATATCTTTTCTAGTTCGTGGTTTTATTTCCTTCAGATGAATACCCAGAAGTGGAATTGCTGGGCCATATGATAGGTGTATTTTTAATTTTTTGAGGAACCTCCATACTGTTTTCCACATTGGCTGCACCAATTTACATTCCCACCAACACTACACAGGGGTTCCCTTTTCTGCACAGCCTCACCAACACTTACTGTTTCTTATCTTTTTTCTAATAGCCATTCTAACATGTGTGAGGTGATATCTTATAGTGGTTTTTATTTGCCCTTCTTTATTTTCCCTGATGATTAGTGATGTCGAACACATTTTTATGTAACTGCTGACCATCTGTATGTCTTTGGAAAGATCTCTATTCAGATCCTCTGCCCATTGTTTAGTTGGATTATTTGTTGTTATGCTGTTGAGTTATATGAGTTCTTGATATATTTTGGATATTAACCCCATATCAGATATATGATTTGCAAATATTTAATGCCATTTGGTAGGTTGCCTTTTCATTCTGAGGATGGTTTCCTTTGCTGCACAGAAGCTTTTTGGTGTGATATAGCGCCACTTAGTTATTACTTTTGCCTTCATTGCCTTTGCTTTTGGTGTCAAATCCAAAAAATTATTGCCAATACCAATGTCAAGGAGCTTACCACCTTTGTTTTCTTCTAGGATTTTTCAGGTTTCAGGTCTTACATTCAAGTTTTTATTCCCTTTTGAGTTCATTCTTGGGTATGGTTTAAGATAGTGGTTTTGTTTTGGGGCGCCTGGGTGGTTCAGTCGGTTAAGCGTCCAACTTTGGCTCAGGTCATGATCTCACCGTTCACGAGTTTGAGCCCCGTGTCGGCCTTTGTGCTGACAGCTCAGAGCCTGGAGCCTGCTTTGGATTCTGTGTCTCCCTCTCTCTGTGCCCCTCCCTCGCTCTCTCTCTAGTGTGCAAAAATAAACATTAAAAAAAATTGTGGTTTTGTTTCATTCTTTTGCATGTGGCTGCCCAGTTTTCATATCATCATTTATCCAAGAGACTGTCATTTCCCTTTGTATATTCTTGGTTCCTTTGTTATAAATTAATTGACTATATATGCATGGATTTCTTTCTGGGATCTCTATCTCGTTGCATTGATCTATCTGTCTGTTTATATGCCAATACCCATACTCTTTTGATTACTATAGTTTTGTAAGACAGTTTGAAATTGGGAAGCATGATGCCTCCAGGTTGTTCTGCTTTCTCAAAATTGCTTTGTCTGTACTGGGATTGTTTGTTCTGTTTCTGTGAAAAGTGTCATTAGAATTTTGACAGGGATTACACTGAATCTGTAGACTACTTTGGATAATGTGGACATTTTAACAATATTAATTCTCCCAATCATGAAACAAGAAATATCTTTCCATTTATTTGTATTTTCATTAATTTCTTTCATCAGTGTCTTATAGTTTTCAGTTACAGGTCTTTCACCTCCTTGGTTAAATTTATTCCTAGGTAGTTAATCCCATTTGATGCAATTGCAAATGGAATTGTTTTTTAAATTTCTCTTTCTGATAGTTCATTATTAGTGTATAAAAATGCAACAGATTTTTGTATGTGGATTTTTGTATCCTGCAACTATATTGAATTTTTTTATTAGTTCTAACAGTTTTTTGGTGAAGTCTTTAGGGTCTTCTATATATAATATTGTTTCACCTAAAAATGGTGACAGTTTTACTTCTTCCTTTCTTATCTGGATGCCTTTTATTTCTTTTTCTTGCCTAATTGTTCTGGCTAGGACTTCCAGTACAATTTGGATAAAAGTGGTAAGAATGGACTTCCTTGTCTTGTTCCTGATCATAGAGGAAAATCTTTCAGCTTTTCCCCATTGAGTATGATGTTGGCTGTGGGTTTGTCATATACAGACTTTATTATGTTGAGATATGTTCCCTTTATACCTACTTTGTGGAGGGTTTTTATTAAATGGATGTTGAATTTTAGCAAATGCTCTTTCTGCATCTACTGAGATGATCATAAGATTTTTATCCTTCATTTTGTTAATGTGACATATCACATTAATTTGTGGATATTGAACCATCCTTGCATCCCTGGAATAAATTCCACCTGATTATGGTGTATCATCTTTTTAATGTATCGTTGGATTTGGCTTGCTAATATTTTGTAGAAGAGTTTTGCATATACATTTATTAGGGATGTAATTTTCTTTTCTTTTTTTTTTCTCTTTCTTTCTCTTTTTTTTCTTTCTTTGTTGTTGTTGTTGTTGTTGTTGTTGTTGTTGTTGTGTCCTTATCTGGTTTTGGAATCAAGGTAATGCTGGCTTCATAAAATGAGTTTGTAAGTATTCCCTCCTCTTCTATTCTTTTGGAAAAGCCTGGGAAGAGTTGGTATTAATTTTTCTTTAAATGTTTGGTAGAATTCAGCAATGAAGCCATCTGGTCCTGGACTTTTGTTTGTTGGGAGGTTTTTGATAACTGATTCAATTGCTTTACTAGTAATTTGTTCACATTTTCTCTTTCTTCATGATTCAGTCTTGGTAGGTTGTATGTTTCTATGAACTTATCCATTTCTTCTAGATTTTCCAATTTGTTGGCATATAACTGTTCACAGCAGTCTCTTATGATCCTTTGTATTCCTGTGATATCAGTTGTAACATTTCCTCTTTAATCTCTGATTGTATTTATTTGAGTTTTCTCTTTCTTGGTGAGTCTAGGTAAAGGCTTGTCACGTTTTTTTTTTTAATTTGAAGTTTATTTATTTATTTTGAGAGAGGTGGGGAGGGAGGCAGAGAGAGAGAATCCCAAGCAGACTCCATGCTGTCAGCATGGATCCTGATGTGGGGCTCGAACTCACAAACTGTGAGATCATCACCTTAGCCAAAGTCAAGAGTCAGATGCTTAACCAACTGAGCCACCCAGGCATTCCAGTTTATTTTTTTCTTTAAAAATATAGCTCTTAGATTTATTGATTTTTTTCTATTGTTTTTAAAAAATTTTTTATGTTTATTTATATCAGAGAGAGAGAGAGAAAGCGAGCATGGGCAGGGGAGTGGCAGACAGACATAGACAGAATCTGAGGCAGGCTCCAGGCTATGAGCTGTCAGCACAGAGCCTGATGTGAGGCTCGATCTCATGAGCAGTGAGTTCATGACCTGAGCTGAAGTCAGATGCTTACCCAACTGAACCACCCAGGCACCCCTTTTATTGTTTTTTTTAATCTCCATTTCATTTATTTCCACTGTGATCTTTGTTATTTCCTTTCTTCTACTAACTTTTGGCTTCCTTTATTCTTTTTCTTATTCCTTGAGGTATAAAGTTAGGTTGTTTAGTTGAGATTTTCTTATTTCTGAATGTAGCCATTTACTGCTCTTCTACCCATTTTGATGTAGGTTTTTTTCTCATTTGCCTAATGTATAGGAGTCACTCAGCTAGGTGGGAATGCAAACTGATGCAGCCACTCTGGAAAACAGTATGGAGGTTCCTCAAAAAATTAAAAATAGAGCTGTCCTATGGCCAAGCAATTACACTACTAGGTATTTATCCAAAGGATACAAAAATACTGATCTAAAGGGCATATGCACCGCAGTGTTTATAGCAGCATTATCTACAATAGCCAACATATGGAAAGAGTCCAAATGTCCATCAACTGATGAATAAAGAAGATGTGGTATATATACACATGGAATATTACTCAACAATCAAAAAGAATGAAATTTTGCCATTTTCAACAATGTGGATGGAACTAGAGTGTATTATGCTAAGTGAGGTAAGTCAGCCAGAGAAAGATAAATATCATACGATTTCACGCATACGTGGAATTTAAGAAACAAAGCAGATGAACGTGGGGGCGGGGAGGAAGGAAAAATAAAATAAAAATAGGGAAACAAACCATAAGAGACTCTTAAATATAGAGAAAAAACTAAGGGTTTCTGGGGGGGATTTAGGTGGGGGGATGATCTAAATGGGTGATGGGCATTAAGGAGGGTACTTGTTGGGATGAGTACTGGCTGTTATATGTAAGTGATGAATCACTAAATTCTACTCCTGAAACCATTATCACACTATATATTAACTAACTTGGATTTAAATAAAATTAAAACAATAAAAAAAGAAAAGGAAGATTAAAATACAGTTAATTAAATTAAAAAAAGGAGTCACTCACTAGTTTGGGGTTTGTTTCAGAAGAAATTATTCTATATGTAAATTCAGTGGGTCTGTGAGAGGACATGAGTTCGGGATTGCCCTACATTGCCATCTTGAATCAGAACCTCCTGTGATAGATAAATGGCACCTGAATAACTGGAAGTCATATTTTCCCAAAGCCAAAATCAAGTACAGGGCACCTGGGTGGCTTAGTCAGTTAAGCATCCAACTGTTGATTTCGGCTCAGGTCACCACTGGGGTATCAAGCCCCACGTTGGGCTCTGTGCTGACAGCATGGAGCCTGCTTGGGATTCTCTCTCCCTCTCTCTCTCTCTCTGCCCCTCCCCTGCTCATGCATGCTCTCGCTCTCTCTCACTCTTTCTCAAAATAGTAAACATTAAAAAAATCAAGTACATAAGCCAACATGATATCTTCCTGATTTTTTGTGGTATTATTTGCTATATTTCTATTTGCTGATCTATTTACAAATTTGCACTACATGTTTTCTATACCTTCATCCTAATTATTAAGACTAATTATATCCAGAATTGGGCACTTGACAGATTTCCACATCATGAAAATAAAACCCTCCTTTCAAGATGGCATAGCCCAATGTTTCCACATGCTTTCAATCTGAGTATTCAATAAATATTAACCTATTGATTTTTCTCTTTTCATGTCCTATAATTTCTTCAGCTTATCCATAAGAATTTGCCAAGTACCTGTTGAATTCCAGACATAATGTGTCCATATTTTCCAGGTATAAAACTTTCTCAAAAAAAAGATGTGGAATCTTGCCACTCACACTTTTCCTAGACTAATGGTTAGGGGATTAAAAGGCCATATTCAGTCAAGTACGAAGATGTAGAATCCAATGACATAGTCAGATGTGTTCCAGTCTGTCATTTCTCAAGCTTTCCTGAAGTTGGAAATTACCTTTGACCTCAAGCCTTAGCCAGTAGATGAATATCACAGCACCTAAGGAAATTGAAGTTGGTGATAGAAAGATATGATTATCTTGAGTTCTCTGTCCTAAACTATGATCTTTCCTCTATTTCCCATGAATTGGAGAAAGAGTTCAGTGGCAAGCCTGTTGCCTTTCTTGCTGAGAGAAAAAAATCTGCCTAAGCCCACATGAAAAAGGTGTGCAGAATAATGAGCAAAAACATCTCTAGAGTCATACCCAGACACTGGTACCTAACACAAGCTTTGAAAACTTGGTCTTCCCAAGTGAAATCGTGTCTAAGAGAACAAGTGTGAGACTGGACAGCAGCTGGCTTACAAAGGTCTCCCCTATCAACAATGAAAACCATGTGAAGGGGAGGGACAGGCAAGAAAGGATTCCATCACAAAAAGATGCCTAATTCTTTTAGTCTCCCAGTGTTGCCATAACAAAGTATCACAAACCAAGTGGCTTAAAGCAACATAAATTAATTGTCTCATAGTTCTAGAAACCAAAGGTCTAAAATCAAGGTGTTAGTAGGGCCATCCTTCTTTGGGCAGTCTAGACAGAATCCTTCCTTGCCTCCTCTTAGTTCTAGGTGGTGGATGTCCAACCTTGATAGTCCTTGGCTTGCAGCTGTATCTTTCTGATCCTTGTCCCCATCATCACATGGCACCCTCCAGTCATGTGTCTGTGTCTTCACGTGGAATTCTCCTACCTGTGTGTGTCTCTCGTCTTTTAAGAACACTAATCATATTGAATTAAATGCCCACACTACTGTAGTATGAACTTACCTTAATTAATTAGATCTGCAATGATCATATTTCCAAATTGGGTCTCATTATAAAGTACTGGTGGTTAGGAAGGACTTTAACATATATTTTGGGTGAGCATAATTCAACCCATAACACAAATATCAAGCCACCATCAATCAACATTACCCTTTGAGTTCCTAGTGCAAGCACATCCCTTTGTTTATTAATGTCCCTAAAATATGTCTTTGATTCTTTGGTAAAACCACCATAACCTTAAAAAAAAAAAACAACAAAGCAGACTTTATTACACTTAGAATTTAGCTTCCCTGTCACTATTATTCAAGGTGTATGCCGTGCCCTTCTACTCCTCTTCTATCTTCTCTTTGTACATGCCCATTCAAGAGCTCCCAGCAAACACCACGTTCTCCAGGTCCAGACCTCTTGCCTTCTGTATTGAACCATTTGTGATGACACGATCAGATTTGCATTTCTTGGGAATTTATCATTCCTCTTGACCAGTTGTCCCTTTTATTATAACCAACCATGTGATCCCACCTATCTTGTCTCATCATTGTTTTAATAGATTCTGAAGACTCACCTATTTTGTTCTATTACACTCGGCTTTCTACCGTTCTTTGAGAGTTTTCTTTCTACTTTAACATGTTCTATCCTTTGATTCTAGTTTGGAATGGAATCCAACCTTTAATATTACTTGACATTCCTTCTTTTAATTCTTCTTGTTCTGTCTTCAGTATAACAAAGAAAATTCCCAGCTCTGAGAAATTTTTCAATTATCATTACTTAACCAGAAATGATGTCTTTATATTTCACATTCATTTTTCTTTCTTGCATGTAGAGCAGAGAGGAGAGCAAGTGCCTGGGAGAATCTACAGTCTCTCCCTGGGAGATTGAGGGTTACAAGGTAGGCTTGGGAGTCCTGTTAGTTCTGAGGGACTCTAAAATAAATGGTAATGAGAACTCTGAGCACTAAGATAAAGAATCCAATGAAAGGAGGAGGTGAAGATTACTGCTTCTAACCTCTGAGAAGTGTGCCCTGGGTAGACAGTAAGCTGGAAAGGACTGGAAATCACAAGGCCCTTGACTACAGATTTGACTGCTTGCCGATAGAGAACAGCCCCTGAAGTGGGTCATAGATGGGGCCACTCTACCTGAAGCCAAGGAAACATGTCTCTGTCTCTCAGTTTCTGAGACAGGGCACTATGAAAGCCTAGAGAGCAGGATACCCTTTGAAAATCTAATAGAAAATCTGTAACCTCTTCCCATCTTGGCAAGATCAGGGATGGCAGGAGCCACAGTGAACAAGAGGAGTTGCACAGGCATGAGCTGCTGTAATCACACATCACTGGCCCTGTTCTACCATTGCTGTCCCCAATCTTGATTCCCCACCCTTCCAGTGCCACAAGGCAGCATCACAATCACATTCTGAAGCCATACTCTCACTGCTTTGCCACTGAGCCTGAGCCTGCCAATACACTACAGCTCTTTTTCGAATGTTAGAGGATATTTTCTCAGTCAACTGGCTGTTTGAAAATAAAATTTTATTAAACTCCTACCTTACGACTTCTATGGAAATAAATTTCTGATGGACTAAGGACACAAGTATAAAACAAAATTAAACTGTTCAGAGGAAACAGCGATAAAATACTTTTATAATTTTAGCATGAGCAAGTTCTTGGCATAATATAAAAGGCAGAACATTTTCAGGAAAAACTAGATTTATTTAAACATAGAATACATACAGAAAATGCAACTTAAGTAAATGGAATTAAAATATTATCCATACTGTTGTTAACCTGAATCCTTTAGAGTGAAGCTCTTTTTGAACTGTTTTCCTGGTATCCCCATCCCATCCCAAGTAAACAGTGTTAACACTGGTATGTACCCTTCCAGACTTTTCTTTATGTCTATATAATTCTATACAAATACACATATGGGGTGCTTGGTCATTGTTGTATTATGCACACTTCCCTGCATTTTGCTTTTCTCACTTAATAATAGACTTGACCCCCCCCCCCGCCACCAAGTCCTCCAATATAGATCTAGTACAGTCTTGTTAATGACTGACTGAAAAAGGACCATTAAAAGATAAAATGAGTCATATTAAGCATTTTAAGAGTTTATTTGAACAAAATGTGATTAAATCAGGCAGCATCCAATCTGGCAAATAGAAAAGGAACTCCAAGAAGCTGTACAAAATAAAAGACTTTCATAGGCAAAAGGGAGCAGGAGCAAAGAAGTTGCATGTGGCAAAAAAGCAGGTTAGTTATGCAACGTTACTATCCTTTGGGAGATGGCAGAGGTCTATCCCAGACGAATGACCTAACTAGTGCTTATCAGGTGATTCCTGATTGACTGGTTTAAGATTCCATTTCTGGGAGTGCTGAAAGTGTAATCAAGTTGACTTTTGGTTTGGTGATGTGGGGCTTAGCATAAACAACTCCATTTTGTCCTGTTTTTAACAAACTGAAGCACTTTTTATTCCCCAACTCACAAGCATTTACTCCGTTTCCAAATTTTACTGCTAGAAACATCAATTACATGACATGGGATAATATACTTTTCTGTTTTGTAAGGTCCTATAAGTGACCTTCTCCCAGTATGGAAGATTAGTCTCAAGTTGTTGAATTTGACAGCCTAAGAGCACCAGGTGCCCAAGGACTGGAGATGGGGATCCAGGAGTGGAACTTAGGAGGGAGTAGGGAGTTGAAGTGGCACGAAGGACCAGGGAAGGGACACAGGCTTCAAGTATGTACTTTGCCATGCCACAGTTTTGCCGGTGACCAATGCAGGGTCCTCACCCTAGGATATTGTTCATACTGTGTCACAAGTGAGGTTGTAGATTACTTAAAGGAGGGTGGAAGACAACCTGAAACTAAAGATCTGAACTAGAAAGAACAGGAACTTAAATTTCAGCCAGAATCTTGGTCGCTTCTACAACACTGCCACCTTGTGGCTGTAGAACATTGCAGCTGGCAAACCTGAAGTGATAGGTTGGAAAAGCTGAGAAGTCATTACTTAGAACCAATTCTCATGTTCTATCTTAATTTGTACCTCCCTGGTCAAGGTATAAACATTTCCATCAACCCGAAGAGTGTCCTTATGCTACTTCCAATGGGTACTTCCCCTTCATCATTTTTCCAACCTCCATTAGATTTGCTGTTCTTAGGGATCATATAAATGGAATCCTACAGTACATCCCCTTTTGTGCGTGGTTCACAGTGTCTATGAGTTTCAACCATGCTGTTGCATGTAGTCAATTACTAGTAATGGTGTTCTCTAAATTTTACACAAACATTGAATTAGCAAATACTAGGTCATTGTTTCTAGGGGAAATATAGGAGTAGGTTCCTGTGAGTTTCAGTCATAACAATTTCATCACCTCATCAACACATATAAACAAACATACCAATATATATAAACATATATCAACTGATTAATACATGTAAACAAGCAAAATCAAAGCAAATCCTGTTTTGTGTGTATTTCTGTTTAAAGATGCCTTATTTAATATATATTGTTGATTCATTAGCGTGGAACTCACTGCCAAGAGCACTGCATGAACTACAATGCCTGAAAGAAGCTTATCCAACATATGTATTTTCTCTGTAAGGCACAGCACAGCCTTCTTGCACTTAGAAATGCTTAGTACTACAGCACTACACTTGGGCCATTTTGAACAGTGAAATCGCCATCAAAAATTTGAAAAAACACAGAATAGACCACAACAATAAGGCATGTTTACAGTATGAGGGCTGAAATAGACAGAACATGGCATTATTCATCCTCACTGGAAACATGCATGCCAGGCAATTCAGAGTTTTCACGACTCTATGTGTGTCCATGAATGACCATGAGTGCCATATTGATTTTAGGCTTTCACATACATTTTAGCAAATAGGAAAATTCTCAGTGACAGAATCCACAAATAGTGGTGATGAATTGTATCTATACTCTGTTCTTTTTTATTGCTGAGTAATAGTCCATCGTATGTATATGACGCTCTTTGTTTATCCATTCACCTATAGATGGAATTTGGCATTGTTTCCTATTTAGGGCTACTATGAAGTAGGGTTCTATAACCGTTCTTGTAGAAGCTATTTTGTGAAGATGTATGCATATTTCTCTCCAAGAGAAATATGCATGTTCAGCTTTATTAGAAACTTTCAAACAGTTTTGCAAAGTGATTTACCATTTTATACTCTTATCAGCAATATGAGAGTTTTACTTGTTCCACAGATTCACTTATACCTGCCACTGACAATCTTTTTAATTGTATTTGTTCTGGAGGGTGCGCACTGGTGGCTTTCATTTCTGTTTCCCCCGTGATTAATGATGCTGCACACCATTTTATACGTTTATTGACCATCTGTATATATTTCTTTATGAAGTCTCTTTTCAAGTTATTTTGTCCATTTTTAATTGGGATGTTTGTCTTTCTTATACTTAATATATAGGAGTTCTTCTTATATTCTGCATATAAGTCCTTTGTCAAATACATGCATTGTAACAAGTAATGTGACCATTTTCTCCCAGTGTGTGGTTTCCCTTTCCATTTACTTAATGGTGACTTGTGGTGAGTGAAAGTTTTAAATTTCAATTAAGTTTATTTTGTAAATTTTTTATTTAGGGTTACTGCTTTTTGTGTCCTATGAAATCTTTGCTTACTCCTAGGTAATGAAATCATTCTCCTATTTTTCCTAAAAGCTTTATAATTTTACCTTCCACATTTAGGTCTATAAGTCATCTGAAAATAGATTTTTGATATGACGTGAGTTAGAGATCAAGGTTGATTTTTTTTTCATACAGACATCCAATTTCTCAAGTACTGAAAGACTCTCCTTCTTGAATAGAAGCCTGCATCATTAATTTGAAATCTTTCTTCTTTTTAATAAATGTATTAAAGCTATACATTCCCCTCTTAATATTGCTTTAGCTGCACCTTATATATTTTGGTATGTTTTGTATTCATTGTTGAGCTAAAATACCTTCTAACATCCATTATAAACTTTCTTGACCCTTGGGTTACTTAGAAAGTGTTTCTTCATTTCCAAACATGTTGGAATTTTCTGGGTATCTTGTAGTTATTGATTTTTAGTTTAAAGGAATCCAATTCCCATATATTAGGTTGATGTCCCATAGCTCACTGGTGTTCTTTTTATTTTTAAAATTCCTTTTTTACCCCTGTGTTTCATGTTCAATAGTTTCTACGTTTATTGCTTCAAGTTGACTTTTTGTTATGAAATTTCGAATCCACTATTAATTTCATCCAGTGAATTCTTCATCTGAGACATTGTAGTTTTCATCTCTGAAATCTTATTTGAGTCTTGTGTATATTCCATGCCTCTATTAATGTAACATTGTATAAAAATTAAATTTTAAAACTTTAAAATAGTCAAGGCATTGGGTAAATTAATTAACTTAAATTATTGCCATGATCTCATTGATCTAGAGATTTGGTTTAGCTTGTGTGATAAAATTTTATACTTTTTAAGAAAATACATCTTTTCCTTCTTTTTTTTTTCTCCTCACTCACTAACATCATCTTCTCTTGTCTTTCAGGTATCCTTATTAATAATCTGCTGTGTATATTTCTTTATTCAAATTCATGCTCACTTATCCAAATACAATATAAACACATGCATACCTCCCCCCCACACACATGCTCATATATGCACACATGTATATATGGGGTCTTTTTTTCTCTGAAAAGATGGGATTGTATTATACAACTTCTCCCTTACTATCCTTGCTTAACAACGCCATGGAGAAATCCCTCCGGGTCATTTGGTAAGGTTTCCATTTATCTACCTTAATGACTGAATAATATTCCCTGTAGTAAACTGCATCCAACTATTCCACTATTTATGAACATTCTCTTATGTCTAGTTTTTATTTTGTGGTGTTTTGTTATTATTACTGCTATTTATCATACGTAACAATTATTATACATAGCATACATTATGTGCTATGTATATAACACATGCATTATGTGATATATATGTGTATATATATACTCGTACATATATATTTGTATAGCTTATCTATGGACTATGTCCCCAGAAGAGGAGAGGAGCATTTTCCAGTGAATATCTGCAGTTTTCATTTTTGTAGATCTTATCAGCTTGCTTTCCAAAATAGAACATCTGTTTTTATTTGTACCATCACTGCTTGGACTTCTGCTTCTGGCCAAGATGGAGTAACAGAGACTATATTTAACCTCCTTCCTGAAACAAACTAACAATCCAGACAAAATATATGGAAACAGTTTTAGACACTGGATGTTAGACAAGGAAAGACAGTGATTCCTGAGAGAAATAATGTGAAATGCTATATTTCTCTTTTGAATAAAAAATTTATTTATATATTAGAGTTATGTCAATTTTATGAATTGTTAACACGAATTTAAAAATCATTTTTTTACACAGAAGTTTCTTTTTCAACTGCCACAAACCAGTGTAACTGCATTGCCATCTAAGAAAATTAACAATAATTCCTAAATATCCAATTAATATTCAACTGTTTGCAGCTGTCCCTATCTTTTGTAGTTTTTTTTTTTTTTTTGAAGCTGACTTCTTTTTTTTATTTTCAAATTTTTATTTAAATTCTAGTTAGTTAACATATAATGTAATATTGTTTTTAGGAGTTGAATTTAGTGATTCATCACTTACATATAACACCCAGTGCTGATCCTAACAAGTACCCTCCTTAATGCCCATCACCCATTTAACCTATCCCCCCACCCACCTCCCTCCATCAACCCTCAGTTTGTTCTCTATCATGAAGAGTTTTTTTTATGGTGGGCCACAGGGTGGCTTAATCCATTAAGCATCCAACCCCTGATCCTGGCTCAGGTCATGATCTCATGGCTCATGAGTTTGAGCCCTGCATCAGCTCTGCACATGGAGAGCTGCTTGGGATTCTGTCTCTCCCTCTCTCTGCTCTTCCCTCTCTCTCTCTCTCTTAAAAGGAATAAATAAAACTTTTTTTAAAAAGAGGCTCTTATGGTTTGCTTCCTTCCCTCTTTTTTTTCCCATCCCATATGGTCATCTGTTTTGTTTCCTAAATTCCATATATGAGTAAAATCATATGATATTTGCCTTTTTTATAATTTACTTCGCTTAGCATAATACACACTAGCTCTATCCACATCATTGCAAATGGCAAGATTTCATTCTTTTTGATGGCTGGGTAATATTCCTGTGTGTGTGTGTGTGTGTATACACACACCACATATTCTTTATCCATTCATCAGTTGGTGGAAATTTGGGCTCTTTCCATAGTTTGGCTATTGTTGATAATGTTGCTGTAAACATTGGGATGCATGTACCCCTTCAAATCTGTATTTTTGTATCTTTTGGATAAACACCTAGTAGTGCAATTGCTAAATCACAGGGCAGTTCTATTTTTAACTTTTTGAGGAACCTCTGTCATGTTTTCCAGAGTGGCTGCACCAGTTTGCATTCTCACCAACAGTGCAAAAGGGTTCACATTTCTCTGCATCCTCGCCAACCTTTGTTGTTAACTGAGTTGTTAATTTTAGCCACTCTGACAGGTGTGAGGTGGTATCTCATTGTGGTTTTGATTTGCATTTCTCTGATGATGAGTGACATTGAGCATCTTTTCATGTGCCTGTTGGCCATCTGGATGTCTTCTTTAGAGAAGTGTCTATTCATGTCTTCTGCCCATTTCTTCACTGGATTATTTGTTTTTTGGGAGTTACGTAAATTCTTTATAAAGTTTGCATACTAATCCTTTTATCAGATATGTCATTTGAAAATATCTTCTCCCATCCCATAGGCTGCCTTTCGGTTTTGATGATTGTTTCCTTTGCTGTGAAGAAGCTTTTAATCTTGAAGTCCCAATAGTTCATTTTCCCTTTTGCTTCCCTTGCCTCTGGAGACACGTCAAGTAAGAAGTTGCTCTGGCTAACTCTGGAAAACAGTATGGAGGCTCCTCAAAAAATTAAAAATAGAACTACCCTATGGCCCAACAATTGCACTATTAGGTATATATCCAGGGGATACAGGTATGCTGTTTCGAAGGGGCACATGCACCCCCATGTTTATAGCAGCACTATCAACAATAGCCAAAGTGTGGAAAGAGCCCAAATGTCCATCGATAGATGAATGGATATGGTGGTATATAAATACAATGGAATATTACTCAGGGATCACAAAGAATAAAATCTTGCCATTTGCGACTACGTGGATGGAACTGGAGGGTATTATGCTAAGCGAAATTAGTCAGAGAAAGACAAATATCATATGACTTCACTCATATGGGGAATTTAAGATACAAAACAGATGAACACAAGGGAAGGGAAGCAAAAAAGAGTACAAAAACAGGGAGGGGGACAAATTGTAAGAGACTCTTGAATACAGAGAATAAACTGAGGATTGCTGTAGCGGTTGCGGGTGGGAGAATGGGCTAAATGGGCAAGGGACAGAAGGGCACTTGTTGGGATGAGCACTAGTTGTTATATGTGGGGGATGAGTCACCAGATTGTACTCCTGAAATCATTATTGCACTATATGCTCACTAACTTGGATGTAAATTAAAAAATAAATAGAAGAAAAAAAAAGGAAGTTGTTTCGACTGAGGTCAAAGAGGTTGCTGCTTATGTTCTCCTCTAGGATTTTAATGGTTTCCTGTCTCACACCGATATCTTAAATCCATTTTAAATTTATTTTTGTGTATAGTGTAAGAAATGGTCCTGTTTCATTCTTTTACATGTTGCTGCCCAGTTTCCCCAATACCATTTGTTAAAGAAACTGTCATTTTTCCATTGGATATTCTTTCCTGCTTTGTCAAACATTAGTTGACCATAGAATTGTGGATTCATCTCTGGGTTTTCTATTCTGTTCCATTGATCTATATGTCTGTTTTTGTGCCAGTACCATACTGTCCTGATTACCTCAGCTTTGTAATATAACTTGAAGTCTGGAATTGTGATGTCTCCAGCTTTTATTTTATTTTTCAAGATTGCTTTGGCTATTTTGGGTCTTTTGTCCTTCAATATAAAGCAGGTCTTAGGTCTGTGAAATATGCTGGTGGTATTTTGATTTTTTTTAATTTTTTAAACATTTTTATTTATTTTTGAGAGACAGAGACAGAGTGTGAGTGGGGGAGGGGCAGAGAGAGAGGGAGACACAGAATGCAAACCTGTAGGCTGTAGGCTCCATGCTGTCAGCACAGAGCCTGACATGGGGCTCGAACTCATGAACCGCGAGATCATGACTTGAGCTGAAGTCGGATGCCTAACAACTGAGCCACCCAGGCGCCCCATGATAGTGGTATTTTGATAGGAATTGCATTGAATGTGTGGATTGTTTTGAGGAGTATAGACATTTTAACAATATTCCTTCTTCCAATCCAGGTGATGGAATGTTTTTTCCCATTTCTATGTGTTATCTTTAATTTCTCTCATTGTTTTACAGTTTTCAAAATATAGATCTTTTACCTCTTTGGTTGGGTTAATTCTGAGGTATCTTAGGGATTTTGGTGCAATTATAAATGGGATTGATTCCTTGATTTCTCTGTGTGCTGCTTCATTATTGGTGTATAGACCCATCTATTTGCTGTCTGCAAGAGACTCATTTTAGACCTGAGGACACCTTCAGATTGAAAGTGAGGGGATGGTGATCAATCATGCTACTGGAAGTCAAAAGAAAGCTGGAGTAGCCATACTTGTATCAGACAAACTAGACTTTAAATTAAAGGCTGTAACAAGAGATAAAGAAGGGCATTATATAATAATTACAGGGTCTATCCATCAGGAAGAGCTAACGATTATAAATGTCTATGTGCCGAATACGGGAGCCCCCAAATATGTAAAACAATTACTCACAAACATAAGCAACCTTATTGATAAGAATGTGGTAATTGCAGGGGACTTTAATACCCCACTTACAACAATGAAGAGATCATGTAGACACAGGATCAATAAAGAAACAAGGGCCCTGAGTGATACATTGGATCAAGTGGACTTGACAGATATATTTAGAACTCTGCATCCCAAAGCAACAGAATATACTTTCTTCTCAAGTGCACGTGGAACATTCTCCAAGATAGATCACATACTGACTGGGTCACAAAACAGCCCTTCATAATTATAAAAGAATTGAAATCATACCATGCACACTTTCAGACCACAATGCTATGAAACTTGAAATCAACCACAGGAAAAAGTCTGGAAAACCTCCAAAAGCATGGAGGTTAAAGAACACCCTGCTAAAGAATGAATGGGTCAAACAGGCAATTAGAGAAGAAATTTTAAAAAAATGTAGAAACAAATGAAAATGAAAATACAACAATCCAAATGCTTTGGGATGCAGCAAAGGCAGTCCTGAGAGGAAAATATATTGCAATCCAGGCCTATCTCAAGAAACAAGAAAAATCCCAAATACAAAATCTAACAGCACACCTAAAGGAACTAGAAGCAGAACAGCAAAGACACCCCAAACCCAGCAGAAGAAGTGAAATACTAAAGATCAGAGAAGAAATGGACAATATAGAATCTAAAAAACTGTAGAGCAGATCAATGAAACCAAGGGTTGGTTTTTTGAAAAAATTAACATAATAAACCTCTAGCCAGGCTTCTCAAAAAGAAAAGGGAGATGACCCAAATAGATAAAATCATGAATGAAAATGGAATTATTACAACCAATTCCTCAGCATACAAGCAGTTATCAGGGAACACTATGAAAAATTATATGCCAACAAACTGGACAACCTGGAAGAAATGGGCAAATTCCTAAGCACCCACACACTTCCAAAACTCAAACAGGAAGAAATAGAAAACTTGAACAGACTCATAACCAGGGAAGAAATTGAATCATTTATCAAAAACCTCCCAACAATTAAGAGTCCAGGACCAGATGGCTTCCCTGGGGAATTCTACCAGACATTTAAAGCAGAGATAATACCCATCCTTCTCAAGCTGTTCCAAAAAATAGAAGGGGAAGGAAAACTTCCAGACTCATTCTATGAAGCTAGCATTACTTTGATTCCTAAACCAGACAGAGACCCAGCAAAAAAAGAGAACTACAGGCCAATATCCCTGATGAATATGGATGCAAAACTTCTCAACAAGATACTAGCAAATCGAATTCAACGGCATATAAAAAGAATTATTCATCATAGTCAAGTGGGATTCATTCCTGGTCTGCAGAGCTGGTTCAACATTTACAAATCAATCAATGTGATACATCACATTAATAAAAGAAAAGATAAGAACCATATGATCCTATCAGTCGATGCAGAAAAAGCATTTGACAAAATTCAGCAACCTTTCTTAATAAAAACCCTCAAGAAAGTCAGGATAGAAGGAACATACTTAAACATCATAAAAGCCATTTATGAAAAGGCCACAGCTAATATCATCCTCAATGGGGAAAAACTGAGAGCTTTCCCCCTGAGATCAGGAGCACGACAGGGATGTCCACTCTCACCGCTATTGTTTAACATAGTGTTGGAAGTTCTAGCATCAGCAATCAGGCAACAAAAGGAAATCAAAGGCATCAAAATTAGCAAAGAGGAAGTCAAGCTTTCACTTTTTGCAGATGACATGATATTATACATGGAAAACCCGACAGACTCCACCAAAAGTCTGCTAGAACTGATACATGAATTCAGCAAAGTCGCAGGATACAAAATCAATGTACAGAAATCAGTTGCATTTTTATACACCAATAATAAAGCAAAAGAAAGAGAAATAAGGAAACTGATCCCATTCACAATTGCACCAAGAAGCATAAAATACCTAGGAATAAACCTAACCAAAGATGTAAAAGATCTGTATGTTGAAAACTATAGAAAGCTTATGAAGGAAATTGAAGAAGATACAAAGAAATGGAAAAACATTCTGTGCTCATGGATTGAAAGAATAAATATTGTTAAAATGTCAATACTACCCAAAGCAATCTACACATTCAATGCAATCCTAGTCAAAATTGCACCAGCATTCTTCTCGAAGCTAGAACAAGCAATCCTAAAATTTCTATGTAACCACAAAAGACCCCGAATAGCCAAAGTAATATTGAAGAAGAAGACCAAAGTGGGAGGCATCACAATCCCAGACTTTAGCCTCTACTACAAAACTGTAATCATCAAGACAGCATGGTATTGGCACAAAAACAGACACAGAGAACAATGTAATAGAATAGAGACTCCAGAAGTGGACCCACAAAAGTATGCCCCACTAATCTTTGACACAGCAGGAAAGAACATCCAATGGAAAAAAGACAGTCTCTTTAACAAATGGTTCTGGGAGAACTGGACAGCAACATGCAGAGGAATTAAACTAGACCACTTTCTTACACCATTCACAAAAATAAACTCGAAATGGATAAAGGACCTGAATGTGAGACAGGAAACCATCAAGACACTAGAGGAGAAAGCAGGAAAAAACCTCTCTGACCTCAGCCGCAGCAATTTCTTACCTGACACATCTCCAAAGCAAGGGAATTAAAAGCAAAATGAACTATTGGGACCTCCTGAAGATAAAAAGCTTCTGCACTGCAAAGGAAACAATCAACAAAACTAAAAGGCAACCGATGGAATGGGAAAAGATATTTGCAAATGACATATCATACAAAGGGCTAGTATCCAAAATCTATAAAGAACTCACCAAACTCTACACCCGAAAAACAAATAATCCATGAAGAAATGGGCAGAAGACATGTATAGACACTTCTCTAAAGAAAACATCCAGATGGCCGACAGGCACATGAAAAGATGCTCAACGTCACTCCTCATCAGGGAAATAGAAATCAAAACCACACTCAGATCTCACGCCAGTCAGAGTGGCTAAAATGAACAAATCAGGAGACTGTAGGATGTGGAGAAATGGGAACCCTCTTGCATTGTTGGTGGGAATGCAAACTGGTGCAGCCACTCTGGAAAACAGTATGGAGGTTCCTCAAAAAATTAAAAATAGATCTATCCAATGACCCAGCAATAGCACTGCTAGGAATTTACCAAAGGGATACAGGAGTGCTGATGCATAGGGGCACTTGTACCCCAATGTTTATTGGCCAAATTATGGAAAGAGCCTATGTGTTCATCAACTGATGAATGGATAAAGAAATTGTGGTTTATATATGCAATGGAATACTACTTGGCAATGAGAAAGAATAAAATATGGCCTTTTGTAGCAATGTGGTTGGAACTGGAGAGTGTTATGCTAAGTGAAATAAGTCAGGCAGAGAAAGACAGATACCATATGTTTTCACTCTTATGTGGATCCTGAGAAACTTAACACAAGACCATGGGGGAGGGAAAGGGGGGAAAAAAAGTTAGAGAGGGAGGGAGCCAAACCATAAGACTCTTAAAAACTGAGACTCTTATAAACTGAGGGCTGATGGGGAGTGGGAGGGAGGGGAGGCTGTGTGATGGGCATTGAGGAGGGCACCTGTTGGGAGGAGCACTGGGTGTTGTATGGAAACCAATTTGACAATAAATTTCATATTAAAAAAAAAAGAAATGCAACAGGTTTCTGTATATTGATTTTGTATCCTTTGACTTTACTGAATTTGTGTATCAGTTCTAGCAATTTTTAGGCGGAGTCTTTTGGTTTTCTATATAGAGTATCATGTCATCTGCAGATAGTCAAAATTTGACTTCTTCCTTGCTGATTTGTATGCCTTTTATTTCTTTTGTTGTCTGATTGCTGAGGCTAGCACTTCCAGTACTATGTTAAATAACAATGGTGAGAGTGGAAATCCCTGACTTGTTTCTGACCTTAGAGGAAAAGCTCTCAATTTTTGCCCACTGAGGATATTAGCTATGAGGTTTTCGTATGTGGCCTTTATGATGTTAAGGTATGTTCCCGGTAACCCTACTTTGTTGAGGATTTTTATCATGAATGGGTATTATACTTTGTCAAATGTTTTTTTCTGTATTATTGGGAGGATCATATGGTTCTTATCCTTTTTTTTTTATTAATGTGGTGTATCACATTGATTGATTTGCTAACATTGATCCCCCCTTGCAGCCCCAAATAAAATCACTTGATCATGGTGAATGATTCTTTTAATGTAGTGTTGGATTCAATGTGTTAGTTTTTTGCTGAGAACTTTTGCATTTATGTTCATCAGGGATATTGGCCTGCAGTTTTCTTTTTGAATGGAGTCTTTATCTGGTTTTAGAATAAGTGTAATTCTGGCCTCATAGAATAAGTTTGGAAGTTTTCCTTCCATTTCTGTTTTTTAAAATGATTTGAGAAAAAGAAGTATTAAACTCTAAGTGTTTGGTAGAATTCCCCTGTGAAGCCATCTGGCCCTGGTCTTTTGTTTGATGGGAGAATTTATATTACTGATTCAATTGCTTTGCTGGTTATCAGTCTGTTCAAGTTTTTTCTTCCTGTTTCAGTCTTGGTAGTTTATATGTTTCTAGGAATTTATCCATTTCTTCCTGGCTGTCTGATTTGTTAGCGTATAGTTTTTCATAATATTCTCTTACAATTGTTTGTACTTCTCTAGTGTTGGTTATTTTTCCTCTCTCATTTGTGATTTTATTTATTTGGGTACTCTCTCATTTCTTTTTGATAAATTTGACTAGGTAGTTAATCAACTTTATTAATTTTTTCAAAGAACCTGTTCCTGGTTTCAGTGATCTGCTTTACTGGTTTTTCATTTGTTTCTATATTGTTTATTTCTGCTCTAATCTTTATTATTTCCCTTCTGCTGGCTTTAGGCTTCATTTGTATTTCTTTTTCTAGCTCCTTTAGGTGTAAGATTAGCTTGTTTGAGACTTTTCTTGCTTCTTGAGGTAAGCCTGTATCTATATACCTCCCTCTTATGGCCACTTTTGCTGCATCCCAAAGGTTTTGGGCTGCGGTATTTTTATTTTCATTTCTTTTCATGTACTTTTTAAATGTTTTCTCTGATTTCCTGGTTGACCTATTCATTCTTTAGTAGCATGGTCTTTAACCTCCATGTATCTGTGGTCTTTCTGAATTTATTCTTATGGTTGACTTCCAGTTTCATAGCATTGTGGTCAGAAAAGATGCATGATATACTCTGAATCTTTCTGAACTTGTTGAGGCCTGATTGTAATCTAGTATATGATTTATTCTGGAGAATCTCCCATGTGCACTTGAAAAGCATGTATATTCTGATGCTTGAGGATGGAATGTTCTTAATATATCTGTTAAATCCATCTGGCCCAGTGTGTCATTCAAAGCCATTGTTTCCTTTTTGATTTTCTGCTTAGACGATCTGCCCATTGATGTAAGTGGGGTGTTAAAGTCCCATACTAATATTGTATTATTATCAATGAGTTTCTTTATGTTTTTTATTAATTGATTTATATATTTGGGTACTTCCAAGTTGGAGGCATAAATATCTATAATTGTTAATTTTTTGTTTGTTTGTTTGTTTTTTTATTTATTTATTGAGAGAGGGGAGAGAGAGAGAGAGAAAGCCTGGGAGGAGCAGAGAGAAAGAGAGAGGGAGAAAGAAATACCAATGCAGGGCTCCAACTCACGAACTGTGAGATCATGAACTGAGTCCAAACCAAGAGTCGGATGCTTAACTAAGTCACCTACATGCCCCTAAAAGTGTTAGATCTTCTTGATGGACAGACCCCTTAAGTATGATGTGATGCCCTTGTTCATCTCTTGTTACAGTCTTTGGTTTAAAATTTAGTTTGTCTATGATAAGTATGGTTCATCGGCTTTCTTTTGACATTCATTAGCATGATAGATGGTTCTCCATCCCCTAACTTTCAATCTGCAGGTGTCTTTAAGTCTAAAATGAGTCTCTTGTAGGCAGCATATAGATGGATCTTGTTGTTTCATCCATTCTCATACCCTATGTCTTTTGATTGGAGCAGTTAGTCCATTTACATTCAGAGTGACCATTGATAGAATGAATTTAGTGCCATTGTGTTACCTGTAGAGTTGGTGTTTTTTGGTGATGTTTTCTGTCCCTTTCTAGTCTTTGTTGCTTTTGATCTTTTTTCTGCACTCAAAGAGTCCCCTTTAATATTTCTGCAGGGCTGGTTTAGTGGTCATAAACTCCTTTAGTTTTTGTTTGTCTGGGAAACCCTTTATCTCTCCTTCTATTCTGAATGACAGGCTTGCTGGATAAAGTATTCTTGGCTACATATGTTTCCCATTCAGCATATTGAATATATCCTGCCCTTCCCTCTGGCTTGCCAAGATTCTGTATACAGATCTGCTGTGAACCTGATTTGTCTTCTCTTGTAACTCAAGGATTTTTGTCCTTCTATTGCTTTCAGGATTCTTTCCTTATCTTTGTATTTTGGGATTTGACTATAATATGGCTTGGTGATGGCTGGCATTTGTTCAATTTAATGGGGGTTATCTGTGCTTCCTGGACTTCAATGTCTGTTTTCTTCCTCAGATTAGGGAAGTTTTCAGCTATAATTTGCTCAGATAAACTTGCCTCTTTTTGTCTCTCTTCTTCTGGGACTTCTATGTTATAAATATTTTTATGCTTGGAGTTGCTTAGTTCCCTAAGTCTAAATTCATGATATAATACTTTTCTTTCCCTCTTCTTTTCAGCTTCATTATTTTCCATAATTCTGTCTTTTATATCATGGATTCATTCCTCTACCTTGTCCATCCTCATTGTCATTGCATCCAGTTGGCTTTGCATCTTGGTTATAGAATTTTTTATTTCAGACTGACTAGTTTTTAGTTCTTTTATCTCTATAGTAAGGGATTCTTTAGCATCTTCCATGCTTTTCTCAAGCCTAGCTAGTATCCTTATGATTGTTATTTTTCTGGTTCAGGCATCTTATTTACATCTGTGTTAATTAACTCCCTGGCTGTTACTTCTTCCTGTTCTTTCTTTTGGGGTGAATTACTCTGTCTTATCATTTTGTCTAAGTCACTGTTTTTTGTATGATTGTTAGAAAAGCCTATTATATTCCTGCTCCTGGAAGTAATGGCTATATAAGAAGAGATCCTATACTCTTTGGGCCTGGTGCTTCAGGAGGTGTTTCAGAGTGTGCATTCTGCTTTGTGTTTTGGCTGCTCCTATCCCGGGTAAGTCCTCTGCAGAGTTTCTCCTTGCCTGCCTGCAGTTGGGGTGGGGGGTTTGGGCACTGTTTGGACATTGTGCACTGTGTGGCAAGTTTTAACCAGGTGTGTTTTGATCTTCTTGTTAAAAGAAGCTAGATCCTATTTCCTCTGGAGCTGAAGCTTTCCAGCACTCTATGATCATTAGACTTGTTGTACATGAGGGGTTTGTGATGGTCTTCTGGGGAAGGGCCTGCTGCACTGATTCTTAGGTGGACTTGCCCTAGTGGAGATGCAGGGCAGAGGGGGGTAGTGCTTGGTGTAAGTACCTCCAGCCTCCACTGAGGGGCACTTTGTTTCTCACTGAAGTCAGTCAGTGCTGATGAGCAGAGGTGTCACCCCACTCTCTCCTCCCAAGAGCAGAGGGAGTGTGCACCCACCACTCTTCAGGAAGCCCTCACAGAAGAGCAAACAACCTCCCCTCTTGTGTCCCCAGCTTCTGTCAGATCCCTGCCTTCACCCTGAGTCTGAGCCATTTGCCTGCCAGGTGGCATAGCACTCCTGTGTTTTATCTCAGGCAAATGACTGGGTTTCAAAACTCCAAATTTCAGGGATGTGTGAGGCACAGACCCACACTGGTCCTCTGGGGAAGGGTCTCAGCACTCTATGGCCAGTTCCAGTTTTTCCCAGAAAAGCAGCCCTATAACCATGTAGCAGTTCAGAGTTTATGGCAAAAAGCAACAAAAAGCTGACACCAAGGTTTGCAGCCCTCAGCAAGTGTCTCTGTTTCTCTGTTAGTGAACAGGGCAGCACGTTGGCTTCTGCTGGCTCTTTTGTCTCCAGATAGGCCATGCTACCACTCCCAAATGCACTCCAAGAGG
Organism: Panthera tigris; assembly: GCF_018350195.1. Taxonomy (NCBI): domain Eukaryota; kingdom Metazoa; phylum Chordata; class Mammalia; order Carnivora; family Felidae; genus Panthera; species Panthera tigris. Next base: position 151,639,343 of record NC_056661.1, read on the forward strand.
GGGAACTATTTCTCCCCGTGTGACCCAATGGATCTTCAGACCACGCTGCCCATTCTAGGCCTCCACCCTCCTTCTCCATAGGAACACAGCTAAGCCTGCCAGGTACAACCCTGGCAATAGCACAGACTTCTAAAACTTCAGACTTTGAGCTCCACTGCTTACAAAAACTTGTGATAGTCAGCCCCTTTCCTTTTCCCAGCCAATGGTTTTGGGAGAGAGTTTTTCTTGTGTAATCCTCTGCACGCTGCTTTCACTCTATCTCTGTCTTTCTAACTCCTCTCTCCATGATCAGGGATCCCTCCCCACAATTCTTTTCTCCTCCAGATCAATTCTCTGAAACTCCTACCTTCCACAGTGTGGCCATTCTTATACCTCTCAGTCCTGAGATCAATTTCTTGGGTGTTTGGAATGATTGGATATTTATATAGCTATGTTCAACGGATGAGGCAAGCTTAAGGCCCCCTATTCCTCTGCGATCTTACGTCCTCTTTCTTTTCTTTTTTAAGTTGGGATCCAATCAAGATTGACACATTATATTTATTAGTGATTTATTACTGATTTTTTTTTAGTCTCTTTTAATCCAGAATATTTTTCCTATCTTTTCTTCTTTCATGGCATTGGCTTTATGAAGAGACAAGACCAGTCGCCTTAAAGAATCACTCATATTTGAGATTTATATGCTTGTTTTTCATGGTAATTTAAAATTATGTACATTGGAAAGTGAGTCCTGAGGCTTGTTAGATCCAAGTTAAAAATACTGGGCAAAAGTGCCCAAAAGAGTGATAATGAGTTACTCACAATCGTATCATTAAGCAAATAATGACAAGTGGTGGTATTCTTAGTATATGTCAAATTTTATTATTTCATTAAGATGGTAGTTGCTAGCTCACACTGATATAAAGATATATTTTTCTCTCTGGGGTAATATTTTGCCACCGATATTACTACTAAAAATAAAACCATTGACAAAGGAGTAAGGTTTATCTGCAGTTCCCTCACTTTCAATATCATTCTTTTTTTTTATCCTTAATCTATGTCTCACCAAAAATGTACAGAGTTCTAGGGGCACCTGGGTGACTCAGTCACTTAAGCAGCTGGCTCTTGATTTTGGCTCAGGTCATGATCTCATGGTTGTGGGATCAAGCCCCACTGAGCATGGAAGCTGCTTAGGATTCTCTCTCTCCCTCTCTCTCTCTGCCCCTCCCCCCAAAAATAGATAAATAAACTTAAAAAAAATTTTTTATTTTGCCACAGTAATCTTGTTGCCCAATATACTTGGAAGTAGAGGTTTCACAACCACTGTGATATTCACCTAAATTAATTATTTAATGGAAGTTGCAAAATGCTGATATTGTAATTCTTACATGACATGCCTACATTCTTCAGTAAATAAGGGTCATCTCTCACCAAGTGGAGATGACTGTTCCTTCCCAAAAGCAGAAGGAAAGTTTAATTATTTTTCTTTAACTGCCAATTTCTATTATATCTTGTTTAACAATTGTCTGCAGTGGTCCTCTGTGACTTTTTTCCTGCTTTTTTTTTTTTTAAGTAACTTTGGATTCGTGAAGTTGTATTTATTTAAAGTTTACATAACCACCAATATTTTTGATAATAAAATTGTCCCAAATTTTACCAGTGGCAGCTCCTGCAAACTGACTTCTGTCCTTTTGATGTCATCCTTTTGATGCTTCCTTCTCTTTGGCATATCCAGAAATGACCTTGTTCTTTCCCACTCCAGTCCATATTCAACCATATTTCTGAAGACCCCTAATTCCCTAGAGTGGGGAAAAGTATGTAGATATCCATATCTGAGCTCTAGGTGTCCCACTGCTAGAATGTCATTGCTTTGAGATCCTTTCAATATGCAGAATATATGCAAATATTTTAAACTTGAATTTATATTGGTATATCCAACTCAGATTTAATATGATTATTTATTCATCCCTCTCCAACACTGAAAATCTTGCTTTACCTTAAAATAAACATAAAATATTTTCAAAATTATAACCGATATTACTACTAAAAATAAAACCATTGACAAAGGAGTAAGGTTTATCTGCAGTTCCCTCACTTTCAATATCATTCTTTTTTTTTATCCTTAATCTATGTCTCACCAAAAATGTACAGAGTTCTAGGGGCACCTGGGTGACTCAGTCACTTAAGCAGCTGGCTCTTGATTTTGGCTCAGGTCATGATCTCATGGTTGTGGGATCAAGCCCCACTGAGCATGGAAGCTGCTTAGGATTCTCTCTCTCCCTCTCTCTCTCTGCCCCTCCCCCCAAAAATAGATAAATAAACTTAAAAAAAAATTTTTAAATGTTTATTTATTTTTGAGACAGAGAGAGACAGAGCATGAACAGGGGAGGGTCAGAGAGAGGGAGACACAGAATCTGAAACAGGCTCCAGGCTCTGAGCTGTCAGCACAGAGCCTGACACGGGGCTCAAACTCACGGACCGCGAGATCGTGACCCGAGCCGAAGTCGGCCGCTTAACCGACTGAGCCACCCAGGCGCCTTTTTTTTTTTTAAATGTTTATTTATTTTTGAGACAGAGAGAGACAGAACTAAAAAATTTTTTTAAAAAGATGTACAGAGTTCTGTGTTCAAAAGTCACTTGGAATAATTCTTTTATCTCTGAGATTATGTTATCAAATAGACATACAGTTAGGTTCATTTGTTTCCTTTTTTTTTTTATTTTAAGGCTTCCATTATTCCTTTTATGATTTAGTTTTTTTTAACATGAAAAATACATACTTTTAAGGTGTAAATTATGTAAAAAATATATATACTCACAGATTTGCTTCTACTCTAAAGCCTTTCACCAGGACTCCAAACTATCACCATCTCCACCAGAGGGAATTATTTTTACTCATTTCTAGTTTTTCATTCTAGAGTTTCTCTTTCAAAAATCTTTCCTCAGCTTGCATCTTATAATCAATTAAATATAGCATATCTGTGCCAAGCAATATACATTTTAGTTCTGATGGCTTCTGAACTTCACAGAAAAGGTATGCTACTATCTGTTGTTTTCTAGAACTCTTTTGTCACTCAGTATTCTATTATGAGATTTGTGCATGTTGTTCTGTGTAGCTATTGTTCTCTCATTTTCACTGAAGTATACTGTTCCATTGTGTGAACATACCACAAATCATTTATCCTCCTACCAATACATTTGGTCATTCATGGGGTTTTTTCCTATTATGTATATACTCTCACAAATATTCTTATTCATGTTACCTGGTTCATGTTACCTCATGTAACCTAGTTCATGAGGAAGACTTTTTCACCTATTCAAGATGAACTTTACAGAATGCTCCACCATAGTAAAAATGGTAGAAACTTCTGGTTTCCAGTCCAGGATGTAAGAAGCCTAGAAGTCATCATTCCCATCCACACAAGAAAAAACTGAACACATTGAAAATCAATCTCTTCTTAGATCCATCAGAGAACTGAGGTAATAGGCAAACCCCAAACTGAGGACACAGGCAGATATAGACAACCACAAATTATTAGAGTAAAAACTTTATACAGGAACCAGTCCTGGGGTAGGGAAACCTGAACTGTAACTAATAAATTGCTACAGGCTCACTGTGGACAATTTTGAGAATGAAAAACTTAGAGCAGGAGAAGTCTTAGGAGAGACCCCACGTGTTTGTGAGCCCAACGTCCGGGAACTCAACCAAGTTCTCACAGTGAAGATCAGCAAAAAATCTTCCCATGCTTCTCGCAGAGAGAGGGGGAAAGTATCATGGTCATCTTAGTAAGCCTTGGCTTCAAAAGAAGTCATTGTGCCAGAGCATAACTGACCTTGGGGAAGGGAAATACAACTCTAGCCCCATCTAGCCTTCTGTTCTACCTAAAGGTGGGTGGGGGAGATTGAGAAGTACTTGTAAAGGTCATAGCCCAGGGGCACAGGCTTACTAAGACCAAGACCTAATCATAGGACTAAAGACCACTTCCCGTCCCCTGTACCTTACCACATCAATAGTGTTCTGTATAATAATTGGATTACAACAGAAAGAACCACAAGTCTCAGACTTTATTTAAGAAGAAATATCTAGGGAACCCCAAAAAACAGCAGGCAAGACAAAAATCAGACACCAGGGAAATTTTATCATCTGACATCTACAGGTACAACCAACAGCAAATATACTGTAACCCCTCATCAGATAAACCTAAAATCTCACTCTAAAAGCCTATTTATTCCATTCACTTAGCCCAGTATATCATGTCCAACTGTCAACAAATAATTACATAGGCATGCTGAAGACAAAAAACACACTTTAAAGGGACAGAGCAAGCATCAGAACCCGACTCAGATATGGCAGAGATATGGGAATCATCAAACCAGGAATTTAAAACAACTATGGTTAATTAACCATAGTTAATGCTAAGCACTCTAAAAATGCAAAGATGAAGAACAGATCAATAATGTAAGCAGAGAGACAGTGTTGAGAGTTTAACTAAGCTACTCCATGATATTGCTGCCTCGCCATCTATTTTGTGTGGTCAGATGGCCCACAGGGGTGTTGAACTGATACTAGCCACTACTGCAAGCACATGCCCTAGATAACAAGCCTCAGAGTCACAAGTAAATGTAAGCTCCTGATATGACCTCCCAATCACTCTGGTAATGAGCATTCTTTCCGCTTCCCAGGACCTGCTCTGTGTGCCTCTTAGATAAGGCCCCTGTGAAGCTTGCCAAAACCTCACTTTTGGGGGGTTTGAACTGACGAATCTAGTCTTAGCCTAGGAATCACAAAGCACTTCACCCACTGACTTTAATAAAGGCATATGCCCCAGGTCCTGCACTGCTCTGCCTGTAGTCTGCCTTGACTTCCCTGTGTAGCCCCTCAAGGCATGCTATGTTCCTCCTCTAGGAACTGTGAGTAATAAACTCTATTTCACTTTCCCTTGCATTCTTCTGTTGAACTATGGCTCACCATTTAACACCTGGAGGCTCTATTTAACACATGTTAATTTAGCCAAGTCACAACATACGGAAACCCTAAAAAGGAATCAAAGGAAATGTTGGAACTCAAAAACACTGTAACAGAAATGAAGAATGCCTTTCATGGGGTCATCAATAGATTGGACACAGGCAAAGAAAAAAATCAGTAAGCATGATGAAATGTCACTCAAAACTTCCCAAACTAAAATGCAAAGTGAAAGAAAGAACAGAATATCCAAGAACTATGGGACAATTTACAAGAAGTAGAACACATGTGGGAAGAAAATACCAGATGGAGAAGAGATAAGAAACAGAAGTACTCGAAGCAACAATGACTGAGAATTTCCCAAAGTAATGACAGACAACAAAGCACAGATCTAGGAAGCTCAGAGAAAAGTACTATATTTAGGAATATCATATTTCAACTGCAGAATATCAAAGACAAACAGAAAGTCTTAAAAGAAGCCACAGGGCATGGGAAAGAGGGAAACTTTACTTATAGAGAGGCAAGGATAACAATTACCCTGGACTTCTCTTCAGGAATCATATAAGCAAGAAAAGAGTGGAGTGAGATGTTAAAGCATTGAAAGAAAAAACCACCAACCTAGAATTATGTACCCTGAGAAACTGTCCTTCAAAAATAAAGAAAAATTAAAGACTTTCTCAGACAAACAAAAATTGATCAGATTTGTTACCAGTAGACCTATTTCAAAAGAAAAGTTAAAAGAAATTCTTAAAGCATAACATATAGAGATGTTGAATCACTATGATGTACACCTGAAACTAACGTAACACTGTGTGAACTACACTCAGATAACAAAAATTTTTAAATAAGAAAATAAAATAAAATAATTCTCCAGAAAAAAATGATATAGGTCAGAAATTCAGATCTACATAAGGTAAGAAAGAAAAGTGGAGAAGGAATAAATGAAGGTAAAAGAAGATATTTTTCTTATTCTTCTTGATCACTGTTCAAAATAATAACAGCAACAATGTATTTGGTGATTAGGGCTTATAGACAAGTGAACTGAATGGCAGCAATATTATAAGATTGAAAGGGTGGAATTGGAAATACTTTGTTATAAGATATTTTCACTGCTCCTAAAGTGGTATAGTGTTATTTGACAGAGGACTTGAATTAGTGATTAATTTATACTGCAAAATGAGAGGTAACCAATAAAAAAGTTTTTAAAAAGGAGAATTTTGACAAGTTAATAAAAGAGAGAAAATGAAATTATATAAAATGCTCTATGAAAATCATAATAGGCAGAAAAATAAATGAAGATTTTAAAAAGAACCAACAAAGAACAAGAACAACAAACAGAAAATAGTAACAAATATGGCAGATATTAATCGAACTATAGTGGTTTAAATACACAAGTGGAATTTAATAATAAATAAATAAATACATAAATGAATAAATAAAAGATAGAGACTCTAACAGTAGATACACACACACAAGACACAACTATACGTTGTCTACAAGAGCCACTTTATAAATGGTTATATAAATACAGATTAAAGACAGATTAAAAATATATATATATATTTTAAAGACAGATTAAAATAAAGGAATAGAGGTACATAGCAGCTGACATAAATTAAAAGAAAGTGAGAGTAGTTATATTGATTTCAGACAAAGCAGACTTCAGAGCAAAGGGAGGCATTTCATAATGGTAGAAAGGCTGATTCTCCAAGAAAATTTAATTCCTTATGTATGTGTACCCGACAACAGTTAGACTAATGTTTTTTTAAAAAAAGCCACAAAATACATGATGCGCAACTGATAGAACTTCAAGGAGAAATAGATGAATCCACTATTATATTTGGAGAATTCAACACCCCTCTGTCAAAAATGAGAAGAAGGCAGACCATCAGTAAGGATATAACTGAGCTGACAGAACCATCAGCCACCTGGATCTAATTAACATCTATAGAATATGTCATCCAAAAACAGAAAAATGCACATACTTTTCAAGCTTATATGGAATATTCACCATGAGAGATCACATCTGGGCCACAAAACACACCTTAATAATAATTTTTTCCCTTTATTTTGAGGGGCGGGGGGAGTGTACAAGCAGGGAAGGGGCAGAGAAAGAGGGAGAGAGAATTCTAAGCAGGCTCTGCACTGTCAGTGCAGAGCCAGGCATGGGGCTTGATCTCCCGAATTGTGTGATTATGATCTGAGCCGAAATCAAGAGTTGGATGCTTAACCGACTGAGCCACCCAGGCACCCCGCACCCTTAATAATCTTAAATACATAAAAATTACACAAAATATGCTCTCAGACTACAATGGAATTAGAAACTAGAAAAAAAACTAGAAACTAATAATAGAAAGGTAATTGAAAACCTCTCAGATACTTGGAGATTAAACAATACACTTGAAATAACACATGGATCAAAGAAATCTCAAAAGAAATTTTTAGATATCTTGAAATAAATGAAAATGAAAATACAGCTTATCAAAATTTGTGGGATACAGTAAGAGCAGTGCTTTGAGGGAAATTTAGAGCACTGAACACATATGTTAGAAAAGAAGGAAGATCTAAAATCAAAATCTAAGCTTCTACATTAGGAAACTAGAGAATAAAGAGCAAATTAAATTGAAAATAAATACACTAAAAGATACAATAAAAATGACAGCAGAAATCAATGAAATTGAAAATAGGAAATCAATAGAGAAAATCAATGAAACCAAATGCCGATTCTTTAAAAAAAAAAAAAAAAATCAATGAAAGTGATAACCCCCTAGCCAGGTTTACTCAGACAAAAAAGAGAGAAGAGACAAATTGCCAAATTAAAGAGAGACCATCATTACTGATGCCATGGGATTAGATGCCCTAGACCCAGATGATTTCAGTGGCAAATTCTACCAAATATTTAATGAAGAAATTGTACCAATTCTCTACAATCTCTTATAGAAAGCAGAAGCAGAGTGAATAGTTTCTAACACATTCAATGAGGTCAGCATTACCTTAACTCCCAAACCAAAGACATTCCAAGAAAGGAAAACTACAGATCAATATATGTCACAAATTTTAATGCAAAAATCCTAAACGAAATATTAGCAGTTTGAAACCAATAATGTGTAAAAAACTATACACCATGACCATGTGAGCTTTATTCCAGGTATACAAAACTTGTTCAATATTCAAAGATTAATTAATGTAATCTATCACATAAACAGGCTAAAAAGGAAAATGTATAATAGATTCAGTAAAGGCATTTACAACACCCATTCATGGTAAAAACCCTCAGCAAGCTAGGAGTAGAAGAAATCCCTCAACTTGATTAAAAAAAAAAAAAAGTCTACACAAACCTATAGCTAACAAATATTTAATGGTGAGAAACTAGATGTTTTCCTAATTAAATCTGGAACAAGGCAAGGAGGTCTTCTCTTATCAGTCCTATTCAACATCTTACTGGAAGTCGTCCTAACTAATATAACAAGGCAAGAAAAGGTAATAAAAGATATACATATTGTGAAGGAAGAAATAAACTTTCTTTGTTTGCAAATGACATAAATGTCTATGTAGAAAATCTCAAAGAATGAAATAAAAATCTCCTGGAACTAATAACCAATTATGGCAAGGTTGTAGGCTAGAAAATTAATACACGGACATCAAGTGCTTTCTTATATACCAGCAGTGAATACTTGGAATTTAATTTTTAAAACATGGTAATGTTTTCATTAGCATGTAAAAAATAAAATACATAAATATGGATATGTGCAAAAATAATAAATAATATGTACAAGATCTATACGAGGAAAATTACAAAACTGATGAATGAAATAAAAGATCTAAATAAATGAAGAGTATTCCATTTACACAGATAGGAAGACTCAGTATTGTCAAGGTGTCCATTCTTACCAACTTGACCTATAGATTCAACATAATTCTAGTCAAAATCCCAGCAAGTTAGTTTGTGGATATGAACAAACTAATTCTAAAATTTATATGAAAAGACAAAAGACTCAGCATAGCCAACACAATATTGAAGAAGAACAAAGAAGAAAGATCTGGAATAGCCAACATAATATTGAAAGAGAAGAACAGAGTTAGAGGACTGATACTATCTGATTTCAAAAGTTACTCTAAAGCTGTAGTAATCATGACAGGGAGGTACTGACAAAAGAATAAACAAATAGATCAATGGAATTATTGATCTACTCTGACCTTTGACAAAGGAACGCGAAATCAACAAGGAATTTCTTTTTGGCATGCCTGGGTGGCTCAGTCGGTTAAGTGTCTGACTTTGGCTCAGGCCATGAACTCGTGGTTAGTGAGCTTGAGCCCCGCATCAGGCTCTATGCTGACAGCTTGGAGCCTGGAGCCTGCTTCCATATTCTGTCTCCCTCTCTCTCTCTCTCTGTGTCTCCCCCACTCACAGTCTGTCCCTCTCTGTCTCTCAAAACTGAATAAATGTTAAAAATTAAAAAAAAAAAAAAGCTTTTTTGCCAACAGATTGTTCTGGAACAACTAGAAAGCTATGTATGTAGGTAGGTAGGTAGGTAGGTGAGTGCGTGGGTGGGTAGGTAGGTATGAAGAAAGAAAGAAAGAAAGAAAGAAAGAAAGAAAGAAAGAAAGAAAGAAAGAAAGAAAGAGATAACCTTTCTTATACTGCTCACAAAAATGAACTCAAAATGGATTATGGACCTAAATGTAACTGCAAAACTATAAAATTTCTAGGCTATAGCATAGGAGAAAACCTAGGTGGCTCTGAGTTTGGCAATGGGTTTCTTCATACAATACCAGAAGTATGACCCACGAATAAAAACATGCATTAAGGGGCCTTCATGAAAATTTAAAAACTTCTGCTGTAAGAAAGACATGGTTAAGAGAAAGAAAATATAAGCCACAGACTGGGAGAAAATATTTGCACCATGCATATCTTATAAAGAATTGGTATCCAATCCAAAATAATACAAAGAACTCAAATGTGCCAATAAAAAAAACAAACAACCCGATTTAAAACTGGGGGAAATCAGGGCACCTGGGTGGCTCAGTTGGTTAAACTTCTCACTTCAGTTCAGGTCTTGATCTCATGGTTTGTGAGTTCCGGCCCCACGTCTGGCTCTGTGATGACAGCTCAAAGCCTAGAGCCTGCTTCAGATTCTGTATTTCCCTCCATCTCTGCATCTCCCCTGCTCATGCTCTCTCTCTCAAAAATAAATAAACTTTAAACATTTTAAAAGAAAAAGAAAAAGAAAACTGGGCAAAATATCTGAACAGACACCTCACCAAAGAAGGTTCACCGATGGCACATAAACATATAAAAAGGTGCCCAACATCATATGTCATTAGGGAATTTCAAATTAAAATAACAATGAGATACCATTACATATGTCAGAATGACTAAAATACAAAACACTTCACACTAAATGCTGACAAGGCTTATAGCCACACAAAAACCTGCACATGAATGTTTATAATACCTTTATTCTTAGTTACTATTAGAAGCAACCAAGATGCCCTTCAATTAGGGAATGGATAGGGGTACCTGGGTGGCTCAGTCTGTTAAACATCTGACTTCGGCTCAGGTCATGATCTCACAGTTCGTGGGTTGGAGCCCCATGACAGGCTCTGTGCTGACAGCTCAGAGCCTGGAGCCTGCTTCAGATTCTGTGTCTCCCTCTCTCTCTGCCGCTTCCCAGCTCATGCTCTCTCTCTCTCAAAAATAAAATAAACATTAAAAAAAATTTTTAAATGGAATGGATAAACAAACTGGTATATCCATACAGTGGCAAATTATCCAATGATAAAAAGAAATGAGCCATCAGGCCACAAACACATACGCATATTGCTAACTATTGTAGACTCTGGGTCTGACGTTCTCTCTTGTCCAGCAAGAGAGAGGGGCGCAGGATTGAAAATGTGAGAGAGGCTAATGTCCAGGAGGAGATAAGAGCCCAGAGTTAGGGTCCTTGTTCTGTTTTTATTAGGATTAGAAGGCTTAAAAACATGGTGATGGACGTGCACAAAGAGACAATGAAATCATAAACATTAACTCATGGGCGTGAGGCAAAGGGGGTTTTGAAGATATGCTGTGTTAGGGGTTTGGGTCAATACAAAACAAAACCTGGCGCCCTGGGCAGAAGGTTGTTTACAGCAGACATGAGGTCCCTCCTCTGTTTACCTAAAGCAGTCTAGGGGACAAGACAGACAGAGCATGCTACCTCAGGGTCAACAAGGCACCTTTCTTTTGCTAGTTAGCTCCTCTCTGGGCAACTTTGCCCCAGAGCAGTCTATAGCCCTGTTTACCTGGTCCTTCCTTCCTGTGAAAGCAGCATTCTGCTATTGTACTAAGGTAGGGGGCATTTCTGCCCTGAATACCTAATCTTGTTTACCTCCTATACCTTTGTCCTATCCTCCCACTTTACCTGTACTGAGGCCTTTGTCCTGCCTTACCTAATTTTACCTAAACTCATTCCCCACAGCTAACAAAGTCAATTGGAAAAGCCTACGTTCTGTATGATTCCAACAATATAGAATTTTGGAAATGGAAAACCTATAGCAACAGTAAAAAAAAGTCAATAAAAGATGAGTGGTTACTAGAAGTTCACACAGAGAGTGAAAGGGGGTATGAATATAGTTGGAGCACAGAGGATTTTTAGGGCAGTGGAACTAATCTGTTGGATACTGCAATGGTGAATACATGTCATCATGCATTGGTCAAAATCCATAGAATATACAACTCAGAGTGAACCCTAATGTAAACTATGACTTTAGTTAATAATAATGTATTAATATTGGCTCAATTGTAACAAATTGCATTGGGAAAACTGGGGGCAGAGGCTTAAGGAGGTACATGGGAGATCTGTACTTTATGCTCATTTTCCTGTGAACATAAAACTGCTCTACAAATCGTCTGTTAATTGAAAAAGTTGTAGCCACTTAACCTGCACATTTCTAAGTGTTTATAAAATTTTACTAATTCACATTACAATTTTTGTCTGATCTTATAAACTACCTATATATTTTAAAAATCAAAGGCAGAGTTAATTCTTAACAAACTCAACACCCAAAAAATAAATAATCCAGTGAAGAAATGGGCAGAAGACTTGAATAGACACTTTTCCAAAGAAGACATCCAGATGGCAAACAGAAACATGAAAAGATGCTCAACATCGCTCATCATCAGGGAAATACAAATCAAAACCACAACGAGATACCACCTCACACCAGTCAGAGTGGCTAAAATTAACAGCTCAGGAAAAAACAGATGTTGGTAAGGATGTGGAGAAAGGAGAACCTCTTGCACTGTTGGTAGGAATGCAAACTGGTGCAGCCACTCTGGAAAACAGTGTGGAGGTTCCTCAAAAAATTAAAAATAGAACCACGTTTTGATCCAGCAATTGCACTATTAGGAATTTATCCAAAAGATACAAAAATGCTGATTCAAAGGGACATATGCACCCCAATGTTTATAGCAGCACTATTAACAATAGCCAAATTATGAAAAGAGCCCAAATGTCCATTAACTGATAAATGGATTAAGAAGATGTGGCATATGTATATGTATATGTATATACATACACACACACAGTGGAATACTACTCAGTGATGAAAAAGAATGAAAATCTTGCCATTTGCAACAACATGGATGGAACATGGATGCTAAGTGAAATAAGTAGAGAAAGACAGATATCATAAGACTTCACTTGTATGTGGAATTTGAGAAACTTAACAGATGAATTAGAGGAAGGGAAGGAAAAATAAGATAAAAACAGAGAGGGAGGCAAAACATAAGAGACTTAAATACAGAGAACAAACTGTGAGTTGATGAGGGGTGTGAGGTAAATGGGTGATGGACATTAAGAAGGGCACTTGTTGGGACGAGCACTGGGTGTTACATGAAGTGATGAATCACTGGGTTCTACTCCTGAAGCTAAGACTACACTGTATATTAACCAACTTGAGAATGAAAAAACAAAATCTATGGATAATTAATTAATCTATGGGTAAACTGTGTGATACTGATGAGACAATAGATCAGTATAACAGAATATATAGCCCATAAATATACCTGCATAGACATGGTCAGCTGATCTTTGACAAAGGAACAAAGGCAAATCAATAGCCAAAGGAAAGTCTTTTCAACAAATGATACAAATGGACACCACATGCATATGAAATTACAAGAGACAGTGAATAGCCAAAACAATCTAGGAAAAGAAAAAATTAGGAAGACTCATACTTCCAGATATCAAAACTGACCATGAAATGGACATTTGGCACAGATTTGCCTTCCTTGCTCATATCACTTCTTCCATAAGGTGAAGATTTGCAGAATACTTGGTCTATTGCAATTATTTACCAAGCAACAATATCTCTTGCTACAAAGATCACATTTATTGGCAGGGAAAGTATGGCAATAGGCTCATGTCCACACAAGTCATAGTCTAAGTATCAGCCAGAAGTAGCTGGCTTAATAAAACTGAGGAATAGACTATCAGACACTCAGCTCTAGGGCCAGCAAGATAGTCCTTGCAAAGAGGTTCTATCGGATTCTGTTATAGTGTTTTGCAAATATGAATAATTTATACAGTGAATACACACATAATTTTATGCTTTTGCCAATGTATTTATGGATAGATTCCTAGAGTAGGGATTTCTGGATCAATGAATAAGCGCATATTTGATTTTACTCTATAGTGCCAATTTTCCCTCCATAAGGGTGTACCCTCTTGTATTCCTATCATCAAACCATGAAAGTCCTTGCTTTCCCATAGCCTCTCCAATAAGGTAAAATTTTTTACAGTCTGATATATATTTCATTTTAATTCATTTCTCTTATTATGAGAGAGGTCAAACAACTCTTAACATGTTTAAGGGCCATTTTAACTTATTTTAATGTGAACATTCAAGTAAAAAAAATTTGTTTTAATGTTTATTTATTTTTGAAAGACAAAGCATGAGCAGGGGAGGGGCAGAGAGAGAGGGAGACACAGAATCCAAAGCAGGCTCCAGGCTCCGAGCTGTCCACACAGAGTTCAATGTGGGGCTCAAACCCATGAACTGTGAGATCATGACCTGAGCCGAGGTCGGATGCTTAACTGAGCCACCCAGGTGCCCCTCAACTTTTTAAGTAACTTATTGTGTGGCTACTCTTCTCCAGTTTTTAAAAACTGTTCATTAATTAGGAATATTAATCTGATTTAATGTCCTAAATGTGTATGTGTACACATATTTTTATTATTATTATCTTTGGATTTTGAACATAGGAGAGTTTTCTTCCATATTTTTAAGTTCACTTTTTTTAAAACTTTTAAGACTAGTTCCCCTCATTACTGTTCTTGGCTATTCTTACTTGGATATTTTTCTGTATGGTTTTTATAATCAATTCGTCCAGAGATAGAAAAAAAAACATACATTTTTGTTATGAGTATTTAAACATATAAAATACCTTAGGGTAGAAAGTTGTAGTTTTCATTTATTTTAGCTCATTTGGTAATATTGGTTTACAGTTTTCAAATACTGAGTGATCACATTTTCTTTTCTAGTGTGATTTTTGTATATGTTAATATTATGCCTTTCATTTTCGTCTTGTTTTCTTTTGACATCTCTACATGGGGTTTGAGTGATATCCTTTTCTGTTGTGCATATTTAAGTAAGATGTGTTTTCTCGTATTTTTGGTCTGAGAAGGATTCTTGGTGTTTATGTAGAGGGTGGGATTAAGCCAGAATAGTTTTCCTAACTTCTCTGCTGGGGGGTGCCTCTGTTGTTACCATCAAGAATCCAAAAGTATGATCTCTACATGAAGCCATTTCTCCAGTTCTGAGAGCTGCTTTCTTTTGGTCCATCCCACCAGGAGCTAAACATTTTTCTCCCTTGTTCTCAGTATTTTACTCTACTGCCTGAAGTCTTTTCCTCAAAATATGTTTTTGTCTTTATTCAGGTGAGTTTTTCCTGGATATTTCTGGAGTCCTCAAAGACTTATACTGCCTCAAGACATGCTAATTGTCCTGCAGCCCTTAGGGAGTACTTATAGGCTTTTTCTATTTACCCACGCATTGGATCCTGTTTCTCAGTTTCAGTGATTATTTTCAGATTTGCTTTCTGAGGCTTCCACTCAGATGTAGGTGTTCTCTTTGATGACTCAAGATTTTTGGAGGCCTTTCTGTGTTCTGAGGACACTCTCTGGACAGCACAACTTCTCCATCTGTTCCACGCACAACTTTTACATAAACTAAATCTGAGTTACACATGATCCTATTTTGGGGAGGCATAAAGCCCCACCTACTGGTGTTCTAGGGTTTGTGGAGGTTCCTTTGTCACCATTTTATTGAAGTTATCTGTTGTCTTTTTTCTTTTTCCCCCACTTGCTCTCTGTCTCTAGTCTGAGGACATTTGGAGAGATTCAAACACTACATTGCCATCATCATCTTCTCTTTCTAAAAATCTCTCATGAAATCTCCGGCAAAAAGGTGTGAACCAAGAAAGAATGCACTAAAAATTTAAGCAGACAGGCATTTATTTGGGCAATTAGAATTGCAATTCAGGAAACACAGATTCAGGTTGAAACCTAAATTTGTTCTGAAGAAAACAAAGAGAGGGCAGGTTTATAAAAGTGAAAGTTTACAAGAGTAGTTCTCAGTCAGGTCCGTTATGCAAAATGAGAATTAAAACTGGGTCAACTGGGATTGGTTGAATTAATATGCAAATAGATTGAAATTTGTCAAATTGTGTTGGCTCCTTTCAAGGTGAAGAATAGGAATAATTCAGGTGTCATGGTGAGGGAGGAGTTAATTCCAGATTGAGAGCTTGTGGTTGGCAAACAGTTCATGGTTCCTCTGATAAAGCCATGCATTACTTCTTCTTCACTATGTGCTCCTGACCCTATTTTAAAAGAGATTCTTTTAGCGAGACTTGCTTGTTCCATGTTGAAATCTCTTTTTACATTTTCTCCCTTTGATCAAGATCTTTCTTAATAAGACAGCATCAATGGTCAGTCCTTTGGTGTTGGCCCCATTGTGTTGCCAGAGTGGTTAGTACCTGCTCTGGGTCCATAATGTACCTCAGAGTGGGAAGTCTCTTGTCCTCATATATCTTTAAGCCTGGACCACATTTGAGTGGCAAGGAAACCTTTTAGGGAAAGGGACTTTAGGCTACATCAATTGAAGTGTCATTTTCTGTTGTCAAAGTGTAGGGCTGATGAGTACTTTTAAGTCTCTGAACAATCTTTGACATTTTGAATTGCAGCACAACATGGGGAAATATATATTACAAACAGTTTAAATATAACAATAAAGATACACGTTAGGATAATGACTAATACTATGACTTAGAAACCCAAACACAAAAGAGCTCCAAGCCCCAAAGGAAGTCAACTAAAAGTATCATAAAATATAAAGTTAAACCATCCTGGGGAAAAATTTGAATGTCCCTGTAGGGTCCTGGACAATGTAAGTAGCTAAGTGGTTTCTAATTCCACATGTTGTGAAGTATTTATCCGTGTACTGCAAAAGGTGTTAGTTGTTGTACAGACATCTCCTTGCTCGGCTAAAGGATAATCAGGGGCTATCTGATTACCCAGAACAAGTTTGGCCAGAGAGTCTAAGGATCTTTTTCAGACTATTATTGCCTTAGCAGCAGATTCTTCCATAATTTCAAGACATAAAGAGATGTTGTTGATTATAGCCTTAATTATATTTATCCCTAACCAGGGATGTAGGGACTTGCCAAAGGAGTGAATCCTAAATCATGAACACCTCCTGTTAGGTCCTTTCTAGCTCAACGGTGTAGATTCAGGGAGGGGAGTTGACGAATGAGATCTCTTATTTTGCTTTTGAAAAGTTAGGGGCACAATTAGATTCTTCTCCTAACCTGAAATAATAGGTTTTTCTAAATTCTAAAAGTCAGCATCTATTAGTAATGACCTGGGAGAGAAGGTGAGGGTGTTATCTTTATAGGCCAATGCCAGAGTAAAGGAAAGAAAAAGGAGAAAGGCCTTCATGTTTAAAGCATGAAGCCTTGTTCCATCATCTTGGGCAGAAGCAGTCTACCTCTATGTCCACTCCTTTTCTTTCCTGTCAGTTAGATTTGGAGGTCTCCAGCACCTGTACAGGACCAAGTGTGAGATGGAGACTTTTTCAGTCATGAGACGTGTACCCCAGGCTCAATACCTTCTAGTTTCACAGCAGTGTCAGTGGTCAGGAGCACTTGATAAAGTCCCTTCCATTGGGGCTCTAGGGCTGTCTTCCCCTGATGACATTTCTGAAATACCCAGCCACCAAGCTCTAGACTGTGACCGACTTTGAATTGTGATCTGGAAAGGCTTTTTTTTACATGTTGATCACAGGCTTGAGCATAAGACATTAGAGACTTAACAGTAGCTGGTCATACTAGCACAAGACAACAAGGGATCAGCAGAAGGTTGTATACTGATAGAATTCCAAGAGGTTTGCAAGCTTTTGTTACGGTTCGTATGATTTGCCTAGTGAAGGGGGCGCCTTGATCACTGGAGATCATGGAAGGTGAATCCCAAATGGGAAACACATTCTCTAACAGGTTTTTTTTTTTTTTTTTTTTTTTTTTTGCCTCCATGAGAACATCAACCTTGCAGCAGGGAAAAGCTTCAATCCATCCAGAAAACATACAAACAACAAGAACATCTTGATAACACACACTAAGTGGCAGTTGTAGTCCAGCTGTAAGGTGTTCAAAAGGTCCAGAGGGAGGAGATCTAAGGCTTCTGGGAACAAAAACAGCTTTTCCAGAATTGTGGAATGTAGGATTCCAAGATTAGGACCTGTCTGACAGGTCAGACATTGCTGGTAGACTGTTCTTGCAATATTAAAAAAGTCTCCCCATCAATGTCTGTTTATAACCTGTGTCATTTGAAATGCACTGTTGTAGGTGAAGGAATGCAAAAACTAAAAAATGGGGTTTGTCAGGGAGCCAGGAAGACCCAAGCAGCTATCTTGGGTTTCCCACAGCCCCCACTGTTCTTTAATTTACAGCCATTGTTTAATCATCTTAATTTCTTATTCAAGAGCAGACTGTTGCCATGTTACAAGGACATCTGGATGGCAAAAGTCTGGCAATGAGGGGCTATTTTTGCAGAAGCAGAATGTGGACTTCATCCACATGTGCCACAGTCTTGCAAATACAATATAAAGAAGGCTTAGTATTACTTAATTTGGCAATGCTTCCCATGTAATTTACACAGCAAATAAGCCTAATGACTTTAACAAGTCCTCTACAATATTCCAGGTAAAAAAGACTTCATTTAGAATTCAATTTTTGGAATTTTGTCAAAAATATAAGGAGGTCTGGACCATTTGGTTAAAATAGGATCACAAAAACTTGCAAAAGAATAATTATCTATTTAACCAAAGTAACAAAAAGGTTTCAAGAACAAATGTAGATTGTACCTGCAAAAACCTTAGCTTTCCTTGAATAAGAATTTAGTTTTTCTGAATAGCCAAAATGCGATAAAGACAAAAACAGAATCTTTCTTTCTCAGACAGATTACACTAACAGTAAAGAAACTTTGTTTATAATTTCTTATTAAGAACAGACCTGTTATCTAAGAAAATTTTGGTTTAATAGAAGAAAAACAAAACAAGCTCCATCAGTGTACTTTTTACATTAAAGCTCATCTTTCATTAAATTTATTTTAATCTTAGCTTGATTATACC
Source organism: Panthera tigris (assembly GCF_018350195.1). Lineage (NCBI taxonomy): Eukaryota > Metazoa > Chordata > Mammalia > Carnivora > Felidae > Panthera > Panthera tigris. Next base: position 151,657,944 of record NC_056661.1, read on the forward strand.
TAAAATTATTTTCCTAGGATTCCTTTTTCCGCAAGCCTTCTACGACTCTTTTTTTTAGCATTACAATTTTGTCCTATGTTTTTCCTCTATAAACAACCAGCCTCACTTAGGACAATATTTTTTTCTTTTCCCTCCACACAAAAAAAGTGTTATATGCATTTCTCAGATCTTCCCTTACTGGAAACATAACCTACTTTCCTGGGATACAGAGATGTTGCCCTTATTATTTCTAGTAGCTTTAATTACATATATTAATTAGACTCCTTAATCCTTAGAAACCTTATTTCTAGTGAAAAGTAAGAAACAGTAGGAAACTGCCTGTTATACCATTATTCTTTAGATTTGCAAGTTTGTGAATATATTTTATAATTTCTAGAAGCATTGCCTTTTTCAATTTTCCAGTGTAGCACTAACACATCCAAATATCTTTTCTCTGTAATACAAAGTCAATAGTAGATAAACCTATTTGTAATACTTAATGTTGTAGTATTTTGTCCTGTTTAGAAAATTATCCAGGTATTTATTGAAATTCAATTATTTAGCTTAGCAAAGCTCTGAGGTTTTAAGTTACAAAAAAGATTTGGAAGACTATTTAAAAATTTATCTAAATGACCAGTAGTAAGGACTTACCTGTAAACAAATGAAGTTAGTTTTATAAGCTTTCTGCAGCAAGAAGACTGCAGTCTGTGGGGAGGCATGAGATGCCTTGTTAAGAGGGAGAGAGAGGGGTGCCTGGGTGGCTCAGTCCTTTAAGCTGACTTCGGCTCAGTTCCAGCCCTGCATCGGGCTCTGTGCTGACAGCTTAGAGCCTGGAGCCTGCTTCAGATTCTGTGTCTCCCTCTCTCTCTGCCCCTCCCCTGCTTGCACTCTCTCTCTCTCAAAAATAAATAAACATTAAAAAAGAAAAAATTTGGGGGTGCCTGGTTGGTTCAGTCGGTTGAGTGTCCAACTCTTGATTTTGGCTCAGGTCATGATCTCAGGGCTTTGTAGGTTCGAGCCCGGCATCAGGCTCTGTGTTGGCAGCAGGGAGCCTGCTTGGGATTCTCTCTCTCCCTCTCTCTGACCCTCCCCCACTTATGCTGTCTCTGTCTCTCTCAAAATAAATAAAGTTTAAAAAAGAAAAGAAAAGAAATTTTAAAAGAGGGAGAGAGAGAAAAGGGCTTGTAATAGAAAATCGGGCTTATGCTAGGTGATTTGGGGGAAGGTTTGAGGATGCAGGTATTTGTGTGTATGTGTACCTTCATCAAGCAGGAGAAATACTGTGATTGGGGTATTGTAATAATTTTTAACTAGGAGGCAGAAGGAACAGAGCATGGTTAGAGTTGCTATTAGAGAAAAAGTAGCAATCACTTACGTTAGCTCTAATAAGAAGCTATGTTGTGAAAATTAAATGAGACAATACATAAAAGCGCATAGTAAATACTCAAAAATAATCTCATTATTGTCATAATTAAAATTATTTGTGAATTTATATCAGCAAAGAGAGTAATAATTCATACATAAGTCTTTTATTGAATAAAAATAAGAATTGTTTTATGTCAGGTCAATTTATTTTGAAAATATCAATATATAAAGACTAACTTCAGAAATTTCTCACACAAAAAAGCAATCTAAAATTTAAATTCACCTCAATTTAGTCAATATGTGTAAAAAACTTAAAATTATTTTAAGAAATATGTGAGGGTTCTAGTTCCGGGTAGGATGCCTCTCCCAGTGAATACCACTATAAAACATGAAATATATGTATAAGAAGGTTATTTCAGGAGTCTGAAAAAGAAACAGTAGCAGATGGAGAAAGAAGAGCAGAACTCATGTACTATTGGGGTCTCTCAGCACCTCTCCCCCCACCCCCCCACCACTGCCCCACCAATCAGAAAGTGGACAGCAGGGTGCAGACAGAGAGAACTATGGTACATCCAGACAATGGACTATAATTCACCACTAAAAAAAAAAAAAAAAAAGAGCTACCAAGCCATGGAAAGGCATAGAGCAACATTATGTGCATTTTACTAAGTGAAAGAAGCCAATTTGAAAATCTGTATGAATCTACCTATACGATATTCTGAAAAAAGACAAAACTTTGGAGACAGTAAAAAGATGAGTGGTTGCCAGGGATTAGGAGGGAGAGAGGGATAAATAAGGAGAAGACAGGAACTTTAGGGCAAACTATTCTGGGCGATACTAGTGTGGTAGATACATGGCATTATAACATCTTCCAAAATCCATAGAAAATACCATGTGAACAGTGACCTTAATGCAAACTATGGACTTTGGTGGATAGTAATAGTTAAAACAGGTTCATCGGTTGTAACAAATGTACCACTCTGGTGGGGGGATGTCGATAGTGGGGGAAGTCAGGGCATGTGTGAGGGCAGGGGATGGGAACTCTCTTACACACTGCTCAACTTGCTATGACCTAAAACTCCCCTAAAAATAAAGTCTAAGAAAAAAAGAACAAAGGACTTACTGTATGCACTCAGTAGCAGAATGGAGGAAAGAAGACAAGAGGAAAAAGTTGAATATAAGTCAATAGAAATAACCCAATCACAAAACAAATAAAAATATATATTTTTTTTTAAATGAAAAGAGGTGGGGCATCTGGGTGGCTCAGTTAGTTGAACATCTAACTTCAACTCAGGTCATGGTCTCATGATTTGTGAGCTCAAGTCCCGCATTGGGCTCTCTGCTGTCACCACAGATTTGGATCTTCCGGACCCCTTGCTCCATTTGCCTTCTCTCTCTCAAAGATAAATAAACATTTTTTTTTTAAAAGAAAAGAGGAAAGTAGCAGAGTAGGGGATTCCAGGTCTCTGTGCTTTTATAAAAACAACGAATCAGTTGGCAAAAACAGTCTCATTTTTTGCAGAAGTCTGGAGTCCAGTCAAGAACTTGAAACAACCAGGGGAAAGCTTAGTGAAGAAAGCAGGGGCTGCTTTTGCAGTAAGAGAGAGGACTGTGTGGTTTAAATGGCCTGCCCACCATCCCCCACATCTGATCCATGGCAGCCATGAGGACTGTGCCCACACTCTTGATGCAGGATGCTGGTGCCACAGAGCGCAATGGAGCTGTTATTCTCAAAGAATCATCACTGTGGTCCCAGACTGTCCGGTGGCTCCCTGAAGGAACACACAAAGGCTTGCCTTTATTTTTCCTAACTCAAAGCATTCCTAGGGCAAAGATGGCTGCTCAAGTTTTTGCTGCATGCATTTAAGCACAGAAGTTTTGGCTGTGGAAGCCTAGGGTTAGTTGGGACAACCAATAGACTGAAAATCCTGGCAAAGAAGAAGTTGGGAAAGGAGATATGTGAGGGTAGGGAGTTGCAGGGCTGGTTAATCAAGAAGGCCACACATACTGTCAGGCTGAGCGTATGGTCAAAGAGGCCTGACAAGACCCTCAGTTTTCACCTCTGACTGGCCTTCAGGCTCTGTGCAAGCTGGAAACAAAGGCTATGGCAGCATCATAAGCAGCATGGGTAAGCATTGAAGTCATGCCCCAAAGGAGCCAACCTACAAAGACAGAATTTTTTGGTTTTTTGCTCCGAGCAGTGAAGAAAACTCTGTCAAAACACCAAGTGACCATGACTGCTAAATTAGTTGAACACACCTTTCACATAACAAATGGTAGGGACTCAACAAAAATCGTTCAGAGAAGTTAGTAAATAAGCAAGCATTAACAACTCATAAGCAAACAGCACCAATGAACCAGAGGAGGGGGAAGTACCTGATTTCCAGAACTGTCACATTGTGATATTCAACACACCCAATTTTCAACAAAAAAATTACAGAACATGCAAAGAACAAGAAAATATGGCTAGCTCACAGGGGAAAAAAAAGGAATTGTGAGTGTCCATGAGGACACAGAGCATTGGACTTACTAGACAAAGACATTAACTCAATTCTCTTAGATATGCTTAAAGAGCAAAAGAAAATCATGGGGAAAGAACCAAAGGATCCAGGAGAACAACCTTTCACCATGTAGAGAACATCAGTAAAGAAATAGAAATCGTAAAAATGAACCAAACAAATTCTAGAGATTAAAAACACAATAATTGAAATGAAAAATAACTCAATGGTTTCAACTATAGATTTGAGCAGGCAGAAGAGTCAGGGTACCTGAAGATAGACCCATTGAGATCATCTAGTTTAAGAAGAAAAAAGAGAAAAGAATGACAAAAATAAATAAACCAAGCTCAAGACACCTATGAGATACCATCAAGTGTACCAACATATACACAACAGGAGGCCCCGAAGGAGAGGAGAAGAAGAAACTAAAAGAATGTTTGAAAAACTAATGCCCCCAAACATCCCAAATTAGATGAAAATCATGAATTTAAATATCCAAAGTGTTCATTGGGCTAAAGACCAAAAAAGTCAGTAATAATAAATATAGAGCAACATATGCAAACCAACGTCTTAGCACTCAAAGGTGTACAATAAGTATTTGTTGGATCAATTTACCAATGATACTGAAGACCAATATTGCCCGTGTTCCATGCTGCCCCAACCTACTTGAAATTCACTGGCTGATCATGTGTATGTAAGCAAGAAAGGAAGTCCAGGAGAGAGGGCAAATGAGTTACAGGCAAACTTCAGCATACTTTTACCAGCCTGAACACAGTTAGTTATCTTCGAAACCCCCAAGGCTCACATTTTATACACAGCACAATCCTTTGGAGGAAGACTATAATAAACATTTGTTAGTTGCTTCCCTAACTGCTATTTCTTTCCTTTTTCTTAACAATCTCCAGATTCTGCCCAGGTGAGATTAACTCCAGCTCCACATTCAGAAATTACTTCTGGGGCACCTGGGTGGCTCAGTAGGTTAAGCGTCCCACTCTTGATTTCAGCTCAGGTCATGATGTCACAGTTCATGGGATCAGGCTCTGCACTGACAGCATGGAGCCTGCTTGGGATTCTCTCTCTCCCTTTCTCTCTACCCCTCCCCTGTCTCTCTCTCTCTCTCTCCCTCTCTCTCTCTCTCTCTCTCAAAAGAAATAAATAAATTAAAAAAAAAAAAAAGAAAGAAATGGCTTCTAATTATCTGAGGGTGATCAATCTTTTATGTCCTTTGACCATCATGATTAGTTTAGTGATAGTTCCATGAAGCAAGAAAGGTAGTGGAGACCAAAAAGACCTTTTCTAGGTTACTGTGTGAGTGACGGCATAAGTAAAAATCTCTCTTTTGTTGACTCTGTCTCTGGAACCACGTCACTCCAAGGACGGGCCACCATCTTTTAACAATAAGGAGAGACTGAGAGAATGAAGAGACAGAGAGATAGACTGGTTAAAAGACCAGTTGTTCCTCTGGCCCACTGTTTCCCAAACTTAACTAGGTGATACAATCTTAAAACCCTTCCAAGTCCTGCTGCATCAGAATTTCCAGGCAAGTCCTGGGAAACTGCTGTAGTCTCACCTGAAGCTAGCCCTAATGTTGAAGCTTTCAGAAATATAAACCAATAAATGTCTTTTATAGTTTAGGAGAATTTGAGACAGGCCTGTCACTTGCCCACAAAACCATCCTAACTGGCAGAAGCCAACCAGACTTGTTTCTTTTTGGCTTTTCCCTCTTTTCTTTGTAGAGAAGTAAGCATTAGCTCTCAATGGGTTATGTTATTTACATGCCTCTGATAAAGTTCAAAGGACAATCTCCAGATTTTCAAAACAACCTGGGGAAAAAAAAAAAAGGTTGAGAAATAGATCTGCTAATCTCTCTTCCCTCCCACTGCTCCTCCCTCTGACTCTCCTTTCTTTCATTAAATAGGCCCTAAAATATCCTTACAAAAAGACTTTCCCAGTAGTGTCCAGAATTACTCTGAAAAACGTGAAACCCAGACTCTCTCCAGGATGAACCTCAGTGCTGCAAATCACCGTATACCCCTAAGTGATGGAAACAGCATTCCTATCATCGGTCTTGGCACCTACTCAGAACCTAAACTGGTAAATCTCTCTCTTTTTTATTTTCATTGTTTTGAAACTTCCCTGGAGCATAATCTTTCATTTGTTTTGAATGGAGCTCATTGATTTCCTTTTTATAATAATGAAAGTCACCTCCAAGGAGTACTACTTGGTGTCCTGAGTAATGACCCGGAGGTTAAAATTATATCAGTTTATAATTTAAAATTATCTTGAATTAGAAAATGGGACTTTTCTGCTTCTTTGGCTGAAATTTAGCTAAATTTCGACTAGTAGACTGGACTGAGGCACGTGATATTTCTGAGTTTATTACTTATGGGGTTTTTAAAACTTGTATTTGAGGATTTCTAGTTCAGTCTAACAAGCATTTAGTGAAAACCTGCCATGTATGAAGCACTAGGCTATAGAAGTTTCAAATATGAAGAGAATGGTGTCTGTGCTGCCTAGGAATTAAAAATCAAATAGAGGAGGCTGACTCTTTAATAGTTAATTATAGAATAATGACGATAAGAGTAAATTCTACCCCAGAACTATAAACAGTATCTCTCTGAAAACACATAAAAATAGTTAAATTTGACCTTCAAGATTGAGTAGGCTTCCATTAAAACACAGTTTTTACTTATGAGAAAAATATTTCTGCTTTCTTCATTGCAATTCAAATTTAATGCTGATTACCAGAATGAACCAGTGGTATGTGTAGAAATGCCACTGGATTTGTGTGATCACGTATGAATTACCTCTGTAAAGCTAACTGTGAGTTAAGAGGCAGAGAGACAGAGCTGAGGCAGCACATCTTAGGCAGAAGAGGAAGTATAGAGGCACAAAGATATATGATGTGTCCGGCAGAGGCCAAGCCCGTAGTGGCTGGCACATAGAATTAACGGTGGAGACAACGGCATCTGGCTCTGGAAATGCAGGTTGAGACTAGATTATAAAGGACCTTGCATACTATGCCAAGGAGTTGAAACTTCACTGTATAAAAGGAGGAATTATGTGAAGTTTAGAAACAGAGGAAAAGCACCACGAGATCAGTGCTTTTGGAAGATAACTCTGGGGGCAGCATGGGGAATGGAAGGCAGAAAAAGAAAAATAAACTACACGTACCAAGAGGAGTTAATACTTGTATCCGCTGCAATTGCCCAGTTCCACTGATTTTGGTAATATAAAGGAAAATCACTGTTGAAACAATTATAACAGTCTTAGTCATTGGCCCCTTCCTCTTCTCAATTTGCCCATTGTCTATATATGACCTCGTTCATAATCTTGGCTCCGATCACATATATGCAGAGACTCCTGAAATTTTATTTCCTGGTTTTTGTTTTTTTGTTTTGTGTTTTGTTTTGTTTTGTTCTTTGTTATACATATACTCATATAGCCTGGACTCGCTACATCAGAACCACTTGGGAATTTTTTTTTTAAGTTGAGGAGTTTATTAGGGAAATATGAGAGGCAAAGACACCCCAAGTGACAGAAAATTCTGAAAATGCCCCTTCAAGCCAAGTGGGGGCCTAACCTTGACCTCCCCAAAAGGACAAGAAACTGGTGGGTTACCAACAACATTCTCTTGTGGCTACCTTGCCTGGGCATAAGTGTCTCAGACAGGACTGCCTCCCACCCCCCACCAAAGGTGGAAAGGAGACAAAGACTGTTTATAGAACCAATGCAGAGGCAATGAGAGCTGTAAGGAAAGTGTGTGTATGCCTTGCGTGTGTGTGTGTGTGTGTGAGAGAGAGAGAGAGAGAGAGAGAGAGAGAGAGAGAGAGAGAGAAGGAGGTGGGGAGGACCTTAACAAAGAGTCCCAGGCGTCTGGCTCTGCACGCCTCAAATACGTTGACAAACAGTTCTACAAAATGTTACTTTAAAAGGTAAAATGCCTAATGTTGTTTCCCAGAGTTCCCCTGGACTTCTTCCCACATGCCACATCACACACCAATGTACACGGCAGAGCCCAAAGGCCACGCTTTTGAAAAAAGAAAAGAATAAGCCCTGTTACTCTTTAAGGAGAGAGGAAGGAGCTGAGGCTGCTGGGGTCTTTCCCACGTAGGCCTGTGTTCTGTAAAGCAACTTCCCAGCAGTAGCATGGCACAGTTCTAGGTGCGGGTCTCACCTTTTGTCACCCGTGCTTCAATGTACTCTATTCTCCGTTCGAGGGCTGTCAATTTCTCGTTTAGTGTTGCAAGTCTTGAACGACAAGACATAAACGAGTTGAGAAAGTCCGCCATTTTCTTGATGCTGCTGGTGATGACCTCAATGTACTCCCGGTTCGCCCAGTCTTGGTCAATCTCCCGCTGCACCAGATCCTCTTGACCCGCCATGGCTGCCGGCTAAGGAGGAGCCGAATTTTTTTTTTTTTTTTTTTTTTTTTAAGAAATGCTAATCCTTAGTCCTCACCTCTGACCTACCGAATCTGGTTCTTTAAGGGTAGAGGCTGAATATTTGCATTTAACAAGCTCCTTGGATAATTGTGTTGTACAGTTAAGTATGTATTCCATCTTTCATAAACACCTCTAACTCAATATAACAAAACTACACTATCCATTTCTACCTTCCCCTCCAAATACTTCCACTCCTAGGAAATAACACTACCACTCTGAGCCACCCAAGCCAGAAATCTGAGTACATTCCTTCATTCTGCCCTCTATCCTTGTTTCTCTCTTTGTCCACATTTCTTCCAAATGATTGCTGTTGAATTTATCTCAGAAATATTTGTTCACTTGACACCTTCCTCTTGGTCTCCTTTGTCACTGCTTGGTTTGGGTTCTTCATTTGTTAGGCTATTCTTCCAATTTTGTCCCCTCCAATTATTCAAACTGGGGTTGTCAGGATCTTCTTCAGACCCAAATATGATCACATCACTCCTCTGCTTAATGATTTCAATGGCTCCCTATCCATTATAGGGTAGAATCCACATTCCTTACCTTGCACACTGAGCTTTTACGGTTCAGTCAAGACCCGTCTATCCAGCAGAATCTACCACCATCTTCCACCTCTCTCCCTCTCTGTGCAACACATAACTACCTGAATTCCTCGAACAACTCTCCCATCTCTGTGCCTGTGAACATGCTGTCCTCTATCTGGAATACCCTTTCTTCTGGTTTGTTCAGCTAGCCGGCTAAACCTCTACTGAACCTTCAAGACTCAGGTCAAGGATGCTACCCCTCAGAACCCCATCTCCCAGCCACCACAACTTAGCCCTCTTGTGTGTCCACATAGCCCCTTTTACTTGACTCTATTGTAGCCCTTATCACACTATATTGTAATCACGGTTTCTCTGCAATCTTCCCCACAAGATTGTGAAATTCATTATGAAAGAGAGAATGTCTTGTTCAGCTCTGTATTTCCAGAATATTATCTAGTATGTAATGGGTATTTGGCTGATGCTTTCAAATTAATGAGTGTGTTTGTAAAAGGGGACATCTACGTTTGTGAGCATCAGAGGGTATGGCGATATAAATGAATACAATAATAACAGTTAATGCTTTCTGATCACTTAACACGTGAACTATTTTAAGTGCCTTACAGCACATGCGTTTTCTAATATTCAAAACTTTACAAAAGATACACCATTTAACCCCATTTACAGATGATAAAACTGAGGTATATAGAGAGAAAAAATTGCCCCAAACTTACAATGCTAGGGAACAGAGCTTGGATTTTAACCAACATACTTTGGGTCCAGATTCTATGTTCTAATCCCTATATTATATTGCCTCTTAAGAACATATCTTATATCAATGAAACTGCATATTCCTAACTATGACTTTCTTTTTAGAAAACAATGTTTATTTATTTATTTTGAGAGAGAGAGAGAGAGCGCACAAGAAGGAGAGGGGCAGAGAGAGAGAGAGAGAGAGAGAGAGAGAGAGAGAGAATCCCAAGCAGGCTCCATGCTGTCAGCCCAGAACCCAGTGCAGGGTTCAATCTCACAAACCATGAGATAATAACCTGAGCCAAAATCAAGAGTGGGATGTTTAACTGACTTAGCCACCCAGACACCCCTCTATGACTTGCTTTGTCTATTTCTATTTATGAAAGTATTTAGGAATCCTGAAAGTATATAGGATGTGCGTGAGTATGTACGTGTGTGTATATAGGATGGATCTCTTTCTCTCCCTCACTCTCTCTCTCTCTCTCTCTCTCTTTCTCTCTCTCTCTCTCTCTCTCTCTCTCTCTCTCTCTCTCCTGAAACTTAGTGGAGCTGAGAGTGCTGTGCCTACAATAAGTACAATTAAGTACCCACTATGTGTCTAGTAATATTAACTGCTATAGGTTATGGACATTCAAAAGCAGTTGTGTGTCATTTCCCCAAAAAGAGTTATATTTCACTTCAGAAAATAAGACATGCACTGATTACTCACTTGATACAACTCAACACAACTTAAGAAGGATACTAAGAAATGAAGACCATGCATGCAGCAACTACAGTTGTGATCAGAAATATTACCAGTTGTAAAGTAATAGATGGAGTTCGTGGCAGATCTCACGAAATCAGAAACTCTAATGTGAAGAAAAATACACCACATTTGTGTGGAAGGTTTGTTGGGGCTGCAGGAGGAGATGAGGAATGGGAAGAATGGAGTATCTCACATAAAGCAGAGTCATGGCTTCCTGTTCCAAGCTATGCGACTGATAATTCCCTGATCATCTTCCCAGGACTGGTGAGGCAGAGGCTGGAACGACCTGTGCCCAAGTCAGCCACCCTGAAATAAAAGTTCCCAATTACATTTACCTTCAGAATCAGTCTTAGTCCTAAAGGCAAAGTTGGATGCCAAAATCTAGCCTTCTCTACTTGGCATGCCTGAGATTCTTTTCAAACCCTTTATTCTATAAGAAGTAGAAGGCGAATGGCAGGCTGAGGTAACTCTAGCTGAAATTCATATGTGTTCTGTGTATGTGGTCAAGTCAGTCAGCATCTTTTCTTCCCTAGAATCCTGTTCACTCTTAACACAGAAGTTAGGGCAGGAGGGTGCCAGGGAAAGATGTAGGCATGTCTTCGGGGGGAGATGGGTGGGAGCAGACATGGAAAGCTAAAGTAAGGACTGCTAACACTGTCTCCCCTGACCTCTGCCCTGTATAGATTCCACTAGAATATGTAGAGATAGGAACTGGGAAAGCAACTTGAAGGGACAATACTATGAAGCTGTGTGAGGGGCCCCAGCCCAGCTTCTCCTGACTTAGATTTTTTTTCTCCTAAGGTGCCCAAATTCTTGTAAAGGTTTCCCATGCCTGTGGATTCAGGGAATTTGAGATAGAACCAACATTTAGTAGCACCAGGCTCTCTGTGCATGACCCCACCTGATGATCACTAATGAAGACTAAAACGTGCAAATAAATTATCCACGTGACTTTTCCTTTTGAAAGCGTCCCAGTACGCTTTCATACATGGATGAAATAGTCTAGAACAGCCTCCCGACAGATTTCCCTACAGCTCCACCTGGGAAGGTCTCATAGTGAGAGTTTGCGTCTTAAACTCTTTTTTTTTCAGTTTTGATATAAATTAATTCTGTTTTTATGAACATCAGCCCATGGAATTAATAGCCAATATTTATCCAAATATTCAAGTAAAACTCAACAATGTTACCAGATGTGCAAATGACACAAATCCAGGATGAATGGTAAATATTTTGGAAAATACACAATAAGTCAGTTCAATGAATATTTATTGTGTGACTTCCATATGCAAGGCATTTTCCTAGGTGACACAGGGATTGAAACAATGGTCTAGCAACAAGAGATCTGTAAATGGAGTGACTGAGGACAGAAAAAAAAAAAAACCCACCTATAACTAAAATGTAAGGAAAGGATGAAGTGCTTTAAGAGAGAGAATACTTGTTCAAAGATAAAGTAGCGATGAGCAAATCTAGTTATGAGGTAGATCAAGAATCATCAAGTTATGGGGAAGGAGTGGTCTAGGAAGTAGATTGGGGGTCTCAGTGATCCAGTATTCCTTCCTGGGTGGCCCTGGTTGAGATTTCTATAGTTGCAAGAAGTTTTCACAGTCTGGAGAGTGAGCCAAAGGCTTTGCATCTGGGAGATGTAAAGGAGAGGTAAAGTCCAAGCCCTTGTTGAGGACCAAGGAACAGACTGAAACATCAAGTCCATTCTGCCTTGAGCTGGAAGAGCATGATGCCAGTGTAGATAATTTCCAAGGTATTTATATCATTTGCACTCCCTCCAGCAACATATGAGGGTACCCCTGCTTGACATTCTCACCAATATTTGGTGTCTTTTTAATATATGTAGTTCTAATAAGTGTGGAATAATCTCTCATTGTGGTTTAATTTCCATTTCCTTTACTCTAGATGAAATTGGCCATTTTTTCATATTTTTATGAAACATTTTGATATCTTTTGCAAAGTGGCTGTGCCTTCTATGTGTTTTTATTTATTGGATTTGTCTTCTCTGATTGATACTGGATTTGTAAAATATCTGGATATAAGTCCTTTGTCGGTTACATCTATATGAAAATATCACTTCCCATTTGCTTTTAATGGTGTCTTGATGAGCAGAGTTTCTCGATTTTAATGTGGTCATATTTATCACTCTTCATGTATCATTAGTACTCTCTGTAGCTTAAGAAATCCTTATGTACCCTAATGTCTTAGGCTGGGCACCCTGGAGAACAGCCTCTGAGAAGGAGATGTGCATGCAGGGGGCTTAGTGGGGAGTGCTCTCGGGAATCAGACCTGTAAGGGGAGTGAGAGAAGCAGGTCTGTGCAAGGGGGGAGAGTCACACTGTGATCCAGTCACAACTGGGATTAGTCCCACAGGGAGCTATAGAATGTGCTACAAAGTTGTACTAAGTTGAGGTGAGAGAGCCAGGCTGTTACACCCTGTATTATCCATAGTGGGAATCAGAGGTGAATAACTGGCAGCCAGCACCGCTGGCAGCGGAGCAAATGAGTTCTTCTGTCCTGTGGTTCCCCATAACAGCCACTACAGTCTACCCCCGGCGCCAGCTGAACCTACTGGCTTTGTAGGCTAAGTTCACCCCTGAGCTCTTCTAGACTTGTGTTTGGTCTCTCTCCTGGAAAAGTTTTAAAAGAGGTAGGTTGGCAGGATGAAACAGCTCCTGCCACTAAAGCAGACTTCAAGTTGCAACTTCTCTCCTTCCTGGACTACCCATTCTAGATGTTTCACATCCTTAACTAACATATCTTCTGGTCTTGGTGGCTGATGAGATATTATAACCCAGATTCTCACCTCTGAGTTGTCTGAGTCCCTGGTCAACTTAGATCATGGCCACTGGTCTTATCGATTAACTATCAAATTTGGGAAGGGATATGTTACTGGATGGCCTAGCTGCCTGACATTTTCCTCCCTGGCTCATCGTGTAACAGTGACGGAGCCCTACCTCCTCCTGTGATAAGGTCACTTACCCCTGCCAGTATGGCATTTTTCTTAAATGCTGAATCTTGAAATAAGGAGGCTGGGTTGCCCTGGGAACTAGGATCCACTGAGCCTAAAATTCAGAGATGAGAAGTCCACATTGTCTAAGTAAGTCAAAGGAAATAATGCTAAGCTGAATCACTCCTACTGTGTTTTCAGAATCATGTATTCTGCTTATTGGGGACACAACATCATATTATGGATGTTGACCTAGGGTATATGTTACATCTTGGTGGATGGCTCCGCATCCTTATAGGACTCTCCTTTCTTAAGTGGAAGAATGGTGCTATTGGCCACTTTAGGAAATAGAATTCTTTATTTCACTGTTATCGTCCTTAATTGTGGAGTCAAAATTTTACATTTTAGATTTCTCCTATCATATCATTTATTTGAGTCTCCAAATATGGTATTCTATTCGACCTGAGTTTTCCCTAAAGTGAATTTTCCTAAGGAATCTGTCAGAATGTACATACAGTTCTCTTATGCTACACTTAAGAATTATAAACAAGCATTTTTCTCACATCCACATTTCCAACTAGTTCCTCCATATTGACTAGAATTGAGTCTAAAATAGTAACTCACCTCATTGCTGCTTCTGCCACCTGAAGGACAATATTTTTAGCAAGCAAAGATTGTACCAGATTGTGAGTTTGGCTTTCAGCTTTCTCCAGCAAAGCTGAGGATGACAGAAAGAATTACTCAAGACTTCACAAGTCAAGAGAGGTGAGAGGGAGGCTAAGGGAACTCTCTCCAAGCTGTTCTCAAGCTCCTGTATTTATGAAGCATACATTCAGGGAAACGTTGTGCAATACATCAGTGGGCCAGTAAGAACGTATAGAAAGCGTAGGGAAAGCATGCAGAAAAACAAGGCATTCCCAAGACTACAAAAGAGCAGATGCAGAAAGCAGAGTGGAGAACAAGATAAGATATTCCATAGATAACATGGTCTAAGGAATTTATGAGCACGGTCAGGACCCAACCTCTAGATATACATTAACTGAATATCGACCAGCCCACTGTTTTCAGCAAGGCCAGAAAGCAGAGTTCTGCTTTGCACTGTGTTCCCTATAATCTCCTAACTCAGGATATAGCTATTTGATTTCCCACACCAGATATTCAGCTTTTAGAAAAGGCACTTTAATGGTAGCTGGATAACTGAAGACTCTCACTACTATAACTTGCTTCTGTACTGTGTCTTTATGAAATAAAGCATCATTTGTATATACTTCAGGCTAACGGTCAGTACCACACTCCTAACTGAGTCCTCATCATTCTCATTTTCTTCATCCTAAATGTTCCTCCTGTTCAACCCCTGTTGATCTTTGAAAACATAAGTTTATACTTTAATATGTATTGTTTGGGGTTTTTTTCCCCCTTATAGTAAATCTATTTTGGTTCTACTCTTACATTTATCAGTTCCAGCCACAAAATCTCAGTGCTATTTCTGAGATTATATTTACCATCTCATATTAAACTTTATTCTTTCATACTATGCATATACCTGATAATGGAAGTATTTTTTATTTTTTCCCTTACATTTCTGGATTCTAGCCCAGGATTCTCCTCTTCCAGTGTACTTTTTGTTGTCACACTTGCTGTCATCCATAACATCTCATTTTGCACAGTGTTTTGTGGGTGGGTTTTTCCTGCCTCAATTTATATTCAAGCCTTATTAATCATGTTGCCAATTAATTAGCCAAAGAAGTATTTCTCATATTCCTGGAATGTGTGTCTCTTTTCCCAGCTATTTGATATTTGTGACTATGAATCTCATTTTCTAATACCATCTGTGTAGCCAATTTGTTCATTTATTGTGTCTTCTTATCCTCTCAGTAGTGATGGCTTTCAACTGACGTAGGGAAAGAAAATACAATTTATACTTCCAGTGCTTTTTATTTCCGGTGCAGGACTATAAAGTCACTAGAAATACAAGATATTTCTTGTGTCACTCATTCTTAATAAATCGAATTCTGTGGGCCAGAATTCACAGGTCTGTTGAGATTTGTCAAGCATTTGGTTAGAACACTGACGATATAGAAGCAAGGACAAGTAGTTCTCAACATTTGTGAAGATCGGAATGATCGCCATTTGAATATGAGGTCAATTCAAATCTACAGATATGATTAAACCTCTCCTCCACACATAACCTAAAAAATGATTTGAAAATTGTATTCAATGAGACTAGATGATTGTCTTGATGGAAATATCCATCAAGGATTCCATTTCTCCTAAGAAAAAATTGAACTAAAATGAGACACACTCACGTATATTTAAAATGTCACCATAACTTGGGGCATCTGGGTGGCTCAGTCAGTCAAGCTCCAACTTTGGCTCAGGTCATGATCTCGCGGTTCATGAGTTCAAGCCCCACGTCAGGCTCTGTGCTGACAGCTCCAGAGCCTGGAGCCTGTTTTGGATTCCGTGTCTCCCTCTCTGCCCCTCTCCTTCTCACTCATGTGCCTGTGTGCATGCACTCTTTCTCTCTCAAAAATAAATAAAACATAGAAAAAATTAAAATGCCACCATAACTAAAGAACAGTGATTTATGTGCAATCTGAAAGATGGATGACTTATACTTCCAGTGTCAGGAGTTTGTCAGGTCTTCTGCTTTGTCAATATTCAGGGGAGAGGATATTCTTATTCTTATGCTTCATGCAGGTTAATAAAATGAACAAAGGTTTGGCTACCAAATTTGATAAAAATATATCCTTTTTTTATAGCACACCACCCAAACTGTCTTTTTCCCAGCCGTCTTGAGGAATAATTGACATACAATAAACTCTACGTATTTAAAGTACATAATTTGATGAGTTTGACTCATGCATACACCCATGAATCCATGACTACAATCAAGATGGTGAATATATACATCACCACAAAAGTTTCCTTGTGTTCTTTTGTAATCCCTCCCTGCCACCCTTGCCTGCCCCTGCTATTCCCCACCCCAGATAATCACCAATCTGTACCTGAACTATACATTAGTTTTCATGTGCTGGCATTTTATATAAATGCAATCATAATGTGTTTATTTTTTGTCTGGCTTATTTCACTTAGTATAATTGTTTTGATATTTACCCATGTTGCTGTATCAGTACTTCATTTCTTTTTATTATTGAGTGATATTCCATTCTGTTGATATATTCTCAGTTTGTTTACCCAAAACTTTGATTTGTAATTGAGCCTTCTTTAGTGAACTTGTGGCCTCTTATAACATAGCTATCATGAAATCTCTTGTCACTGGTAAAACTGCTCAATTACATTTCTGAGGGCACAAAGCTAGGGGAGACTTGGGATTAAGGGAGTACCCCAATGAGGGTGGGAAGGAAGCTCCCTGTGAGGTCAGTTTCCTCAGCCTCCAGACACCATCTTCCAATAACAACAGCATTTAATTGGGAATTTTGTCATTTTTGTTGTAAAATAATGTCCATGTGTACAGTGTTCTGATCAAGAATGATTAAAGAAAAGATCCATTGCTCTTTTTCCCCACTCCAACCTCCTTGTCCTTTCAGACTCCTAAGGGAACCTGTGAGAAGTCAGTGAAGATTGCCATTGACACAGGGTACCGGCACATTGACGGGGCCTACATCTATCAGAATGAGCATGAAGTAGGGGAGGCCATCAGGGAGAAGATAGCAGAAGGAAAGGTGCAGAGGGAGGATATTTTCTACTGTGGAAAGGTGAGATCTTCTCTTCACCCTCCAATTCCTTCTATTAATAGTTGGTCTGGTGTCACTTTTCCCTGTTGAAGAGTGTTGGGCTCAACAAGAGGAGTGAGTTCTCCACTCCCAAATTGCTCACTCTTGCCTGGAAGTTCGGGACTGACTAATTAGCCCCCTGAAGGTTAGGCAAAGCTCCTTCTTCATACATGGGCATGATTTAAGACAATATGGGAAGAGCCAAATCTACAGAGCAGAAAAACTGGGGAGTGGAGGGAAGGGGGGAGGTGGTTCATATTAAATAATCATTTGCCAAACCTTTCTTTAAAAGGGCAGCCTTCTTTTGCTTTTGTGTATGCCTATTTGTCCGTAGATCACTAATTTGTTTACTGAGCAAGAATTCATGTACCATCAAGTTTATAAATAAGTTAAATAAATGCTTTTAGTGTATTTACAAAGTTGCATAACCATCTATACTACCTAATTCCAGAATATTTTCATCACTCCAAAAGAAACCCATACCCACCAGTAGTCGTCCCCCATTTTCTCCTCTCCTTCCAGTCCCTGGAAACCAGTGATCTACTTTCTGTCTTTATAGTTTTCCTATTCGGGACATTTCATATAAATTGAATCACATGCTATGCGGCGTTTTGTGTCTAGCTTCTTTCACTGAGTGTAACATTTTCTAGGTTTGTTCATAGCATGTATGAGAATTTCATTTCTATCACTTCTCAGGCTTTTGGCTAAGATCAAATGAGAATTTCATTTCTTTTTTATGGCCAAATAATACTCTATTGTGTGGATATATGACATTTTGTTTACGTCACCACTACCTTTCGAGCCTTTGAAATTTCCAATATTAGAAATCACTATCCACCGAAGGGCAATCCAAAAGATAAAGCATCGTGATTAAAATGAAAGCCAGTGGAAATACAGGATGTATATTTTCAGGCAGCTTTGCAGGAATAAAGCTGTACAACTTTGGAGATTGTGTAATACAATTCTCCTGAGTGTTCTATACGAAAACAAGATGATGTTTCTGATTTCAGCCATTCCCCAGCTCCCCACTCAGGCTCCTTGCCAAGCTCTCTGGGAGTTTTGGTTCCCCAAATCCCCTGCCACTTATGGATTATGAGTCCAAGGAGCTACATATAGTCACTGTCCCAAAATATCAGCCTGAAGCTTTTCACTTTATTATAGCTTTACAATTTTGAATCCTTAAGATTTTACTATTACACAGTATCTCATTGGAGTAAACATCAAACCTTAACCTGGTGCTCACAAAATATTTTGGGGGAAGGATAATCTTGAACTCATATCCTGAGAACTTGGGCCAAAGCAACCTGCCCAAAGGCAGAAATATTTTTGAAGATTTGTGTCTTATCCTAAATTTGTTTTTAGACTTTTGCATTTCCCCCCATAATATTTTCTTATTTGTTTCTTTTTGTTTCAGTGTAAAAATGAGGTTACAAGTTACCACCAAGAAAAATAAACCAAAAAACTTTTCTTCTTAGCCGTCTATTTCATAAAGTTGCTGTGAGTTAACATTTACAAAGCGCTTAAACAGTACCTGGCACAGAGCTAGGACTATGTGTGTTTATTGAATAAAAATAAATTAAAATGTATAAAACAGAATATTCAGTTAGATGGGATGGAAGCAATAACAGAGTAATGACAAAAACACATTTTCCCACTATTCTTTCCACATTGTTTTCTCTTCTTTATGCACTTAAGGCAAGAAAAAAATTATTGTCCAAAGTAGAGAAAAATCAAATGTTACCAATTTTGCTTGCCCTTACTTGTGACAATAAGGGTATAGAAATTAAAAAAAAAATTCCCCAAAACACTTTGAACAAATTTGATGCTCCAAGAAGTATTGATTTATCCCAAGGCTCTGAGGACCCCTCAGCACCCTATGTTTTATAGACCTCAAGGGTACACATGCTCCAGTTTGATAACCTAAGTCTTAATCTTTCATTACCTAATAGTTTAGAGATTGAGTAATTTCATTTTCTTTTTTAATTTCTTTTGTTAAGTTTATTTCATTTTTCCCCAGCTTTATTGAGATATAATTGACATATAACATTTTGTAAACTTAAGGTGTATATTGATTTGATACACTTATGTATTGCAAAGTCATTATCACTGTAGTATTAGCTAATACCTCCGTCATATCACTTAATTGCCATGTCCTTTCTGTGGTGAGAACATTTAAGATCTATACTCTTAGCAACTTTCAAGTATATAATATAGTAGTATGAACTACAATCACTATGCTTTACATTAGATCCCCAGATTTTATTCATCTTTTATCTGGAAGTTGGTACTGTTTGATCAAGTTCTCTCCCTTTTCATCTGCAGCTGGCTGTCTAATTATTGACTTTTATTAGGGGACGAGGCAGGGTCTCCAATACTACCATTTTGGTGATCTTATCAGTGTAGCCAGATAGTCAGTAATTTCTTAGTAGGAATTGCCAGAATTTCCCTGGGGTCTAAGTACAACCAAATGAGAACAAAGGAGCAGAAAAAGGAAATCTAAATAGTTGCAATAAAGTTTTGGGGTACCTGGGTGGCTCAGTCTGGTAAGCATGTGACTCTTGATTTTGGCTCAGATCCTGATCTCACTGTTCATGAGATCCAGCCCCAAGTTGGACCAGGCTGCACTGACAGTGTGGAACCTGCTTGGGATTCTCTCTCCCTCCTCTCTCTCTGCTCCTCCCCCCCTCCCATGCATGCTATCTCTCTAAATTAATTAATTATTAATAAAAGTTTCACCAGCATCCACACCGTCTGTCACAATGTGAAAGATCCAGTGAAGTCACTCTCGCAATCGTATCTCTTGCTCAGCTAAAGCACACCTTTTATCAGAGTGTCATGAAAATAAAGCACTTAGCCCAAACAGCTAGTCAGATACATGTTCCGTTTCTACACACTGAGGAAAAGTGACATTGCTGAGGGTCAATTCAGAAGTTAGCAGGGAGCAGGGCAAGACTTTGTCACCAAACTATGTCCTCTGTGGTTCAGATGGATCTTCAAGTCTCTGGTACTCTATCTGGATAGAGTATACTCCAGGCGTCAAGAGTTATATGAACTCCTCCTCTACCCAGATGACACCTCAGCATAAACGTATTTTTATAAAATGAAATAAGTAAATAACGGATAGGAGTGCTTTGGATAAAGGGCTGCGTTACTGTAAAAAAAAAAAAAAGTGTGGATGTTAGCTAACTATCACCTTTTTATTCTTTCAGCTGTGGGCTACAAGGCATGACCCCGAGATGGTCCGTCCAACCCTGGAGAGGACGCTTAACATCCTCCAGCTAGATTATGTGGATCTTTACATCATTGAAATACCCATGGCTTTAAAGGTGAGTTCAGATGCCTAAAGATTAGTTCTCTGCCCTTTGGCAGCGATGAGCCAGCAGCTGTTCACACGAAGCCTCTTCTTTACTCAGCACCACAGAGTGTCAAGGTGTTTTGTTACTGTACGTCAGACAGGACTGACCAACCCAAACAAATGCTCACAAAGATTTTATGTAACAGACTCAGGCCTGGATCCCAAGTCTCTTGATTCATAGTCTAATGCACTTGCTATTATATCTTGTCTTCACAGCTGTAGTTAAAACTCTCTCCATCAAACCGACATGTGGTCCCCTCACTGTACTCCACCTGTAGTCACCTGGCATTCAGACACACCCTTCTTACTGTTCACACAGTCATGAAAATGGCCCTGAATAACATAATGCAAAATAATATCTGTAGCTGAAAACTTACCCTCCACCCCCTCCACAAAAAAATAAAGAATAGTCAGGTTTTTGGAGCCAGAGCCAAGGTCAGGGTACCTATGTGGTATCTATTCCTTTATTTCAAATTCACTCCTTCTTTGAACTTTCTCCACCTATGGACTTGTTCATGTAACCAACAACAACACACTGTATACGCACTGCTAAAGAGCAGTCACTGCTTTAAAATTTCATTGAGGGCAGGGGAGCCTGAAAAACAAAATTGGCCATTTGTCCCGAAGGTAAATCAGATCCTGTTGTTCATCAGGAAGAACAAAGACTCTGCTATTACAGTGGCCAGAATTCCTTTATGCAGCCAACCTGGAAACACTTTGTTCTGTTTCCTATTCTGTTCTCGGGAAACACTTTGCTTGTTGGTTCTCCTCTGTGGTCACATCCAAGATGGACTTTGGAGAGGATTACCGTTTTGCATCATGCTTCATATTGATGCAGGTTTGGAGGCTTCACAATGGCCTTGGTAATCACAGGCTTTTATTGGTCAGGTTGAGAGTTCACAGATGAGACAATATCCCTTAAAATGTTGATAGGCTTTCAGTAAATTCACATTCAGTCCAGTATGAATGAACAATTAAAACTAGAGATCTTTTAGGATCACATTTCTTATTATCTAATTTGTGGTCTATGGTTTCTGTCTCTTAGTAAAGAACTTCCTGATTTTATTCATCAGCCCCATCTTCAGCTTACTGACCTCCATCTGGTTTGGAAAAATATAAAATAGGCAGGCACAGGGGCGCCTGGGTGGCTCAGTCAGTTAAGTGTCCGTCTTTGGCTCAGGTCATGATCTCACCGTTTGTGGGTTCGAGCCCCGCGTTGGGCTCTGTGCTGACAGCTCAGAGCCTGGAACCTGCTTCAGATTCTATGTCTCATTCTCTCTCTGCCCCTCCTTTGCTTGTGCTCTGTCTCTCTCTGTCTCTCGAAAATAAATAAATATTAAAATAGGCAGGCACAGCTAATGTGTTCCTTTCACCCAATCTGCATCTCATTGGATGGTACACCTTTGTCCAGTAGGGCATCTGTGATCTTGCCTTCAGAGGGACACTGAGAACCAGAATTCTCCCAGAGTCCAATATTACTTACCTCTAGGATTCTTACCTTCTTGCCTTGGTTGGCACTAACTTTTCTATCTCCAGAAGGCTCAGATCTCAACTTCTGTCATCTCAGGTGACATCCAGAAGCAGAAAGTACTAATTTTAGCAAAATATCATCTTACCCCTCATCTTACAAGCCCAGTAGCAACAAACACATCTTTCTTCAAGAACTACCTGAAGCTTGCAAAAATGGCCAGTAAATTCTAATACCCAGTGTTTTTCTACTAAGTCCCCTAAAGCTCCAGCCTTAGTAGGTGCATTTGTCTGAAACTCAAGCACAACAAGGCAACAATTTAACAGATTCCATGCTATTGCAGAGCAAGGATTGCCAATTCTTGGCTGAAGGTGGGAGACTTCCATATTGACCTAGCCAATTTCACATTTATGGCCCATTACTTGCCATACCGCAACATCTTTGTATTAGTCAGAGCTCCTGTTACAAATGGCAGAAATCCAACTCAAATTTGTGTTAGCTAAAAAGGGAGCTAAAAATTCCAAGGGATACCTAGTTCAGGCACAGCTGGTTCCAGAAGTTCAAACTATGTATATGGCTCTATCTCTATGTTTTAGTTGGCTTCACTCTCAAAAATCCCTCTCTATGTGATGAAAGAATGACCATTGACATACCAAGCCTACATCGCCAACACAACTGGAGAATTCAGAGAAAGAGAAACCACACATTAAACCTCATGGAGAAATACTGAGTGGCCTTGCTTGGGCCATTTACCCATTACTGACTAATCTTTGATCTAAGGGCCAAATGAGTGACTGATTGACATCTATGGTTAAGAATGAGAGCTGAGTCAGCCCACCCAAACAATATGGAATGAACTCCTCCAGAGAAGATAGCATAGGTATGGGGAAATAATAGATTTCTACTGAACTCATTAATTAGAGGTCACTTAGCATAGTGGTAAGGAGCATGGGCTGCCGAGTTTGAATCTCAGCTGTGTGACAGACAAGGCAGATGACTTGGTCAAGTTATTACCTGATCTCTTTCCATATCACCTGTTCATGGTATAGTGGAAATGTCTGTATGGACTTTGGAGTCACACAGAAGAGGGATTGACTGTCAGCTTTATTACTTACTAGTAGTAGTCACTTTGATCTTTATCTTTTTCTTTCTTTCTTTCTTTCTTTCTTTCTTTCTTTCTTTCTTTCTTTTTCTTTATTTCTTTCTAAACTTCAATTTCATTATCAGTAAAATGGTGACAATAGTAACTCCACAAGTGTTGTGAGGAGTCATTAAAATTATATGTGTGAAATTACTGGCACAATGTCTGACATTTTCTTGATAATAAATGAAAGATAATATTCTGAAATGTTCGTGTGGAAAAGAAACTTAGTTATAAGATATCCCAATAACCTCATTTCACAGAAAAGAAAGTCGAGGCCCCAAACAAGGAACTAACTAACTCAGGTTTAAAGCCCATTAGAGAGAAAAAAAAGATAATGATAAAGAAAATAAAGGCCATTAGAACAGGGATTAGATGGTCAGTCCCCTGATGCCAACTTCATACTTGTTCCCCTACGTGACACTGCCCCTGCCTTGTCCTCGCAAACCTAACAATCCCAACACCCTGTGGACTACAGTGATTTTTTTAAATTTCAGGCTCCTGGAAGTTATAACCTCAGCCCTCATCCTCACACAACTAACTTTACTCTTGTTCAAATGGCAGACTTCTAAGCTAAGTCTTAAATATTTGGAAAGAGCCTGTATCTAAAAGTGAGAAAATGAAATTTACTTCTCTCTGGCTGACCAATGATTTATAAAATCTTTTTGGCAAAGTAAATAGAGAATTTGTATTCCTATTCTTAGATGGGATCAAGGCTCAAAGATACAGAGAGAAGGTAAAACTTTTTAACAGTTAGAAATGACACAGTATAATGACATTACCTCCTAAATCAAACTATAATTGAGAAACCAATCTTTTTTTGGGGGGGAATCAATCTTTGAAACCAAAATATCACATGATTTTTCAATCTCATCATTTTTTAACAAGAAATCTTTCTTGCTAAAATATTTTAGCACGATGTTATTTTTTTAAATGTCAAATTAACAACAGCACAATACAAAAACTCATGATAAGATGTTTTAAAAAGATGAATGAAGTTACTGCTGAATTGGAATGAAAGTCAAGAGCACAGGTTTTTAGAGGGTTGAATTATTTTTCCAGTAATGCCTTACAGTAAGGAGGAGTAGACGACAAAGACAAAGGGTTTATCTGGATTAATGGATTAGTAAGGTAGACACAGTAGAAGCTTCAGGGAGGCATCATAGAAATATTTAACATGGGTGCAGGCTTGATAAGGGCTTAATTAAAACCTGGGGAAGTAAATATTATTTGACAGAGTTCGCAATGGAGGCATAAAGCCATTTCAGAACAGAAGTAAAATTAGGAAATGCAAAAGGCTCTAAGAAATAGAGAGAGAGAGAGAGAGAGAAAAAAAGAAATAGAGAGACTGAAATGAAAATGTGGGTCATCAGTGTTGAAAAGGTCAAAGAGCTTAGAAATCAGAGATAGAAAGGGTCATTAACATGAGTGATTATGGGGCATCAAGGAGAAAGGAGCCCTTTTCCTATTCTCAGTGAGACAGGAGGAACTGAGAAGACATGGTCTTCACTACAAAACACAAACGGAGAAAATGTTATTGCCAGGGGGAGGTTTCATTCAGGTGAGCTAACAGAAGGAAAAATATTTTAAATATTTAAGAATATAATGGATTTTGTCCAATTGCTTGGTTTTCAACAAAAGAATTCCTATTAGCAAGGTCTATAGACTTCCATGCTGTCATCCAAATCCAAAAGACACTTTGTCCCCATATTATTTGATCACTTTCAACACAGGTGACTACTACCTTTTTCTTTAAACATTTTCAGCTCATGGCTCTATATTACCCTCTTAAGATGCTTTGATAGCTTCTTCTCTGCCAACCTCCAAATGTCATTATGCCCAGTACTCTATCCTTAATATTGTCTTACTGAGCCACATTTTCTTTAAAGGTGATCAGTCTCATGGATTAAATAACACTTTATATGCTGAGGACTCCCAAATTAGTCTGCAGCCAACTTCTCTCTGTTTAATTGCCTCCTCAAATATCCACTCAAATCTAATTGACATGTCAAACACAAAATATCCACAACAAAACCCTTGATTGCTAGCCTAACCTCAGGATATGATCACCACCAGCCAGCCAAGGAGCCTAGAAATCATCTTTTATTTCTCTCAATCCCACTTCCAAGCCCACAACAGATGTGTCCCATTTTTAGATGTCGTGAAAAAGAAGAAATCTGAAAAACAATGGCCTTTGTTGGGAAGGGATCACCCCAAAACTGGGTTTGATACTGAGATAATTTGTGAGGTAGAAAACAGATGCTAAACTCCTGGAGGTCCCAGAAAGGGAAAGAAGAGAACCACTGGGCAGGTTATTCAGAACTGAGAAGTAACATGCTGAATTTTCCCTTACTCTTAGGAGGCATTCCATCCATTAGCTACACTTTTCTTAGATAAAGAATTTCCTCTCACCCTTAATGATGACCTTTGGCTTCTTATCGGAGTAAGAAATTTGGTGTTCTCAACTTTGGCAAGGGTTAGGGTTAGGTCAAAACAGTAAGCCTGAAAGTCCTAATTCTCAGCTTCTTCTCCTTATTTATGAGTAATTTTGTTATTAAGAGAGATTTTCATGGGGCACCTGGGTGGCTCAGTTGGTTAAGTGTCCAACTTCAGCTCAGGTCATGATCTCACAGTTCATGGGTTTGAGCCCTGTATCTGGCTCTCTGCTATCAGCATAGAGCCTGTTTCAGATCCTCTGTCCCCTTCTCTCTCTGCCCCTCCCCCATTCATGCACATGCACCTGCTCTCTCTTTCTCTCAAAAATAAAAACATCTAAAAAAAGAGACAGGCAAAAATCCATGGTTTAAGAACAATAATAATCTGTCAATAAATAAAGGAAAATGAATACCAGGGTGAGATAATGAGACTAATGGGTCATATTTATAATATATAAGTATAAAAAGAATTAGAATTGAATTTCTTTCCCAGGGCCAGGGTATTCCTGGAATTCCTCAAATTCCATAATTTTAATTCCCAGATATAAGTAAAATAAGTTATGCTTGTTATTTTTCTGTAGCCTGGAGATGATTTCTATCCTAAAGATGAGAATGGCAAATGGTTATATCACAAGTCAAATCTGTGTGCCACTTGGGAGGTAAGTTCAAATGGGCCTCTTATCTCAAAATACATTTTTAAACTGTGATCTGACTATTTCTATTCAGTTTATGGAGAGATACCGCCTTTGCTTCCAATGGAAAGTAAAAGAACAGGGATTTTGGGGGCCCCTGGGTGGCTCAGTTGGTTAAGTGTCTGACTTTAGCTCAGGTCATGATCTCACAGTTTGTGAGTTTGAGCCCAACATCGGGCATGGTGCCTGGAGCCTGCTTCAGATTCTGTGTGTGTCTCTCTCTCTGTCTCTGCCCCTCCCCCACTCATTCTCTGTCTCTCAAACATAAAAACATTGAAAAAAAATTAAAAACCAGGCATTTTAACCATAAGCAAAGATATGTGCACTGAAAAATTCTTGATTTTGTTTTGATGGAAAAGAAGAATGCCATAGAAGGAAGAGAGAAGTGTAGAAGGAAAAAGAAAGTAAAGGAAATAAGTTCTAATGTGACTGTAAATGAAAATGTACACATGAGATAAATTCACAAGTTTTTTAAGTTTCTCAAATTGAATTTATAAAAATCAGTAATATGATGTTTAAAAGAAACAAAGTTAAAATGATACATGAAAAACTGAAAAATAATTCTGGTTCCATTTCTCAGCAAGCTGTTGGCTCCTTCCGCAAGATCATGAGAGTAGGAAAACTAGGGGAAAGTAATTAGAAAATCGGTATGGATTCTTGGCCGGGAGGGGGGGGAGGAATGCCGATATTTTGAACTGGTTTGTTTATGAGGTAATATGGCAGCTTTTACCTAGAGTAGAAGGCAGCCCAACAAACACTAGTAGGATTACATAGCAGAGGACCTTCAAGTTCTTTTTGTTCTCTCTTCTCTCCTGCTATAGCCTTGGGACAAATATTGTCTGCTCCATATGTGCAGAAACTTAAGATTCATGTTCAGGTGTCTTCAGGAATCAAATCAGAGTAGTACTGAAATCCTGCACTTGTGAGAAGCTGAGAAAAACATAAGTTACTATCTGACCCCTGGTAGTTGTCTCCCTGGCTCTCCCATTCCAAACCCCAAAGGCTGAGAAATTATACTCTAACCAGTATCTCTTTCCAATAGATTTCCCCCCATAGGTAAGAGCTGAAGATCTGAATTGTAGAGTTGTTCTGAGGAGTGAGGAAGCATTGATTGGGTTTTCTGGTGTCTGGGGCTCTCCACCTAGGAGACCATATACTCTTTCCTGACCTTACTGTAGATGACTAGTTTTAGAGCCTGGTATTCCCCTCCAAGGGACTGCCTAATAGCGTAGCCAGTATTCCCAGGAAAAAATGTGTTCATAGCCCCAAATTACAAGGCATTTATTTCACAAAAAAGCAACAGATCTCAATTAGAAATCCCAACATACACAGAGAAAAGGACCAAGAACTTTAAATTAGCCAAATTATATATATATATACATATATATATATATATATATACACATATATATATGTATATGTATATATATATGTATATATATATGTATATGTATATGTATATGTATATGTATATGTATATGTATATGTATATGTATATATTCATTCAAGGGGATAGGAAAAGATGTTAGCAATATGAAACAAGAACAAGAATACATTTTTTAAAAAAACAAGCAAAAAAAACCATGATCAGATTGAAATATCAGAATAAGGAAATCCCCAACATGAAGAAGAAAAGGACAAGAAAAATTTTTAAATATGAAAGAAAAGATAAGAGGTATAAAGGATACAATTTGAATTTCCACACAATAAGAGTCTCAGAAAAATAAAGAAAGAAGAAAAAAAAAAAGAGGTAATATTTGAAGAAATAAAAAGAGATAAAGAGCATGGATTACCGAAGAGAAAAAGAGAAGATACATTACAGTGAAATTTCAGAATATCAAATATTAAGAGAAAATGTTCAAATCTCCAGACTATCGCAAACAAGCCAATAAAGAAAAAAAAAATTGGAACAAAAAAAATAAACTGAGGCGAAGACAGGGAAAGAAGAGGGAAAATGAATGGATGGGAAAAAGTAGAAAGCAAAGAGCAAGATGGGAGATTTAAACTCAGTTGTATTAATAATCACAATCTATGTAAATAGTCCAAACAACTCAGTTACAAGGTAGAGGTTGTCAGAATGGATAAAAAGCAAAACTCCAGTACATATTATATATAAGAAACCCATTTTATTTATCTTTTGAGACAGAAAGGGGGGGCAGTGAGGGAGAGAGGCAGAGGAAGAGAGAGATGATCCTAAGCAGGCACCAGGCTGAGCACAGAATCCAAAGGGGTGCTGGATCCCATGATTGTGAGATCATGACCTGAGTTGAAATCAAGAGTCAGATACCTAACTGACTGAGCCACCCAGGCACCCCTAAGAAACCCATTTTAAATGAAAAGACACAAATAGGTTGGAAATAAAAGGTTAAGAAAAAAAATGAAAAGGGTAGAAAAAGACATACTCAGCTGATGGTAATCAAAAGAAAGCTAGAGTAGTTATTTTAATATCAACAAAGATTACAGAGCAAAAATTATTACCAGGGATAAAGAAGTTAGTTTAATAGGGTGCCTGGGTGGCTCAGTTGGTTAAGCGCCTGACTTCAGCTCACAAAGAAGGTCATGATCTCACGGTTCGTGGGTTTGAACCCTGCGTTGGGCTCTGTGCTAACAGCTCAGAACCTGAAACTTGCTTCAGATTCTGTGTCTCCATCTCTCTCTGCCCCTCCCCCACTCCCTCTGTGTCTCTCTCTGTCTCTCTGTCAAAAATAAATAAACATTTAAAAAATTTTGTTTTATAATAATGAAAGGATCAATCCTAAACATCTATGCACCTAATAACAGAACTCCAAAATACATGACGCATAAACTAAGAGAACTGAAAAGAGAAAGAGAATAATCTACAATTATAGTCAAAGATTTCAAAACCTCTCTCTCAATAATTGAGATAGTAAGTACACAGAAAATCTATAGATTAGAGGAGATTTAAATATTATCAACCAGCTTAACCTAATTGACAATTATAAAGTACTTCACCAAAATATAACAAAATGCTATTTTTCAAGTGCACATGGAACATTTAGCAAAATAGTCCATTGTCTGAGACATAAAACAAATCTCAATACACTTAATAATATTCTTTATGCAAAGTAGGCTGTCTGATAAAATCGGAATTAAATTTGAAGTCAATAACAAAAATATATCTGAAAACTCATCAAATATTTTGAAACTAAGAAGCATACATGTAAATAATCTGTAGGACAAAAAATAAAATCTGTATCAATATATGTATGTTAGCAATGTTCAAGTGGAAATTAAGTTTTTAAAAATTTAATTATGAAGTATTTAATAATTAAGTGAATATAAAAATATTAAGTATTTAGAGATAAATTTAACAAAATCAGTGCAAGACTTACACAGTAAAAACTACAATGCATTACTGAGCAGCTTTTTTATAAATCATCTCTATACCCAAAGTGGGGCTTGAACTTACAACCTCAAGATCATGAGTCACATGCTCTACCAACTGAGACAGCCAGGCCCACTACTGAGAGAAATGTTTAATATTTTAAATAAGTTGAGAGATATATCATGTTCTTTGATAGAAGGACTGACCATAAGGATGTCTGGGTGGCACAGTTGGCTGAGCATCTGACTTCGGCTCAGGTCATGATCTCACAGTTAGTGAGTTCAAGCCCTGCATCAGGCTCTCTGCTCTCTCTGCTGTCAGCACAGAGCCAGCTTTGGATCTTCTATTCCCCTTTTCTCTGTGGCCCTCCCCGACTCATGCTCTCTCTGAAAAATAAACATTTTTTAAAAAGATAAAAAAAAGATTGACTATATTAAGATGTTAATTTTCCCCAAACTGGTCGATAGATTCAATGCAATCCCAGTCAAAATCCCAAAAGAAATGGAAAAGCTGATTCCAAAATTTATAGGAAATGGCAAATAGCATAATGATAAAAGATTCATTTACCAAGAAGATATACCAGTTTTAAACACATATGTACCATTTAAAATATCTTCAAAATATATAAAGCAAAGGTTGATAAACTATAAGAAGACATTGATAAACTCTTCTAATATGGTGGGAGATTTCTAACATATTCCTTTAAGTTATTGAGAAGCCAGGAAAAACTAGACCTAATTTTATATAAGATATGTGTATGTGTCTGTGTGTGTGTCTATATATACATATACGTATGAGACAGAGACACACACAGAGCAAGAGGAGAAAAAGATATATATATAATAATAGGAGAATATACATTTTCACACACACCAGACATTTATAAAAATGGATCAGGTCCCAAGCCACAAAGCAAACCTCAACAGCTTTCAAGAAATAAGATCATTCTTAATGCACTGGTATACATTGTGAAAATGCAAGGGGGAAGATATGGTGTACAATATTTCCCAAACAATTCCTGTCTGTCTGTCCCACTTTTTTTTTTTTTCTTCACACACGCCTTTTACCATACCCAGGGACTTTCATTCTTAAATTTTTTTTTTTTAACGTTTTTATTTATTTTTGAGACAGAGAGAGACAGAGCATGAACGGGGGAGGGTCAGAGAGAGAGGGAGACACAGAATCTGAAACAGGCTCCAGGCTCTGAGCTGTCAGCACAGAGCCCGACGTGGGGCTCAAACTCACGGACCGCGAGATCATGACCTGAGCCGAAGTCGTACGCTTAACCGACTGAGCCACCCAGGTGCCCCGGGACTTTCATTCTTAAAGAATTCATAGTCACCCTCATAGACATCTCGTTTGTTTTGAGGCTTTTTTGTTGACCCATTGGCCTTTATTCAACAGGCTTTGGAAGCTTGCAAAGATGCTGGCTTGGTGAAATCCCTTGGAGTATCCAATTTTAACCGCAGGCAGCTGGAACTCATCTTGAACAAACCAGGACTCAAACATAAGCCAGTCAGCAACCAGGTATAGTTTGACAGGATCGGTGGGAGGTGAGGAATTGGGGTGTGTGTGAGGGGTAGAGGGAGATTCCAATGTTTACTTAACAGCAAGAACCCTGATCTAGGAGTCAGAAATCTTGTGATCACTCTACATATATCTCATCAGAGGACTCTGAGCAAATCTTTTGACTTCTCTCACTATGTGTCTCTTACGAAAAGATTTTAAAGTTCAAATCCAGGCAAAGGTAACCCAAACGATTTTTTGAAGAAAAATAATGAGGGCGAGCTAGATCTGCCAGATATTAATATATACAGAGTATTTTAAAATAATGTAAGATTTGTACAGAACCAACATACAAATGAGTAGAAAATAAGAAATAAACAAGCCCCAAGTGTAATAAAAACATAATGTAAAAAAAAAAAAACATAATGCAAACTAATGGCTAAGGGACGAATTTGTCAATAAATAGTGTGGGGGGAAGGGCTAGTTCTGTAGAAACAAATCTAGATCTTTGCCTCATGTCATACTCCTAGTATCTCTTTGATCAGCTGTTAAAGAAGAAAGAGGAAGTCATTTGTGAATACTACAAAACATTTTTAGTTTTCTGGAGCTATATATAGAAAATGTAGCCATGAGAAAATTATAAAAGAAACTGACACATTGAACAGTATAAAATGTTAAACTCTAAAATTAGGAAAAAAAGAGCAAACAAAAATGGATAATTACGTTTTTAAATGTAATAGAAAAGGGGAATCATATCCCTAATTCCTACCCCTCACCAGCACATCTTCCTGCACCCTCAAAAACAGTATTTTGTTATAAAGCGTGAAATGGGGAGCCTGGGTGGCTCAGGTGGTTGAGTGTCTGACTTCGGCTCAGGTCGTGATCTCACCGTTTGTGAGTTCGAGCCCCACATGGGCTTGCAGCTTTGGATTCTGTCTCAAAAATAAAACATTTAAAAAACAATGAAAAAGAAAAGAGGCACTAGGAACAGTAGGAACCTCTGTTATTTAAAAAATTAGATAACTAAAAGGCTGAAATGACACACACATTTCTTCTTACAAATATATAAAGAAAGATGGCGGTTTTTGACCTCAGAATGAAAAATGAGGAATTTGACAGTGTGTCTCCTCATGACAAAGAGCATGTTGGAAGATCATAGCCTATTCATGTGTTTCATGGTGTCTGAAGGCAGAGTATATCAACCCTATAGAGATAGCACAGATCAAAGTGAAGGTCTACTGGCCGGCCAGCCATTACCCTGTGCATTGAGCAGGATCCCCTCTACTCCAGAGACACAAAAAAGAGCAGCTTTCAGTTCAAGATCACGATGAGCATACTGTGGGCCTCATACAGAGCGGACACATTTTATCTATGAGGGACACATACCTGGAGACCTTGCATAAGTCAAAATTCACCTATTTAAAAATTAACTTTCCCATTAGAAGAAATTTAAAGTATAATTTGCAGATTTGTCTATTTTTCCGTGGACTTTATGAACAAAGTCACGTAGAATATGACCTTGCTCTCTACTAATTCTCAGAATCTGAGCATTCCAAACTTCCCTAGTACTGTCCAAGATGTCTGTGTTGACACAAAGACATGTGTCTCCCAGGTTCCATCCCTGGCTTAGTCTCTCTGAAAGTCTTCCTGGTGGGCAATTTGTCATGCAGTGTTTTCCTAGCCTAATTCAAAGGAGACCTTTGAATTAGACCTTAGCTCAGGTCTTTTAATTTTTATACACCCAATTCTAACAAATGAAGGAGAGGGAGGGGGAGAAAGGAAAGATCTCCAAATTCTTCATTTTTTTCCTAACCCTACTCACTATGCCTAAATCACAGACGTCTGACTTAGGAAGCAATAAATATTTTTTGAGTGACTTAATTAATGAAAGGAAAATTCAACATAGTTTTTTTACAGAAAGACAGAGGATGAGGTTAACATCTTCCTTCACAGCTTCTGTCCAGCTTAACTTCACCTTGTGAGATTTTGCTATCTCAGGTCCCACACTACCAAATAGTGTTGAAAAAAAAGTCCCAGACATGTCAAGACACTGAGAAGTGACATCAGTTTTACATAGTCAACAAGAAAAAGTAAAGACCACATCTCCAGTGGCCCATCCACAAAGGGCCATAACCAGTCCCTGGCAAAGAAGGAAGCAAGTGTGCTTAGTCATCCTTCTCCTTAGAAATGACGAAGTTCCAGGGCAACGCTGGCATCAAGGCCCTGTGACATCAGACACCGTCACTGCCCTTCACCTTAAACTCGGCCTCCAGTGCCAGCAGACACAACAAGGATCATCTGCTGGCCTCAAATGACCCCACCAAGCTGCAGCGCTGATGGAGCCCTTCTGTAAAGTCTGCAGCACCAGTAATTCTAAGATTCTGGCTTGGTCCTGTCTGTCTGTATAGGTACCATTTCCATTCATTCAACAGCCATCGAGCATTGGCCTTATGCCACGCACTTTGCTAGGTTCCAGGCATGCATAAGTGACCAAAGACAGATACAGCCCTTCCTCTCGGGGCACTAGCTCTCTAGTGTGGAACAGACATCAAACAATCACAAAAGTTATTGATAGTTAGAAACTGAGATAAGTGCTCTGAAAAAAAAAGGAATATGGTTCTCTGTGTTCGTATGCACATGGATCTTAATAGCTTATCCACTCCCACCCCCACATTTCCCTCACTGGGTGTCCCGTTAGTGATATGCCCCAGGATTTTTACCTAAGAACTATCTATGCAGGGGTGCTTGGGTGGCTCAATCAGTTAAGCATCCGACTTCAGCTCAAGTCATGATCTCACGGTTCGTGTGTTCGAGCCCCACGTCGGGCTCTGTGCTGACAGCTTAGAGCCTGGAGCCTGCTTCGGATTCCCTCTCTCTGCCCCTCACCCACTTGCACTCTCTCTCTGTCTCTGTCCCTCTGTCTCTCTCTCTCAAAAATAAACATTGAAAATTTTTAAAAGAAGAACTGTCTATGCAAACATTTATATTAAATTAGGTTATGTTATGTTATTTGAGTGTATATATTAACTCTCAAGTTTTTGTTGAGTAGATGTTTCTCGGATGTTACTTAGTGCAACTCTGTATCATCCCAAATTGCCGTTCACAGATTCAGTTCAGTCATAGACTCAATATGCACATACCTATTTGTTCTGTTTCTAACTCTAATTGCCTTATTATGTATATCTTTTGCCACAAACCATATGAAATCCTTTTTCAAAGAGTAGGTTATAAAACCATTCAATGTATATATAAACATACACACACATATTTACATACAGGTATACACATACCTGCTTCTACATTAATAGGCCAGAGACAGGTCACAGCACTGCAATCTGATTAGAAAGGAGTCCTTGTGGGGAGACCAAACTGCTGTGTTTGGAGTGAGCCGGTAGGCATGAAATGAAGGAATTCATACTTAGTTTCTAAGCAGTGAGTGACATGATGAAGTACATATTTTGGGGAGACTGGCCTACCAATAACAGATGCAACTGGAAATGAAAAAGCAGCGAGTGATGTTGGAAGGAAACACTGAGTGCGATTCCTGCCTTATTTTAGTTTCTGTGTTACTTTTTAGAATTGTTTAAGAAATGTTCCAAAGGAGAGAAAACCCACAAGTGTTTCTTAGGGTAAGGGAACAAGATTATGTCAGGGAAAAAAAAAAAAAAAGTATATCAAATGGGAATGGGAATAAGACCCACCACTAAGAGGCCCAGTTTTATCTTTGCAAATTCATAGGTAGCGAGCGGGTCCTTGTGCCTTCTAGAACTCAAACCAGACAGTGAAAATAATAATTAAATACTACAACTATTTTAATTCAGGCTTGGTTGATTTTAATTTAAAAAGGAAAGAAAAGCATAGGCCCAAAGTTACCAGAGGGGTTAAAAGAAACTTTGCGAAGGACTTTGTGACACAAACATTTTCAGTGCGGGACTCTTGCCAACGAGACAGTGAAGACGGATGTAGGCCTGCACTGGGTGGTGTAAGGAACTCTCGGCCAAGAGGACAAAATACATCTTCAAATTTCATTTTACGCATGCTCTACCTCTTGTGAAAATGTTCTTAGATGCTCGATAGCTACAGAGAAAAGGCTTCGGCAACACGTCGCTGCTCCGTATCGAGACTCTAATCTGAACCTTGAGACTGTATTGTTGTCCTAGAAAATTGTATTTGCTGGAATGGTCACTATAAATAATTAAGTCTGTTCCGTTAAAGCTTTACACTATGATAGCGACATGAAATTGAATTCGCTCCCCGTTTATTTTAGAGTTAATCCACAGGTGGTGACCCCACTAACCACGTTGTAAGTAATCTCACCATAACGTAAACTTCCTTGTTAAGAACAATATTCAGCATTTGCCTCGTTATCCATGATGCTTTTAGATGGGTTTTATTGAAGAACTTTTTAAAACTGTGTAAAACTGGATTCACTACAAGGCTTTGATTTTGTGCTCTGCCCTCCACTGCAACCATGTAGGTTGAGTGCCATCCGTATTTTACCCAGCCCAAACTCTTGAAATTTTGCCAACAACATGACATCGTCATTGTCGCATATAGCCCTTTGGGGACCTCAAGGAATCCAAGCTGGTAAGTAAGGCTCTATGTCTGCTCAGGAGTGTTTCTTTTGGTGTAGAATGTGAGACTAATGTGAGTTACTTGAATGACATGACTATTTGGCTCTGTGATGTTAAGAAAGTAACTTAACCCTCTTTGAGCCATTCTCTGTGTGTACAAATTGGAGCTAATAACCTCCCTCACAAAGGTGGGGTAAGAATTGATTCTACTGTATGTGTAAAATTGCCTAGCAGTGCCTGAAACATAGGAAATGCTCCATAAATGTTAGTTTAGGTATTATTTGACAAAGATTCTCCGTGACCAGATCCTGAAATTTTTGATTTTTTTCTTTTTTCTTTTTTTAAAATGTTTATTTTTGACACAGAGAGAGAACACGGTGCCAGAGCACACAAGCAGAGGAGGGGCCAAATCTGAAGCAGGCTCCAGGCTCCCAGCTCTCAGCACAGAGCCTGATGCAGGGCTCGAACCCACAAACCATACGATCATGACCTGAGCCAAAGTCAGACGCTTACCAGACTGAGCCACCCAGGCACCGCAGAGAATTGTTTGAGCTCTGTGTTCAGTGGCAGCACTTGTGCTGTGTGTGATGTGTTCAACACACTTAAGTAGAAATTTTTCTACTCGAAGATGACTCCGAGAGTTGTGCCTCTGTTTGCTCCAACAGAGCCTTCCCCTGTGTAGCTGCTTCTAACCCAGTTATCTCCGTAAGACCCACCCAAGAAGCACTATTTACCCTCTGAAAGACACAGCTCTATAAATTTACCTCTTTATCTTTTCCTGATAAAAGCAATGCTTCGGGGTGCCTGGGTGGCTCAGTGATTAAGTCTCCAACTCTTGACTTTGGCTCAGGTCATGATCTCACAGTTTGTGAGCTTGTGCTCTGCCTCAGGCTCCACACTGGTGGTATGGAGCCTGCTTGCTATTCTCTCTCTCTCTCTCTCTCTCTCTCTCTCTCTCTCTCTCTCTCTCCCCCTCTCCCTCTGCCCCTCACCCTGCTCACCCTCTCTCTCCCAAAATAAATTTTAAAAATTAAAAAAAAAGAGCAACTCTTCACTGAGTGCTCTGCACTCCAAGAAGTTGGCTATAGGTGACCCGAAGTATCCTGGTAGGTGAACAGGTGGATAGGGAGACGGAGGAGGAGGGCGATGGACTAACCATCTGTTGTGATGACTCGAGCTAAATATGATGCATGTTTTGATTTTTTTCAAGGGTGAATGTATCATCCCCACCTTTGTTAAAGGATGAACTTCTAAACTCACTGGGGAAAAAATACAAGAAGACAGCAGCTCAAGTTGTTTTGCGTTTCAACATCCAGAGAGGAGTGGTTGTTATTCCTAAAAGCTTTAACCCTGAAAGGATCAAAGAAAACTTTCAAGTAAGAGAACTGCTTCAGTACATGTAAAACCTAGAAGGCATTTTTGTTTTGGGGTTTGGGTTTTTTTTGTTTTGCTTTTTTTGTTTTGCTTTGTTTTAGAGAACTTTCTGTTAATTTAATTAATTGTAATGCCTTCACATTTTCTTTTACACCTGCTCCCCAATCCACACTCTCTAGGTCTGAATTTAACTGTAGCTGAGTTTGAGAGAGTCCCTAGTACTTCGAGGGTTTCCATGCTGCTTGTACATTACCTAGCTCCCTTACTCTTTTGTTTCCTTACCTATTGACTCTTACCTACTCACTTCTCCACCAGCACAGGATCAATAGAAGGTATAGAACTTGAAATTCCTAATAGTAAACTTTCCACCTTCTTAATGGCTCTGGTAGAAGTGAGGAACAAACATGGAAATCATTGAAGAAGATCATTAGACTTCATGAATGTCACTTGCCTTTATTTCCTCTGTAAATACTCCATGATCAACACGGTGACTTACAGGCGAGAAAAGAGGCCACTAGACAAATGAGTGATTAGATTACCTTGCCTACTACTCAAGACTAAACTGCTAGGTAAATACAGCCATAGAAAAGTACCATGCAAAAGTAATTACTCATTAGTTAATAACTTAAGAAAGTGAGCTGCTTTTGTCTTGTTCATAATTAAAGAGGAAAATGAGATAGTATTTATCCCCTCAGATAGGAAAATAATCAGAATATCGAATATGTGGGAAAACATATTGCATATACTTGCATATACTCCTGTTAGAAACATTAATTGGCTTAAGATTTGGAGAAGCAGGATGTCACTTATCCATAGCCATCAAAATTCAAACCCACATATCCATTTGGCCCAACAATCTCGATCCTATATTTACACATACATGCATACAAACATGGATGTTTACTATTGCATGATTTATCATTTTTAAAACCTGGAGACAATCTCCAGTAGAATCTTACAAAACAAATTATAATATATTTGTATAATGAAATATATCGCCATTTTTAAATAATAGAGTGGAAATATAAATACTTCCATGGGAAGATATTCATGATATTAGACAATTTATCTTCAGAGATCTTTTGCTACCCCATGACAGAATGCAACTCAAACTTACCAAAGAAAGAGAGACATGATTTATTGGGTCACAGAACTGTAAATTCCATGGATACATCAGACATGACTGGGCACAGGTATGCAAATGATTTATAAAAGGACTGAGTTCTCTCCGTTCCTCTGTACTCCCCCCACCCCTTACCTTCTCTGTCTCCACGTGGCAGCACAAACAGTCCCTGACATCTCCCGGCTAATCTATTACTCATATTCAGTGAACATGATCATAGGTAAAGGCTTCTGTGAGGGTCTCTATCCCTGATTGTCCCTTTGTGGGCCATGAGCCTCTGCCATATTAATCACTGTATCCAGTGAATAAGACACTTTGATTGCCCCCTTGGACTACATCCTGTACTGGAAATGGGTTCATGTGACAAACAGCCCTACGAGATGACAGAAGAGAAGTTCATAAAAGGAAAAAGGGGATTCTGTTACTAGCAAGAAGGGCAAAGAATGATAAACAGTTATACTACTACTCACAGTATTTTAGCACTTACCAAAGTACTTCTTACTAAAAGAGGTTGACACTGTTTTCAGCCATCTTAAAACAATAGGATATCTGCATGGCTAATGTATTGGTTTATCAAAAATTCAAACAAGTTTTAATGCACCTGAAACAAATGTTTTCATGGATTCAAAATTTTACTGTTCAGAGATTGAGAGTAGTTACTAGTAGTCTGTGCAATGGAAGGTTAAAACCTTTGGAGTTTATATCATTTTGTGAATTACTATTTTGTACTGAAAGAACTGTCATTCTCCTTAAAATTTTTATTGCAACTAATTCTGCTATATCCCATATATTTCCATAGCCCAGATAATAAGGGATTGGAGTTCAGAGGTTCACATACCACAAGAAAACATGAAAGAGATACAAATTTACAAAGAAAATGACAGCTGAATTCACAGCCAATTTCCACTCTACAGGGTTTAGACTTGCCCTACCACCACAAATTTTGCTGGGTGTTAAAACCATTATTTGACAAAATAGAAAATTATTCCCTTCTAAACTTAAAATTATGAAAGTAATTTTAGTTATTTTGCATTCAATAAAATTTACATTATAATTGCATATGTGTACTAAATGTTAGAAGAAACTGAGGTAAAATAAGCTTTAAAAAATATTGTATAAGAATAGGAAATATCCACAAAACATAAAGGGTAAAGGAAAACTTAAATATATTTACAATAAAAGAAGAAAAAGTCATAGAAATAAAAAATTGTGTAATAAAAATTAAGTAAAACCATAAACTTAAAAACTATATAAAATTAAGGGTGACAATGAAGAAAATAAAAAAGCAGGATATTTTTAACATTGAAACAACAAAAAATCAAATTATACCACCCACTATCCAGCCTGTTACCATCATCCACTGATCCCCATTCCTTGAAGGTTTTATCTCTTGATTCACTTTCCTTCTCTCCAACACTCCTTGCATCACAATTCTTCATGAATTCAACATACATAGGGATGGTCCTTCCAATAACCCTGCCTTATAGTTCTTTAATCTCCTCTCCCACAATGATCTTGCCCCATATATTTCAGCAACCAATTCCCACTGTTACTCCCTGGAAACTGCAGTTACACTAACACCTAATAGCTCCTCCATACCCCCCAAACATCCCCCTCTCTCTCCTGCATTATCTCTCTACTGCATAACTCCCATCAATATACAAACATGCTGTGACCTCAATCTTAAAAGGTAAAATCCAATCTAGACTCACTTTCCTCTCCACATATTATCCTTTTCTTTCTTCCTGTTTACAGCAAACCCCTTAAAAGAGAATTCTATTATCACAGCCTCCAAGTCCCTTTCCCCCAGTCTCCCTTAAACACATTGAAACCAAGCTTTCACCTGACCATTCCATTGAAACAGCTTGTCAAGGTCACCAGTGACCTCCTCATTGCCAGATCCAACAATCATTTTTCTGTCCTTGTCCTAGTAGATCTTTCAACATTTATACTTACAATTAACAGTTTCTTCTTCTTGAAACCTATGCCATCAGAGAAGCAGATGGAGGTGGTAGGAATATCAGGCACTCAGTTTTATAATATGAGATCCTGAAAAAGTGAATAACAGGATAATTTGTGCCATGAAAAAAAATGCAAATCAATCCACATGAACTAAAGAAAAACATTGCATTGAAATAATGGAGGGAGGAGGAATTTGGAAGTTTACCTTAAAATTAAAACTGAAAATTATGAAAGTAATTTTAGTTATTTTATATTCAACAAAATTTACATTACAACTGCATATGTGTACTAAATGTTAGAACAAACTGAGTGAATCGGGATCGATTTTTTAAAATATGCTTGACAAAATTACATGATAACAGAATGTGACATTCTTCACATTCTTCACAAAGGTTTTTGCTAAGTGATCATAAAGAGAATAATTCTGGTAAAATTTCACAGAGCTTCATATGAAGGAGATCATTAATCCTTTGGCTTTTTCTTTCAGATCATTCTTTTGATATATCTACCAATGTAGTTTTTAACTGCATTAAATTCCTATTTGAAAGACTTTGCCTGTAGTTAGAGCAAACCTCCAAGATCGCTTTCAATGACTTCATGAAATCCTGCATCTTTGGCAAGATTTGTGACTTCGCTTTACGTTACATATTCACTGGAGTCAGAAAATGACTCACCAACACTTAAAAAATGGGCCTAATGTTAAGCAAAAAGGAAGTTTGAGTAAGGATTTATTTTATAAGTGATTGGTCCAGTCATGACCGTTTCTATGTTATGCAAAGTTGTGATTCCTTACACAATCTCATAAACTCAATACTTGGATGATAAATAATCAAAGAAAAGCATTCCCTGAAAAGAGCACTGGGAAGTAATCCATCGGGGAAATGATTAGGTAAATCAGGTTATATCTATAACGAATGCAGTAGTTACAATCTATGTACAAAGTCAATCTATGTATTTTGACAGAATAGATAACCAAGACATATTATATGAATGAAAGAAAGTTGCATTAGTCTGCAAAAAGATATGATACAATTGCATTTTGCTCTTAGTGTGTTGAATGTTTGGAAGAAATGTCTGGGATGAAGAATAGGACTGGGGTGGTAGGTAAGAAGGAGACCTTCCATTTATTTCATACATGTTCATATGCTTCTTTGGTGTTTTAATTTTTACAAAAAAGCATATATTTATGTATTATATAATTAAAACTTATAAATGTAAATTACTAAAATAAAAGTTAAGGGATAGCGAGATAAAACAATAAGTAGAAGATAATTATAATCAAAACAAATGTTAAAAAGGTAAATAAGCTAAAGTTAAATATTGAAATGTAAATAAAGAACAATTATAAAACCAGAGCATAAAGTGTGCAAGCTAAAATAAAACAATGAAAATGTAATATATTTAAAAGGTAGAGGATGACATTTAAAAATGATGAGAGAAATGATTGAGTCTAAAACAAAGCAAATTAAAATTTCTTAAACGTTTACTTATTTTTGAGAGAGAGAGAGAGAGAGACAGAGCATGAGCAGAGGAGGGGCAGAGAGAGAGAGGGAGACAATGAATCCGAAGCAGGTTCCAGGTTCTGAGCTGTCAGCGTAGAGCTGGACGCTGGGCTCGAACCTGCCAGCCGTGAGATCATGACCTGAGCCGAAGTCTGACACTCAACTAACTGAGCCACCCAGGCACCCCAAAACAAATCAGAGTAAAAGTTCAGGTGAGCAACCCGGAGGGGGAAGAGATGCGCCCAGCACCCTGGAGTTTATCGGACAGACTCTAGGCCTGAGGTACAGAAACCCATCCGTGAAGAGGAACACTTCCTGAAGGAAAATGAGATTATTTTGCAGCTGTCACCAAGTGCTGTTGGGAGACTTACTCCTAAAACTCTGAAGCATGGTCTTTAAGAATGGCAGCATGGGCTAACTAATTCGGATGTAAATTTTAAAAAATTAAAAAAAAAAAAAAAAAGAATGGCAGCATGGGCTAACTAATTCGGATGTAAATTTTAAAAAATTAAAAAAAAAAAAAAAAAGAATGGCAGCATGCGGGCGCCTGGGGGACTCAGTTGGTCAAGTGTCTGACTCTTGGTTGATCTCATGGTCTGTGAGTTAGAGCCTTAAGTCAGGCTCTGTGCTG
Organism: Panthera tigris; assembly: GCF_018350195.1. Lineage (NCBI taxonomy): Eukaryota > Metazoa > Chordata > Mammalia > Carnivora > Felidae > Panthera > Panthera tigris. The sequence continues at coordinate 151,700,049 of NC_056661.1, forward strand.
ACAGTGAGGGAGCCTGCTTAGATTTCTGTCTCCCTCGCTCTTGCCCCTCCCCCGCTTATGCCCACATATGCTCTCTCTCCAAAAAATAAATAAACTTATTTTTTTTTAATTAAAAGTTAAAAAGTACATAAGCAAATTTAGAGACTAGGGAATATTTTTTAAAACACAGCACGGAGGCCATAGTCCAGAATAGGAAGTTCAGCATAATATCCAGAAACAATAAAAAATTCTTCACTCATGGAATTTTAAGAGGTGTCCTAAACACGTGTTGTTGCAGAGCATTTGGAATGTCCCTCACGATGGCTCCATCAGGGGTATTTCTAAGACAAAGAATAGAATCCCATGTTGGGTGTGGCCCCCCAGCACCAGCCCAACTTCTTCCTCATTTGCAGACAGTCATAAATTTCTGTCTGACATAAAAGTCTTTTGGGGTGCCTGGGGGGCTCAGTTGGTTAAGTGTTCCACTCTTGATTTCGGCTCAGGTCATGATCTCACAGTTCATGAGATTGAGTCCCTTACTGGGCTCTGTGCTGACGTCACAGAGCCTGCTTGGGATTTTCTCTCTCTGCCCTCCCCTGCTCTCAAAAAAAAAAACCCCAAAAACAACAACAAAAAACCACACACACACACACACACACACACACACAAAAGAAAAAAAAAAGCCTTAAAAAAAATCTTTTATGTGTTTGTCACTAAATAACAGAGTTTCAACAGAAGTGAAGAACTGAAACACCTGACAGAAGTGAAAGAAACAAATTAACAATCTTTGTATCGGTTTTTAAATTTACATTCTAGTTAGTTACCATACAGTGTAATATTGGTTTCAGAAGTAGGATTTAGGGATTCCTCACTTACATACAACACCCAGTGTGTATCCCAAGTGCCCTCCTTAATCCCCATCACTCATCTAGTCCATCCCCCCCACACCTCCGTCGATCAACCCTCAGTTTGTTCTCTATAGTTAAGAGTCTGTTTCCTGATTTTCTTCCCCCCCCCCCCCGGCCCCCAGGTTCATCTGTTTTGCTGTTTTCTTTCTTAAATGTCACATGTGAGTGACATAATATGGTATAGGTCTTTCTCTGACTGACTTATTTCACTTACCATAATACCCTATAGCTCCATCCATGTCATTGCAAATGGCAAGATTTCATTCTTTTTGATGGCTGAGTAATATTCCATTATACATATCTCACATTTTCTTTTTTCATTCATCAGTTGACAGACGTTTAGGCTCTTTCCATAATTTGGCTGTTGTTTTTGTTTTTTTAGGTTTTTTTGTTTTTTGGAGGTTTTTTGGCTGTTTATTAATAACACTGCTATAAACATCAAGGTGCGTGTGCCCCTTTAAATCAGTATGTTTTTATCCTTTGTATAAATACCTAGTACTGCAATTTCTGGGTCATAAGATAGTTCTATTTTTAACTTTTTGAGGAACCTCCATACTGTTTTCCGGAATGGCTGCACCAGTTTGCACTCCCCCCGACAGTGCAAGAGGGTTCCCCTTTCTTCTCATTCTCACCAACATCTGTTGTTTCCCACGTTGTTAATTTTAGTCATTCTGACAGGTGTGAGGAAATAGCTCACTGTGGTTTTGATTTGCATTTCCCTGGTGATGAGTGATGTTGAGCATCTTTTCATGTACCCGTTAGCCATCTGTATGTCTTCTTTGGAAAAAATGTCAGATCGTGTCTTCTGCCCATTTCTTAAGTGGATAACTAGTTTTTTGGGGGTGTTGAGTTCAATAAGTTCTTTACTGATTGTGGATACTAACTGTTGATCAGATAGGTCGTTTGCAAATATCTTCTCCCATTCTGTCAGCTGCCTTTTAGTTTTGTTGATTGTTTCCTTTGCTGTGCAGAAGCTTTTTATTGTGATGAGGCCCCTATAGTTTACTTTTGCTTTTGTTTCCCTTGCCTCTAGAGACATGTCTAGTAAGAAGTTACTACAGCCAGTGTCAATGGGTTTACGCCTGTGTTCTCCTTCAGGATTTTGATGGTTTCCTGTCTCACATGTAGGTCTTTCATCCATTCTGAATTTACTTTTGTGTGCCATGTCAAGTGGTCCAGTTTTCCCAATACTGTTTGTCGAAAAGACTGTCTTTTTTCTATTGGATATTATTTTCTATTTTGTCAGATTAGTTGCCCTATAGTGTGGGTCCTTTCTGGGTTTTCTATTCTATTCCATTGACCTATATGTCTGCTTTTATGACAGTACTATACTGTCTTGATCACTACAGCTTTGTAATATAGCTTTTTTTTTTTTTAAGTTTTTTATTTTGAGAGAGAGAGAGAGAGAGAGAGCGCGCGCGCGGAAGGGTCAGAGAGAGAGAAGATCCCAAGCAGGCTCCACGCTGTCAGCTCAGAGCCTGACACAGGGCTTGAACCCATGAACTGCGAGATCATGATCTGAGCTGAAACCAAGAGTCAGAAGCTTAACTGGCTGAGTCACCCAGGCGCCCCTGTAATGTAGCTCTTAAAGTCTGGAATTGTGATGACTCCAGCTCTGCTTTTCTTTTTCAAAATTGCTTTGTCTATTTCAGGGTCTTTTGTGGTTCCATACAAATTTTAGGAATGTTTGTTCTAGTTCTATGAAAAAATGCCGATGGTATTTTGGTGGGAATTGCATTGAATGTGTAGATTGCTTTGGGTGATGTAGGGATTTTAACAATATTTATTCTTTTAATCCATTGACATGGAATGTTTTTCCATTTCTTTGTGTCTTCATCCATTTCTTTCATCAGTGTTTTATAGTGTTCAGAGTACAGATCTTTTACCTCTTTGGGTAGGTTTATTCCTAGGTATCTTATGGTTTGGGGTGCACTTATAAATGGGATTGGTTCCTTGATTTCTTTTTGTGCTGCTCTGTTGTTGGTATTTAGAGATGCAACAGATTTCTGTACATTGATTTTGAATCCTGTGACTTTACTAAATTCACATATCGATGCTAGCAGTTTTGGGGAAGAATTTTTTGGTTTTCTATATAGAGTATCATGTCATCTGTAAAGAGTCAAAGTTTGACTCTTTCCCTGCTAATTTGGATGATTTCTGTTTCTTTTCATTGTCTTATTGCTGAGGCTAGGACTCCCAGTACTATGTCAAATAACAGTGGTGAGAGTGGACACCCTTGTCTGACTATAGGGGAAAAGCTCTCAATTTTTCCCCTTTGAGGATGATATTAGCTGTGGTTTTTTGTATATGGCTTTTATGATGTTGAGCTATGTTCCCTCTAAGCCTACTTTGTTGAGGGTTTTTATCATGAATGGATGTTGTACTTTGTCAAATGCTTTTTCTGCGTCTATTGAGAGGATCATGTGATTCATACCCTTTCTTTTATTAATGTGGTGTATCACATTGATTGATTTGCAACCACCCTTGCAGCCCAGGAATAAATCCCACTTGATCATGGTGAATAATTCTTTTAAAGATGTTCATAAATTTTTGAAGAGCTCCCATGGCTGGCCCCACTCCCTGATCCCAGGCTTGACCCATTTTCTATCTTCAAAAATATCTTTTATTTCTGTTATTTCAGATCTTTGACTTTTCTCTCACTGAAGAAGAAATGAAGGCCATCGAGGCCTTGAATAAAAATGTCCGCTTCGTGGAGATGCTCATGTGAGTTCAGGGAGACCACCCATCAAGTACTGCCCAGTGATTTTACATTGTTCTGGGTCTATAGAAATCACAAGGGTAAAGGCCAGTGGGCAGCATGTTCTGAATATTAAACAGGTCTGGGTAAATTACATTCGCTCTAGGAACTTCCTACAAATCTATAGTTTTACTTATAAGATTTCTGGCATTTATGACATCCCATGACTTAGGTTAAGGCATAGCAGGCTAAATATCTTGAAGAGAATTAAGTCATCAAGTGTATATATGTTAAGACAACAGCAACACAAATATTCAAACCTATTTATTTTTTCCTAAATATCAAGTGATACATAACGTAGAGCAAACTTATCGACAAAAAAGAAAGAGACAGAATAGTATAGTAGAAAGAATACCATGTAAGAAACTAAAAACCTAGAGTTTTAGCTAAATGGCTGCCTATGAGATTTGGAGCTTCTAAGTCCACCTATTAGCTGATTCCCACAAGCAAAATCCTTACACTCCTTCAAAATGTTGCTAAATTCAGCTAGTCAACTGAAGTAGCCCTTTATTTTCTAAATAGTATAGGGCCTTTAAAATAACAAAACAATATAGTTCATACATATATAGTGTATGTATATACATATATATATATATATACACATATATATACACACATATGTTTATATATACACATTTTTTTCCTTTATTCATTAGTATTCCTCAATAGTAATCTGTAATCTAAGTGAGCATTTAGAAAATGCTCATTAAGATAGTTCATATAGTTTGAACACTTATCTTATTGGTCCTACTACTTTTTGTGAGTCAGAAAGTACACTAACTATGCTAATATCACATTTTTTAATCAATTTCTGAATTAATACAACAGCCTCCTAATGTGAATTTTCCAGGGTAAAACATTATTCAACATCAAAAGGTACCACCTAGCCTTGGGAATAAAATAGTAAACACAAACATAGACCTAACAAATACTTATGGGTTAATTAATAGCTGTTGAAGATAAACTATTTGTATTGAATAAATATCATTAAATTAAGAAAAGACAGTAAGAGATAGTCAATCCATTGTACTGATTTTTTTTTTTTTTTACAGTTGGTGACATTATTTAGTTTGACATTTGACATATTTAATATCTAATTCCAGCTACACTGGGAAAATAACTCATCAGGAAATAACTAGAAAAATCAGCAAAGAGAAACAAACGTCAGGTTTCACTGATCATAAAAATGTACAATTTAGGGATGCTAGGCCATGATTCTTCTGTTTTTCATCCAGTTGGTCTTTGATTTGACATTGACATTAATATTTTAATTTAAAGCTCACAGTACTTGGGGCACCTAGGTGGCTTAGTCGGTTAAGTATCTGACTTTTGACCTCAGCTCAGGTCTTGTTCTCACAGTCATGATTTCGAGCCCCATGTTGGGATCCATGCTAGGCATGAAGCCTACTTAAAAAAGGGTAAAATAAAAAAATGAAGCTCATAATGCTTGCAGAGAAACAGAGAATTGAATCTTAGACATGGTCATGGCAGGCATATACACATTCCAGTCTTTTTTTACTGACTGTTCTGTCATTGTTATTTAAGAGATACATTCATTATCATAGAAATTTACTTCACTGATCACTTTACTAGATCTCAGACTTTTGATTCTCAGGAGGTCTAGTGAGAAGGGCAGGTAAAACCTCTGAGAAGAGAATGACACTGATGGGTAATAGAATTTTGAGGAGAAATGTTTATGTAGATCACTGGAATAGAAGGCAGCCTGTGTCAGAACAGCAGAGGGGAGGAAGGAGTTAAGAAGGGGCACAAGAACCCATGGGCAGGCGCGCTCGCATGCACACATACACACACACACACACACACACACACACACACACACACCCAACCCAGAATGCTATCCTGGGCTTCAGTAAAAGATGATGGCTCAAGGGAAAATAAGAGACTGGGTGAGAACAGAGAAGGAATGAATTAAGGAGAGAGGGAGGGGTCTGTGAACTGTCAAGGGATGCTAGTAACACACAGCTGTGCAACGTTTACAGTGAACTTTTTCTTTGGGGAATTGTTTTGACAGGTGGTGTGATCATCCCGAATACCCATTTCATGAGGAATACTGACTTCAGAGTGCCCTTGAATGGATTTTTCCTTCCCATGCACGCCAGAGCCTTAGATGTAGAAATGAAAAGGTTTTACTATCCTTAAGTGATGTGTTGATGTTAACACTCTCAAGTTTTGTGCAGGATAAATAACTTTGACTTAGGTATGTAAAGAAAAAGATGTTTAAATATGTTGAGATAATTGTTTGGAAACCATAAGCTAATATTTTATTAGATCAAGGTCTTCTGGGTTCCTGACAGAAAGACATTAGGCTTTAGGAGAGATTTCAGAGGCAATATATGATAAGAAACCCATGAATCTGATTACTGCCATTAAGTCTGAACTCCTTACTTTAGCAGTTAACAGGACAACAAAGAGGGTGGAGAGCTGGCACAAGCCAGTGCTGGCAATGACCTTGATGATTTGGAACACTGACTGTAATATAGACACTGCCAAGATAAGATCCACACATGCATTATTAACAAGGAAGTGATTTGCTACACCTTGTATAAAGAGAAAGGGCTAAGTGTAGAAAAGTCTTAAAATAGGGCTAATTAAACAGCACAGTGGTCACCAAAGACACAATGATTTAGTTGTTTGTTTCCACCCAATGGGGGTTAGTTTAGCTTTTACCCAGTTTGAGGGACTGATAATTGCTTGTTCTCTCTTGCATGCTTTCAAGGGCTTGTATGTGAACATAACTAGTGATCCATACTTACACTGCCTATTACTCTTGCTCTACTCATCCTATAAACATCATTATGTGAAGTGGCTTGAGACAACCAACATACACAAATAAAATCCTGAATCATAAAATAATCCGAAGATGATTATTTTAAAAGAAGACATTCAAAAAGGACACTTTAGGAGTGCCCGGATGGCTCAATCAGTGCAGTGTGTGACTCTTGATCTCAGGGTTGTGAGTTCAAGTCCCACATTGGGTGTAGAGATTACTTGAAAATAAAACCTTTAAATTAAATTAAATTAAAGTTTAAAAGGGGCTTTATAAAATTTTTGTACTTAGGAGTGACTGGGTGGCTCAGTCAGTTAAGCATCTGATTCTGGATCTCAGTTTGGGTCATGATCTCACAGTTTGTGGCTTCGAGCCCCACATCGGCCTCTGCGCTTACAGCATGGAGCCTGATTGGAATTCTCCCTCCGTTTCTCTGCCCCTACCCCACTCGTGCTCTCTTTCTCTCTCAAAATAAATAAACTATAAAAAATTATTATACTTAGTACTTTGAAAGTGTTATTGGAATAACTGAATTTCAAGAAACTAGCAAGTTCAAAAGTACACTATTAATTATACTATATGTAAATTTTCAATATTTGAGTGAGAAGATTATTGGAATTCTGCAATAGAGATGTACTGATTTTCAATTCAACTAGAGCGATGTCTTTCTTTTCATTCATATTAAGTCACTCTCACAAGCCAAGAGAGTGCTTCAAAAATTATGTCTTTCAAGACCAATTGCTTACAGATAATCTTCAGTGACCTGAAAACATACATTTCTGAGAAATTATCAAGAAAATTTGATCTATACTCACTGTTTCCACTGATTCTAATATAATGCTGTCTTCTGGAAAGTATTTTGTTTACAAGAAATTATAAAATGTGATGATTTATTGTACCTCATGAATCTCCATTTTGTTCCTAAAGGCAGGGAAGGGGAAAAATTATCTGAATTCAATTCAGTTAAAAAAAACCAAAAAACCTTTGATTAAGTTCTTACTGGACATTTAGCACTGCGAAGAAGGAAGAAATAGGGGTATCAGTGCAAGAACAGAAACTTAAGCCCTGTTGCCTGATATCAAACTTCTTCAAAATATTTTGGGAGTCTGGTGTGGAGGAGGGACCATACCTAACAAACCATTTTTAAAATAAAGGCATTGAGAAAGAGTCCTGCCATTTTTCAGGAGGAAAAAATATGTCTTAAGATTAGAAGAGTGGAACCCTATCTTAGTTATAACAGAGATGGGGGGAAAGAGTTGGAGACTTAAAACAGGAAGGTCAGGAAAGAGTGACAGTCTGATATGAGTTTCTGCATATGTCACCTCTTCCTATGCTCTCATCCCTCTCAAGCTTCCCATCTATTTTGGGATGAATTTCATCCCCACTCCTCCCCTCAAAATTCAAACCTTAAAGTCATAGTCCCTAGCACCTCAGAATGTGACCTTATTTGGAAATAGTGTCATTGCGTATGTAATTTGTTACAATATGGTCATAATAGAGTAGGGTGGCCCCTAATCCAGTATGACTGGTGCCTTATAAAAAAGGAAAATTTGGACACAGACAACATACAGGGAAAAGACTATGTACAGATCAAGGCAGAGATCAGGGTGATGCTTTTACAAGTAAAAGAACCCTAAACCTTTCCAGCAAACCACCTGAAGGTAGCAGAGAGGTGTGTAACAGATTCTCCCTCACAGCCCTTAGAAGGAACTAACCCTGGTGACACCTTGATCTCAGGCTTCTGGCCTCCAGAACTGTGAGATGATATATTTCTGTTGTTTAAGCCACTTGGTTTGTGGCACTTCGTTATAGCAGCCCTGGCAAACAAATACACCATTCCTCAGTCAAGAGGGAGGTTAAAGAACATGAATAGGTCAACCAGAAAATCAAGTTATTAAAAAAAAATACATGGAAACAAATGAAAATGCAAACACAACAATCCCAAACTCTTAGGATGCAGCAAAAACTCTACTAAGAGGGAATTATACAGCAATACAGGCCTACCTCAAGAGGCAAGAAAAATCTCAAATAAACGATCTAAACTTATACCTAAAAGAGATAGAAAAAGAACAACAAATGAAGCCTAAAGTCAGTAGAAGAGGCAAATAATAAAGATTAGAGCAGAAATAAGTGATAGAACCAGCAGCAACAACAAAACAGTAGAACTGATCAATGAAACTAAAAGCTGGTTCCTTGAAAAAATTAATAAAATTGATAAACTTCTTACTAGTAAGACTTATCAAAAAGAAAAGAGAAAGGACCCAAATAAATAAAATTGCAAATGAGAGAGGAGAAATAACCACCAAACCCACAGAAGTACAAACAATTATAAGAGAATATTATGAAAAGCTATTTGACAACAAATTGGATAACCTGGAAGAAATAGATAAATTCCTAGAAACATACAAACTACCAAAATTGAAACAGGAAGAAACAGAAAACATGAACAGATCAATAACCAGCCAAGAAATTGAATCAGTAATCACAAATTGCCCAATACACAGAAGTCCGGGGCCAGATGGTTTCACAGAGCAATTCTACCAAACATTGAAAGAAGAGTTAATACCTCTTCTTCTCAAATATTTCCAAATATAGAAATGGATGTAATACTGCCAAACTCATTCTATAAAGCCAGTATTACCCTGATTCCAAAACCAGACAAAGACTCCACTAATAAAGAGAACCGCAGGCCATTATCCCTGATGCAATTGGATACAAAAATTCTCAACAAGATCTGGTAAATTGAATACAACAGTAAACTAAAAGAATCACTCACCATGATCAAGTGGGATTTATTTCTGGGCTATAAGGGTGGTTCAATATTTGCAAATCAATCAATGTGGTACACCACAGTAATAAAACAACCATATGTTCCTCTCAATAGATGCGGAAAAAGCTTTTGACAAAGTATAGCATCCATTCTTGATAAAAACTCTCAACAAAGTAGGGTTAGAGGGAACATACCTCAACATCATGAAGGCCATATATGAAAAATCCACAGCTAACATCATCCTCAATGGGGAAAAATTGAGAACTTTTCCTCTATGGTCAGGAACAAGACAGGGATGTCCACTAATTTTTTTTTTTTTACATTTATTTATTTTTGGGAGACAGAGCATGAGCAGGGGAGGGGCAGAGAGAGAGGGAGACAAGAATCAGAAGCAGGCTCCCGGCTCCCAGCTGTCAGTACAGAGCATGATGCGGGGCTCGAACCCACGAACTGTGAGATCATGACCTGAACCAAAGTCGGGCACTTAACCAACTGAGCCACCCAGGCACCCCGATGTCAACTCTTACCATTGTTATTTAACATAGTACTGGAAGGCCTAGCCTCAGCAGTCAGCAAAAGGAAATAAAAGGCATCCAAATCAGCAAGGAAGAAGTCAAATTTTCACTATTTGCAGATGACATGATGCACTATACAGAAAACCAAAAGACTCCACCAAAAAATTGCTAGAACTGATACACAAATTAAGTAAAGTTGCAGGACACAAAATCAACACAGATATCTGTTGCATTTCTATACATCAATAGTGAAGCAGCACAAAGGGAAATCAAGGAATCGATCCCATTTAGAATTTCACCAAAAACTATGATACCTAGGAATAAACCTAACCAAAGAGGTAAAAGATCTACATTCTAAAAGCTGTAAAACACTGATAAAAGAAATTGAGGAAGACACAAAGAAATGGAAAAACGTTCCATGCTAATGGAGTAGAAGAACAAATATTGTTGAAATGCCTATATCACCCAAAGCAATCTACACATTCAATGCAATCCCTATCAAAATACCATTAGCATTTTTCATAGAGCTAGAACAAACATTCCTAAAATTTGTATGGAACTACAAAAGATACTGAATAGCCAAAGCAGTTTTGAAAAAGCAAAGCAAAGCTGGAGGCATAACGATTCCAGACTTCAAGAGCTATATTACAAAGCTGTAGTGATCAAGGCAGTATAGTACCGGCACAAAAACAGATATATAGATCAATGGAACAGAATAGAAAACCCAGAAAAGGATCCACATTGCATGGTCAACTAATCTATCAAAACAGGAAAGAATATCCAGTGGAAAAAAGACAGTCTCTTCAACAAATGGTGTTGGAAAACCTGGACAGCAACATACAGAAGAATCAAACTGGACCACTTTCTTACACCATACATAAAAGTAAATTCAAAATGAATGAAAGACCTGCACTTGAAACAGGAAACCATCAAGGTTTAAGGTTAAAGGCAGTAACCCCTTGATATAGGCCACAGCAACCTCTTACTAGACGTGTCTCTGGAGGCAAGGGAAACAAAAGCAAAAATGAACTATTGACACCTCATCAAAATAAAAAGCTAATGCACAGCAAAGGAAACATCCAAAAAAACTAAAAGGCAACCAACAAAATGGGAGAAGATATTTGCAAATGACATATCTGCCAAAAGGTTAGTATCCAAAATCTATAAGTAACTTACCAAACTCAACACCCAAAAAATAAATAATCCAGTTAGGAAGTGGGCAGAAGAGGGGAACCTGGGTGGATCAGTCAGTTAAGCATCCTACTTCAGCTCGGGTCATGATCTTGCGGTTCATGGGTTCAAGCCCCGCATCGGGCTTTGTGCTGGCAGCTCAGAGCCTGGAGCTTGCTTCAGATTCTGTGTCTCCCTCTCTCTCTAACCCTCCCTTGCTTGTGCTCTGTCTCTCTGTCTCTCTCTCAATAATAAATAATAAACATTAAAAAAAAAAAGAAATGAGCAGAAGACATGATTTGAAATTTTTCCAAAGAAGACATACAGATGGCTAACAGAAACATGAAAAGATGCTCAATATCACTTATCATCAGGGAAATACCAATCAAAAATACAGTGAGATATACATGAAATAAGTAAGCCTGAGGAAGACAAATACCATATGATTTCATTCATATGTGGAATTTAAGAAATAAAAGAGCAAAGGGAAAAAAAAGAGAGAGAGAGAGAGACACAAACCAAGAAACAGACTCTTAACTGTAGAGAACAGACTGATGGTTACCAGAGGGGAGGTGGGTGAGGGGATGAGTGAAAAAGATGATGAGGATTAAGGAATGCACTTGTGATGAGCACTGGTTGATATATAAAATTGTTCAATCACTATACTGTACACATGAAACTAAGATAACACTGCGCATTAACCAACTGGAATTAAAATACAACTTTAAAAATTAAAGTAAAAAAAAATTATTTGTTCCTCAAGTGTTGGCATTAATTTACCTGAGAATTTCATCTCTGTCTATAGGAAGCCTGCACATTTTCTACTTCTTCTAGGATCAACTTTGCAAATTCATCTTCTCAAAATTTAGCAGTGTTATATAATTTAGCAAACATAAATGTATTTGTTCATTTAGTCAATAAACGTTTTTGTGTGCCACTCTACTGACCTCTATCCTAGGTACTGGAGGTGCATCAGTAAACAAAACAAAAGTCCCTAAACTCTCTGCCCTTAGGACCTTGGCCTCTTCCAATCCCATTACTTCTCTGAAATCCGTGCTCACTTTCCCCTTACCATTCTTATTTTGTATGTCTATGTTTTTGTTTTTTACTATTAACTAATTAGTGATTTATCAAGTTATTTTTGCTTTCTTCTGGATTTCACTTAGAGAAAATTTCCCAAAGGAAAAGAAAGTTCATTGATTAGTTCTGCTGTGTTTCTGTTTTCTAATTCATTAATACCTTGTTTTCTATTACTGATCTCTTGTCTTTTTTTTCTTATCTTGTCCATAGACTTCTACTTCCTAGGTCGAATATCTATTTCATTGGTTTTTGTTTATTTTTTAAAGTTATCTTGGTTAGTAATATAAGCTTTATATATAATGAATTTTACTCTGAGCACTGCTTTAGTTAAGATTTGATAAATCAGCTTTGTTATTTTTTTAGCCTTCTGAAGTTTGGTTTTGCTTTCCTCTTTGATTTATCGCTGTTTACACAAGTTCCTGTCTTATTTTAATTTCTAGTGTTAGAGCTTTCCCCCCCTAGCTTTTATATTCCACTTTTAACCATGCTGAGCTCAGACATCATCAATCAACGTTTTAAATATTTCATGGGATTGTGACAAGACACATTCTATTTTAAAGTATTGAGTTGGATATAATGGACATCCAATCCGGTGTTACACATTTTTAGCATCTAGTATTAGAAAAGCTATTTTGAGTAGTGGTTCTTTCTTTTAATACCACGGCTCATAACTGGAGACAGTTTCCTCCCAGCTTCCCCTAGGGAACATCTGGCAATGTCTGGAGACATTTTTCGTTGTCACAATTAGTAGGAGGTAAGGGGAGGTGGCAACTATTTAGTAGGTGGAGCCTAAGGATGCTGACAGCACCCACCACAAAGAGTCACTTAGGCTAAAATGTCAGCAGTGCCAAGGTTGAGGAGCCCTGCTAACACAAGAGTCTTTCTTGCTAGATAGTAACATGTGCTTATTCCTAATGCCGTAATTTCAGCTTGTTGTGTGTAAATTAAAAGTGTAAATCCACTTAGGCTCATTTTTTATAGTGCTTAAAGTAAACAAACCATGCTTTATAATTCATCTAAGTCTTTTCTTTTGCATTGTACCTTTTCTCGGACCATTAAACTGGTAACGGGCTTCATGCCTTTACTGTTCGCGTTTAAAGCATACAGGCAAATGAGTGGCAATGAAAGTAAGTTAATGCAGGAAACAGAAACTATAAATTATTTCCATAGGGTGAGTCAAGAGAAATTTGCTCTGATATATAACAGACCGCTATTAAAAAAAATAGAAGTAATCTGAAAGATTAGATTAAGCCAGTAATCTCATTTCCTTCCTGCCCCAAATTTCTTGAAGTAACTAAGCATAGAGCCAGTTAAACAGACCAAATCCATAGCATCTCTAGAATAAAGACAGGGTACCATCAGTGAATGAAAAACCCTTAAGGATTGAAAACAGAGGTAATTGGACTGACAAAGAACTAAGAGTAGAAAACATCCAAAGTACTTACATGGAGCAGCTGCAGTAAAAATAACAATTTCAGATACGCTTCAAACCTAGAATCAATTGGGAAAAAATAGAAGTTCCCATGACCTCACATTCCCTAAGAGCTGTTCCCTCCATACGCATGGTTCTGAGGGGCTTCCAACAGCTATGTTTGTTCTTCAGGCAGAAACCCACTTCTTTCTAATCAAAGTGAATGCCATTCCAGAAGAGGCCAGGTTGTAACACAATATTGAGACTGGAGACAGAAACAGATCACAGCCTGGGGTAACTTCAAAGAACCACACAATAGACAGGATTTTTAAAAAGAAAAGCACAGAGCCGATTCTGGCATTTACTCCAGGATAAAGCTATGGAGTATTGCAAGAGAGGACAAGTGACAATAGACAGAGGAAACAGGAAGACATATTCAAGATTACCGGGGTCCCATGGCTGTATAAGGGCCAGTGTATCATGAGTGAAGGACACCAGAATTTGTGCCCCAAATATGCCATTTTGGCTAAGCATTATTTTGAGCTAAAGCAATTGAGAAGAAACAGACCCAAGGAAAATTCTCTGCTCTCCTTCATTTGCCTAAAAGGGGCACATAAATGTACAAAGGTGTCCTCCCTCTCTACCAAGAAAGACAAAAGTTAATCGCTGAAGACAACTTTGGACCCTTGTCAGCCTGGAGATGGCAACAGAGGATTCCATGTAATACCTGACTAACCAGCTCTTACCTTCCATTCGCCTCCCATACATTTGCCATTCCACAGTTTGCTGCTCCCAGAGACTCAAGATTCTTTTCCTTTGCCTTGTCTCTTCTCCAAAAATGTGTTGTTCCTTTGCAAAGAAGTAACGTAAAGCCAAAATTCTAACCCAGCCTTTGTTACTCATCTCTATTATGCAGATACACCTGAACAAACTTTTGCTCATTTTCCTCTCGTTAATCTGTCTTTTGTCAGTCCAGCTTACATGCCCCAGCTAGAGAATCTAAGCTGTGTAGAGGAAGAGATGTTTCTTCCCATACATGACCATGTCATGCACAAACTCATACGATCCCCCTAACATCTCCCTGGGAGAGGCAAAGAAGTCGAATATGGGGACAGTCACCATTGAAACCATAAACCACATCTCTTCTTGCCAACTCCACTGGCCATCTGGGCAAGGAGCCTCTGAAAGGAAAAGTAAACACCAGGACCCACTCTAGAAGGCTAGGAAACAAGAACAGCCCACAGATTATACCAGACAACTGCAAGGAAAACAGCAACAGGGCTTTGCCTACACTGGCCTTGGGTGACTGGGAGTCCTGGAGGAAGAACCAAATCACCAGGGGCTCCAAAGCACTAGGGGCTCCGAATGCACAGCCAACATCCGTAATTCCAGGAGCATTCTTCAGAGCTGTTGTGGCCTGAGAAGGACTGCCCTTATCACCGGTGTCACAGCTGCACTTAACTATTAGCACCATCGATTTCCACCTCTTATTTCCAAGCTATTTGAGCAGGAAAACTGCATTCCAACCTGATGGTAGATCCCTTTGGAACGCTCTATATATCCCTCAGAGTAAGTCCCTGAAGGCTGATTTTTTACTGTGTGATGTCAAAGAGCAGCCCTGTGCGGATACCTAATGATCTTGCGTGGATCCACATAGGCCACATAGACCAAGCTTGAACCACAGGTGATCCGAGTCTTGGCCAAACATCCGGGATCCTCCCCAAACATGAGCACACAGGAGGTTTGTGAGGAACTGTTATAAAGCCACTTCTCACTCACTTCTCTATCTACCAAGGAGGCTGCAAAAAGGCAGGTTCTCATCTCCTCCCAGATTCTGATGAGGCCTGAGGCTCTCTGTCTCCTCTTGTCAAGGTACAGCTGTGGGCTAAATGGTGGCTCAGCAGAAGCATAGCAGTGGCTCTGCAGCCATAGGAAGGGCTGTCATCCGTGCTGCAATTATCTGGACCCTTTGGTTTTGGTGTCGTCCTACAGGAGACACTAAAGAGATTGTCATTATTTTAAGGGACACAGAGAGTGAAAAACGGAAAGATTACGCTGCTATATTCACAAGAAACTCATAAAATTACTTAGATTTCAAAAATAATTTTTCCCCGAGGGTCCTGCTGATATATAATCATGTGTCTTTGTTTCTTTAACGGATCAATATTCTTGTAACTACCACCATCTGTTTTCATTTTGCTACTTTATCACCATTGCGACTCTAACGTGCACGAGAGTTGATAAAATCTCCCGTTTTATCCATTTCATTTTTTTCAAGCAAACACATATCTTACCTACCTCTAAGAAAAATAAATCCAATTATAAGATGTATTAAAATTTAATGGAGCAAGTTCTTATTATAATTACCCAATAGAAACAATATTAACATATCAAATATTAATATAGCTGTCGAGAGAAACTCAAAGATTTCCAGGGATTTTTTTTTCTTTTTTATGCTTTAAGTGAACGGAGTCTAAGAAACAAATGTTTTCATAAAGTGGTAGCAGAAAAATGTTTTTAAAAAAGTTTAACTGTGAGTTTCACAGCTAACTAGTTGGTGACTTGGAAACATGTCAAAAGCAAAAATTATTTTTAAACAACTTAATTTTAATATTAATAGGGATATTAAATATTAATTTAACAGGGAAAAGTTTCCTATAATAATCAAGATGATTCCTTGGATAAATTAGACTGGCTTAATACTTTTGGCTCAGAAATACTTATCTTTTCTCTGATTTTACCAGTATAAAGTTATTGAGCATATTTTCTTGGATTTATTTTCTAATAAAAAAAAAAGCCAATGAATTTGGGTTTTCTAAATTTCCTCTACTGATTGTAACGGTCAAACAAGCTAATTCATATAAGATTATAAAATATTGAAATTATTTGTCAAACTAAATTAAATTATAATAGGTAGTTCTTTACAAGAGGCATCCTTACAATGCTATAAGTCATCCAGACTTAATATGTCAGCATAAATTGTAATATTCAAATCCTTACTTGTAACACTTTAATATTAAATCAATTATTGAATTATCTTTGAATACCCAGAAAATTTCTGGGTAAATGTTAAAAACAAGACAACAGGCCCAAAGTGGAGTCCCTGATGCCAAGCCTCACCTCACTGACCCAAGACTTAATTACAGTTCCAGTTCTCTCAGAAATTAAATCTTAAACCTGTCAATCAGGAATCACGTGATTAGCCCTAGTTAGGTAATCTGCCCCATAGACCCCTGCCTTGCCTTGAAGGAAAGTAACCTTTCTACAATCAATCCCCTTTTTTTTGCCTCAGACAACTTCCCGGTTCCCATTTTCTTCTGCCTATAAAAGTTTTTTATGTTGTGCAGCTACTTGAGCTTCTTTCCATCTGCTAGGTTGGATGCTGCCTGATTCATGACTAGTTGAATAAAGCCAATAAAACCTTTAAAATGTACCCAGTTGAACTTTTTAAAATTTAAGATAAAGTTCAACACATTGGTCACTAAACATCATTTGAATTTGCCCTTCTCTCTTTACAAAAACTATAGAATGGTCATCAATTAGCAGATTAAAGGATGAAACGCCTTTAAGTGATAATGATGTCTATTTTGGCCAAGTTAAATTTGATAGGATGACAGATAATTAGTACTCATGGAAAGAGATAACTAGATGCTTTTTAATCTTCTCTGCTGGAAGGATACAAAAGTTGGTTGTTATAGATGAAGATCTCAAAAGCCCTCTCTTGGAAACCAGATCCAAAATAGGTCTTTTCCTTTCACAACAGATATTACAGCAACCCTCAATCTCTGACAATTTCTAACGATGCTAAACCTCTTTCACTATTCATAAACACTTCCCTTCAGATAGTTATCTGATACCCAAGCATGCCACATTACCAGAGGTTTAAGAATTAACATCTATACTTAATAACATATATTGTGCCTTCAAAGTTATAGATGAAGTTGTGATGCTATGAAAATAAAGGATTTTCCCAACTTCTCTGTGAAGTCCAACAAAATTATTGAAGAGAATCCACAATCCCTAAAAAAACTCATTATTAATCTTAAAACTGGTGAATAAAATGTTTTGACTCTTACTAGCTTGTACCAAACAGGGATTAAAACTTCATAATCAATAGAATGACAATTATTTAATCTAGATTCTGGAAGGGAAGAAAAACCTTATTCAATTACTGACAGAATCTTGCCTTGTTCATAATTTTTATAACCCCCTAAAAAACTGAAGCTGGAAGCAAGAACTGAAACCTATCTAAAGAACCATTTGAACATTCACAAATAAATTTTATTTTTTCAAGTTTTGATATACATTTTAATCATCATTTATAAATAAATATTCTGGTTGAATTGAAGTTGTCTCCTGCCAAATGAACTACAGGCTGATACAAAAACTTAATGGATTTTGTTTTCCTGCCCAGAAATACCTTCAATAATCAATAATAATGAAAACTTATTTACAGCTAAAGTTTTTACAAATGTATGCAAAGCACTCATGTTAGACTGAAAAGTCTACATTGTCCCCAAAGCTCTAAGAGGAAAAAGGCACCTTAGATATCTTGATGTGAGTATTATTATCTTTCTTATTTTTGTAGTTAATCATACACAGCAGGTGCCAGCCACATATCCAAAAGGGACACCAACATACACCTCTATAGACTAACCAGTACAGAAGAACTACAGCTTGGATGAACCTTGAGGACATTATGCGAAGTAAAATAAGCCAGTCACAAAAGACAAATACTATATGGTCCCACTTATAGAAGGTTCCCAGAGTAGTCAAATTCACAGAAACAGAAAGCAGACTGGTGGCTGCCAGGGGCTGGAGAGGAGCTGGGGACTGGGGAGTTCATGCTTAATGGGTATGGAGTTCAGTGTGGAAAGATGAAGAAGTTTTGGAGATGGATAGTGGCCATGGTTGCACAACAATGAGACTTTACTTAATGCCACTGAATGGCACATAGAAAAAATGGTTAAAATGATGAATTTCATGTTATGTATACCACAGAAAGGAGAAGGAAAGTGAAGAACTTAAGATTATACAACTTGGCCATACAAACTAGCTAGAGACATGACTAGTTAAGATTCTCTCTCTCTCTCTCTCTCTCTCTCTCTCTCTCTCTCTCTTTGCCCCTGCCCCTCTCCCCTTCTCATGTCCTCTCTCTTAAAAAAATTTAAAAAGTAATAATATATATAATAAAATGTTATACAGTCAAGACTATCAGTATTTTCCTTTCGATATTCTGACTTTTTTATCCTATCCTAAGATTATGAAATTACCTCTATTTTTTAATCATTTCTAGTTGGATCTTTTGTTTTTACATTTAGATCTTTATTTCATCTCAATATTTTTGTACTTGCTATGTAATACAATTATTATTTTTTTAAATGGGGATCCAGTTGTCTCAATGTCATTTATCCAAGGAGCCATCCATTCCTCCCTCATTTTATTTTATTATTTTTTTAATGTTTATTTTTGAGAGAGAGAGAGAGAGAGACAGTGCTGGCAGGTGAGGAACAGAGAGAGAGAGAGAGAGAGAGAGAGAGAGAATCTGAAGCAGGCTCCAGGCTCTAAGCTGTCAGCACAGAACCAGATGTGGGGCTCGAACTGATGACCTGTGAGATCGTGACCTGAGCCGAAGTCAGATGCTTAACCAACTGAGCCAGCCAGGTGTCCCCCTTCCTCCCTGATTTTAAATGCCTCATTTATCATATATTTAACTTCCATATGTACATGAGTCTGTTTCTGGGTTCCTCTGTATTCCTCTGACCTATTTGTTTATTCCTACAGCAAATCTACTAATTACTGTTGCCTCACAATGTATTTTAGTATGTTAGGTCCCCCCTCACTATTATTCTTTTTCAACAATTTCTTGGTCATTATTCTGTTTGGGATTGCATGAAATATATATATTATTTATAGAGGACAAACATCAGCAGTTTTATTATATGAAATTTTTCCATCAAGAAACATGGTATATCTCTGTGATCACCTCTTGTTTTTTGTCCTTCATGAAACTGTGTAGTTTTTCTCAGATACGTGTCTCACCTTTCTTGCTTAATTTATTCTTGAGTAATTTATGGATGTGTTGTGACTGTAAATTTTTTCTTAATTTCCATTTCTAACCAGGATATTATTATAAAGAAAAGTCATTGATTTTTGACTGCTTTATATCTAGACATCATTCTAAATTATCTTTTTATACATAACAGTATTTTTAAATCTTTGAATATCTTGAATTTTCAATTATCAGAAGGTGATAGGTAATTGCTTTTCTTTCAGAGTGAGCAGAAAAAAAGAATTCAGAGTCAAACTATTTCTAAATTGTACACAAGTGAGCAGAACACACAAAATTGTTTAAAAACTGGAAATTTTAAAGCATTTATTTTACCAATAAAGTAAATGTTATATCCAGAAGGAAATATAAACAAATATAAACATAATAATATAAGGTATTCAGGGGAAAAAATATTTATCTATATGTAAAATTAAGCAACTTCTATCAGCCAGGCACAAAAGAGAAGGTTGGTTTAATGTAGAAAAGCAATGGTAATTTTAAATTATTTTCAGTAAGATAAAAAATTCATACCAGTAAACAACATTATATCAATTATAAACAATCCTCCCTTTGCATGTGGAACTTTAGAAAATAGACCATGAAAGCTGAAACTGCATAGCAATCCTAATAACCAACAAAAAAATTACAACTGACCGTGATGTTTGTAATTTTTGTCAAGACACTGAAAATTATCTTACTCTTGATTATAAATGTACAATGAAAGGTAAAAAACTAATATTTGCTTACTACACTATAATTTAAGATTTTAGAAACTTTTAGAATTAAAGTGTTTCATTTCTTTGTGAAAAACTTATCAAGGGTAGTTTGAACAGGTCTTACCTAACTTATTAACCAACAGTTTTCACACCTAACTTATACAAAGCAAACATCTTTTCTATACTTTGTAAAATTGTCATATTCCTTTTCCAGTTTGTATCAGATCCCAACATTCTATTCTTTGTGGTTTCAACATCATGAGGTATCTCTCAGAGTTCCTTCAATGGGAATATATTTGCTAATGCCACTTCTGGGATATCTTCAGCCTTTTCCTTACAACCACTTTCCAGATTTATGTCAATAAATTTGCCTTCACTAAGAACCTCCAGCTGAATGTCTAGAAGCTCTTGTATGGTGACGGTGGCAACATTCCCATGGTCGGTGATCTCTTCTATATCTCCATTTATGTATGATTCAAACTTCATGTTATCACTCTTTGCTTGGTTGTTTGTTTATTTTCTACACTCATATTTGTTGGCCAGCTCCCTATTTTAATTTTCCAATTTTGTAAAATGTTGCATGGGTTTATCACTGGGAAGCAAGGAGGCAATACGATGACATGCTTTTCTGGCTGTGTGTGATGAGAAAACACACGCACAATGACCCATCACTGACTGACTGATAATGATCAGTTACTGATTATGATGCTCATCTGTTATCTATATAGTTCTTTGTGGGCTGAAGAACTAGCAATGAAGTTTGTATTTTATGCAACCATTCACAGTTAGTATATTGTGGTAACTGAAATTTGGGCCATGTTGTTAGGGGTGCTGGTGCTAGCTCAACTGTGGTTAATGAAATTTGTTCATTTCAGAGCCATGTAAGGCAAAAACTGTCAGTTTATCTATATTATTCATGTTTTGCTCTCAAAATACATTCCCAGAGGTGTTAAACAGACTCAGGAAAGTTCAAATGCATGGAGACTCAGTAAATATCCGTTAAGAAATCTTATGGTAGTTTCTTTGAAATTAACAAGCTGACTTTAAAATTCATATGGAAATGCAAAGGACAAAGAACAGCAAAAATAATCTTGGAAAAGAAGAACAAAGTTAGAGGGCTCATAATTCCTGATTTCAAAACTTACAGCAAAGCTACAATAATCAAGACGAGTGTAATACTGGCATAAAGATAGGCAAGCAAATCAATGGGATAGAATTGGGAATTGAGAAAGAAACCTACATATCAATGGCCAATTGATTTTCTACAAGATGTCAAGACAATTCAATGCTGGAAAATGTGTTTTCAATACAGTGCTAAGACAATTGAATATTCACATGCAGAAGAATGAATCTGGACCCCTACCTCACACCATCCACAAAAATTAATTCAAATTGGATCAAAGACCTAAATGTAAGAGCAAAGTCTATTAAACACATAGTAAAAAAACACAGGCATAAATCTTCATTACCTTGTATTAAGAGGTTGGCTTGGATTGTGGGGACTGGCTGTACAGGTCCAAAATCCACAGGACAGCCCATGAGGAGAGGCAGTGGTTTTTTATATATGAAACCTAAAGCACAAGCAATAAAAGATCAATAAGTTGGACGTCATCAGAATTAAAAACTATTGTGCTTCAAATGACACCATCAAGAAAGTGAAAAGATAACCCACAGAATGGGAGGAAAACTTTGCAAATCATATCTGATAAGGGGCTTATATTTAGAATATGGAAAGAACTATCACAGCTCAGTAATAAAAAAGACAAATATTCCAATTTGTAATGGGTAAATTATCTGAATAAACATTTCTCCAAAAAAGATATACAAATTGCCAGTAAGTTCATGAAAAGATTCTCTACATCAATAGTCATCAGGGAAATGCAAATCAAAACCATGGCATATCCCTTTATACCCACTAAAAGGGCTATCCTCCAAAAGATCAAAAATAACAAGGGTTGATGAGGATGTGGAGAAATTAGAACCCTCATACACTGCTAGTGATAATTAAAATTTTGTAGAAGGGAGAAGTTAAGATGGGGGAGAAGTAGGGGGACCCTGGGCTTTCCTTATCCCTCAAACATGGCTGTATTGATGTCAGATTACTTGGAACACCCAGGAAATTGATCTGCAAAGTAGCAGAAGGACTTCCACGGTTGGAGGGAGATAGCTTGGCAGGTACAAGGTGTGTGGAAGTAAACTGAGAGAGGGGAAAAATATGTGGTGCTATGGAGGGGAGGGAACCCTTTCTGTGGGAGGACAAAAGGGAGAGAAAGAGAGAGAGTTTTGAAAGTGCAGCATCAAGTTAGCACAAGAGAAAAACCTCTCTGGACCACAGATTGCAGTGTGAGAAGTACTGAGTGTCCCAGTTCTTTTTTGCCAGCATCTTTTGGAGCTCAAACTCTGGAGGTTTTGGAAATGGATGACTTCTCCAGAGCAGAGTTGTGGCACATGCTCCTGTCGGGGAGGGAGCCGGCCATGGAGTGCATAGCATGGTATAGAGATCTCCAGGGTGCACTGGGAGAAAACAGTCCCCTTCCTGGAACACTTTTGGAAGAGGGCTTATTGCCTCCCCAAGGATAAAAGACTCTGCAAATGCCAATGAAAGGCCTTGCATCAGCAGGGTGAAGAGGCTGTACTCCAGAGGAGAAGAGTGGATCCATGTCATGCCAAGTCCTGTAAGAGTTTAGGCTTTGAGTACCAGCTGCACACCAAAGAAAAAATGCAGGAGAGTTGTGGCACAAGGTGAGCTGACTGCCTTCACTATTCTGTAAGGGCTGCCTGAACAACGGGGTTGAGATTCATTGTCTGGGGACAAGAGATTGGGGCGGTGCCATTTCCCCCCAACACCAACACTGTGGGACTTCGAAGAACAACACAGTGGCCCCCCCATGGAGGCAAGACCCTCTTACACCAAACCCTGCCCCTCCGTGCCAGACAACTGCTTATTTACTGGGGCAGGACTGACTCTGAGCCAATGCAGCTGGCCTCTCCTCCGGATCAGCACAGCCAGCAACCCCATGTACCAACAAACAGCTGTTTTTTTTCTCTTTTTCTTCCTTCTTCTTTTTTCTTTCTTTTTTTTAATGCTTATTTATTTTGAGAAAGATAGAGCACAAGCAGGGGAAGGGCAGAGAGAGAAAATCCCAAGCAGTCTGTGCACTGACAGTGCAGGGCTCGAACTCACAAACTGTGAGATCATAACCTGAGCCAAAACCAAGAGTTGGATGCTTAACCAACACAGCCACCTAGTGCCCTCTCTTTTCTTCTTTTTGAATCAGACTCATAGTTTCTTTTTTGTTCTCTTTTGTTTCTTTTCTCTCAAACTCTCTCTCTCTCTTTTTTTATCAGGATTTTTTATTCTTTTTTCTTTTCTTTCTTCTTTTTTTTTTTTTCTTTTTCTTCTTTTCTTTTTCTTTGGAATCAGAGCATGTGTGTGTGTGTGTGTGTGTGTGTGTGTGTGTGTGTGTATACATATACATATACATACATATATTATTCTCTGGTTGTTTTGTTCTCTTTCCTTTTCCTTTTTTGGGATCAGTTTCCTCCCCTGCCCCCGCTTTTTTCCCCCAGGGTTACTTCAACAAACAAATCCAAGCACATCTGGTTAAAGGTCCAAACACTCCATCACTGCAAGCAGGGAGGAACTCTGCAGAGAACTGACCAGTGGGAAAGAGCAGCTAAAATGCAACAGCAGAGTGAACACAGTATACACCAAAAACACTTCCTGAAGTGCCAGACACTGGACCATGTATGACCCCATTTTAATATAGCAGTAGTCTCAGGTGTAGGAAACATAATAAGCTTTTAAAACACACAAAAGACATAAATTTAGCCAAAATGACAAGATGAAGGAATTCTCCCCAAAAGAAAGGTCAAGGAGAAATCACAGGCAGGGCCTTCTCAAAACAGATATAAGCAATATATCTGAACAAAAATTTAGAATAACAGTCATAAGACTAATAGCTGGGCTTGAAAAAAGCATAGAAAACACAAGAGAAACCCTTGCTGCAAAGATCAAAAACCTAAGAACCAGTCAGGATGAATTTTAAAATGCTATAGCTGAGATGCAAAACAAACCGGATAGAGTGACTATGAGGATGAAAGAAGCAGAGGAGAGAATAGGTGAAATAGAAGGTAAAATTATGGAAAATAATGAAGCAGAAAAAAAGAGGGAAAGGAAATTACTAGATCATAAGGGGAAACTTAGAGAAGTGACTGAGTCCATAAAACGAAATAATCCATATCATAGGAGTCCTAGAAGAAGAGCTGGAAAAGGGGCAGAAGGGTTATTTGAACAAATTATAGCTAAGAATTTCCCTAATCTGGGGAAGGAAAAAGGCATACAAGTCCAAGAGGCACAGAGAACTCCCTTCAAAAATCAACAAAAAACAGGCCAACACCACAATATGTCATACTGTAACTTGCAAAATATAAAGAGAGAATTCTGAAAGCAGCTAGGGACAAAAGGTCCATAACCTACAAGGGTAGACACATAAGGTTAGTACCTGACCTGTCCACTGAAACTTAGCAGGCCAGAAGGGGGTGGCAGGAAATATTCAAAGTGTTGAATAGGAAAAAAATGCAGCCAAGAATCCTTTATCCAGCAAGGCTGTCATTCAGAATAGAAGGAGAGATAAAGGCTTTTCCAGACAAACAAAAACTAAAGGAGTTCATGACCACTAAACCATCTCTACAAGAGATTTTAAGGGGACTCTGAATGGAGGGGAAAGAAAAAAAAAAAAGAAGAAGACCAAAGCAACAAAGACTACCAAGGACCAGATAATATCACCAGAAACACCAAATCTACAGGTAACACAATGGCTCTAAATTCTTATCTTTCAATAATCACTTTGAATATAAATGGACTAAGTACTCCAATCAAAAGACACTGGATTTCAGAATGGATTAAAAAAAATAGATCCATCTATATGCTGCCTCCAAGAGACTCATTTTAGACCTAGAGTCACCTGCAGATTGAAAGTGAGGGTATGAAGAACCATCTGTCATGCCAAAGGAGGTCAAAAGAAAGCTGGAGTAGTCATTTTTATATCAGACAAATTAGATTTTATTTTATTTTTTTTTTCCAACGGACAAATTAGATTTTAAAACAAAGACTGTAACAAGAGATGAGTAAGGACATTATATCATAATTAAGGGGTCTATCCACCAAGATCTAATAATTATAAATACTTATGCCTCCAACTTGGGACACCCAAATACATAAACCAACTAATCACAAACATAAAGAAACTCTTTAATAATAATAACATAATAAAAGACTTTAATACCTCACTTGTAGCAATGGACAGATCATCTAAGCAGAAAATCAACAAGGAAACAACGGCTTTGAATGACACACTGGACCAGATGGACTTAATAGATATATTCAGAACATTTCACCCTAAAGCAGTACAATACACATTCTGCTCAAATGCACATGGAACATTCTCCAAAATAGATCACATACTGAGTCACAAATCAGCCCTCAACAGGTACAAAAATATTGAGATCATACCATGCATATTTTCAGATCACAACACTATGAAACTTGCATTCAGTCACAAGAAAAAATTTGGAAAACCCTCGAATATATGGAGGTTAAAGAACATCCTACTAAAGAATGAATGGGTTAGCCAGGAAATTAAGGTAGAAATAAAAAACTACATGGAAGCAAATGAAAATGAAAACACAACAGTCCAAAGTCTCTGGGATGCTACAAAGGCAGTCTTGAGAGGTAAGTATATTGCAATTCAGGCCTATCTCAAGAAGCCAGAAAGGTCCCAACTACACAACCTAAACTTACAACTAAAGGAACTAGAAAAGGAGCAGTAAATAAAGCCTAAAGCCAGGAGAAGTGAAATAATAAAGATTAGAGCAGAAATAAATGATACAGAAACAAACAAACAAAAACACCAGTAGAACAGATCAATGAAACTAAAAGCTGGTTTTTTTGAAAGAACAAACAAAATCGATAAACCCCAAGCCAGACTTATCAAAAAGAGAAAGGACCCAAATAGATAAAATCACAAAAGAAAGAGGAGAGATCACAACCAACACCACAGAAATACAAACAATTATAAGAATATTATGAAAAATTATATGCCAATAAACTGGGCGATCTGGAAGAAATGGACAAATTCCTAGAAACCCACACACTACCAAAAACTGAAACAGGAAGAAATAGAAAATTTGAACAAGCCCATAGCCAGCAAATAAATTCAATAAGTTATCAAAATCTCCCAACAAAAAAAGAGTCCTGGGCCAGATGGCTTCCCAGGGGAATACTACCAAACATTTAAATAAGAGTTAATACCTATTCTCCTCAAACTGTTCCAAAAACTAGAAATGGAAGGAAAACTTCTAAACTCATTCTATAAAGCCAGAATTACCTTGATTCCCAAACTAGACAAAGACCCCACTAAAAAGGAGAATTACAGGCCAATATCCCTGATTAACTTTGATGCAAAAATTCTCATTAAGATACTAGCAAATCAAATTCAACAGTATATTAAAAAAAATTATTCACCATGATCAAGTGAGATTCATTCCTAGGCTGTAGGGCTGGTTCAATATTCAGAAATCAATCAACATGATACATAACATTAATAAAAGAAAGGATAAGAACCATATGATTCTCTGAATCAATGCAGGAAAAGCATTTGACAAAGCATTTGCAGAATGCTTGTTAAAGCCCTCAAGAAAGTAGGATAGAAGGAACATCCTTCAACATCACGAAGGCCATATATGAAAGACCCACAGCTAACATCATCCTCAATGGGGAAAAACTGAGAGCTTTCCTGCTAAGGTGAGGAACATGACAGGGATGTCCACTCTGACCACGGTTGTCCAACACAGTACTGGAAGTCTTAGCCTCAGCAATCAGACAATAAAAAGAAATAAAACGTACATGAATTGGTAAAGAACTTCCACTCTTTGCAGATGACGTGATACTCTACATGGAAAACCCAAAAGATACCACAAAAAAACTGCTAGAACTGATACATGAATCCAGCAAACTTGCAGGATATAAAATCAACTTGTAGAAAACGGTTGCATTTCTGTACACTGATAATGAAGCAGAAGAAAGAGAAATCAAGGAAGTGATCCCATTTATAATTGCACCAAAAACTATAAGATACCTAGGAATAAACCTAGCCAAAGAGGTAAAAGATATGTACACTGGGAGTGCCTGGGTGGGTCAGTCAGCTAAGCTGCCAACTTCACCTCAGGTCATGATCTCACAATTTGCAAGTTCAAGCCCCACACTGGGCTCTGTGCTGACAGCTCAGAGCCTGGAGCCTGCTTCAGATTCTATGTCTCCCTCTCTCTCTGCCCCTCCCCTGCTCGTGCTCTGTCTCTCTCTGTCTCAAAAATAAATATACTAAAAAAAATTTTTTTAAAGATCCGTACACTGAAAACTATAGACAACGCACAAAATAAATTGAAGAAGACACAAAGAAATGGAAAGACATTCCATGCTCAAATGTATATACTACCCAAAGCAATCTACACATGCAATGCAATCCCTATGAAAACAACACCAGCATTCTTCACAGAGCTAGAAAAAACAATCATAAAATTTGTATGGAACCAGAAAAGGCCCCAAATAGCCAAAGTAATATTGAAAAAGAAAACCAAACCTGGAGGCATCACAATCCCAGACTTTAGCCTCTACTATAAAGCTGTAATCATCAAGACAGTATAGTACTGACACAAAAACAGACACTCAGACTAATGGAACAGAAGAGAGAACCCAGAAGTAGACCTACAAATGTATGGCCAACTAATCTTTGACAAAGCTGGAAAGAGTATCCAATGGAAAAAAAGACAATCTCTTCAGAAAATGGTGCTGGGAAAACTAGACAGCGACATGCAGAAGAATGAAACTGGAACACTTTCTTACACCATCAACATCATTCATCATCAGAAAAATACAAATCAAAACCACAATGACATATCACCTCACACCTGTCAGAATGGTTAACAACTAAGGAAACAACAGATGTTAGTGAGGATGTGGAAAAAGGGGAACCCTTTTGCACTGTTGGTGGGAATGCAAACTGGTGCAGCCACTCCAGAAAACAGTATGGAGTTACCTCAAAAAATTAAAAATAGAACTACCCTACAATTGAACAGCTGTACAACTAGGCATTTATCCAATGGATACAAAAATGCTGATTCGAAGGGGTACATGCATTCCAATATTTACGGCAGCTCTATTAACTATAGCCAAATATGGAAAGAGCCCAAATGTCCATCGACAGATGAATGTATAAAGATAAGGTATAAATATACAATGGAGTATTACTCAGCAATCAAAAAGAATGAAATCTTGACATTTGCAACAACGTGGATAGAACTAGAGGGTATTATGCTAAGTGAAATGTCAGTCAGAGAAAGACAAATATAATATGACTTTGCTCATATGTGGAATTTAAGGTACAAAACAGATGAACATAAGGGAAGGGAAGAAAAAGAATATAAAAACAGGGAGGGGGACAAAACATAAGAGACTCTTAAATACCAAGAACAAATTGAGGGTCGCTGGAGGGGCTGTGGGGGGATGGGCTAAATGGGTAAGGGGCATTAAGGAAGACACTTGTTGAGATGAGCACTGGGTGTTATACATAGGGGATGAATCACTGGAATCTACTCTTGTAATCATTATTGCACTATATGCTAACCAACTTGGATATAAATTAAAAATCAATTAATCAATAAAATCTACTAAGACTTCTAAAAAAATAAACAAAAATGTCAAACATAGACTTACTATATGACCCAGAATTCTCTTCCTAGTTGTATACACAAGAGAAATGAAAACATGTGTCCACAGAAAAACTCATAGAAACCATTATAATAGCCAAAAAGTGGAGTAAAATCTGTATAAGTCACAATTCCACCAGAGAAACAACCAGTACATATAAATGTATGTTTATGAAGAGATTTGTGGCAAGCAATGGGCTTACTCAGTGATGGGGCTGGCTGGGAAAATACAAAACCATTGGGGAGACTGTAAGGAAGGACAGGCTAGGAACTAAGGCTGCCATAACAGGCAGAATTTTTCTTCCACAGAGAAACCTCACACAATTGACCATTACACAACCTAAGTATCCATCAACCGATGACTGGATAACAAATGCAGTCTATCCACACAATGGAATATTATACAACCATAAAAAGAAGGAAGTATTGATTCATGTTAGAACATGGACATGGGAAACTGTGTGAATAATCTAGGCACTAAAGACCATTTATTATGTAATTTCATTTATAGGAAATGTACCAAATAGACAAATCCATAAAAACAGAAAATAGGTTAGTGGTTGCCTACGGTTGGGAGATTTGGGAGGAAAAGGGGAGTGACTACTAATGGCCTTTCTTGTGGGGATTAGAATGACTGGTACTTCTATCTGGACCAGAATAGAAGCCAAATTCCCTGAAGTTCCCTCAACTGGTTTGTCTACTGAGACTGAATTAATTCTCCTCAAGAAAGTTTCTGACTGTGGCCCTGACATGATCAATTCTAGTGATTTTTCAGACTTGTCCTTAGAGACATTCCATTTTGGGGAAAAAATTGTATTTGGAAAACCAATTTTTAAGAGAAATAAAAGCTATTTTCAACTGACATAATGGAGTTTACCAATTCAAATTTATAATATTTACTTATTATAAAGTCAATTAATTAAAACAGTGAGGCAGTTTAGATGAACACCAAAATTTTAAAAGATACTAAATGTTATAGCAATCCCTGGATCAAATTTCTTTTGTTTTTAATTACAGAGTATTAATAATCTTGACATAATACAGGATATAAGTTATTTTTTCTTATGTTTTAACCACCTTGTTTATTGATAATTCCTTCCTCGGCAAAGGTAAAAATGACAGCAAAATAACATATAATTTTGAATGCTCAAATTGTTCATGTGAAATCAGTAATCACTTTAATACTCTCAAAATTGTTATGAAAGGTAACCTGAAATATTTATTTCAAAGTTGAATCACTAGCAAAATCTAAATCTATTTGGTGTCTTTATCACAAATACAAAAATCAAACATGAAATCCCCAAAACTTACACTAAGAGCTGAATATATTGTCATTGTATAGTACACTGTATTATTTTCTTACTGTTGCATAACAGCAACCTAATGGCTGTGAATATCCTCAAGGAATCCCAAGACAAGTGCCCAGAATCTCTATCTTCCACTGTGGAATATAAAAATTACATATTTTTATGTAATAATTAATGTATTGTAATTTATATACCAAAATATAGTATATAAAATAATGAGTATATACAATTACATGTCCCATATAAATAACATTTGGACACAATTCAACATTAAAATAAAGTCAAACAGCTATTCTTTGCCATACAGCACATTTAGAAGGAGATAAGGGTATTCAAAATTCTGGATCCCCGAGAATTGGTATGATCTAATATTTGGCAATCATTGTACCCAACATTTTGAGTTTGTTGCTATTGCAATAGTGTATGACCTAGCAGATTTGGGTAGCAAATTTGCTCTGAAAAGAGGACAAAGATTGATCTTTGAGAATGAATGAACAGATAGCAGTGTTTCCATGAGACAATGATGTTTTTTTAAGGGTGTGTGTGTGTTTTCCCCAACCGAACCCCTGCCTTAAATGTTAATTCTGTGGCCCTCTAACCTTCTGTCAATGGGTAAAATAACACAAACACCAGGCCAGTACTGTTTCTCTCAAGAACTATGGCCCTCATAGCTCCATCTCCAATCTAGGACACTACAGACCTGCTTTTTCAGGCTGAGAACACCAGGTGGCATATGGTGGCTGAATCAGAGCCTTGGTAACCATGGCAACCAGCCACCATTCCAGCTCTGCAGCTGCCATCTTTTATCCAAAGCAGTGTTTTGTGCACACTGGGGGTTTTGCTTTGAAATGGTTGTACTGTGTGCTTTTCATTCTTTATACAGTCAGGGTTTCTACTTCTAGGATGGGAATTCCTGTCAGAGATAGATAAAATACCTTGGGTCAGTTGCATTAATTTTATTTTCTGTGCATTACTTATTTCCTCTACATAAAACAGTCTTTGCAAGTGATGTTTGAGAAGACCACGCCTTCCACAGCAGGCTTTCTTTAGGGAGGCTAGACTTCATTGAAAGGAAATGCATAATGGAGTGAGTGTCTCCTCTCCGGACCAAGGTTAAGAACAAATGTAAACGCCCAGTTCAATGCTTGAAATGGTTGTAGGTACAATGACCCTCAGAGCTGCCTGTACCTAAGGGATATCTGTTATAACTATCACTGATCTGTAGGCAGAAGATGTCTGTTTGCCAACCTACTGGAAGCATACATTTGACATAAATAGTATCTTTTCAGAAAATGTGTTAACTGTCTACCATGTAATAATAAACCAAATATTTATAAATTGGAAACTATCCCTTTCCTTTTCTGTCAGTTAAAAGCAATGAGATTTTCTAAGTTAATTGTCAGGCATTGCCTCTGGTGGTTGGCAATATATCACTAGCTGAGCTGCCAAAAGCCATTCTCTTTCCCAATGGGAAGAGAGTTGAAATGGGTAATGTTATCCAAGTATCTTCCCTAAATTCCAAAAAGGTTCTGTACAGAATAGAGACTCACTTATGGACACATCTATTTCAGCATGGTGTTCTTTCTGGCTGTTAGGTAGAGGGGTTGTATCTCAAATGTGCATTATCTGGATGAAAGATCCTTCTCATAGAATTAAGGTTCAGTTAAAAATGTATTATGTTATGTCACATGAAAAATGAATTTGCATTGTATACGTAATAATATTCATGAAGGATAAAGGAGAGGGATCTCTGCTTAGAAAATGACTTGTAAGAAATACAGTAAATATTAACAGTTGTGAGATTTTGAATGGATTTTTTCTCTTTTTTCCACATTTATGCATTTTCTACCTTTTAATCAGGAGAGTTTACTTTAATCAGGAGAATTTATTACTGTATCATAAACATAAAAACATTAAAATATTGTACTTTAGAATACAGTCTAATTTCATTAAAGCAATCTCACTGTTTTTATTTAACTTGCTACATGAACATAACATGTCAAATGTAAAGCTTTTAATATTTCGAAAAAACTCATTTCAACTTCCCAAACGAGATTGTAATTCATTCTCACTAGACAAATTGTACCATGTTTGCTGTAATAGAAAAAAAACATTTTCAAAATCTATAAATAAAAATACATAAATACTCTTAAAAGGATTCTTACCTGAGATCTCTCTGAATTAAAGTATTATTTGCAGTATCAGAAGAAAGGAGCTATTATATTTGATTATATGTGAAACTCAGTTTCCTGTTATTTTATGAAAATATCTATTGACAAGAGGGATGATATCTGTATTTATTGAGAAAGCTGCTTATAATTGGAAAAAAATAGTCATGGAGTTTTCACACATTTACTGGTTTCATGCTATAGCATGTTTTTTCACCTTCTGCTTAAAAGGAAGAAAAAGAACGGTTTTGATGAATCTGAACCATGAGAGATAGGCAGTACTAGAACATGAGACACTGGGACACCATGCAGGCTAAAATTTGGCCCCACTTTATAAATGTATGTCCAGCATTTACCTAAAGGAGGTTGTGTGTGTCACTGACTGGCAGAAGGATGGAGGAGCGTCCCTGATGAAAGAGTTCAGGGGCGCTGAGTGGCTCAATTGGTTAAGCATCGACTTCAGTTCAGGTCATGATCTCGCGGTTCATGAGTTCAAGCCCAGTGTTGGGCTCTGTGCTGACAGCTCAGAGCCTGGAGCTTGCTTCAGATTCTGTGTCTTCTTCTCTCTCTGCCCCTCCCCTGCTTGCACTCTTTCTCTCAAAAATAAACATACATTAAAAAAATAAAGAAAAAAAGAAGGTGTTCGACTTAGTCTCCTCCAGAGCAATGCTGTTGCAGTAGCTGCAACTTCTATATGTCACACAGCACAGTGGAATTCTGCTGGGCTGTTAACAATTATGTTCTAGAAGCATACTTAATAATATGGAAATATATTCAAATTATGCCATTAAGTGAGGAAAAATTGATATTGAAATAGATGGCAGATAGACACGCCCTCCAAGTGATTAAGAACCATCATCTCTGTCATCATTTAATTAGTGCAATTACAAGTAATTAATTATTTTTCAATATTTTTTACACATTGCAACTATTTTCTGCCAGATTGATGCTTTTTAACATTTTCCCTGATATCTTTTGTCATACCTCAGTGTTTTGCTTTTATCTAATTAAGTCTCTCAATCTTGCGGGTTTTTTTCCTTTTTCATTCTAGGTTTTGTATCACCTTTTAGAAGGCGTCCCTGCCCCCAAGATTATTAAAATACTACCAGTCTCTTGTATGATTTTTTTAAATTGTTGATGTCTGTTTCTTCAACACATGGAGAATGTATTTTTGTATACACTGAGAGGTAGACTTAATTTTGCAATAAGGGTAAAGCTATTATTACTGTTGAAGGGGTTCAGAAGATGCCACCTCAAAATATGCCACTTTGGCAAGTGGATTATTTTTGAGCTAAAGGCAATCAAAATTCAGCATGACTCAGAAAAAGCTGTTACCTCCCCGTTAATT
Organism: Panthera tigris; assembly: GCF_018350195.1. Lineage (NCBI taxonomy): Eukaryota > Metazoa > Chordata > Mammalia > Carnivora > Felidae > Panthera > Panthera tigris. The sequence continues at coordinate 151,733,788 of NC_056661.1, forward strand.
ACCCCAAATATATACATTTTTCCCATTTGTGGGGGTAATCTACATTAATAGAGGAAACTTCCATTTGAAAGAGAACTTGCACCAGAAAAAGAGCTTCTGCCAGAAATACTTTTTTTCACCTGAGAGACTGAACTATATGACAGGGTAAACTTTGTTTACCAGACATTCCCTTCTTTCACCTTCCTATGAACTTCCAGCCCCAAACTCTTATCCCTTTCCTTAGCTAAGGATGGTATAAAAGTATCAACCTTCTGGTCACTTTTGAAGTCTCATATCTTTGTGTGGCTCTTATGCATACATATGTACTTAAGTTTTTTTTCTCCTGTCACTCTGTCTTATGTCAATTCTTATGCCAGCCACTGAACCCCTCCCCTTGACGGTCATTATAATTATTATTTTATTAGATCTTCTCTGGATTTTGTTCTTTATCTCCTAATTCTACCAGATTCCAAGAATCTGATTCATATATTTAAATTCTAGTTGGTGCTATGAATGAATAATCTGAGAATGAAGAAATTATCTTTAAAACAAATGCAAATGTAATAGATATTCATCTGGTTACTTGCACGCATTTGTGGCCAACCACCATGAGCTATATAACAAAGGAGCTGCAGTGCTGTTTCACCTCTGTAACCCTAAATTGGGTTGTATTGACTATCAGTAATTGTAAAGAATCTAAGATCTTATCCTACTTACAAGTTGAGAAGTTATAACTTTTACCTTTTCATGGATGCTGATAGAAACTATGAGACTCTAGGTCACAATAAAAGGAATTTATTATTCACAGCATAGCAAATGCCGAAGCCAGTTTGGTCATGTACAGTGATTAGTTGCTTTTTGATAGACACACATGGCTTCTAATAATTACAGGCAGGTGACAAATACAGAGTCCTCACTTCCAGACAGTATGTTATAATGAAAGCAATCTCAGATCTCATTCTGACACATGAATAAATATTTAATAATCAGGACCACAAACAGTCCTATAACCACTTCAGTGAGCCTGATGAAGTCTTAACTTTCTGGCCTTAAAACGCTCCAACTGCACTCTACAGGCATTAGAGGCAGGAAGTACAATGTTCCAGCTTTGGGGCAGGCCTGAGTTAATTCTCAAGTCAGAGCCAAAAGTCCTCCCATTATAGCTTGAACACATTATAGTGTCTCAAGCAGGGAGAGACAATCCAAGGTATATAAACTGTCTGGCTTAATTAATTTTTTTAACCTCTTTCATACAAGGGCAAGATTATCCATAAAACATTTTTTTCCCAATCCACATAAATTGAAACTCATTTCACCATTGAGAAATCCTTTCTAAATTCATTATGCTAATTAACAAAGTCCCTGAGATATAAGATGAAAATGGCAGAAGCCTTAACATAACCCCTCTGAAATGTGGCTTTTGAAAATTTCAAACACCTGCCACCCAGAATGTGTTTTCTCAGTTAGGGATCTTCAGATGTTAAGCAATCATTCCTAAGAAAAGAATAAAACTAACTACGACACAACATATTAGTGTTGGGGAGGAAAAATTTTCCTCCGACCTTTCAAGGTTCTTCTGGCTGTTTTAAAAATTAAATTGACCTGAGACAGATTCACAGGAAAAAAATCAAACAAAATCTTAATTACCTATTATGGGTAATCCACCTACACATGAAAGATTCAAAAGGCAGGCAAAATAAAGTTTATGAAAAGGTGTAGGGGTCTGGGGATACAAAGGGGAGGACGATCCATTAATAGGAAGGAGATGAGATGTTTAGAAACAACAATTACCCTGTTACACAGATAAGTTTCTTAGGTAAAAAAGAACACCTGGTAATAGCTCTCTTACTAGTAGAGACCCTGCTTTCCAATGTAAATTTAGGCATATAAGGGAGAGGTAAAGAGCTTTTCCTGAATCTGCTGGGTTTTTATTGTTTTTGTTTCAAAATAACCTTTCACAAAGTGGCATATTTTGGGAAGACCTGTCCCGAACTCCTTCACCCCTTTAAAGTAAATGTAAAGATGATCTAATCACACATGCTCATTTTTCTCCTGGCGACTTTTCAGGGATATTGTTTTCTATTTCTCAATCTGACTTAAAGGAACACAAGTATCTCAGTCATTACAGAAGATGAGCCTCATCACCTGCCTTTAGGAAGGACATCTTTTTAAGTCCTGGGCATCACTACAGAGCTCTTTTGTCTTATAAACAACACCCTCCTCTCAATATAGCCCAAGACTCTCAAGAGGAGGTGGGATGTGGGGGACAGATCCTCTCCGAATCCTCTCCAAGTTTCATTAGTCAGAAATCCTAAGGAAAAGATCTCTCCACCCTGTTAATCCTCCCAGGAGGGAAAACTGCTGTCATTTTCCCAAACCCCACTTTCGTAGACTGCGTTCCCATGAGATTCCTCTCTGCATTCTATATTTTACCATCCCCTTGACCTTAATCAGTAACAAAAGCCTTTGCAGTACTAGCATCTCATTGCCCTCAGCCCAGGTTTAGAAACTCCTTAGCTCCCTTGCCTCAGGGCAGGTCTGCCTATTGCACCTCACAAAAGAAAGAAAGAGTCGAAAAAGAATGTCTGGCCCTAAGCTTCCTTTTGCATCTGTATGCTTGCTGGCCTCTGAATCCCCGAAGCAATGAAAGGTAAATAAGCCTCTGGTCTATTCTTCCTTTGTTCTCTGATCTGGGACTTCACTCCCAAGGAGATTTTCTTCTCAGATTAGACTTGAAGAGGTCTTTTTTTCTTTGCTTAGATGATTTGAACTGATAATTTGCATCTACAAAGGGAACTAAGAAATACTGAAAGGGTACTACTCCTATAGAAGACACAGTGGAGGGGCTCCTTATAATAATCTCACCTCTACTTTTAGAGAGAGGAGAGCTCCCAAGTGAATGGAAACCTAAAAGCAAAAATTTCAGTGCCAAGCTTTTTCTAATATTGCCTCCGGATGACTCTCTGGTCAAACAAGCCTTAAGCCACTAGCACTTCCTCTCCCCCCGAAAAAGAATCCAGATAATTTCAACAAAAATAAACAAATAAAAGCATAGGATGAAAAACAAATTAATGTAGCATTAGAAACAAAAGTAACACAGTATTACAAGCAATAGAAGAGCAAGATAACAAAGACTCTTGTGAAAATCTCATGCAACTCTATCTCCAATAGAGTTCCTTCATAAAGCATAATATTTCTTAATAAAATATATGCAGTTTATTCTTAGTTAAGGTAAAGCAAAACATTGCTTGCCTTTAGTAAACTGTAACAGACTTTCATAAGAGAAATAATACAACAAAACACGCAGCAGCTGGAATAAAATAGATAAAATAAAGAGAAGATAAAGGTAAAAGAAAAGCAGGCAGTAACCAAAGAAATCAGAACAAACAGAGCAGAAGCAAAATCAAAGTAATAACACACACACACACACACACACACACACACACACACACACTTCTATCAAAAGCAAACAGATAATGGATTGGAGAGATCACCATGTTATGGGGGAGGGGTTGTGAACAGAGAGCAATGCTCACACATACCTGGGGAATAGTTTTAAATTTCAAACAAAGGCAGCAGGGACTCAGCCTGCAGCTTTCTATTGAAGAATTTATGAGGTTCCTTAGCCCCTCTTCTAACACCTAATAACAGAGACACCTTTACCTGAAAACTCTCCTGCTTCCCTCACACACAACCATCAGATATATTATAAAAGGAGAGCTTTAGGCTTCAGAAAACACCAGATAATGACAGAGGTCTGCAGAAATCACAAAGTATTAGCCTCAATTCTCTTAGACTGATAATAATGATAGATATAAGTTATATTTAATAAGAAGTTTGATAAAATCTGAAATGCTGAGTTGGCAGTACAGTCTAAATGAGAAAGAGTTGCCTAATATATTTACTTTCTGGTGATAATCAAGGAGGAGAAGGAGGAGAAGGAGGAGAAGGAGGGGGGAGGGGGAGGAAGAGGGGGAGGAGAGAAGGAGGAGGAGGAGAAGGATGAGGGGGAGGGGGAAAAAGGGGGGGTGAGACAAAAATTCCTTCCCTGACAGAACTCTAGTGAGGCTTCTCTGAACCCTCTGTTCAACTATACCTCCTGACTTTAGACTTATTTGTCTGTTTTTGAATTGCCTAATTCTAGGAAGAATCCTGTAAAGTCAGTTCAGGCAGAATCCCCCACTCTTGATCTCTAATCACTCTCTGAATCTGATCAAATTCTTCATTCCCTGTCAACCCCCATGTGACTATCTTATCACCCTAGCCTGCCTTCAGTAAGAATCCTGTTAGGTTAGTTTAGGGGTGAATTATCCTGTTAGTAATTTTCAATCTACAGACCCCCCTCATCCCATCCTTTTTCTTGTCTATAAAACCCCATTTTTCCTGGTTGTATCCAGAGCTGAGCCAAACTCTCTTCCTACTGCAAAACCCCATGATAGTACCTATCAAGATAGTCCTGAATAAAATCTACCTCAGCGTCTGTAACAAGTGCTACATGAAGTTAACAAGGAGGCCATTAGACTGAAGTAATTTCGTCACCAGTTAGACCCCAAGACTTGAACTTTACTATCAACCTGCTTCTGCCCACTGACCTTTGTCCCACATTTTTCCTTAAACTCGTCCCTCCAGCTTATCTCTTAATTCAGGCAAAACTCTCAACAGTCATATCATCCTGTGATGAAAACCCAAACTACCCCTCAAGCAATGAGGATTGTCCTGATGAAAAGCTCTGGCAGCCCAGACCACTTTGAGTTCAAATTCCAGCTCAGGCCTATGCAAATGGACCAGGGAGTGACCAATAGTTACCTTTACCTCATTGTAATCCTAAAATCCCTGCCCAAAGAGGAGCACAAGCTTCATTACCATAACATACACTGTACTATAGGCATGTTTCCTTAAGGTGCATGCACCACCTTATGCCCACCTCTACATACAATGACAAGGCTCCCCTTGTCTAAATATTCATCCTAACCCTAAATAAAAGGAACACATTTACCCTCGTTCAAGGAGTCATGGCTTTGGAAGTTATTCCCCGTTATCTCCTTATTTGCTGCAAATAAAGTTTTTGTGTGTGACAATTCCACCTAGAGTAGTTACTATCTATAACTTGCCAAGGAGTGAACTCACATTAGTTCAGTTACAGCTGTTATGGCTTCGTAGCTTACATAAGTGTTAGAAGGCAAAAGAGGGTCAGTAATTTATCTTCCAGACTGAGAAAGCTCTTTAAGACTGACAGAGGAAGCAAGCCACTCCATACCACTTACAACCAAGTTTTTTTCAGGGTAACTTACTGACTGGGAGATTGGGAAGACAGACAATCCACAGTTACACAGCTATTCTCCAGCATGCTTCCTACCCAGTCCAGACTTCAAGCCACCGCTTTTATAGAAGGAGGAGCTTGTGGTGAGGTCACAGGTAGTTATCTAAAGTGACACTACCTGTGTGCCAGTTATCTTTACTAGTTACCTAAAGTGGGGCCTTCTGTGTACCAACCAACTCTACTAGTTATCTAAAGTGGAGCCTTCAGGGTTTCCTGGGTGGCTCAGTGGATTAATTGCCCGACGCTTGATTTCGGCTCTGGTCATGATCTCACAGTTTATGAGTTCGAGTCCTGCATTGGGCTCCGTGCTCATGGCATGGAGTCTGATGGGAATTCTCTCTGTGCCTCTCCCATGTTTGCTCTCTTTCTCTCTCTCTCAAAATAAATAAATAAACTTAAAAAAAAATAAAGTGAAGCCTTCAGCACACGGCTCTAGGGAAGATCAGAACAAGCCTTCGCACATTCTGGTCGGGACATTCATTAACCTCCATGGGGCCTGGAACTTGTAGCTCCTAGGGAAGTCATTGCACAAGCATGAAGAAGACAGAGGGCCAAAGATACAGTGTACGTTATCCACACTCCAACAATAAGCAAACCAAAACATAGGCCTAAAATGCCTGAAGGTTAAGAAATCAAAACTTAAGGACAACCAGTCACAAATTGCCAACTAGCATTTTCCAAATAAAATAAACACTTAAGCTATAGTCGGTGAGATTATGTCTTTGCTTCCAACTCTTCCCTATATAAAGCTTTTCCCTAGCTCCTCTTGTTGGAATACTCCTGACAACTAATGGTTTTCGGATTGCCTGAACCTGATTGATTTTTGTCCAGATAAACTGTAAAAAATTCAGTATGGAGATTGCTAGGAAGATGGCGGCGTAGGAGGACGCGGGGCTCACAGCGCGTCCTGCCGATCACTTAGATTCCACCTACACCTGCCTAAAGAACCCAGAAAACCGCCAGAGGATTAGCAGAAGGGAGTCTCCGGAGTCAAGCGCAGACCAGAGGCCCACGGAAGAGGGTAGGAAGGGCGGCGAGGCCGTGCGCGCTCCACGGACTGGCGGGAGGGAGCTGGGGCGGAGGGGCGGCTCGCCGGCCAAGCAGAGCCCCCGAGTCGGGCTGGCAAAAGCGGAGGGGCCGGACGGACTGTGTTCCGACAGCAAGCACGACTTAGCGTCTGGGAGGTCATAAGTTAACAGCTCTGTTCCGAGAGCGGGAAGGCTGGAGGACAAAGGGAGGGAGAGCTGCTGAGCCCCCGGACGGCAGAGCTCAGCTTGGCGGGGAACAAAGGCACTCACCAGCGCCATCTCCCCCGCCCATCCCCCAGCCAAAATCCCAAAGGGAACCAGTTCCTGCCAGGGAACTTGCTCGCTCCGCGCAAACACCCAACTCTGTGCTTCTGCGGAGCCAAACCTCCGGCAGCGGATCTGACTCCCTCCCGCTGCCACAGGGCCCCTCCTGAAGTGGATCACCTAAGGAGAAGCGAGCTAAGCCTGCCCCTCCACCCCCCGTGCACCTTGCCTACCCACCCCAGCTAATACGCCAGATCCCCAGCAACACAAGCCTGGCAGTGTGCAAGTAGCCCAGACGGGACACGCCACCCCACAGTGAATCCCGCCCCTAGGAGAGGGGAAGAGAAGGCACACACCAGTCTGACTGTGGCCCCAGCAGTGGGCTGGGGGCAGACATCGGGTCGGACTGCGGCCCCGCCCACTAACTCCAGTTATACACCACAGCACAGGGGAAGTGCCCTGCAGGTCCTCACCACGCCAGGGACTCTCCAAAATGACCAAACGGAAGAATTCCCCTCAGAAGAATCTCCAGGAAATAACAACAGCTAATGAACTGATCAAAAAGGATTTAAATAATATAACAGAAAGTGAATTTAGAATAATAGTCATAAAATTAATCGCTGGGCTTGAAAACAGTATACAGGACAGCAGAGAATCTCTTGCCACAAAGATCGAGGGACTAAGGAACAGTCACGAGGATTTGAAAAACGCTTTAAACGAATTGCAAAACAAAATGGAATCCACGATGGCTCGGCTTGAAGAGGCAGAGGAGAGAATAGGTGAACTAGAAGATAAAGTTATGGAGAAAGAGGAAGCTGAAAGAAAGAGAGATAAAAAAATCCAGGAGTATGAGGGGAAAATTAGAGAACTAAGTGATACACTAAAAAAAAATAATATACGCATAATTGGTATCCCAGAGGAGGAAGAGAGAGGGAAGGGTGCTGAAGGGGTACTTGAACAAATTATAGCTGAGAACTTCCCTGAACTGGGGAAGGAAAAAGGCATTGAAATCCAAGAGGCACAGAGAACTCCCTTCAGACGTAACTTGAATCGATCTTCTGCACGACATATCATAGTGAAACTGGCAAAATACAAGGATAAAGAGAAAATTCTGAAAGCAGCAAGGGATAAACGTGCCCTCACATATAAAGGGAGACCTATAAGACTCGTGACTGATCTCTCCTTTGAAACTTGGCAGGCCAGAAAGGCTTGGCACGATATCTACAGTGTGCTAAACAGAAAAAATATGCAGCCGAGAATCCTTTATCCAGCAAGTCTGTCATTTAGAATAGAAGGAGAGATAAAGGTCTTCCCAAACAAACAAAAACTGAAGGAATTCGTCACCACGAAACCAGCCCTACAAGAGATCCTAAGGGGGATCCTGTGAGACAAAGTACCAGAGACATCACTACAAGCATAAAACATACAGACATCACAATGACTCTAAACCCATATCTTTCTATAATAACACTGAATGTAAATGGATTAAATGCGCCAACTAAAAGACATAGGGTATCAGAATGGATAAAAAAACAAGACCCTTCTATTTGCTGTCTACAAGAGACTCATTTTAGATCTGAGGACACCTTTAGATTGAGAGTGAGGGGATGGAGAACTATTTATCATGCTCCTGGAAGCCAAAAGAAAGCTGGAGTAGCCATACTTATATCAGACAAACTAGACTTTAAATTAAAGGCTGTAACAAGAGATGAAGAAGGGCATTATATAATAATCACAGGGTCTATCCACCAGGAAGAGCTAACTATTATAAATGTCTATGCGCCAAATACCCGAGCCCCCAGATATATAAAACAATTACTCATAAACATAAGCAACCTTATTGATAAGAATGTGGTCATTGCAGGGGACTTTAACACCCCACTTACAGAAATGGATAGATCATCTAGACACACAGTCAATAAAGAAACAAGGGCCCTGAATGATACATTGGATCAGATGGACTTGACAGATATATTTAGAACTCTGCATCCCAAAGCAACAGAATATACTTTCTTCTCGAGTGCACATGGAACATTCTCCAAGATAGATCATATACTGGGTCACAAAACAGCCCTTCATAAGTTTACAAGAATTGAAATTATACCATGCATACTTTCAGACCACAATGCTATGAAGCTTGAAATCAACCACAGGAAAAAGTCTGGAAAACCTCCAAAAGCATGGAGGTTAAAGAACACCCTACTAACGAATGAGTGGGTCAACCAGGCAATTAGAGAAGAAATTAAAACATATATGGAAACAAACAAAAATGAAAATACAACAATCCAGACGCTTTGGGAGGCAGCGAAGGCAGTCCTGAGAGGAAAATACATTGCAATCCAGGCCTATCTCAAGAAACAAGAAAAATCCCAAATACAAAATCTAACAGCACACCTAAAGGAAATAGAAGCAGAACAGCAAAGGCAGCCTAAACCCAGCAGAAGAAGAGAAATAATAAAGATCAGAGCAGAAATAAACAATATAGAATCTAAAAAAACTGTAGAGCAGATCAACGAAACCAAGAGTTGGTTTTTTGAAAAAATAAACAAAATTGACAAACCTCTAGCCAGGCTTCTCAAAAAGAAAAGGGAGATGACCCAAATAGATAAAATCATGAATGAAAATGGAATCATTTCAACCAATCCCTCAGAGATACAAACAATTATCAGGGAATACTATGAAAAATTATATGCCAGCAAATTGGACAACCTGGAAGAAATGGACAAATTTCTAAACACCCACACTCTTCCAAAACTCAATCAGGAGGAAATAGAAAGCTTGAACAGACCCATAACCAGTGAAGAAATTGAATCGGTTATCAAAAATCTCCCAACAAATAAGAGTCCAGGACCAGATGGCTTCCCAGGGGAGTTCTACCAGACATTTAAAGCAGAGATAATACCTATCCTTCTCAAGCTATTCCAAGAAATAGAAAGGGAAGGAAAACTTCCAGACTCATTCTATGAAGCCAGTATTACTTTGATTCCTAAACCAGACAGAGACCCAGTAAAAAAAGAGAACTACAGGCCAATATCCCTGATGAATATGGATGCAAAAATTCTTAATAAGATACTAGCAAATCGAATTCAACAGCATATAAAAAGAATTATTCACCATGATCAAGTGGGATTCATTCCTGGGATGCAGGGCTGGTTCAACATTCGCAAATCGATCAACGTGATACATCACATTAACAAAAAAAAAGAGAAGAACCATATGATCCTGTCAATCGATGCAGAAAAGGCCTTTGACAAAATCCAGCACCCTTTCTTAATAAAAACCCTTGAGAAAGTCGGGATAGAAGGAACATACTTAAAGATCATAAAGGCCATTTATGAAAAGCCCACAGCTAACATCATCCTCAATGGGGAAAAACTGAGAGCTTTTTCCCTGAGATCAGGAACACGACAGGGATGCCCACTGTCACCGCTGCTGTTTAATATAGTGCTGGAAGTTCTAGCATCAGCAATCAGACAACAAAAGGAAATCAAAGGCATCAAAATTGGCAAAGATGAAGTCAAGCTTTCGCTTTTTGCAGATGACATGATATTATACATGGAAAATCTGATAGACTCCACCAAAAGTCTGCTAGAACTGATACATGAATTCAGCAAAGTTGCAGGATACAAAATCAATGTGCAGAAATCAGTTGCATTCTTATACACTAAAAATGAAGCAACAGAAAGACAAATGAAGAAACTGATCCCATTCACAACTGCACCAAGAAGCATAAAATACCTAGGAATAAATCTAACCAAAGATGTAAAAGATCTGTATGCTGAAAACTATAGAAAGCTTATGCAGGTAATTGAAGAAGATATAAAGAAATGGAAAGACATTCCCTGCTCATGGATTGGAAGAATAAATATTGTCAAAATGTCAATACTACCCAAAGCTATCTACACATTCAATGCAATCCCAATCAAAATTGCACCAGCATTCTTCTCGAAACTAGAACAAGCAATCCTAAAATTCATATGGAACCACAAAAGGCCCCGAATAGCCAAAGTAATTTTGAAGAAGAAGCCCAAAGCAGGAGGCATCACAATCCCAGACTTTAGCCTCTACTACAAAGCTGTCATCATCAAGACAGCATGCTATTGGCATAAAAACAGACACATAGACCAATGGAATAGAATAGAAACCCCAGAACTAGACCCACAAACGTATGGCCAACTCATCTTTGACAAAGCAGGAAAGAACATCCAATGGAAAAAAGACAGTCTCTTTAACAAATGGTGCTGGGAGAACTGGACAGCAACATGCAGAAGGCTGAAACTAGACCACTTTCTCACACCATTCACAAAAATAAACTCAAAATGGATAAAGGACCTGAATGTGAGACAGGAAACCATCAAAACCTTAGAGGAGAAAGCAGGAAAAGACCTCTCTGACCTCAGCCGTAGCAATCTCTTACTCGGCACATCCCCAAAGGCAAGGGAATTAAAAGCAAAAGTGAATTACTGGGACCTTATGAAGAAAAAAAGCTTCTGCACAGCAAAGGAAACAACCAACAAAACTAAAAGGCAACCAACGGAATGGGAAAAGATATTTGCAAATGACACATCGGACAAAGGGCTAGTATCCAAAATCTATAAAGAGCTCATCAAACTCCACACCAGAAAAACAAATAACCCAGTGAAGAAATGGGCAGAAAACATGAATAGACACTTCTCTAAAGAAGACATCCGGATGGCCAACAGGCACATGAAAAGATGTTCAACGTCGCTCCTCCTCAGGGAAATACAAATCAAAACCACACTCAGATCTCACCTCACGCCAGTCAGAGTGGCCAAAATGAACAAATCAGGAGACTATAGATGCTGGAGAGGATGTGGAGAAACGGGAACCCTCTTGCACTGTTGGTGGGAATGCAAATTGGTGCAGCCGCTCTGGAAAGCAGTGTGGAGGTTCCTCAGAAAATTAAAAATAGACCTACCCTATGACCCAGCAATAGCACTGCTAGGAATTTATCCAAGGGATACAGGAGTACTGATGCATAGGGGCACTTGTACCCCAATGTTTATAGCGGCACTCTCAACAATAGCCAAATTATGGAAAGAGCCTAAATGTCCATCAACTGATGAATGGATAAAGAAATTGTGGTTTATATACACAATGGAATACTACGTGGCAATGAGAAAAAATGAAATATGGCCTTTTGTAGCAACATGGATGGAACTGGAGAGTGTGATGCTAAGTGAAATAAGCCATACAGAGACAGACAGATACCATATGGTTTCACTCTTATGTGGATCCTGAGAAACATAACAGAAACCCATGGGGGAGGAGAAGGAAAAAAAAAAAAAAAAGAGGTTAGAGTGGGAGAGAGCCAAAGCATTAGAGACTGTTAAAAACTGAGAACAAACTGAGGGTTGATGGGGGGTGGGAGGGAGGGCAGGGTGGGTGATGGGTATTGAGGAGGGCACCTTTTGGGATGAGCACTGGGTGTTGTATGGAAACCAATTTGACAGTAAATTTCATATATTAAAAAAAAAAAAAAATTCAGTATGCCTCAGTTTATCTTTCAACACATGTACCATGAATCATTTTTTTCCTTTGACACTAGATAAGGGAAAAACATTTCCAACTGAATACGTAAATTGAATACGTGTTTGCCTCTGATCATCCAGAAACTTCATTGAAAGTAACAGTAAAGTAGTATGAGTCATAAACTCAAAAGGGCAAGGAGAATAGGAAAGGTGATGGGGTGCTAACCAAACTTTTGGAAATGGAATGAAGATCAAAGATTGCTAATTGGCTTACCAACCAAAGAGCACCAAAATCAAAGTGCCAGAAAGGAATGCACGTGGGTATATGGAAATGGAGAAGAAGCTAATAAGCAAGCTGAATCACAATGCTGAGGCCCAGAAAGTCCCAGGGATTTGTGGCACAAGACCCCCCCCCTCCCCCGCCACTTTTAGGTGTGTCTAAAAACAGGAGGATTAGTTGAAAGTCTGTATTAAAAGTAGTTTGGGGAAAACAATGTTTTTAAATTAATAAACAAATAAAAGTAGTTGGGGAAAACAAGAGAGCCCGAAGTGAAGTAGGAGCCTACATAGCAAGCTACTATGTGTGGAGTTTGCCTCGGTTGCAAGCTGCAATGCAACCATGGCTCAGAGCCACCTGGGAGACACCTACTATCTGGCAGAGACCCACCTGGAGATGGAAAGAGCCCTAAACTCCTACTTTGAGCTACTTGTGAATAGTAGAGTCTTGGAAAATCACCCATAGATGCTCTCTGGGCCCAAGCCCTGCAAATGGTGACCTCAAAAGGAAATTGATAGGAAGATTTTAGGTCTTAAAAAAAAAAAAAACAAAAAAAAACAGATACAAGCCTGTCTGGTTTCCGTTCCAATATGTAAAGAGCTTGAAGTCATCACTCCCATCCTCAGAACAAGACAAAGACTGTACAAAATCAGTAATTCTTGTGCGAACCATCACAAAATAGAGGTCACAGGGCAAATTCCAACTCTAAAAATGGTGAGACAGATGGGTCACAAATTACATACAGCAGAAGTTACTGGAGATGAAGACTGTAAGAACACTTAAAATGTTATTGACTTTTGAACAAGGACTAGCATGAGAGTTATGAAGTCCTTGGGGCCCAGTCCTAGGATGACCCCTGATACTTTTATGAGTTTATTTCTGAGTCCCATCAGGTTCTCATGATGAAAATCATAGAAAAACCTCCCAGCCTGCACACAGAGAGTTATGTTCTCCATAAAAAAGCCTGCCCTCAGAGCAAGTACTTGACCAGAGCCTAATCTGACTTAGGGAGAGGGCAGTTAGATAAAACATCTCCCTCTAGCATTCCTGTCTCACATGAAAGGAGGCGAAAGAAAAAAAAAAAAAAGTCTGAAGGTTAGAATCCAGGGACACAGTCCCATTTTTAAAAACTGAGATTTGGGGTGCCTGGATAGCTCAGTTGGTTGAGTGTCTAACTCTTGATTTTGGCTCAAGCCATGATCCCAGGGTTGTGAGATCAAGCCCCACAATGGGCTCCATGCTGAGCGTGGAACCTGCTTAAGATCCTCTCTCTCTCCCCACTGCACATCTCCCCCACTCAGATTCATTCTGTCTTTATAAAATTAAAAAAAAAAACCCTGAGATTCAATAATAAGATTATGGAGTACTTCCCTTCTACAATACTTTACCACCATCTCAACACAATTCCAGTGTAACAATAGTGAATTACAAATGACGGAGCTACAAAAAGCAGCCTCTACTTAAGAAGGAGTTTCTAGGGAAGCCCGAACACAAAGTAGACAGAAACAAGGACACTAGAGAAAATTGAAGTCCCTGACACCTACAGTGACAGCAGGCATTAAACACATCCTAACTCCTAGCCAGATAAATATAAAACCTCACACTAAAAACCCATTTATCTCAGTTCTTATTACCCAGTACTTCATGTCCAGTATTCAACAAAAAATTACAAGGCATGCTAAAGGCAAAAAAATACACAGTCTAATGAGACAAAGCAAGAAATGGAACCAGACTTAGATATGGTAGATATTTTGTAATAACTAGGCAGAAATTTAAAATAATTATGACTTGTATGCTGTAATGGAAAAAGTGAACTACATACAGGAAGGATAATGTAAGCAGAGAAATGGAACCTCTAAAAATAAATCCAAAAGTCATGTTAGAATTTTTTTTTTTAAACTGTAAGAGAAATGAAGATTGCCTTTGATGAACTCGCTGGTTGGACATAGCCAAGCCAAAGAAAGTAAACTTGAAGAGGTCAACACAAACTTCCAAAACTAAAAATGCAAAGAGAAAAAAATGGGGGGAAAAAAATAGGACAGAAAATGCAAGACATGAAGAACAATTACAAAAGGTGAAGCATATGCAAAATGGAAATACCAGAAGAAGAAAGAAAAGAGTAGAAGAAATATTTGAAGTAATAATGTCTGAATTTTTTTTTTTAATGACAGTTACCAAACCACAGATCCAGAAATTTCAGTGAACACAAAACAGGATAAATACCCAAAATCTACACTGAGGCATATCATTTAAACAACAGAAAACAAGACAAAGAAAAAAAAAATCTTGAAAGGAACCAGAAAAAAAAATTTTTACCTATAAGGAAATAAGGATTAGAAGTAGATCAACTTCTCCCCAGAAATCATGCAGGTGATGCTCATGGATTGGAAGAATAAATATTGTCAAAATGTCAATACTACCCAAAGCAATCTACACATTCAATGCAATCCCAATCAAAATTGCACCAGCATTCTTCTCGAAACTAGAACAAGCCATCCTAAAATTCATATGGAACCACAAAAGGCCCCGAATAGCCAAAGTAATTTTGAAGAAGAAGACCAAAGCAGGAGGCATCACAATCCCAGACTTTAGCCTCTACTACAAAGCTGTAATCATCAAGACAGCATGGTATTGGCATAAAAACAGACACATAGACCAATGGAATAGAATAGAAACCCCAGAACTAGACCCACAAACGTATGGCCAACTAATCTTTGACAAAGCAGGAAAGAACATCCAATGGAAAAAAGACAGTCTCTTTAACAAATGGTGCTGGGAGAACTGGACAGCAACATGTAGAAGGTTGAAACTAGACCACTTTCTCACACCATTCACAAAAATAAACTCAAAATGGATAAAGGACCTGAATGTGAGACAGGAAACCATCAAAACCCTAGAGGAGAAAGCAGGAAAAGACCTCTCTGACCTCAGCCATAGCAATCTCTTACTCGACACATCCCCAAAGGCAAGGGAATTAAAAGCAAAAATGAACTACTCGGACCTTATGAAGATAAAAAGCTTCTGCACAGCAAAGGAAACAACCAACAAAACTAAAAGGCAACCAAGGAATGGGAAAAGATATTTGCAAATGACATATCGGACAAAGGGCTAGTATCCAAAATCTATAAAGAGCTCATCAAACTCCACACCAGAAAAACAAATAACCCAGTGAAGAAATGGGCAGAAAACATGAATAGACACTTCTCTAAAGAAGACATCCGGATGGCCAACAGGCACATGAAAAGATGTTCAACGTCGCTCCTCCTCAGGGAAATACAAATCAAAACCACACTCAGATCTCACCTCACGCCAGTCAGAGTGGCCAAAATGAACAAATCAGGAGACTATAGATGCTGGAGAGGATGTGGAGAAACGGGAACCCTCTTGCACTGTTGGTGGGAATGCAAATTGGTGCAGCCGCTCTGGAAAGCAGTGTGGAGGTTCCTCAGAAAATTAAAAATAGACCTACCCTATGACCCAGCAATAGCACTGCTAGGAATTTATCCAAGGGATACAGGAGTACTGATGCATAGGGGCACTTGTACCCCAATGTTTATAGCGGCACTCTCAACAATAGCCAAATTATGGAAAGAGCCTAAATGTCCATCAACTGATGAATGGATAAAGAAATTGTGGTTTATATACACAATGGAATACTACGTGGCAATGAGAAAAAATGAAATATGGCCTTTTGTAGCAACGTGGATGGAACTGGAGAGTGTGATGCTAAGTGAAATAAGCCATACAGAGAAAGACAGATACCATATGTGTTCACTCTTATGTGGATCCTGAGAAACTTAACAGAAACCCATGGGGGAGGGGAAGGAAAAAAAAAAAAAAGAGGTTAGAGTGGGAGAGAGCCAAAGCATAAGAGATTGTTAAAAACTGAGAACAAACTGAGGGTTGATGGGGGGTGGGAGGGAGGGCAGGGTGGGTTATGGGTACTGAGGAGGACACCTTTTGGGATGAGCACTGGGTGTTGTATGGAAACCAATTTGACAGTAAATTTCATATATTAAAAAATAAAAAAAATAAAGAAATCATGCAGGTGAGAAGAGAGTAGAATGAAATATTTAAGGGGCACCTGGGTGGCTTAGTTGGTTAAGTATCTGACTTCAGCTCAGGTCATGATCTCACAGTTCGTGAGTTCAAGCCCCACATTGGGCTCTGCACTGGTGGTGAGGAGCCTGCTTGGTATTCTTCCTCTCCCTCTCTCTCTCTGCCCCTTCCTCACTTGCACTCTCTCTCTCTCTCTCTCTCTCTCTCTCTCTCTCTCTCTCTCTCAAAATAAATAAATAAAATTTTAAAAAAAGAAATATTTAAAGTGTTGAAAGAACAACAACAGCAACAAAAACAGCCTACAGTTCCATGTCCAGCAAAATTATCTTTCAAAAGTGAAGAAGAAATACTTTTCTCAGACAAACAAAAACAGATAATTTGTTGCCTGTAGACCTGCCTTTCAAAACATGTTGAAACGAGTTCTTCACAGGAAAGGAGTATTATTTCTGTCATAAACTCAGATTTTCATAAAGAAAGGAAGAACAGTAGAGAAGGAATACATGAAGAGAAAACAAAACCTTCTTTTTCTTACTCTTAATGATCTGATGGATCACTAAGCAACAGGGACACCTGGGTGGTTCAGTTGGTTAAGCGTCTGACTTTGGCTCAGGTCATGATCTCACAATTTATGAGTTCAAGCCCCGCATCAGGCTCCACATTGCACAGAGCATGCTTGGGATTCTCTCTCTATGCTGTCCCTCTCTCTCTCTCTCTGCACCTTCCCCTCTCGAGCTCTCTCTCAAAAGAAATAAATAAACTTTAAAAAATAAATAAATAATAACCACTTTTTAAAAATAAATAAATAAAACAATAACAGCAACAATGTATTAGGTGATAATAGTGTACGGAAAAGTGAAAAGAATAACATCAATGTTATAAGAGAGAGGAGGCAGAAAGTGGTACATATATCACTTATGAAGTGGTATAGAGTTATCTGAAAGTGGACTTAGATTATTTGTAAATGTATAGTGTTAAACTCCAAGGCAACCCCCAAAAATGTTTTGCAAAGAAGTATAATTGATTTACTAAGAAAGGAGAGAAAATGGAATCATAAAATGATCGATTAAAACCAGAGAAGACAGAAAAAGAGAGGAAGACAAAAAGAAACAAAGAGAAAGTACAATAACTACAAAACAGTTATAAATATGGTAGATATTAATCCAACTATTTCAATAACAACTTAAAAAATTTTTTTAACGTTTATTTTTGAGACAGAGAGAGACAGAGCATGAACGGGGGAGGGAGATTTTGAGACAGAGAGAGACAGAGCATGAACGGGGGAGGGTCAGAGAGAGAGGGAGACACAGAATCTGAAATAGGCTCCAGGCTCTGAGCTGTCAGCACAGAGCCCGACGCGGGGCTCGAACTCACGGACCACGAGATCATGACCTAAGTTGGACGCTTAACCGACTGAGCCACCCAGGCGTCCCTTCAATAACTACTTTAAATGTGAATAGTCTAAATATACCAATTAAAAGACAGAGATGGACAGAGTAGATTAAAAAAAAAAATCAGACCCAACCATATGTTGTTGTGTACAAGAACCCACTTCAAATATAGAGACACAAAGAGATTAAAAGGAAAGGAAAAGATACACCTTGCTAACACCAATCAAAATAAAGCTGGAATAGCTATATTCATTTCAGACAAAGCAGATTTTAGAATAAGAGAAATCATCAGGGTTAAGGAAAGGCATTACCTAATGACAAAGGGGTCAGTTCCCCAAGAAGAGACGGCAATCCTTTATGCGTATGTATCTAACAATAAAGCATCAAAATATGTGAATCAAAACCTGATAGGGCTACAATGAGAAATAGACAAATCCACTGTCACAGTTGAAGACTTCACACCTTTATCAGGAATTGACAGAAAATCAATGAGAATGTGGTTGAAGTGAATGGCACCATCAATCAACTGGACCTAATTGACATTTATAGACTTCATCCAACAACAGCAGATGACACATTTTTCTCAAGCTCACATGGAATATTCACCAATAATGACTGAATTCTGGGCCATAAAACACACTTCAACAAATTTAAAATAGAAATCACTCAAAGTATGCTCTCAGATCACAATGAAATTAAACTAGAAATCAATAATGAAAAGTAGCTGCAAATTCCCCAAATATTTAGACATTAAACAGCACACCCCTAAATAACAAATAGGAAGTCTCAAGAAAAACTTTAAATATTTTGAATAGATGAAAGTGAAAAAGTATTTGGGTCTCTACATGTCCCTGACCCCGCAACATACACATAAATGTAGGACGTCATCCCTCCTCTGTGCTGGCAAAAGATAGGAAATTTACTCTCTGGAGATGTTGCTTTGAAATCTGGACTCAGGACAACAAGCATAGCCAAGGGTAGTAGAGAGTAAGGGAAACTAATATTCTTCCTTTTTTTTTTTTTTTTACATTTATTTATTTATTTTTGAGAGACAGAGACAAAGCACAGGTGGGGGATGGGCAGAGAGAGAAGGAGACACAGAATCCAAAGCAGGCTCCAGGCTCCGAGCTGTCAGCACAGAGCCCCACGTGGGGCTTGGGCTCACAAACCATGAGATCACGACCCGAGCCGGTCCGACACTCAACCGACTGAGCCACCCAGGCGCCCCAGGAAACTAATATTCTACACATCACTTTTCTGCTCTACTTCCCAAGCACCTAATATTGACTAGAAATATGGCCCTGTAGCAACAGAATAATGGCCCCCCAAGGACACCTACTTCCTAATCCACAGAACCTGTGCATGTGTTGTGTTACATGATAAGGGAAAACTAATAGGGTATTAATAAACCTGGATTATTTGGGTAGGACCAATGTAATCAGAAGGGTCCTAATAAGTGAATGAGACATCTATGTGTCTTTGAAGATGGAAAAGGACCACAGCCAAGGAAGGGGGGGGGGGGGGCAACCTTTAGAAGAAGCTAGAAAAAGCAAGAAAACAGATTATTACCTAGAGCCTCCAGAAAGGAACACAGCCTTGCTGACTCCTTGATTTTAGCCCAGTCAGACCCTTGTCAGACTTCTGACCTCCAGGACTGTAAGATGTAAATATATATTGTTTTAAGACAGACGTTTGAGGTAATTGGTTAGAGCAGTAATAGAAACACAGTTCCCTTTTCAGAAAGTGTAGACTTTGAAATGGCCAATGCAGGTCCCCGGTCCTTCTTCCCCCTTTAGCACATGCTCCACCCAGATTTAACATATACATTTCCAAGTTGTATATACAAAGCATCAGTTACACACACAAAAAGCTGTTTTTTATTCACACACACACAAATCTCTTTCTTGTATGCTGACAATTTCATAACAGACGCTGACATTTTCAAGCAGGCTATGCCCCCAGATATGCACATATTCCAAATTTTCTTACCAAAAGCAACCTAGCCAGGCCAGGTACATCCTGGCAAAAAGCATTCTAGAAACGATCACTCTTTCTGCTTGTCGATACCATCTCATCAGCTTGTTCACAAGAAGATCTGACATGGTCATTTTTTCCCCCCTCTCCTCTGGCATTCCTAAGGAAGGTTGGATAAGTAACAGACCAGCTGCTAACCCTTTTCGGTCCCAGATGGTATAAAAAGAAACATTCAGAAAATCTTGGAAATCAAAAATATGATAGTGGAGGGGCACCTGGCTGGCTCAGTCAGTTAAGTGTACGACTTCAGCTCAGGTCATGATGCCACGGTTTGTGGGTTTCAGCCCCACATCAGGCTCTGTGATGACAGTTCAGAGCCTGGAACCTGCTTTGGATTCTGTGTCTCCCTCTCTCTCTGCCCCTCCCTTGATTATTCTCTCTCTCTCAAAAATAAATAAACACATTTTCCAAAACCCTTTAGAAAATATATATATTTAAATATATATTATATAAATATATAAATATATATAGAATATATATGTATATTGAATATATATATATGATAGTGGAAATAATATTTCAACAGAAAGATTGAAATGTAATGCCAAGGAAATCTCCCCTAAGATAGAGCAAAAGATAGAGACGAAAAACAGAACAAACAAAAAATATTGAATGATCAACCTAGCAGGTAAGTCAAATAATAAGAATTCCAGAGAAAGGAAACCAAGTTTTAACATGAGGAAGTGATATGTTACATTAACATATGTGATATGTTAAGTAACAGCAAGTTTTCTTCCAACTAAGGAGAGTAAGTTTCTAGCTTGAAAGGGACCTCCTAGAAAACTGCACAATGAATTGGGGGGAGGGATTTGAAAAAAATCACACAAAGGATCATTGTCATGACATTTCAGAATACCAAGGATAAAAGGAAGATCCTAAAGCTTCCAGAGAAAGGGAAAAAAATCTCAAATACAAAAGATCAGTAATCACGATGGCACTAGACTTGAATAGGAACACCGAAAGCCAGAAAATAATGAAGCAATGACTTCAGAAATTCTTAGGAGAAATGATCTGCAACCCACTGGCACCAAAAACTATTAAGTATAAAGGTAGTATAAACACTATTAAGTATAAAGGTATTATAAAAACAGCAACTCTGGTTGCCTGAGTGGCTCAATCGGTTGGACAGCCAGACGACTTTGGGTCTCAGTTCAGGTCTTGATCTCAGGGTCATGAATTCACGTCCCACATTGGGCTCCATGCTGGGCATGATGTCTACTTAAAAAAAATAATAATAATAGTAAAAATGTAATAATAATAATAGGGGCACCTGGGTGGCTCAGTTGGTTGAGCATCTGAGTCTTGATTTCAGCTCAGGTCATGATCTCACAGTTGGTGAGTTCGAGCCCCACATTAGTCCTTACACTGACAGCATGGAGCCTGCTTGGGATTCTCTGTTTCCTTCTCTGCCTCTCTCCCCCTTACTCTCTATCTCTCTCAAAAAAACAAATAAACTTTAAATTAATAATAGTAATAAATTAAAATTAAAAAATAAACTATTTTTACATGCCAAATCTTGAAGTGACTAGAAAAATCCATCTAAACAGTGAATACTACAGAAAATAAGACTTAGGGCTTCATAAATGGAGAATCCAGCCCAGAAGAGAGACCATGAAAATTATGAAAGTGAGGAGGAGGAGATCTAAAATAAATATGAGACAAGCTAGAAAATAAGTCATGCAGAATGGAAAAGGAGGGGGGAAAATGGCAGATTCAGGAGAAACACCTGCCAGGTCTCCAACTGGATGTACAGACAAATGGATGAATGGGTGGGTGGATGGATGGATGGATGGATGGATGGTTGGAGACAGACCAAGGGCAAGAGAAAGAGAAAGGCTGATAAGCTAACTGATATTTATCGTTTTATTTTAAAGGATAAGCTCTGCATTTGTATTGTATTTTTATGAATTATAATAGATAGCACATTCATATGATTCCAAAAAAAAAGCACATGAATTCATCCACCTGTCCACCCCTTCACAAAAGTAACTATTTTTAAAAAATTTTTTTTATTATGTTTATTTATTTTGTGAGAGAGACGGACAGAATGCAAGTGGGAGAGGGTCAGAGAGGGAGACAGAATCCGAAGCAGGCTCCAGGCTCTGAGCTATTAGCGCAGAGCCCGATGTGGGGCTCGAATCCATGAATGTGAGATCATGACCTGAGCTGAAGTTGGCAACTTAACAGACTGAGCCACCCAGATGCCCCCATAACTATTTTTATTAGTTTCTCACATGTCCTTTCAATATTCCTTTACATAAGAGTAATTTTATATATTTCTCACTATCTATATCTCCAGGATATATTCTTATGAGTAGGAGTTCCAGGTCAGAGAATAAATGCAGTTGTGATGTTGATAGACATTGCCAAATTGCCCTGCATAGAGATTTTAGCATTTTCAATCACACCAAGAATATCTGAAAGTGCTTGTTTCCCCACAGCTTTGCCAACAGCATGCATTATAACTTTTAGATTTTTGATGATCTGAGAAGTGAAAATGGTATATGCAGCATTAATTTGCCTTTAACTATTTTTGTATTTATATTTCTTTTCTGTGAAATCACTTCCCATGTCCTTTGGCCCTTTTTTGATCTAGTTACTTTTTTCTCATTGACTTTTATGTGTGTGACTATATTGAGAGATCTATTCTTTTTTTTTTTAATGTTTCTTTTTGAGAGAGAGAGAGAGAGAGAGAGCAGGGGAGGTGCAGAGAGAGAGGGGACAGAGGATCTGAAGCAGACCCCAAAATGACAGCAGCAATCCCAATGTGGGGGGATCCAACTCATGAACCATGAGATCATGAACTGAGCTGAAGTTGGACACTCAACCGACTGAGCCACCCAGGTGCCCCAAGAGAAGATCCATTCTTCTGACAAAGAGTTTGGAAACTAAACAATATTATTTGGGATAAAGAAGACATGTGGGGTAAAAAGGTGTAAGGGTTCCAAGGGCTCTTCCACAATAGGAGGTCAGTAAATAACACCTCCAAATCCTAAGTCAAGAAATAGCATTATTCCCTGTTATTTTAAAATGTGGAAAAAATACTAAACAACAGTCTAATGAGTTGAAAATGCCTTCCTCTAAAGAATGAAAATTAGGGGGAGAGGGAAGATGGCGGCGTAGGAGGACGCTGGGCTCACTGCGCGTCCTGCTGATCACTTAGATTCCACCTACACCTGCCTAAATAACCCAGAAAACCGCCAGAGGATTAGCAGAACGGAGTCTCCGGAGCCAAGCGCAGACAAGAGGCCCACGGAAAAAGGTAGGAAGGGTGGCGAGGCCGTGCGCGCTCCACGGACTGGCGGGAGGGAGCCGGGGCGGAGGGGCGGCCCACCGGCCAAGCAGAGCCCCTGAGTCTGGCTGGCAAAAGCGGAGGGGCCGGAGGGACTGTGTTCCGACAGCAAGCACGACTTAGCGTCTGGGAGGTCATAAGTTAACAGCTCTGCTCAGAAAGCGGGAAGGCTGGAGGACAAAGGGAGGGAGAGTTGCTGAGCCCCCGGACGACAGAGCTCAGCTTGGCGGGGAACAAAGGCACTCACCAGCGCCATCTCCCCCGCCCATCCCCCAGACAAAATCCCAAAGGAAACCAGTTCCTGTCAGGGAACTTGCTCGCTCCGTGCAAACACCCAACTCTGTGCTTCTGCAGAGCCAAACCTCCAGCAGCGGATCTGACTCCCTCCCGCTGCCACAGGGCCCCTCCTGAAGTGGATCACCTAAGGAGAAGCGAGCTAAGCCTGCCCCTCCACCCCCCGTGCACCTTGCCTACCCACCCCAGCTAATACGCCAGATCCCCAGCGCCACAAGCCTGGCAGTGTGCAAGTAGCCCAGATGGCCACGCCACCCCACAGTGAATCCCACCCCTAGGAGAGGGGAAGAGAAGGCACACACCAGTCTGACTGTGGCCTCAGCAGTGGGCTGGGGGCAGACATCAGGTTGGACTGCGGCCCCGCCCACCAACTCCAGTTATACACCACAGCACAGGGGAAGTGCCCTGCAGGTCCTCACCACTCCAGGGACTATCCAAAATGACCAAACGGAAGAATTCCCCTCAGAAAAATCTCCAGGAAATAACAACAGCTAATGAACTGATCAAAAAGGATTTAAATAATATAACAGAAAGTGAATTTAGAATAATAGTCATAAAATTAATCGCTGGGCTTGAAAACAGTATACAGGACAGCAGAGAATCTCTTGCTACAGAGATCAAGGGACTAAGGAACAGTCACGAGGAGCTGAAAAGCGCTTTAAACGAAATGCAAAACAAAATGGAAATGACGACAGCTCGGATTGAAGAGGCAGAGGAGAGAATAGGTGAACTAGAAGATAAAGTTATGGAAAAAGAGGAAGCTGAGAGAGAGATAAAAAAATCCAGGAGTATGAGGGGAAAATTAGAGAACTAAGTGATACACTAAAAAGAAATAATATACGCATAATTGGTATCCCAGAGGAGGAAGAGAGAGGGAAAGGTGCTGAAGGGGTACTTGAACAAATTATAGCTGAGAACTTCCCTGAACTGGGGAAGGAAAAAGGCATTGAAATCCAAGAGGCACAGAGAACTCCCTTCAGATGTAACTTGAATCGATCTTCTGCACGACAGATCATAGTGAAACTGGCAAAATACAAGGATAAAGAGAAAATTCTGAAAGCAGCAAGGGATAAACGTGCCCTCACATATAAAGGGAGACCTATAAGACTCGTGACTGATCTCTCTTTTGAAACTTCGCAGGCCAGAAAGGATTGGCACGGTATCTTCAGTGTGCTAAACAGAAAAAATATGCAGCCGAGAATCCTTTATCCAGCAAGTCTGTCATTCAGAATAGAAGGAGAGATAAAGGTCTTCCCAAACAAACAAAAACTGAAGGAATTTGTCACCACTAAACCAGCCCTACAAGAGATCCTAAGGGGGATCCTGTGAGACAAAGTACCAGAGACATCACTACAAGCATACAGACATCACAATGACTCTAAACCCGTATCTTTCTATAATAACACTGAATGTAAATGGATTAAATGCGCCAACCAAAAGATATAAGGTATCAGAATGGATAAAAAAACAAGACCCATCTATTTGCTGTCTACAAGAGACTCACTTTAGATCTGAGGACACCTTTAGATTGAGAGTGAGGGGATGGAGAACTATTTATCATGCTACTGGAAGCCAAAAGAAAGCTGGAGTAGCCATACTTATATCAGACAAACTAGACTTTAAATTAAAGGCTGTAACAAGAGATGAAGAAGGGCATTATATAATAATTACACGGTCTATCCATCAGGAAGAGCTAACAATTATAAATGTCTATGCGCTGAATACCGGAGCCCCCAAATATATAAAACAATTGCTCATAAACATAAGCAACCTTATTGATAAGAATGTGGTAATTGCAGGGGACTTTAACACCCCACTTACAGAAATGGATAGATCATCTAGACACATGGTCAATAAAGAAACAAGGGCCCTGAATGATACATTGGATCAGATGGACTTGACAGATATATTTAGAACTCTGCATCCCAAAGCAACAGAATATACTTTCTTCTCGAGTGCACATGGAACATTCTCCAAGATAGATCATATACTGGGTCACAAAACAGCCCTTCATAAGTTTACAAGAATTGAAATTATACCATGCATACTTTCAGACCACAATGCTATGAAGCTTGAAATCAACCACAGGAAAAAGTCTGGAAAACCTCCAAAAGCATGGAGGTTAAAGAACACCCTACTAACGAATGAATGGGTCAACCAGGCAATTAGAGAAGAAATTAAAAAATATATGGAAACAAACGAAAATGAAAATACAACAATCCAAACGCTTTGGGACGCAGCGAAAGCAGTCCTGAGAGGAAAATACATCGCAATCCAGGCCTATCTCAAGAAACAAGAAAAATCCCAAATACAAAATGTAACAGCACACCTAAAGGAAATAGAAGCAAAACAGCAAAGGCAGCCTAAACCCAGCAGAAGAAGAGAAATAATAAAGATCAGAGCAGAAATAATATAGAATCTAAAAAAACTGTAGAGCAGATCAACGAAACCAAGAGTTGGTTTTTTGAAAAAATAAACAAAATTGACAAACCTCTAGCCAGGCTTCTCAAAAAGAAAAGGGAGATGACCCAAATAGATAAAATCATGAATGAAAATGGAATCATTTCAACCAATCCCTCAGAGATACAAACAATTATCAGGCAATACTATGAAAAATTATATGCCAACAAATTGGACAACCTGGAAGAAATGGACAAATTCCTAAACACCCACACTCTTCTAAAACTCAATCAGGAGGAAATAGAAAGCTTGAACAGACACATAACCAGCGAAGAAATTGAATTGGTTATCAAAAATCTCCCAACAAATAACAGTCCAGGACCAGATGGCTTCCCAGGGGAGTTCTACCAGACGTTTAAAGCAGAGATAATACCTATCCTTCTCAAGCTATTCCAAGAAATAGAAAGGGAAGGAAAACTTCCAGACTCATTCTATGAAGCCAGTATTACTTTGATTCCTAAACCAGACAGAGACCCAGTAAAAAAAGAGAACTACAGGCCAATATCCCTGATGAATATGGATGCAAAAATTCTCAATAAGATACTAGCAAATCGAATTCAACGGCATATAAAAAGAATTATTCACCATGATCAAGTGGGATTCATTTCTGGGATGCAGGGCTGGTTCAACATTCACAAATCAATCAACGTGATACATCACATTAATAAAAAAAAAAGAGAAGAACGATATGATCCTGTCAATCGATGCAGAAAAGGCCTTTGACAAAATCCAGCACCCTTTCTTAATAAAAACCCTTGAGAAAGTCGGGATAGAAGGAACATACTTAAAGATCAAAAAAGCCATTTATGAAAAGCCCACAGCTAACATCATCCTCAATGGGGAAAAACTGAGAGCTTTTTCCCTGAGATCAGGAACACGACAGGGATGTCCACTCTCACCGCTGTTGTTTAACATAGTGTTGGAAGTTCTAGCATCAGCAATCAGACAACAAAAGGAAATCAAAGGCATCAAAATTGTCAAAGATGAAGTCAAGCTTTTGCTTTTTGCAGATGACATGATATTATACATGGAAAATCCGATAGACTCCACCAAAAGTCTGCTAGAACTGATACATGAATTCAGCAAAGTTGCAGGATACAAAATCAATGTACAGAAATCAGTTGCATTCTTATATACTAACAATGAAGCAACAGAAAGACAAATAAAGAAACTGATCCCATTCACAATTGCACCAAGAAGCATAAAATACCTAGGAATAAATCTAACCAAAGATGTAAAAGATCTGTATGCTGAAAACTATAGAAAGCTTATGAAGGTAATTGAAGAAGATACAAAGAAATGGAAAGACATTCCCTGCTCATGGATTGGAAGAATAAATATTGTCAAAATGTCAATACTACCCAAAGCTATCTACACATTCAATGCAATCCCAAGCAAAATTGCACCAGCATTCTTCTCGAAACTAGAACAAGCCATCCTAAAATTCATATGAAACCACAAAAGGCCCCGAATAGCCAAAGTAATTTTGAAGAAGAAGACCAAAGCAGGAGGCATCACAATCCCAGACTTTAGCCTCTACTACAAAGCTGTAATCATCAAGACAGCACGGTATTGGCACAAAAACAGACACATAGACCAATGGAATAGAATAGAAACCCCAGAACTAGACCCACAGACGTATGGCCAACTAATCTTTGACAAAGCAGGAAAGAACATCCAATGGAAAAAAGACAGTCTCTTTAACAAATGGTGCTGGGAGAACTGGACAGCAACATGCAGAAGGTTGAAACTAGACCACTTTCTCACACCATTCACAAAAATAAACTCAAAATGGATAAAGGACCTGAATGTGAGACAGGAAACCATCAAAACCCTAGAGGAGAAAGCAGGAAAAGACCTCTCTGACCTCAGCCGTAGCAATCTCTTACTCGACACATCCCCAAAGGCAAGGGAATTAAAAGCAAAAGTGAAGTACTGGGACCTTATGAAGATAAAAAGCTTCTGCACAGCAAAGGAAACAACCAACAAAACTAAAAGGCAACCAACAGAATGGGAAAAGATATTTGCAAATGACATATCGGACAAAGGGCTAGTATCCAAAATCTATAAAGAGCTCATCAAACTCCACACCCGAAAAACAAATAACCCAGTGAAGAAATGGGCAGAAAACATGAATAGACACTTCTCTAAAGAAGACATCCGGATGGCCAACAGGCACATGAAAAGATGTTCAACGTCGCTCCTCCTCAGGGAAATACAAATCAAAACCACACTCAGATCTCACGCCAGTCAGAGTGGCCAAAATGAACAAATCAGGAGACTATAGATGCTGGAGAGGATGTGGAGAAACGGGAACCCTCTTGCACTGTTGGTGGGAATGCAAATTGGTGCAGCCGCTCTGGAAAGCAGTGTGGAGGTTCCTCAGAAAATTAAAAATAGACCTACCCTATGACCCAGCAATAGCACTGCTAGGAATTTACCCAAGGGATACAGGAGTGCTGATGCATAGGGGCACTTGTACCCCAATGTTTATAGCGGCACTCTCAACAATAGCCAAATTATGGAAAGAGCCTAAATGTCCATCAACTGATGAATGGATAAAGAAATTGTGGTTTATATACACAATGGAATACTACATGGCAATGAGAAAGAATGAAATATGGCCTTTTGTAGCAACGTGGATGGAACTGGAGAGTGTGATGCTAAGTGAAATAAGCCATACAGAGAAAGACAGATACCACATGTTTTCACTCTTATGTGGATCCTGAGAAACTTAACAGAAACCCATGGGGGAGGGGAAGAAAAAAAAAAAAAAGAGGTTAGAGTGGGAGACAGCCAAAGCATAAGAGACTGTTAAAAACTGAGAACAAACTGAGGGTTGATGGGGGGTGGGAGGGAGGGGAGGGTGGGTGATGGGTATTGAGGAGGGCACCTTTTGGGATGAGCACTGGGTGTTGTATGGAAACCAATTTGACAATAAATTTCATATATTAAAAAAAAAAGGAAAAAATAGAATGAAAATTAGGGATAGAGCAGAAATAAAACTGAGAATGACAATGTTTCATTAAAAGATTTAAAAATTGAATGATAAAAAAGTACTTTTTAAAGGTTCATATTTGCATGCTCTTATTTCCTCAGATACAAAATTGGCTTCCTATGTTTACTGATAGTTATTGAAAAGGAAGATTTTCTTGCTATAGAAAATCCCAGATCCCTGATGTAGGTGGTTTGGACAATATAAGTCAGTAAAGAAATGTATTTAGGGCGGGGAAAGGGGGTGGGAGAAATGGGTGTTGGTAGTCAAAGGGTATAAATTTCCAGTTACAGATGAAGAAGTTCTGGAAATCTAACATACAGTGTGGTAACTATAGTTATGAATACTGGTGTTTTTTGTTTTGTTTTTTAACAATACTGTTTTGTATGCTTGAAAGTTGCTAAGAGAACAGACCTTTAAAGTTCTCGGGGTGCCTGGGTGGCTCAGTCGGTTAAACGGCCGACTTTGGCTCAGGTCATGACCTCGCGGTCTGTGAGTTCGAGCTCTGCGTCGGGCTCTGTGCTGACAGCTCAGAACCTGGAGCCTGTTTCAGATTCTGTGTCTCCCTCTCTCTGACCCTCCCCTGTTCATGCTCTGTCTCTCCCTGTCTCAAAAATAAATAAAACGTTAAAAAGAAAGAAAGAAAGAAAGAAAGAAAGATCTCAACACACAAAATGATAACTATGTGAGGTGATGGATGTGTTAACAAAAATAAATAAAATGTTAAAAAGAAAGAAAGAAAGAAAGAAAGAAAGTTCTCAACACACACACAAAATGATAACTATGTGAGGTGATGGATGTGTTAACCTTACTATGGTAATCATTGCGCAATATATACATATATCAAATCATTATGTTGTACACCTTAAACTTATACAAGGTCATATGCAATTTTATCTCAATAAAGCTAGAAAAAAGGAAAGAAACATATGTAACAGATCCAAATATAAACATGATACAAAGCTTCATTCCTCCGCAGTTCTGAATCACCTAATTCAACCCTTTCCATGGCTTTTTTTCATTCTACTCTAACTCTCTGTACTAGTCCCCTAGGTGCTATAACTAAGTATAGCAAACCGGGTAGCTTAAAACAATAGACATGTATTGTCTCACAGACAAGGAGGCTATTAACTAAATCAAGGTGTCAGCCAGGCTCTAAAGAAGGATCCTTCCTTGCCTCTTACTAGTTTCTGGTACTTGCCCACACTCCTTGGCTTGTAATGCCAATCTCTGTCTTCATCAGTACATGGCATTCTCTCCATGTGTATCTATGTCTAAATTTCCCTCTCATTATAAGGACCCCAGTCACTGAACTGGGCCCACCCTAATTCAGTATGACCTCATTTTAGAGTGTTTACACCTGCAGGCTCTATTTCCAAATAAGATGACATTCAAAGGTACCAGGTTTAGGAGTTGAACATATCTTTTAGGGGGATACCATTCTGTCCACAATACCTTCCCAGCTAATCATGCTGTTTATTCTAAAGTTTCTTTCTCTTTTCTTGCAGACTTCCCCACAGAAGTCCCTGCTTCTCTGAAGCCAAACTAAGCTTTTCTTAGTAACATAACTGTTTCAGGAAATACCTCTTCTGGATATGCCTGAACCCATCTGTCCCAGAAATTGTCCACTCCATTGGGCTAACTTAGTTCCTCCAAGTGAGAACCCCACTTAGTACTTAGTAATTGCCTATTGGGTTTGATGTGCAAATGACACAAAGATCCCAGCATAAACATAGAAGAAATAATAGTGTAACTGAAAGAGTACTGGGTGTGAAATCAGAAAACCCGACTTCCAATTCAGATACAGATACTTAAAAAACAGGACCAACCCAGGGCTTCTAAATTTTAGAATAATGTTCTTCCCATCATTTCATGGCTAGATAGTCTTAGATTGCACTAAATGCAGCAACGCGATTGAACTGGAAACGTCTGAGGGAAAGGAAGAGGAGGAAGAAGAAGGAAAAGGAAGAGGTGAAAGAGAAAGAGGAAACAGCAAAATACAGTGTCCAAAATACCTGCTTTAATGATTGTTAAACAAATACACAGAGAAAAATCCCAAAGGCAGACTGTTTCTGAGAGCTTCCCTGAAGATGAATGGAAAGACCTTGGCTGGAACCAGCACGTGCATCATGCTATTTTGGTTAGTGGGTGAGTCATACATGCTGGAGAGTGAATTTCTCAGCCTTTCAAAATTTAAATGGGAGTAAATAGTACAAGGCATTCATTTGAGCATGGAGTGTTTTGTGCCTAGTGTTCACAAAAGGAATCCATTGTGTGATGACTAGGTCATGCTTCATCCACCTTAGAAATGTCTTCAGAGCGACAGAATATTTATTCCTCAGAGACACCACCAAGGTTCATGAGGGTCTGGTCAGCATAGTTACAAAACCCAAAAAGGCTAAGGCAAATCCACCCCCCACCCCCGCCTTTTTAGGTCTCCTGTTACGGTTACTTCGTCCGCACTTGGGTAATGACGCCCACCTTTCCATTCTAAACATAGAATGGAAGGGTAATTAATAGAGACTAATTGTACCAAAAGAAAACCTTGCTTTTTAAAAATCTTGCTTCAGAATAATTTAATTGTGCTTCATATGTGTTTTGAACAAAAATTTTAGACCAGACTTTAAGGATAAATTGCCATTTTTTTCTCAACCTTTTTTTCTCATATTTTTTTCTCATAATTACATAAATAAACACATAAATTTCAACTTCAAAACTACATCTAAGATGATTCATGAAAATGGATTGTACTTCTGGACCGAACCACTGCATGTGGGAATACCACACATCTTTGATGCCAAAATTTTCAGGGATTTAGCTCCTAAAAATTGGCAAATCCAGGTCAAAATCAGAAAATCAGCAAATCAGATGCACTGAATTTGACCCAGTAGCTATGCAGTCACAGATTGGATTTGTAACTAACACACAAAAGTTATTTATTTCTTCTTAGATTTGTTGCTTTGAAGGGGCCTCAGGTGAAAGATTTTGGATGCGACAGGGCGGCAATCAGGCATCTGTTAGGGATTAACTGAATAAGATGAATTGGGTATTCTTTCCATTCAAATATCAAACCACAAAAATTGACATCTTTCTTGAAACAGCTAACAAAACAACCTTAAGGAAAATTTAGGTTTAATACCATCAATTCACATTTTAATTGTTTTTATACAAGAATTTTTTTAGACAGGATGTTTAATTAACACCACATTGACCTAAAGAGATATGTACGCAGGGTCCCTTTCTTTTACAGTAATCTTTCCCTCCTTTAAATGTTTATTTATTTATCTATTTTTGAGAGAGAGAGAGAGAGAGAATATGAGTAGGGGAGGGACAGAGACACACAGACAGACAGAGAATCTGAAGCAGGCTCTAAGTTGTCTGCACAGAGCCTGACACGGGGGTCCATCTCATGAACCGTGAGTGGAAGTCGGACACTTAATCAACGGAGCCATCCAGGCGCCCCAATCTTTCCCTCCTTTAAATGTTTATTTATTTATCTATTTTTGAGAGAGAGAGAGAGAGAATATGAGTAGGGGAGGGACAGAGACACACAGACAGACAGACAGACAGAGAATCTGAAGCAGGCTCTAAGCTGTCCGCACAGAGCCTGACACGGGGGTCCATCTCATGAACCGTGAGTGGAAGTCGGACACTTAATCAACGGAGCCATCCAGGCGCCCCAATCTTTCCCTCCTTTAAAGGCAGATTCCTTGGCATATCGCCGCTAAATACCAAAAGACATTAATAACATTGTCCTTGGTTTTATAGTGATCAATAAAAAATATTTAAATTTTCCAATCAAACTGGGTTGTCAAGGATTGTTGCTAGCATTGTTTTGATAAACAGTGATTACATAATAACTCATTGGAATACAAAGGGGAATGTTAAGTGAGATACCGCTAATGGACAAAGCAGGGCATTGGGGGTATTTTGGTTTTAGTGTCAGGTGTTTTCCTACACATCTCCATATCGTAAAAGCATACCATTGGGCATTTAGTTAAAACGAAAAGGGAAAAGGGGGGAGGACACACTATGCCTGTGTCCACACACCAGTTTCTCTCTGTACATTAAACGAATGGGGAGTAGGATGTTGCAAGACTAAAGAAAATGAGTCGGGAGTAGTCAGGATGCCATAGGCAGATATGCATGTAATCTGAGGAAGCCCAGTCTGGAGTTACAAGGCACTCTCTCCAGCACACCTCTTGTGGGACAAAGCTTCTTAATAGGCAGTGTTTTCAACGGGACAAGTGAGTCCTTTATATGGGTTGTTCCCATCAATCTGTCTCGGTGACAACCTGTGTCATTCTCAATACCTGTTAACTAGTTAATGCTTCTGCTCGCAATTCCTGTGTGTGTGTGTGTGTGTGTGCGCGTGTGTGTTTTGAGGAGAGGTGGAGGGAGGTTTCTATGCCACCTAGCAATTATCTAGCACCAACTAGGTGTCCTATAATTCAACTCGATTCCGACACTACATACCTGGAGTTGGCTTCAGATCCCACAGGTTAAGGACTCTGCCCTATGAGCCCCCGCCCTCCACTTCAGATGCCAATTGCAAGTCCAGGCTGTCACCTGTGCTTCTGACAGACAGGATATCGATCAGAGGTTCGTTCCAATGACCTGCTCTTTTGGGGTCGATTAATGTGCCAGAGTGGCTCCAGGAACTCAGGAAAGCAGTTTACTTACTAGATTATCGGTTTATTATAAAAGGATATAAAGTAGGAACAGCCAGATGAAAGAGATGCATAGCACACGATATGCAGAAAGGGGACAGAGCTTCCACGCCCTCAGAGTGCACCAATCTCCCCTAATTCCGTGTGTTCACCAAACCGGAAGTTCTCTGAACCCCATGCTTTCGGGTTTTTGTGGAGGCTTCCTTACATAAGCTTGATTGATTAAGTTACCGTCCATTGGTAACCAAACGTAATCTCTAGCCCCTCTCCCCTCCCCAGAAGTCAGGTGATTGGGTTGAAAGAGCCAACCCTCTGATCACGTGGTTGGTTCCCCTGGCAACCAGCCCCCAGCCCTGGGTGACCTGGGAGCTTTCCCAGAGATGCCTCATTAACATAACAAAGACACCTTTATAGAGCTCATCTAGAAAATCCTAGGGTTTGGGGCGTTTTCTGGCAGAAATGGGGACAAAGATCAAATATATATTTCTTATTCTAAATCCCAGTATCACACTAGCTTACTTCATGTTACATGCCTCTTAATTTTGGATGATACCTCACAACTGCCCTGTCCTCTATTGGTCCACAAACTGGCCCTGCACACAGAGCACAGTGAGAGACCTAAGAGGCAGAGCACCCCAAGGGAACCCACTTGTGAGGCTTGTCTTGGGCACCGCAAGAGTAGAGCTCCATACCCACCTTAACGGGGCCTTAACGGGGCTCAGTCACAGGGTCAGACCAGGCCTCAGGAATATCTTGCTCTCTTACCGCGACTTAAGTCCTTGAAAATGGCTTCCACACTCCAAGGACAGGGGACAGGGAAGAGCCTCTGATTCCCTGGGTCCAGCTCACAGGTCACCCGGTGGTCATGTCCTCTCAATGACCTCCTGCGACCGCTTGTCACTTTCAAATTAATATGACCACTACTCTTCTCCTTTGTGGGGCTTTTCCTGGTTGAGCGCCCCTCAACCACTTCACAAAAGGGGAACGAGGACCACACCCGAGGAACACACAAGCTGCACCCATGGTAAGCATTTTAAAATTCTAACTAAAACAGTGAATTGTTAAAATATGTTTAGAATAAAGTTTAAGGGGACAAAAATTGCTATTAATTACCTTGCTTTCAACCATAGGATGTTTAGGTTGGAAAGGAGCTTGCTGATGAGGAAACAGGTGCAGAGAGATGTGGTGACAAGTCCCAGGTCACCCTGAGTGGGCTATAGAACTAAGTAGGCACCCAGGTTTCTCATCTGCTTTCCCATTGGTCCCCAACACTCTGCCCTCCCCATCAACTGCCCTGGATCTTAATCCTCCTCCTGTGCCTTCATGGCTTTAAAGAAAGAAAATTTAACCTTTCTTCTACTTACTTCTTTTTAAGTGTATTTATTTTTGAGACAGAGAATGTGCATGCAAGTGGGGGAGGGGAAGAGAGAGGGGGAGAGAGAGAATCCTAAGCAGGCTCCATGCTGTCAACTCAGAGCCCGATGTGGGGCTTGAACCCACGAGCCATGAGATCATGACTTGAGCCAAAGTCGAACACTAAAGTGACTGAGCCACCCAGGCACCCCTCTTCTACTTATTTAAATCAGTGTTAAAAGCCCACCGAAATCATGCCTAGGGCTTTACATTTAACTAGTAGAGTAAAAAGATAAGAGAAAAAAAAATGGATGACCCAAGTCCATGCCTGAACATATATTCCCTGAGAAAATTGTGCTCACCTGTACCAGGATACCTAAGGAACTTTTTGCATCTTTTGTCAGGAGTCACACATAACCAATGCATCGATGGTCCCTGCTTCCGAGAGGAGACCAAAGGGCATGCCCAGTCCCAAATCCAGGCTGCAGTCCCACAGGTGGATCCAACAGCCTATAGTGGCTACCAGCCTGGTGCGGGACACATCAGCCAGCTAGTTCCAGCTCTTGGTTTAATAGCAGCCCTTATTATGTTCGCAATTTTTGACTTGGGCAAGATCCCATACAGTAAGTAGAGGGGAGCTCCAAAGGGCTACAGAAAGGGCTACAGAAAGGTTTTAAAGACAGAACAAGGAAGCCATAAACAAATGAACAAACAAAAAGCATTATTTTGCACCAGGTCTTTGCTGCGGGGACAGAAGGGTCTTACCCAGTGGATTGCCTCATCTTGCTTTGGGGGATAGAGAGAGCCTGAGTTACAGATTACTTTATTGGTGCTGACCAGAAAATTCCTGACTGACCAGTTAAAACTACATTTCTGAGGGAGGTTGAAACTGTAATTGGGTTAGGTATTAAGCCCTAGTTTGGTGACATGGCCTAGCATAAGGGACTTCATTTTGGGTCTGTGGTTTTCCTCCTGACAAGGGAGACATGTTAATCTGGTAGCATATCTGTGGGGGCTGGCCATGTTGCAGGAATGCCCCAGAAACCATTTCTGACCTCTCAGTTCGGAATCTGGAAAATGTGGTAAGTCATGCTCTACTGGCCAGTAATTATAAATGGTCTGTTTGTATTAACTTTCTGAAAAGAGGTCTTTTGTTTTTCCAATCTTTAAAGTGGCCTTGAGATAGAAAATGCCAATATGAGTGAAATCCTTTGCAGGTATTTGTCTAACCGTTCATTCCACAGTCCCGGTGATTCTCATGAAAATTATTGTATTATTGACCCCATTTGACAGAGAGAGAAACAAAGCCTTGGGGAGATTAAGTGATCTACCAATTGCCACTTGTCCCTTAAGTGGAACATCCAGAAAGAGAACCAAAGTCTTTTACTTATAGTCCTGGGTGTCTTTGCTTTTTCCCTTCAGTTGTTGCTTAATCTATGTTTCAGTGTGGCCAGGGCGCAGGGGTGCCTGAGCACGTGGCTCCGGGGGTCCCAAACAGACCAGGTTTGGCCCCTCAGTGCCAACAAAATCCAAAGGCAGAGAGACAAGCAGTTTTGAAACAAGAAAGGATTTTATTTCCTAGAGGCCAACACAGGGAAGACAGCAGACTAGTGTCTCAAAGACTGTCTCCAAAGTGCTGAAAATACTTCTAGGTTTGTGTAAGGAGAATGTGGAGCAAAGGTTAGCGGGTATGTGCAGGTGGGCAGTACAGGTCAGGTCAGTCATTATCTTGGGGTCAGTCACGCAGGGACTTGAGGCTCTGGGCTATCCTTATCACATGAGAGGGTGGATTCGGTTCCCATCACGGATGCTTTGCCCAAAGGGTCTTTTGTGAGTTGAGACATGAGCTAGAAAGAACTTAATTAGTTAGAAAGTACAGACTGAGGTCAAAATAAAGGTAGTTAAGGTGATGACTGTGTCTTCTTTCAGTATCTTGGACTTCAGAGTGTGTAACATGGAATTTTATTAGACATATGGATGATAATTTTTTATTAAAAATTTTTTTAATGTTTATTTTTGAGAGAGAGAGAGAGCGAGCATGAGTGAGAGCGGGGCAGAGAGAGAGGGAGACACTGAATCCCAAGCAGGCTCCAGGCTCTGAGCGGTCAGCACAGGGCCTGACGTGGAGCTCGAACCCATGAACTGCGAGATCATGACCTGAGCTGAAGTCAGAAGCCTAACAGACTGAGCCACCCAGGCATCCCCTGGATTACAATCCTTTAAAAAGAGTCTTCTCAATGCTATTTACTGAATAATCTTGTGATGCTGTCTTAATCTTAAATTTGCCTCTGTCTGAAGTTCATTCATTTTCATTAATATCTGGTCCTTCAACGTATACAAATATACCTCAGTTTCTATATTCTATTTAGGATGGATATTTATGTTGTTTTCAGTTTGGAATGATTCCCTTTGTAGTTCTGATGTTAGGGTACACTTTCCTCATGACTCCCTCATGCTCAATCTGAAATATCTGAGTGTGGATATTTCACATTAGTTTTTGCGAGGAATAGCGTCCGCCCCTTAGAAACAGAACTTATTGAATGGCCTGGTTTCCCAGCCCAGGCTCCCACTTTCAGCAGCTGCCCGAGAACATAGGCCATGCTGGGAGGAAGTGTGTCACTTGTGAAAAGTTGTAACCCAGGGGACCTTGAATCCAGAGTGTAATTCCCGAGTGTGAGGAAGAGAAAGCCCATTTGAGACATTTTTGCACTAGGAGATGGGAGGCCTCTGGCTGTTGTCAGTGGAAATCCCTGCCATAAACCACTCCAAGCTGCTCTGAAGAGAGGTTACAGGTTTTCCAGTCGCATTAATCTTTAACCTCTGTCCCCAACACTTCCCAATAAGCTTTCGTGTCATAGCCATGCATCCTCAAAGACCACACCTCAACCTCCCAGCCTAGTCTATCCCTAAACCCAGTTGCCTCACCAAAGAGCTCTCTGGAAAATCTACTGTCCCAGGGCTACTGGAAAATTAATTTAAAGGACCAGTTTGCCCTTGAGGAAAACTACATGGACTTGGTGATTGAAAAATTGCATTAGACCCACTGGTTGAAAAACAATACCTTGAAAGTGATGGCTTAAATTTGCCATGGCAGAAATAGAATATTCAGGTGAAATGATTATAATTGATTATCAAAGGACATTTCTTTGATCTTTGATTATTTGCTGTTTGTAATGCAGGCCTGAAAAAAAAAATTTTAAGGATAAAATTGTTTGAATTGATTGTTACAGTTTTAATATACTTTACCAACCAATATATTGATTGGGAAATATCATCAAATTCAAAACTCAAATCCATACTTGTGCTAGGGCATTGACTAAAGTTGACAATTCATATTGTAGTTCATAACATCAGCTAATTGCTTTTTATACTAGAAAGGCATTGTTGAGTTTCTAATTTAGATCTTGTTTCAAAAAAGAAAACACAAGATGTTAACATTAGGGAAAGGCCCCAAATAGAGTCACTTGTGCCAAGGCCCACATCACCTAACCTAACTGTAGTTTCAGCCTCTCCCAGGAATGTAATCTTAACCAGTCAGTCTGGAATTTCCTGGTCAGCACTATTGAGGTAACCCATATGATAGATCCCTACTGTCCCCTAAAGGAAGGTGACCTTGCCTGAAACAATCCATTCTTTGCTGGTAACTTTCTTGTCCTGCCTTCTCTTGTCTATAAGTCTTCCATTTTCTACAGCTCCTGGGAACTTCTTTCTATCTGCTAAATGGAATGCTGCTCAATTTGTAAATCATTGAATAAAACCAATAAGATTTTTAAATTTACTCAGTTGAATTTTGTTTTCTCAACAGTGTCTAAGTTCTTTCATTATGATATAAATCATTGTATAATAACTAATACTCATTTGCCACTAAAAATTCACAAAACAGTATTTCATACACATAAATTAGAAGTCTCTAAATCATTATCCAGTGTATATTTTATAGAAAGTGTCTGTTACAGAAATTCATCAGTATAAAAATAACTGCTATTAAAATTTAGAGTGTATAATAAGGATATTATTTAAAATTTATTTTTATTTTTAAATAAATGGCATTTATACTATTTAAGTGGTATAAAACTTTTCTATATACACTTCACCACTTTTCCCTAATATTAACATCTTACATAACCATCATAAATGATCAAAAACATAAAACTAACATTGATATAGTACTATTAACTAATCAAAGACCTTATTCAAATGTTACCAATCATCTTACTAATGTGTTTTCCTGATCCAGAAAAAAAAAGATCAAAACCAGGGTCCCACATTGCATTTGGTTGTCATGACTCCTGAGTCTCTTTCAATACAGAATAGTTTTGTTTTGCTTTGTTTTGTTGTGTTCCCCCCTTCCCATGACTTTGACAATTTTGAAGATCACGAGCCATTTACTTGGTGGAATGTCCTATAATTTGGGGTTGTGTTGTAATAAAAAAATACATTTGGCCTTTGTCCCTAGTTCCTGCCACTGAGCTCCTAAAACCCTTGGATTTCCTGAGTAGTAGCAATGTCTTTGTTATGTTAATGTGGTTACTCAACCCGGAATGGGTCTTGTTATCAAAGGAAAGAACAAAAACAAAAATAAAACCAAAATCTAAAACTAACCATGTGATTAGAGGGTTAGAACTTTCAGCCCCTGTGGAGAGGACAGGGTCTGGGGATTGAGTTTTATCACCAATAGCCAATGATTTAATTACTCATGCCTACATAATGAAGCCTTGGCAAAAATCTTTTGAATAACAAGGTTCTGGGAGCTTCTGGGTTGGTGAACCCATCAATGTGCCAGGACACTGGCACTAGAGAGGGCATGGAAGCTCCGCATTCCTCCTACCCCATCCACCCAATACGTGCCCCATACATGTCTCCCACTTGGTTCTTCTGAGTTGTATCCTTTATATAAAACTGTAATTGTTAAGTACAGCACTTTCCTGAGCTCCATGAGCCATTCTAGAGAATGATCAAATTTGCGGGAAGGTTGTGGGAAACTCCAAATCTCTGGTTGACCAGACAAGTTCGTTTGGGGACACCCATGAATTGCAGCTGGTATATGAAGTGGTGACAGTCTCATGGGACTGAGCCCCTTCACCCTATGGGATCTATGCTAACTGCAGGCAGTTAGTGTCATGATTGAATTGAATTGTAAGACACACAGCTGATGTCACAAAATTGGTCTTCGGAAATGACATGCAAGGTTACCTGATATCTCCTCATGATAAATTTAGGTTATGATTTTTTGTAAGATTACCAGAGAAGTGATGTGGAGCCCTTCTCAGTATATCATGTCAAGAGGCACATGATGCTGATGTCTCATTACTGGGATGTTAACATCCATCACTCAGTTGAGGTAGTCTTCCAGGTTTCTCTACTATAAGGTCATATTTTCCCCAAATGTATTATTCTTTAATATTTCACATTCTAAGATAAAATATTAAACTACTCATAACTTCTTCCCAGATGTCAAAAATATTTTCTTAATCACCAAGAATAAGAAAATAGAAATACATTAGAGAAAATGAAAGAAATTTATTTGTGCAATTGAACAAATTTTTGGAGAAAATAGATGAGATGCAGGAGGAAAGAAGGAAAAGACCCAGAGTTAATAGTGACAGAAGAATGTAGGATTGAAATGTCACTGATTGGGCAGGATATGAATTTACCTTCTATCTCTGTGACAATCATAAGAAATGAATTTCCACTTAAACTAGAAGAGGAAAAAACCCAAAGGCCCCATTAAACTTAATGTATTTTGTATGAATGCAAGTACACATCCATATAACTTCAATATTCAGAGGACTAGTTGATAATTATCCACCTCACGTTGTAGATAACAAGTTTTGAGGAACATTACACACAAATTCTTCCAAATGACAAAAAAAAAGTGCTAAAACTTTTTACTTCAAAAGACTTTGTATTTTGTCTTTGGGAGAAGAAAAGAATCAACTGGAGATTGACAATAGTACAAAGATTGGCAGCACTTATCACATGCTTTTAGTAAACATGAAGAAAATTAAATGCATAACAATAGTGTTAAGCATTTAAAATTGACCTCTGATTCTAACATATAGCTATATTATTAATAGTACAAAACAAACTATTGGAAAGTAAGATCAAATATCATGTGCCATTGTTAAACACAATAGAGTTGATTCTTTTTTTTTATGGTGAAAACTTATATTTTGATTTAGCCAACTGGATTCAGTTTGAATCCA
The DNA here is from genome assembly GCF_018350195.1 of Panthera tigris. Classification (NCBI taxonomy): domain Eukaryota; kingdom Metazoa; phylum Chordata; class Mammalia; order Carnivora; family Felidae; genus Panthera; species Panthera tigris. Next base: position 151,774,899 of record NC_056661.1, read on the forward strand.
GTTTGAATTCAGTTTGAATTTCAGATGCTCAATTTTGTTGGCAAAACCCAGAGCATCGTTGTCAGGAGCCAGTCGAACGTATACCTTCTTCTCTCCATTGGGCCTGATCAGGGTGTTGACCTTGGCCACATCAATGTCATAGATTGTCTTCACAACGTATTTGATCTGGTGCTTGTTGGTCTTGATGTCCACAATAGACACAAGTGTATTGTTGTTTTCTATTTTTAAAAAATTTTTTTTAATGTTTATTTTATTTTTGACAGAGAGAGAGCATGAGCAGGGGAGGGGCAGAGAGAGAGGGGGACACAGAATCTGAAGCAGGCTCCAGGCTCTGAGCTGTCAGCACAGAGCCCGACGCGGGGCTCGAACTCATGGACCGCAAGATCATGACCTGAGCCGGAGTCGGACACTCAACTGACTGAGCCACCCAGGCGCCCCTGTTGTTTTCTATTTTATTCATGGCTGACTCAGGAGTCGGGGGTCAGGGGGCGGGGTGGAACTTGACAGTGCTTGATGATGGCATACCGGTCAACCTTGCTTCTCCTGGGGGTGCTCTTTGAGGATATTTGGGCTGCATTCAAAGATGCAGTGTCTTGGGTAGTTGGAAGGTAGGTGACTTGAGGATCTTCTTTTTTTCATGTGTGACTGGATGCCTTTCAGCACCACTTTCTTGGCCTTCAAAGCTTTTGCTTTAGGTTGGGCTTTGGGAGGGGCAAGAGCTTCAGGTCCATTTTCATGACAGGGAGAGGATTCATCTTTTGTGCAGCAATGCTAGTATTCAGATCATCCAAGAACTTTATCAGCATAATAATGGAATTTTCGTCATCTGGTAGGAACCATAACAAATAATAACATTGAAGGTAGAACATTTTCTTAGAATACAAGCCTCAGCAGCACACACATGTTATTTGGTTAGGTAAGAAGTGCTAAATATTTCTCACCTATTTAAACTTTTTTGTAATGTTTATTTATTTTTGAAAGAGAGAGCGACAGAGCATGAGCGGGGGAGGGGCCGAGAGAGAGGGAGACACAGAATCTGAAGCAGGCTCCAGGCTCTGAGCTGTCAGCATAGAGCCTGATGTGGGACTCGATCCCACAAGTGTGAGATCATCTTCTGAGCTGAAAACAGACACTTGAGCCAAAGTCAGACACTTAACCGATTGAGCCACCCAGGTACCCCTTTCTCTAAAGGTACCCCTTTAGATACAACTTCTAATATAATCTATGTAGAAGAGATAGTAATTACTACCAGATTTTCAAATTCCAAAAAGGCAAACATGTCTGTAGGTGAATATTTTGTGGGCATTTATTCAGTAATGACGTGAGTAGAAAAGACTATATGTACTCTTACTTATGTTGATTGCTGACTACCTACAAAAACTTCCAGAATAACCTGTTGGTCAAGCAAAGTCAAGTGTGTTAGGCTTAAGGCAGCAAGGGAGAGCGCCATCTTAACAGAGTCTTAGTGTCTCAGTAGAGGAAAGCTTTAGGGTCTGGGCTCAGGTAACTTAAGGCAAGTCCTTCAAGGCAGGGAATAGGTGAAGATTGGCCAAAGTTTGTGATGTAGTACTTCAGGATTGGTGGACACAGTGGGTCTTAAAACAAGTCTGGATAAGCAAACTCTTGTGCTGATAAGCAAGGTGTTTGTGCAGGTGAGCACACAGTTTTTTTGATAAGACTAGCTGTTTGCCACAATGAAGCAACTGTTTGCCTTGATAAATCAGTTTGCAGAATTTCCTGAAGCACATGATAAAGTTAGTTATTTATTGGGTTGCAATCTTATTTTCCTGAGAGAGAATTTCTTGGAGAAAAACAGTTAAGTTATGTTGACATAGATAATATCAATTCTCGGCACAAGGTATACAAAAACTACAATCTATTTTTTTTTGTTTTTTTTTAATTTTATTTTTTAAATTTACATCGAAATTAGTTAGCCTATAGTGCAACAATGATTTCAGGAGTAGGTTCCTTAATGCCCCTTACCCATTTAGCCCATCCCTCCTCCCACACCCCCTCCAGTAACCCTCTGTTTGTTCTCCATATTTATGAGTCTCTTATGCCTTGTCCCCCTCCCTGTTTTTATATTATTTTTGTTTCCCTTCCTTATGTTCATCTGTTTTGTCTCTTAAAGTCCTCATATGAGTGAAGTCATATATTTGTCTTTCTCTGACTAATTTCACTTAGCATAATGCCCTCCAGTTCTATCCACGTAGTTGCAAATGGCAAGATTTCATTCTTTTTGATTGCCGAGTAATACTCCATTATATATATATATACACACACCACATCTTCTTTATCCATTCATCCATCGATGGACATTTGAGCTCTTTCCATACTTTGGCTATTGTGGATAGTGCTGCTATAAACATGGGGGTGCATGTGTCCCTTCAAAACAGCATACCTGTATCACTTGGATAAATACCTAATAGTGCAATTGCTGGGTTGTAGGGTAGTTCTATTTTTAGTTTTTTGGGGAACCTCCATACTGTTTTCCAGAGTGGCTGCACCAGTTTGCATTCCCACCAACAGTGCAAAAGAGATCCTCTTTCTCCGCATCCTCACCAACATCTGTTGTTGCCTGAGTTGTTAATGTTAGCCATTCTGACAGGTGTAACAAAAACTACAATCTAGATAAAATAATTCAAATGACTAGGGGACATGACAACACCACAAATACACATGGAAAACATAAGGGATCGCAGCAGCAAATCCTAAAAATAAAAATTTATAAAACATACTATATTCCTTGTTTTGTTTAAACCTGATATAAAATGTGCAAAACCTTTTTTGTCATCTGTGTTGAACATTATTGAAAATAATTTTAGGAAAGAGAAATTTGAAGCCATTTTTGAAAAAATGAGAAGAAAGTCAAGCTGAAGCTATCACAACACTAGAATCTCACTTCAGGGAAGAAGGCCATGCTCTGTTAGAAATTCTGTGACATTAATTGTTACATATTTCTGCAACACAAGTAGACGTTGGTCTTGAAAATAACCAGTTTTACACTTATTTGCTCAGTACCAATGTGGCATAATAGCCTGGGTAAAAATTGATGTTAAATGCAAAATGACACAGGAAAAAAAAATCACTATACACAATATACTTGAAAACATCAAAGGAATTATACATTTTTTGAAGTCAGAGCAATCGCGTTTATGAAAAATATATTGATCCTGAACAAATGGCAGAATCTCTTGACATTGACGGCAAGTCTCCCAGTAGAGGCAGTACCAAAAAAGGAGTAGAAAGTGTTGACTCAACTTAGAATCCCATCTACCATCCAAAACTCAATTCTAGGGGCTTCTGGGTGGCTCAGTCGGTTAAGCGACCAACTTCAGCTCAGGTCATGATCTCATGGTTTGTGAGTTCGAGCCCCACATCGGGCTCTGTGCTGACAGCTCAGAGCCTGGAGCCTGCTTCTGATTCTTGTGTGTCTCTCTCTGCCCCTTCTCCACTCATGCTCTGTCTCTCTCTGTCTCAGAAATAAATAAACATTAAAAAAATTTAAAACAAAGCAAAAAAAACAAAATTCGATTCTAAATTCAATTTTCTTTTTTTTAAAACCAGCTATAACACTATCGTCTTCAAAGGAAAGTCTTAAAATGCTGAAAGAATATAGTGGCCTCTCAGTGTTACAGATGGCATGGGTAACTCAAAAAAATTGCAATGAACGGGAGCTATTGACTAATAGGTGATATTGCCTGGCAGAAAAGTACGGGAAATGATAGTGATGGGGATTCCATGCATAGGGAACTAAAATCCTAAGGTGATTTCTAAAATCTCCACTTTAGAATACTCCAGTTGAAGTATCACAACGTATTTGCAACAATGATTTACGTGACACATTCCCAATAATGTTCTATAGCTCCCAGGATAAATTTCACCTTGTAGTAGCAATTGCCAATGGACAATTTTATCGCTTTGTGAAAATAAAATTTATTAAAGGTATACAATGTCATGAGAAAAACTGTTCATTTCTTTAGAAAACAAGACTCTAAAGCCAATAGGCAGTGAAACTGTCATAAAGAATTTTATCTCTGTGAAAGTAAGACATAAAACTATTTTATCACTAATGATTAAATCCTACTCATTTCTTAAGTATTCTAGTGAGTTATTTTTATGATTAAAAATGTGTACTTCCTTTATTGTGTGTTCAATAATTTAATTTGTAGAATTTATGTAGAATGACCTCAGGCTTGCTGTTAATTTTATTATTAAAACATAAATAATATACTATCTTTCAAAAATTGTACTGGAGGAAAAGAAAACTAACTGTATTCAAGGAAGGGACACTTTTTTCCTAATTCACACAAAGGCTGCATATGGGTACCAAAGCACACTCTCAAAATGTTAAAAACATAATTTTTGTATAAATAGATAATAAGTCCATATCAAGTATATTAAACCTATTAATAAAGGAACTAGCAGGATGACAAAAACAGTTCAATGGAGAATTTAAGAAACTGGGGTTTTTACAATAAATGTGGAGAAAAGTCATGCTGAAATAAAATTACTCATTTAGACAAAGGTATACAGTGGTTAAAATCTTACAGGGTAAAAAAACCCATAACCTTTGGGTTTATCCTTCCTACTAAACAACCAAAAAAAATCTTGGTCCCAAATCAGCATTCAGAATTATAAAATCTCTGGGTGATAATGAATTGTATGAACAAGCTTAAGTTCCCAGAGTCAGATGATCCTTAGGTGGGCTTGTTTGAAAATGTTCGTAGCATGACATTAATCACCTTTTGACTTATTTCCAAGTTTGGGATAATTTTTCTTTTTTTTAATATTTCTTATTTTTTTAATGGTTTTAATGTTTATTTGAGAGAGACAGAGACAGAGACAGAGACAGACAGAGAGAGAGAGAGACAGACAGAGCATGAGTTGGGGAGGGGCAGAGAGAGAGGGAGACAGAGAATCCGAAACAGGATCCAGGCGCTGAGCTGTCGGCACAGAGCCTGATGGGGGGCTCGAACTCACAAGCTGTGAGATCATGACCTGAGCCAAAGTCCACCACCCAACCCACTGAGCCACCTAGGTGCCCCGGGATAATTTTTCTTAACATGGACTAGTGACAGCCCTGTATATTCACACTGAAGCAGGATTCAGCCCTTGTTGTATCAAAAAACAAAGCAAACAAACAAAAAAACCAAAACCAAAAAACCAAATTCTAACCCGCAAATCACAAAGGAGGAAAGAAGACTTCGCAGATGATTTTGTGGTGAGACAGAGGAGAGGGTTACAACGCACCTCCACAGCAAATCATCTTTTTTGAGATCCTGGTAAATCCGCACACCCCGTGCTCCCGTCTAGCTTTCTCACTGGCCCTCCACACGTATGTTCCCCATCTTTCTTTTTCCTAGTGCAAAGAAATACAGCCTCCTACCATGTTGCAGCCTCACACCCAGCAGCCTCTAAGTTAAAAAAAAAAAAAAAAAGGTATTTCATGCTGCTAGGGTTCAAGACATGCCACCCCCAAATATGGCACCTTGTCATATTGGATATCTTACACTGAAGGAGTCTGAGAAAGCAGCAGAAGCAAGAAGGTCAATGTGACCTCCCCCTCTCCCCCCATTTTCCCTGAAACAGGTCATAAATCTCCTATGTGAAAGGTCCCCTCCCAGTACCAGAAGGAGGGAGACATTTTTATCACTAGAGACGGAACTGGGGGCTGAGAAATCTGATAAATAAACCTTGTTAAACTAACCCTTATCTTCCTAGTTACTTCTTCACCATTGACCACCCCTAGCCCAAACCTCTCTGTCTTGTCAGTTCTTCATAGATTCATTATTTCTTTGAGAGGTTTAAAGCTCCCTACTCTGGTCACTGCTTTGGGTCTTTATTCTCTTGTGAAGGCTCCCATGTACATGTAAAAATTCAATGAAACGTATATGTGTTTCTCCTGTTAATCTGTTTTAGGTCAGTTTAATTTTCAGACCTAGCCAGGGACCCTAAAAGGGTTGAAGAAAACTTTTTCCTCCCCTACAAAACATTAAGATCCAAAGTAAGTAATGACTTTTAAATATTTTTGTCCTTTTGTCACCATTGGTCAAAACTGACTCATCTTGCCTCAAAATTAAATTAAATGAAATTAAAATTAAAATAAAGAATAATAAGGACACCTGGGTGGCTCAGTCAGTTGAGCATCCGTCTCTTGATTTCGGCTCAGGTCATGATCTCATGGTTTTTGGGTTCAAGCCCCACGCTGCCAGTGCAGAGCCTGCTTGGGATTCTCTCTCTGCCTCTCTCTCTGCCCCTCCCCCACTTGTGCTCTCTCTGTCTCTGTCAAAATAAACTAAAAAAAAAAAATAAAAAAGTAAAATAAATAATAATAATTAAAAAAAAATAAAGATAAGATAAACGGGCTTGTTTGTTTCCAGTCATTATTTCTTGAACACTGACTGTTATTCCGTGCTTTCACATCTCCTATCTCACTCAGTGCTAGAAGATAGGTCGATATTACTGTAACCATTTAACAGATGAAATAAATGGGCCTCAAGGAGGCTGACATGTTATAGGTAATAATAAACAGCAAGGCTTAGCTCGCGTTCCAGGTCCTCAAATTCCAAGCCAGAGCTGATTACTTTATTGCTCAGTTCAGCCCTGCTCTTCTGCCCTTGTAAATCCATGAATCGGTGCTCCTTCTCAAGTGCTACTTAGAATCTGTTAACTATTTCTTCTGCTGCAGGATTCTTAACTTCAGCACTACTGACTTTTTCCGCCCCCCAGGAGGCTGTCCCGTGCACTGGAGGATGTTCAGCAGCGTCTCTGGCTTCTACTCACTAGATGCCAGTAGTCCTCGCTCCCAGCCCTCCCTACCCCCCAGTCATGACTAAATCGTCCCCAGCTGAGAATCACGGTTTCGCCCTTTGCTAAATTCCTTTGCAGTTTGCATCCCTTTGTCCGCCTTTCAGTCTGGGAGAACGCACAGAGTCTCAGACCCAGAGTGCTGATGTGGAAAACCTCCCTGCCTGTGCACTCTATTGGGTCCCTCTGGACTTCCTGTAGGCCCCGTGCCTGCAGTAACTGACATCCTCCCTGTGAGCCTTTTTCTGTTCTTGGAGGGTGTCCAAATTCTACTTACATCGGCTTGATTCTATGTGCTATAGCTCATCCAATCAACTTGATGCAGTGGCTATTCAAGACCAGGGGTTAAAATCGAATTGGCTGCCCAAGAATGATTTACTGCAGGCTCCTAGAAATGTCTCCCACAACTGGATTAACTATTTTGATTAATTTGACCTGTCAGTTTGTTGGGAAGGAAGGGAATAGCCACTTAATTAATTTATTCACTTCATTTATTCAGCTTAATAATTTATTCACATTCATTCATTTATTTATTTAATATTTAGATTAAGGTAACTTGCTTTGAACTAGATTTAATGGTTGAAATGATCAGATCAGGGGTCTTTTTTTACTCAAGGTGGATGCTGCTTCTATCTCAATACAAATTATTTCATATTCTTTATTTCCCAGAGAACACAGCTCAGTTAATAAATAGTCACAATTTTCAGAGGCTGTTTCTAACCAGTCTCTTTTCTTTTTGTTGTAGAGAGAATAAGATACATTTTTTTCCTTAAATTTCAAAAACTATTTTAAAACATAAATGTTTGAGAAGCACTTGTGCTTGTATGGCGATGCCTTTCAAGCAGGAGAGGGTGTCATTCACTAGTATGTACATAGAACTCAGTACAATAAATGTGTGTCATTTTACGTCCATAGTGGATTTCCTGTGTGATGGAGGGAAGAACAGGAGAAGACAGACCAGAGGGTTCACATCACACTAGATTTCTTAGGAAGCTCGTAAAAAGGATTTACTGTATTTTGATTAATCCATCCTTCATCCACCTTGAGTGTCTCCATGGCAACCAGATATTTGTTTCCCAAAGATGGGCTTTTAGACTGTGGAAGGTTCATTCAGCTCTGTACAAAACCCCCTGTATTCCTGAAAACCACATCTTTGAAATTCAGCCTGCATAGACAACCACTCCCAAACTCTTGTCTGTGTTAGTAATCCTAATGCCATTATCATCTTATCAATGACAGGACATGATCAATTTTTTGAAGCATTTTCTCAGAACCCACAGAAGCATGTTTCACCTCTATTCCTCAAAAACATCAAGTGTTTTAAGCTGAGCTTGAAGGAGGCTAATTGAGTGGTCATTATGAGGGTTTTTTTCCTTTAATTGGTTAGAATATTTCAGAGCACCCACCAGTTGGACAATCCTGTAAATAAAAATCAACTTTCGTTAAAAATTAATGAGGGCCTGGCTGGCTCAGTCAGAAGAGCGTGTGACTCTTGATCTTGAGGTTGTGAGTTCAAACCCCATGTTGGGTCAGAGATTACTTAAATAAATAAATAAATAAATAAATAAATATTTTTTAAATTAAAAAATTATTTAAGAAAATTAATGATCCCAAGGTGCCTGGCTGGTTCATAGAGCATATGACTCTTGATCTCAGGGACAGTGAGTTCAAGCCCCATGTTGGGTGTTGAGCTTACTCAAAATAAAATATTTTTTAAAAGAATTGATTGTTTTCTCAAAACACAGTTATGGAGCAGTATCTAACTGAAGGTGTAATAACATGCATAGAACATACATTTTATAATGAGGTCGCGCATTAGTTAAAAACCAGACTGAAAAGAGGACATGGAAACCCAAACTCCCAGCACACAGCTCTGAACACCCCACAGTGGGGGCTGCCTTTCTTTGCTCACAGGGGATCCTGAGAAGTGCCCTGGTTACATGAAAAGTATAAATCTTCCACTCCATGGGAACAGGACCCCCCTCTGTCCCGCCTTCTCCTACCTCTCTATTTTTCAATATGGAAAGATTCATCAATGGATGGATGGATGGATGAATGGCTAGATGGATGGATGGGCAAAAAGCTGTGTATTAAAAATCCAAAAAAAGTGTTATCTGGGGAAAATTTGACTTTATGTATCTTGTATCCTTTTTTTAAAAATTTTTTTCTTACAAATTTTTATTTAAATTCTACTTAGTTAACATACAGAGTAATATTGGTTTCACAAGTAGAATTTAGTGACCCAGTGCCAAACACAAGTGCCTTCTTTAACCACATCACCCATCTAGCCCATCCCCCACCCACCTCCCTCCAATATACCTGTATTCTTTTCTTTTTCATGACCATGAGTTACTTTTATAACCCACAAAGCAATAAATCATTTCCATTTTGAAAAAAAAAGGAAAAACTTGAAAAAAAAATGTGTTCTTCAGTGTTTGAAGTATACTCCAAAGTATATCTGTTTCTGATGTCAAACAAATAAACAAAAAGCACTTGATCGTTTATGCCATCAGGATGCAGTTCCTACGGTTTGTGCAATTTCTCTCATTCTTTTATTTTTTAAGAATCACCAAATGGTTTGTAATGTCTTTATTAATGATTAAGGTAATAAAATCCAGTTCTTTGACCCATATTATAAAGACTAATGATTTAAACTTTTTTGGGGGGGCACACAAGTAATATTGAATTAGTCTGAGACACAGTTTAGGAATCATAACTTGAATTATTGGAATTCATTCGGGAAACCCAGCCTCACTTAAAATCGCTGCTGTCTGCAGTGTAATAAATATGATCGATGGCCTTCTGCAGTGATGTGGTCTGACTGCTCCTCCATTGCTGGGAGAGGCCTCTTTGTGTGTGTGCATGTGCATATTTCTTGAACATTCTGCAACTGTTTCCAACAGGAGCTACTTTTGAACCTCCTGTTCACAGTTATTTAAGAATAGTCTGTTATTTCCCAATAACCATGGATCAATTTAGATTGCTTGTAGGAAAGCGAATCTCATTGAAGATCGATGACCTTGTAAAAGAGTAAAAATACACACAGACAGAGACTCATCCATTCTATCTCACTCGGTTCTTTGTCATTTGGAGCTAGAAAGAAAAACTGGTTTCTGCTGGTTACCAGGACTCTCACGTGATCATCAAATTGGGCAAATTAAAACCAGAAGATATTAATTAGTCCCAATGTTGTTTTTTAGGGACTAAATGTTGAAATAAACTTCCAAACAAAGTAAAAGCAGACTTTAGTCAATGCCTCCGTGCTCACCCAAACAACTCTTCAGCATTTCTGATCCCCCCTCCTGGCTTTCTTTTCCCCTTCCATTGTACTTATCACTTCAATTCCTAATTTGAGGAGCAAATTACTTGACATACCTCTTGCAACATACCTGTGTATAGGGATAAGGCAGAGAACTTATACGCTACCTTGTGAGATATTTAACTCGTAAAGCAAATCCCTTCTCTCATTTCAGTAAACTTATGAATATAAATATTGGCGAATAAAAAATGAACTACACAGGAGACTTGTCAGTCTTTTAAATACAATGATAAAACCTTAACTCATGGACTTTTTAATTTGGAAAGAATCTTAGCGACTGGTTTTTATATGGCGAAACTGGTAGGTTGGGTCCGACAATACTGCAATGCAAGTTAGTAACAAATCAGACCCTCCCTGAAATTTTTCCATCCGACTCTTCTGCTTTTCCTCAGCTAGGGGGTGAGGGGGGAGAAGGACATGTCCATGACCTTCATTTAACCCCAAAATCTGTGTGGTGCATACCCTGATGGGAGAGATAAGGAAACTGAGGCTCTGAGAAGTTACGTAATTTGTCCAAGGTCACACAGCTACTAAAAGAAGTGGGGGGCACCTGCATGGCTCACTCAGTTAGGCATCCAAGTCTTCATTTCAGCTCAGGTCATGAGCTCACAGTTCGTGAGTTCAAGCCTGGCATCGGCTCTGAGCTGACAGTGTGGAGCCTGCTTGGGATTCTCTCTCTCCTGTCTCTCTGCCACTCCCCAACCTCTCTCAAAATAAATAAATAAACTTAAATTTTTAAAAAGTGGAATGTGAACCTCAAATTGTAACCTGAATGAATTCTATGAAGAGCTTCTGTTCTTACCCAAATCCAAGTTCAGGCAATTGGTGAAAGATGCTGAAGAAAAGAGAACATTTTCCTGAATATTGGGGGAGATCCATTGAGGAAAAGTCACATCACAAATCACATTGATAAAATTCCTAAGATATTTCTGTTATTCTCCCCCAGTTTCTTTACCCCAGGAGGTATCTGTTTTCTTTCCTATGATGTTACAAGGTAAAAAAAATTATAACTGCTTAATCAATATAGAAGGCAAGGTTTACCTGGAAAGATTGCCTATCACCAAGACTGCATATGTAGAAAGGCTGCAACAATTTTTCTTAAAAAAAAAAAAAATAGGGAGAGGGGAAAAGCATAGCCAAGTTAAAGGCAAAAACCTAAAGTGCCAAAAAGAGAGTGAACTTGAAGTCTAAGAGCACGAGGACGCTGAACCAAAATGGCTCACAGAGTTCTTGGAGCCAGTAGAACTTTAAATGCTGGGCCTAGAGGGAGAACACCTGCTCAGGAAGGACAGCATAGCCCACATCCTGTGCACGGAGAGCTGGACCAGGGCCGCGTGCAGGAAGCTAGATCGGGAGGGCTGCTCCAACTCTGACAGGAAGATTTAGAAACATTATCCAACAAAGTTGAGAGAAGAATATAAAGGAGAATATCATTGCAACCTGAGCTGGGGAGCAATTTCCTAAACAGTTCAGAAATACAAACCATAGAGCCAACTATTGATGAACACAATTATATCAAGACCAAGGATTTCTATTCAATGAGGGACACCAGCAGTGAAATCATAGAGGAGAATACGTGTACGTATTTGTATTGTCTATGGCAAAAAAGGGTGAAGCAGGTTTTTTCCTCTCCTTTTATTATGGGAAAAGAGGGTGGGGGCAGAAATAAGGCAGATGTCTAGGCCTAATCTCCTTGTGAAAATGCTAATGAATACCTCCTAGAAAAAGAGTTAAAGGTATTTGTTAACAGAGAAAGCCTTATCTTTGGAATGCTTTTAACAGGATGAATCTGGTTGGTTGGCTTGCTTATGGTAAACAAACCAGGAATCTATGGATTTATGGGCATAACCCAGGGGAAAATATCATGGAATGGATATGCCTATCCAAGTATAAATTGGAGATGTTTCATGATTTAGATGGCAAAATATTGATTTATCCCATTCCTAATGAATTTAATGTGATCACATGGTCAAGATGGTCTCTGTCTCTCCACTAAGAAGTTACTATTTTCTCTTTGTAATTAATATGTACTTATAGAGAGATTCTTTGAGATTATGTCAATGTCCTGTTTGTCATCAAACTCACCCATTCACTTTAGTTTTAATGATTTTTCCCTAAAATAATTCTGTGGTGGCTGCCAAATGACCATTTTCTAGTCAACTACATTTATTAGTTGACATTCCAATGTGAAGATGACCTTGCCCTTCTCTCTTATTTATTTGATTATTTATTTATATGAGCATGGACTCATGGATTCTTTATTCCTTAAGTTATGATGTACTGTTATCATTACTTACTTTGCTATACAACTTATTGCAGATTTGGCCAATGGGTGTTACTTGTTTTTTGTTTTTATAGTAGGTGAAATTACATAAAAGTTGACAATAAAGAGAAAAATAATGATGTTCTTAGCAATGATGAAGTTCTGGGGTGATGATGGGGTGATCCAAAGCCAACAGCCAAGAAATAATTCTTGAAGATATCTTTGGTGTAAAAAAGATGACTTTATTGAAGCATGGGGACATGACCCAGGGGCAGGAAGCTGCATGGGGTCATGACGGGTAACTCATTATATACCCTCAGGTTGGTAAGGAGTCTGGGATAGAGTAAGTCTCTAAGGAATTTTGGAAGCAAGTTTTCTAGAACCTTGAAGGGCTAGCTGTTGCTAGAGAAATACCATTTATTACCATTTAATACAACCTCAGTCATGAGACCCTTCAGATGTATATCATGGGGCCATAAGCTTGGAGTGTGATTGCCAGCATGTATCTTAGGGCAGTTGAGATAAAGGAAGTAGACTATAGGATTCTCAAGGTTGGGATAATGTTAGGCTAAGATTCTCTTTTGCCTGTAGCAAGGTGTCATCATCCTGGCAGCTGAGCTCCTGGAGGGGGTCACTCTGCCAGTTTCAAGGATTTGTCAATGGGAATTTAGGGCAGTAAGGGAATTTAATTTTTCATTTGCCTTAGTTTCCCACATTACCATGGCAAGCCGTTAAAGCCCTTTCCTTTGGTCTTGGGTAGCCAGGAGTGTCCAAGGAATATCACACATATTCCACCAGGGGGGTGGGAGGCGGTGTACCAGCCTGTGTTTTGCCCTCAGCTTGCCCCACACTCCCTTATCAGCAATATATTTTCAAAATGTATAAAGCAAAACCTAACTAGGAACTCAAACAATGCAAAGCTATTGGGGTTCCTTTTTTTTTAACATGTATTTATTGTTGAGAGAGAGAGACAGACAGAGAGAGAGACAGAGCATGAGTGGGGGAAGAGCAAAGAGAGAGGAAGACACAGAATCCCAAGCAGGGTCCAGGCTCTGAGCTGTCAGCACAGAGCCTGATGTGGGGCTCGAACCCAGGAGCTGAGCTGTGAGATCATGACCTGAAGCGAAGTCAGATGCTCAACCAACTGACCCACCCAGATGCCCCGTTTTTTTTTTTTGTTTTTTGTTTTGTAATTCTCTGAATCTGATGGATGAAGCACACCAAGAGGACTGTTATTAAGGGTTTGGATGTGAATGACAAAGCTAAGAAGATTCAATCTAATACATATAAAATACTGCACCGGAACAATAGAAAATGCACATTATTTTTGAGAATCCTAAAACACTTTTTAAAACTTTTTATTTGGAAATAATTTTAAATATACAGAAGTTAAATATGAAAAAATAGAAATATTTCAAAGAACATGTATATAGCCTTTACTCAGATTCACCTACTATTTATATTTTACCCATTTCTTTGATCATTTTCTGTGTATAGGTGTGTGTAAATTTTTTCCTAAATCATTTGAAGGTAATTACACACATTGTGGTCATTAACCCTTAAATACCTCAATATGTATTGCCTAAACTTAGGAATATTCTACATATTACTACCATACAGTTACCAACTTTATAAATTCTTATATTGATACTCTAATCAACTGTCTATATTCAAATTTTGTCAGTTGACCTAATAATATCCTTTATAACATTTTTTCCCCTAAGAGTATCCAGTTTAGGGGTAGTTATTGTACTTAGTTATTATTTTTAGCCTATAATGAAATACTTCTAAAAATTGACCAAATTCGTTCATAGTGTGGTAGAATTCAACTACAAGGGAAAAAAAAAAGATAATTTCATACATATTTTTAGACAAAAAAAATACATACATAATGATTTGAAAAGAAAATCAGGGACACCTGGGTGTCTCAGTCAGTTAAGCATCTGACTCCAGCTCAGGTCATGATCTTGCAGCTCCTGAGTTCAAGCCCCACATGGGACTCTGTGCTGACAGCTCAGAGCCTGAAGCCTACTTTGGATTCTGTGCCTCCCTCTCTCTGTGTCCCTCCCCTGCTTGTGCTCTGTCTCTCTCTCAAAAATGAATAAACATTAAATAAATAAATAAATAAATAAATAAATAAATAACATCAAATTCTATACTATATTCAATCTACATTATTTGCAGATTCCATAGTTATGAATCCACCTACTTGTCAAAATCTATTTGTAATCCCAAAATCAATACTCAAAGTGCTTTCATGATCATTCACAGAAATGCACAGAGTTGCAAAAAATTTGAGTTGTATGTCTCACAGGTTCTCAGGTGAAGTTAAGCATGGCAATATTCTGCCTTCTGCTTTAGCTCTTTTGCAGTAAACCAATATACTTTTTGTCATCTTAGTGTCACATTTTTCACATTTCTGTAATCTTTGTTGGTGATTTTGATGCTTAAAATGATCCCCAAGCCTAGTGCTAAAGTACTATCTAGCTCTGTTGGCACAAAAGATTGTGATGTGCCATACAAGAAAAATTGGTATGCTAGATAATCTTTATTTGGCCATGTATTCAGCACTAATGAATCAATAATATATATTAAATAAGGTGTCTTTAGACAAAAATACATATAAAACAAGATTATATATTGATGGGTTGACTAAAATGTGTCCAGAGTCCTGCAGGAACCTAACTGTAGTTCCTCTAGGAATGATTCAATATTCACTTATTCAGTGTCTATACCAACTATGTAGGCCATAACTACCATGAATAATGAGAACTGACTGTATGTATAATATAAATATGGTGTGTGTATGTATAAAACAATGTATCAGATTCGGGTAAAGTATCATCAATGCAAGGATGGTCAACATAAAACTATCAATATAGTTTACCATGTTAGATTTAAAAATGAAGAAGTCAATATAATCTTTTCAATAGTTTGAGATGAAAGCACTCAGTAAAACTCAATATTCATTCACGATAAAAGCTCAGCAAAGTAGGAATAGAAGGCAATATCAATGGTTTTGTAAATCATATACAAGAATAAGAGTCTGAAATAATCCTGGAAACTAAAATGTGGGCTACTATAGAGTCATATAAATAAGCATAGTATGATATAGGGACCAATAAATATATAAAATATATAAAAGACCAATCATATATGAGGCCTTTATATGCTAAAGAGATATCAATACAATAACAAGAAAAATAGTGGACGTGTCAACAAACGATCCTGCGTCAACTGGATTGCCAAATGGGAAACATTAAAATATTTTCCTTTCATATCAGCGGGAGGATAAAAACTCCAAAAGAATTATGGCCTTAATTGTAAAAGTAATTAATAATTTCAGAAGAAAACATAGGAGAATATGTTTATATCTTTGGAGTAATAAAGAATTTCTTAACAACAAAATACAGTTTTAAAAAACAGAGAGGGCACCTGTGTGGCTCAGCCAGTTAAGCGTCCAACTTCAGCTCAGGTCATGATCTAGTGGTTTGTAAGTTCGAGCCCCGTGTCCAACTCTGTTCTGACAGCTCAGAGCCTGGAGCCTGCCTGAGATTCTGTGCCTCCCTCCCTCTCTGCCCCTGTCCTGCTTGTGCTCAGTCTCTCTCTCTCTCTCTCTCTCTCTCTCTCTCTCTCTCTCTCTGTCTCTCAAAAATAAAATAAACATTAAAAAAAATGGGGGTGCTTGGTGGCTCAGTTGGTTAAGTGTCTGATCTCAGTTCAGGTCATGATCTCAGTTTGTGAGTTTGAGCCCTGCGTCGGGCTCTATGCTGACAGCTCAGAGTCTGGAGCCTGTTTTGGATTCTGTGTCTCCCTCTCTCTCTGTCTCTCTCTTGCTTGCGTGCTCTCTTTCTCTCAAAAGTAAATAAATAAACATTTAAAAAGTTAAAAGCAAAACAAAACAAAAAACCAAAGATCATAAGGAACCAGGGTGGCTCAGTTGGTTAAGCGTCCAAATCTTGATTTTGACTCAGGTCATGATCTCAAGGTTCCTGAGTTCAAGTGCTGTGTCAGGTGCTGACAGTGTGGAGCCTGCTTGGGATTCTCTCCCTTTGTCACGTTCTGCCCTGTCTCCCACTCTCTCTCTCTCTCAATCAGTCAATCGATCAATAAATAAAATAAAAAACAGAGATAGATCATAAAGAAAAAAATGTATAAATTTTGGTACATCAAGATTGAAACTTCCAAACAAAATTAATGTCATAAGCCCTGTTTTAAGATAAGCCATAAAGCATTAGTATTCAAAATATAATAAGAACAAATCAATGAAAACAAAAAAGACACAATCACATTATAAGTTCTGTACTTTTTTTAAGACAAACATATAGAACGATCTTCAACCTTGTTGGTAATCCAGGATGTGCAAAATGAAACATACAGAGATATTTTTTATCTATCAGATTGACAAAAATTAAAAAGTCTTATAATAAATGTTTACAAGGATGGGAAGAACAGGAAACTTACAAAGTGCTAGGACCTGTTTTTGAAATTACTGTAGTAATAATTTTTAAATTGATATTAGGATGCCCGATGACCTAGGAATTTCACTTTTGTACTATCTCTAGCACATGCATACTAGGAGACTTAAATATGCTCTATTATTCGTAACAAGGAAAACAATTTTAAAGCAACTTATTTTCTATCAGTTGGAAGATGGATATATAGATTGTGCATATTTATAGAGTAGACTAGTATACTACTAGTATTGTTTCATTCATTTCAATGAAACAATCTATGTGCTATCAGTAGATTTCAAAAGATAATGCTGAGTAAGAGATGCAGGTTGCAGAATCATATACATAGTATGATACAATTATATAATTTTTAAAATATTTATTTATTTTTGAGAGACCACAAGTGGGGGAGTGGCAGAGAGGGGACAGCGGATCCGAAGCAGGGTCTGTGCTGACAAGCTGACAGCAGTGAGCCCAATGTGGGGCCCGAACCATGGGATCATCACCTGAGCTGAAGTCAGAAGCTCGGCCAACTGGGCCACCCAGGTTTCCCAACAATTATATAATTTTTAAATCATAAACTATATATCTACAGAAAGTGTAAAAACATGGATTGACTCTACATCAGATTTGTGATGAGGAAATGTGGGGGAAAATAAAGTAGAACTCAACTATCTCTGTAAAAACCCATTTCTTTCATTAAAATTTTTGGAGACAAATGACAAAAGGTTGGCATTGGTTAATTCTGAGTAATGGATACAAAGACAGGGACCAAAAGGAACCATACAGAGATATGGTTCTCTGTAGTTGTGAGAAATAATCCCACTGCCCCAATCAAAAGAGGGACATGCAGACTCAGAGCACAGTGAAGTGAGGCTCTAATCAACGTTCTTGCAAGAGCCTGTGCCTCATGGACTAGCACACGGGGCAGTCACAGCAGGCAATTTATCTCCTAGCATTAAGTCCCTCCCCTGATTCCTCATTGACTGAGTACTACGGGACGTTACAGCCTTACCTGGAAGTCTCCTATGCTCATGTAAGGCAACAAGTAGTCTGAATGGAACAAATGTACATTCTTTGAGGTGATGTAGAGACTTCAGTTCCTTGGTACATACTCATTGTAAAGCCTGTGGAAAATAAGCCCACGAAATGGAGAGGGGAAGAAGAACCAGGAAGTGAAGTGTCTAAGGGTTTAGGACTCCACTGTGTGTGTGTGTGGGGGGGGAGTGGGCGGTTATAATATTTCCAATAGGTTGTAAACCTATTGTTAAATAGACAGCACAGCTTTTATTTGGTATTTCTGAAAATGAATTATCTCCCTTTCTTCTCACAGTACTTATATCCATTTTTTAAAAAATTAATAAAAGAATGAAAACCAAAGCCATAAGTGTTTAGTTGAAGTTAGACCAAATTAACATGTACCATCATCAAACTCCAAGTAAAGTCCTTAACGGTATCCAGGTGTAGTCAGTTAAGCGTCCGACTCAGGTCGCTCCCGTTCAGGTCATGATCTCAGAGCTGGTGAGTTTGAGCCTCGTGTCAGGCTCTGTGCTGACAGCTCAGAGCCTGGAGCCTGCTTTGGATTCTGTGTCTCCCTTTCTCCCTACCACTCCCCCACTTGTGCTCTGTCTCTCTCTCTCTGTCTCAAAAATAAATAAATATTTAAGAAAAAAATGTCCTTAACAGTATCCAGAAGTATCCCTCATTCCTGTTCATTCGAGGCTATAAAAAGCTCTTGCCGGCACACCTGGGTGGCTCAGTCCATTGAGCACTCTTGATTTCAGATCAGGTCAAGACCTCATGGTTGTGATGTGAAACCCTGCATCAGGCTCTGCACTGCGCATGGAGCCTGGTGGGTACTCTCTGTCTACCTCTCTCTCTGACCCTCCCCCATTCACATTCATGTTCTCTCTCTCTCTCAAAATAAATAAACTTTAAAAAAAAATCTCTTGCCTTGTGCAGCTCTTGTGGCTCCTTTCTATCTGCTAGATTAGATGCAGTCCAATTCATGAAACGCTGAATAAAAGCCTACTGTATCAGTACATTGTCTGTGGGAAAGTTTCTTTTAATACTTAATAACTTCATATTTTTAATGGCCTATCCACCTGACAAACCATAAAGTA
The DNA here is from genome assembly GCF_018350195.1 of Panthera tigris. NCBI lineage: Eukaryota > Metazoa > Chordata > Mammalia > Carnivora > Felidae > Panthera > Panthera tigris. Next base: position 151,793,868 of record NC_056661.1, read on the forward strand.
GTACTCGAAAACAGCTCAGTGAAGTTGTTAGTAATATGAAACATGCTAATGATTCATAATATGCCGTGAAATAAAGCAAAAATAAAAAGTGAATATTTAGTGAGTTCTAATTTAGTAAAAGTACAAGTGTAAAGATAAGAAATTGGAAAGAAATATAATCCAACCAAGGGTTATGTATCTTGTCTCTGGGTGTTGTGATTCTAAAACAGATTTTTTTTCCCCTTGGGATTTCTGTTTTCCCTTTTTTTTCCAGTATCTTAGCATTTGCAAACATGTTATCTGTATTAAAAATGGTTTTTCATAAAAGCTTTCAAAATAAGGATTTTTTGAAGTTTGTTTTCTGTTTTCTTTCATGACTAATGTTGAAATACCATTTTGTCCTTACTGCTACATGTAAATGATTTAAGAATTTAGACCAAGTCGTATATAATATTTTGGATCAGTCTTCACCTGTGATTTGGAAAATGTAAAGCTTTCAAAATAGAAATCCATTCCAGAAAGAATGACAGAATATCAGCCATTGCAAATATCGGTCTAAGCTTGGGACCTTGAACCTGTTTACTGGTTCAAGGTAGGGAGAGCCAGAGCCCAACAGTAATCCTACCATTCACTTGCTATGAGTAATGACCATCTGCTGGGGACTGGGGAGGACCCAGCTCAGTCAATTAGACTGCCTTGGTTTGCATGATAAAAGAAGGTCACAGAAAGTCAATACAATTGAGAGCAACTCCCCAGGTGGCAGAAGAGATCTGCCAGCAACTGGCAGAAATGGCTTGCATTTTAGGACTGCAGCTCTGTAAGGAATTCTCTCTTCAGAGACTGCACTTCTCCAAAAGGATGCTACTTACAAAATAAAAGTGAAATTCAAAAACAACATCTTTTTAGCTGGGCTTAGGTTTTTTTGTTTTTTGTTTTCCCTTCCGTTATTGCATGGGGGATAAGAGGGAAAGAAATATAGAAGATGTTTTTTTCTTTGTGGATCTCAGGTGCAAAGTTTATCATACTCTTCAGTTCATAATTCTGCTGTTACCATAGATCCATGAGTAGCCTTCTTCCATTTAATTGTGAAAATATTTTCTCCTTTTGGCCCACACTCAACTCCCTTAGCCCTTCTCCTCCTTCCTAGTCTAATGTGTCGGGTATATGCTCTTAATTACAAGTGTTTCATGAATGAATCGTGAACCAAGACCTCCACTTCCTCACATGTTATTCTCCTATAACAATTTTCTGAGAATTTTTATAAATGAAGGATATTCTGCTGCTTGGAAAGGTAAATGAAAGGATATTCTGCTGCTTGCTATTCATCTAAAAGTGTGTCTGAATTACAGCATTACTAAGACCCTGGGAAGGAAGTCAGGGTGGGAAAGCTCTGCTTACTCTAAGAAACAGCTGGCTTTTTGTAGAGCCTGCCAGCAGCATGGTCAGTCAGGCAAGAGCAAACGCAAGCATATCATTCATTCATTCAACAAATATTTATTGAGTGGTCTCTTTGTCTAACTGAGACAGGGCCTTCAAAGCCAATCACAAATCATAGTCACAGTTTTTGGTCTGCCACTTACTAGCTGCGTGCATTGGTGCAGATCAACCTAGATTTTCTATATTTTAAATCTCTTCATTGTAAAGAGAGAAAGATAAACCCAACCCTGCCTCCTTTGTAAGATTGTTTTCAGGAGAAAATAGATGCATATCAAAGAGTACCAGAGTATGCCACCCCAAAATGTGCTTCTTTGTCATAAGGATTATTTTGAGTTAAATATTTTGAGGAAAAAAAAAAAAAAGCAGACACTGGAGAAGCTCTGAAAACAGAGAAGTTACCTTTTGTAGGGGGAGTTTATATTTGTAAAGGAAATCTCCATTTATAAAGGGAATCTCCATTTGTAAAGGTGTCTTTCTCTGGGTACCAGGAAGAAAGGTATTAGCAGAAATAAGTTTTTCACCTTTGAGACTTAGCTACCTGACAGGGCATACTTCCTTTACCATACATTTTCTTCTCTCACCTTCCTGTGAATTTCCTCCCCCCCCCCCCCCACCTACAAGCCCCAAACTTATATCCCTTTTCTTAGTTCAGGATGGTATGTATATAAGTCTCCATCACCTGGCCACCTTTGGTGGTGGCTTATCTTTGTGGAGCTCCAGTGTGTATGTATATGATTAAAATTGAGTTTTTGGGATGCCTGGGTGGCTCAGTTGGCTGAGCACCCAACTCTTGATTTTGGCCTGGGTCATGATCTCACAGTTTCTTGAGTTTGAGCCCCACCACATCAGGCTCTGTGCTGACAGTGGGAAGACTGCTTGAGATTCTCCCTTTCTCTCTGCCTCGTCCCCCACTCACACTTTTCTCTGTCTCCCTCAGAATAAATAAGTAAATTTAATAAAAATTTTTAATTGGTTTTTTATCCTGTTTAATCTGTCCTGTTTAATGTCAGTTTAATTCTTAGAGTAATCACAGAACTGAAAGAGGACTTTCACTGCCATCATTTCGACCCCAGACTTTTTTTTTAATTTTTTTTAACGTTTATTTATTTTTGAGACAGAGAGAGACAGAGCATGAACGGGGGAGGGGCAGAGAGAGAGGGAATCACAGAATCTGAAGCAGGCTCCAGGCTCTGAGCCATCAGCCCAGAGCCCCACGCGGGGCTCGAACTCCTGGACCGTGAGATCGTGACCTGAGCTGAAGTCGGACGCCCAACCGAATGAGCCATCCAGGCACCCCTTGACCCCAGACTTTCTAGTTGTGGTCTTCTTTCCAGCTCCTCTCTTGGACTAGGCAGAAGACCCTGAGGGCAAAGCACCCCTCCCCCAACCACAGCAACTGAAACTACCCCCTAAAGCCTAAGGATTTCCCTGAGCCGGCAAGACCCTGCCCATGATCGACTCAAAGACCATGATCTATTTGACTTTCACTGCCCACCTGCATGAACACACTCACCTTTGCTATATTTTTTCTTATATGTCTTTTTTTTTTTTTAACGTTTTTATTTATTTTTGAGACAGAGAGAGACAGAGCATGAACGGGGGAGGGTCAGAGAGAGAGGGAGACACAGAATCGGAAACAGGCTCCAGGCTCTGAGCTGTCAGCACAGAGCCCGACACGGGGCTTGAACTCACAGACCGCGAGATCATGACCTGAGCCGAAGTCGGCCGCTTAACCAATTGAGCCACCCAGGCGCCCCTTTCTTATATAAGTCTTGACGTATTTTCAGTACTTTGGAAATAGTCTTTGAAACACTAGTCTGTTGTCTTCTCATTGTTGGCCTCCCTGAAATAAATTCCTTGATTCACCACCCATCATTTCTCTGCCTTTGGATTTTGTCAGTGGCAGTGGCTGAACCTGGTCTGTTTGGGATCTCCAGAGGCAGGTGCTTGTTCACCCCTGTGCCCTAGCTACAGAACCTGAAAGGGTAGATGGAAATATTGTTCCTCCCCAACTTCATAGGAAATCACACTGAAAATGTAAAACATTATAAAGCCAAATGAAGGGTAGCAGAATATGTCACCCCAAAATATGCCTCTTAGGCATATGGATTTTTTGAACTGATTATTTTTGAGAAAAGGCAGACAGAGGAGAATCAAAAAATAGTAAAATTTACCCAAAAGGTAATATAAAGGAAATCTCTCCTTGTACATGTCTCTCTGTACCAAGAAGAGAAGGATGATTCTAAATCACAAGAGAATCTTGTCAATGGAGGAGGCACCCACTTAAATCTGCACAACAAACCTTAGTCTTTTTTCACTGTGCTTTCCTGGAAATTTCTCATAACTAGATTGCCCCCCCCCCCCAACATCTTCCTTTTGTCTTCAGCTGAAGATGGTATTTAAGGAGGTGGCTTGGCCAATTGTGGGAACTCTTAATCAGTTTTCCTAGCTATTTCCCATGTATATGTGAAGTACAGTAAAACCTTGGATTGTGATTAATTTGTTCTGTGAGTGTTCTGCAAGACAAAGAAATATTTCTAATAAATTTTAACTTAATAAGCAAGCAATTGTCTTGAAATACGAGTAGTACATGTGATGCCGAACATCACATGATCACAAATGAAAGAATGGTTCTCTTTCTTTCTCTTTCTTTCTCTCTCTCTCTCTCCCTCTCTCACTCTCTCTCTCTCTGCAGGATTGTGGGTGATCATCTCCTATGCTCAGATGCTTGGTCTTAGGCCACGGTGTTTGGCAGAAATCAGTGATTTTTCAGAACATTGGAAGGTGTCCAGAACTGGCACTTGTGTATTTTTTGTCACTTCAAAGCACCTATGGATAGTCCTTTGCTTTTCCATACAAGAGAAAGCTTAAAATGCTTTGTTTGCTTCATTGTATGTCAGGCTGCCTACAGATAGAGACCTCTTCTTCTGCTGCCTTATTGCCAGTTACATTAAATACAGTATATGATAAGAGTTTATTAATACTATACTGTAGTCAACATTGATACGAGCATATACAATGAAGTAAAATAAAGCAAAAGGTTTGTAGAAAAGGTTGAAAAGAAAGGTGGTAAGAAGAAGGAGATGATTACAGTGGAAGTTAAGAAGGAAATTATCGAGAAGTATGAATGAGGTACACAAGTAGTGGAAATTGCAAGATTTTATAAGAAGTCTACATCTGCCTATCATCTGCAGTCTCGTCTGCAGAAGAGGAGAGGAAAATGCAGAGGGATCCCTCACTTCAAATGAGATTAGGGAGATGTGTAAAATGTGGGAAACAGTGCAAAATTTTGTACAAAACACCACCTGAATAAGACTGTAGCAATGCGAGCTATGAATCTGTTTAATGAAAATGCAATGACACATTTCTGCAAAATCCTCAAAAGGAGGCAAAAACAAGGGTCATTGGATAGGTTCCTTGCTAAAGTTGCAGGAAAAGAAAAAGATTCCATCGAGCCAATAGGTAGCAGTGATTCTGTTAGTGATAGTGAACATCCTCCTTCATAGTAACCCTCCTCTCTCTTGTTTCCCTCACACTGGCCACGAAGGTTTTCAAAGGCAAGTGCAGGTTAATTTGTTTATTTTTCTTTATGTTTTGTATTTTCCTTATGATTTTGTATTATATTACAGTGTTGTAATCATTTTTACATTAATATTTGTGGGTTGTGGAACAAATCATCTGAGTTTCCATTATTTCTTATGGGAAAATACACTTTGATACACAAGTGCTTTGGATTATAAGCATGTTTCTGGGATGAATTATGCTTGCAAACCAAGGTTTTACTGTATATATGTTACTAAGTGTGTTTGTTTTTCTCCTGCTAATCCATCCTTTAGTACAGGATGGGAAGATCTCAGTCAAAAATAATGAAGAGTACAGAAGAAATTATTTTTCCTCTCCTACACAACTATCACTATTTTTATTTTGTTGGTTTTGCCAAAAGAGATAAAGAGTTAAGGCAGAGGCCAATGCCAGCCGGCTAAGAAGAAAGAGCAGGAAGGATCTTAGTCATTTCTGTGCCAGCCAGCTGTGGCCATGCTTAAGAAAGCTGATAATAAAACACTTAGAAAGAACTGAAGAACCTGAAGAGATGGTCACAATCTTGGCTTTGGCCACTGATAGAAAAATTATGACTGAACATGAAATGCAACTAGAGGGCAATGAGCAGCAGACAATCCAAAATTTTCTCTCAGCCCCAACTTCAATATATTCTATTCCTAGATTTGGGGAAAAGAAACAGGATACCTAATGAATAATGACACCTGTTCCATCAGCCTATGGTTAAGAACCCTTATTACTCTGGTTAGTGTCAGCAAACATCCACAGGAGCAGGGAAAAATTGTGAAGTGGGAATGGGGGATAGATTAAGGCCCCTGAAGAAAAAATATACCATAAATGTGCGAAAATGTTACATTTTCTCCAAAGGAAGGAGGAGAAAAAATGAGTAGGGTTTATAAGCATTTATTCCTTGTTATGAAAGATATTCAAGCAAAAATAAAAATAGAAAACATTGTTTCTCTGATTTATTTCTAAACAGGTAGCATTTTCCCCCATATTAAACATTTCCCCCCATATTAAAAAAAAAGAAAGAGTAAAAATGAAAATAAAAAGGCTCATTGCAACCTTGAAAACATTATGCTGATTGAAATAAGCCAGACAGCAAAGGACATACAATATTTATTGTATGATTCCACTTATGTGAAATTGCTAGAACAGGGAAATTCACAAAGATAGAAAGTAGATTAGAGGTTACCAGGGGCTGAAGGGAAGGAGAGTAGGGAGTTCTTGCTTAATGGATGCAGAGTTTCTGTTTGCGCTGATGAAAAAGTTTTGGAAATAGATGGTGGTGGTGGTTGCACAACATTGAGAATGTAATTAATGCCACTAAATTGTACACTTAAAATGGTTACAGGGGGTATGTTATATATATTTTACCACAATAAAAAAGAATTGGGAGGATAGCCTTGTTGCACTAATTTATCTTGAAATGGATAGTAGACAAAATAACAGATCATAAGAGTGTTTAGAATCCCAGAATTACAGCTACAGGTGATATCTTTAAAGGGTATTGGTATCAAGCTGACACAGCCCATGGAACTGTCATTCACTCTTGGGGCTCCTGGGTGGCTCAGTTGGTTAAGCATCCAACTTCAGCTCAGGTCATGATCTCATGGTTCATGGATTTGAGCCCCGCATCAGGCTCTGTGCTGACAGCTCAGAGCTTGGAGTCTACTACAGATTCTGTGTCTCCCTCTCTCTCTGCCCCTCCTCTGCCCCTCCTTGCTCTCTCTCTCTCTCCCAAAAATAAATAAATGTAAAAAAATTTTTTTTGAAAAAAGAAAAAAAAAAGAACCGTCATTCTCTAGTTTAGAGACATTTCTGTCTAAAAGACCAGCAGGACATTCTGAAAACCTTGAGGAGGAGAGCCTTGACTTACGGATCTTTTATCTTGATAATAACAGGATATAATCTGCCATCCAGTTGACACTTAAATGTCTGTTGAATGGGTTATCTAGAAAAAAAAAAGCTCTCTCATGCACTGATTCAAAAATATTGATTGTGCCTCTTATGTACCTCACTGTGGGCTAGGTGCTGGGATTCCAAGGCAAGCAAGACTCTCTGCCTACCCTCCTAGTTCTCAGTCCACAGGGAAGGCTGGGTATTAGAAGGACTGAGGCAGATGCAGAGTGTGTGAGTAACTATGGGGAAGTCTTAGCTGGGTGGGGGCAATGGGGCACCGGGTGTCTTGCAAGAGAACAGAATAGAGAAGTAATGAAGGGCAAGAGCTCAGTGTAGAGGGTGTGAATTTTATCCAAAGAGAAATGAAAAGGTGTTAAAGGGCTTCAATTCAAGGAGTAAAGCAAGTAGATTTATACTCTGGGAACCTTCTCTGTATGTACCAAAATACCAGCAAAATGTATCAAAAATTTTACCCAGGAGATTTCACTCAACTTTTACTTAAAAAAAATTTGTCTATTCTGTTTGAATTTGTCACAATAGGTACATGGCATTTTTACAAGCAGAACAGTCAGGCTAATTTACTTCATTAAGAAGAAATAGAAGGAAGAGAAAGGAGAAGAGGTGATGGAGGAAGAGGAAGAAAGCACGGAAAGACCGCTGGCTGCAGTGTGAGGTGATTCAGGAAGTCTTTTAAAACCTCTATCAGACTGTGTTATTTTTAAGCCTAAGAGGAAGTCTGAGTAAGAGGAAGTTTGGGGTGGAGGAAGTGGGAAATTGGTAAATTCTGGTTTGAGCACATTGAGTTTGAAATGTTCGACAACACTCTTTGAGGAAATTGAACAATCCCATGGAGGGGTTCAGAATGAGCTACACCAAAATGTGCCACTTTGGCATGTGGATGACTTTGAGTTGAAGTCAATCAAGGCCCAAGAGAATTAGAAAGAGCTTTACCTCCCCCTTAACTGCTTAAAAGAATTTAGATAAACGGCCTCGTCCAGGAAGAGAGCTATTACCAGAGATAACTACAAAGAATATGGGGCTGGTGTGGAAAGCTGGGGGAAGCTCAGCAGGCCTGGAGACCAAACTCTTGTCTGTGTCCCATTGTCTGTACATGGCATGGCAAGCATTTGTTTATCAAACATTTGTTCTTCCCATCTTCCTGTGAGCTGTCTTCCTCCCCTTTGGAGCCACAGACTCCTACCCCTTTCTCCTTAGCTCAGAATGGCTGGTCGGTAAGCCTCAATTGCCTAACTGCCTATGGATCTTATCTTCTTAGGCAGCTCCCATATATACATAATTAAATTTGTTTTTCTCCTATCAATCTGTCTTATGTCAACTTAATGTATACATCAGCCAAAAGAACCAGAACCTGAAAGAATAGAGAAAAAAAATTTCCTCCTCAACACCTACCAACAAACAGCTCTCTATACTGTTAAAGAACATAATTCTACTGACTAAATTTTAAAGATTGTATTGGCTTTATTCAGCATTCATGAGTTGAATAGCTTTCAACCTAGCAAATAGAAAGGGGCTCTGGAGAGCTAAACACAGAGATTTTTACAGATCAAAGTGAACAGGAACAAGGAAATTGCACTGGGAGTTTGCTGATTGACTAAAGCAGAGTTACTCCCCTCATATGAAGCCAAGGGAAGGCTTGGAGCCTGGTCAGGTAACTTGTGTGGAGCAGGCACACGCTGATTGGTTGATCTGGGCCTTCCATTTCCGGGAAAGCCAGTATAGAAACTTAGTTAAGTTTTGGTTTGCTGACATGGGGCTTAGCATGAGTGACTCCACCTGGACCCAATCTTTTTACTTTAACAGTATCAAGATACAAGAGACAGAGAAGCAATTTATTACTGAGTAAGCATGATCAGAATTATGCACATAGAAGGTAACATGAAAATGAGTATAATTTTCATGACTATAGTCTAGTTTGAAAATTACATAATTTTATACAGCACAGAAGAAGAAAGAACAATGAAAAAGTCTCTTACCTCCTTAGGAGATAAATGGATGTACCTGTGATTGTCTCCTTTTCCCTCCTGAGAGTTTTCTGAATCAATTTTGGAGGTAGGTTTTCACAGCTCCAAGTATCACAAGGCCCTGATCTTGCATTATAAATCCCAAAGATAAGGGCCTCTCATGAAGCTTATTATGCTTTCAAGGAGACACTCCAAAGATAGGAGAGTGGGGTGGAAGCTGCATCCCTCCAGAAAAAAAAAAAAGGAAAAAAGAAAAAAGAAAAAAAGAATTAACCCTTACAATGAATACAAGTGGAAATTTCCATAAGGTGTTGGATATGTAGGACCAGAACACTGGAAATAAAGTTGGGGCTCATCCTGATCTGATGCTATTCAAATGTTAGAAACATACCAGTAGAATTTCCCCCTCTGCACTTCTATTTTTAACATGATTTAAGAGTCACCAGAAAACATCTTTCATTATGTTCCCTCCTGTGTGAGTTTTCAAGACTGCACTTATAATTGTTCCATTGTTTTTAAGTATGCAAAATATTTGCTTTGCTTTTTTGTTTTCTTTAATAGAATCATTCAGAACCGTTCTCCAGGATGGAAGGGAAACCTCTCTTCTTCTCTTGGATGGATTATACAAATTGCTAGAATCTTCCCTGCCCTTCGTTTCACTTCCCTGCCCTTACGGAAAAGGAAGTGTATTTTTCATGCTAAAGATTTAGGCTCTTCCTGAGAGCTATTAAGAAAGAAAAAATGTGCAAGGAACTTTTATCTTGAGAACAAAGAATGAGTGGGCAGCACCCTACAGGACTCACAGGTGATGAGGGGGATAGAGAGAAGTGGATGAAGAAGAAGGGAAAAGAGAGTTAGTGGAGTGATCATGGAGCATGCCAAGAGAAATATCACTACAAGGATACACGTTACCAGCTTTACCCAGAAGTAGCGTTGAGTCTTCCATTGGGGAAGAAACTTCTTGCTGTCAACATCTATACCTCCAGAACTAGTCACCAACTGGAGCATCCCTACTAGGACAGAAAAGCTTTGCCTCTTGTACTCTTGGAGACTTTTTAGGGTTCCCATAAGCCCAATAGAAGTCTGGCCAGTAGAATGTTGAGGAAGTGTTCCTACATGCAGAATGGGCAGTAGGGGATACAGATGGACTCAACTAACTCCTTGAGATCTGTGGTAAACTGAATAATGCACCCTCCCCCCAAATATTTCCACATACTAATCCCCAGAACCTGTGAACATTATCTTACAACAAAAAAAGGACTTAGCAGATGTGATTGAGTTCAAGATCTTGAGTTAGGAAGATTATCCTGAATTATCAGTGTAGGTCCAACATAATCAAAGTTATCATTCTAAGAAGGAAGCAGGAGAGTCAGAGTCAGAGAGAAAGTGACATGATGGTAGAACAGAGCTTGCCGTGGAGAGGAAAGGGCCACAAGTCAAAGAATATAGGTAGTCACTAGAAGCTGGCAAAGGCAAGGAAAGAGATTCTCCCTTTAGAGGCTCCAACAGCTCTGCCAACACCTTGACTTTAGGTTGGTGAAACTGATTTTGAACCTCTGACTTCCAGAATGTAAGAAAATAAGTTCTGTTGTTTTAAGCCACTAAGTTAGTGGTAATTTGTTACAGCAGCAACAAGGAAACTAATACAAGATCCTTCTTCCCTCTTTAAGACTGTAGTTAGGAAATTTCTTTTACAGTTTACTCATTATTTATTTACAATTTACATTGAAAGCTTCTTCATATTAGTGTCAAAATATAATGCTCAAAATGTGATAAACACATCACAGAAACTTTGGGGGGTGATGAATACATTCATTATCTTTTTTTTTTTAAGTTTATTTATTTTAAGAGAGAGAGAGAGAGAGCATAGACAGGGTAGGGGCAGAGAGAGAGGGGGAGAGAGAATCCCAAGTGGACTCCATGCTGTCAATGTAGAGCCCAATGCAGGGCTCCATTCCACCAACCATGAGATGATGACCCGAGCCAAAGTCAATAGTGAGATTCTTTACTGACTAAGCCACCCAGGTGCCCCTACACTCATTATCTTGATTCTGGTGATGGTTTCATGGGTATACATATGGTCAAATCTTTCCAGATTATACAACTTAAACATATGGGGGTTTGTGTATGTTAATTAATCCCCAATAAAGCTATTAGATACACAAAGTTAATGTATATGGAGAAATGCACAAAAATGAAAGAGGAAGACATAAATTCAATGGTAACAAAGTAAATACTTTCCTTGGAGAAATAAACAAAATGACAATTCCACATTGTCTAGCAAAGCAATAATGTAATGTTTTATAGGACCTAAGAAAAGATCTTGTAGATAAAGCTGTATTATATTTCATTACTAAACTACTTGAAGAAGAATTACTGATCACAAGCAAAACGAAAAAAATGCAAGCATCAAAACTTGCCGAATTGCAGTATTTTGAAGATGACTGAATTCAGGACCATAGTATTAAAAAATGTTACATCACCACTGTCACACACATACAAAAAAAATTTTTTTAAAGTGGTGGGGGGACTGGGTGACTCAGTCAGTTAAGCATCTGACCCTTGATTTTGGCTCAGGTCATGATCTCACAGTTCATGGGTTTGAGCCCCACATCAGCATGGAGCCTGCTTGGGATTCTCTCTCACCTTCTCTCTCTGCCCCTCTCTCCATGCTCTCGCTCTTACTCTCTCTCAAAACAAATAAGTAACATTAGAAAAAACAAAATGTTACATCATCATTACCTGTGGAAAAACACAAACATTGATGTCTCTGAGCTGGAAAGTGTATTAGAAGAGTTATCCTGTGACTAGAAGGAGGATCTGGAAACTTCTTAACTCATTGCTTTCACTTATATTTCCCTTTTGTGATATATAATAAAAAGCTATGCCTAAAGAAATCTAAGATAGATCTTTGAAGAAATATGAATAAACATTTATGTATTAGAAAAAGATGCTATAAACACACTTTTATATAAATAATAAACCCATATCAATGTTTTAATCAATTCATTAATGAGGAAACCAGCTGGGTAACAATGCAGGTTCTGGGAGAATATGAGAAAGTGGATTAGTAAGTGAAAGAAGGAATTCTAAACACAAAATTGTCAAATTGGAAACAAAATTGATTAATGAACTACAAGGCAATGAACCCAAACCTGTAGGGTAATCTTTTCTGTGAACACAAAGAATAATATTTCACCTCATCAGTTTTCTATAAGTTAACCTATAATTTGATAGAATTATAAAAAGAGTTTCCAAGTCAACCTGCATTATATTCTAAGAGCCTGAGGACCCTTCAGTGGGTTTGTCATACATTAAAATATCATGCAAACAGCTTTCTGCCCAATTTCCAAGTTTTACATATTCCTGAACATTGGGGAGACATTGCAACCATACAAGTCACATGTTAACAAAATATTATCTTCAAACCATTGGCTTCTTGGAAGCTGTTGATAGAGGCTTATGTAGTGAGGTACTTGGTAAGAAGGAACTTTGTTTTCTGGCTAGAGAATGGTTATTTATTTTCCTTTTTTGACTAGTTAATTTCACCTAGCATAATGTCTTAAAAGTCTATACATGCTATAGCATATGTCAGAATTTCCCTTCTTTTCTTTTACGTTTATTTTTTTATTTTGAGACAGTGTGTGTGTGCATGAGCAAGGGAGCGGCAGGGAGAGAGGGAGAGAGAGAATCCCAAGCAGGCTCTGCACTGTCAGCATAGAGCCCATCAGAGAGGTTTGATCTCACAAACCATGAGATCATGACCTGAGTCAAAATCAAGACTTGGACACTTAACTGATTGAGCCACCCAGGCACCACCCTTCCCCCCCCCCCCTTTTCTTTGGATTTCCCTTTTTTTTAAGGCTGAATACTATTTTTGTTATATGTGTATTGCACATTTTGTTTACCCATTCATACGCCAAAGGTTACTTGGTTGCTTCCACTTTCTGGCTATTGTGAATAAGGCTGCTATTAACATGGATGTATAAATATTTAAGTTTTTACTTTCAAATCTTTTGGGTATATGGATTTCTGGATCAAATAATGGTACTTTAAAGATAAAATTTTACTAAGGAAGAAGGAAGTCCATTGGAGGTTTTTGAGCAAAGTGGTGACTTGGCCTGGATGTGTTTTAAAAGGGCCCTTCCGGATTTCTGCCAGTTGGACTCTGAAGACCAAAAGGGAAGCTGCAGGACCTATCCAAGAATTCCTTGAAGGAAAATAGTAGCTTACATAGAATGGGAGCCCAAGAAACATGAGAAATGTCGAATCTTGACTCACCTCTGAGGTGGAGCCAAATATATTTGCTAATGTATTTCCTGTAGTTACACAAATGTAAGGCAAATATCCCTGCTTTCTTCTTTGGTTAGTGATGTTAAGTGTTTAATAATGTAAAAGCCTATTTCCTTGGAGTGCACATGTTCCTGAGGCTTGCAGAAAAGAGGATCAAGATTCCAAAGGAAATATAACCACATGCACAAGCTAGGAGCTAAGGAATCATCTAGCCTACAGGTGACAACCTACAATAGGCTTAGCCAACTGAATTCTTAACTTCCTACTTTGCTGCTAACTCTTGGCCTTGGGATGGTCCTCCCTTTAATTATTTATTTTTTAAAACTAGTTCTCAGGGCTCATAAGGCCTTCTTGTCCTGAATACCCCACGCTGCACATCCGGGCAATCATCACATAATAGAGAGGTCCCAATCCAGACAAGAGGAGTTCCATTTTCTCTTTTTATTTACTGGTGCTGAACTTTAGAAGACTGTAGCCTCATCCCATATGAAGCCTAGAAACACTGTAATTGCATAACTTAGTAGCAAATATTATACCATTACCATGAGCATGACCAGGTCGTTTATATGTTAGATAAAGTTACTGTGATACCTGGGGGAGATTCCACACATATTCAGGAGGCAAATGTCAAAGTGCTACTACTTCTAGTCTTAGAAAATGACCTAACACAAGTTGCAATTATTCCCATAGTTTTTCCAGTTGTAAGTCCATTTTCATATGTATACTCACTTTAGGGTATTAAAAAGTCTAAATTACATGTTCAATCATATGTCCTATTCAAAGCCTCTCTCCTCTTTGGATTTTAGCTCTGTCTTAACACTATCTCTCCCTTCAATGATTCTCATCTCCTGGTATTCACACACATGTGCAATCCCCTACCACATAAAATACAGCTGACTTTTATAAGGATATTGTATAAATGATGACATATGACTTTCAAGGCTGGGTTGTAGAAGGTATTTTGGCTTCTGACATGTTCTCCCTTGATTTTCTTGCTCTGGGGATGCCAGCATTCATGAATTCTTTAAGAGGCTCTGCTCAGACCCTGACATGGGCAACATGCCGTCTGCCTATACTCTTATAATGTCACTCCCCCTCAGGAATTGCCCATAGTGGTGGGACTCACAGGGTCCCTTCACCTTAGCAGGCATCCCTCTGGGACAGGCTACTTATAAGATCACCAAGAATCCAGTTAGCGTTCTTTGATGTCCATTTAACCTAAGGAAAACAGATGTAAACTTGCAGTGCACGATGGTAGATATGTAGGCAGCTCCCCATTGCCTTCTGTTCTCCAGTAGAGAAAGAAGCACCAGTTTCTAGGTTCATGGATGCTCCCAGATTCCAGGGCACACATACCAAGCTCTCCTAAGAACTTCCTCGCAAATCTGTACACCAGGCCTCACTAAGATGGGTCCAGGAGTTTTTGCAGCTCATTAGTCATCCAGCAGAGGAGGGAAATATCCTTTTCCTGTTCTTGTAGAGACCCCTAATGTTTCCAAATAATCCTGCTGAAGCCCTCTTCTGTTGGTCTGAAGAGGAGTGAGTAATCCTTCCTTCTTCTGGCTTGATATGTAGAAAAAAATCCTCAGAGAATGTCTCTGTTGAAAGCTTGCCTGACAGAACTTAGAGCTATAGTCTGGTTTGTCTTCAGAAGAAGGCTTGTACTCCTACAATAATGCCTACAACTTATTACTCTTGGTCACTGGTTGTTATGTGAATTCAAATGTAAATGGAGCTGAGGAGAACACGCATTGAACCTGGCATGTTTCAGGCAATTCGTACATATCACTCTTACTATTTTGAGTGAGGACCCAGACTGCATATTGGGTTCCTTTTACAAAAAGAATTAAGTAAATTTCAAAATGTAATAAAAATATAATGAAATATAAAAATAAAATTTTGTCTTTTAATCATGCTACCTTTATGTGACAATGAGATTCTTCATGTTCTTGTTTTTTCCTTGTTTGTCCTTTCCAAATTTGGAAAAGTACCCTTAGGGAAGGGAATGCATATGATTTTAAGTCAAACAAATCAGGATTCAAAATCTATTCTCCTACTTGCTTATTAAATTAAACTCAGTTCTCTGAGCCTCTTATTTGTTTTTTAGAGACAATAATGTTTATTTTGAAAGATTTTTGGAAGGATAAAAGATGAGGTAAGGTGCTTAGAATAGCATCTAGTAAAGAAACACTCAAGAAATTGCAGCTAGTACCAATTATTGTCATTTTGAATGTATATACAGTTGAATTATAATGTAGGTTAATTTTGAGCTCTATTTTTTTTTATTTACCTAAACTTGTTTCAAAAGTGTTTTCCAGGCATTTCATGACAGTCATGTTTCTAATAACTAAAATATTCCAACATATTAATATTTTGTAATTTATATGCATTTCTCTATTCCTTAAAATTAGGGTATTTATAGTTTAACACTCTTTCATTTTTGGCAGTTTCAAATTATGTGCTATCAACATCTTCATACATATAGCTCTATTTCTTATTTTAAATCACTCCTCTGAGACAAAACTCCAGTTGTGGAATTACCAAAGTGGGTCAGAGTGCATGAGTATTTTTATGGCTCTTGATACGTAATCCCTACTGGAATATAGGGCACTGTTGAAATTATTTGTCATTCCCGGGAGACCCTTCTGTTGGCCAGGCATTCACTGGCTTACTTGTACATTTAGCAGGAATGACTGCCAAGGACAGAAAGCACCACCATGCCATAACAGATTCAGACTGTGTCTGAGGACAGGTTGGCCTTAGAGTGTGATTGGAGGCATCAGATGTTATCACTGTGAGTGGACTCCTTAAGAGGAAGATCTGAATTGAATAAATGCAGGTACAGTGTCTTCTTGGTGACAGTTCTAGAGTGTGCCATGAATTTCTCCAGTATACCTAGTGTTATAGCCCTGTATAACAGTGAGGGAGAGATAAGATATAGGATTGGAGATGCAAGCAGGAACCAGATAGTGCAAGGCTCCCAGGCTTCAAGGCTCGATTTTATTCTGCACATGCTAGGGACTAAATTGTGTCCCCCTCCAAATTCATATGTCAAAACTCTAATCGTCAATGTGACTGTATTTGGAGCTAGAGTCATTAAAGGTAAGTAAGGGTAAATGAGGTCTAAGGGTGGGACCATAATCCAATAGAACTGATGGTCTTCTAAGACCAGAAAGAGATCTCTCCCTCTTCCTCTCCACTCTACAGAGGAAAGACCATGTGAAGACTTCGCAAGAAAGCAGCTATCTGCAAGCCAGGAAGAGGGCTTTGACCAGGAACTGAATCAACTAGCACCTTGATCTGGAAATTCTAGCCTCCAGAATGGTGAGAAATAAAATTTCTGCTGAAAATACATTTCAGCCACCCAGTCTATGGTACTTTGTTATGGCAGCCCAAGCTGACTCATAGTATGTTATAGTAAGTGATCAAAAACTGCAAGCAGGAAAATAATGGGATCTGATCTGCCCCTAGAAAGTTGCTAACCACTGAAGCAAAGTGACTGATGAAGTCAGAAAAGTGAGGGGGTTCTAAATTTATGTAAGACCTTCTGAGAGCACTGTAAAGAGGGTTTTGAGCAGAGAAATAATGGGGCTTAACTCAATGGCTGGAAAAAAAAAATTACTCTTGTTAGGGGGCCAGACAAGAGGAGAAGCAGAGAGAATAGCAGTCAAGCAAGAAATGGTATGGTCTGGACCAGAGAAGTAGCTGATGTGGCACACCTATCCCATCCTCAGGGCTCAAACCCATCACTAGCTTTTTCTGCTGAGTGGCAACTCCCACAGCTGTACAAAATGAATAGCGAGGTCCCGTAGTATACTTTCAATGCTTCATTCACCACTGTATACCCACTGCCTACTGCCTAATGTATACAAAGCATTCCATCAATATTTATTGAGTGGGGGCGCCTGGGTGGCGCAGTCAGTTGAGCGTCCGACTTCAGCCAGGTCACGATCTCGCGGTCCGTGAGTTCGAGCCCCGCGTCAGGCTCTGGGCTGATGGCTCGGAGCCTGGAGCCTGTTTCCGATTCTGTGTCTCCCTCTCTCTCTGCCCCTCCCCCGTTCATGCTCTGTCTCTCTCTGTCCCAAAAATAAAAAAAAAATAAAAAAATAAAAAAAATAAAAAAAAATATTTATTGAGTGAATAAACTAAGGAAGAGTAAAGGGAGCTACATAAATAGCTAGAAAATCACCACTGAGGAAAAGGCTCTGTGTCTAACTGGTTATATGACTCTAATATTTATATATATTTGCTTGGCAACATCCCTACTGTTGACTTTAGATTCTGATCATATGCTCCCAGCTTTTCCTTCTAACCAGTATGCCCTAGTGGCTAGTGTTTTGTCACTGACACCTTGATTTCTAACATGATGCCCAGACTCTGTACCTGTATTCTGTGGTCTCCTCCAGTTCTTTCAGTCCCATCTGGCCAACAGAATTAAAGCAGGTCCCTGAATAGGCCATGATCCTTCTTACATCACTGATTTGTCACAAGCTCTCCCTTTGCCTGAGACAACTTCTTCCCTACTAAGTCTTCTTACTCAACCCACACTGATTTTTAGCTCCGTTTATCTCCTACAGGAAGGCTTTCTTAATCTCCCTGGAAACATTAGTCACTTCTTCCTGTGTCCCCATAGCATCTTGCTCATGGGGTAATTTTCACATGGACATTTATCTATTTACACCTTTCCCTATGGCTAAAGAATTCCCATGAGCAAAGTACTATTATTTATTTGTCTCTATATCCCAGAGCTTAGCATGGTACCTGGAACCCAGAGGATACCAAAGAAAAGATTATTGGAATGAATGAGTGAATTTTAACTACTGATGCAGACCATTATGTAAACTAAGCATCTCACAAACTGGAATCTGTTTAAAGTGAAAATGGGTTGCAATCACAAGGACCAGCCAAAACCTTTTTTAAAGAAGTGGGAATGGGACCGTTCTGAGCTCTGTTTAGCCAGATGGCGGCATCAACCCTATATATGCTGAAATACTAGCTAGAGGGCTTACAGAACAAGAAACACTGAGCAGCAATGGATATCCAAGAAGCCTAGAAGCCCATTTGGGTAAACTGATTGATGGCCTTCACTTACCCTTTTCCCTAGAAGCGTAGAGAATGATAATAATGTCTGGCTTCTCAGTTTTCCCCTGGGAAGTGTCCTCAATATTTTCCATATCAGAAATCATTTTCTTTTTAAAAGAAGCTTATCTCTTACCTGTGAAGGTAGAGAACTATTTTTGCCTTTCCAAAAAAAAAAAAAAGAAAAGAAAAGAAAAAAAAGTGATGCATAACCCAAAGATGTAAAAGGGCACAAGATATAAATGTATAAAGTATAAAGAATAGTTAGAAAGCAAAGTCCCAGGCAACTAACAACTCAGGTTAAGAAAGACAACATTGCCAGCACCCCCACCTCATCTTCCATGGGCCCTTTCCTACTCACATCACCCTTTCAACAACCCTCTCAGAAGTGATCTCTATCATGACTTATGGCAGCCATTTTCTTATCTTTATTTATAATTTTACCACGTATATACCTGCATTTGTTTCCTATTACTACTGTTCAAACTTGGGAGCTTGAAACGATACACATTTATTATTTTAGCATTCTGTAAGTTATAAGTTCAACACCAGTCTTGCCAGGCTAAAATCAAGGTGTCAGCAGGGCTGTGTTTCTTTCTGGAGTTTCTAAGGGAGAATTCATTTCCTTGTGTGTGTGTGTGTGTGTGTGTGTGTTTTTTCAGCTTCTAGAAGCTACCCAAATTCCTTGGCTGTGGCTCCCTTTCTCCATCTTCAAAATAAGTAATGTAGTGTCTCTCCGACCCTTCTTCCATGTCACATCTTCTCTCACTCTTAATTCTTGCTGTAAAGGACACTTGTGATTACACTGAGTCCACCAGAATAATTCAGGGTCATTTCATCCGTTTCAAGGTCTATAATCTTAATAACTTCTGCATAGTCCCTTTTCCATATAAAGTAACATATTCACAGATCCTGAGATTAGATTGTGAACACCTTTGGGGGAAGGGGACATTATTATGCCTACCACAGTAACCATCCCAACATCCATAGTTTAGTGTTAACTGATTTTGTACTTTACTTAAATGGAAACAGTCTCTTTGTATTCAATAGTGTCTTGCTTCTTTTGCTCAGCATTATGTTTATAAGATTCACCACATTTCCTGTGGCTGTAATTCACTTTCATTGTATGAGTATACAATGAATAAGCATTCGGGTTGTTTCCAGTTTACAGGCCATTATGTTCTCTACCATTATGAACATTGTTATTTATGTATACTAGTACACATGTGCACACACTTCTCTAGGGTATATATGGAAGAGTGAAATTGCTGAGTCAATGGATATGTGCACCTTAAACTTGACTAGGCAATGCAAATCGGTTTTCCAAAGTGGTTATTTGAAATTACATTCTCATCAATAGTGTATGAAGGTTCTAATTGGTCCACTTTCTCAGTCAACATATTATTGCCAGATTTTCTGTTTGCAATCTAGTGTATATACAACAATATCTCTCTGTGGTTTTAACTTGTGTTTTTCTAATAATGAGATGACATCTTTTCATGTGTTCATTGATCATTTGCATTTCTTTTTTGTAAAGGAATTGTCCAAATATGAACCCATTTTTAATTAACTTGTTTTTTCCTTGTTAATTCATAGGAGGCCATTATACCTTCAAGGTACAGTTCTTTTGCCAGTTATAAGTCTTCAAATATTTTATCTAATTCTCTGTCTTTTTTTTTTCTTTTTACTGTCTTTATAGTGTTTTTGATTATCAGAAGGTCTTCATTTTAATGTAGCTTAATTTATCAATTTTAACATTAATGGTCAGTGTTTCCTGTTTAAGAAAACTTTCCCAATGCTGAGATCATGAAGATTTGCTTTTACATTACCTTCTAAAAGCTTTCCAGTTTTGCTTGTCAAATTTGGGTCGATAATCCTCCTACAATTAAATTTTGGTATGGTGCCATGTAGGGATTCAATTTTATTTCATTTTTTTATGGATATCCAATTGTTTCAGTACTATTTATTTAACAGACCAATTCTGCAGTGCCAAGTTTCTCATAAATCAAGTGTTTATATATGCAGGAATCTGCTTCTGGGTTTGTTTATTTTTTTTTTTTATGTTTATTTTTGAGAAAGAGTAAGACAGAGACAGAGTGCGAGTGGGGGAGAGGCAGAGAGAGAGGGAGACACAGAATCCTAAGCAGGCTCCAGGCTCTGAGTTATCAGCACAGAGCCCAATGTGGGGATCGGGCACACGAACTGTGAGATCATGACCTGAGCCAAAGTCGGATGCTTAACCAACTGAGCCACCCAGGCACTCTTGCTTCTGTGTTTTCAATTCTATCTCATTTTTCAAGTTCTCTACCATTGGAGTAACACCACCTTATCACAATGACCATAATTTTTTAATAAGTAATGATATCTGATGACAGAATAAGACTTCCAATTTTAGTTCTTCTTCAAAATAACCCTAGCTGTTCATATCCCTTCCATGTTTATACTGTCAATATATACACTCATTACATTGAATTTACAGATCAATTTGGGAAAAATTGAACTTTTTGCAATATTAAGTATTTTACAAACT
This sequence comes from Panthera tigris, assembly GCF_018350195.1. Lineage (NCBI taxonomy): Eukaryota > Metazoa > Chordata > Mammalia > Carnivora > Felidae > Panthera > Panthera tigris. The sequence goes on from NC_056661.1 coordinate 151,814,628, forward strand.
ATCGGAATGATCCCTGAAAGTATAGTCTTGCATTATTAAGTATTTTAAATCATGAACATGACACATAACTTCATTCAAATAGGTTTCTTTAATGTCCTTCAATCCTTCAAAAAAATTTTATAATCATACCCATGGAGTTCTTGCACATCTTTTGTTAGATTATTTTCCCAGGCTCATCATATATTGTGATGCTTTTATATGACAAGGTATCCTTTTTCAAAATTTGTTTTCTGATTTCTCTTATTATACAGAAATATACTTAATTTTTAGATATTGATTTTGTATTCAGCAATATTGATAAATTCTATTAATAGTCCTAACATTTTCTTTGTAGATTTAAAAACTTCCATATATACAATTAGATGGTCTCCAAGGAATAATATTCTTTTTTTTTTTAATTTTTTAATGTTTATTTATTTTTGAGACAGAGAGAGACAGAGCATGAATGGGGGAGGGTCAGAGAGAGAGGGAGACACAGAATCCGAAACAGGCTCCAGGGTCTGAGTGGTCAGCACAGAGCTGGACATGGGGCTCGAACTCACGGACCGCGAGATCATGACCTGAGCCGAAGTCAGACGCTTAACCGACTGAGCCACCCAGGCGCCCCTCCAAGGAATAATATTCTATCTTAATCTCTTATCCCTATGCCTCTTACTTCTTTGTCTTGCCCATTTTGCTGACTAGAACTGTCAGTATTTAATAAAAGTACTGAGTGTATGCCTCTTTGTTTTGTCTTGACTTCGATGGGAAATTTTTCAGTATTTATTAAATACGACTGTTTTAGGTTCTTTAATAGAGTTTTTTCAGGATAAGTAAATTCTAGTTTGATAATTATTTGTATACTGAAGGATTGTTACATTTTAGCAAATCTGTCTGTATTGATAAGATTGTGATTTTTCTCTTTGAATTTATTAGCAGGCGAATTACATCAGTTGATTTTCTAACATTAAAACAACACTGGGGCGTCTGGGTGGCTCAGTCAGTTGAGCGGTTGAGCGTCCATCTCACGGTAAGTGAATTCGGGCCCCTCATTGGGCTTTGTGTGGACAGCTCAGAGCCTGGAACCTGCTTCGGTTTCTGTGTCTCCCTCTCTCTCTGCCCCTCTCCTACTCGCACTCTGTTTCTTTCTGCCTCTCAAAAATAAAGAAACGTAATAAAAAAAAATTTTTTTTAACAACACTACATTCTTGGGATTATACCTAACATATAATTTATATATTGCTGGATTTGATCTAATGTTTAAAATACTTCCATATATGTTCTGAAAGGGCGGGCCTATGCCGGCCAACTCCATCTTGTTCTGTGTCCTTCACCTAGACCACGCCTCCTCCCCTTGAGTAACTTCCCGCTCACCTGTTCAAACTTCCTCATCAAAACACGCCCAGCGACCTGCGTAACAGGACTCCAACCATTCCCCAGCCAATCGGCCGAGGCCACGACCCTTCCCCAGCCAATCAGCTGAGGCCACAGCCATTACCTCACCAACTGCCCCTAGGCCCCAATAAAACCTTTGTGCTTTTGAAACTCACTCTCTCTCCCTGGTATCTCACCACTGAATCGGTGCAGGTAGGGGATTGAGCTCGAGCTAGCTCGAATAAAGGCTCTTTTGCTTTTGCATCGGACTCGGCTCCCTGGTAGTCTTTGGGGATCACGAATTCTGGGCATAACATTTGGGGGCTCATCCGGGATCCCCAAGACCCCCAAGGGACCCCCGACCCGGAGAGCCTGACTGGCCACGGTTAGTGTCTGTCTGTTTGTTCTGTCTTTTCTGTGTGAGTTCATTTCTGGAATTCTGGTAGTGCCCGACGTGGTCTAAGTGGACACACAGGAGGACCACGGGCTGGGAGTTTCGGAAGACGTTCCGATTCTCCCTTCTGGAGGGACGTGGAATCCCCTCATCTGTTTTGGAGGGACGTGGAATCCCCTCAAAAGTCTAAGCTAGCTTTCAGTTTTGCTTCCATGGAGTTGGAAGACTTTCTAGGGGCCCTCTGTTTGTCTGTTTTTGTTTCTCTGTTTTGTTCTGTGGACTTATTGGACAGACGTTATGGGACAGACTCAGACTACCCCTCTACCCACCCTCTTGGCTTAAGGCCTTCCTAGCCCCGCTCCCTCCGGAGCCAAACCCATTCTTGCTTTGCAGGGGACAAAGAAGGAAAACAAGAAAAGTCTTATCCAGCCTTCAGCACCCCTCTACCCTGTCTTACAGGGTGGTACTGAAGAAGAATTAATTTCCCTCCCCCGTATAACCCCTCTAGGATGCCGGAAGAACATCATCCTCCCCCTCCGGGGGAGGCAGACGCTGTTCCGAGAGCGGGAGGTGGAAACGTTCCAGTGGGAAGTCCGCCCTTTACCAGACAAAGGGCTCAGAGGGAGCAATCCGCCTCCGCCACCGACTCCACTATTCTGCCCCTGCGAGCCACTGGACCCCCAGACGCGGAGGGGAATCAGCCCCATCACTATTGGCCTTTCGCCACTAGTGACCTCTACAATTGGAAAGCTCAGAATCCTAAGTTTTCTGAGAAACCGGCAGGGCTTATTGATTTATTAGACTCTGTTCTTTTTACCCATCAGCCCACGTGGGACGATTGCCAGCGGCTTTTGCAGGTCCTGTTCACGACTGAAGAAAGAGAAAGAATCCTCAATGGGGCCCGAAAACTAGTTCCGGGCGCAGACGGGAATCCCACCACCAACCAGGCTCAGATAGATGCTTCCTTCCCCTTAACTCGGCCCCAGTGGGATTTCAACATGGCAGAAGGTAAGGAGAGGCTCCGGGTCTACCGCCAGACTCCAATGGGGGGTCTCCGAATGGCTGCTAGAAAGCCAACCAATTTGGCCAAGGTAGGAAATGTACAACAGGGAAAAGATGGCTGCCTTTTTACAACGGATCATGGAGGCATTCCGTACCTATACCCCCATGGATCCAGAGGCTCCGGAAAGCAAGGCAGCTGTTATCATGGCCTTTGTAAACCAATCAGCCATAGACATTAGGAGAAAATTATAGAAAATAGATAGACTAGGAGAAAAAAAGTCTGCAGGACTTACTGGTGGTAGCCGAAAAGGTATATAATAACCGGGAGTCTCCTGAGGACAAGCAGGCTCGTGCCATGGTGGCTACCAGCAGTAAGCAGACTCGAGACCTGGCCAGAATACTACTAGCTACCACTGCTGACTCCCCCGAGGAACGAGACCGCCGTCTCCAGCAGCTGGCAGACGACGCAAGAAAAGGTTAAGGAACCACGAAGGGGGGGGGAAGCAGAGGCTGCAGAAGGATTAGTGCACATACTGCAAGGAGATAGGACATTGGGCCCGAGATTGTCCAAAAAGGGCAGGTGGGAAGGGAAGCAAGACTGATCGAGTAAAAGTCCTAGAGCTAGACGAACTAAGTGATTAGGGGAGTCGGGGTTCAGACCCTCTCCCCGAACCCAGGGTAACTCTTAAAGTGGAGGGGACCCCTGTTGACTTCCTTGTCGACACTGGAGCACAACATTCGGTCCTCCACACCCCACAAGGAAAACTAGCCAGCAAGAAGCCCTGGGTACAAGGGGCAACTGGTATGAGCCAGCATTCATGGACTACCTGAAGAACAGTAGATTTGGGAATGGGCCGGGTATCCCACTCCTTTATGGTAATACCAGAATGCCCCTACCCGCTGTTAGGATGGGACTTACTGACCAAGATTGGAGCTCAGATAACTTTCAGACAAGGGGGGGGCCTCAGGTCACAGATGGCAAGGGCCACCCCATCCAGGTCCTGACCATGAAACTGGAGGATGAATACCGCCTCCACTAGGAGGTGCTCCCGAGAGAGGATAATATAGACAGATGGCTTCAAGAATTCCCCGCGGTTTGGGCAGAGACGGGGGGGATAGGACTAGCCGCTCACAGGACCCCGGTCCTGGTAGAGCTCAAGCCAGGAGAGAGTCCGGTAAGGATCAAACAATACCCCATGTCTCAGGAGGCCCGGAAAGGGATCCAGCCACACATCCAGAGACTACGAAGCCTAGGGGTACTAGTTCCTTGTCAGTCTGCCTGGAACACCCCGCCTACTGCCGGTCAAAAAGCCTCACACAAATGACTACCGACCGGTACAAGACCTTCGGGAAGTAAATAAGAGGGTCGCAGACATACACCCAACTGTTCCCAACCCATATACTCTCTTGAGCTCCTTGGCGCCCTCCAGGGTCTGGTATACTGTACTAGATTTAAAGGATGCCTTCTTCAGTCTGCCGCTGGCACCCCAGAGCCAACCCTTGTTCACCTTCGAGTGGCATGATCCGAAGGAGGGCTACAGTGGGCATCTCACCTGGACATGGCTACCTCAGGGATTTAAAAATTCACCAACCATCTTTGACGAGGCACTACACGAGGACCTGGGTGCTCCACTACATGACTGTGTGGGAATCCTGGAACAAGTACATGGATTCCAGACGGACCTGACCGGCCGGCCCCTCCCCGATGCCGAGGCTACTTGGTTCACTGATGGCAGCAGCTTTGTGCGAGATGGACACAGGTATGCGGGTGCAGCGGTGGTCACCGAAATGGACACCGTATGGGCGGAGGAGGCTCTACCCTCCGGAACGTCAGCCCAGCGAGCAGAGCTCATAGCCCTCACCAAGGCGCTGATGCTGGGAGCTGGAAAACGGCTTAACATCTACACAGACAGCCGTTATGCATTTGCCACAGCTCATATTCATGGGGCAATCTATCAGGAGAGGGGGTTACTGATGGCAGAAAGACGGACTATAAAAAATAAGCAGGAGACACTTAACCTGCTTACGGTCTTATGGCTTCCTGCCAAGCTAGCCATTATCCACTGCCAAGGGCACCAAAAAGCTAATAACCCAGTAGCTAGAGGTAATCGAAAGGCTGACCAGGCAGCCAAGGCAGTAGCCCTTACTTCAGTCCCCACCATGACCATACAACTACCGGACCCGGGAGACCCAGTTTTACCAGACCAGCCCAAATACTCCCAGGAGGAGTTACAGCGGATCAAGAAACTCCCCATGGCCCAGGAGATAAAGGGATGGTGGTATACACCTAACAAGGAGCTCGTGCTGCCAGACCGGCTCAGAGTCTCAATATTAGAGCACATGCATCGGTCTACTCACATGGGGGCCCGAAAATTAAAAGACTTAATCCGACATGCCAGAATCAAGATCCACCAACAGGACACCAAAATAGAGCAAGTTGTATCTGCCTGCAAGACCTGCCAACTCACCAACGCGAGAACCACATCAAATAAAAAAGGAACCAGGCTCAGAGGCACCAGACTGGGAGCCCAATGGGAAGTCGACTTCACTGAAGTCAAACCAGGAAAGTATGGTTATAAATATCTTTTAGTATTTACAGACACTTTCTCTGGCTGGGTGGAGGCATACCCAACCAAGCATGAAACGGCTCAAACGGTGGCTAAGAAACTACTAGAAGACATCTTACCCAGGTATGGTTTTCCTGCCATGGTAGGATCAGACAGTGGACCAGCTTTTATCTCACAGGTAACACATGCAGTAGCCAAGGTGGTGGGGGCAAACTGGAAATTACATTGTGCTTATAGGCCCCAGAGCTCAGGACAGGTAGAAAGAATGAATAGAACCCTAAAAGAGACCCTTACCAAATTAACCATGGAGACTGGCGGGGACTGGGTGACTCTCCTACCGTACGCCCTTTACCGGGTTAGAAACACTGCTTACACTCTGGATTTTACTCCCTACGAGATCATGTTTGGCAGGCCACCCCCTGTTATTCCCAGCCTTTGAGCTGAACTTATTGCTGAGTTTAAAGATCAAGAACTTTTTCTTTCCTTGAGAGGGCTCCAGAGGGCGCATGAGGACATTTGGCCGTGCCTCCATGTCATCTGCGAGGCTGGCCCGACCCTGACACCTCATCAGTACAGGCCGGGAGACTGGGTCTATGTCTAGAGGCACCACCGAGAGACCCTTGAGCCGTTCTGGAAAGGACCCTACATCGTGGTTCTGACAACCCCCACTGCTCTCAAAGTAGACGGCATCGCGACCTGGGTCCATCACACCCACGTTCGGCCAGCGGACCCCTCCTCGACCCGGAAGGACTTTGTCAAGCAATGAGCCGTCAGTCGGGACCAACACAACCCACTCAAGCTCACCCACCTAATATTGGTAACTCTGTTAACTCTGCATGTCATTGCTCATGCTGCCGGGAGTCCCCATGCCCCCCAAAACATCACCTGGCAGATCACAGACACCAGCTTGGGGACAATATTTAATCAGACCTCCCAGAGCCACCCCAGGGACACTTGGTTCCCAGAACTTTGCGTAAACCTCCAAACTCTGTTCCCCTTGTCACTATAAATGCAGCCGGTCCCATGATTGGGTCCGTAAGCTACATGACAAGGGGGGAATGAAAGGGCGGGCCTACGCCGGCCAACTCCATCTTGTTCTGTGTCCTTCACCTAGACCACGCCTCCTCCCCTTGAGTAACCTCCCGCTCACCCGTTCAAACTTCCTGATCAAAATATGCCCAGTGACCTGCGTAACAGGACTCCGACCCTTCCCCAGCCAATCGGCTGAGGCCACAGCCATTACCTCACCAACTGCCCCTAGGCCCCAATAAAACCTTTGTGCTTTTGAAACTCGCTCTCTCTCCCTGGTATCTCACCGCTGCATCGGTGCAGGTAGGGGATTGAGCTCGAGCTAGCTCGAATAAAGGCTCTTTTGCTTTTGCATCGGACTCGGCTCCCTGGTGGTCTTTGGGGATCACGAATTCTGGGCATAACAGTTCAAAATAAGAATTGTGTTTCTGGTTCCAGAACAAAATGGTAGAGATTCACTTTTGCTCTTCTTTAAATACATCTAATTACCTAGAAATTATACAATGATAAAAACACTGAAAACTTTGTAGAAGGTAGACCAGATAAGGAGTGATGAGGGAGCAGAGCATGGGACAGGCTGAGGGCAAAATACAAGCTAACACACACACACCACACACCCCACACCCCACCCCACACCCAGGTAGGGTGTATGTGACATTCCTCAGACACTCCTGGCTGTCTGGGGACAAAGGAAACAAATGGTTAAACTGAAGTCAGTGGCTTAACCAACTGAGCCACCCAGGCACCAGAGAACTCCCTACAGTCTTACTGTTAATGTTTTGCTAGAGGGAAAAACAATCTTAGCTTGATAATAGCTAGGCCTTCAGTAAGTCTTTAGCATGTGAAAGTCTCTTTGGAAACTCCCTCTTGATTTTATCTCCCCAGACTCCATAAAACTGTCACCCCCCACACTTGCAGTGCAACTCTTCCTGCCCATGGGTCCTGTCCCTGCTTTAATAAATCACCTTTTTTTGCACCAAAGACATCTTCAAGAATTCTTCCTTGGCCATCAGCTCTGAACCCCATGAACCCCACCATCACCCTAAAACCTCATCAAGGAGGACCTCAGGACTTGAGGAATGACAACACAGTAAATTCACTGTGTTGTTGTTTTAATCTCATATATACCCCAGACTAAGTATCAGAGAGACCTAAAACCCAGGAGCACCAATGGGTGTTGTCCCAAAAGAGCTCCAAAGGACCAGGAAAGGCAAAGCCCAACAGAGACCTAGTGGGGAGCCCCATCCCCTACTCCAGCATCTAGATACTGGTGGGTCGTCCACTCATCCCAGACCAATAGTAACAAAGTCCCAACCATGCCAGCCCCTGCTCTACAATCGGGCACCAGCAGATGGTCCAATCTGTTAACAGCAGCAGCAATCACACTCCTTCACAATCTGAGGACCACAAAGTCAGATTGGCCTGTAGCAGCAAACATACTAAAGCCCCAGGCCGTTCCAGCCCCCAGTCCACAACTAGGGCACAGGCAGGCAGACCTATATGCCCAGAGCAGCAGCAGAGAAGTCCAGACATGCTGACTCTTTGGCATATGAGTTGTGTTGAGCTAAAGGCCATTAGAAACCAGCAAACACAAGAAAAGCCTAAAACAAGGCACAAATTGTGAGATCATGACCTGAGCCAAAGTCAGATGCTTAACCAACTGAGCCACCCAGGCACCCCTGGCCAGTCTAATTTAAGAGGCCCCAACTGGGGATGCCTTGCTGGCTAAGTCTGTAGAGCATGCGACTCTTGATCTTGGAGTTGCAAATTCAAGCCCCATGTTGGGTGTACAGATTACTTAAAAATAAAATCCTTAAAAAGGTGAGGGAGCACAGCTGGAAGACCTAAGATAGGTAGGAGAAAGATTTTTGTTCCTCTTCTACAGCTCTCTCTACCTACTGCAGGCAGCTCTGGCCATGGCTTCATTTCTTCTGGGTCTCCAAACATGGCTGCTACAGTTTCTACTTTTATAGGAAGACCCCCGTCCATAGAGTATAGTATAGAAAACTATACACCAGACATGTGTATAAAATAGCAGGACACATTTTATTCAAGCTACTGCAGTAGGGGAGAGAGACTTCAGTAAAAAACTGAGCTCAACTCCAAATACAGCAAAGATAGCTGGACATTTAGAGCCAACAAGCAGAGTGAAGGGGTCAGTGAATGGAAAAGTACTAAAAGGAACTTGATTAGAATCAAGAGTAGGGGGAATTCTTGTTCAACTGGACTAACAGGATTTTTGCTAAAGTCAGACCAAGGACTTAGATATCAAGGGTGAGGCATGAGGAATTTGATCAGATATCAAGGGTGAGGGGAGTCTTACTGAACTGACCTGATAGGATTCCTGATAAAACTGGACTCAGCTGGCCAGACACAGGAAGGGGACTGAAGTTCATAACTGGACTCCAAAAACGTCACCTTTGTTCCTCCAGCTTTGGAGGGGTAGTTGCTTTATGTTGCTGCTGATCTCTGAGTTGCCAGAGTTTGATGAGTTTTTTAACTCCTCTATCACCTGCATAGTCAATTTACTGCATTAAATTCCTTCTATTTTGTTGTTATATTTGTTAATGAAGTGTAACATACATACCCGGAAAAGTACAAAATCCTAAGCCTGATGAACTTTCAAGTGAACACACTCCCGTTTAATTATCAAGAATCAAACATGAGCGACACCCCAGGAGTCCTTGATTTGTCTTTTTGCAGTTACCACTCTGTCAAGATTATCCCTTTAATCTTATTTTATATTTCATATAAATAGAAAAATACAGTTTGTACTTTTTTATGTGGGACTTCCTTGGCTCAAACTTATCCCTATAAGATTTGTCATTGTCGTGTCTACTTGTAAGTTGTTCATTCTAGTTGCTGTGTAGTTTGGTGTTGAAGAGAATATGCCATATAACCGTTCTATGGGTCATGAATGTTTGAGTAGTTTCCAGGTCTGGTCTTGAATCGTGCTGCTATAAACATCCTTATAGGTTTCATCTGGGGAGCAGACCATGCATTTCTCTTGGGTATATGTATCCAAGAGTGCAAATGCTAAATCACAGAGGTGCTTCTGTGCACATTAGTATATACTGCAGGTTTTGCCAAAGTGGCTGTGCCAGTTTACATTCCCACCAACAATGATGAGAGTTCTAATCACTCTCCAGCCTCACCAATTTTAGGTATTGCCTAAAATAGGCATTGCCTTGTTCATTTTAACCATTCTTGTGAGTATGTAGTTGCATTGCATAATGATTTAAATTTGCATTTCTCTCATAAGTAATGAAGTTGACCACCTATTTATATTCTCACTTTAAACATTTATCTTATCCTTTTAGTTTTGAGTATACATCATAATTGCTTTTTCTTGTTCAATTAGTGTACTAAAATGAGAAATAATGACTTACTGCTGTTTTTTTTCTTTTTTCCTTCCCATCTCTTCTCTACTTCCAATACTAGTCAATGTTATCTTTTTAGCATATCTGCTATTTAAAATGCTTATAATTATATTATTTGATTTGTCAGTCTTAAATTATATGTCCTGATTTCTAACTTTTTTTTTTAATGTTATTTATTTTGAAAGAGAGAGAGAGACAGAGAGTGAGTGGGGGAGGGTCAGAGAGAGAGAGACACACACACAATCCGAAGCAGGCTTCAGGCTCTGAGCTGTCAGCACAGAGTCCAACACGGGGCTTGAACCCATGGACCACGAGATCATGACCTGAGCCAAAGTCGGACGTTTAGCCAACTAGCCACCAAGGTGTCCCAATATATGCACTGACTCCTAGTGAACGTATATAAGGTAATTACTGAACTTACTCTACCTCAGAATTTATTCTACCCCATTCCCTTCCCCACCTATTTTTTTATAACTGTATTTTCAGGGTGTATACTATTTACATTCTTATCTATAATTCTACCCTTCATATTTCTTTTAGCTTCAGTTCTAGAGTTGAATATATTCAATGTTCCTTGCAAGTTCATTTTTTACTTTTTCCTCAATCACGTTGGATGGTTAAAATTTATCCTCTGTAAGTTTCCCTAAGAAAATTCGACAGCCATAGTATTTCTTGAAGTATTGCATGTTAAACCATCTTCTTTTAGGTTTGAAAAATAATATGATTGGATATAAAATCTTTGGTTTACATGCTTTCCTGCCATGTTACCTTGAAGATGCCACCCCAATAACTTACTGTGTCGATTATTGATAACCCAATTCACCATTCCACTGTCACCTCAGAGACCATTGCTTCATATAAATATGGTGGCTATTGACTCTCAGTTGTTCTGCTCCCTAATGAACCTGGTTCCAGGAAGCCTTCTACCAACAGGCCTATTGCCCCCAGCTGTTTCACTCATTACTAAAGAAGTTTGCAGTATTTGTACTTCTGAGCAGTCCTCTCAGCATCAAGACACTGTTATTGCTGGAACATTCTAAGGTCTGCCCCCACTGGGCTGTTTTGAAATTCATTCCACTTCTTCATTTTCTTTCCTGAGGCTACTGCCAAACTCAATTGATTTTGAAAGCTTTACTTGTATTTTGGAGTATGCAGATTTTTTATGTCTCAGAGTTTCACTAAAAATGGAATTTGCAGGGTTGGTTTTATTCTCCCATTGCTTTTGTATTATTTTTAGTATTAAAAGGGTGAGTATGTGACTTAAATAGCCATGTTCATACCCAAAGCCCAGAAATAGAGATTTTGAAGGAAGCCAAAGGTCAGGTTTCAAAATAAAGGAGTGAGAAAAAGATAATCTTAATGTTCATCATCCTAACAACATGTTAGGGAAACTGTGTTCTATGAAAAGATGAGACTAATATCTTTAATAAAAAGTCAGTATGAAGGTAGCTTTGAAGTCTTTGAAGGTAGCTTTTTGTGAAAAAATTATTCCAGGGGTCAATTTGGCTTTTAGTTCAGTATTTTTTTTATTACATTTGCAAATTCAAAACTTACCTCTTTCATAGACTTAAGTTTTTAAACCTTATTATACTATTTATAAATCCACAAAGTTCAACAATTAAGGATTTTTTAAGTACTTAGTTAATATTGTAATCATTTAAGCTGTTTTCATACATTCAATATATTCCATTTCCATTTTAAGTGTTTTAAGCATCTAATAAAAACAAGCTTTCAAAGCATACCTATAATCTATAAATTCAATATTGTAAATTTTTATATATTTGAAATGTGAATCTTTAAGTTATATTAAATATACTAAGAAATTGCTCATTTAACACAGTTTCTTTATTCTTTCTTTTTTTTTCTTCAAGTTTTTATTTAAGTTCCATTTAGTTAACATACAATGTAATACTAGTTTCAGGTGTAGAATTTAGTGCTTCATCACTTACATACAACATTCAGTGCTCATCACAACAAGTGCCCTCCTTAATCCCTATCAGCTATTTCACCCATCCCCCCACCCACCTCCCCTCCAGCAATCATGTTTGTTCTCTATAGTTAACAGAGAACAAACTATATAGTTAAACTATAAGTTATAGTTTTTAACTCTTAACTATAGAGTTTTCTGGTTTGTCTCTCTCTCTTTTTTTTTTCATTTACACATTTTAAAGTGTAATCCCAAGGCTAGTATACCAAATTACTCTCTAAAATACCAAATAAATAATGCTGCATATGTACAGATAGTTTCTAAACTTAAAACAAAAATATTGATAGTACTGGTTTAATTTACTTTACTCCCTCTGTATTTAATTCTAAATATAAATGGGCAACTCTGTACACACTAATGAGATATACCATTGGTATTATCATCATGCCTGGCTGAGATTGTATATCAACCAGATATTTAATTGGAACAGGAGATGCAAAGCTGCAAATATTGGGCAAATTTGCCCACATTCTAGATTGCATTTTGAATTCCTTCCTACAGTCTCTAAATCAACAGAAACTTTTTTTAATTTAATTTTTATTTTTTAGAGAGAGAGAGAGAGAGAGACTGCATACAAACATGTCAGGGTGAAGGGCAGAGGGGGAAAGAGAGAATCTTAAGCAGACTCCATGCTGAGTATGGAGCCTGACACGGAAATCAATCCCATGACCCTAGGATCATGACCTAAGCCAAAATCAAGAGTCAGACACCCAACCAACTGAGCTACCCAGACACCCCATCTAAGTCAACAGACACTTAGACATATGTCATTTGGATGGGGTAATCTACAGCCCTGGCCCCAAGATTCACTTACTTACATTACCTAATCACAAGGTCAGATTTGTCTGTAGCTTTCACTAACATTGCTAATGTAAACTTGCTTGGATTCAACTAACCTAGTCTAATATTTTATTCCATTCTGAATGATTTTCCATGTCATTTCATCTGATAAGAGAACATTTTTAGGTATTTAAAAGACATTGGAATGATGATGCAAATTTCTTATGTCTATGCATGACTTTGTTTTCACAAATCTAATGATATTCTAATGACACGAATTAAAAATGACTATAAGGCTATGCTTAGCAGTCAGAATTGTATAAGGAAGAAGAAAATAGACAAGTTAAAAGCCACATTTGAGGTAGAAATTATTGCTGTCTATGCTATTATTCCTATGAGTCCTGGGAAATTACAAGGCAGAGACAAGTTATTATTGACCATTTTTACAGATATACTTAATTTTACTGCCTTTGTGTTTCCTTCATTTCTTACTCTTACTTATTGTAATCTTTCCATTCCACTCAAAGTGTCATCTTTAGCATTTCTTGTAGGGCTGGTTTGGTTGTGATGAATTCCTTTAAATTTTGTTTGGGGAAATTCTTTATCTCTCCTTCTATTTTAAATGACAGCCTTGCTGGATAGAGTATTCTTGGCTGCAGATCTTTCCCTTTCAGCACTTATATCATACCACTCCCTTCAGGCCTGCAAAGTTTCTACTGAAAAATTTGCTGGTAGCCTTATGAGGTTTCCTTTTTATGTAACCGTTTTCTTTCTACTTGCTGCTTTTAACATTCTCTTTATCATTGCTTTTTGTCATTTTAATGACTATGTATCTTGATGTGGACCTCCTTGGGCTCACTCCCTGTAATGTGAATGTTATCACGCTTGGTGGTGTTGCTGAGTTCCCTAAGTCTGTTTTCATTTATTATTATTATGTTTTCCTCTTCTGTTCATCTTGATATTTTTCATTACTTTCTCCTCCAGGTCATTGATTGTTCTGCTTATTCTAGTGTGCTATTTATTCCCTCTTGTTTATTTTTAATTGCAGTGGTTGAGTTCTTCACCTCTGATTAACTCTTTATGTCTTCTATCTTTGTTTAGTGTCTCACTGATGTCCTCTACTCACTTCTCAAATCTAGTGAGCATCTCTATGACCATCACTTTAAGTTCTCTACCAGGCATATTACTTATCTCCATTTTGTTTAGCTCTCTCACTGTGATTTTTGTCCTATTCTTTCATCTGAGACATATTCCTCTGTCTCCTCATTTTGTCTAACTCTCTGTGTCTGTTTCTATGTGTTAGGAAAGTCAGCTACATATTGCACTCTTAAAAGTAGTGCCCTTATGAAGAAGAGGTCCTGTAGTGCCTAACGTCCTCTGTTCATCAGTACCTGGCACTTCAAGGGTGCCTCCTATGTGTGTTGCATGCACCCTACTGCTGCAGCTAAGCCATTTTTGCCTTCAGTCTATTCATCTGTGATGGCTGTCTTTGCCTGTTGTGGACAGTTTGGTTCCTGTGTTGTTAGTGGGCCAGTTTGGAGCTACCTTGGTCTTGAGGTGGGCTAGACCAGGCATTTTCCAGAGTTGCAGTAACACCAAACTGCATCGCACCTTCCCTGTGTTGTCCCCTGAAAATGTTTCATTGGTGGCCGGTGCCTACAGTCAGATGAGATGTCTGCCCTCAGCCCACTGCTGGGGCCACAGTCACAGTGGCTGGGGCCACTGGTGTGTGTGGATATCTTCTATGTCCCCGGGGCAAGAATGACTTTGGAGTGGTGCAAGACCCTGTTGGGGCTTCTTACACCCTGCCAGGCTTGTCACACCACTTTGGATGGGATCCAGCCAAGGATGTGTTAGAGGAGCTGTGTACACAGGAGGACATGGGGTGAGGTGTATGGTGACAGCAAGGTCTGGGCCAGTCTGCTGCAAGATGGGGCCTGCAGCCACCCAACACTCCTGACAAGGATGCATGTTGTAGGGGATGGATCCACAGAAGAGTATGGGGACAGAATTCATGGTGTTTGCAAGGTTTACATAGTCTGCTGTGGGAGGAGACCTGGAGTTGAGGCTTGGCTGGAGGAGATGCATCTAAAGGAGAATGTGTGAGTGGCGCATACTGTTAGCAAGTTAGGGAGCAAATATTGCCTACTGGCACTGTCCTATTTCCCATAGTTGTCCCCTACCTAGGCTGGAGGGTGGGACGGGAAATGATGCCCACCAGCATCTTTGTTCATGGAGAAGTCTTCCAGTGATCTCTTCCCCTCCAGCACTTGCTGAGATTAGCAAACAAATCTCCCTCCAGCATACTCCAGGTATTTTTCAAACTGCTGCTTCTATACTGTATCTCAGCAGGACTGTTTATTATGTTGTCTCTTTAAGGCAGGGATTCAGTTTCTTATCACCCTCTGGTTCCCAAAACTGATACCACTGAGTTTTAAATTTCCAAGTGTTACATCCCACCAATTGTAACAACTCACAAAATTACACCCTTCTGGTTTTCAAAGTCAGTGTGTTTCTTTCCCCTCCCTGTGCCCCCAACATCCTTTCCTCCCATGGACACCCCTGCATGTCCATTTAGTTCCCAACCTTGTCTCCACCCTTCCTACCCTCTTCAATATGGCTTCATCTCTACATTTAGCTGTGGAGTCTGTTCTACCAGTCTTCAGGTCATTTTCTGGGGTATTTATACTGATGTATGTGTTATCTAGGTGTATACATGGGATGAGATGAGCTTAAGATTCTCCTATTCTGTCATCTTCCCTGGAAGTCTATCATTGATCATTTTTTTGAGACCAACAATATGATATGAGAACAGAAAGGTAGGATTTTTATTTCCCAAGCTACAGTGAAACAGGTGTGTAGTAATATAAAAGATATAAGAAAGCTTCCATCTTTTTAAAAGAAAATGAAAACCTTCCAAATAGGGTAGTGAAAGTTGATCCTCAATGTGGTTTGGTGTAATTATGCTATGAACGTCTACTCAGCCTCTGAGATTTACCCTCTCCTTGGCAATCTTTCATTAGTTTGAGCTGCCAATATCAAGCAGCTGTAGTTCTAACACTGATCCATTTGGAATACACGGCATTGGCCTAAATAGCTTACAACAAACTAAAGGTAATGAAGGTTTTTTTTTTTTTACATTTATTTATTTTTGAGAGGGGGAGAAAAAACAACACATGAGCAAGGGAGTGGAGGGGCAGAGAGATAGGGAGACACAGAGTCCTAAGCAGGCTCCAGGCTCTGAGCTGTCAGCACAGAGCCCAGGGCGAGGCTCCAACCCACAGACCATGAGATCATGACCTGAACTGAACTCAAACAGTTCACTGAGCCACCCAGGCACCCCAAGGTAATGGAAGATTTTATATAAAACTAAAGGCCAAGGTTTAACCAAGCAATTATACAATGGATTCACGTGAAATGTAGATTATACCTAATTGCTGTGATTTCCAGGACTTGCCCCATCTCTAGCTTGTGGACCTCACTCCTTTGGATAATTGCTCAGTGAATCCTACCCAAGCAGAAAAGAAAGGATTGCCCACAAAGCGTTCTATCTTATATGCCACTTTAGGATAATTACCAGCTAAATAACACAATAGTCCCAATATTTAATCCAGTATATAATGGTGAGGCTGGGAGACTGCATATCTGCTGCTTCCCACAACCTGGTTTCTAGAGAGAAAAAACAAAGAACAGGGAATGCCCTCCTCCCCACAAAAAATGAAAGAATGAGGATATTTTTCCTACAGTAAAAAGTGTCAGGATAGTAAGATTTCTTAAAATATATTGTACTTATTATCACTGTGGGGGAAAATACAGACCTTTAAGCAGATAAATGGAGCCTACAATACACTTGTAGTTATTTCTTTAGTAAGAGAGTTAAGCCATGTAAGCCTCCATTTCTCACTGATGAAATGAGAGTAAAATACATATTTCATAGTGTTGTCAAGAAAATCAAATGAAATGACAAAAAGTCTAGAGGGGTCTTTCACATAAGTACTCAGCATGGGGTGATCAATTTTATGTCAACTTGGAGGGTACTTTTGGATGAGATTAACATTTAAATCAATGAACTTTGAGGAGGTATCTTATTCTCCATAATGTGGATGGACCTCATCCAATCAGTTGAAGGCCTAAATAAAGCAAATAAGGCCAGCCTTTCCAAGGAAGAGGGAATTCTTCAGCAGAATTCCTTCAGACCAGAACTGTACCGTCAGCTCTTTTCAACCTCTGGGCTGCTGGCCCACACTGCAGTTGGACTTGCCAGCCTCCATAATCATGTGAGCCAATTCCTTATAATAAATCTCTCTCTCATGTATACACATCCTATTGTTTCTATTTCTCTGGAGAACCTTAACACACAACAGGTATGTTTCATTTTCTTTCCTCCAGTATTAGAAAAAAAATTCTCCTGTGGTACACAAATTTATATTATGAAGGGTTAGAAAAATGAATGTGATAGTGACGAGAGAGGACTTATAAGCAGGTGTGTCCAGTGGTAATGCTTAGAATAAAGCAATCATTCTGCCAAGCACTGCAAACTATCCCAGTTCTTTGAGCAAAAGAGTGACCACACACCCGATCTCACAGATGCAAATGTTGGCAGAGTCCAGGGAGAAAGGAATCCACTCTGTCTGCGAAGTCTTCACTGTCTCTTTCTGCCTCATACAGTCATTTGCCTAGACTCTGAGCTCTCTTCTGGGGATCAGTGAGCTCTTGGGGAGAGATATGGGTAGGCCAGGCTGTCCCAGTGGTTGCAGATGGCTGAAGGTTATTTGTTCCATAGCTGATGTTATAGTACAGATTATAGCTCATCTCTGGATAAACCTGGCTTTCTTGCTTTAGCAGTTCATCCAGTGAACAGCCTTGGCACATGCACAATATGGCTTTGTGTACTTTCCTGACATATCCTTCTTAAGTGTCAGACAATGTAACATGAGCTAAGTGTGCAGTTTTCTTCCACAGCCTCTATAAGTAACCTCTTCACAACCTCCATTGTTGCCCATTGGCTTGCACTGAAAAACAATTCTCTTAGGGATAGAGATGAAAAAAAACTCTGTCCTTGCCCTCAAGAAGCTCCTGTTTAGTGCAATGGATGAGAACAGAGCTAGAAAGTGAATTCCACAAGTTATGTGCTATATAACAGAGGTATCATCAAAATACTATGAGAAAACAGAAGAAGTTGTGATTAATTGCACACAGGTAGAAGATGACTATTATCAAGATATTATTGTGAAAGAGATTATACTTGAATAGGATTTGAAAGATTGTCAGGGTTTCTACAGGAAAAGAGGGGAGAAGTCTTTCCAGGAAAATACTACTGCATGAGCAAATGCACAGGCTCCATGAGAGGGCAAAGACATTTGAGGGTATGTTTCCTAAATCTGTAAGATTCAATTTTTTATTTACCAAACCAGAAAAACTTCACATATCTGTCCCATTCACCTTCATCACTTCCCTTTTATTAGATATAGGGATAATAAAAGATTAATTGCAAGAAAACTATGTAAGCATCTTCAGATTTAGTAATTAGAAAGAGAGGCAATGATAGGTCTAAATTTCAGGAGAAAGTTTTCATGCTCAGGTCAGATTCTGAAATAGGTTTGTCTCCTTCACATCTTACACAATCATGTATCAAATTACCTAAAGGCTGAGAGAATCTCAGGATAGACAGAAAGGGATCTGATGCCTGAAAAGCAGGAGGGTTGGGCATATTAAGTCGGGTGCCAATCCCCAATTTTGAATACGTATACTTTCATGAGGTCCAGAATTCTCGGAAGCAGTACCTCGGATGTTGGGTAGAGTCTGAAAAAGAAGGTTGGCATGTGAAAGGCCTTGGAGTCTTCCCAGGGAGTTGACTTTCTCCTGCAGGCACAGAAGGGTCATCAAAGGCTTTAAAACAGGAAAGTGGTCAAATTGGTATTTTAGGAAAATATCTGTGAAAACAGAGCTGTAAGATGAAATGGTAGCCACGGGCAGGAAGGACAATTCACCCTACTTTTCTCTTTGGGTCTTTGCAACTTTATTTTTTAATGCACTGCCTTTATGGTAAGTATTTCATCTTGTCCATTCTGAAAGATATTGAAGCATAGCAGAATGAGAATAGAACAGAAATGAAGAGAATTAAGTTCTAGAATGACTCTGCTATCACGATGGAAAGAACACAATCCGTTTCCACAACTAAGAATGTGAATGTCTACTGAAAACCTGTTAGAAACACACTTTTATTCTGGCAAAAGTATTCAGATATTAACAGATTTAATTTTATGCTGTACAACTTCATTCAACAGGGAGTTCCTATTACTGGAAACAAATAGTAAAAAGAGATCCAAGAATGTCATGAAATGACCTGTTCTTAACCATTTTATTAGTGAGATAAAGTAGGGTAGAGCAAGAATCTGCAATGTTATATAATTATTATCTACCATCTAAAAAGAGTGCTTAGTATTCATCAGGTACAGTGCTAGGCACTTTACAGGCTAAGTACTCATTTGACCCTCCAAACAAACAAGTGATGTATGTGTGATTGGCTACACACTATGGCTGAAACTAATGTGTGTGGTTAGCTACACACTATGGCTGAAACTACACACTATGGATGAAACTAATATTCAAAAAGGTCATATCACTTACCTGCATTCACAGAGCTATTTAGTGGTGGACGCGGTATTTAAATAAACATCTGTCTCTCACAGTACCTGTTCTTAGCTCCAATACAGTATAATTTCT
Source organism: Panthera tigris (assembly GCF_018350195.1). Lineage (NCBI taxonomy): Eukaryota > Metazoa > Chordata > Mammalia > Carnivora > Felidae > Panthera > Panthera tigris. Next base: position 151,833,846 of record NC_056661.1, read on the forward strand.
TGGTTTCATCCTAAATGTATGATTTTGAGGCTAAATTTCATGACTTATTGAGAAAGATTCGTATGATATTTTAAAGATATTTCTACAATTTAATGAGGCCAATAATTTGGAGAGGAATGGATAAGTTTCCATCTTAAAAATGACATGAAAAATTATAGTGGCAAGGTATGAATCAAGTATTTCAAATTAGAAAGAGTTTAACTGAAATGTTGCCAAAATTAATTTTATCGTGAAAAATATATGTGTTACAGTGAATGTAACAACTGGAATGTAGAAAATAAACATTGTAAATAGGAAACATGCATTCTGGAAATTGACAGGGCTTTGGGTCTGTGAAGAGACCACCTAGATGAAACTATGTGTTTTGTTTGTTTGTTTGTTTGTTTTTTCTATCAGGTATATTTACACACACACACACACACACACACACACACAAATACTGAAAGGAGGTGATAGCTCATACAAAACTACTTTCCAGAATTATGAGGGAGCCACAAGTGTGTGTGGCTTTCTGCCTTACAAATGGTGATTCACACACATCATAAAGGAGAAACATCAACCTAAAGCAGGCAGACATTTGGTAGTCCCAACAGACATTGGCAGTTACCTTCCTACAGAACTCATCTTTAGAGGAGACAAATATATTGTTGAGCATTTAGTAAACTCCTACAGAATTGGCCTCCAAATCCTCAGTTTCCCTGGGTACTACTTCCTAAAACTGCTATATACCTGAGAAAGCACCCACAGGCAAGGTCAGTCTGCTTTCCTTTTCACCATCTGCCTTCTCCAACTTTACAAAAAGAAAGGCTTACCTGAATCTCACGCTGGTGTAATATGCTGCAGCTTAGAAACCTATGGAACACCTAGCAAAAGCACAATTTGTAATACTGGTGTAGGTATAGCCTCCTTAAATAAAGGCATGATGGGGGCACCTGGCTGGCTCATTTGGTTAGGCGTCCAGCTTTGGCTCAGATCATGTTCTTGTGGTTCCTGAATTCGAGCCCCACATCCATGGTCAGCACAGATCCCACTTTGGATCCTCTATCCTACTCTCTCTCTGCTTCTTTCCCACCCTCATGTGCTCGCACGCCTTCTCTCAAAAATAAAAAATGTTAAAAAATAAACAAATAATGGCATGATGAATCCATGGTAGGGCTTCAAATCTTTTCTGGTCTTATAGATATATCTGGTAAGGCAGAAAAATGATGTTAGAAATGGGTTTTTTTTTGACCCATGTTGGGATGCTTTTGAAGACACCAGAACATGCCTCCTGAAAATACACCTCCTTGACTTAAGAATTATTTTGAGCTAAAGGCAATTAAGAAGTAGTAAATGTAAGAAAGGCACTCTGGGAGGAAGATGGCGGTGTAGGAGGACGCTGGGCTCACCGAGTCCTGCTGATCACTTAGATTCCACCCACACCTGCCTAAATAACCCACAAAACTGCCAGAAGACTAGCAGAACGGATTCTCCGAAGCCAAATGTAGACGAGAGGCATACGGAAGAGGGTCGGAGGGCTCAGAGGCGGTGCGCGCTACAAGGACCGGCAGGAGGGAGCTGGGGTGGAGGGGCAGCCCACCGTCAAAGCAGAGCCCCCAAGTCTGGCTGGCAAAAGCGGAGGGGCTGGATGGAGTGTGTTCGGACAGCAAGTGGGACTTAACATCTGGAAGGTTATAAGCTAACAGCTCTGCTCGGAGAACGGGAGGGCTGGAGGACAACGGGAGGGAGAGTTGTTGAGCTCCAGATGACAGAGCTCAGCTTGGCGGGGAACAAAGGCGCTCGCCAGCGCCATCTCCCTTGCCCATCCCCCAGCCAAAATCCCAAAGGGAACCAGTTCCTGTCAGGGAACTTGCTTGCACTGCGCAAACACCCAAGGCTGTGCTTCTGCAGATCCGTCCCTCCAGTAGCGGGTCTGACTAACTCCCGGTGCTGCAGGGCCCCTCCCGAATTGGATCACCAAAGGAAAAATGAACTGAGACTGCCCCTCCCACTCCTGTGCACCTTGCTGATCCACCCCAGCTAATACGCCAGATCCCCAGCACCACAAGCCTGGCAGTGTGCAAGTAGTCCAGATGGGCCATGCCACCCCACAGTGAATCCCGCCCCTAGGAGAGGGGAAGAGAAGGCACACACCAGTCTGACTGTGGCCCCAGCGGTGGGCTGGGGGCAGACATCAGGTCTGACTGCAGCCCCGCCCACCAATGCAAGTTATTCAAGACAGCACAGGGGAAGTGCCCTGCAGTCCCGCACCACTCTAGGGACTATCCAAAATGACAAAACAGAAGAATTCCCCTCAAAAGAATCTCCAGGAAATAACAACAGCTAACGAACTGATCAAAAAGGATTTAAACAATATAACAGAAAGTGAATGTAGAATAATAGTCATAAAATTAATCGCTGGGCTTGAAAACAGTATAGAGGAGAGCAGAGAATCTATTGCTACAGAGATCAAGGGACTAAGGAAAAGCCAGGAGGAGCTAAAAAATGCTATAAATGAGCTGCAAAATAAAATGGAAATGACCACAGCTCAGATTGAAGAGGCAGAGGAGAGAATAGGTGAACTAGAAGATAAAATTATGGAAAAAGAAGAAGCTGCTGAGAAAAAGAGAGATAAAAAAATCCAGGAGTATGAGGGGAAAATTAGAGAACTAAGTGATGCACTAAAGAGAAATAGTCTATGCATAATTGGTATTCCAGAGGAGGAAGAGAGAGGGAAAGGTGCTGAAGGTGTACGTGAAGAAATAATAGCTGAGAACTTCCCTGATCTGGGGAAGGAAAAAGGCATTGAAATCCAAGAGGCACAGAGAACTCCCTTCAGACGTAACTTGAATCGATCTTCTGTATGACATATCATAGTGAAACTGGCAAAATACAAGGATAAAGAGAAAATTCTGAAAGCAGCTAGGGATAAACGTGCTCTAACATATAAAGGGAGACCAGTAAGACACGTGATGGATCTCTCTACTGAAACTTGGTAGGCCAGAAAGGAATGGCAGGAAATCTTCAATGTGATGAACAGAAAAAAAAAATCCTCTATCCAGCTGAGAATCCTCTATCCAGCAAATCTGTCATTTATAATAGAAGGAGAGATAAAGGTCTTCCCAAACAAACAAAAACTGAAGGAATTCATCACCACTAAACCAGGCCTACAAGAGATCCTAAGGGGATCCTGTGAGACAAAGTACCAGAGACACCGCTACAAGCATGAAACCTACAGACATGACAATGACTCTAAACCCATATCTTTCTATAATAACACTGAACGTAAATGAATTAAAAGCACCAACCAAAAGACATAGGGTATCAGAATGGATAAAAAAAAAAAAAAACAAGACCCATCTATTTGCTGTCTACAAGAGACATTTTAGACCTGAGGACACCTTCAGATTGAAAGTGAGGGGATGGAGAACTATTTATCATGTTATTGGAAGTCAAAAGAGAGCTGGAGTAGCCATACTTATATCAGACAAACTAGACTTTAAATTAAAGGCTGTAACAAGAGATGAAGAAGGGCATTATACAATAATTACAGGGTCTATCCATCAGGAAGAGCTAACAATTATAAATGTCTATGCATCAAATACAGGAGCCCCCAAATATATAAAACAATTACTCACAAACATAAGTAATCTCACTGATAAGAATGTGGTAATTGCAGGGGACTTTAACACCCCACTTACAGAAATGGATAGATTATCTAGACACACGGTCAATAAAGAAACAAGGGCCCTGAATGATACATTGGATCAGATGGACTTGACAGATATATTTTGAACTCTGCATCCCAAAGCAACAGAATATATTTTCTTCTTGAGTGCACATGGAACATTCTCCAAGATAGATCACATACTGGGTCACAAAACAGCCCTTCATAAGTATACAAGAATTAAGATCATACCATGCATACTTTCAGACCACAATGCTATGAAGCTTGAAATCAACCACAGGAAAAAGTCTGGAAAACCTCCAAAGGCATGGAGGTTAGAGAACACCCTACTAAAGAATGAATGGGTCAACCAGGCAATTAGGGAAGATATTTAAAAATATATGGAAACAAACGAAAATGAAAATACAACAACCCAAACGCTTTGGGATGCAGCAAAGGCAGTCCTGAGAGGAAAATACATTGCAATCCAGGCCTATCTCAAGAAACAAGAAAAATCCCAAATACAAAATCTAACAGCACACCTAAAGGAAATAGAAGCAGAATAGCAAAGACACCCTAAACCCAGCAGAAGAAAAGAAATAATAAAGATTAGAACAGAAATAAACAATATAGAATCTAAAAAAACTAGAGTAGATCAATGAAACCAAGAGTTGTTTTTGAAAAAATAAACAAAATGATAAACCTCTAGCCAGGCTTCTCAAAAAGAAAAGGGAGATGACCCAAATAGATAAAATCATGAATGAAAATGGAATTATTACAACCAATCCCTCAGAGATACAAGCAATTATCAGAGAATACTATGAAAAACTATATGCCAACAAACTGGACAGCCTGGAAGAAATGGACAAATTCCTAAACATCCACACACTTCTAAAACTCAATTAAGAGGAAATAGAAAGCTTGAACAGACCCATAACCAGCGAAGAAATTGAATCAGTTATCAAAAATCTCCCAACAAATAAGAGTCCAGGACCAGATGGCTTCCCAGGGGAGTTCTACCAGACGTTTAAAGCAGAGATAATACGTATCCTTGTCAAGCTATTCCAAAAAATCAAAGGGGAAGGAAAACTTTCAGGCTCATTCTATGAAGCCAGTATTACTTTGATTCCTAAACCAGACAGAGACCCAGTAAAAAAAGAGAACTACAGGGCAACATCCCTGATGAATATGGATGCAAAAATTCTCAATAAGATACTAGCAAATCGAATTCAACAGCATATAAAAAGAATTATTCACCATGATCAAGTGGGATTCATTCCTGGGATGCAGGGCTGGTTCAACATTCGCAAATCAATCAATGTGATACATCACATTAATAAAAGAAAAGATAAGAACCATACGATCCTGTCAATTGATGCAGAAAAAGCATTTGACAAAATTCAGCATCTTTCTTAATAAAAACCCTCGAGAAAGTCAGGATAGAAGGAACATACTTAAACATCATGAAAGCCATTTATGAAAAGCCCACAGCTAACATCATCCTCAATGGGGGAAAACTGAGAGCTTTTTCCCTGAGATCAGGAACACGACAGGGATGTCCACTTTCACTGCTGTTGTTTAACATAGTGTTGGAAGTGCTAGCATCAGCAATCAGACAACAAAAGGAAATCAAAGGCATCAAAATTGGCAAAGATGAAGTCAAGCTTTCACTTTTTGCAGATGACATGATATTATACATGGAAAATCTGATAGACTCCACCAGAAGTCTGCTAGAACTGATATGAATTCAGCAAAGTTGCAGGATACAAAATCAATGTACAGAAATCAGTTGCATTCTTATACACTAATAATGAAGCAACAGAAAGACAAATACAGAAACTGATCCCATTCACAATTGCACCAAGAAGCATAAAATACCTAGGAATAAATCTAACCAAAGATGTAAAAGATCGGTATGCTGAAAACTATAGAAAGCCTATGAAGAAAATTGAAGAAGATATAATGAAATGGAAAAACATTCCGTGCTCATGGGTTGGAAGAATAAATATTGTCAAAATGTCAATACTACCCAAAGCTATCTACACATTCAATGCAATCCCAAGCAAAACTGCACCAGCATTCTTCTCGAAACTAGAACAAGCAATCCTAAAATGCATATGGAACCACAAAAGGCCCCGAATAGCCAAAGTAATTTTGAAGAAGAAGACCAAAGCAGGAGGCATCACAATCCCAGACTTTAGCCTCTACTACAAGGCTGTAATCATCAAGACTGCATGGTATTGGCACAAAAACAGACACATAGACCAATGGTATAGAATAGAAACCCTAGAACTAGAGCCACAAAAGTATGGCCAACTAATCTTTGACAAAGCAAGAAAGAACATCCAATGGAAAAAAGACAGTCTCTTTAACAAATGGTGCTGGGAGAACTGGACAGCAACATGCAGAAGGTTGAAACTAGACCACTTTCTCACACCATTCACAAAAATAAACTCAAAGTGGATAAAGGACCGGAATGTGAGACAGGAAACCATCAAAACCCTAGAGGAGAAAGCAGGAAAAGACCTCTCTGACCTCAGCCGTAGCAATCTCTTACTTGACACATCCCCAAAGGCAAGGGAATTAAAAGCAAAAATGAACTACTGGGACCTTGTGAAGATAAAAAGCTTCTGCACAGCAAAGGAAACAATCAACAAAACTAAAAGGCAACTGACGGAATGGGAAAAGATATTTGCAAATGACATATCGGACAAAGGGCTAGTATCCAAAATCTATAAAGAGCTCACCAAACTCCACACCCGAAAAACAAATAATCCAGTGAAGAAATGGGCAGAAAACATAAATAGACACTTCTGTAAAGAAGACATCCCTATGGCCAACAGGCACATGAAAAGATGCTCAACGTCGCTCCTCATCAGGGAAATACAAATCAAAACCACACTCAGATATCACCTCACGCCAGTCAGAGTGGCCAAAATGAACAAATCAGGAGACTATAGATGTTAGAGAGGATGTGGAGAAAGGGGAACCCTCTTGCACTGTTGGTGGGAATGCAAACTGGTGCAGCCGCTCTGGAAAACAGTGTGGAGGTTCCTCAGAAAATTAAAAATAGACCTACCCCATGACCCAGCAATAGCACTGCTAGGAATTTACCCAAGGGATACGGGAGTACTGATGCATAGGGGCACTTGTACCCCAATGTTTATAGCAGCACTCTCAACAATAGCCAAATTATGGAAAGAGCCTAAATGTCCATCAACTGATGAATGGATAAAGAAATAGTGGTTTATATCCACAATGGAGTACTACGTGGCAATGAGAAAGAATGAAATATGGCCCTTTGTAGCAACGTGGATGGAACTGGAGAGTGTGATGCTAAGTGAAATAAGCCATACAGAGAAGGACAGATACCATATGTGTTCACTCTTATGTGGATCCTGAGAAACTTAACAGAAACCCATGGGGGAGGGGAAGGAAAAGAAAAAAAAAAAGAGGTTAGAGTGGGAGAGAGCCAAAGCATAAGAGACTCTTAAAAACTGAGAACAAACTGAGGGCTGATGGGGGGTGGGAGGTAGGGGAGGGTGGGTGATTGGTATTGAGGAGGGCATCTGTTGGGATGAGCACTGGGTGTTGTATGGAAACCAATTTGACAATAAATTTCACATATTAAAAAAAAAAAGAAAACCACTCTGCCTTCCCTCATTTAAATAAAAGCAGGATATACATTTACAAATGTGTGGCCCCATCCCCCATCCCCATCTAGCAGGAAAGATATAAGTTAATCCCAGGAGACAGCTTTAGACCCTTATCAATCTAGAAGAGGCCCCAGAGGAATCTACCTAACAAACTTTACTAACAAGCTTTAATCTACTCTTAGTCTCCCATATATTTGCCTTCACAGTTTGTCCTCAGAGACTCAAGGCCCTTTTCTTTTGTTCTTGTCACTTCTGTAGACATTGATTGTTCCTTTGCTAAGAAGCAATATAAACTGAAGTTATAACCAAACAGGGACTCCCATGTTTTACATATGTGACACACTTGTGTACAAACTTCTGTGTGTTTTTCTCTTTGTCAGTCCAATGTACAGGGCACCAGCTGGAGGACCCACGATGGGTAGAGGAAGAGATTTTTCCTTCCCCTGTACTTTGACATCAGATATATTGCAAAACAGAATGCTAGGAATAACTTCGATATTTGTTTAATGACCTTGCCTTTTCCTTCCTCCAACTATGATTTTGTCGAATGTGTCATTTCCCAGACAGAGGACGCTGAGAACAAAGACAATGCAGTAAGAAATAGTGAAGGCAATGGTGTATTGTTTAATATGGGCATCAACTCACGATAGGACTCTGTGCACTATCTATAATATATTAAGAAGTTATTGTTAGTTTGTAGGCGTGACAGTGTTATTGTGATTATGCAGGAAATGTTCTATTTTTAGAGACATCTAATGAAATACACGGAGGAGAAATAATTTGATGTCTCTATTTTACCATAAAATACTTAAAAAATTAAGCAAATGTGGCCAAAAATTAATAATTATTAAATCCGTGATCGGTATATGAATGTTTATTATAGATAGTAATATAATTTTCAAGTGTCCAGCAGTAGATTCATTTTGTAGAAGGAAACCATTTTAGACAACCAAAAAATTATTTAATTTGACCTGGATTTATTAACAGCCTATGAGGAAAAAAATCCTTAAATGCACATTTTTCAGTATTATAGGCTTATTTTTACCATAGTTTCCCTTCCTTTTAACTCAGCAAAGCTAAGCATCTCTAAGTTAGTAACATGAGATAGGTAGTCACTGATAACTCTCAAGAAGGTGTTTTTGATAAGCTTTCTAGTAATGGAATAAATGCCTTCAATAAGTAGATCAATCTTTTTGCAAGTCAGATGATTTCTTATTCGTTAACAAAATTATTCGTTATTCGTTAACAAAATTGGAGATTTAATTGACTTGCCAGCTGATACCTTATCAAAAATAATTTTCAGCAAAGATAACTATATGATTTTTCAAAAACAACTCAGAAAGCATCCAAAGAGTTGATTGGCATTGCTATAACAAAACTCCTTCCATTTCATCTACATATGTATGTAATCACATTTTCTCAGTGTTTATTTCCAGAAAGATGAAAAATAGGAATAGGGTGCATGCCGAAACTTCTCTCATTCTAGCAATAAGTAGCAATTGATAAATGAAGTAATTGGGGAAGAAGCACCATCCATCATATTAAGAGATGCCTTCCCATTAATATTTTATTTTTTATATTTCATTATTATTCATCAAAATGTAAAATATTTGTGTTGCTTTGATTAATTGTGAATTTACGGTTGTTGAAATAACCCAATCAAGAAGAAATTTTTTTAGATGTTTATTTATTTGTTTTGAGAGAGAGTGTGTATGCACATGAGCAGGGGAGGGGCAGAAAGAGAGGGAGAGAGAGAGAGAATCCCAAACAGGCTTTGCCCTGTCAGCACAGAGCCCGAAGCAGCATTCAATCTGACAAACCATGAGATCATGACCTGAACCGAAATCGACAGTCAGAGAAGCTCAATGGACTGAGCCACTCATGCACCCCAAGGAGAAATTTTTTTAACATTCAGAGCCAAATTGTCCAAAGTTTTTGGGGAAAAAAAAGACTATGTATATGTAATAAGTATCAATAAAAGGCTTTACAGAGAAAATATATTACATTACTCTAAATTCCATGGATATTGTTGTTTCTATTCAGGCATAGAATGACAATAAGAGTCCATGGAGGAAAAAAGGAATGATTTAATGTATTTCATTGTTAAAGAAATGTTTGGTTCTGTATTTTTTAAATGAATGATATAGTACATCAAATTGCAAAAGGTGTTTATATTTTCTTGGATATTCAATTAAATTTTTTTTCATGTTTATTTATATTTGAGAGTGTGTGTGTGTGTGTGTGTGTGTGCGCGCGCGCGTGTGTGTGCACGAGTGGGGGAGGGGCAGAGACAGATGGAGACAGAATCTGAAGCAGCCTCCTGGCTCTGAGCTGTCATCACAGACCCACATGCAGGGCTCAACCTCACGAGCCGTGAGATTATGACCTGAGCTGAAGTCGGACACTCAACTGACTGAGCCACCCAGGCTCTTGCCCTGGATATGCAATTTTTAAAAGGTAATGTAAATGTTCTAGCTCAAAATACCAGTATATAAAGCATGTAGGATTTTTTTTTTTTTTTTTTTTTGGCCACAGGAGAGCCAAGCGTTCTGCTGTCAGCTGTTGACTAAGGTACAGTGAAGTGAAGAGAAAAAGCACTGCAATCCACACCCAGTTGGACACCCTGCCCTGTGTGCTTTCCCCTGAGTTCCTCCCAATGCCAATGGGGGAGGAAAAAGTACTGAAATATGGAAGGAGAAAAAGAGGGAAAGAGGATCATGCTGCCTCCACTCTCTACATCCCTCAAACCAAAGCCTGAAGCCTCAAACCAAATCAGGCTGAAGAAGATACTGTTTTAAATGATGATAAGATGATATGAAAGTTTCTACTGGCACTAGAATTAATTTAATAACTGAAATTGAAAGGAAAGTTATAGGGCCTTTCATGGTATTACTAAGGGACAGAGGAAATAAAAGGTCTCAACATAGTATAGGCAGGATTTTGACTCCAAGAGATTCATCCTATTCAATAAATTGGTTCCTTAAATGTTACATAGACAGAAAATATCAGAGAATACAATGAGACATTAATAGTGATCATCTCTGTATGATAATCATTTTCTTCATTGAGCATTTTTGCATTTTTTATTTTGTTAACAAACGTACTACTTTTCTAATGAGAGAAAAAAAGTATATATTTTCATTCCTAAAAACCTCTAATCTGGGGGTGCCTGGATGGCTCAGTTAGTTAAGTGTCTGATTCTTGATTTCAGCTCAGGTCATGATCTTTTGGTTTGTGAGACTGAGCCCCCTGTTGAGCCCCACATTAGGCTCCAAACTGACAGTGCAGAGCCTACTTGGAATTCTCTCTCACTCTCTGCCCCTCCCCTTGCTTGCATGCACTCTCTCTCTCTCTCTCTCTCTCAAAATAAACAAATAAACATAAAAAAAAGAACCTCTTATCTTATTTTTAATATCTAGACATGGGTCTAGGGCAAATATTTTTTCACATTTATAAAAGTATTACATGTAAGTAATTTAAAAATTCAAATGTTACTAAAAGGTTTATATATAACTCAGCATTTCCTTGTTCCCCTCTGTTTTCCTCCCTTCATCCCATTCCATAGAACAAGCTTTCAACTCAATTGACTGTTTCTTCTGATATTTATGTCCATATTTCTAAACAAAAGACATATCACCTCTTGTGTTATCCATTTAAAGCAATATCTATGACCTTATATTTTAATAAAGATTTAACTCACTTCCAACTTCCCTTTCCTCCTCCACCTCCTTCCTTTATAATTTTTTTTTTTTTAGAGGGAGAGGGTGCAAGTGAACGAGGGGCAGAGAGAGAGAGGGAGAGACAGAGAAGTGGGGCTCACCTGAAGTGGGGCTCGACCTCACCAGAAGCGGGTCTCCAGCTCACCCAATGTGAGGCCAGGCTCAATGGAAGCAGAAGTGGGGCACAAGCTCACCAGATGCAGGACTCAAACTCACCAACCGTGAGATCATGACCTGAGCCGAAGTCAGATGCTTAACCAACTGACTGACCCACCCAAGGACCCTCCCTTTATAATTTTTATCCCCATTTTCATTTTTTCCCTCTTATGACTGTGACTATATGTATGCTGCTCCCTGGTGAGTCAGAGGTATATTAAAAGTTTATTTTCTGTCTTCTACAATTTTCTATTTCATCTGGAATTAATTTGCTAATTTTCTTTGTCAAAATCTTCTTAAAATTTCCTATAGTTCTGTAAAATACGTTCAGTACATTTTTTATGTGGTTAACCAGCACCCCCCCCCTTTTTTTTTAAAGCCCAGAGCTAGAGCTCAAATCTAGATTGGCATTGTTTAGGTGTGCATCATAGCTAGAATCTTAAGACTTCCCCTTGCCTCTTCTGCCCTGACTCTTGCATCTTGGTTTTTCCTTGGTGTTTAAAGAGCATCTTTCAGTACTTTCTTAGAAAAGTTGACATAGGAGATACTTTTTTTTCTATTTCAATAGAAAATTTTGATATTCTGATAGTTTCTAGTAAAATTCTAGATTGAAAATTATTTTCCTTCAGAATTTTGTAGCTATTCTATTTTCCTTAAGCTTTCAATGGTGGTGCTGAAAAGTCTGATGACATTCTAATTCCCATTTCTTTGTAAGTGATTTTTTTTTTCTCTTTAGAGTTTCTGTTCCTTGTTCTCATTATTTAGGTTGATTTTCTAGTTGAACAATTTTGAATATAACAGGATGTGTGCTGCTCATACCTTCTCAAATTTCTCTTGGTCTTCCGTCCAGGGACTCATGCCAGAGGTCAGGGGACAGCTGTTTCCCCTAAAATCTTTAAACAGCAATGAGAGTACAGGGAACCTGCTTATTACCCTGGTAACATCAGATGGCATAAGTGGAGGCAAGCGAATGTTCTCCCTGTTCCAGTCATCTTTTGCTGTGTGACTGCTATAGATTGAATGTTTGTGTCTCCCCCAAAATTTACGTGTTGAAATTCTAACCCTCAGGGTGATGGTATCAGGAAGTTAGGCCTTTGAGAGGTACTTGTCATGAGATTTAGTTCCCTCATGTATGGGAATAGCGCCTTTATAAAAGACAGAGGAAGCTCCTTTTCCCGCTTCCACCATGTGTGGTTACATTGAAAAGATGCTGTGTATGAGCCAGGAAGTGGGCTCTCACCAGACACTAAATCTGCTCACGCTATGATCTTGGACTTCCCAGTTTCCAGAATTGCGAGGAAGAAATTTCCATTGTTCATAATCCACCCACCCACCCACCCATTTTATGGCATTTTGTTTGAGCAGACTGAATGGACCAAGATAGAAATAAACTGCCCAAAACTTAGTGACATACAGCAACAATCATTTTTATCATGCTCGTGATGTTGTAGATCGGGAATCGAACAGAGCAAGTGGGAATAGCCTGCCTCTGCCCCACAGTAACTGAGTCAATAGGGGACTCAAATGGCCAGGGAGAGTTGGGATGGGGTCACATGTCTGGGGCTTCTGTTTTGACTCAGTTGATTCCTCAGTTCCTCTTCATGTTATGTCTGCTAGAGATGAGTGACCAGGATGGCTTCTTCATTCATGTCTAGTGACTGGGCTGGTATGGATGGGACAATAGGGGCATAGCAATATCTCTTTCCATGAACCTCTTCATATGACTGGCTTGGGCTATCACAAAGCATGGTAGTTACAGTTAGGATGGACTTCTGCAGTAGCGGGCTTACCTCAGAGTAATTATTTCAAGATGTCCACTGGGGAATTGCAAAACTTCTTATGTACACTCAGAAATCCCAGAATGTCCTTTCTGCCACGTTTATTGGTCTAGCAACTCACTACCAGAGCCGACCGAGATTCAAGGGTAAGAGAATTAGACTCTAGCACTCATTGGGAAGAGAAACAAAGAAATGTGAGACCATCTTTAACTGACAACACTCCTATTCAGTACTGTAAACATATTGGAGTGTAGAACATAACTTTTATGTGAACAATGAGCCAGAAGAGTCTAAGTTTTGAATTAAGAAACACCAACAGGGAATATCACCACAGCAGCTAGAAAGCAAAGAAAGAGAATACCAAATGGAGGGTACCATATTAGAACTCAGAGAATCTGTCTCTGAGGACATATTGCAGGAAATGGCACCTTGGATGACTGCATTCACAGTACACACTAGGCACCCCCTGGAGATTTCCTGAACAGTTGTAGAGAATTTGAAATAGTTCTTAGTATTCTGCAAATAAGGAAGGACTCAGAGGAACAATATCCTTTTATTATCAACAGGACTTCATTTCACACAAACACACACACACACACACACACACACACACACATAGAAGTGGCCAAAGGAGACAACTATTAGAACAATAAGACTTCTGCAGTGACTGTGTAGCTTTACTATAGAATGATGTTCACATCATGAACCATTCAGTCATTCTATGAGAAATACATCATCTAAAATTGATGGGTCCCATACTTGGCAATCAATGTATATTAAATATGCTAAGGAAATTAAAAATTGATGTTTGTTTTGACATCATTCATATACTGGAGGAGGAATATGCCAACAGCTCTTGCTGATACAATAAGTAGTTCAGAATATAGTCACTGAAGTCATGAATCTAAATGTCGTAAGAGAATAAACAAAAAGAAGGATCTGGAAGACAATTAATATCCAAAGACTGCAAAAAGTACACAAGGCCAAGAAGAATGAATTCATTACCTGAACCACTAGAAAATAAATTTTTAAGTCTCTCCTTAAATGGATAAAAATTGTTCTTATTTTTTTAATTTACTTTTTATCTTATTTACTTTTTATCTTATCTTATGAGAGCTACCTATTGCCTGCTACCCTGGCCCCTCCTCATCTTCTCCCTTGAAGAAAGCCTCTTTGGATGAACTAAAGTCTCCCATGACTGTCCCATCTTCCTCCTTCAATTTCATCCCCAAAGAACATGTTAGAAGCTGCTGTTATGCTGCAGACTATCTAACTCTGATGAACCAACCCCATTCAATCATGGTATCACCCAAGTAGCATATGGCAATGAACTACATAATGCATACAGTTACACTTTTCCAGATTAGAATTCCTTTTCTGGTATGTGACAGGATGGGATTCTAAATGAAAAGAGCTCACCCTCATGAGCCATGAGGATATCTGCTTTAAGGGACCTAGGTTTCTAGAATATCAATTCATTTATTTCCAAATCTTTAGTTCTTTCATTTTTCCAACTCCATGGAGAAAAAATATTTTTAGAAGAGAACAAGAATCAGATACGTTTTTCTCTTTTAGTTCAGGGGAAATTTTATTTTCCCATGCTTCATCAATAAGACCTGGTTCCTTTACATCTTTATTTGGTTTGTTAGTAAAGGATATGGTAATACCCCATTAAATAAGTACTTCTTGTCAAGCAGTACACTGATTAAGATATTCTTTTCTTCATTTGTAGGTGTTCCAAACTCTGATGACTAATATTTCTAAAGATGTCAATCCTCAGATAAGTAATGACATTATTAAGTCTCTATTCTCAATCATTGCAGAAGGAATACTGTGTGTCTAAGGGCCATTCTTTTATGGAAGTAAATGCTAAATTGTATTCTGAAAAATATTGTCAAGTGTGACTTGAAAAATAAAGATTTCCATGGTCAGATAAGTCCGGGAGACACTGAGTTAAGCAGAGTTAAATAGGTATATTTATACCAAGACATCTCAAAATTTAATGTGGAATATTAAAGAAGACTCATGAATCTTCAAATGGGGAGTGTTCTATATGGACTTTCCAAGACTTACTGACTTTTACCAAAAGCAACAAAAAAAGATTGTATATTTAGTTTTGACCTGAATATGTTTTAAGAAATGCTAATTTAGAAATAGCTGACTACATCAAAATGGAAAACTTCCTAGGCAAATATATCCATAACATAACCCACCAGAACCTACTAATGTTGTGAATGATGACTTCAGAACAAGTCATAATGGAAATTTTTATGTTTTCTAGTTAAAGATCAGTGTTGCTTGATGGTTACCCCTTTGTTACTCTCATAATTTAAACGAGTATCTGAGGTCTTCACAGAAAGTGACCACTTCAACTTCAACCCTACTCGAAGTTTAATTTTAGCCACCAAACAGACAGAAATGGCAGAAGGGGCGGCTCTGTAAATTTATGATAGTCTTTCAGTCTCCTAAAGAACTTCTGATGTTTTGTTTCAAGTAGCTCTAATAAGTGTTTCCCATAATTCCTACCAACAGGGAATGGACAAACTACTCCTGACTATTTCACATTAAGACAAAACTTTCTAACTCTTAATTTTATTTTTTTTTATTTTTTTTATGTTTATTTATTTTTGAGAGACAGTGAGAGACAGAGCACAAGTGGGGGAGGGGCAGAGAGAGAATGAGACACAGAATCCAAAGCAGGCTCCAGACTCTGAGCTGTCAGTACAGAGCCCGATGCAGGGCTTGAACCCACAAACTGCGAGATCATGACCTGAGCCGAGGCCAGACACCCAACCGACTGAGCCACCCAAGTGCCCCTCTAAGCTCTTAATTTTAAAAAGAAATACCCAGAAGCAAATGAAAGAAGGAGGGAAAGGAAGAAGAGAAAGGCAAGGAGGATAAAAGGAAGAAGAGGAGAGGGAGGAAAGTAGTGTGTGAGATTGTTTACAAAATGGCAATGTTGGCAAAATGTTTTGCAAATCAGCCACGATAAGTTCTCAGATCCCTGTTTTCACTCTTCTTTGCAATACGACTTTGGGGGTCTTCCCACTGAGAGGTAGAGGCTATATTTCCATCCTTGAATCTAGGCTTGGCCATGTTGGTGGTTGGTCAATGGGCCATTACCAATAGGATGCAAGCAGAGATTTGGAAAGCACATGTGCTTTGGGGCTTGTCCTCTCTTGCAACTTTTCAGAATCCCGAGTCTACAGGGTGGACTCAGACTAGACTTTTGGAAAAGGCAGTCCATGTGGAGCAGACAGGAGCCAAATTTCTTGATTTACTTTTAATTACACTTTATTGATTCCTTGCTATAATAGATGAAGATTAACCCCCATCCAATCCATCCTTCCCATCGAACTTAAAGAGATCAGAGGAATGTAAAACTGAGACTTCAAAGATGGGACAGGAGCGTTCAACATTCAATGTAGAAGAAGCAAAGATGTGGGAGGCCCTAAAGTGGGAAAGAGCTGGTGCACAGTGAGCAGGGTGGCAAAGGGTATAAGATGGAATGGAAGAGGTAGACATAGACATGCAAGACTGTTTGAACATGCAAGACACAGAACCTTGCAAGTTCCTGTAACCCTGTAAGAACTGGATTTTATTTGGGGTGCCTTTTTCTCTATCAAATTCACAAGTCTTTTGTTTTTTGTTTTTTTAACTAATATGCAATAATGTTGACACATGGGGAACCCAATGGGAGAAATCAAAGATTGTAAGCTTTTTAGACGGCCATTTGGCAATACAAATCAAATTTAAATTTAAATTTTTGCATGTGCTTTGACCCAGAAATTCTACATTATTTTAGGAAAGCCTAATGGCTGTGCAAAACCTTTATTTAAAAAAATATTTATTTATTTTTGAGAGAGAGAGAGAAAGAGAGTGAGTGGGGGAGGGACAGAGAGAGATGGAGACAGAATCTGAAGCAGGCTCCAGGCTCTGAGCTGTCAGCACAGAGCCTAGCGTGAGGCTCGAACTCACGAACCGTGAAATCATGACCAGAGCCAAAGTTGGACGTTTAACCAACTGAGCTACCCAGGCATCCCTGTGTAAAAACTTTTTTAAAAAATATGTTCCTCTCATTATTTTTGCTAAAAGGGAGAAACTGGACATTACCAAAACGTCTGATAGTAAGTTGATTAATGACATAATCAACTCTCATAATGGATTACTATTGAGCCATTAAAAATTATAGAAGTCTATATATATGGACTTGAAAAACATGGAAAAGTGCAGGTTACAAAGTAGTATTTTTGACATAATCCCATTTATATCTAAAAAGAACATTGCAGAAAAATAAATGATTGAAAAAATATAGACCCCAAAGTCAATAGTGGTTATATTTGTAGATGGAGTTGAGTATTGTAGTAGAAAATTATTTGGGGAAAAGTTCTTTAATCTCTGAAGGCCTCAAATCTTGTATCCTCAGGATTCTACTGCATCTCTGGGTAAGAAGTAACTGTACAAAGACTGTTTATAAATTTGTGCTATTGGGTGTTAAAATCAATGAAGAAAATTGCGTCAGTCAAAATACGGAGATTACATACAGTATAAATTTAGCTCTGTCACAGACGACACTAAAATGATTTGGAAAAAAAATATGCTTGCCAAAAATTTAAACCTGAGTCTAGAAGTAAGTACTGGAAGAGAAAACTAACTGCAGTGCCAAGTTTAAAAAATAAAAGGAGTCCGGGGAACGGCACAAACAGAAGGAGATGGGCAAAGACAGGATTTCCATCCTATGTGAGGATCCAACAGCTGTGCCCTGTAGCCTCGGCGTCTGTCCATCTCATCAGACGTAAAGCAAACCCAGTTAAGAAGGGGGAAAAAATTCAAGCATCTCAACATTCAGCTCCCTACAAAGTAGAGCTGCTTCACAAACTACGTTTTCCTCATTTTCCATGCTAACACCCTTCCAGGTAGGCTCAGACTACTTAGGAGTCCCTGAAAGTCATCCAGACTTGGACTTGTGATTTATCTCTGTGGGGGGAAATATCTTCATCTCCCTTTGTTGATATTCTCTGGATAATTAAAGGCAGGAGAAGGTGCGGATTTTTAAAATCTTAAAAACAAAACAAAACAAAACCCCTCACCTTTGCATATTATTGTCTTTCCCTAAATAGCCTTACAGAGGGGGGAAGATGCTTTCTGTTATCAAGAAATTGTGATTCTTAATTAAGGTTTTTTGAAGTTCAAACTCAGTCCCACTGATTTTATTTTCTTCTTTTTAACTTATCTCTATTTTCTCAACTTTCTTCAGTGAGCATGTAATTACTTTCAAGGACAGGAAAATTAATGTTATTAATTTTTGTATCTCACTACCAATTTTTATTGCTTTATTTTTAAAATGGAAACAAAATTCAGGAGGCTGGAGTCCCTGGGTTTGAATGGAGAACTAATAATAAAGGTGCTCTGGCCATCGCCCACAGTATGAATTGGATAAAAAAAAGGTCTCAGACTCAAAGATATCTAGCAGTGTTTATAAAGCCTATTTCTCCTAGCTTTATAGGCCCTGGAGAAATGCCTACCATTTTGTAAACTCTCACAAAAAAGGGAGGGAATCTGAAGTTCCCATAGAAAATGTAGGGGCAAAGAATCATTTCTATTTGTAGATAGAAAAGACTATAGCATATTAAATCAGAATGCTTGAAAAGTAGATAATTGTGGCAAATTGCATTTCCCAAAAATGGTCACAGCATTATCTCCCATTCCTCAGACTCATCTACAATGTGACCTTGACACACTTCCCATTATGAAATGGGTCTGCTTTTCCTCCCCCTGAGTCTGGGCAGATGTGTGACTCACTTGGAACATTTGTAACATTATATTTAGAATTTGATGGAAGGGATGCCACTTGACTTTCAAGGCTAGATCAGAAAAGGCATTGTGGCCTCTGCCCTGGTCCCTGGAATACTTGTCCTTGAAGCCTGCAGATGCCATGTAAAGAGTCCAACTGTCTTGGGGCCAAGACCAGCCCCAGGGAGAGATCACAGACTCAGACCCCCAAGACAACCGGAAGTGAGAGGGTTGCCTGGCCAGTCCCCAGCTGCTCTAGCCCTCTGCTTGTCCCAACTCCAGCCATTGTCTGACGGGAACCTCATGAGGGACCCCAATCCAGACCTGCCCAGGGAGCCTTCCTGTATTCCTCACCCTCAAAAACCATGTACACACCAAAGAAAAAGTCCTGAAGGATGTCAAGGGGTGTGATTAGGACATCTCACTCTGCTAACTGGCCCTACCCTTTTCGATGATTACATTTCAAGAAATAAAACAAAATAATTTCTCCCAAGTCCTTGAGAAAGAAATTGCTGCATTGTAGAAGGTACATATACATCACAAAGAGACAGAGAAAAAATTTATAATAGTGAGTTTTCTAAGGCAAATGCTCTATGGAGAGGAAAAACAGGTTCCTATCACCAGGATTTGGCTAGGAAAAACAGTGCATTCTTTTGGCAGCCTTGAGCTTTTCCAGGCTGGAACTTAAGGGGGGTGGGGGTGGGGGTAGGCTGTGTGGTCCCAAGGACAAGGCTTTAGTCTGCTGGAAGCCATGCAGAGCTTGGTCAAGTCTGTTAGTGTGGATTCTGAAAGATGAAGAAAAGAAGGCAAACTACCGACAGACCTCAGAACTGAAAGAACCACAAGGCCATGAGTTCCCTGAGTTTTCTGATTGTCTTCCATACATCTCAAACTGAGCACAGGGAAGAAACCACAATCTGGAATTGCCAACAGG
Organism: Panthera tigris; assembly: GCF_018350195.1. Taxonomy (NCBI): domain Eukaryota; kingdom Metazoa; phylum Chordata; class Mammalia; order Carnivora; family Felidae; genus Panthera; species Panthera tigris. The sequence continues at coordinate 151,853,528 of NC_056661.1, forward strand.
CATTGACCAAAAAGAACCCCTAAGAATACCATGCTTCTGATGCAGGCAGGCCAGGTCCAAGGACCTGGAGGGGATCCCATGGGATGAGTTGAGAGGGTCGTTGGCTTCACGAAAGATGTAAATCAAATGTGAGCCAGCAGAAGGTGAATGCAGAGTTTTATTGACGATATGTATAGATACACTGAGAGATACAAATGGAGCATCTGGGAAACTGCAGGGATAGGAGACCCCTTGCTTGGGGTCTGGGATTTTTATTCGCAATTCTGGTCTGGTGCACGTGTCCTCCCAGTCATCCAAGAACTGGTGGTACAAGGATGAGTGCTCCATAACTCACTTGTGCCCTGGAGCCAGTGGTCTCGGCATCCAGGTATTTGGAGTCATTGGTCTTGAAAAACATTCACGAGACCTCACCTAGACACTCCTTAGATGTTATCTCTTATGCCAGAAGACTCCAAATAAAACATTAACTCCTTGACCTTTACAAGGGGGACCTACAGTAAGGCAGGGGTACAGGTCCTAGTAAGAACAGAGATAGGAATAAGGGCAAAGAACTAGACAGCTTTTTGTCATAAGGTCTCTCAGTCTACCTGTGTCACTCCCTGTGGCCCAAGCATCTGAGAAGGGGCAGCCTAGCAGACACTTGGCAGGGATCTTGCCCATCGTTCAAGACCACCTGGCAGCAGCTGGCTGTCAGGGAGACGGCAAAGCAGTCCAGCACCTCCCTGCTCCCCCACTTTGGGCAGAAGACAACCCGAGTGTGTATTTCACAACCCCTGTACCCCTGAAGGAAGCTGCAATATGTCACTGCACAATATACATTTTTGACATAAAAATTATTTGGAACTGAAGGCTCTAAAAAAGCAGCAAAGGCAGTGAAGGCTCCCCTTTTTCTGCCTAAAGGAGATTTAATTCTTTCACTGAAGACAGACTCCTGTCAGCCCAGAGATGAACCAGAAGAATCTGCAAACAAACCTTACTCCACTAGTTTCCTCCCATAGGTTTACCTTTCCACAGCTTGTCACCCTTGGAACACTACAGCTGCTCCCCTTTCTCTACAAATGTATGCTTTCAAATGTATGTATGCTACAAATGTATCCCTTCTCTACAAATGTATGCTTTGTTGAAGATGCTATAGAAGCTGAAATTCTTAACTGCCATTTTAACTCACTTTTGGTTTAGGTTTTTCCCACCTTGATGTGCAATACATGTGTTAATAAGCCATTTTTCTCTGGTTAATCCTTTTTTTTAATGTTTATTTATTTGAGAGAGACAGAGAGTGCAGGGCAGAGAGGGGCAGAGAGAGAGAGGGAGAGAGAGAATCCCAAGCAGGCTCCGCACTGTCAGCGTGGAGCCTGACGCAGGGCTCCATCCTACAAACCATGAAATCATGACCTGAGCTGAAACCAAGAGCTGGACACTTCACCCACTGAGCCACCCTGCCACCCCGATCTGTCTTTTGGTTGAAGAGTCCCAGTAAAAACTAAGACGGGTAGGGGTACTTTTGCCTCCCCTCTACCCCTGGAGCATGAGGTAAATGAGGTAGGCTCTTCCTTGCCCTAGGCACCAATAGAGATCAGGCGGGAAACCTACCAAAAGCCAGCAGCCCAGAGAGCAGAAGTAGGAAAACACTCTCCCTTCTATGGGCCCCCAGCATCCTCCACCTCCAGGCTAGAAGCACTGGCATGCCCAGGGAGGCACCTCTCACCCCCGTACAAGGCACCAGCAGGGCCTGAGGGAGATCCTGCCAGCACCAGACAGCCCAGGGACTGTTCTCCCTCTGGGGGCCAGCTGGTGTCTCTCCTGACCACCTAGAAGCACCAGGACCAGAGAAGGGTATTCGGCCCCAGCAGGAGGTACCAGTGGGTACAACAGGAGCCCCAGCAGCCTCAGGTGAACTAAGCAGACTAGAATAGCATTGTAAGAGCTCTAGAAATTAAATTATCATTGGAACCACAGCCCACAAAAGTAAGCCAAGACCTGCATCTTAATTGCCTGCTAAAATATAAGATTTAAATAGGCTTCAGAGCCTCCTAACAATACCCCAAATGCCTGGGATGCAACAGAAAGCATTCATCATACCAAGAACCAGGAAAATCACAAATTGGATGAGAAAAGACAATCAACTGCCAATACTGAGATGAATCAAATATTGGAATTATCTGACAAAGATTTTAAAGCAGCCATAATAAAAAATGCTCCTAGAGGCAATTACAAATTTTCATGGAAAAAAAAACAACAAAAAACAAAAGACACACACACACACAATAGAAAATATCAACAAAGAAATAGGTTTTAAAAAATGGAAATTACAAAAATAAAAAAGGAAATTCTAAAACTAAAAAATGCAATGACTGACATGAAAACTCAGTGAGTGGGCTCAGTAGAAGAGGGGAAATGACAGAAGACAGAATCAGAAGACCAGCTCATAGAATTTACTTACTGAGCAACAGAAAAAAAAAGAAAAAAGAAAAAAGACCAGGAGGGGGGGATTAACAGAGCCTGAGGGACTTATGGGCCAGTAACAAAAGATCTACCTGATGGATCCCCAGAAAAAGAGAGATAATGAGGGGCTGAAAAAATAGCCAAAGAAATAGCCGTCAAAAACTTCCCAAGTTTGGCAAAAGACATAAGCCTACAGCTGAAAGAAGCTGGGCAAATCCCATGTGAAAGAAATAGGCACAAGACAATAACTTCTGAAAACTTAGGTCAAAGGTGCTGTGGCTAACACAGTATCATACAGGCACAGAAATGTATAGTTGTGTTATGGCAACACAGTGAAAATCCAGAAACAGCCTCCTTTGTATGATAACTGAGTATATAAATGAGTAGATACATATCCATGCATATGTAAATACTCATGTATATGATAATTGGGTGATAAATGGTGACAGCTCAAATAAATGGAGAAAAGATAAATTATTCGATCTACAGTTGGGGACAATGTCTTTCTATTGGAGTAACAAAGTTTGATCTCTCTCTCTCACCTCATAACACTATAATCAAAAGTTAATTCTGGTCAGATTAAAACGTGAAACAAAAAAACATACCCGATAATACTATAACATGAAAAAAAAAGTCAGGCAAACGTCTAGTATAATTTGGATGAAGAGCTTTTTAAACTTGAAACAGTTAAAAAAAAAAAAACACTCAAAAGAATTTTGTTTCATTCTCCATCTGATAGAAAATGAGTAGCAAGAATAGAGCATTTCTTGAAATTGTATTTCAGCTCTGTGAATCTTCTTCACTTTTCCTCGGATAATTTAAAGAGAACTGATCAGCTATATCAGGCAACAAGAGTCTTCATACTGAAGTCTTGGTGAAAGAGGACTTCAGCTGCCTACATGTGGACCTCAGACTTTCTAGCTGGGTTCTTCTTTCTAGCTGGGTTCTTCTTTCTAGCTCGCCTCTTAACTCAGGCAAAAGACCCTGTGGGCGAAACATCCTGCAATGGTAACTGAAACTACTCTCTTAAGCAACAAGGACAGCCCTGAGTCTGCAAGACCCCGCACGTCAGACCCCAAGACAATAATCGACTTGATCTTCACTGCCCACCTGCACACACTCACCAACTTTTGCCCCACATTTTCCTTATATACACTTGGAAGTATTTCTGGCATTTTGGAGACAGTCTTTGAGATGCTAGTCCGCTGTCTTCCAGATGATGGCTCACTGAGATGAATTCCCGTCTTGTGTCACCACCGCTAGTCTCTCTGCCTTTGGATTTTGTCAGCTGTGAGTGGCCAAACCTGGCCTGTCTGGGAACCCCGGAGGCAGATGCTCTTGCATCCCTGCACCCAGCCTCCAAGGGGGTTTCAGCCACATCTCTCCCTTAGTCTGCTCGGGCTGTTACAGTGGAAATGTCATACAATGGCTTTAACATTTACTTCTTACAGTTGAGGAGCCTGGGAAAGCAGTCATGGCACTGGCAGATTTGGTGTCTGCTGAGAGTCCCCTGCAGATGACTGTCTTCTTATTGTGTCTTCACAGGACAAAAGGAACAATATTGCTCTCTGTGGTCTCTTTTATAAAGGCACTAATCTCATTCACGGGAGTGCACCCTCATGACCTAATCACCTCACCAACATCTCCTAATACCATCCCATTGAGGATTCGATCTCTTTTGTAGTCTGACTTTTAAACCTCTACCAAGGCTTAATGCTTCTGTTTACTTTAGAGCTCTAGTTCATTTTGTACTTCACTAAAAGGAAGCTAATGCTTATAATTATAGCCGAGTTGAATCTATTGGTCAAATATTCTGGGCTCAGCTCCACGTATTTTTGTTATATCATGGTACTGCTTCTCTTTGGAGCTCTGTGGCAAAATTCAAACATTTTGTCTTGCATTTAAATCTTTTTTTTAAACAAAAATCATAAAAACAGGAAAGGCAAAAGTATAAAGGGAGAAGGGTAGTGTAGTGCAATAAAAGGATAGTCTTCCATAATTTATTCAGATAGCAAAATTTAGTATTAACAATTTCAAAGGACTATAGGGACAGAAAAAGTGATCAAAATGACCATATTGTAAAAATATTCATTTACCATATTGTTAATAATAATAAATATCATAATATATTTTTCACAATAAAATGACAAAAATGCTACAGTCACAAGCTATTCTTTCTCTTTCCCACCTTTCACGCACTAATTTTACAGACAAGCTGAGAGATATATACCCACTGCCTCCATTTTATTTAACTTTCTTTCTTTCTGTCTGCAGCGTGACTTTATTTGGCATTTAGAGTCTCACATGACATCATTACCAAAATTGATTCCAGATGGAATAGAAAGTAATGTATAGGATGTTTTATAAAGAACAGCAATTTAAAAGATTTGGTCCCAATGCATGAATAAACAAACAGATCAATAGAACAAAATATAAGCTATAGAAATAGATCTAAATGTATGTGGGAATTTAGTATAGGATAAAGGCAACATATCAAATAGTAGGGTAAAATTGATTTGTAATAAATGGTGTTGAGATGCTGAGAAGCCATCTGGAAAAAAAATTAACTTGGCTCCTTATCTCATTCTTTTAGCCAAAATAAGCTTTACATGAATCAAAACTTTAAATGTAAAAATGAAATCCTAAAAGTAGTAGAAAAAAAATTAATTAATCTTGATATATATCTACACAAGATACAAATCCCAGACACTATAAAGGAAAAGACTGATTAAATTTGACTATATAAACACTTATATTTTCAGTACGGCCAAAGTAACACAAAAGAACTTTAATGACAAACCAGGAAGCAATAATTATGACATTATTTGGCGAAGTACTGATTTTCTTAATATAGAGAGGGTTCTTAATAAACAACTGCTTCAACCAGCAAACTAGGTTTTGAAAATTTAACCATTTATGTTCTTACATACATATACAAAGACATATTTATAAAACTGTTCCCTGTAGCCTTATATGTAACATAGACTGAAGCATAGTCGTTCATTCTGAGATGTTCAGTGGAAAACTGCATCTATTTTTAAAAATGGACTACAAGTATACATACATACCTAATCTAGAAATGTCCTAAGTATATCATTAAGTAAAAGAAACAAGGGCAGAAGACAGTTTGTAATAAGCTAGCATTACTTAAAAGGTATGTGCCCATATGTGCATAGAAAATTCTAAAAGAGTACTTGAGACCCATTGATGTGTCTGGAGATCTGGGTTGGGAAGGAACCTTACTTTTCATTCTATGCTCTTTGGTATTATTTGACATTTTTCTTGCATGACGTATATGCATGTATTTCTTTTCAAATAAAAAATACTTACATACAAAATTAAATAAATACATAGTCACCAAATTTCCGGAAGGGAAGAACTCTAAGAGTAAAGGCAACAAAAAACAATCAGGAGGAAAAAGATTGACCAATTTGACAACAGAAAAGTAAAATCATCTACATTTTAAAATATAAAAATTACGTTGCAAACAAAGAAAACTGCATACAAGAAATTTGACAAAGGTTTATATCTTAACTATACTATTAGCTCAAATAAATCAACATGACAAACACTAAGAACCCAACAGGTAAACGCTCAAAAGACATAAACAATTCCCAAAAGCACCCTTATGTTTTCTTTCATAGTATTTAGCACAATTTTAATTATATATTATTGTGCAACTATTTGTTTAGTGTCTGTCTTACAGATCTATCAGGTCTGTGAAGGCAGAGTAAGTCTGTTTTGTTCACTATGGTGACCTCACAGCTGACATACTGCTTGACACATTGTAGGAACACAATTAATGTTGACGTATTAATCACATCCTCTTCACCCAGTTGGTGAGGGAGAGATTCCTGCCCCCAGGATCATGAAGATGGCTGAAGACATAACTCCTGCCCCTGGATAGGTGAAATTGACAGCAGTTTCCTAATGTCATGTAATCACAGCATGGAGAAGGAAGACACACCAGGGAACAAATGGGGCTTGTACTTGGGAACAGTGAACAACCAGATGCTGAGGAAGCCGGGATTTGTGGTATCAAGAGGGTGACATGCCTCCCTTGTGGAAGGATGTGATTGGCTTCTCTGAATAATTCCACTCACTGTCAGGAAACTAAAGCCCACTACTCGGGGATATGCAGGAATTATACCCAGTCCCTCTGATAAGGAGGGTTGTTCAGCTAGACGACCTTAACCTTGAGAGCAGAATGGACTGGAGGAACTTGCACTTTGTCCGTGAAAAGCCCTCCTGATTTCACTAGATTTCAAGGCAGCACATGATGCTAGACCCTAATTTTAGGTCCACATTAGATAGATGGAATACTTAAAACTTGAAATGTGTTCAAACTTTTCCCTCTCAAATAAGCAAAGATTTCCCCATATAATAATATTTAACACTAGCCCTGATAAAAGAATTTCGTCATACTCACGCATGCTAGTGAAACTTTGCACTTACGAAAGCAGTTTGGTCCGTTGACTCCTTAAAAAAACTGTCAGAAAACCCTACTGGATCGAGGGGAAATAATTTTATTAGACTTACTGCAATGAGGCAGAACATGACCTTGCCAAAATCTCAACAGTGTCTCAGAATTCTATTTCTAGGATTTTAGTGCCTGACTTGGGTGATGTGTAATGTAGGTCTTACAAGATGGGGAACTGTTGAGGACTGGGCATAGTTTATTGCATAACTTTGGACTGGTGAGTACAGTGAGGCAAGGGAGACTTGATTTGCATATTTCAATCTTAAGAAATACTTATTTGTTGATTCATAAGGTATGTCCTGGAGCAAGCGGCTAAGTTGTTCTTATTTGTCTTCAGCATTAGTTAGCAAAGAGATGAGTGTATTCCTTATCCTAGAACCGTTCAGCTTGGGGACAGAAAGGGTATTGAGTCCCAGAACTGTTTAACTTGGGCATGAAAAGTATGTTTTCTCCCAGTACTGTTTTCCAAAGGGATAGGGAAACACTTGGATTTGAATCTTCACATCAAATATTCCTGATTTGATAGGCTTTTAGGGTAGAGCTTACTTAGTCTCAGCCCAGGTTTTATCTACTCTACTTTGTATTATGGTAATGTGAGATCATGTGCCTTCTCTTGGGGTTCTATACCAACAATGTAATCCAAGAATTAAAAAAAAATTTAAATGACTAGTGCACTGTGCACTTTCCATTATTTTTGGCCAGCCACAAGGATGATATTCAAAATTTAGTAACAAATAGAGCATGGGCACTGAACAAGCAGAATGTGAATAGGCTGTCATAAAACCAGTTTGAGTATATTAGGAAAATATCAACCCATCTATCCCACATCCAGACACTTAATCCAAAAATAGATGGGAAAGATGATTTTACCACCCCCACACCACTACAGAATTCTAGTGAACTTAACACAGCAATCATTGATATTTATCTACACTTCCATTGAGTGTTTGTAGGCTCTGCTTGATGTCAACAATGTCCTCACTCAGGACACAGGCCAATAGAGCAGCCATTACATGGAATACCAATCCCTGTGCAAAAATGAAAAGAAAGCTCTTAAGGTTCTCGTATTAGCAATTACATGCTCACAATTCATTTGTCAGTACTAATTACTTGACCCCACACAATCACAAGGGGCCAGAAAATACAATTATACTCCATGCCTGGAAGGGAGGAAACAACATGGAGCAAATAGCACTTGTGACTACCATTGTATACTAAGTACTTAATTCTCTCTTCCTCTAGCACATTGACCACATCCCCAAATTAGCAACCCAAAAGTCTCATCTAATTATATTATCAAGCTCAAATCATGATAGACCCTATATCTATAATGATATCTGGCTTCTCTACATCATATCCAGATGTAGCTTCTCTTCATCTAAAGAATTGGTGAATTAGTCACCTATTAATGTAATAATGATGTGTAACAAATCACTCCTACACTCAGTGGCTTAAAGCAACAAACATTTCTGTTTTCACTCAAGTTTCACTCGGTTCTGTTCCAGGTGTCTCCACATTTTCTTGGTCCAAGAGACAAGCTCATTCTGTGAGTTTATAGGAGCAGAGGAGCACAAGCCAAATGCACATTTTAAGCCTTTACATGTATTACATACATTTACATTCCATTGGCCAAAGCAAGTCACATGTTCACACGTTCACAAGTCACAAAGCAAGGCCTTGTTCAAAGTCATTGGGACAGGAAAATATACACTCCCACAAGGGAAAGGTGGAGAAGAACAATTATTTGATGAATAATAATCTAATTCATCACACTTGTGAGTTAAAAGTATAAAATGCCTCTCACTTATAAACACAATATACAATGGTGAACAGGTACAGGATACACACAAAATATTCCCATTTAAAAAGGGAATGAGCAGGAGATACACTAAGCACACTGGTCCATTTTAGAATCAAGTATCTCCATGAGAAGGTTCTATAGTCTATGGTTTACTGTGACCCTTGGTTCCACCCTTTAGAATTTCCTTCATTTTCTATTTTGCTCCTCAGCTATATTTGAAAAGATCATTGGAGAATATGACTTCCTTGGAGACTAAGTTGCTTTCTTAACCTGTTTCCTGCTGATAGAAGGTTGGAGGCTAAGTACAATTTTATAACTTGATCAATCTTATCTTTTAGTCTAAGATGGTGGATCTTTTGGCACCAGCTCTAGTCAATTTCTTAGCTATTTGGTTCCAATTAAATGAAAACAAAAACAAAAACAAAAACAAAAAACCAAATAATCCCATCCCATACTTCTAGCTGTACTTTTTGGGGTTTTCTATATTTTTCGGCTTTCTTGTCCCATGATTTTGCTGGGCTTAAGTGAGCATTCTTAAGTTTATCAAGCTCCACTGGGAGAACCACACTCTTAATATCCCTACCCTTACTCCCTGCTCCCCCCCCCCACACACACACCAACTACCATTCCAGGCCATTTGTCTAACTAAAAGGATTTACTTGCCTTTAACTTAATCCATTAAAAGGTTTTAGGAAGGGATATGATGTGATGTCACCCTGTTGATTTAATCCTTGCCAAGAGGACAAATTTTTATTGGCATTGGTCACACAAAGGTTCTCTGAATTTTATACTGCAGATTGGGGCTTCCAATCCTGCAAATACCCAAATTTCTGGACTTTCCATTCCCTTTCACTATGGCAGGAATAGCTGACTATCACAAAGGGTATCACTGTCATTAATCCAACAAAGGTAGTCAGAGTATGCAGTGTCTTAAATATGTAATTTGACTATTTACCTGTCTTTCCTTCAAAGGGAGCAGGGGTGTGGGGGCAGGAGAGGTAATGAAAGTTGTCTTCACTATTAGACTTTTTTAATTAAAAAATAAAAACAAGCCCTTACCAAAGAGAGTTGTGGAACAAGTACAGGTAACTTCTGTTTGTGGCTTAATATTAGGTTAAAAAGTATTCTTTTGAAAAATCCTTGTGACTTTTATCTACCTCCCTGAATTCTGAATGTTTTCTGCACTATCTTATAAAATGAGTCAATTACTTTCATGTTTAGGAAAAGGGAGTAAAATCAGTCTGTTCTTTGCCCAGTTATTCCTTCTCAACAGAGTTCAAGGAAGGCATATCCAGCTGGAAAAGAATCAGTATTTAATGCCAAGGTGGCAACGAATGGAGTAGAAGAGTCAGTCATTATTCTCCTAGAATAGAAAGCCTATAGGAAATAAAAGAGATCAGATAAGTAAGACTAGTTACCAAAGATTACCATCACTGCCTTCCTTTGTTAGTGTAGAAATGCCTTTCTATTCCCTCCTGCTGGGATTCTGACAGCTTATTTCTAGTCACTGCATTTGCCTTCAATGTCTACTTATTTCAATTTCTCCTAATATCATTAGGGCAATTTGTGCCTCAAATGTCACTTTCATTACATGAAGCTACCATTGTTATCTTTAGATCTTTAAAGGCCCTATGCATTTACCACCATGTTTCTTTCTCTTCTCTTTTTTTTAATTTTAGAGAGAGAGCATGATTGGGGGAGGGGCAGAGAAAGAGAAAGAGAGAAAGAGAGAAAATCTTAAGCAGGGTCCACGCTTAGCACAGAGCCCAACGTGGGGCTCAATCCCACAATGCTGGGATCATGACCTGAGCCACATTCAAGAGTTGGACACTTAACAGACTGAGCCACTCAGGCACCCCACCATCATGTTATAAATTTGAATTTTGCCACTTAATTAAGGCTACGATGAGGAAAAATATTCGCAATCTTTTCTAAAAATGCAAAGTACAATATAAAAGTGATTCTTAGTTACACTGTTCCTACAGAAGAAATTCTTGAACAAGTTATTTATATCTCTAAATTTCATTTTTTTAAAAAATCTGTAACATGTAGATCAAAATGTTTTTCCCTGGGAATTAAAAACATGGAAAACCTTTAGCAGAGTGCCACAAATACAGTAATTGTTCAACAAAAGTTTGCTATTTAGAATTTATTAAAAAACTTAAAGATTCATTCTCAATTAGAGGCACCTGGGAGGCTCAGTCAGTTAAGCCCCGACTTCAGCTCAGGTCCTGATTTACAGCTTGTGGGTTCAAGCCCCATGTCAGGCTCTGTGCTGACAGCTCACAACTTGGAGCCTGGAACCTGCTTCAGATTCTGTCTCTGTCTCTCTGCCCCACCCCCCACCCCCCACTCATGCTCTGTCTCTCTCTCTCTCTCAAATATAAAATAAACATAAAGGTTTTTTTTAAAGATTAATTACCAACTAATATCTGTATAAGTATAAAATAAAATCTCTTAAGTACCAATAATTACGTTCTTGACAAACTTAAACTGCTTAATCTAATGATAGTCCAGGCCCAAGGAAAAAAACTTCTTTGACCCCCATTCTTGGTTCCCATGAGTGAGATCTGTCTGCAGCTGGGAGTTAAAAGTTCTTCTTGAACTGCACATTCCAATAGTTTAACAGGAGTCTTATAAGTGATTGTGCCTCACTTCAGGTGGCCCTTTCCAAACAACATTCAGACCATATTCTTGCTGCTTGCACTTACACACTTTTATTTTTTAATTTTTTTATTTTTTCTGTTTTAATTTAATTTTTTATTTTTTTAAATTTACATCCAGAGAACTACAGGCCAATATCCCTGATGAATATGGATGCAAAAATTCTCAATAAGATACTAGCAAATCGAATTCAACAGCATATAAAAAGAATTATTCACCATGATCAAGTGGGATTCATTCCTGGGATGCAGGGCTGGTTCAACATTCGCAAATCAATCAATGTGATACATCACATTAATAAAAGAAAAGATAAGAACCATAGGATCCTGTCAATCGATGCAGAAAAGGCCTTTGACAAATTCAGCAACCTTTCTTAATAAAAACCCTCGAGAAAGTCGGGATAGAAGGAACATACTTAAACATCATGAAAGCCATTTATGAAAAGCCCACAGCTAACATCATCCTCAATGGGGAAAAACTGAGAGCTTTTTCCCTGAGATCAGGAACACGACAGGGATGTCCACTCTCACCACTGTTGTTTAACATAGTGTTGGAAGTGCTAGCATCAGCAATCAGACAACAAAAGGAAATCAAAGGCATCAAAATTGGCAAAGATGAAGTCAAGCTTTCACTTTTTGCAGATGACATGATATTATACATGGAAAATCCGATAGACTCCACCAGAAGTCTGCTAGAACTGATACATGAATTCAGCAAAGTTGCAGGATACAAAATCAATGTACAGAAATCAGTTACATTCTTATACACTAATAACGAAGCAACAAAAAGACAAATAAAGAAACTGATCCCATTCACAATTGCACCAAGAAGCATAAAATACCTAGGAATAAATCTAACCAAAGATGTAAAAGATCTGTATGCTGAAAACTATAGAAAGCTTATGAAGGAAATTGAAGAAGACATAAAGAAATGGAAAAACATTCCATGCTCATGGGTTGGAAGAATAAATATTGTCAAAATGTCAATACTACCCAAAGCTATCTACACATTAAATGCAATCCCAAGCAAAATTACACCAACATTCTTCTCGAAACTAGAACAAGCAATCCTAAAATGCATATGGAACCACAAAAGGCCCCGAATAGCCAAAGTAATTTTGAAGAAGAAGACCAAAGCAGGAGGCATCACAATCCCAGACTTTAGCCTCTACTACAAGGCTGTAATCATCAAGACAGCATGGTATTGGCACAAAAACAGACACATAGACCAATGGAATAGAATAGAAACCCCAGAACCAGATCCACAAACGTATGGCCAACTAATCTTTGACAAAGCAGGAAAGAACATCCAATGGAAAAAAGACAGTCTCTTTAACAAATGGTGCTGGGAGAACTGGACAGCAACATGCAGAAGGTTGAAACTAGACCATTTTCTCACACCATTCACAAAAATAAACTCAAAGTGGATAAAGGACCTGAATGTGAGACAGGAAACCATCAAAACCCTAGAGGAGAAAGCAGGAAAAGACCTCTCTGACCTCAGCCGTAGCAATCTCTTACTTGACACATCCCCAAAGGCAAGGGAATTAAAAGCAAAAATGAACTACTGGGACTTCATGAAGATAAAAAGCTTCTGCACAGCAAAGGAAACAATCAACAAAACTAAAAGGCAACTGACGGAATGGGAAAAGATATTTGCAAATGACATATCGGACAAAGGGCTAGTATCCAAAATCTATAAAGAGCTCACCAAACTCCACACCCAAAAAACAAATAACCCAGTGAAGAAATGGGCAGAAAACATGAATAGACACTTCTCTAAAGAAGACATCCAGATGGCCAACAGGCACATGAAAAGATGCTCAACGTCGCTCCTCATCAGGGAAATACAAATCAAAACCACACTCAGATATCACCTCACGCCAGTCAGAGTGGCCAAAATGAACAAATCAGGAGACTATAGATGCTGGAGAGGATGTGGAGAAAGGGGAACCCTCTTGGTAGGAATGCAAATTGGTGCAGCCACTCTGGAAAACAGTGTGGAGGTTCCTCAGAAAATTAAAAATAGATCTACCCTATGACCCAGCAGTAGCACTGCTAGGAATTTACCCAAGGGATACAGGAGTACTGATACATAGGGGCACTTGGACCCCAATGTTTATAGCAGCACTCTCAACAATAGCCAAGTTATGGAAAGAGCCTAAATGTCCATCAACTGATGAATGGATAAAGAAATAGTGATTTATATCCACAATGGAGTACTACGTGGCAATGAGAAAGAATGAAATATGGCCCTTTGTAGCAACATGGATGGAACTGGAGAGTGTGATGCTAAGTGAAATAAGCCATACAGAGAAAGACAGATACCATATGGTTTCACTCTTATGTGGATCCTGAGAAACTTAACAGAAACCCATGGGGGAGGGGAAGGAAAAAAAAAAGAGGTTAGAGTGGGAGAGAGCCAAAGCATAAGAGATTCTTAAAAACTGAGAACAGGGACGCCTGGGTGGCTCAGTCAGTTAAGCGTCTGACTTCGGCTCAGGTCACGATCCCGCGGTCTTTGAGTTCGAGCCCCGCGTTGGCTCTGTGCTGACTGCTCAGAGCCTGGAACCTGTTTCAGAATCTGTGCCTCCCTCTGTCTCTGACCCTTCCCCGTTCATGCTCTGTCTCTCTCTGTTTCAAAAATAAATAAATGTTAAAAAAAATGTTTTTTAATTAAAAATTAAAAAAAAACTGAGAACAAACTGAGGGTTGATGGGGGGTGGGAGGGAGGGGAAGGTGGGTGATGGGTATTGAGGAGGGCACCTTTTGGGATGAGCACTGGGTGTTGTATGGAAGCCAATTTGACAATAAACTTCATATTGGAAAAAAAAATTACATCCAAATTAGTTAGCATATAGTGCAACAATGATTTCAGGAGTAGATTCCTTAATGCCCCTTATCCATTTAGCACATCCCTCCTCCCACAACTCCTCCAGTAACCCTCAGTTTGTTCTCCATATTTATGAGTCTCTTCTGTTTTGTCCCCCTCCCTGTTTTTATATTATTTTGTTTCCCTTCTCTTATGTTCATCTGTTTTGTCTCTTAAATTCCTCATATGAGTGAATTCATATGATTTTTGTCTTTCTCTGACTGATTAATTTCACTAAGCATAATACCCTCCAGTTCCATCCACGTAGTTGCAAATGACAAGATTTCATTCTTTTTGATTGCCGAGTAATACTCCATTGTATATATATATATATACCACATCTTCTTTATCCATTCATGGCCATTTGGACTCTTCCCATACTTTGGCTATTGTTGATAGTGCTGCTATAAACACAGGGGTGCATGTGCCCCCTAGAAACACCTGTATTCCATGAATAAATGCCTAGTAGTGCAATTGTTGGGCTGTAGGGTAGTTCTATTTTTATTTTTTTGAGGAACCTCCGTACTGTTTTCCAGAGTGGCTGCACCAGCTTGCATTCCCACCAACAATGTAAATGAGATCCTCTTTCTCCTCATCCTTGCCAACATCTGTTGTTGCCTGAGTTGTTAATGTTAGCCTTTCTGACAGGTGTAGCACTTACACGCTTTTAGAGCTACATGGCCCTCTGGTTCCAAATTATACTCTTAAATAGCCATTTAAAATTTGTTCTTTCTTAGAGCCAAGCAAATGGAGAGTATATTACAAAAGAAGAGATCATAGTCGTACTAAGCTCAGGTCTACAATGTATGACTCTCCTCTTTGAATCCTGAGAAGGTTGTCCTAGCAACCAGTTTTACTAACTTGTTCTGTTTTTCTCTCTTAAAGCCTTTGAAGATAATTTCTTCTCCCATCAGCCTTTGAAGTTATTCTGAATAGAAAACTAAAGATTATCTATTAACTGCCCCTTGCAGATTTCTGAACGCCCCAGAAAACCCTGGAGCTCCTTTCCAAGCCACAGTCACAGCACATGGCTTCATGTAATTACAGCCCAAACTTTAACATGATTAACCAACCAACCAGAATTTCTTGAACACTTCCTATATTCTGGGCATTATGCTAGGCTCTACTATGAGTGAAATGCAGTCTCTGACGTCTGTGGTTTTAAAATTTTTTTTTTAACGTTTATTCATTTTTGAGACAGAGAGAGACAGAGCATGAACGGGGGAGGGTCAGAGAGAGAGAGAGACACAGAACCTGAAACAGGCTCCAGGCTCTGAGCTGTCAGCACAGAGCCCGACGTGGGGCTTGGACCGCGAGATCATGACCTGAGCCGAAGTCGGACACTCAACCGACCGAGTCACCCAGGCGCCCCTGACGTCTGTGGTTTTAATCTAGTACTGTCTAATCCTCTAAACCTGCCCTATCCAATACAATAACCATGGCCAGATATGGTGACCAAGCATTTGAAATGTGGCAGGTCCAAAGTGAGGTGTACCATAGTGTAAAATACACACTGGACCCTGAGGACTTTGCACCAAAAAAATGTAAAATATCTGATAATAATTTTTATATTGATTGTATGTTGAAATGGTAATTTTTTTAATATAATGGGTTAAATTATATGTATCATCAGAGTTCATTTTACCAAGTTCTTTTCACTTTTTTTTAAGTGAATACTAGAAAATTTTAAATTACATATAGCTCATAACACATTTCTGTTGGATAGTGCTATTCTAAACATATACATCAAACTTATCTGAAAACTTGCTAAAATGTAGATTCCAGGTCTAATCCCATATCTATAGAATAAGAATGTCTGGGCAGCGGAGACCAGGAAAAAGAAATTTTAACAAGGGTTCTGGCTGATTCTTATGCACACATAAGCTTAAGAATCACTGGTTTCTTGACTAGTAAACTGGAGCCATGAGTTATTCTTATTTCAAATAAAATTATGTCTTATTGTTCAGGCAAATGATAAGGAAGGCTCACTGATAGTTAAAAGAGGTTCTCTCCAGTGAGTCCAAAGTGGTTTCTGGCACAATCCCAATAAAGAAGAGGAACAAAAACAAAACACTCAGTCTTTAGCTGGGTTACCCACTGCATAATCACTCTCACATACATTATCTGATGTTACTATGTGAGGGACGGTCACTTCAACAAGAGAAAAAGAGAATGTAGGCTTGGTCTTAGACTATCTTAACCACGTGCTTTTCCAAGTTGATGGGTCAAATTGAAAATGGAACTTGAATATATAACTCCAAATTTCTCATTTTGAACTTTTTGTGTCTATGCACCCATAAAAAACATCAACATTTCTTTCCAAGTGAGGCTCCACTGTGTCCCAGGAAGCATGCCAGCTATGGCTGAGACTGAGAGCAGTTTGTCTTTCAGTATCTGCTCTCATGTTCTTTTCTTCAGATTTTCACCTGGTCAAATAACCAACTAGAACATGAAAAAGAACTGTGCATTTTTCTTGTTTCCCCTCCCCCCCCCCAACTAGATGTTGGCAATGTGGCTAAGTTTTAGCTACTGGGATTTAAGCAGAAGTATTGCATGGCAACTCACAAAAGCTTTCCTTAAAATATAATTAACAGTTCTGCTTTGTCCATTCTTCCTCTCTTCTTCTATCCTGCTGCCCAGAATATGAATGGATTGGCAGCCTCCATTTCCTTGACCATGAGTTTAAAGCCACCATTTAGATACAGTGGGGCAGAAAGATGGAAGTAACTTGGATTCCACAAGGTTTTATGTAGAGCCGCTGTACCAGCATTAGACTGTCTTCCTTTGGATAATGATATATATATATAAACTTGGTACAGCTACTATGGAAAACAGTATGTAAGCTCCTCAAAAATTCAAAATGTAATACTATATAATCCAACAATTCTACTACTTGGTATTTACTCAAATAAAATGAAAACACCAGTTGAAATATGTGCACCTCTGTTTATTGCAGTGTTATTTATAATAGCCAAGATTTAGTAGCAACATAAATGTCCACTGATAGACAAATTGATCAAGATGTAGTGATATACATTCTGGCCAAGGACCAAACACTACAGGCAAGGAATGCTTCTGCAGATGACTGGCCTGAGGGATAGAGCAGCTAAAACACAACAGCAGACTGCACACAGCACATATCAGAGACACTCCCTGATGTGCCAGACCCTGGACACTTTATGACATCTGCTTCATAAAGCCATTACTATCAGGAGCAGGAAACATAACAGGATTTTATAACACACAGAGACATATACAAAATGCCAGGATGGAGGAATTCATCCCAAACGAAAGAACAAGATAAGGTCATGGCCAGAGATGTAAGTGAAAAATGTCTGATGGAGATTTTAAAGCAATAATCTAAGGATACTCACTGGGTTTGAGAAAAGAAGGGAAGACTTCAGGGAGGCCCATACTATAGAGATAAAAGAGTTAAAGAGACAGTCAAAATGAAAAATACAATTACTAAAATTGGAAACAGACTTGATGCAATGGATGCAAGACTGGAAGAAGCAGAGGAATGAATAAGTTATATAGAGGACAAAATAATGGTAAATAATTAAGTCGAACAAAAGAGAGAAAAAAGAATTATGGAACATGAAGATAGACTAGGAAACTCGGTGACTCCACCAAATGTAATAACATTCATATTATAGGAGTCCTAGAAGAAGAGAGAGAAAAGGGGGAAGAAAATTTATTTGAAGAAATAATAACTGAAAACTTCCTTGATCTGGGGAAGGGAACAGACATCTACATCCAGGAGGCACAGAGAACACCAATCAAAATCAACCACAGCAAGCCAATACCAAGACATATTGTAATTAAATTTGTAAAATGTAGTGATAAAGAAAAATATCTTAAAAGAAGCAAGACAAAAGAAGTCCCTAATCTATAAGGGAAGACCCATAATTTAGCTGGAGATTTCTCAACAGCAAAGAAATTGAATCAGTAATCAAAAATCTCCCAACAAACAAAAGTCCAGGGCCAGATGGCTTCACAGGGGAATTCTACAAAATATTTAAAGAAGAGTTAATACCTCTTCTTCTCAAACAATTCCAAAAAACAGAAATGGAAGGAAAACTTCCAAATTCATTCTATGAGGCCAGCATTACTCTGATTGCAAAACCAGATAAAGAGTCCACTAAAAAAAAAAAAAACCAAAAAACCACACACACACACACACACACACGCGCGCGCACAACTGCAGGCCAGCATCCCTAATGAACATGGATGCAAAAATTCTCAATAAAATACTAGCAAATCAAATCCAATAGTACCTTAAAAGAATTATTTGCCATGATCAAGTGGGATTTATTCTTGGGCTGCAAGTGTGGTTCAATATTTGCAAATCAATCAACATGATATATCACATTAATAAAAGAAAGGATAAAAACCATATGACCCTTTCAGTAGATGGAGAAAAAGCATTTGTCAGAATTTAACATCCATTCATGAAAGAAACACTCAAAAAGTAGGAATAGAGGGAACATACCTCAACATAATAAAGGCCATGAGAAAAGCCTACAACTAATAGCAGCCTCAATGTGGAAAAACTGGCCTTTATCCTTGATTTGTTTTTTTTTCCTTTTCCTTTTTTTCTTTTTCTTTTTCTTTTTTTTTTTTTTGTTGTTATTGTTTTTGTTTTTGTTTTTTTTAGAGAAAGAGAGCATGCACACAAGCTGGGGAGGGGCAGAGAGAGAGGGAGAGAGAATCCCAAGCGGGCTCCAGAGTCAGTGTGGAGTCCGATGCGGGACCCAATCCCACGAACCGTGAGATCATGACCTGAGCCACACTAAGTGTCGGTGGCTTCACTGACTCAGCCAACCAGGCGCTTCTACCCTTGTGATTTATATGAACCTCGGACAATCCAAACCACTGATCAGTACTTGATAGATGGTCCCACTGAACTCACATGAGCATTTTCACAAAGTGGACGTTTTTATTTAAGGCCACAATGTCCTTCATTTCTTTTTCAGTGAGAGAAAAGTCAAAGAACTTAAATAATAGAAATAAAAGACATTTTTGAAGATAGAAAATGGGTCAAGCCTGGGATCAGTGGTTGGGCCAGTAGCAGGAACACTTCAAAAATTTATGAACATCGTTAAAAGAATTATTCATCACGATCAGGTGGGATTTATTCCAGGGCTGCAAGGGTGGTTCAATATTTGCAAATCAATCAACGTGATACACCATATTAATAAAAGAAAGGATAAGAATCATATGGTCCTCTCAATAGATGCAGAAAAGCATTTGACAAAGTACAACATACTTTTTTTTTATCTGGGATTTTTTATTTTAATTTATTTGTACACCTGAAACTAATATTACACCATATGTTAACTAACTGGAATTTAAAGATGTTATTTATTTATTTATTTATTTAATTTATTTATATTTATTTATTGTGAAATTTATTGTCAAATTGGTTTCCATACAACACCCAGTGCTCATCCCAACAGGTGCTCTCCTCAATACCCATCACCATTCTTAATAAAAACCCTCTCAGTGCAGCAGGGATAGTGGGAACATACCTCAACATCATAAAGTCCATATATGAAAAACCCACAGCTAGTATGATCCTTAATGGGGAAAAATTGAGACCTTTTCCTCTATGGACAGGAACACGACAGGGATGTCCACTTCACTGCTATTATTTAACATAGGATTGGAAGTCCTAGCTTCAGCGATCATAACAATAAAAAGAAATAAAAGCCATCCAAATCAGCAAGGAAAAAGTCAAATTCACTATTTGCAGATGACATGATATTATATAGAAAATCCAAAAGACTCCACCAAAAAATTGCTAGAACTGACACCCAAATTCAGTGAAGTGGCAGGATATAAAATTAATGTACAGAAATCTGTTGCATTTCTATGTACCAATAATGAAGCAGCACAAAGAGAAATCAAGGAATTAACCACACTTACAATTGCACCAAAAACTATAACATACCTAGGAATAACCCTAGCCAAAGAGGTAAAAGATTTGTCCTCTGAAATCTTTAAAATACTGATGAAAGAAACCGAAGAGGTAAAAAATTTGTCCTCTGAAAACTTTAAAATACTGATTAAAGAAACAAAGAAATAGAATAACATTCCATGTTCATGGATTGGAAAAACAAATATTGTTAAAATGTCTATATTATCCAAAGCAATCTACACATTTAATGCAATTCCTGTCAAAATATCACCAGAAGTTTTCACAGAGCTAGAACAATCTTTAAATTTGTATGGAAGCACAAAAGACCCCAAATAGTCAAAGTAACCTTGAAAAAGAAAAGCAAAGATGAAGACAGTATGGTATTGAGGCCCTGGGCAGCTCAATCGGTTAAGCATCGGATTCTTGATTTCAACTCAGGGCATGATCTCAAGGTTCATGGGGGCAAGCCTCATTTGGGGCTCCACAATGGCAGTATGGAGACTGCTTGGGATTCTCTCTCTCTCTCCCTGTCTCTCTGCTCCTCCTCCTCCTCTCTCTCTCTCTCTGTCAAAATAAATAAATAAACAAAACTTTAAAAAAAAAAGACAGTATGGTACTGGTACAAAAATAGACACATGCTTCAATAGAACATAACAGATATCCCAGAAATGGACCCACAACTATATAATCAATTTATCTACAACAAAGCAGTAAAAACTTTACAACAGAAAAAAAGATAGTCCCTTCAATAAAAGGTTTTGGGAAAACTGGGCAGCTACATGCAAAAGAATGAAACTGGACCATTTTCTTATACGATACACAAAAATAAATTCAAAATGGATGAAAGACCTAAATGTGAGGCTGGAAACCATCAAAATCCTAGAGGAGTACACTGATAGCTACCTCTTTGACATTGACCATAGCAACATCTTACTAGATATAACCCCAGAGGCAAGGGAAACAAAAGCAAAAATAAACTATTGGGACTTCATCAAAATAAAAACCTTCTGCACAGCAAAGGAAACAATCAGCAAAACTAAAAGGCGACCTATGGAACAGGAGAAGATATTTACAAATGATGTATCTGATACAGAGTTAGTATCCAATATATAAAGAACTTATAAAACTCACCACCTTTTATTTTTTAAATTTTTTAATATTTATATTTTAGAGAGAGAGAGAGGGCAAGTGGCAGAGGGACAGAGAGAGAGGGAGACAGAATTTGAAGCAGGCTCCAGTCTCTGAGCTGTCAGCACAGAGCCCGACACGGAGCTTGAACTCACAAACCATGAGATCATGACCTGAGCCAAAGTCAGATGCTTAACTGACTGAGCCATCCAGGTGCCCCTAAAACTCATCATCTTAAATACAAATAATCCAGTCTAAAAATGGACAGAAGAGGCGTGCCTGGGTGCCTCAGTTGGTTGAGCATCTGACTCTTGATCTCAGCTCAGGTCTGGATCTCAGGGTTGTGAGTTTGAGCCCCACGTTGGTCTCCACACTGGGCATGGAGCCTACTTTAACAAAATGGACACGCCACAAATAGACATTTTTCCAAAGAAGACATACAGATGCCCACACACACATGAAAAGACGCTCAACATCACCATCATCAGGGAAATACAAATCAAAGATATATCACTTCACACCAGTCAGAATGACTAAAATTAACAACATAGTAAATAACAGGTGTTGGTGAGGATGTAGAGAAAGGGGAAATCTGTTACACTGTTGGTGAGAATGCAAACTGGTGCAGCCACTCTAGAAAACAGCATGGAGGTTCCTCACAAAGTTAAAAATAGAACCACCCTACTCCCCAGCAATTGCATTACCAGGTATTTACCCAAAGGATACAAAAATCCTAATTCAAAAGGATACATGCACCTGGATATTTATACTAGCGTTATCTGCAATAGCCAAATTATGGAAAGAGCCCAAATGTCCATCCACTGATGAGTGGATAAAGAAGATGTGGCATACATACAATAGATTATTACTCAGCCATCAAAAAGAATGAAATCTTGCCATTGCAATGACATGAATGGAGCTAGAGTATTATGCTAAGCAAAATAAGTCAGAGAATGACCAATACCATATGAGTTCACTCATATGTGGAATTTAAGAAACAAAGCAAATGATCATAGAGGAAAAAAGAGAGAGACAAACCAAGAAACAGATTCTTGACTATAGAGAACAAAACAAAATGATGATTACCAGAGGGGAGGTGGGTGGAGGGATGGGTGAAATAAGTAATGAGGATTAAGGAGGGGATTTGTTGTGATGAGAACCAGGTGTTGCATATAAATGTTGAATCGCTAAATTGTACACCTGAAAATGGGATTAAAAATTATTTTTTTAATTTTTTAATATTTATATTTTAGAGAGAGAGACAGAGGGCAAGTGGCAGAGGGGCAGAGAGAGAGGGAGACAGAATTACACTGTATGTTAACTAACTGGAATTTAAATACACACACACATACACAAAGATGTGATACACACACACACACACACACACACACACACACACACACACACACTGGAATATTACATAGCCATGAAAAAGTATGAGGTCTTCCATTTGTGACAACATGGATGGACCTAGAGAGTATCATGCTCAGGGAAACAAGTCAGACTGAGAGAGCCAAATGCCATATGATTTCATACGTGGAATCTAAAAAACAAATGAGTCAGTTAAGCGGCCGACTTCGGCTCAGGTCATGATCTCACAGTCCGTGAGTTCGAGCCCCGCGTAGGGCTCTGTGCTAACAGCTAAGAGCCTGGAGCCTGTTTCAGATTCTGTGTCTCCCTCTCTCTGACCCTCCCCCATTCATGCTCTGTCTCTCTCTGTCTCAAAAATAAATAAACGTTAAAAAAAAATTTTTTTAAAACAAATGAAAAAAACAATCAGAAGCAAAATCAGGCCACTACATACAGAGAACAAATGGATGGTTGCCAGACGGAACAAGGGTGATGGGATGGGCAGAACTGGTGAAGGGAAGAGGGAGATACAAGTTTCCAGTATTGGAATGAACACATCATGGAAATAAAAGATACAGCATACGGAATACAGTCAATGATGTCACAATGGCATTGTATGGTGACAGATGGTGGCTCCACTGTGGTGAGCAAAGCATCATGTCAAATCACTATGTTGTATCCCTGAAACTTATGTAATGTTGTGTGTCAACTGTACTCAAACAAAGAAAAAGAAAGAAAAATATAACCTTAATTTTAAGTCAGTGTTGTTTTGGGATTTTTCTGTTACCTGGAGTTTACCTGTTACATGAATCCTAATTTAAAAATATCTCAATTTAAAACTGCAATACCATAACTTCTCCAGACCAATGCCTGGATTTCAGTTTATACATGTGATTACATTTTTATTGTATCTCTTCTATGGATATCTCCAACTCCTGTTCTGGGATATGTTTTCCAGTTTTAGAGTTGATCAGAGAGAAGTTTCTCAGCTTTTCTTGTTACTATTGCATCAAGCCCTCCCACTTTATTTTTCTAAACCAAACATTAAAGCTTCTCACTATATGCCATCTGTGAATTCTCCTTAGATTTCTTGCAACTATGTGTTTTCATAGTTTTGTAGCTATGTTATTAGATGCAAAAAAAAGTGTTCACGAAGGTTATGTGGGGCTTTTTGTGAGTTATAAACTTTATTTGATACGAATATAACAACCCCACTGTTCCTTATGTCACTTCGTTGTTTTTTTGTTTTTTTTTTTTACTTCTTATAGAGTTAGCTGCCAGTGCTCACCTACTCTTCCCCTTTCTACACCTGCTTCAGGAAGCTGAGCAATACCGAGCAGCCAGTGGGGAAACTGCCAGTAAATCAGTACATAGAACAAGTGGTCAGAGCATTTATTGCCGTGGGCCCCTCCCCACAAGGTCACTAAAAACCTGATCAGAGCTCAAGATCCTGTCAGGTGTCCTCTCCACTCCACTCTCCCTGACTATCTTTAGGTCCTAGTAACCACTCCCTCCCTTCACCAGGGTTAGGTCTCAATGGACTCCCAGGGTGTTGTGGTTTCTCTCTACTTTGTCCTCACATTTGCGGAGTCCATTTATAAATCCTTCTCAAATTATCCTAATTTGACTGTGACATCTGTTTCCTCCTGGGACTCTGAGTGACAGAATTAATTGGTGCTGGGAGTGACCCCACAAAACATAACCTCAAAATAGAATTCCAGATGACATTCACTTGTGTATTTAAGGATAACCTTCTTGCTGCGGTGTTGGAGGCAGGGCCAGGACTAGAATGGAGCACCAGGAGCATAAAACTTAAGGAGACGCTCACTTTTAGGACCAGGCTGATTGTGACTCACCCTAAATGTCTCCTGTGCTTCCCCCCTAGTCCCACCCCTATCATGGAAAAGAGTGGGGGGTGGCAGGCATAAACCCCAAGTAATTCATTGCATGCTATGGTATCAAAATGACTCAAATTATCATCAGTGGAAGTTTGGGGTTAATTGAACAAGAAAGACATTAGACTGAGGTGGTTCTAATGCCATACCGGCCTTCATAAGCAAATCAAAATCTAAACCCGTAAATACCTTAACGCTGTGAAATCAAAACACTAAGGCCAACCAATCACAAACAGTCAAGTAGGCTTTAAGCCATGACCAATCAAACAATTTCCTTTCTTTACTTCCACACTTTCTCTATCTGAGTCTTTCCTCTGCTGCCTGTGGGTGGAGAGCTATTAACTACCTCTGCTTTGGAATTGCTGGCTTCTAATCAATTTTGTTAAATACAGTGTTTAAAAATCTTAATATGTTCAGGTTTATCTTGTAACAAGATGATTCCAGGTGAAGGGGAAGGTATTGGGAAATCTAGTGGCTTGGGTACTTAAGTCATTATGATGACAATAATGATCATAAAGATAGTGGAGTCTCTTGGCATCTTTGTTTTTTTAATGTTTTTATTTGTTTTTATGGCAGAGAGAGCATGATGGGGGAAGAAGCAGAGAGAGAGAGGACAGAGGATCCGAAGCAGGCTCAGTGCTGACACAGCTAGTCGCTTGGCATCTTTTGATGCCAGAAAATAGAGAAATGAAAAGCTATGTATCGGCAACAAAGAACACATACAGAGAACTAAAACGCCTCCAAGACAGCTTTGAGGAGTTCTTCTTCTCCTTCAGAAGTCACTCCCAAAGGACCAAGGCCAGGATCTAACTATAATAATTACACCTCTGGGGGGCGCCTGGGTGGCTCAGTCGGTTAAGCATCCGACTTCGGCTCAGGTCATGATCTTGCAGTCTGTGAGTTCGAGCCCCGCGTCAGGCTCTGTGCTGACAGCTCAGAGCCTGGGGCCTGTTTCAGATTCTGTGTTTCCCTCTCTCTCTGACCCTCCCCCGTTCATGCTATCTCTCCCTGTCTCAAAAATAAATAAACGTTAAAAAAATTTAAAAAAAAATTATACCTCTGGATCTTTCCACTCATCAAGGGCATTGATGGGGAATGAGGTAGATCCTGAGTTAAGAAATTGGGGCATTTGGGCATATATGGATGAGGCTGGAAATTTTTTTAATACCAGAATTCTAATCTCTTTTATCTTTTTAAAAATTTTATTTTAGAGAGAGAGAGAGCACGCGCAATCAGGGGGAAAAGGCAGAGGGAGAGAGAGAGAACCTCAAGCAGAGATCAAGCACTGATGGGGCTTGATCCCATAACCCTGGGATCATGACCTGAGCTGAAATCAAGAGTTGGATGCTCAAGTGACTAAGCCACCCAGGTGCCTCCTAATCTTTTATCAGGGGAGACAACTCTTCCCCACTGTTGAAGGAAAAAGCCCACTTCAATGAACCAACTACAGAAAATACTCTATCAATTATCTATAATAAAAGTAATACACATATGCTTATCACTCCTATTTTCTTGGCTAGTATGCTTTGAAATTTTTTTCCAGTTCATTATAATAAGATACCATTACACCATACAGTGTAGCATTTTTTCATTGATTCAACAAATGTTACTGGGCATTTACTATGTTTTTAGCCTACAACAGTAGACGAAACCTATGAGAATCCCTGCCTCATCCATTTTACATTTCTTTCAAAATCATAAGACTTTCTGTTTCATAGTTATTTAGACCAGTTCTATAGATAAGTGCCTTAATTACACACAGCCCCTCATTTCCTATAACTGTTTCCTCATTCATGTGCTGTCGTTTTTCTTTTTGATTCTTCACCCAATTTTGGGGTTATGTCATTTAGTTGGTTTGTATTGAATAGTAGCAAGATAAGCCACTCCAAAATGTGCTTCTTTGGCATAAGGATTATTTTGAGCTGAATATTTTGAGAAAATGCAGGCACAGAGGAACTCTGAAAAGAGAGTAGAAGTTACTCTTTTGTAAAGGAGACATACATTTATAAATGAAATCTCCATTTGTAAGTGTTTCCCACTCTCCTAGGAGGAGGAAGTCTACTCTAAATCACAAAAGAATGTTGTGAATAGGGAAGGAACTACTTAAATCCCCACAGCCAACCTTTCTCATAACTTCCTAGAACTGTCCTCCAGCCTTCCCCAACACCTTTCTTTTGTTTTTATTTGGAGATTGTATTTAAGGTAGTGTCTTGGGGCCTTCTTGGGGAGTTATTCAGTTTTTTTGGGTATCAATCGTGTAAAGTATATATGTTATTAAACTTCTATTCACTTTTTTTCTTGTTAATCTATCTTTTATTACAGGAGTTCTCTGCCAAGAACTCATAATTATTTTAAATTATTTATATAATAAATATAAACAAATATATATATTATATATTATATATAATTATATATTATATATATAATATATATTATATATATATAATATATAATATATATAAAATTTAATTTTATTTCCCTACAGCATAGAATAGCATTCCCTTAGAATGTGAATTCTACAACATGTTTGGGCTTATGTTGCTTGTTTCTTTAGGAAAGGTTCTAGAGGACCTTTCCAGAGGACTTCCACATAAGAGTATGTCTTCCTATTGCTTTTACAATAAATAATTACTGAGCAGAAAGGAAATAATTTTCTGAAATTTTTTATGTTTTCAAATGTTACTTGAAAAATCTCAGTCCAGTCTGATGGATTTTCTTATAAGGTGACTTCTTCTGCTTGGTTACATGTAGAATTTTTTTCCTCTTTTGAGTAATTTCATTGGGAAGATAGAAAAAAAACAGTAAGTCCAGCTTTGTTCTTCCTCAAGATTGCTTGGGCTATTCAGGGTCTTTTGTGGTGCTATACAAAATTTTAGGATTGTTTGTTCTAGTTCTGTGAAAAATACTATTGGTATTTTTAATAGGAATTGCATTGAGTCTTTAAATTGCTTTGAGTAGCATGGACATTTTAAGATTATTAATTCTTTCAATCCATGAGCATGGTATATCTTTCCATTTGTTTTTGTTGTCTTTAATCTCTTCAATCAATGTCTTATAGTTTTCAGAGTAGAGGTCTTCTTCCTCCTTAGTTAAGTTTATTTCTAGGTATCTTACTCTTGTTAATGCAACTGCAAATGGGATTGTTTTCTTAATTTCTCTTTCTGCTACTTTGTTATTAGTGTAAAAAGATGAAGAAAAAATTTCCCAAAGCTGTCCGGGCCAGATCTATTCTATAAATCTTCTAGGAAGAAATTAGGTTTAACTAAGTCTAATAAACCTAATGGAATTAAACATATCTTCTGAGAAACTAAATATTCATCCAATAAGTTGACTATCAATTATTATTCAGATGATCTTTATCTAAACATTCTTTTTTTCTCTTTTCTAATCTAAGGATGATGATGATGGCTGTTTAACCATTCTCTTTTCTTATAGGACTCACTACTAAGAGTAAATCTTTGATATATTTAGGTCACTTCTTTTAAGGCAAATGTAAATAAAAGTTTAAGAGCTACATATAACTGAAATATCAGAAAAAAATAGCAAAAGCAAACCTAAAGCAGGTCAAAAGGATCAAAAATAAAAAGAATAAAATTAAGAATAAAAAAATTAAGGTAACAATAAAGTTGATAAATCCAAAAGCTTATAATTTGGAGAAAAAAGGAAAAATATTAAACCTAACTTCTCCAGAATTCTTTAGTTAAAATAGAACTCATTCAGAAAGGATTACATAGGAAGAGACTCATGTGCTCTTTTACAAAAAAATTCCAGTGCTAGAAATCTATCCTTAAAAAAAAAAAAAAAAGAGAGGTGTCAAAAAGATTAATGCGCAAGAATATGCATTTCAGTACTATTTATAAAACATAGGGAAAAATTGGAAGCAACTAAAATGTTCCACAGGAGTGGAATTCATTTTTTCATCAATAAATATTTCTTTAGTATTTATTGTGTATTAGGAAATGCTGTGTAGGGAACTAATCAAGTAAATGCATTATGATAAATGATTGAACCTATTATGCAATCACTGAAATTGATTTAGTAATTTATCAATATGTATTAAAAACAAATAAATTGCTTCACCCAACAATCCTATTTTGAGAAATATACCTCAAAGAAATAATTAGAATAAATGTGAAACAAAGGTTTATATAAAAAGCTCTTTACTTATTGTAGCAAAAATGTATACTTTCTACTTATTGTTGTAAAAATGTGTCTATGATAAGGGATTGTAACACACTTCCATATACAAAAATAGAAGATTTTTTAATAGCGTATAATTCATTTTGTGTTAGTTTTTTATATGGTATGAGAAAGAAGTTCAAGTTCATTCTAGTGTGTGTGAATGTCTAGTTGTCCCAGCACCATTTATTGAAAAATCTATGTTTTCTAAATGGATTATTTTAATACCCTTTTTGAAAATTAACTGATCATCAATTTACAAATTGATTTCTGGAGTCTCAGTTCCGTTCCATTTATCTACGTGTCTATCCTTATGTCAGTACCACACTGTCTTGATTGTTAGCCTAAATATAAGAGCTAAAAGTATAAAACTGTTAGAAGAAAACCTAGGGATAAATTTTTGTGATCTTGGATTTGGCAAAGCCTTTTTAGATATGACACCAAAATTTCCAGCAGCAACAACAACAAAATAGGTAAAATTTTTTTTTTAAACTAAATGTAAAAATATTTGCGGGGCGCTTGGGTGGCTCAGTCGGTTAAGCGACCGACTTCAGCTCAGGTCATGATCTCACAGTTCATGAGTTCGAGCCCGGCATCAGGCTCTGTGCTGACAGCTTAGAGCCTGGAGCCTGCTTCAAATTCTATGTTTCCCTCTCTCTCTGCTCCTCCCCTGCTCATGCTCTGTCTCTCCTTCAAAAATAAATAAAAACATTAAAAAAATTTAAAAAAAACTAAAAATATTTGTGTTACAATGGACACATCAAGAAAGGGAAAAGATAACTCACAGAATGGGAAAATATATTTGTAAATCATATATGAGATAAGACCTTGTATCCAGAATATATAAGAAAACTTTCATGACTCAATAATAAAAAAGACAATCTAATTAAAGATAGGCAAAATATCTTAGAGACATTTTTTTCCAAAGGACATATACAAATGGTCAATAAGCACCTGAAAAGATGCTCAGCATCATTACCTATCAGGGAAGTGCAAATCAAACCGTACATATCCACTAGGATGGCTATAACAAAAATGAGAGATACACAGACTTACCACATGACCCAGCAATTTCACTCTTAGGTATCTACAAGAGAAATGAAAAATATATGTTCACACAAAAACTTATCCACAAGTATTCATATCAGCATGATTCTTAATAGCCAAAAAAAAATGAAAACCACCCAAATTCGTATTAGTTGATGAAAGGATAAGGAAAATATGGTACATCCATACAATGGAATATCATTCATCAATAAGAAGAAAAGAAGTACAGCTACAATATGGGTGAACTTTGAAAACATCATGCTAAGTAAAAAAAGTCCATCATAAGAGACCATGTAATGTATAATTCCATTTATATGAAAGGTCCAGAATAGACAAGCCCGGAGAGACAAAAAGTGGATTCGTAACTGCATAGGTCTGGTAGGATTGGGAGCAAACGGCTGATGGCTGTTCCAACATACCAGGTTTCTTTTTTGCTTCGTAAAACTGCTCTATACCTATAGACTGTGGTGATGGCTCCACAACTCTATAAATGCACTAAAAACCACTGAATTGGTATATTTTACATGGGTCAATTGTATAGTGTGTGAATTATATCTGAATAAAGCTGTTTAAAATATAAACGAGACATTTCTAACAAAGAGTAGAAGAAATTGCCAATCTCCTCTCAGCAATTATTTAAAACAGGGACTTGACAATTAATGAATTTTATGCATTTTTTTTTTTTTGTCATGAAGAAGCACAGACTGGACCGAGCTTTAGTAGCCTTCTCCATTCCATGTTCCAATACTTACTAATTTGACTTGACTTTTAACAGGAGTGGTTTTTGTTTTGTTTTGCTTTGTTTTGTTTTTTTGCTGTCCCAGCTACATGTTCTTTAATACACTTTTAAAAATGGTCATAACGTAGCATGGGAGGGGTGCCTAGGTGGTTCTGTCAGTTAAGCATCTGACTTCGGCTCTAGTCATGATCTGGCAGTTCATGGATTCAATCCCCATGTCAGGCTCTGTGCTGACAGCTCTGAGCCTGGAGCCTGCTTCAGATTCTGTGTCTCCCTCTCTCTGCCCCTCCCCCGTTTGTGATCTGTCTCTCTCTCTCTCTCTCTCTCAAAAATAAATAACTTAAAAAAAGAAAGTAATGTGGGGAAATGTTCATAGTGATGGTATCTTCTGGATGATGGAGTTGTTCTTTCTAAATTTTCCTCATTTTCCATTTAGAGCAGCATGTATTATTTTGTAATCAGTAAAAACATTTAAGTTATTTCACAATTTTGTAATAGTAGAGATAGAATTCGTCATGGCTTCCCAAGGAAGTCTTCTGTATCTAGGAAGCCCAGAGAGCAATCTGTCCTCTCCATATTCCTATCACAATATTAAACATGGCCATTAGCATGGGCTGTCTTGATCTGAAGGAGTCACCTCAAAATAAAAGCTGCTTTGCCCTGAGGATTATTTTGAACTGAGGGCAAGTGAGAATCAACAGGTGCAGGAAGAGTTCTCCACCTTCCCCTTATCTGCCTGAAAGCAGTACATAAATTTCTCTTTGAGGGAGGGAGGGTTGGCCCCAACCTTCACCTAGAAGACTCTTAGTATTGAAGACAGGAAGTAAATATCACGATGGGTTTGCATCAACAGACCTTACTAAATAGTCCTTATATTCCATTAATTCCACCATTCATTTACTAGTCCTTTTCCCACCACTTGTCATCCCTTGAAGCCCAAGACCTCTTTCTTTTGTCAAAAGGGTATATGAGTTGCTGAGTCTGACCACTTCTTTGAGTTTCATTTCTTTCCTGTGAACTCCTGTGCATGTAAATATTAATAAAAATTGCGGACCTTTAGACCTATTAATCTGTCTTTTGTTAACTTAATTTGCAGGGTTCCAAAAATAAGAGGGTAGAAGAAAAGTTTTTCTTTTCAGGCAGTTTCTTGTATTTTTCTCAAATTTGTTTACATTTAGTTTTATTTGCATAAAAATATTTTAAGAAAGAAAATTTCATCCACACTGGTTTTTAATGACTTTTATTTGTCTAGGATTCTATAAAATTCATTACGTTTTTATGTGTGCATTTTCTCCTTCAACTAGATTCCAAGATTGAGGGAAAGACTATGTCACAAAATAATATGGATGCTCTAATTTCTCTAAAAGAGTCCTTTACACAGTGTAGGTAATCAATATGCAATTTTTAGACCCTTCTACTATAAAACATTTTTTAGTAATAAAAAAGCATGTATTGAAAGTTGCTTTACATAAATATCATTACCAACTATTTTGTTCTAGATATTTATAGCTCCTTTCACTCTATGCTATATCACTGCTTATAAATCACCATTTGGTTTTTATACCTTAATTTTAAATTGCCTTTGAATTTTTGATTTTTTACAAAAGTCATCCTATATTCTAAAAAAAAAAAGACACACAAATTGCAAATGTGTTTTCATTTATGGTATGTCTTTCTTGTATCTTATCTTTCCATATCTCATTTACCCAAGCTTGGATTTGAGTAGATTTTTCTGATTTCTTTAGCAGCATTTTACAACTATTAAAACTGAAAGCAAACTTTCTTTTTAAAGTTAAACAATGATCTTATGGAATGTATTTAATAGTAATCAAATATCCTTAAGCAAACATTCCTCATAATTAAAATGTGCTGTTCTAACTCTTAACTGTCCTTGGGCAAACCCACCACATATGAAAAAGATTATCTTCCATTCTGCCTTCCCACTGATCATTTGGTGAGATGAGGGTCCATGAGAGGTAATTCTACCCTCAATCACTTGGCTGAGTAGAAAGGGATCTTATATATATATAAATATATATATATATATATATATATATATATATATATATATATAATGGAATGTTTTTGATCATCTCTTTCTCACTTCTCTTCTTACTTTCCCTTGTCACCCCACTCCACCAGTCGATCTCCATCTATCCCTTCTTTCAAACTATCACCAGATCAAGAGTCAATCATAGTACTTGTCTGTGTGAATGTTTTTAATGGACTCTCAGGGCCTGGATAAAGACCACTGTGAAAACTGAAAGAAGGTATGTGGTGAAGAAGAAGATATGAACTAGCAGCTGGCTTGTCAAGATGCTATTTGCCTTGCTGCAGTCATCACTTCCATGGTGGGTCTTCATTTGAATTAATTTTGCCAGTTGCTCAAAGTTCAAGGCTCACTAAAGTGACACAGAAATGGGAACAACAGTACCAGTGTATTTAACTACAATGAGAAATTTAACTAGCAAAAGGACTGGCTATTCTGACCAGCTCAAGGCTGAATTCTTAGAGAGAAATGTGTGAGGAAACTATCATAAGTGAAATTACGTCACTTAGAATCAGGGCAAGAAGTGGTATGTTTTTCGTACCTGTTGGCATTAGGCTTGATGTTTCAGTAACAGACTCCTAATGTACATTGAATTCTTATATTGCCTAATGGATCACTAAATAGCCATTCTTCAAACAGACCCATCCCTTCTTTATATATGCCATTATTATTGATAGGAGAAGAGACATGTTCTTACTTTACTTGCTTCCGCACTGGGAAACATTTTATCTCTAAGACACCTCTGGCACACATCTGATATCTTACATCTGACCTCATTTCATCATTGTACATTCCAAATTTCAGATTCATTTGATTTTGTTCAGGCTATAGTGATATGATAGCAAAAAGATTGTATATAACCAGTACCAGTAACATAATCTTTGGGCTCGCTGCAAAATG
Organism: Panthera tigris; assembly: GCF_018350195.1. Taxonomy (NCBI): domain Eukaryota; kingdom Metazoa; phylum Chordata; class Mammalia; order Carnivora; family Felidae; genus Panthera; species Panthera tigris. The sequence continues at coordinate 151,886,994 of NC_056661.1, forward strand.
AAAATATGAAGACCCTTGTTTAAAACTTATTAAGAATTTTCAGACAGTGACAGCAGGGCATCATACCAAGTGTAGGGCGCTTCTGAACTCAGGGTCCTGAGCCACTACTAAGGTCACACAATAATGAGGTCATCCTATATATAACAGTCCTCCAGTGTAAGAGTCGTTAAACTATTACCCACAGCCTGAATCCAGCGGCTCTCTATTTCTGCAAGTGAAGTTGTGTTAGAATATAGCCACGCCCAGTGGTATTGTTTATGACTGCTTCTGCTCTACAATAGCAGAATTCTATTCGCACTACAGAGATCATATGGCTCACAAAGACTAAAATATTTACTATCTGGCCCTTTAAGAAAAAGTTTGCCAACTCCCACTCTAGTGTCCGATGATAAGCTCTTGTTTCATACTTGCTATTCAAAATGAGCACTCAACAATCTACAGTTTGCTCCACTCTCCTCCTATGAAACCATGGAGGACTCATGTAGAGTCTTTAGCTATAAATCAGAAGGATCCGCAAACTGAAATACCAAGAATTTCTATGGCACTGTACAACAGCGACACCCATGAATTCTCCATGAGGGAGCCTGAAAAGCTACCTGACCCCTTCTTACCCAGATTTCTTGGGTACCTAGGATTTCTCAACATAGTTACCATAAGACCACATGCCACTGTCAATTTCCAGTTAGAAAACTGGCACTTGCCTAGAGTCTCGTGGTTCCATTCCATGAGGGATTGGACTTAAGGACTGTTCTTCTTTGGCTGGCAATGAAAACTCTGAAATCCTCTGGCTTCATATCTGGCATTTCCATCCCACACCTCAATTCCCTTGGATCAGATGCCCACATAATCTTAATACTTAGGCTTGAGTTCCTGTCAAGAACTTTAAAGGATCTGAGATTCTACCCTACATGATATCTAGCTAGCCACAGTTTCATGGATGCTGGTATAAGATATGAGACTCCTGGATAGGAAATGAAGGACAGCTTACTACTTATGGCTAGTGCAGTAGCCACAATAATAGCATTTTTGTACCATTTCCCCATGTTCCAATTCCCATAGAGTGACACAAGGGTCAGTTTACACCTGTGCATGCAGTAGGTTCTTTTATAGGAAAAATGCCTTGAGATTAGGAAATAAGAACTTTTTTTTTTTTTTTTTACAACGCACTATAAGATTGTAAGCACATGTGTCCTTTGCTCTAGTAGCAAACATTATTTTTACTACACTAGACAACAAGTGAACTTGTCCTTTGCTCTGAAGGGGACACTATCTCTATCTTCCAAGGTAGATTGCTAAATAAACATCACTGAAAACACAGTTCAGAACAAAAGGCAATCAGTGACCTCGTTGCAGGTTGTACAGAAATGCAGAAACTCTTGGAGAATTGTCTTTCAACATCCCCTATTTGGACTTGATCTTTTATGGTGATTCCTCCCATTCATCCCCATAGCTATAAATGAGTCCCCCTTTTCCTGTGAGTGAATTGGATTTTTGCTAACGACCTCCTCCAGCTTTGATTCCTTCTCTTCTAGTTCACAGCTTTAGAGCTGGCATTTCAAAGAAATATACCCTACCTACCCTATCGCCCCAACACCAACACAGAACTAAATGCTCTCTCCTGTATTATAGCTTTTTAAGAAGAATTTCGTCGGTTGTTGTCTGTATATAGCCACACAACCTAAGTACCATAATATGTTTAAAGCATTTAGCCACTCCTCCCATCCATCGTGTTCTTCTCAATTTCCTGAAGGTAGGGGTTTGGGGGGGGGCGGCGGGGTGTGTGTGTGTGTAATGGTACAAAAACAACTATGATATTAAAGTCAAGTACCAGAATATTCCAGCCATCATACCAAAATGTCAGGATGGTTGTTGGAATCATGCTTAGCATGTTCTGTGTAAGTAGTCTACAGTGCCCATGAGAGGTGAAACGAGAGTGAATAAAAGGGAACAGGAAGAAGAGTCAGGAACTGACTACAAACAAAAACACCATCCGGAGGAAACAGGATAAGCCTGTCCAGACACTGGAAATTACAATGAGGAAGGAAAAGCAATTAACCAGAACAGATGGGCGGAAATGGAGCAACTAACAGAGGTGGAGCCATGTTTATTTGAGAAAGTGTGTCCTGAGATTTGGGGTGCTGAATAGGATCTGTGCTCATTCGCCATAGCCCCTCGATCTATGATGATACCATATGTAGATACTTAACAGGCATGCATGAGCTCCTGTAAACAATCAAGGTGTTTCTTAAGCCTGTCATTCTCTGTCACTTGTGACTTCCTGCCTTTTCTTGTTGTTGTTATACGTATGCTTTGTTTTAATGGATACTAACTTGATTTATTCATTTCCCACTTGCCAAAATATTCAAAATATTTGAATTCCCAGAGAGTTGTACAAGTTTATGGAGATGATTGTAAAGGATATTGAAACCAGGTCTGTCCTAGAAAATATGGGACAGATGGTTGTGGGGCATTAAAAAAAAAGAACTGGTAAGCCGACAATGCAGTATCTTATTGTCTGCTGTATTTTTTAGAAGCTTGCCGAGCGAGGCATATGTTATTGTTTCATCTCTTTTGATATAATGAAATTCCTTCAAACACATACAATTAAAAAATAATCCACTCTTGAGTAAATTGCATGTACGTGAATAAAAATGCAATCCCTTTTAGATGAGTTTTGTGTTTCCCAGCTGTCCATAAGATTATTATGTATAATAAATTATATGCTCTGTACTCTGCATTCCTTCAGAGCTACAAATGAAAAGAGTTAGCCATTTTTTAAAATTTCTTACTGAAATAAAGCCCTCACTAATTATTCATCAGCTATAAAAACTTTATAACTGCTCAATATTTCGAGGCTTTTGGGTGCATAAAATAACTCTTAATTTTAATAGTTTAGTCATCTAATTGCTTCAACAAAGAGCAACCCTTTCTTTCATACTCTAAGTTAAATATCAAATGCAGTATTTTTTTTTTATTTTTTTAAAGAGAAAGAGTGTGAGCCAGGGAGAGGGGCAGAGGAAGAGTGAGAGAATCTCAAGCAGGCTCCACAGTCATTGAGGAGCCCAATGTTGGGCTTGATCCCATGATCCTGGGGATAGGGAGTTAGTTCTAAATTCATTCTATTAACAGTGCCTGGACATCTTTTTGTGTACCTTTTGTCACCTGACCAGCGGACATCTCTTTTTAAGTCAGTTCTTTCTTATTTGACAATTTTTTATTTGACATTTGTGTATATTGCAAAGTGATCACCACAATAAGTTTAGTTAACAACCACCACCATAGATAGCTACAAATTTTTTTTCTTATAATGACAACTTTTAAGATCTACTCTGTTAACATCTTTCAAATATGCAATACAACATTATTAACTATAGTCACCGTATAGCACACTACAGACCCATGACTTATTTTTTTAACTTTTGACCCTCTTCACCCATTTCACCCACCACTTACCCCCCACCCCCCACCTCTGGCAGCCACAAATCTGTTCTCCATACCTATGACCTTAGTTTTGTTTTCCAGTTTGTTTGTTTAGATTTTACATACAAGTAAGATCGTATGGTATTTGTCTTTCTCTGTCTGATTAACTCACTTAGGATAATGCCCTCAAAATTCCTCCATGTTGTCACAAATGGCAAGATTTCTTTCTTTTTTTATGGTTGAATAATATCCTATTTTGTGTATGTGTGTGTGTGTGGGGGGGGGTGTATTACATTTAGTTATTCTAGTGTTTCATTCTGTATTACTACTTCAGATGAATATTTTTAAATCCTTCAATCATTCTCAATACAAAAGGTATGCTTTTCTTTGTGGTAAGTCTATTTTTCAAGTCAAAATGTGGGAAGCTGAAGCTCCAAATCAAACATAACTTAAAACTTAAATTTTACCTTGTTATATGGTCAAAAACCCTTGATGGTTTTTCAGAGTCTTCATAGAGGTTGGAGGAAAAAAAACTTCAAAGTGAATGAATTTTATTATTTATCATTATAATGTCTTTAACTTAGGGTGTTTCTGGAATGTTCATGGACCTGAAATACTTAGAAATGTCCAACTGGTGGAGTCTTTCAGGTTTTCCATGTAGAGTATCACATCATCTGTGAAAAGTGAAAGTTTGACTTCTTCTTTGCCAATTTGGATGCCTTTTACCTCATCTTGTTGTCTGATTGCTGAGGCTAGGACTTCCAACCCTATGTTAAACAACAGTGGTGAGAGTGAACATCCCTGTTGTGTTCCTGATCTCAGGAGGAAAGCTCTCAGTTTTCCCATTGAGGAGATATTAGCTGGGCCTTTCATATACGGCTTTTATGAGGTTAAGGTATGTTCCTTCTAGCCTGACTTTCTTGAGGGTTTTTATTAAGAACGGATGCTGTATTTTGTCAAATGTTTTTTCTGCATCTATGGACAGGATCATATGGTTCTCATGCTTTCTTTTATTAATGTGATATATCACATTGATTGACTTGTGAATATTGAACCAGCCCTACAGCCCAGGAATGGATCCCACTTGATCATGGTGAATAATTCTTTTAATATACTGTTGAATTCAATTTGCTAGTATCTTGTTGAGAAGTTTTGCATTCATGTTCATCAGGGATATTGGCCTGTAATTCTCCTTTTTAGTGGGGTCTTTGTCTAGTTTGGGAATCAAGGTAATGCTTCATAGAATGAGTCTGGAAGCTTTCCTTCTGTTTCTATTTTTTGGAACAGCTTGAGAAGAATAGGTATTAACTGCGCTTTAAATGTCTGGTAGAGTCCCTCTGGGAAGCCATCTGGCCCAGGACTCTTATTTGTTGGGAGATTTTTGGTAACCAATTCAATTTCTTCACTGGTTATGGGTCTGTTCAAATTTTCTATTTCTTCCCTTTTGAGTTTTGGTAGTGTGTGGGTATCCAGGAATTTGTCCATTTCTTCCATATTGTCCAGTTTGTTGGTATATAATTTTTCATAGTATTCTCTAATAATTGTATTTCTGTGGTGTTGGTTGTGATCTCTCCTCTTTCATTCATGATTTTATCTATTTGGATTCTCTCTCCTTTCCAAGGGTTTATCAATTTTGTTTATTCTTTCAAAAAGCTAGCTCTTAGATTCATTGATCTGTTCTACTGGTTTTGTTTGTTTGTTTTTGGATTCTATATTGTTTATTTCTGCTCTAATCTTTATTATTTCTCTTCTTCTGCTGGCTTTGGGGTTTCTTTGCTGCTCTGCTTCTAGTTCCTTTAGGTGTGAGGTTAGGTTCTGTATTTGGGATTTTTCTTGAGCACTAGGTGTTGTATGTAAGTGATGAATCATGGGAATCTACTCCTGAAGCCAAGAGCACACTGTATACACTGTATGTTAGGTAATTTGACAACAAATTATATTTAAATCCTTAAGAAAGAAAGAAAGAAAGAAAGAAAGAAAGAGAGGGAGGGAGGGAGGGAGGGAGGGAGGAAGGAAAGAAGGAAGGAAGGAAGGAAGGAAGGAAGAAAGAAGAAAGAAAGAAAGAAAGAAAGAAAGAAAGAAAGAAAGAAAGAAAGAAAGAAAGAAAGAAATGTCCATCTGGCTATGTTTTATCCTATTTTCCTCTTTTCATTATTCTTGTTAAATTAAGTGCCTTGGATACCTTACTGTGGTTTTGTTGTTGTTGTTTTCAGGATCATAAATCTTTTTGTGTAATCTTTTGCAAATGAAACTTCTTTATGTAGAAGGAATTCTAATGGAGGAAAGTCTCTGCTCTTCCATATTGGCAGCTTTGTTGCCAAACCAGGCTTTGTTGCCCCTTTCAATGTGAGGCCTTTTCCCTAAGGGTTCTGCTATACATACCTTCAAATACTATCGTGTGCTCCTATAGCCAGTATAGAGTGCAACTGGGTCTATCTTCCATCACTGGTTTTTGTTTTTGTTTTGTTATGAGGAAATTCTAAACTCTTTTCCATAGAGGGTGCACCCACTGACATTCCTACCAACATTGTACAAGGATTCCCTTTTCTCCACATTCGCAAAAACACCTGTTATCTTTTTTATTTTTGATAACAGTCATCCCAAGATGAGATAGGTAATATCTATCTCATTGTGGTTTTGATTTGCATTTCCCTGATAATTAGAGATGTGAGAATGTTTGGCTATCTGTATGTCTTCTTCAGAGGAATATCTATTCAATTCCTTTGTCCACTTAAAAAATTATTTTGTTTTGTTTTGCTATATTTTGGATATTAATCCTTTACCAGATATATGGTTTGCACATATTTTCTCCTGTTCTGTAAGTTTCTTTTTCTTTGTGTAGTTTCCTTGGCCATGCAGAATCTTTTTTTTTTTATGTCATTCTACTTAATTTGTTTTTGCTTTTGTTGCCTGTGCTATTGGTGGCATATCCAGAAATCGTGGTCACAGTTGTCAAGAAGTGTTTTCTCTGTGTTTTCTCTTAGGAGTTTTATGTTTAAGTCTTTAATCCATTTTGAGTTGATTTTTTCTGTAAGTTGTAAGATAAGGAAGGGTCCAGTTGTCTTCCATTAGCTTTTTATCTAATGAAGACTAAAAACTCTTGTCATAATGGCCCTAAAGTAAGCTGTGGAATTTAATATTGATATTATTTTTAAATGATCTTTCTCTCCAAAGCCATTTACTATTGATAAGATTTTCTTTAAGCTAGTTAAAATTTTGTATCAGTTGGTTCTCATTAAATATTTACACATTTTCCCTCCTTTTCTCTTTCCAAATATTCATTATCACAGGCTTTCAAATGCTAAGATCACATGCTATTTTCTCTTTTTAAAATCACTCAATTTTCTTTTTAAAAGTCATATCTAAATACATAGTCTTTGATTAACTTTGAGTTAATTTTGGTAATGTGGTAAAACACACATAAGATTTACCATTTCATTCATTTTTAAGTATACAATTCAGGGACAATAAGTACATTCACAATGTTGCGAAACCATCACTGATTAGCTTTAATAAAAAATAGTGATAACATTTATTGAACTCCTTCCATATATACTTATTTCATTCATTTTTCAAAACCCCAATGAGCTTATCTCATCTACCCATGGTCATGTGACTGGAAAGTTGTGGAATTTGGTTGCAGCCCACATCTTTCTGACTAGTTCAAAACCCTATTTTTTTTTTTAACTTGTATGTGTATAAGTTTAAAATCTGTATTAATGTAATGCAGTCTCACAGTTGAAAAATCAAATAGGAACCAAAATGATAAAAATAATGGAGGAAATATACAGAATAATTTGTTGATAGCCTTAAAGTAAGAAAGATGTTCTTCTTAACTAAGATACAAAAATCTAAGGACAAAAAGGTGATATAATGATAAATTGGACTACACCGAAATTTTTAAATTTCTGGACAATAAAAAATAATACCATAAACAAAGTTAAAGAAATTGATAGACTGATAGAAAATATTTGCACTGTATATAACCAACAAAAGTTTATAAGCTAGAATATATAAATTCATATATGTGTATATATATAAATATGTTCACAGAATATATATATTCCTTTATATCAAAAGGAAAAAGACAAACAACTTAATAGAAAATAAGCAAATGGTATGAACAAACAATTCATAGGAGACAAAATACAAATAGTCAATAAACATATGAGAAGATAAACCACAGTGGTAATCAGGGAAATAAATGTTGAAACATTACAAAGTTGACCATATGGGGGCACCTGGGTGGCTCAGTTGGTTAAGGGTCTGACTTTGGCTCCAGTCATGATCTCGTGGTTTGTGAGTTTGAGCCCCATGTCTGGCTCTGTACTGACAGCTCACAGCCTGGAGCCTAGGCTTCAGATTCTGTGTCTCCTCTCTGCCCCTTCCCCACTCACGCCGTGTCTCTCTCTCTCAAAAATAAATAAACATTTTAAAAAATTTTAAAAAGAAAAAGAACAAAGTTGACCATATAGCCATATCAGGTTTGGTGAAGTTATAGGAAAATGGATGTTCTCCCACATTGCTAGTAAAAACTAAACTGGTCAAACAACTTTGAGGGCAATTTGAAAATCCATCTACCTTAAGACCCAGTAGTTCCACTTCTATGTATCCATGCTAGAGAAGGGTTAACACACATATGCAGGAAAGCCCATAAAAAGGCAACATTGCATCATTTTTATTTATTTATTTTTTTAATTTTTTAAAAATTTATTTTTGAGAGAGAGACAGAGCGTGAGCAGGGGAGGGGCAGAGAGAGACAGAAACACAGAATCTGAAGCAGGCTCCAGGCTCTGAACTGTCAGCCTGACGTGGGGCTCAAATTTGCGAACCGCAAGATCATGACCTGAGCCGAAGTCGGCTGCTTAACCAACTGAGCCACCCAGGTGCCCCTACATTGCATCATTTTTACAATGAAGCGTTAGAAGCAAGTAACTTGTCCACCGGATGAAGAATGACCAAATAAACCATAGCTAGATTATGCAATATTACTCAGCTTTTAAAAAGGAGGTGGTTTTGAACCAGAAAAGACCCCAAATAGCCAATGTAATGTTGAGAAAGAAAAGCGAAGTGCGAAATATAACAATTTCAAACTTCAAGCTGTATTACAAAGCTGTAATCATCATGACAATATGGTACTGGCACAGAAACAGACACACAGATCAAAAGAACAGAATAGAGAAGCCAGAAATGGACCCACAACTATATGGCGAACTAATCTGCAAAAAAGCAGGAAAAAATATCCAATGGAAAAAGACAGTCTCTGCAACAAATGGTATTAGGAAAACTGGGCAGCAATATACAGAAGAGTGAAACTGGGTGACTTTCTTATGCCACGCACAAAAACAAATTCAAAATGGATGAAAGACCTAAATGTGAGACAGGAAACCATTAAAATCCTAGAGATGAACACAGGCAGCAACCTCTTTGACCTTGGCTGGAGCAACTCCTTTTTTTTTTTTTTTTTTTCATTTTTTTAAATGTTTATTTTTGAGAGAGAGACACAGAATCTGAATTAAGCTCCAGGCTCTGAGCTGTCAGCACAGAGCCTGACACGGGGCTTGAACCCACGGGCTGGGAAATCATGACCTGAGCTGAAGTCAGACACTCACCCAAGTGAGCCACCCAAGCACCCCTAGAGCAACTTCTTACTAGACACATCTCCAGAGGCAAGGGAAACAAAAGCAAAACTGAACTATTGGGACTTCATCAAGATAAAAAGCTTCTGCACAACCAAGGAAACAATCAACAAAACTAAAAAGACAACCTACGGAATGGGAGGAGATATTTATAAATAACACATCAGATAAAGGCCTAGTATCCCAAATACAGAAAGAACTTATCAAAGTCAACACCCAAAAAATAAATAATCCAGTTAAGAAATGGGCAGATGACATGTACAGACATTTCTCCAAAGAAGACATACAAATGGCTAACAGACATAGGGAAAAAAGCTGAATATCACTCATCATCAGGGAAATAGAAATCAAAACCACAATGAGATACCACCTCATACCTGTCAGAATGGCTAAAATTAACAACTCAAACAACAACAGATGTTTGGTGAGGATACAGAGAAAGGGGAACCCTCTTACACTGTTGGTGGGAATGCAAACTGCTGCAGCTACTCTGGAAAACAGTATTAAGTTTCCTCACAAAATTAAACATAGAACCACCCTACAACCCAGCAATTTCACTACTAGTTATTTATCCAAAGGATACAAAAACACTGATTCAAAGTGGCACATGCACCCCAGTGTTTATAGCAACACTACCAACAATAACCAAATTATGGAAAGAGTCCAAATGTCCATAGACTGATGAATGGATAAAGACGATGTGGTATATACATACAATGGAATATTACTCAGTAATCAAAAAGAATGACTCTTGCCATTTGCAATGATGTGGATGGAACTAGAGTGTATTATGCTGAGCGAAATAAGTCAGTTGGAGAAAGACAAATATCATGTGACTTCACTCATGTGGAATTTAAGAAACAAAACAGATGAACATAGGGGAAGGGAAAGAAAAATAAAATAAGATAAAAACAGAGAGGGAGGAAATCCATGAGAGACTCTTAACTATAGAGAACAAACTGAGGGTTGCTGCAGGGGAGGTGGGCAGGGGGTGGGGGGCGATGGGCTAAATGGGTGATGGGCATTAAGGAGGGCACTTGTTGGGAGGAGCACTGGGTGTTTTATGTAAGTGATGAATCACTAAATTCTACTCATGAAAACAATACTACACTATATCCTATATGTTAACTTACTTGAATTTAACTAAAATCGTGGAAGAAAATAATAATTTAATAAATAACTAGATAGATAAATAGTAGGTAGTTTTATATATACTAGGTGACATTCATCCCAGTTTACCCAGGATAGTCTCAGTTTATACTTGTTCTCCTTCATACTCAAAAATACCCCCATTGGATAGATCTCCAACCTATTTTTGGACGGGGGGGCGGGGCGTGTAAAAAAGCAGGAAACCTAAAGACACACAGAGTGGTGTATCAGTTTCACAACAAACTGGGTGGCTTAAAATAGCAGAAAGGTATTGTCTCATGGTTCTGTGGGCTAAAATTTCAAAATCAGAGTCAGCAGAGCCATGCTCCTTTTGAAAACTATAAGGGAATCCTTTCTCTTCCTAGAGGAATACTCTCCCCAGCTTTTGGTGGCCCAGGTGTTCTTTTGCCTATGGCAGCATGACTCCTACCCTCCGTCTTCACGTGACATCCTCTCTGACTCTTCACATCACTTCCCCTCTGTATGTATCTGTCTCTATGTCCAAATTTCCCTTTTTATTAGGGACACCAGTCATATTGGATTAGGATACACCCTAACGACTGTGATTACCTACCTATAAAGATCCTATTTCCAAATAAGTTCACATTCTGAGGTACTGGGAGCTAGGAGTTGAATTTATCTTTTTTTTTTTAAATTAATTAATTTATTTTGAGGGTGGGAGGGGCAGAGGAGGAGAGAGAGAATCCCAAGCAGGCTTCAGCGCTGTCATTATGGAGCCCCACAGTGGGCTCGAACTCGCAAACCAGGAGATCATGACCTGAGCAGAAATCAAGGGTCAGATGCTCAGCTGACTGAGACACCCAGGCACCCCTAGGAGTTCAACTTATCTTTTTGGGGGGATGCAATCAATCCATAAAATACGTATGAATATATACATATCATATATGGAATCAGGTATACAAAGAACAATACCATACACTTTCACGAGTTCATATGTAAATACGTAAACACAGAAGAAAATATTTAGAAAAGTACACACCAAACTGCTAAAATAGTTACTGTAGCTGGTGGTGGGCATTCATAGCAGATTTTAGCCTTCAGCCTTATCTGAAATGTTCACATTTTTTCAAGAAAATGTACTACTGGGGTAATTTTTAAAAAGCTGGGGGTTTGGGTTTTTTTTTTTTTTTTTAAAGTAAGCCTTAAAACCCACGTGGGACTTGAACTCACAACCCTGAGATCAAGAGTCACATGCTCTATGAACTGAGTCAGCCAGGTGCCCCTGGTACAGAAAAGCTTTTGGTTTTTGTTTTTAGGGTTTTTTTAAATACAATTTACTGTCAAGTTGGCTAACATACAGTGTATACAGTGTGCTCTTGGTTTTGGGGGGTAGATTCCTGTGATTCATCGCATGCATACAACACCCAGTGCTCACCCCAACAAGTGCCCTCCTCAATGCCCATCATTTTCCCCTCGCCCCCACCCCTCCATCAACCCTTCGTCAGAAAAGTTTTAATGAGAAACACTTGAACCTTGCCCCACCCTTCTCTACCTTTTAGTTTCATTTCCAGAGGGAACCACATTTTAACTGTTAGTTCTTTCTCTTACTACCTACCTTTCTTGATTTAAATAACATGCTTAAGGAGATATAATAATTTCTAGCTCATAGCCTTATTGAGAGTAAGTGAATTATTATGTGTCAAGAACTTAGGACTAAGCTTGGCACATGAATACTTAATACAGGGTGGCTATTAGTATTTCCATTATACCATTGTTTTGTCATTGATCAATTTTAGACATTACTTATTGACTTCAGCAGTGATAAATGAGGATTTACGGCTCTTATACCACCCCTCTCCTCTCTCTCCTTGTCTCAATTGCTTAATCTTTTCAACTGCTGATTAACTCCGTTTGAAGGTCTTCCAAGTTGTTTTAATTCTCCCATTGCTTCAGCTTCAAACTTGCCAGTGTCTAACAGGCTCTTGTCAGAATTACTGTGCTAAAATTTGGAAGAGAATCTGGTTGCTTTGTGCAGAAGTGGTTTTCAATTTCTCGCTGAAGCTCACTCTTTCTTGGCCTTTTCTTTTGTACATCGAACGAGTCTATTACTGTGCTTCTGTTTCCCTTCAGTTTCTAGAGATCTAGTTTCAGAGTGCTGACCTACATGATACCAGCAACAATAAATATTTGTTACATAGGAAATAGAGTCAAAAATACTGTAATAACTTTGTATGGTGCCGTGTGGTAACCAGGCTTCTTGTGGGGATCATTTGAAAATGTATAAAGCTATCCAATCACTATGATGCACACCTGAAACTAATAAGATATCATATGTCAGACTTCAATAGAAAATAAATATTCGTTGGTGGACTGAAAGTTCTTTTATTGTTATTTCTACAATAATGACATATCTTAGTCTTAACAAGTTAGAATAGAGTTCATGGAGAAAATCTACTCACAATCCACTTATCTCATTCTCCTATATGCTACTTAATGAATTTGATGCTGCTAATTTAAATGATGTGTCAACTTCCTCTTGAGTTGTAATGTTTCTTCTTCTTCTTCTTCTTCTTCTTCTTCTTCTTCTTCTTCTTCTTCTTCTTCTTCTTCTTCTTCTTCTTTTTAGAGAAAGAGCGCAAGCAGGGAAGATGGGTAGAGGGACAGAGAGGGAGAAAGAGAATCTTAAGCAGGCTCCATGCACAGCACAGAGCCCAACAGGGGGCTTGATTCTACAACCCTGGGATTATGACCCAAGCTGAAATCAAGAGTCAGGACTCAATTGACTGACTGTAGGGCACCAAGATGGCTCAGTCGGTTAAGCATCTGACTTTGGCTTAGGTCATGGTCTTAGGGTTGGTGAGTATGAGCCTGGCACTGGGGCTCTGTGCTGACAGCTCAGTGCCTGGAGCCTGCTTTGGATTCTGTGTCTCCCTCTCTCTCTGCCCCTCCCCTGCTTGCACTCTGTCTCCATCTCTCTGTCTGTCTCTGTCTCTTTCTCTCTCTCAAAAAACAAATAAAACATTAAAAAACAAAACAAAAACACCTCAACTGACTGAGCCACACAGGTGCTCCTAGGTTGTAACTTACATATGACTTTACTTAAAATTACCCTAATCCTGACAAAATTACCCTGCTTCCATGTTAACCTTCTGGGGCAAGGGTAGACCAAAGCCTTTTCTGGTTAGCCTCAGATAGAGTTGAAACAGATTGAAATTTTCTAAATGTCTTACACAAAGGAAATAAACATAGAGTTCAAGAAAGATCAGAGGTCTGGCAAAGAAGAAATGTCATATTTTGCAAACCACAGTTTTTTATATTCACTTTACCTCCTGTCTGAAAGATTTATTTTCCCCTAAATGAATAGCACTGAGTGACCTTAGAACAGCCTCTCCTGCATGAAGTGATCTCACCCACACTAAAGCTCTAGTAATGTGATACTACAATATGCGATACCACAACAACCATATACCAGAATGCCCCACAATGAGTAAGAGGAAGATTGTTCTTTCACTGGGTGTAACTCAAGTCAGATGCACAGCATCAAGGTAAGAAAAAGAGAGTCTAACATAGGACAGTTCAGAGACTCTGGTTTCTGGGGACTGAAATCATGGACACCTTCCTCTGCCTTATACAGAAGGGAGGGTAGGGGGAAGCAGTTGATACAGAAGGAACACCACTCACCTAAGTATTACATTACCTGGATTCTACTAGGCATTCTTCCAATTATTCAAGTAGAATTCATTCTCCCTGGGGAAGTCAACTTTTCTGAATCTCAGTTTCCTTATCTAAAAAATGGTCAAGCTAATACTTTACCTATCTCTCAGGGTTGTTCAAATGATTGCCAAGGCAACAATTCATTGCCAGCATGGTCAAAGTTAGTTTCTATCTTGTTCAAGGGAATTTGAAGAAAGGCAGTTCATAGATTTCTTTCATAGACACTTCTTTGAACAAGAATAGGTAGCTAGATAACATTTTTAGTCGAAGTGGAAGGAAAATGTCTAGGCACAAGTTATGCTTCTCATGTGCAAGTTATTCTCCACAAAACTGTATGGGAAAATTTAATATTTAGAAAGACTCTCTACTTTAAAACATTTCATTGTACAGAATAAGAGAGTTTGTGTAATTACCTGGTACCTGTCACCTTGATTCAAAGGGTATCGACGCATAACCCAGCTCATTTATATATACTCCTGTATACTCCCCTTCCCAAACTGTATTGATTTTTATTTATTTATTTATTTTCTATCTATCAAACTGGATTATTTTGAAGTGAATTCCAGGGGCGCCTGGGTGGCTCAGTCAGTTAAATGCCAACTCGATTTCAGCTCAGGTCATGAACTCAGGGTTCACAGGGTTCAGCCCTGTATCAGGCTCTGCACTGACAGCATGGAGCCTGCTTGGGATTCTCTGCCTCTCTCTCCTTTTGCCCCTCCCCCATGCATGCTCTCTCTCCCTCTCTCTCAAAATAAAGAAATAAACATTTAACAAAAAATAAAGTGAATTCCAGATTTCACCAGTGGATATGCAGGAGATCAGAATATGCCACCCACAATATGCCACTTTTGGCATAATGATTATTTTGAGCTGAAGGCAATGGAGTAAAAGCAGACACAGGATGAGCTTTCTGCCCCCCCCTATCTTCCTGAAAACACCATAAATCTCGTTTTCCCTCTTTCATACCAGGAAGAGAATAACAATCTTAGGACTCGAGAGGAGAGGGCACCAAGAAAGAGTCTACGCAAACAAACCTTGCTAACTAGGCCCTATTTACCAGTAGTTCCCTCATACACCTGCCCTGCTACAATTTTCTACCTCTTGAAGCTCCAAGTCTCTTTGCTTTGCCTTGTCACTTCTCTTTTAACCTATCCTCTTTTACCAGAATCGTATAAATGCCTCCATTTCCTCTGGGGTTTTCTCTTCTCTGTGAAGCCCTCTCATTCAAAAGTGCAAAATTTTAATCAAATACATTCATGTGCCTTTTGTTCTGTTTATCTGTCTATTGTCAGTTTATTTTGCAGATCCAACTGAAGAACCTAAGGAAATAGAGGGAAATTTTCTACTCCTACAGAAACTTGAGTTTGTATTTCTAAGATCTCTTCTCTCTCCCCCCCACTTTAACATCACTAAGAAACATTTACAATACTTCCTTAATATCATTGAATAATATAATACCCACCCAGTGTTCAAACTTCCTCTATCATCTCATAAACTTTTGGTTTTTATAATTGTTTTGTTCTGTAGGATACAAACAAGGCCTTCCCATTGCTCACCGTTGATAAATTTCTTAGGTCTTGTTAAACCTATAGTCTCCCTGTCTCTTTCTCGGTCATTTTGTTGCTGGTGTTGAAGAACCCAGGTTATTTGTGTTTGTATAGAATTTCCCATTTTCTGAATTTTGCCAGTCACATCTCCTTTTCCCCTCCACCCCACAATGTTCTTCAATTCTCTGAATTCCCCATAAAGTGGTAGTTAGATATAGGGGCTTGATCGTACTCATATATGAATTTTTTTTACAAAAATAGTTTAGGGGCGCTTTGGTGGCTCAGTCGGTTAAGTGTCCAACTTCAGCCCAGGTCATGATCTCATGGTTTGTGAGCTTGAGCCCCGTGTCGGGCTCTGTGATGACAGCTCAGAGCCTGGAGCCTGGAGCCTGCTTCAGACTCTGTATCTCCCTCTCTCTCTCTCTGCCCCTCCCTTGTTCGCACTCTCTCTCTTAAAAATAAATAAACATTAAAAGTTTTTTTAATACTTTATTGGTGGTAATATATACTCTCTATTACATCTGGAGGAGTGTAATATACTTAATGCTCTCTTTTTGTGATGTCAAGATTGATCTTTGGTTTCTGGTGCTGTTGGTCTGACCCCTTCATTTTAAGCTTCCCACCAACTTTTCACCTAATGATTTTCACAGCCATTGATGGTCATTCCTAGATGTGCTATTTCGTTAAGGGATGTGTAGTGATGTTGGAATTTTATTAATTCTTCTATATTTATAATCTAGAATTCCTCTATAAGGAATAATTTTCCTACAAGATTTCCCTGAGGTACAGTTCTTATGGAGAGGTAGGATAGCTTTTGTTAGTGGGCAAATGAGTTGCTTCTCTGGCATCTTCCAAAGATGATCAATGTGGTTTAATGTTGACTATTTATGAGTGCTTGAATTTTTACCCATGATGAGAATTCGTTGTGGTTATTACTCTTCTTTTTATTTATTTATTTATTTATTTATTTATATAAAAAAATTTTTTTTTTTAAACATTTATTCATCTTTGAGAGACAGAGAAAGACAGAGAGTGAGTGGGGGAGGAGCAGAGAGAGAGGGAGACACAGAATCTGAAGCAGGCTCCAGGCTCTGAGCTGTCAGCACAGAGCCCAATGCAGGGCTCGAATCCACAGACTGTAAGATCATGACCTGAGCGAAGTCGGACGCTCAACCGACTGAGCCACCCAGGTGCCCCGTATTACTCTTCTTTTTAATGTTCAAATTATCACTTTGGTCAATGCGAGCCTCTTCAAGTTGGTTTTTGTATCCTTGTGATGTGACCACAGTAGTCTTTCATAGTTTCTTTGCTTTTCGGTTAGGACAAGAGGTTCTAGGATCATTTTATACATTTCCTGCTCCAAATCTGAGATCAGTCATCTCTGTGAGGACTCCTGGCTTAAACAACCTAATCAAAGTGTATCAGAAAATTGCTTAAAACATTTTCTCAGAAATGCTAGATACTTCCCAGAAGGTGGTTTAATTTTTACATACAACCAAATTCTACTTTAAATCACTTTTTCTCAAATTTAAGACAATTTTATTTCTCTCAAATAATAAGATGTTTCATAAATTATTTAAAGAGCTATATAAAATATAAACTTATAATTATGCATGGTTCCAATGTTTGAAAGAAGATGTAATTTTGAGAGTAAGAAGAGAGAAGCAGGATAGAGATTGTTAACGAAATTGGGAGATTACCGAATCCATTAGTTTACCCAACGCCAGTACTAATGCTTTGACTTCATCCCCTGTTATTTCCTGTTTGTTTATTTTTACTTACTTATTTATTTGTAAATGTTTTATTTATTTATTTTGAGAGAGAGAGCACGCTTGCTTGTGAGCAGGGGAGGGGCAGAGGGAGAGAGGGAGAGACAGAATCCCAAGTAAGTTCCACACTGCCAGCACAGAACCCGTATCAGGTCTTGATCCCATGAACCATGAGATCATGACCTGAGCCAAAATCAAGAGTTGGATGCTTAACCAACTGAGCCACTGAGACACACCTGTTTTTATTTATTCTAATAAACTTTCATTTTTAGAGCAGTCTTAAGTTCACAGCAAAATTGGGTGGGAGGTACAGAGATTTCCCATGTGCCCCCTACTTTCACATATGCATAGGTTCCCCTACTATCAACATTCCCTACCAGAGTGGTACATTTGTTACAACTGATGAACCTACAATGACATAGCATTATCACCCAAAGCCCACAGTTTACATTAAGGTATGCTCTTGATTGTATTGAATTTTTATTTATGAAAATCTGTTGCTTGATTTTTTAAAATTTTATTTATTTAAGTAATGACTACACCCCATGTGGGGCCTGACCTCATGACCCTGAGATCAAGAGTCACATGCTCTTCCAACTGAGCCAGCCAGGCACCCTGTGGTCCAATGTAAACAAAAAGGGGGTGGGGGTGCCTGGGTGGCTTAGTTGGTTATGCGTCCAACTTTGGCCCAGGTCATGATCTCGGAGTTTCTGAGTTCAAGACCCACATGGGGCTCTTTGCTGTCAACGCAGAGCCCGCTTCAGATCTCTGTCCCCCTCTCTTTCTGCCCCTCCCTGCTTGCATGCACTCTCTCTCTCTCTCTCATTTTGTCTCTCAAAATATAAAAAATAAACTTAAAAAAAAACTATTAGTGTCTAAAATTTTGGAAAAGCAGAAAAACGCCTAGAAGAAAATAAAAATCACCTGTACTTTCACCCAGGAAAAGACCACTGAAATATAGACCTCTGGTGTATAGACTTCCAGGTCTTTCCTTCCTTCTTTCCTCCTTCCTCTTTTTCTTTCTGTCTTTTGAAACTGAGTTTTTCACGTATTGACAAAAGAATCTTTAAAGACTACACAGCATTTCATTACAGGATTATAATACAATTTATTTAAGCAAACTTAGTACTGGTTTATGGGTTATTTCTACTTTTTTGGCTACCATAAGTACTGCTATGGTTTTTATTTTTATCTTTATTTTTTAATGTTTATTTATTTATTTATTTTTTAAATTTTTTTTAACGTTTATTTATTTTTGAGACAGAGAGAGACAGAGCACGAACACGGGAGGGGCAGAGAGAGAGGGAGACACAGAATCCGAAACAGGCTCGAGGCTCCGAGCTGTCAGCACACAGCCCGACGCGGGGCTCGAACCCACAGACCGCGAGATCATGACCTGAGCCGAAGTCGGCCGCTCAACCGACTGAGCCACCCAGGTGCCCCAAATGTTATTTATTTTTGAGAGAGACAGAGCATGGAGGCAGGGAGCAGGGTGAGGGTGGGGCAGAAAGAGACTGAGACTCAGAATCTGAAGCAAGCTCCAGGCTCTGAGCTGTCGGCAGAGAACAACATGGGGCTCAAACTCGTGAAGTGCAAGATCATGACCTGAGTTGAAGTGGGACACTTAGCCAACTGAGCCACCCAGGCACACCACTACTGCTATGATTTTTAAAAACTGCACATATACTATTATTTGAAATTATGCATACTTTTCCATAAAATAAAGCCTTAAGAGTAGAATTTGGGGATCAAATGTATAAATGCAATTAAGAATTTTGCTATATATTTCAACTTGAACTGATTTATATTCCCACTAATGCACTCATACTATTATAGTATATGCTTTTATTTAAAAAAATGGCAGATAGCACTTTTTGGTCATTTGGTCTAGAAAAGCTAAATGGAGGGGTGCCTGGGTGGCTCAGTTGGTTAAGGGTCCAACTCTTAACTTCGGCTCAGGTCATGATCTCATGGTTTGTGAGTTCGAACCCCACAATG
This sequence comes from Panthera tigris, assembly GCF_018350195.1. Classification (NCBI taxonomy): domain Eukaryota; kingdom Metazoa; phylum Chordata; class Mammalia; order Carnivora; family Felidae; genus Panthera; species Panthera tigris. Next base: position 151,906,191 of record NC_056661.1, read on the forward strand.
GGCTCTGTGCTGACAGTGTGGAGCCAGCTTCAGATTCTCTCTCTCCCTCTCTCTCTGCCCCTCCCTTGCTTGTGCTCTCTCTCTCTCTCTCTCTCTCAAAATAAACAATTCTTTAAAAAAACAAAAAAGAAAAGAAAAGCTAAATGGATATACCATTTCATTTCCAAGCAATCGGTGCTCACCAGGTGAGGGTCAAACTGGATTCATTCATTGTACGATTTAGGGAAAAAGTTCACTTGAAGCTCTAAAAAGTACTGAAATCAACTATTCCAATAGAAAGCAACATTTCAAATTGAATATTTTATTACCGAATCTCATCTGGAGTGATTCAATTTAAATATTTATGAGCGATGAATAATGAATTGAATATAATAAATAGTTATTTCTCTTAAAGATTGATATTTAATGTGAAAGAAGGAAAATATCATCAGGGGACAAAGTGTGATTGGATATCAGGATTTCAACATGAATTTTTTTTTCCTATGCAACAAACAGTAGGAAATCATGGTTTTGAGAGAAATTTTTCTCTTTTTTCTGTAAGGTAGGAGTGGTATTGGGAGGAAGTCTGAAATAACAGAAAAGTTTTTAAACAGGTTTCCAAGATAAAAAATTACGCCAGGTGTAGGAGCATTCAACTCTTAACTCTCGAGCACCTACCATGTTCAAGGTCCTTTGCTAGACAAGTAGGTGTGGTAAGATGATTAAGCTGAGCTTCTGACCCTCACAATCTAATGAGGAGATAATTCATCATAATACAAAATAAGTGACATTGGAGTTCTGAAAAGGAGAATGAATTCTCCTTGAAAGGCAAGTATGAAAGGGGGCAGATCTCAACTTTCTAGGGCATCCAGTCATAAAGTCTGTAACAGGCAACACTTTACTATGACTGTAACATTAAAAACAGGTCAGAGACGTTATGCTATGAGATTACTTTTCAGGCTTGTGAGGGGATTAGGAATATATATAATCATAAAGCAATGAACTGTTATCTTTTTTAAAATTCAAGTGAATATCTAGAAAAAATTTCAGACTTGGTATAAGTCTAAAGGCTTTTCCTCGTTGTCTTCCAGCTTCCTGTGTGGCTGCTGAGGAGTTCGATTCCATCTGACTCTTACTCCTTTATATATGACCCATTCTGTCTTCTCTTTAAAAGATTTTGGGATGTCTAGTTCCCTTGTTTTCTAAGTAGTCTCCTTCTCTCTTGTTTTTCCCTTTTAAGCGTGGGCATGCACATTCCCTTCCATTCCTAGTGGTGATAGCCAAGACTTGACTGGAACATTTAACAAGACTTTCCTAAATGCTTAAAGATTTCAGAACGGGATTTCAACACATCAGGCTACATTTTTTGTATTTATCATCTTGGCCCATAGTGTCCATACACCTTTTCACCACAGTAGCCATAATGCCACTTTTCCAACAACCCATTTTTCTAGTATGGCATATTTTCACACAAACACATTAGGCAAATATCTATAAGCAGCAGTATTTTGACATTATCGTCTCAAACAAAGACCCACTCACCAATTCACTTGACACAACAATTTCTAGTTAAAGAGTACCATGTGGAACAGATCTGAATTGTGTACTGTGTAAGACTTGTGTATGTTTTTCATGTGCATTAAGTGAGAGGGATTCTTCAGTCTGTTTTGAAGTGCTTTTCTGTTTGGTCTTCATTTTGTCCTAAAGGGTTGTTTTGTCTTATAACTTTATCTTTAAGAGCATCTCGAGTACAAAGCAGTATGAGCCTCCAAAGTGTTCAAATTTATTGGTGGAAATGAAATGGTACAGAAAGATGAACAAAAGAATGAGAAACCTAACCATTGAAAAAAGGTGGGTGTGATAAGCAGAATAAAAAGGGAGAAAGAATCAAATGCTTTGAATATTTTTAAAGGAGAGCTCACCGCATTGGGTATAGAATTTTTGCAAATTATGAGAAGATGAAGAAAAATTCTGAATCAGTCATATATTCTGGGAAATTGATTGTGACCACAAAAGAAGCTGTTTCTAGCTGTTGTCTCAAGAAAGAGAAAATTATTATCAAGTGCACCTCACTCTGATCTTGAATATCTGGCAGAAAGTCCTTAGATTCCCTTGCTTCCTCTGCCTCAACCTAACACCAGGGTTTTAATTCATCTTTTGGCAAGTACGCTAAACCTTCGTTACATTATGCTTGACATACAAATCATGTTCTTTTTTTCCAAATTGTTTATTACCTACGCAAATTTGTTTGTAGTATTTAGTTGTACATGTTTCTGCAAAAATTATATAGGATCTTGGGCTGGGACTTAAGACATAATTTTTTTTCCATTAAAATTAATGAAAATTAGGGGGTCCTGGGTGGCTCCGCTGGTTGAGCATCCGACTCTTGATTTCATCTCAGGGTCGTGGGGTCAAGCCCCACATCTGGCTCTGAGCTGAGCGTGGAGCCTGCTTGGGATCCTCCTTCTCTCTCTCTGCCCCTATCCCCTACTCACACGTGCTCTCTCTTTCTCTCTCTCTAAAATAAAAATAAATAAATAAATAAATAAATAAATAAATAACTTAAAATTTTTAAAATGTAACTGAATTAGCAACAGTGTTTAAGGGAATGAATTAAAGTTGTTAAACAAGAGGAGAGTTGTATTTGGTGTTTCTCAAACTTATACACCAGGTCCCAACTAGCGTCTTATACTAGGAGTCACAAAGCCCGGACACAAGCCAGACTGCAGGGTCAGCTTACTGCTACATAAGAGGAGTTCCCTTCAGCTAGAATCACCAAATATTTATTGTGCACACTAGAAACTTCCAGCAGTTAAAGGGGAGTTATTAACACTTACATCAGGAAAATTGCAGTACAATGAGATTGTCCCAGGCAAAGGAGGGATGTGTGGCCAGTGTACTTTGAGTCCGTCTCTTTTACTTGGAATCAGTAACGTGCCAGTAGATGTTTAACAACTGGCTCTTTAGGGGTAGGGAAGCCCATTTCGATGTTTGCTTCTATCTGGTAGATTTCCATAGTGTAAATACTCCCACCAGGGCCAATTTTAAGCTTCTAAACAGTCTAACAACCAACTTGCAAGATTCTCAAAAACTTGGCAATCAGTTTTTGCCAGCTGAGAACCAGCACAACACAACAATCCAGCTCTCGTAACCGACGCCTGGAGTGTAGACATTAAATTATTTGCAGTTCAGAGGAGAATTCAGCTTCCCTTTATCTACATTCCTATTTCAAATGTTCTGATTTCTTCTCCCTGGATAGATTTTTTCCCAGCAGACTAGAAATCATATTACATTCAAAGGAATCCCCATCCTCAGCCACAGATGTGGTCTTGCTTTTTTATCCCTCTAAACATACTTTATTTAATCTACTCAAGAAATATTTCATGTGTTTTCAGTATGCTAGGTATATAAGAATACAGTAACTCAATATCAGTGGTGTTATTGGAGTCCAGGATTCCATCTTGAATAAAACCATGTGCTATCAACAGTCCAGTCTATATCAAAATAGCCCCAAGATCAGCATAGTGCCCTGATCAATTTTCCTACAGCTTGAAGGGATGACCAGGCTTGCATATTATTTCAGCAGTCTTTAGGGTCTTTTTGATTTCCTGTGGGTAACTAATAGTACGCATAGTATAACTACAGATATGGCCCAAGAATATGCAGAAGTAATTACATAGGACAATTGGAATCCAGGAAGCAAATATTTCTAAATGAGAATCTAAAGGAAACATGGTATTCAGATACACAATTCTTTGCAGTATGAAGACAAATGTCATAGAATTATGAAGAGCACTTTAGCTCCTAGACCACAGCTGCGTTCCAAAAAGCTCTTTACTTTGCATTTGCACAACTAAAAGAAAATTTTGAAGGTTTCCTTGGAACTCAGGGATGGTTTGCCTCAATGTATATCAAGTCTCTCCTAGCAGGCAGATGTGTTTATATATTTTATTTTATTATGATTTTTTTTAATGTTTATTTACTTTTGACAGAGAGAGAGTGTGTGTGAGTGAGGGAAGGGCAGAGAGAGGAGACACAGAATCCAAAGCAGGCTTCAGGCTCTGAGCTGGCAGCACAGAGCCCTATGCAGGGCTCGAACTCACAGACCACGAGATCATGACCTGAGCTGAAATCAGACGCTTAACAGACTGAATCACCCAGGCGCCCTTGTTTATATATTTTAGATGATGATTGTTTTTAGCTTTCAGTGTCTACTCCTGCTGGATCCCAGCCTTAATATAGTTCACCTTCCTATATATCAAAATCAAATTTTTCTCTCTCCTTAATGGTATCCCAGAACCTTGGGCTGTATTCTTGGTGCTAGACTGCAAAGAGAAGTGAAAATAAACACCCTCCCTGGGAAGTTCACATTTCTGTTGGGGAGAGAGATACAATTATATATACCATTAACTATAATAAAAATAAGAGAAAAATAGGGTACAAACCAAAGACAGAATTAATGCTTGTGACATAGACTAAGAACATAAGGATCATAAAGCACTTTTCTACTAGCCATTAGCATCTATGTGCTATCTGCTTTGACTGCTTTCCTGTGTGCACACATATACTCTTATACACTCTGAATTTTGCATCAGACCCATGTATTTCCTATTCAAAATACAAAATTTCATTAAAAAATCACAATTACATTTTTTATAGAACTTGATAACCTGATTGTAAAATGTATATGGATAGTGATGTGGCATTTCCCTGATTGCTTGAAGTTTACATTATACACCTTGACTAGAATATATATTATATAAAAAAACGTATTTATATTCCTATTAAATTTCTTCTGAGAAGCAAAACTAAATATATCGTGGAAGGTAATAAAGATACTTTGTTTTCTTGTGGGAAAAAATATATATGTAGTAGTAAACATACAAGAACAGTCTAAATAATTTGCAAATCAAATCAAAGGAAAGGTGGACTTACTCTCTTAAATAGCAATACATATTATAGAGATATAAGTTAAGCGTCCATTCATGACATTGAGCCCCACAGCTGACAGTACAGAGCCCACTTGGGATTTTCTCTCTGTCCCTCCCTCTCTCTCTGTCTCAAAAATAAACATTTTTTAAAAACTATTCAGGAATAGACAAATCAATCAATGAAATAGTATCTGAAGCAGACCCATGCGTATATGGAAATCTGGTATCAGCGATAGGTAGCATTTCAAATTAGGAAGAAATGGACGAACCACTTAATGAATGTAGTGGGTACCACTCGTCCTCCATATGGAAATAAGAATAAATTTGGTTCTCTTTTCCCTTCTCTTTCTAAATAACAAACGTTCATGTCACAGAGCTGTTGCTATATTACGTGGTTGTTGAAAAGAATGAAATACATTTATGTGTAAAAATATGAAATGATCTTCAGACTATAAAGTAAAAAGAGCAAGTTACAGAAACAGTACATATAGCACAATCTTATTTACATGTGTTTGTGTGTGTGTGTGTGTGTGTGTGTGTGTGTGTGTGACAAACCTGAAGCTCCCAATACACACATGTATGAATACACACATACAGAAAAAAGGGTCTGGAAGTATGTACAACAAACTACTACCATGGGGACCGTGAGGACGAGTGTCAAAGTGGAGTAGGGTATATGTGGAAGTATATTAGTCTTTTTTTGTTGTTTATTTATTTTCAAGGAGAGAGAGAGAGTGGGGTACAGGCAGAGAGAGGGAGAAAGAATCCCAAGCAGGCTCCATGCTGCCAGCGCAGAGCCCTATGAGGGGCTTTAACCCACAAACTGTGAAATCATGACCTGAGATGCAGTGAACACTCAGACGCTTAACCAACTGAGCCACCCAGGCACCCTGGGAGTATAACAATCTTTTTTCCAAACTTCCATAATAACTTATTTCAAAAAGAAATAATACTGTGAAAAAGTCATGTGGGAAGGGCTGTAAAAATTATAAATCAGGAAGTATGTAATTATTTAATAAATGAATCTGTTCAGCTAGCTTTTATGAAGTCTTCTACTTGCTAGTAATGGGTTGGCTCCGTGGTTTTTGAATGTGGTATGAGAGCTCCCAAAAGTTTCTGATGCCCTTTCATGGGATCTAGGAGATCAAAATTATTTAAAAAAACAATACTAATATATTATTTTCCTTTTTTGCTCTCATCAGTTTACAGTGGATTTGCCAGAGGAGGGTCAGGTGGTGAATGGAATCAAAGAGAACGGAGGTAGCAGCAAGAATTTTCACTGTGTAGTTTTATATTTTTATTTTTAAACCATATAATGCATGGAAAGATGCTCAACATCGCTCATCATCAGGGAAATACAAATCAAAACCATGATGAGATACCACCCCACACCTGTCAGAATGGCTAAAATTAACAACACAAGAAACAACAGGTGTTGGCGAGGAGGCAGAGAAAGGGGAACCCTCTTGCACTGCTGGTGGGAATACAAACTGGTGCAGCTACTTTGGAAAACAGTATGGAGGTTCCTCAAAAAGTTAAAAATAGATCTACCCTACAATCCAGCAATTGCACTACTAGGTGTTTACCCAAAGGATACAAAAATACTGATTCGAAGGGGCACATACACCCCAATGTTTATAGAGGCATTATCAACAATAGCCAAACCACGGAGAGAGCCCAAATATCCATCAATAAATGAATAAAGAAGATGTGGCGTGTGTGTGTGTGTATACACACACACACACACACACACATATGTATATGTATATGTGTATATATACATATACATATGTGTATATATGCATCAACTGTATATATGTATATTATGTATATATACATATGTATATATGTGTGTATATATGTGTATGTATATACATATGTACATATACATATATATATGTACAGACACACACACACACACACACACACAATGGAATGTTATTCAGCTATCAAAAAGAATGAATCTTGCCATTTGCAATGATGTGGATGGAACCAGAGGGTATTATGCTAAGCAAAATAAGTTAGTCAGAGAAAGACAAATACCGTATGATTTTACTCATATGTGGAATTTAAGAAACAAAAGAGATGGACATATGGAAGGGGAAAAAATAGAGAGGGAAACAAACCATAAAAGACTCTTAAAGATAGAGAACAAACTGAGGGTAGATGGAGGGAGGTGGGTGGGGGATGGGCTAGATAAGTGATGGGTATTAAGAAGGCACTTGTTATGATGAACACTGGCTGTTGTATGTAAGTGATGAATCACTGAATTCTATTCCTGAATCCAAAATTGCACTGTATGTTAACTAACTAGAATTTAAATAAAAATTGGAAAAGAAAGAAAAACATACAAATATGTTACCTATTAAAATGTATTTCTTTTTTTAAAGGAAGTTTAATTTCTTATTAAAATATTTTTCTAATAAATAATATGTATGAGGTACAAAATTCAAAAGTTGTAAAACATTACACAGTAAAAGGAAAATCATTATACAGTAAAAAGGAAATCTTTACTCTTATTTATAATTTTTGGTTTTCCTCCTAAGAGGAAACTAAAACCATCTTCTTCTTATTCCTCCTCACACATATCCACTGCATAGATAAGTGTGCATGCACGTGAGTGTGAGTGCATATGGACACACACACGCACACACAGACATCCAGACATGCACACACATACGTTTCTTACCAAATCCCCAACAATCTCCCCTTCCTTATAATGGAAGTCCATTCTATTCTCGATAAATATGTGCTCACATAAAAGACAATATTTCCAAGGTGCCTTGAGATTTGAGTGGCTATTCGACACAGTTCTGGCCAACGAGAGGGAAGTAAAAGGGATAGGGCTTCTGGGAATATTCTTTGGAAGAGTGCAGAATGTACAGTTCCACTTCCCTCTGCCTGAAATATCAGTAAGATGTAGAAAAGGGAACAACCATCTGCAATAAGTAGGTGGTAAGCCACACAGTGAAAATTAAAATGTATTTCTTAGGGGGCGCCTGGGTGGCTCAGTTGGTTAAGTGTACAACTTTCGATCTCAGCTCAGGTTATGATCTTATGGTTTCTTTGGATGGAGCCCCACATGGGGCTCTGTGCTGACAATGAGGAGCCTTCTTGGGATTCTCTCTCTCCCTCTCTTTACCCTTCCCCAACTCGTTCTTTCTCTTTTTCTCTCAAAATAAACAAATAAACTTTAAAAAACAGAAAAGAAAATGTATTTCTTAGAAGGTAATATGAGTGAATACTTGTATAATCTCTTGATGAAAGGCATTTCTGAATATGCTACAAAACTGAAAGCCAGAAAACAAAAAAATGATAAATTTGACTACATAAAAAGTTAACAGTTTTGCCTAGCAGAAAAAGAAATGTGTAAGATTAAAAGACCAATGACACATAGAAAAAAATCTTTTGCAAGATACGGTGTGTAAAAAACAACAATCCCTTTCACATGAATAAGAAAAAAGATGAGGTGTGCCTGGGTGGCTCAGTCGGTTAAGAATCTGACTTCAGCTCAGGTCATTATCTTCAGGTCAGTGAGTTCAAGCCCAATGTCGGGCTCTGTGTTGACAGCTCAGGGCCTGGAGCCTGCTTTGGATTCTGTCTCCCTCTCTCTGCCCCTCCCCAGCTCACACTCTGTTCTCTCTGTCTCTCAAAAATGAATAAACATTAAAAATTTTTTCAAAAAAAAAAAAGATGAGTACCCAATGGAACAAGAGGCCAAGGCCATGATCAGATAATCACAAATGAAAAAAGATACAAATGTCCCTAAATATACGAAGATATGTTCTGTCCCAGCATTAATCAAAGAAATGAAAATAAAATCAATACTGAGTTACCTTCTTTAAGTATTCAGATTAGCAAAGATTAAGTAGAATAATGGCAAAGAGGTAGGGAAATTCATATTTACATACAACATTGGGGGGAGTGTAATTAAATTCTTTCTGAAGTGTAGTGTGGCAATAAATATAAAAATATTAATTGTGCAACCCTTGTTCTAAGAATTTCACTTCTAGAAATTCAATGTAAGGTCACAGAGATAAGTGAAATGCTGAAAGTAATTGTATATGAGATTACTAATTTCTGCCCCCATCTGCCCCATCCAATGTTCCCTTATCCCTTTACTAACAGAATGTCCACTTCTGCTGAGTTTTAGGATTCATGACTACGCCACTGACAAGGACAGTTTCCAGCTTACCTTGAAGCTTGGTGTGGCCCTGTGACAACATAATGTGAGTGGAAGTTAATGCCCAACGTTTGTGTTACTTGATGTAAATTGCCAATTCCTCTCTCTTCTCAAGTGAAAACATAGTGCTTATGGCCCCATCTGGCCTTGTCACCAAAGACAACATTTTAAGGGATGACAGAATGACAAGCTAGAAGGCACTGTTGCCTTGTATGATTGCGAAACAGAGCTGTGGACCCACACTGGGATGTGTTATGTAAAAGAAAAATAAACTTGATATGGTTTGAGCCACTGGAATTATCAAACCAGCTTAGCCCATAACTTGATTAATATAGGTTTAAATGTCTGTCAATATAGTTTTTTAAGCATAAATTTTGTTATAATAGAATCATAAGCAATCATTAAAAGTGATTTCATAAATCTATAGGTATCTACATGTATTGTTGGGTGTTTTAGTCTTCTTGAGTTGCTGTAACAAAATGCCACAGAGACTGGAGGGTTTCAACAGCAGAAACTTACTTCCCATATTTCAAGAGGTAGGAAGTCCAAGGTCAAGGCTGTAGCCAATTCAGTTTCTGGTGAAAGCTCTCTTCCTGGCTTACAGATGGCCATCTTTCTAGGTCTTCACATGGCCTTTCCCTGGTGCATGTGCTTTAGGAGAGAGAAGAGTGAGGGGGTTTGAGGGCTAGGGGGAGAAAGAGTGTATTCTCATCTCTCTCCCTACTCTTATAATGACACCAATCCTATCAGACTAGGTCTCTACTCTTATGACCTCATTTAATCTTAATTAACTCCTAAAGACCCCATCTTCAAATACAGTTACATATAGGATTGGGGTTTCAACATGTGAATTTGAAGGAGGACACAATTCAGTTCCCAGCATTAATTTCAAAAAAGTACTAAAATTGTGCTATTGTGATTCTAGCTATGTCAAATTATATATGTGTGGGTGTTTACGTATAGAACATGTTTACATAGATTCTGAAAACATGCTCCCCAGTAGCAATAAACTCTGTACATGGAGTTCAGGGAGGCTATGTCAGGCATCTTTGGGCTAAATTAAGAACAAGTTATAGAACAGAAGAGCAGGCATAGCTAAAAGTAGTGCTTGATATATATCACCATCATGAAAACAAACAGAAGCTATAAAACAAATGAATATTTGTTTCATGTAGCATAAATGTTGGGGGGGGGAACCCTGAAAGAATGACACTTTTCAAAAGCACAAATGTGTACAAGGAATTCTACTATCAAGTGAAATATCTCTTGGAAAGTAGAAATGGCTTCTGCTCTGGCTGTGTTTTATGTTGAGTTGGGACTGGATAAATTTTTACAAGTTATGTCTCAACATAAACCATGTCACCATTTTCAGAGTCCTTTCAAAGTTCCACTTTGGTTCATCTACTCGTTTCTCACTCACCTCCTTCATCACAGAGTGTCATGAAACTCCTCCTTCTCCTTCTAGCTCCTAGCTACCCCACCTTTTCTTCTCCTGTTATGTTATCTGCAAGCATTATTCCTTTTTCCTTTTCTTCCATTTGTGTGCTTTCACTTGGTCCCTTATTATCTTCACTGTTCTCATCCTCTTTTTTTTCTTCTTCTTCTTAGTCTCCTGATGGACTTACTCTTGATCCTCAGGTTTTCCATTGCTTCTGCTTTCTCTCCTCTGTACCTCCTCTCATAATAAAGCCCAATAAAAGTGCTTCCACAGCACTGAGGGGATTCTCTCTGCCTTTGGATATTCCCAGAACAGTCTGTACAGGTATTGCTCCCAATACTTAAGTTGACTTGGCTCCAACCGTCCATAAAAATTGTTGTGCATAAAGCCTCATGAGTCAATATTCAGTTTACAACTCTCTTCATTATTCCTGTCCTTCAGACAAGGCAATAAATATGCCCCTTCTCCTGTCACTCTCCGGCCCTTTCGTGACTTCTTTCCCTCCACACTTCATCTTCTAAAAATGTTTACCTAGAAGAAAAGAATGACTGTATAGGGGAGGTGATGAGGGAAAAGGGAAATCATTGCAATGATCTCTCCTGGACTTTTCTCTTCAGCAAATGGCTCACAAGAAGCAAAAATGATAGATAGATAGATAGATAGATAGATAGAAGATAGATAATTGGGGAAATGAGCTGTAATTGAAGCAAATACTTAGAATGAAGCAAAGGATTAAAGGAATAAAGCAGGAGGAAGCAAGCTTTAGGTTTTTTGCTTCCATGCAGTTTGTGCGGTATTAAAGGAATATGGAAGAGATGTTCCTTAGCCTCAAGGAATTACAAGTAGAATTACTAGTAGGAAAAATGGCATGCCCTTTGTATTGGCTATCCCAAGACCACCCTCAGTTTCAATGATTTTCCAGAAGGATTCATAAGATTCAGAAAAAGCTTCTATATCCCAGTTACAATTCATTACGGCAAAAGGATACAGATTAAAATCAGCAAAGGAAAAAGGCACGTAGGCAAAACCCAGGAGAAACCAGGAGAGAGCTTCCAGTTCTTGGCCAGTGGAGGCCCACCAAGACGCTTATTCCTCTAGCAACAATGCATAACAACATGTGCAAAGTGTTGCCAGTGCAGGAAATTCACCCAAGCCTAGGTATCCAGGATCCAATTAGGGGTCAGTCACAGAGCATGGAGTAAGTCCTCAGGTAACTGACCTTAGCTACACAGTCTCCTGCCTTCCAGAGGACGGACTGACACTGTGGCACAGAGCCTCAGGTATACAAAAAACTGTGTGAGCCATAAGTCATAGAGTAAACTATCTGGTCACTGATGGGTGTGAGGCCAAAGCCTCAGGCATATAGCAATCCTCTTATCAAGTAGGGCAAAGGTTCAGAGGTCATCTCCCAATAGCGAGTTAAAGACTGGTGCTTTGTCTGGACCATGCAGGGTTTGAATAACCCATGTTCACTGACTTAATCCTTTACTGTACCCCAAGTAGTATATATACTTTTTTTTTTTTTTAATAACTTAACTTTTTATCTTCCTGAGGGCTGACAACTTAATCTAGTTATATTCTCAGTTATTTTAGGTTCTGTTTCCATTTTGGTTTTGGTCATCATTTGGGGTTTTAAAACCATCAATACAGTATTCACTCTCCTTTCTATCTAGGGCCAGTTTGAAGATCCAAGGATCTAATAGGGCCATGGCATATGTGAGAGAGATACTGGGTCCCGGGACATCGCTTCATGATGGAGTCCACAGAATGTGCCTTGCTTCCATCGGTTCTTGACTGTGGGCATATCTGAGGAAGCCACTGAGATAACAAGACAGTCTTTGACCCCTGCACACTGCATTCTCCTTGCTCTAACAATGAGGTTGAAAGTTACCCAAATCTCTCAGCTACTTCTGAAGGTATGAATCTTTTCCTTATCTTTTCTCTAAAGATATAAGATTGCATTAAAGGGGTTATCTCACACGTTCCTTGCGTAGACATGTATTATAATTTCTAAGAGCTCTAAACAAAAATGGTTTCGTTACACTTTCCTGGAAGATCTAGAATTTCCATCCATTACTACCACGTGAGAGGTGGCCCTGAGAAATACTCACTAGCATCGAATGCTCTTGCTGTCCTTGCAGACTGCCTTCTATTCCAGCATAGACAAATATTACCCCCTCTCTCAGAGGGATGTAGAGGTGATGTGGGTACAGTTAGACAATGGCAAGCCATCCAATTAGGGTGAAGCATAGAATGGATGTGGGAAAGCAGTAGGATCAGGCAGGGAGATCAGATAGGGATGAAAATATGGAGAGCCTTGGATGAATTCGGGAGTCGTAGACATTATAGAATAAGAGAGGGAGATACATGAGAGCTGTAATTAAGGACAAATCAGCTATCATAGTATGAATCTCTGGGAACTATTTTTGCAACACACTTGAGACGACAATATCTAGATAAGAAAATCGCATGATCAAAAAACCCCTAAAACAATAAATTTGCTTTCTGGAATTTAATAAAACCAGAAGCCATATATATTTGAACAAAGTAAAACATATGATTGTTTTAAGTATATGAGACTAGGAAGCCTAAGAATATGGAAGATAATTTTCTGTAGAACTGATTATCCATGATGATTTGAGAAACTAAACTGTGGATTGTTATCAAATTGCATGGAATTCTCCAAAAACAAGCCTCCAGGATATACTGCTTTTTCTTTCCTTCACTACCATCATCCAAGGGAATAAAAGGCGCTTGTCTTTAGTCTGCTTGAATCCCGTTTACCATCTCTGTAATGAATTATTAGCATATGAAGTCATTAATTTATAATTTGCTTTCCTAGTATATGAAGATCTTCAGGGTGCAGCTACCAAAAGATGGAGTACAGAACGAGTACGGGGGAAAGAGTGATGAACTTCACATGGGGTCATTTAGGGGGACACTAGGTAAGCCTGAACTTTGAGGGAAAAGCATTCTAAAACAAAGGGAACAGAATGTGCAAAGCAGGAGGTATGAAAATTGCTAGAGCATAAAGTGTGAGAGCGCAGGGAGCTTTAATCACAACCACCAGAGGCTTTTAAAATTGAATATGGGGATGAGCCCAAGCACCAGCTTTTAAGTAAGCTTGCCAGGTGATTCTGATGCAAACTAAGGTTTAAGAAACTACCACCATACAAAACAAATAGTGAGCTCTTGAAAGCCATTAAGAAGGAGAACTTCACTCTTGGAGGCCTATAGTGATTGGATTCACGATCTGTTTGGAAAGGAGGCTGGTAGGAGGGGGATAACTTGGGAAAGGTAAGGGAGGGCCAGGACGCCTAGAGCCTGCCCTCTCTCGCTGCCATTTGTTCTTCCAGGATCATTTCGGTTTTTAAATTTTTTGTTTTTAACGTTTATTTATTTTGAGACAGAGAAAGACAGAGCATGAATAGGGGAGGCACAGAGAGAGAGGGAGACGTAGAATCTGAAACAGGCTCCAGGCTCTGGGCTGTCAGCACAGAGCCGGACGGCGGGGCTCGAACTCACGAGCCGCGAGATCAGGACCTGAGCCGAAGTCGGACGCTTAACCGACTGAGCCACCCAGGCGCCCCGGGATCGTTTCAGTTTTAACAAGGCCTTTTCTGACCCCATCCCACTTTCCTCAAAGGTCCAACACTACTCCATTTACACTTCCATACAATCTTTTTACATGTGTGTGCAGAAGTTTTGTTCTCCTCACTCCGTTTCTATAGTTCCAGTTCCTTAAAAGCTTGGTCATTTTTTTATTATGTCCCACGCCCAACATGGCGCTTGAACTCACAACCCTGAGATCAAGGGCCGCATGCTCTATGCATTGAGCCAGCCAGGTGCCCGGAAGCTTGGCTATATTTTGAGGGAAAACGTGTGTACCTTCTGACGTAAGCCTGTGTTTTGGGGGTCAGAATGGAAAAAATATTGAAGGCGTTATTTGGACGTCAGTACGGACATTTATTTTTATTTTTTGAGTTGGTGCCAACCGTATACAATAAAGACATTTTTAGACCATCTTTATATATTAAGTCCTTGAAGAACCATTTTTATTCATTTGAAAAGCAAATCACTTACTTTGAAAATTGATTTCACCTTTCATCGTTTTCACTGGCGAAATCCTTAAAAAAAATTTCTGACTTGCAAGAGAACCTCCCCCCCACCCCCTTATTCTTCAGGCTCCATCATTCATCATAGAGAAGAGTAAATTCAGGTGGCAAATCCATGCTGCCTCCTCATATCTTTTTTACACAACATTTCTGCTTTTGTAAAATTCTTACCTTGTTAGCTCCTCACAATCTGTACTTCGTCATCCTTTGACCCTCCCACCATATTTACTCCTCCCACAGGACCCCCGTCTTCAGCAGTAAAACGAGAGTTTCCTCCGAAGCAGTTACTTAATTAACGGCGTTGAGTACACACGGTGGAGCTCCGCCCCATAGGAGGAGCTATCACAGGCGGACCGAATTAGTCGGTCTGTCTTTCACAAACGATCCCTTAATCTTTTCAGGGGAGCGAAACACACACAAAGGCCCAATCAGAAGCCGCGGCTCTAGGAGCTCGGGGGGCGGGGCTGGGCAAGCGCCCTCCCACCTCCCAGCCTCCCGCCGAGGCCGTCGGAGCCTCGCGGGCTTGGGCAGGCCCCGCCCCCCGGACAGGCGCTGCGGCTATTGGGCGGCGCCTTCCTCGCTGTCGCCTCAGTTGCTGGGAGAGGGAGGGCGGGGGCGGGGCCTGAGATGGGCCAGGGGCCCAGAGAGAAAGGCGGGGAGACGAGGGCGGGCTGGGCGGTTTCGACGAGCGCCGCGGCGGTTGGCGAAGCGGACGGGGCGCAGCCTTCCCGGTGCGAGGAACGGTTCCCGCTGACAGATCCCCTTCTTCCGGCCGCGCCACCCGGGAGGCGGATCCCCGGGGCCTGAGGAGGCTTCCTCGGCCCGGCCCGCTTTCCCTCCCTCTCCCGCGGGTCACCCGAACGGCCTGTGAGGAGGAGGAGGAGGAGGTCGTCGGGGGCGGCGGCCGGCGGAGACCGCGCTCCCCCTTCCCCGGCAGCGGCGGCGGCGGGGGCAGGACAATGGAGGTGGCTGTGGAGAAGGCGGCGACGGCGGCCGCGGCGGCTTCGGCGGCGGCCGCCGGGGGGCCCTCGGCGGCGCCAAGCGGGGAGAATGAGGCCGAGAGTCGGCAGGGCCCCGACTCGGAGCGCGGAGGCGAGGCGGCCCGGCTCAACCTGTTGGACACTTGCGCCGTGTGCCACCAGAACATCCAGAGCCGGGCGCCCAAGCTGCTGCCCTGCCTGCACTCCTTCTGCCAGCGCTGCCTACCCGCGCCCCAGCGCTACCTCATGCTGCCCGCGCCCATGCTGGGCTCGGCCGAGACCCCGCCGCCCGTCCCCGCCCCCGGCTCGCCGGTCAGCGGCTCCTCGCCGTTCGCCACCCAAGGTGAGAGCCGGCCGGGGACGCCGGGGAGCCTGGGGAGGGGCTCCGGGAGGCGAGCGCCCTTGTGCGGCGCGACCCGCTGTCATGTCGCCGCCGCCCGGGGTGCGCGGCGGGGGAGGGGCGAGGAGGAGGGTCTGTGTTGGCGGCGGTGACATGGAGGGCCCGCGCGCTCTGCGGCGTGCCGCGCGCCCCGCGAGCAACTTCCACGGGCGCTGAGGACTTGGCGGCGCCGCCGCTGCTCCTCCTGCTGCTCAGCATTCTCCTCCAGGGTTGGGTGGCCCGTGCGACCCGCACTTTTGAAAACCTCCGTTGGAGTCGGCTGTAGCGTGTATCTCGGATTCTTTGCCGACTGCATCTAGTTAACTGCTACCCTCTGCCTCCCCGGAGCTTTGTCCGGGTCCATATGATCCTAATCATCCCCTATATACTCACGTTATTTGAGCTGGAGGGGGGAAGGGAGGGATGAAGATGAAGTGATGGGGACTTTGTCCGGTGATTGATTACAGATCGGATGCCGTCTATTTTCTATCTTGCATGTTTCAGGTTCTTTACCTTAACGAGTCCCCGATTTTCTACCTTCAGCTAGGGACAAAGGAACCCAAAGAGACGGTATTTTGTTGTCTTTCTCATTCGAAGATTTTATTTTGAGACGGTAAAGGGTAAGGAGAAATAGAACAGAGTGATTTGGGGTGCAGAATTTTCTCGTATTTTGTAGACAGCAGCTGGAAATGTTGAAGTTACTGTTCTCTTTGTGGTGTTTGTTACTGTATAATGAGACTTTTGACAGGTAGTTCCTATTGCTAGCGTTAACAGGTTTGAAACATTTAAACTTAGTTAAAGTGAGCATAGTAATCATTTCTAGTGGAATGCTTGAGGATTTTAAATTTTAATATTGCAAATATTGGAGCATCTTCTTTTTAAAAATAGAAAGTAACTGGAAAAGGGGAGTCATTCCTTTTTAATATATACTTCCTTTTTAGAGGCTCTAGTTGATTTAATTTGAGATAAATTGGTGATTAAGTAATTGAGCCGGTCAAGGGGTATATGAAATTGATCCCATAAATTGTAGTCTTAGACTCCTCATTTGAATATATGTTAGGAACAGTATCCAGTTGAGGGAGACAATTTTCCACGGGTCTCTAAGTTTCTGCCGGTCTCGCCGGGAAGGTACTGACTGCCCTTTGTTTCTGTTTTTTAAAAGATGTTTGTATCAGGAACAGCCTTGGAAGATAGAGATAGTGTCTTCCATCAGAGCAAAGAGCAGGCAGGCATGCGTATGGTCCAGTATAATAAATGTCTACTGGGGTAAAAGGCAGGCGTGCTTATTGCCTGTGATAAAAGACTGGTGTTCTCTAAGCTTAGGTTTCCTCTTGTGTAACACAACCCATTGCCTGTGCAGGTGTCAGCTGGCCATTTTCGCCTTGCCTGGTGGGAACTGGGGTTCTGGGAACCAGTGCAAAAGTGTTGGTGCTTTGCCTTAAGTTATTGTAACTAACAAACTGCCCCTTATCTCTCACCCCTGAGTCTTTGTGTCTTCTACCCTGGTAAGCTAGCTTGCAAAAGTCTGAGATCTTTCACACTTGTTTTCTCTGATGTGGCTCACCTGTTGGAAATTTAGTACAGGTGAAACTTAAGTCTTCATTTTTAGATACATCTTATAGTTTCTTTTATTTATATTTTAAGCGGTTAAACAGGCTAGTAGTCAGGATCTGAATTTTGCATAATTCTAGAATTAAGATTTATCATGTGCCTGGCAGTGACATTTAGGTCAGAATGAATGAGAACATGGATAAGACAAGCTCTGAAAATCAACTCTGAGACAAATTTGCAATTCCAGATTTCTTAAAATGTTCTTTTTAATTCTAATCTCTAAATATATTTTATCTTGGTGTTTGTAAGCAATAGTTCAAGAAAGCATTTAAGATTGGAAGGTAATGTTTCTGTTTTTATACCAAGAAAGAAAAAGTCTCTATCAAATGACACTTTTAAATACACTCTAAAAAAAGAGATGGTTATCTTCAGTAAATTAAAAATACTGTCTATCCTGAATCTTAATGACTTATGTTCTCCCTTTCTTTCTCACTGCAAACTTATTTTAATACTAGCTGAAGTAAAACTTTAGCCAGTACGTTTCATAACTAAATAAATAGGGTTCATTTGATCATCTCTGTTCTTCATTCTCCTAATGAACGTGTCGGTACAGTCTTGAGGGTCAAACTGTAATACGTACAGGAGCTAAGCCAGGTATCTGGGTAAAATAATAGGGAACGGTGGAGAGCGAAAGAGAAGGTGAACAAACTCAGCCTCAGCGGATGGTCATGTAAGAGAGGGCAGGGCCAGTATTGAAGGACATTTATGTATATATTTTAATGAGAAGTCTGAAGCCTGGATTTTTGTGTAACCTTTCGCTCGTATTAGATATTGGCAAGTGAATAAAATATATGTTGCACACAAGCCCATTGTGTAGGCCAAATAAAACAAGTTTTGTTGAGGCCACAATTATGTTGCAGTTAAACTCTTCCCTTTTAGATTTAGATAGTGGTTTTCAAATTTTAGCTCTACTAGAATCGCTGAGGACAATTTTATTTTTTACTTTTTTAAATAAAATTTTAAATGTTTTATTTATTTTTGAGAGAATGCAAGTGGGGAAGGGGCAGAAAGAGGGGTGGAGGATCTGAAGCGCCAACAGCATCTAGCCTTAATGTGTGGCTTGAACTCATGAACCACAAGATCATGACGTAGGCCAAAGTTGGAAGGTCAACCCACTGAGCCACCCAGGCGCCCCTCACTGGTTAAAAATTTACATTAAAAATTTAGATTTCTAGGCCCATCCCCCCAGAGTGCCCAATTTGGCATAGTTTTAGAATTCTAGAGTATAATATTAAACCCTAGTGCTTCTTTAGCTCAAGCAGTTTATATTCTGAAATAAAATTGATCATAAGAGGATTCTTAAGGAAATTAAGACTAAAGTTCAAGGTATAGAGTGATAGGTTTCAACATTATCAGACCTAATTTTTCTATTAAATACTTTTTGGTGCTCCCCGTTATCCTAAATGAGATTCATGGAAAATAAATCCTAAGATATTTTTTATGAAAAAGAAATAAAGCTAATTTATAACAACAAAAAGTATTATAATTTATAAATGTTCAGACACAATTAAACTAGCTACCAAGCCGCCGTTGAGAACATGGGTCAAAACTGGCCTTTTGTAAGGCTGCCAGTTGGAAGGAATGAGGATGAGTGGCCACATGCTAAAGTTGGATGACTACCTCAGGTGTGACTGTCATTTTCTTAGTGTGCAGTTATATCCAGGAAAGAGGGAAGAGCTTAGAAAACAGTTTTTCTTTAGGTACATTACAGGTACATGAAGTCAGAAGACAAACTAATCCTGGAGAGATGTTACAACATGGTGTGATATTTTGTGGTGGTGATGTAGTCAGCAAGCGTAGCAAACTCTAAGCTATTTTTACAAGAATACTGAGCATACTTTTGAAAGGGATCACATTATTTGACCAAGGAGAGTAAAATAAAAGAATCCATCAGTTTTCCTAGGCTTCTTTTCTAATAGGTGGTCTAAGAGATATGTAACTGTCAATTCTGGGATCTGGTTTCTTTGGGTTCTTGGTGAGAGAAGTATAAATCACCTTGTGAGTACAAGATACAATGACAAAGAATTAATAGTATTTAACACTGATCCATATTGTCCACCAGTTTTGTTATACAATATTATATTCAATATTCACCTATTAATGGAAATTATACTATTGGTTTCAATTTGGGGCTATTATGAATAAAATTGTTATAAATATCTGTAGACAAGTCTTTATGTGGATATGTTTTCATTTCCTTGGGTAAATACTTATAATTGGAATTTCTTGTTTGCATCGTAAACGTATATTTACACTGGTTGTACTGTTTTGCATTCCCTCCAGCAACGTATAAGAGTTCCAGTTGGTTCACATCGTTGCCAATTTGAGTGTTGTTAGTCTTTAATTTTAGTCATTTTAGTATGTGCGAAGGGTTGTCTCATGGTTTTAATTTTCATTTCCCCAATGAATAATGATGAGCATCTTTCCTATGCTTATTGATTATTACAACTTTTTGGTAAAATTTCAGTTTGTCTTTTGCAGATTTTTAAAATTAGGTAATTGGATATATTATTGGAAAGTATATATTCTTTGTTTAATGTTTATTTTTTCCTGGAGGGGAGTGTGGGGGGAGGTTGGGGTGATGGACAGAGAGGAGGGGAGAGACGTTCTCAAGCAGGCTCTATGCTCAGCACTGAGCCCAATGCAAGGCTTGATCTTATGACCCTGAGATCATGACCTGAGCCAGAATCAAGAGTCAAACACTTAACTGACTGAGCCACTCAGGTGCCCCAGAAAACTATTCTTTATTCTGTATCCTGGTCCTTTGTTAAATATGTGTATTGTACGTATTTTCTTTCACGCCTATAGCTTGCCTGTTCATTTTCTTAATGGTATCTTTTGAAGAGCTGAAGTTTGAAATTTTGATTTAAGTATGATTTATCAATTTTTTTCTTTTATGATTAGTGATTTTTGTGTTCTAATACTTCTGTGCCTACCCTAAATTTACTAAGATTTTATCCCGTCTTTCGGTAGTTTTAGTTTTTATATTTAGAGCTATAATCTATTTTGAGCAATTTTTGTATGAGGTAAGGGTTGAGGTTCATGTTTTCAACCATATGTTAAAGCACCATTTACTGAAAAGAGTACTTTTCCCAGTATGTCACTTGGGCATTTTTGTAAAAAATCAGTTGAACATAGTATGGTTCTATTTCTATATTCTTTTCTGTTCTATTGATCTATCCATTCGGTACTAACAGTGTTTTTTTTATTACTGTAGCTTTAAAATTTTTTTTTAATGTTTATTTTTGAGACAGAGAGAGACAGATCGTGAGCAGGGGAGGGGCAGAGAGAGAGGGAGACAAAGAATCTGAAGCAGTCTCCAGGCTCCAAGCCATCAGCACAGAACCTGATGAGGCCCGAACTCACAAACCATGAGATCGTGACCTGAGCTGAAGTCGAACGCTTAACGGACTGAGCCACTCAGGCACCCTGATTATTACTGTAGCTTTCAAAGCAAATTTGGAATTGGGCAGTTTTGTTCCTTTTCAAAATTGTTTGGCTCTTTGAAGTAATTTGCATTTCTTCATAAATTTTAGAGGCAGCTTGTTAATTTCTACATGAAAGCCTGCTATGATTTTGATTAGAATTGCATTAAGTCCAGATACTACTTTGGGGAGAATGATCTAACAATATTGACAGTTCCTATCTATAAACGTGTTTTATCTCCCATTTATTTAGATCTTTAGTTTCTCTGAGTACTATTGTCTCATAGTAGGCTTGCACAATATTTGTGAAGGTTATTCCAAAAAATTTTATGATAATGTTGTTTAATGATAATGATGTTTTTGAAAATATCATTTCTAGGGGTGCCTGGGTGGGTCAGTCAGTTAAGCTCAGGTCATGATTTCATGGCATGTGGGTTTGAGCCCCGAGTCAGGCTCTTTGTGCACAGAGCCCACTTCAGATCCTCTGTCTTCCTCTCTCTCTACCCCTCGGCTGCTCACGTTCTCTGTCCTCTCTCAAAAAATAAACATTAAAAAAAATTTTTTTTAATATTATTTCTAATGGTTGCTAGTCGAAATATAATTGACTTTTGTATATTGATTGTATCCCATTATCTAGCTAACTTCAATTAAATCTAGTAGTTTCTTTGTAAATTCCTTAAGATTTTCTGTGTAGACTGCCTTTGTTTACAGGTAGATAGTTTTACTTCTTTCTTTCCATTCCTAATAATTGGTCATTTTCTTCCCTTATTGCAATATTGAATAGAAGTTTAATTTCACTGTTAAATGAGAGATAACATCCTTGCCTTATTCCTGATCTTAGGAGGATAACATTAGTTGTTCACAATTAATATGTTAGATCTATTAGCTTTTTACAGATACTCATTATCAAAATTCAGAAGATTCCTTCTGTTCCTAGAGTGCTGAGGATTTTAATCATGAGTGGATGATGAATTTTGTCAATTGAATTTTCTGTATCAAAATGATAGTGTGGGTTTTCTTTTTTCTGTTAATGTGGTGAATTATGTTGATTTTCAGATGTTAAACATATCTTGTATTGTTGGGATATGCACTGCTTGGTCATGATGTATTATCCTTTTGGTGTACTTCTGGATTTGGTTTGCTAATATTTTAAGGACATTTTTATGTTGGTGAGGAAGCTTTCTTGTATCTTTATCTGATTTGGGTATCAAGGTAATACTGACCTCAATGTATAAAGTGTTCCATCTCATTTTCTGAAAGAGGTTTTGTAAAATTAGTATTTAAATATTTGACAGAATTCAGTGAATCCATATGGGCTTGGAGTTTTCTTCATGAGAAGGTTTTTGATTAGGAATTCAGTGTCTTTGATACAGGGCTATTCAGATTTTATATTTCTTCATGAATCCATTTTGGTAAATTGAAGAAAATTTTCTGTTTCATCTAATTGCTACATTTTTGGCATATATTTGGTCACAGTATTCCCTTATCATTTTAATGTTTTCAGAGGCTGAGTGCTGTCTCCTATTTTGCTTCTATTAGTAATATTTACTCTTTTTCTTGCTTGCTATTCACTAAGGGCTTATCACCTAACTTTTGGCTTTAATTTTATTTCTTGTTTGTCTCTGCTTTAAAGGCATTATTTTCTATGTGTTAGCCACCTCAAACAAAGTTTGCATTGTGTTTTTATTAACATTCTATTAAAATATTTTAAAATGTCTCTTGTGGGGGCCCCTGGGTGGCTCAGTTGGTTGAGCGTCCGACTTCAGCTCAGGTCATGATGTCGTGGTTTGTGAGTTTGAGCCCGGCGTGGGGCTCTTTGCTGACAGCTTTGAGCCTGGAGCCTGTTTAAGATTCTGTGGGTCTCTCTGTCTTCCCCTGCTTGCACTGTGTCTCTCTCAAAATAAACATTAAAAACATTTTTTTTAATTTCTCTTGTGATTTCTTCTGTGACTGATGGGTTGCTTAGAAATGTATTAATTTGGGGCTCCTGGGTGGCTCAGTTGGTTAAGCATCCGACCTAGGCCCAGGTCATGATCTCTCGGTTCTTTGGTTTGGGTTCAGTTTGGGTCCTACATATCAGGACCTGACAGGTCAGAGATTGGACCCTGCTTGGGATTTTGTGTCTCCCTCTCTCTCTGCCCCTCCCCTACTTGTGTTCTGTCTCCTTCTCTCAAAAATAAATGTGCTAAAAAAAAAAAAGAAAAATGTGTTAATTTAAAGGTAAATGGGATTTTCTGGGTAGCTTATTCCATTGTAGTAAAAAAAAAAAATTCTCTGTTAAGACTTAAATCTTTTGAAGTTATTGAGACCTTTTATGTCCTAACGTATTCTCTGTCTTGGTGAATGTTCCATGAGTATTTGAAAAGAACTTAAATTCTATCTACAGTTGTTGGGTGTAGTGTTCAGTAAATGTCAGTTAGGTCAAGTTGGTTGATAGTGTTGTAAAAATCTATATTTGTATTGGGCGTGGTTTTTTGTTGTCTACTTGATCATCAGTTATGGAGAGAAGAATGTTAAAATCTCATAATTGTTGATTTATCTTTTTATTCCTTTAATCCTGGTTAGTTTTTGCTACAGGTATTTTGAATCTTTATCTTACTGATGAATGGCTTGCCCTTTTTTAACACTGAAATGTTATCTCACACTACTTTTTGGTGAAGTTTGCATTGTCTTATATTAATACAGTTGCACCAGTTTTTTAATCTCTATTTGCGTAGTATATTTTCCCATTCTTTTACTTTTAACCTTTATATTTAAATTATGTCTCTTGTAGATAGTATATAGCTGTGTCTTTTTTTTTTTTTTTTTTCTTAATCCAACCTGTAAATTTTTGCTTTTAATTTGACCATTTACATTTTAAGCAATTATTAGTATGGCTGAGTTAAGACTACTTTTTAAAAATTGGTTTTCTCTTTGATCTTGTTGGGTCTCTAGTATAGTATCTTTGCTTTTCTCAATCCCTTAGCAACTACTCTCTGGTAAGTTTCCCAAAGTCTTGTTGTGCACATGCCTGGTAGCCTTCAGCCAAGGACTTGGGAGAAACCCTACAGAGACTCCTGGCATCCTTACTTTTTGCAGCTCTCTTCCTCCAGTGTTTAATTTGTTCCACAGCCCCACATTCTCCTCTGGCTCTTAGCTGTGTTCTACTTAGACTCTAGCTCCCTGTACTGTGGTTGGTAAAGAGTCTCCAGGCAGAGAATCAAGACATTTTCGAGGCTCACCTCCTGAATTTCCTTTTTTTCAGGGATCACAGTCTTTACTTGCTTATTGTCTAATGCCTGAAGACAGTTGCTTCCTATATTCTTCCCAGTTACATACATTTTTTCCTAGCAGGCAAACTTGTCTTGGTATTGGTTACTCTGTCCTGGTGGAAAGTGGATGTCAAAATACCATTTTTTACTTTTTTTTTATGTTTATTTTTGAGAGAGAGTGTGAGTAGGGGAGGGACAGAAAGGGGGACAGAGGGCTGGTCAAAGTGGGCTCTGTGCTGACTGCAGAGAGCCCAATGCCAGGCTCGAACTCAGGAACCTTGAGATCATAACCTGAGCTGAAGTGGGATGCTTAACAACTGAACCACCCAGGTGCCCCAAAATACCATTAGAAAAAATGTTTATTTTTGAGAGAGCGTGTACATGTGCAAGTGGTGGAGGGGCAAAGAGAGGGAGAGAGAAAATCCCAAGCAGGGTCCATGCTTAGCCCGGAGCCCAATGCCGGGCTCAGTCTCATGACTGTGAGATTATGACCTGAACCAAAATCAAGAGCAGGATGCTTAACTGACTGAGCCATCCAGGTACCCCAAATTACCATTTTTAAATTGCATTGCACCTTTTAAATAAACCTAGATGTGAGTAATTTGCTAACTTTGGTTCTTACATCTCTAGATTTTTTTGTCTTTTTAATTTTTCTTAGAGATGTCACCAAATTATCAACCTAGTTGCACAAGTCTTGCATTTCTCCCTATAACCTTGACCCCTTTCTCAAATTGACTCCTGCATTTGCAAGTACATTCTAGACCAGTAGTCTCTAAAATGGGATGTGTGTCACATTATGAGGTAACATATAATTTATTGAGTTGAGGGAAAACATTAGAACTTCTATGCATAAATTAACCTTTAAAGTACTTGATAAGTAGATTGTCATGGTCACATGAATAAGCCTGTTAAATGGCTACATTTCACATAAAGTATACAAAGTATCCTGAGGGAAGGAATCAGGGCTGCTGCAGGCCAAAAGGTACCTTTGCATTAATTAGACATAAGAGCTCTCTTAAGTTGAGAAGTCCCTTGTGCTGTGCAGTCTATCAAACTGTACACAGCTACCCTGGAACTGATAGGATTTCTATACTGCAGACCCTGTTGTGTCCCCTCATTCTACCCCTAGTGCACATACACAAATTATACAATTTACATGTTTTGGGAGAACTTGGCTTATGGATTATAACCTTTGTTTTTAACCAAAATGACTGTCAAAAATTGATGATCATGGTAGGCCATTATCAGGACCCTGACATAAAATCCTGTAATCTCAGTTACTAGGAAAGTCCCATATGGACTTTCATAAAAACCCCTCAGTTTCAGCAGCCTGGAGAAATTCCTAAGTTGTAGCATGTAGGGCACATGTGCTATAGCCATAAAAAGTGATCCCCAGTGCCAATATTAATAGCCTAGAGTGTTACATTTTAAGTCTGTAATCAAGGTTGGATGCTGATAGCTTGGCTCTTCCCCAGTTAAGGAAAATACAGAAGGTTCCTCAGGGTTTCTCACCTTTGATGACTTAGTGTTACATAGAGGGATAGATACTTGTCATTTCCTGGCACCTGAATATGCAGTCAGTCAGTGGTGGATTAGCTGGCCAGGAGATCTGTATTTTGTAGAAAGCTGTAATTGTTGCTGTTCCATTTTGTTTTCCATTTTACCAGGTGTATGGAGTTGATGGATTTGTGATTTTCCACCAGCCCTAAATTATTTGAATCTTTGAAGTCTCATTTTTAGCTCTGATGAAAAATAATATTAATTTGTAAGTATAACAGCATTATAGTGACAGCTGATATTTTATAGGACCTTAATTAGTCTTACTGTGAGATGAACATAAGTAATTTTCTAACCATATCTAACAATTAGACCTAAAAGTTTCAAAGTTACCAAGAAGACTCTGAAATTGATGGACATCCTCTATATTAACGATGAACTATGCCTTAAGTGTATATCACATCTTGGACAATGAGAGGATAATAGCTTCATAGCTATCATGATTAGCAAGACATTTAAAAATATTTGACCCTGATTTTATTCTTTAAAAATGTTTTTTTCTGAGGGGGTGGCGGGCGCCTGGGTGGCTTAGTTGGTTAAGCTTACGACTTTGGCTCAGGTCATTATCTCTCAGTATGTGGGTTCGCCTCAGAGTCTGGAGTCTGTCTCCCTCTCTCTCTGCCCCTCCCCTGCACGTGCACATGTACACTTTCTCTCTCTAAAATAAATAAACATTAAAAAACGTTTTTTTTTTTAATGTTTTGGGCACCTGGGTGGCTCAGTCAGTTAAGCATTCAACTCTTGATTTCAGCTCAGGTCATGATCTCAGGGTTTGTGGATTTGAGCCCTGAGTCAGGCTGTGCACTGACAGCATGGAGCCTGCTTGGGATTCTCTGTCTCCCTCTCTCTCTGCCTCTCCCCCACTCATGTGTTTGTGCTCTCTCTTTCACTTTCAGAAACAAATAAGTAAAATTGTGTATTTAAAAATTGTTTTATGTTCATGTGATTTATTGTGTACAAGATCTACTAGTGCTATACTATATGTACATAATATATGTAGGGTTCATGTTCAAATATTTGTTTAAAACAACATGTGAATATAACTATCAGCTGAATTGCCTCAGTATTTTTCCATGTTTATCTCTTCTTTCAAAATGGTTTTCATATCTCTTCTAAGTTGTAAAAATACACTGTTCCTCAAAGAAATTTGTTCTGATTTCTTCTAATATACATAGTCCATAGGTACTCTTGTCATGATACAATAAATTTAAAAGAAAAATGTCATGTATAGTAATTAGGATTCATAACTACCAGAAGGTCTTTATTTTACCTTGATTGTGAATGAATACTCTTTCTGGGCTCTATTGGCTGTCTATATTAAGCATTAAGGATAACCAGGAAGAGAACCTATAGCACATGAGATTCCTAGTGTCTGTCTCTTTGTACTGGTGCATGTTGATTTATGTTTCTTCCAGTCTTCATCAGTCTTCTATACTTGTGTGTCATGTGCCTTAACTTGATTTTACTAATCTTCTCAGCTCACTTTCCCACCCATCTTTTGGTATTAAGGTTTCCTCCCACTTCTCTGACCCATCCTTTTTGGTCTCCTGTTGTCCTTCCTTTGCTCTTTTCCCTTCTCCTCTGGAGATGAAAGTGAGGAGATCACCTAGGACAAGTCTTCAGGAAGTCAGGTATGTAATGGCTACTAGATAAGGATGGAAATATACAAAGGAGACTGAGAAAGAGGTAGGAGAAAACCAGAAATATGTAGTGTCATGGAAGCCAAGGAAAGAAAGAATTAACAAAGCAGTGGTGTTTCATAGTGTCATATTTCTGCAAGATCAGGTAAGAGAGGCCAAGAACATTTTTAGCGTTAGAAATATGGCAGTCGTGCAAAAGCATATTTTGGTGAAGTAGAAGGGGAAACCATATTGGGGTGGGTTATACAGTGGATGGGAAGTAAAGAGATATAGATGGAAAGTTTAGACAACTCTGTAGAGAAGTTTAAAGGGATAAGGCAATACTTGGGGAGGAAACAAATGGAGTTAAGGGTTTCTTGTTTATTGCTTTTTTTTTGTAAATAGGAAAGGCTTTAAGCATGTTTATATGAAAGTAGAAGAGTTCAATCAAGTGAGCTATTGGATGTACCAAAGAGATTTCTAAGTGAGTGTGTGAGGGTTTTGACAAGGCAGGATAGGATTAATCCAAGGCATAGGTGGAGAGATTGATGACTTTGGATAGAAGGAGAGATGTTTTGTTATGAACAGGAGAGAAGGCAGGAATAAATAGAAGGTTTGTCTGTGTGCCCTCAGAGAGGATTGAATTTTCCAGTAAAACGTAGTAGGATTGCAGATCATGTTGAGGTCCACTTGCTGCTAGACATCATATACATTTATAGTGGTACCTGTCTGCCTTCTTAGAAAGCCACCCAGCATTTCTCTGAAGAAGAGAGTATCTCAGTTTAGTGCTACTCAAAGTGTGGTCCACAAATTGTTAATAGGGTCTGAAATGAGATACAGTTTGCCACTGGAAAGTGCAAGGGAGCTGGGACAGCCTGGTTCCTGAGATTCTTGGAAATAGTCAGTGAAAGAACAGAGCCCCACACTGAGAAGAAACTGCTGCAAATAAACACAAGTTGACCAGGGTAGGAATTTGGGGGCAAAGAAGAGAAAAGCCTCAGATACATGTGGGAGGGGGCATTCGAGAAGGCAAATCTCAAAGTATTAGGGAAGTGTTTACACTAAGGTACCATTTGTTTATGAATCCTACCTACGAAACTTTAAAAGTATAAGAAAACACATGCTACTGTAAATTGGTCTATAGAAAGTACTATAGTTTTATATGATTGAAAGGTAGTATAAGAAAAAAAGATGACAGAAGTCCTCTGAATTAACAGATCTAAAGAAGTGAAGATAGCAGTATACCTTGGTCTTAAAGCAGAGAGATAATGAAACCTACTTCTATAAAATGAGCTGGGAAAATAAAACTATGCTATGAAAAAAACAGTATAAATTAGATTTAGAAAAGTTTAGAAATGAGCTCCTATTCTGTAGGAGGTCATGAAAAGAAAAATTGACAGAATGAGGAATGAATTAGAAAGATTTCAGAAATGAAGATGAACCAGAAAATTCTTGAATGACTAAACACTCCAGAAAGTACCATAAAAGAAATAAATGATTTTACAAATCAAGTAAAGAGATCATAAGAAATTCATAAAGTGAAAAGATTTTACATACATACGCACATAAATATATGAACATTAATAATAGTACCTGAAGACTACTTGAACAAAGAAACAAAACAAAAACAAAATATTGTTAAAACAAAGATGAACATTTGTATTGAAAAGGTTCAAGTGCCTAGGAAAATGGAGACAACAGCCATCAATTGAAACTTGTTGTAGGGCTCTGAAAGAAAAAGAAAATAATACTTTGGGCATCTGCACAAAAAGAGTGCATCACTTACAATGGAAAGAATGTCAGATTATCATTGGACTTGACTCCAGAAGAACCTGGAGTAAAGATTTCTAAGGTTTTCACAGAAAAAAAATTGAATTGAGACACATATCCAGCCAACTGATGTTTCAGCATAAAGCCCACATGTGAGAACTTAGCATTAAGCCCTATGAGCCCTTCCTAAGGATGCTGAATTTTGCTGCATTTTCCTTATTTCTCGCTTTGGTATACTTAGGGTTATTTTTTAATTTAATTTTTTTTTTTACTTATATGGGAGTAAGTTGTAGACATGACCCTTGAGCTCCAAACATGTCTATGTGTCTCTGAAGTATAGTCTCTTTAAGTGTTTTTAGTTTTACTGAGATAAGATTAACATACAGTAAGCTGCACAAATTTAAAATCTACAAGTTGATGAGTTTTGATATATGCAAGGATAATCTCGTATAACCACAGTATAATTACCAGATTCAGGAAATTTGACATTAATACAACAACATTATCTGATAATCTATATTAAATTTTGTCAGTTGTTATAATGTCCTTCACAACAGCTTTTTTTTTTTTTTTCATTTGGTGGTGGGAGAAATCCAGGACACAGATTGCCAGTATGTACCATAGAGTAAGAAGATTTGTGAACAAGTTCCAGAGGGTGAATTTCCAACAAATCCCACTGATGCAGCACCAAAGTGAGCAATGGCTGTATCTTTTCTCACAATCTGTCCTAGCCTTAGAGGTAGTGGCTATTATATATCATATATTTATTATATCTGCTCTAATAATTATATTTTTAGCCTTGTCTCAACTTCTTTTAAAAATTTTTTTTATTAAAAAACTTTTTTAAATTGTATATTTATTTTTGAGAGAGAGAGATAAAGTGCGGGAGGGGCAGAGAGAGAGGGAAAGACAGAATCTGAAGCCTGATGCGGGGCTCAAACCCACGAACCGTGAGATCATGACCTGAGCTCACGTCTGATGCTTAACTGACTGAGCCACCCAGGTGCCCTAGCATTGTCTCAACTTCTTACTATCCAGTCCTGTTATCCCAGTTCCTTGGTGTAGTTAGTAATTACTTATGTCAAACTTCTTTTTTTTCAAACTTAATGTTTGATTTCTCTCTCCTTACTGTATCCAGCCTAATGCATCATTTTGGCTAAAGTGATAGGTTCTTCAGTGCTTTACATTAGGAAACCATTCTGTCTCATTATTAATCGTGTTTGGCTTAGATCACTACTTTAAACGGCCAGATTTCTCCACTTTACAAATATCTTTTTCCCCCTTTGTAATTAACAAGTAACCTCCTGTGAGATACTTTGGGGTCAGTGTGAGTGTTCTGTTTCTAAAAAACCATAGATGAGCATCCACGAATGATTTCTTGCCTTCATCAGTTACTGCTGTGATGTTGCAGAATGGTGATTTTTCTCTCATCCTCTGCTTACTAGTTGATATTCTGTATGGATGAGATTTTCCTTTTCCATTTACTCATCACTGTGGCTTGTGAAATTTTTTAAGTTAATACGCTATAAACCTTTCCTTTCATTATTTATTTTGATAACCAAACTGTTTGAATTTGGGCAGTAGAAACCCCTTCAAGTTGAAATCTTACCCTTTGACATGCCCCTATCGGTTTTTGAGCACGTCTTACGTTCTGGCAAACCAAAGAGTTTCTCGCTTCATCCTGTACTTTTTCTATACCAGCTTGGTTGTTTCTCTGAGGAGCCCCTTGTATCAAGAAAACTTTATCTAACATAAATGTTTTACCCTTGAAGTTTCATAGTTTTAAGTTTTACATTTACATCTTTGGTCCATTTTGACTTCATGTTTATATGTGATATAAGGTATGGATCCAAGTTCGTTTTACATGTGGATATTTAATTATTCCACCACTGCTGTTGAAAAAGCAATCTTTTACTGTGCTGTCATGGTCAAGTATCGGTTATTCATGCATGTCTTGATTTATTTTTGGGCTCACTGTTCCATCAGTCAATTTGATTTTACATCAATACCATACTGTTGAGTCTTTACTGTCAAGAAATCTTTTGGCCGGAAAACAATAGGCAAGATGTTCTGCAGGAAATTCTTTTTGTTTTTTAAATTACATTTTTGAGGGGTGCCTGGATGGCTTACTTAAGCATCGGACTCTTCATTTTGGTTCAGATCATGATCTCATGGTCATGAGATTTCATGAGATCAAATCCTGAGGAGTACACTGGGCATGAGGCCTACTTAGAATTCTGTCTCCCTCTCCCACCTCCCATGTTGCTCACATGCGACATGTTATGTCTCAAAAAAATAAACTTTTTATTTTAATTCCAGTACAGTTTACATACTATGTTATGTTAGTTTCAGGTGTACAATATAGTAAGTGATTCAACATTTCTATATGTTACTCATTGTTGATCATGATAAGTATACTCTTTAATCCCCATCCCCTGTTTTACCCATCCCTCAGCAACCTCCCTTCTGGTAACCATGAGTTGATCTCTATAGTTAAGAGTCTGTTTTTTGGTTTGTCTCTTTTTTTCTTGTTTTATTTTTTAAATTTCACATGAGTGACAGCATATGGTATTTGTCTTTGACTGCTTTCACTTAGCATTATACTCTCCAGATTCATCCATGTTGTTGCACATGGCAAGAATTCATTCTTTTTTATGGATAAATAATATTCCTGTGTGTGTGTGTGTGTGTGTGTGTGTGTGTGTGTGTGTGTGCGCGCGCGTGCACATGTGTGCTACTTCTTTATTCATTCATCTGCCGATGGATACCTGGGCTGCTTCCATAATTTGGCTATTGTAAATAATGCTGCAATAAACATAGGGTTGCATGTATCTTTTCAAATCAGTGTTTTTGTATTCTTTGGGTAAATATCCAGTAGAACTACTAGATCATAGGGTAATTCGATTTTTAAATTTTCCAGGAAACTCCATACTGTGTTCTACAGTGGCTGCCCCAGGTCTCATTCCCACCAACAGAGCATGAGTGTTCCTTTTTCTTGACAACACTTGTGTTTTTTATTTTAGCTATTCTGACATATATGAAGTGATATCTCATTGTGGGTTTGATTTGCATTTTCCTAATGATAAGTGATGTTGAACATCTTCACATGTCTGTTGGCTGTATGTAGGTCTTCTTTGGAAAAATGTCTGTTCATGTTGTGTGCCTGTTTTTAAACTGATTATTTGGTTTTTAGGCATTGAGTTTTATAAGTTCTTTATTTTGGATACTAACCCTATATTAGATATGTCATTTACAAATATCTTCTCCCATTCCATAGGTTGCCTTTCAGTTTTGTTGATCCCTTTGCTGTGCAGAAGCTTTTTATTTTGATCTAGTTCTAATAGTTTATTTTTGCTTTTGTTTCCCTTACCTCAGGAGACATATCTAGAAAAGTGCTGCCTAGGTCAGAAAAATTCTTGCCTGTGCCCTCTTGTAGGATTTTTATGGTTTCAGGTCTCTCATTTAAGTCTTAAATTCATTTTGAGTTTTTTTTTGTGTATGGTATAACAAAGTGGGCCAGATTCATTCTTTTGCAAGTAACTATCTACTTTTCCCAGCACCATTTGTTGGAAAGACTGTCTTTTTCTATTGGATATTCATTCCTGTTTTGTTGAAGATTAATTGGCCATACAGATGTGGGTTTATTTCTGGCTGTTTTCTTCTGTTCCATGGATCTATGTGTCTGTTTTTGTGCCAGGACCATACTGTTTTGATGACTATAGCTTTGTAATATAACTTGCAGTCTGGAATTGTGATACCTCCAGTTATTACTTTTTAAGGATTGCTTTGGCTGTTGAGGGTCTTTTCTGATTCCATACAAATTTTTTAATTGTTATGCTCATTTTTTTTTTTTTTTTTTGATAGGGATTGCATTAAGTCTCTAGATTGCTTTTGATAGTATGGGTATTTACCAGTATGTATTCTTCCAATCCATGAGCATAGAATGTCTTCCCATTTCTTTGTGTCATAATCAGTTTCTTTCATCAGTGTTTTATAGTTTTCAGAGTACTGGTCTTTCACCTCATTGGTTAAGTTTATTCCTAGGTATTGCTTTTGGTGCAGTTGTAAATGGGATTGTTTTCTTAATTTCACTTCTGCTTCATTATTAGTGTGTAGAAATGCAACAAATTTCTCTATATTAGATTTGTATCCTGTAACTTCATTGATTTCATTTCTCAGTTCTAGTAGTTTTTTTGGTGGATTCTTACAGGTTTTCTCAATACAGTATCAGGTCATCTGCAAATAGTGAAAGTTTGACTTCTTCCTCACCAACTTGCATTCCTTTTTGTTGTCGGATTGCTGAGGCTAGAACTTCCAGTACTCTGTTAAATAACAGTGGTGAGAGTGGACATCCCTGTCTTGTTCCTCATCATAGAGGAAAAGTTTTTCCCCATTGAGGCTGATAATAGTTTTTCCTATATGGCTTTTATTATGTTGAGGTATATTCCCTCTAGACTTAGTTTGTTGAGGGTTTTTATCATGAATGGATGTTGTACTTTGTCAAATGCTTTTTTTTGCATCTATTAAAATGATTATATGGTTTTTATCCTTTCTCCTAGTGATGTGATGTATCATGTTGACTGATTTTGCAAATATTGAATCGTCCTTGCATCTAGGAATAAATCTCGATTGAGGTGAATGATTTTCAAGTATTGTTGGACTCTGCTAATATTTTGTTGAGGATTTTTGCATTTATATCCATCATAGATACTGCCCTGTAGTTCTCTTTTTTGTGTAGTGTCTTTATCTGGTTTTACTATCAGGATAATGCTGTCTTCATAGAATAATTTCAAAGTTTTCCATCCTCTTCTATTTTTTGGAATAGTTGGAGAAGAATATGTACTAACTCTTTAAATGATGGGCAGAAATCACCTGCAAAGCCATCTGGTCCTGGACTTTGGTTTGTTGGGAGTTTTTTGATCACTGATAAACTTTTTTGGTACTTACCAGTTTGTTCAAGTATTCTATTTCTTTCTGTTTCACTTTTGGTAATTTATGTTTCTAGGAATTAATCCATTTCTTTCAGGTTGTCCAGTTTGTTGGCATATAAGTTTTCATAATATTCTCATAATTGTTTGCATTTCTGTGCTATTGGTTGTTACTTCTTTCATTTGTGATATTATTTATTTGGGTCATTTCTTTTTCATAAGTCTGGCTAGAGGTTGATCAATTTTTTCAAAGAACCAGCTCTTGGCATCATTGATCTTTTCTATTGTTATTTTAGTTTTTGTTATTTCTGCTTTAATCTTTATTATACCCTTCCTTCTGCTGACCATAGGCTTCATTTGTTGTTCTTGTTCTAGTCCCTTTAGATGTAAGGTTAGGTTGTTTGAGATTTTTCTTGGTTCTTAAGGTACCACCAGTATTGCTGTATACTTCCCTTTTAGGACCACTTTCGCTGCATCCTAAAGATTTTGGACCATTGTGTGTTTTCATTTATATTCATTTCCATGTATTTTTTTTTCTTTGATTTCCTGGTAGACCCATTCATTGTTTAGTAGCATGTTGTTTAACATCCATGTATTTGTGGTCTTTGCGGATTTTTTTCTTGTGGTTGATTCCAGTTTGATAGTATTGTGGCCAGAAAAGGTGCATGGTATGACTTCAGTCTTGTGTATTTCTTGAGGCCTGTTTTCTGACCTAAGATGTGATCTGTTCTGGAGAAAGTCCCATGTGCACCTGGGAAAAAAATGTGTATTCTGCTGTTGGGTTCTGCCGTTTAGGATAGAATGTTCTAAATATATGTTTAGTCCATCTGACCCAGTGTGTCATTAAAAGCCACTGCTTCCTTATTTGTTTTCTGTTTAGACGATGTGTCCATTGATGTAGGTGGGGTGTTAAAGTGCCCTACTCTTGTTGTATTATTATCAGTGAATTCTTTGATGTTTGTTACTAGTTTTATATATTTGGGGGTTCCATGTTGGGTGCATAAATATTTGTTACACCGTCTTGTTGGATTGTTCCCTGTATTATTACATAGTGCCCTTCTTTGTCTCTTGTTAGAGTCTTTGTTTTAGTCTAGTTTGTCCAATATAAGTATTGCTACTCTGGCTTTCTTTTGACACTCATTTCCATGATAAATGTTTCCCCATCCCCTCACTTTCAATCTGCAGGTGTCTTTAGGTCCAAAATGAGCCTCTTATAGGTAGTATGTAGATGGGTCTTTTTTTTTTTTTAATCCACTCTGTCACCCTGTGTGTTTTGATTGGAGTGTTTAGTCCATTGACATTCAATGTAATTATTGATAAATATGAATTTATAGTGTCATGTGATTACTCGTTCTGTAGTTGTTTCTGGAGATTTTCTCTGAGCCTTTCTTGTCTCTTTTGTGTTTTGCTAATTTTCTTTAGTGATGTATTTGACATCCTCCACCCCACCCCACCCCCCAAAAGAACACATGAGTGGGGGAGGAGCAGAAGGCAAGGGAGAGACAGAATATTAAACAGGAGAAAGAGAGAATCTTAAGCCAACAGAGCCCCATACAGGGCTCAATCTCAAAACTGTGAGATTATTACCTGAACCAAAATCAAGAGTCAGTTGCTTAACCTACTGAACCACCCAAGCACCTATTTGTCATTTTTTTTTCCCTTTATTCTTCTCATGTTTATTAGTGGATTTTGATACATGGTTGCCATTAGGTTTGTATATAACCTCTTCTGCAAATTGCGTTCTCTAATTTATGTTGATGGTCCTTCAAATTTGAGCCCATTCTTTTCTCCTCTCCCCCTGATGATTTAGGTATATGTTACTATATTTTATGCCCTTTTTTTGGTGTGAGTTCCTTGACTGATTTTTACAGAAATATTCATTGTTCCTGCTTTTGTGTTTCCTGCTTTCATACTGTCACTTTTGGTCTTTTCCTTTCCACTCACAGAGTCCTCTTTAATATTTCTTGCAGGGCTGCTTTCGTGGTCACAAACTCTTAGTTTTTGTTTGTCTGACAAATGCTTTATCTCTCCTTCTCTTCTGAATGATAGCCTTGCTGCATAGAATGTTCTTGGCTGCAGAATTTTCCCATTCAGCACTTTGTATATACCATGCCACTCCCTTCTGGCTTGCCAAGTTTCTGTTGAGAAATCCCCAGCTAGCCTTATGGGTCTTTTCTTGTAAGTTAAGTCCTTCTTTTGTCTTGCTGCTTTTAAGATTTTTCTCTGTCACTGTATTTTGCAAATTCAATTACCATACGTCTTGGTGTTGGCCTGCTGTTGTTGGTTTTCATGGGCGTTTTCTGTGTCTTCTGGATATAGATGTCTATTTCCTTTCCCTGATTAAGGAAGTTTGCAGCTATTATTTCTTCAAATAAATTTTCTGCCTCCTTTTCTCTCTCCTCTTCCTCTAGAACTCCTATGGTAGGAATGCTGTTATGTTAAATGGAGTCACAGATTTCCCTAAATCTGTTCTTGTGTTCCATAATTCTTCTTTCTTTTGCTCAGCTTGATTAATTTCCATTACTCTGTCTTCTAGGTCATTAATTTGTTCCTCTGATTCCTCTAACTTCATATTCATTTCATCCATGAACTTTTAATTTCCTTTTTTGTGTTCTTCATCTCATATACATTTTTTTTTTTTGCCCCTTTGTTTAGGGTGTTGCTGATGTCTTCTTTTCAGAGTCCAGTGGGTGTCTTTATGATCATTACTTAAATTCTGTATCTGGCATAGTACTTATATCCATTTTACTTCGGTCCCTTGCTATGGTTTTGTCTTTCCATTTGAGACATTTTCCTCTGTCTCATCATTTTATCTAACTCTGTATATCTGTTACTATGTGTTAGGAATGTCAGCTGTGTCATCTGCTCTGGAAAGTAATGGCTTTTTGAAGAAGACGTCCTCTGGCGCCCTGTACTGCAGTGTGCCCTGTTCCCCAGGACCTTGCACTTCAGACAGTGTCTCCTTTGTGAGTTGTATATGTCCTCCTGTTGAGTCTCGGTTGATTTTTAATTCAATTCAATTGTCTGCAGAGGCTCTCTTTGCCTGTTGTGGGCAGTCTTTGGTCCCTGGCTGAGTGGGACATGTTTTAATAAGTGTGCACTGGTGTGCACTGCTCTGCTTGGGAAATGAGACTTGCTGCTACGGGAACTGAGGTCTGGCAAAATGCTCAGGTCAGGAGACAAGGTGTTGGTGAAATTGGCAGCAGTTTTGTGGGGGGGAGGTGGCCTGCAGGCCCAGGACAGAGGCAAGCATCACTGTGAAGA
Organism: Panthera tigris; assembly: GCF_018350195.1. Taxonomy (NCBI): domain Eukaryota; kingdom Metazoa; phylum Chordata; class Mammalia; order Carnivora; family Felidae; genus Panthera; species Panthera tigris. The sequence goes on from NC_056661.1 coordinate 151,943,621, forward strand.
GCAGATCTACCAAGGTTCAGGGGTGGGAGAGATGACTTGGTGTAAGCAACTTAGGTAGCAAGTGTTGGTGCCCTGCAGGTTCCTGCAGGTGGCCACGTGTTTATGTTTGGGTGTGGGTGAGATAAGTGGCACCTGCCAGCTCCTTTGTTCCTGGAAGGGTCTCCCCCGAGTCCCCACTTCTCCAGGCCATGCTCTGAGATGAATAAATATTCTCCCTTCCATCTTCCCCTGGTGTTTTTCAAACTGCTGCTTCCACACCATATCAGTGCTGGCTCTTTGTTGTGCTGTCTTTTTAAATGCAGGAAATCCACTTTTTAACACCCTCTGGACTCTTCTAGAGCAGAGACCATCACCAATATTTAAATTTCCAGGCTTTAAGTCCTTCTGGTTGTAAGAACTCATGAGACTCAGTCCCTGTCACTTTCGAAGTCAAATACAGGGATACATTTTCCGAGTGCGGGCTCCTTGGTGTGATAGTCTATTTTTTGCCCTTTTCCATGCCACAGCATCCTCCCTACAGGGTTGGCCACGGTCCATTTCACTCCCAAACCATGTCTTCGCCCTTCTTACCTTTTTTGACGTGGCCTTTTTTCTACCTTTAGTTACGGAGTTTGTTGTGTCAGTCTTCATGTTGTCTTCTGGGTTATTTATGCTGATGTGAGTGTTGGCTAGTTGTATCTGTGGAGCGAGGCGAACTTAGGGTCCTTCTACTCTGCCATCTTCCCTGCGTCCTCTGCAGGGAATTCTTACACGTAACTGTAGAACTTAATTCAGTGATGGGGATAGGGAGTGAAAAAGTAGCATGTATTTGTTATGTGCTTTGACAATGAAGATCCAATGCAGTTATTAAAGAACTTACAGAATATAGTTCACATGAATCTTTCCTGAGGAAGCTATTACATACTAAATTTCAGACAACGAAGAAGTGGTTTAATAGGTTCATTGGTTTTGTCTTATAGAAATTCACCAGTGCATCAAAGAATATTATTACTTTAAATAGATGCTGGGGGATGTAGTACAGAGATGATAGAAGGGGAAAAAAGAGCTAATTTCAATATTGCTCATACTAGGGAATCAATAGAAGCTAATAAAGAGAGGACTAAGGTTATTATAAAGGCACAAAGATAACCATTAGGATACACACTCAAACCTCTTTAGATGTCAAAGGAAACTTAAAGGAGAAAAAACAAAACACGCACAGTCAAATAATTTATATATTTTCTCTAAGAGAATTGAAACCATATCAGTCATTGGGCTTAATTGGTTTCTTAAGAGAAAAAAATTTTTCAGGTTAACTAACATAGCAAAATCCACTTCTGTCTTCTATGCATATAACCACAAAACCAAAAGACTCGGAAATGTTAAAACTAAGAAGTTAGGCAAAGATGTACCATGCAAATCAAATAAAAAGGAAACAGAGGTCACTATTGTGATGTTGCACAAGGTAGAACTCGGGCCAGAAATCATTCAAGAGGTGGGACACATTACAGGGCTACGAGCTCCAGGTCTCAATGAAGATGGATTGTTAGATACACAGATAATTAATGACAAGTTGATTTTTACAAGATTTCAGAAGAGTCCATAAGAATTAGAAACATATTAATAATAGAAGACTTAAAATCTCTTTTAATTGTAGATAGATCAAGCAGACAAAATTTTTATAAGGCCATTAAAGTTATAAATGAGTGTCATGGTTGCCTCCTATTACATGTGCCTTCTTTGCAAATGCATACAAAACTCTGATTAAAAATGATTGTGGTAATTCCCCTTCATATGCGCTTTGGCTTTCCATGGTTTCAGTTACCCACAATCCAGTGCATCCACAAGCAGATGACCCACCTTTTGACATATTGTCAGAAGGTCAGTGGTAGCCTAACACTGTGGCACAGTGCCTGCCTCATTCACCTCACTTCATTTCCTCACGTAGGCATTTTATCATCTCACATCATCAGAAGAAAGGTGAGTACAGTACAATAAGATACTTGGAGAGAGACCACAATCACATAACATTTATTATATTGTTGTAATTGTTCTATTTTATTATTAGCTATTGTTAATCTCTTAGTGTCTAATTTATAAGCCAAATTTTATCATAGGTATGTATGTATAATAAAAAACATAGGGGGTTCAGTACTGTCCATTGTTTTAGGAATCCAGTGGGAGTCTTGGAACATATCCCCCATGGATAAGGAATGGGGGGGGGGGAACTACTGTATTTGTTGACATATGAAGAAAACTTCAAATTTCTGTCCAAAATATATAGCTTTTTTTTTTTTTTTTTTTTTTTTTTTTACTAAAATCCAGTTTTTAAAAAAGTCAAAAACTGCCTCTACCTAGAAACTATCAAATAACACACTGCCAAACAACTCTTGGCTTAAAGTGAAAATGCAAACAAAATTGCTAGGTTTCATGACATGACACATCAGAGTCAGTAGGTTACAGCTAGGGTTTAGAGGGATGGAAAAGAGGTGGAAGGCCAGATGTGGTTCATGGACCATATTGCCAACCTCTGTGTTAGAGCCAAAGCAATTACTGTAAGAAAATTCTTAGTGTTGAGTGCTTACATCAATGAAAACAAAAATACATGAAATACTCAAAAAGGTAGAAAGCAACAAAATAAATGAAAAGAATGGAGAAGGAAAGATGTAATACTGATAAAAGTAATAGTTTTAGATAATGGAATAATAGAACTGATACATCAAAATTTGGTTCTTTGAAATTTTTTTTTGCTTGTCAGATAGACAACTTGCCAGCCAACTAAATTTTTGAAAAGGAGAAGAAACTTTAAGTGGGAAAAGAAGCATCAAAACATGAAGTTTAAATATTCATGAAGATAACTTTATGAAAATTATGCAAATAGATTTGAAAATTATTGGTGAAAAGGATTTTATAGGAGAACAATTTATCCCAATTGACATCAGAAGAGAGAAGCATTTTTTTAAATGTTTCTTTTAAATGTATTTTTGAGAGAGAGAGAGAGAGAGAAGGAGCATGAGCAGGGGAGGGGCAGAGAGAGAGAGATGGAGGGAGACACAGAATCCAAAGCAGGCTCGAGGCTCTGAGCTGTCAGCACAGAGTCCAACATGGGGCTTGAACTCACAAACTGCAAGATCATGACCTGAGCTGAAGTCGGACTCCCAACCAACTGAGCCACCCAGGCGCCCCAGAAGAGAGAAGCATTTTAACCAGTTTCATCTCGACAAAGATTTGTTCTAGGAATGTAGGAGTTGGTATTTGGATGTTAGAGCCAAGGAGAAAAATCATATGATTGTCTCCATAGTTTAAAAAAAAAAAAATCATTTGGCAAAATTCAGCTCTCCTTCATGTTACAAATAATAAAATAAGAATTGATAGATACTTAAAAAAATCAAATATAGGGGCACCTGGGTGGCTTGGTTAAACAGCTGACTTCAGCTCAGAACATGATCTCACAGTTCCAAGCTCCACATCAGGCTCTGTGCTGACAGCTCATAATCTGGAGCCTGCTTTGGATCTGTCTCCTCCTCTATTTGCTCCTTCCCCACTTGAACTGTCTCTCTCCCTCTCTCAAAAAAAAAAAAAAAAAAAAAAAAACAAAAAACTTGAAAAAGAATTTTTTTAAATCAAATTTAGTTTATCTCGAAAGCCAGCATTTTAATGGGAGAAACTTCAGAGTCTTTACCTGTAAAATCAAGGGTAGAATAAAGTTGCAGGATATGAAATCCTAGACACATCAGTAGCCTTCACATATATAAACAGTAAGCAGTTAGACTATATAATGGAAGAGAAGATTCCACTGTAATTGTAAGAATTTAAGTAGTGTCAGGAAATCTAACCTGTGTATAATCCATATGATGAAAACAAACACTTGTGAAAAGCTTAGAAGCAGAGTTAAGCCAAATGCAAAGTATTCCTTGTTTTTAATAAGGATGATATATTAAAGTATATAAAGGGTATATAATGAAAATAGCACAGTACTGGTGCGTGAGTAGACAGATGTAAGGAGCATGAGAGAAAATCCAAAAGCAGACTTCAGGTATATGAAAATTTAGTATATGATAAAAGTGGTATTTCAAGTCACTGGGAGAAAAATACTTTTAATGACTGTTACTGAGACAATTGCTTAGTCATCTGGAAAAATAATATTTGATCCAACTCTGCAGAGTACCAGGATAAATTCCAATTTTATCAGAGGTTTAAGATGTAGAAAATGAAATACTGGAAGAAAACAATGGATTCCTGGGAATGGGGGAAATTTTCCCAACCATCCTCTCAAGTCTGGAAACCACGAGGGAAAATTTGACAAATTTGAACATTTGAATTAGAAAACAAGTACAGTATAATAAACGCCATAAGCAAAAGGCAAATGGTAAACTAAGAGAAATATTCCCAACTTCTATCCAGAGTGCTTATCCTCCCAATAAAAAAATTGTTTCTAAAAATTATGAAGGAAAAAAAATCACAACCTCATAGAAAAGGTTGTAGGAGAACTACAAATTAAAACTATGATGAAAAGCCCTATTTTCACCTACCAGAATTGCAAAAACAAACCAAAAAAGTAAGTTTGGCATTATACTTTCTGCGTGAAACTGTGGGGAAAGTAAGGCATTCAGCAATATTGTCAGTGGGGAGGTAGAATGTTAAAACTCTGGTGGAATGGAATTTGGCAACATCTAGGTAGATTATAAATGCATTCCTTATTGACCCAGCAATCTTCACTTTTAGAAATATATCCTGAAGATAGAATTACGAAAGTGTAAAATGAGGTATATACAGGCTTGTTGCAGCATTGCTCGCAATAATGAAGGATTGGAATGACTAGCAATAGATAATTAGGAGAATAATCTATGGTGTATTACTGTACAGATGGAGAAGGAGGATGAGGAAGTTCTCTATAGACTGCTAAGGTGTGAATTCCAAGATGTACTATTTCTTTTTTAATATAATTTATTGTCAAGTTAGCTAACGTACAATGTATATAGTGTGCTCTTGGCTTCGGGAGTAGATTCCCATGATTCATCACTTACATACAACACCCAGTGCTCATCCCAACAAGTGCCCTCCTCAGTGCCCATCACCCATTTTTCCCTCTCCCCTGTCCCCCACCCGCCATGAACCCTCATTTTTCTGTATTTAAGAGTCTCTTATGGTTTGCCTCCCTCTCTGCTTGAAACTATTTTTTCCCCTTTCCCTTCCCCCGTGGTCTTAAGTTTCACAAATTCCACATATGAGTGAAAACATAAGTCTTTCTCTGACTGACTTACTTCACTTAGCATAATACCCTCCATTTCCATCAACGTTGTTGCAAATGGCAAGATTTCATTCTTTCTCATTGCCAAGTAGTATTCCATTGTATGTATAAACCATATCATCTTTATTCATTCATCAGTTGATGCACATTTGGGCTCTTTCCATAATTTGGCTATTGTTGATAGTGCTGCTATAAACACTGGGGTGCATGTGCTCCTATGAATCAGCACCCCTGTATCCTTTGGATAAATTCCTAGTAGTGCTGTTGCTGGGTCTATTTTTAGTTAAATTTTTAATTAAATTTTTTGAGGAACCTCCACACTGTTTTCCAGAGCAGCTGCACCAGTTTACATCCCCACCAACAGTGTAAGAGGGTTCCCGTTTCTCTACATCCTCACCAACATCTGCTGTTTCCTGAGTTATTTTAGCCACTCTGACCAGGGTGAGGTGGTGTCTCTTATACTTGATTGGTATTTTCCTGATGATGAGCAATGTTGAGCATCTTTTCATGTGTCTGTTGGCTCCAAGATGTACTATTGAGTAAAAAATAGAATGGTGCAGAAAAGTATGTATTAAGTGCCAGTTTTTGTGGAACACGGGGTGATATTGTGCGTGTGTGGGTGTTTCTTAGCTCTGTCCACTATAAGGGCCTCAAAGCAACAATATCTCAGTAACAAAAAAATAAGAACATAATGCATATATTCTAAAAAGGAGTAATAAAAAACTAAAAATGGCTACTGAGGGAGGCAAGAGACAACAGGGAAGGGATTAGGGATGAAAACTAGACTTGTAAATGTCACTTGTATTGCACTATTGATTTTGGAACAATATAAATGTGTTATATAACAAGTAAAAACTAAAGTATTAACCCTTCTCACCGCCCTGTCCAAAAGAAAAGCCCTATCTGAAACAAATGAACATTACATGTATTCAACAGGTAAAACTAACCAGGTTAGTTTTACTAACAGTGAAGAATGTTTTCATCTGATTTTAAATCACAATATTAATTGTGCATCTTTAGATATGCTCTATTCTAAACACAAAAAACCTTGTATTTTCATTAAGTGGCCTATTTTTAGTGGTTATATTGGTATGATTACTTTGAAACTATTTAGATTTCATGCGGCATAAAGCAAATAGGTAATTATGTTCATGTCATTAGGCAAAAGAATTCCCAGGATAATGATGAAAGAAAAGTCCCAGGATGGCATCTTGCAACAGGCTTGGGAAAGATTGGAGCTGGAGGAATGACTTCAGATTTCGAGAAGGATACATCTGAAGGAACAAAAGTAAACTTCATAGATTACTTGATATAGTTGAACATATTGAAAGGGATTTGCAGTTCTGTTTGAAATTTTTTTCCAACAGAAAAATTTAGTGATTACTATGAAACATAGCAAATTAAAAAAATGCAGGAGTTATTCATTACTAACAACACAATTGAGAAAGGAAATATAATTGTAATATGCTCTGTGACTGTTGTGAATATTAGATGTTCATAAATGGTTTGATTTCATAGAACACTAATAGAAATGTTAGGATGAAGAGGGAAATATTTAGTATAGCACCATCTTCCATTTATAGTGGGACAAGGGACTGCTGGTTTTGTGACAACTCTAATAATACTACAATTTAAAAAGAAAGTATGTGTATTAGTAAAATTAAAAAAGAAAACTGTGAAGTATGTTGACTAATATTAGAGAAAATTATTTTGAAGGTAGAAAAAATTTCTTAAAATCATAAGTGGTAGTATTTTGGTAAATCTCAGCCTGTTTAATGTTTAACTGTGGAGAAATTCATTATTTGTATGCTGTCTTTTCCTATGTAATCAACATAGGTTTAAAAGTACTAAGCAATGGGGCGCCTTGGTGGCTCAGGTCATGATCTTACGGTTTGTGGGTTTGAGCCCCGCATCGGGCTCTGTGCTGATAGCTCAGAGCCTGCAGCCTACTTCAGATTCTGTGTCTCCCTCTCTCTTGCCCCTTCCCTGCTAACACTCTGTCTCTTTCTCCTTCAAAAATAAATAAACATTAAAAAATAATTTAAAAAAATAAAAGTACTAAGCAAAAGTTAAAACTTAATCCTTGATTTTGTAAAGCAACTGTCCTAAACAAATTCTGTCACTTCTCCTTTCTACCTTTGTCAGAAATCTGTTCCCTTTTTGTTACCTTCTTAGTTCAGGCCGTTTTTTACTTCTTAGTGTCATTGTAGCTACTTCCTATCTGTTCTTGCTTTCTCAGTTTTGTTGAAGAGTGTTTTCCTCCTCAAAAACTAGGACCTTCAAATTTTGTAAAATTTATGAAGGAAATACATATACAGTTAACAGTTTAAGTGAACACTTGTAACCACCACCACCTAGGTCAAGAAATGAATATTGCCAGTACCCCAGAAGTTCCTTGTGTGTTTCTTTTTCATCACCGCTTCCCTCTCCATAGATGATAACCATTTGTCCAATAACTATGTTAATTCTCTCACTTACCTATGGTAAATAATATAATTTAGTCCTGCCTCTTTGGGGACTTAATGTAAAAGGAATAATACTGGGTATGTTTCATTTGATTTCTTGGTGTTTTCATTTAACTGAAGGGATCAAGGGATCATCCATGTTACTGCATATAGCTATAGTTCATTGATTTTTAATACTGTACAATAGTACATTGTACAAATATGTCAATTTTTCTTGTTGCTGGGTATTTGAAATATTGCTTGCTTTTGGCTTTTAAAAATAGTGCAGCTATTAACATTCTTGTTGATGTATCCTGCTGTTCATGTATATGAGTACTGAATTTTGGACTGAAAACTAAAATCTTCAACTCAACTCTCCTATACCTATCAGCAGTTAACATGCATTCCTGTTGACTAAGCTGGGGATGCTCACAACATTTGGTGTTATTCATCTTTTTATTTATCAGTCTGATGGGCTGAGTTTCTTGTTAATGTCTTTGAATCTCATATGCTTTTGCCAAGTACCAGTTAGGTTGAGCATCTTTCATATGCATATTGACCATTTGGATTTCAGCTATCATGAAGTGCTTTACTTTCATTTTAATAGGAGTTCTTTAATATCGTAGGTATCTTATCTCGTTCTGTTCTTTTTTTTTATAGTCTTTGAATTAGTTAAATTTATGAATCATACTATGTGGTTAGTGCATTAGCTTCAAGAATCTTTTCATACCCTAAAGTAACGAAATTATCTTTCTCTGTTCTCTTTCAAAAGCTCTATAGTTTTGCCCTTTACCTTTAAATTTTTGTTTCAACTGCATTTGATAGATGTGTGTGTGTGTGTGTGTGTGTACACCAAGAGGTTGAAATCAACCTTCATCTTTTACTAGCTGTCCTAACACCATTACTGAAAATACCATTCTTTTCCTAATACACTGCTATCCTTATCAGTTATTGGGTATTTATGTATGAGTGAGTTTGTTTCTCAGCACTTGATCTATTTCTCAGCCAGTTTTCCTCTGTTCGTTTATTTATCACTCCCTGAACCAGTGCCACTCTCTCTTAATCACTGTGTCTTTACCATAGATTTTGATAACTGGTAAAACAGGTCCTTACGTAAACTCTGGCCACCACTTGTTATTACTCTTCAGAAGTGTCTTTTGATTATTTTTAGCTGTTTGAGTTATCCCATAAATTTTGGAATCCATTTTCAAATTCCACAAAGAACCTGATAGGATTGTGGGAAATTGTTAGATTAATTTCGGTAGAATTTGTATGTTTGTAATAGTGAGTTTTCTAATTCACAGCTATGCGATCTCTTATTATGTTTTCTTTAGTGACTTATTAAACAAGTATAATTATTCCCATGGGAAATTTGCACATACTCTCTTAGGACTTTTCCTGGGAACTTGATAGTTTTTGATGCTCTTATAAATGGCATTCTGTTTTAACTTCATTTTTACCTTTTTGTTCCTGGTAAATAAAACTACAAATGTGTAGTTTTTCTTTAAAGTTTTTCTTTAAAGTAGCTTTGTTGAATCTTAATAGTGCAAGTAATTTTCTTTAGCGTGTTGGGCTTTTCAACATTTATAGTCGTATCATCTACATGTAATCATATCATCTGTGAATAACAACATTTTTTCTTGCATTTCTAATCCTTAAACATTTCCTCTTTCTTGCTTTACTGTGTTGCCTAAAATCTCTAGTATGTTATATCTTCTATAAAATTATAGGTGCTGTTTTAATATATACAACGTATAATATATTCTTTTAATAGCATACTATTCACCTTACTGGTGTGAGAGATTCCTGCCCTAAGGTTATACGAATGGCTCACCATACAACACTGGACAGAAGAGATTGACAGCAGTTTATTAGTCACATATACTCACAGCTTTGGGGGAAGACACTGCAGACCTTGCAAGGCCACACAGCATTGTACTTGAGGGCAGGGTGAAAAGCCAGGTACTATGGGAGACAGGCTGTATGTATACTGTTAGAAAATTGGGGTGTCTGCTGGTTCCCCAGGGAGGATGTGATTGGCTTGTTTGAATAATTCTGCAAGCTGGCAGGGAATTGAAACCCACTATTCAAGGATAAGCAGGAATTGTTCCTGGTCCCTGTGATACAGGAGACACGTTTGGGTAGGGGGCCTTATCTTTATGAGTTTTCAAGGATGTTCCAAGTTTACTAGAATTGAGGCAGCACATAATATTAAGCCTTAATTTTAGGCCTTCTTTTTTTTTTTTTTAATCTTGAATAGATTTTTTAAAAAGTCAGACACCTTTTATGTATCTAGTATCTAATTTTTCCCTTTTATCTATTGGGTGGTGGATTCTAAGAATTGATTTTCTCATAAAATAATCTTGCATTTCTAGGTCAGAGGACTATTTAGTGATGGTATTTTATCCTTTTTACATGTTGCAGAATTTGGTTTGCCTATATTTTGTGATTTTTGTTTCTATGGTTATGGGTTATGTAGACTGATGTTCCTTTTCTACTTCTTTTTCTGTTTTTTGGAATAGGTTGAGAAGAGTAGGTGTTAACTTTTTAAATGTTTGGTAGAATTCACCTGTGAAACTATCTGATCCTGGAGTTTTTATTTTTTGGGAGTTTTTAGATTTTTGATTAAATTTTTGGTGGTTATCTGTCTGTTCAGGTTTCCTCTTTCTTCCTGTTTCACTTTTGCTAATGTATGTTTCTGGGAATTGATCCATTTTTTCTATGTTGTTGAGTTTGTTGGCATATAATTTTTCATAATATTCTCTTATAATTGTTTGTATTTCTGTGCTGTTGGTTATTACTTCTCTTCTTTCATTTGTGATATTATTTATTTGGGTCCTTTCTCTTCTTTTTCATAAGTCTGGCTAGAGGTTGATCAATTTAATCAGTTTTTTCAAAGAACCAGCTGTGGGTATCCTTGACCTGTTCTATTGTTTTTTAGTTTCTGTTATTTATTTCTGCTTTAATCTTTATTATAGCCTTCCATCTGCTGACTTTAGGCTTCATTTGTTGTTCTTATTCTAGTTCCTTTAAGATGTAAGGTTCAGTGGTTTGAGATTTTTCTTTCTTCTTGAGGTACACTTGTATTGCCCTATACTTCCCTTTTAGGACCACTTTTGCTGCATCCCAAAGATTTTAGACCATTGTGTTTTCATTTTCATTCATTTCCATGTATTTTTTTTTTTTTTTGACATGTTGTTTAATGTCCATGCGTTTGTGGTCTTTGCAGATTTTTTTCTTGTAGTTGACTTGCAGTTTCATAGTATTGTGGCCAGAAAAGGTGCACGGTATGACTTCAGTCTTGTGTACTTCTTTTTAGGTTGTTTGTTTTTCTTTTCAATATATGAAGTTTATTGTCAAATTGGTTTCCATACAACACCCAGTGCTCATCCCAAAAGGTGCCCTCCTTAATACCCATCACCCACCCTCCCCTCCCTCCCACCCCCCATCAACCCTCAGTTTGTTCTCAGTTTTTAAGAGTCTCTTATGCTTTGGCTCTCTCCCACTCTAACCTCTTTTTTTTTTTTTTTTTTTCCTTCCCCTCCCCCATGGGTTTCTATTAAGTTTCTCAGGATCCACGTAAGAGTGAAAACATGTGGTATCTGTCTTTCTCTGTATGGCTTATTTCACTTAGCATCACACTCTCCAGTTCCATCCATGTTGCTACAAAGGGCCATATTTCATTCTTATTGCCACGTAGTACTCCATTGTGTATATAAACCACAATTTCTTTATCCATTCATCAGTTGATGGACATTTAGGCTCTTTCCATAATTTGGCTATTGTTGAGAGTGCTGCTATAAACATTGGGGTACAAGTGCCCCTATGCATCAGTACTCCTGTATCCCTTGGGTAAATTCCTGGCAGTGCTATTGCTGGGTCATAGGGTAGGTCTATTTTTAATTTTTTGAGGAACCTCCACACTGTTTTCCAGAGCGGCTGCACCAATTTGCATTCCCACCAACAGTGCAAGAGGGTTCCCCTTTCTCTACATCCTCTCCAGCATCTATAGTCTCCTGATTTGTTCATTTTAGCCACTGTGACTGGCGTGAGGTGATATCTGAGTGTGGTTTTGATTTGTATTTCCCTGATGAGGAGTTACACTGAGCATCTTTTCAAGTGCCTGTTGGCCATCTGGATGTCTTCTTTAGAGAAGTGTCTATTCATGTCTTCTGCCCATTTCTTCATGGATTATTTGTTTTCTGGGCACGGAGTTTGGTGAGTTCTTTATAGATTTTGGATACTAGCCCTTTGTCCGATATGTCATTTGCAAATATCTTTTCCCATTCCGTTGGTTGCCTTTAAGTTTTGTTGGTTGTTTCCTTTGCTGTGCAGAAGCTTTTTATCTTCATAAGGTCCCAGTGGTTCATTTTTGCTTTTAATTCCCTTGCCTTTGGGGATGTGTCAAGTAAGAGATTGCTACGGCTGAGGTCAGAGAGGTCTTTTCCTGCTTTCTCCTCTAGGGTCTTGATGGTTTCCTGTCTTGCATTCAGGTCCTTTATCCATTTTGAGTTTATTTTTGTGAATGGTGTGAGAAAGTGGTCTAGTTTCAACCTTCTGCATGTTGCCGTCCAGTTCTCCCAGCACCATTTGTTAAAGAGACTGTCTTTTTTCCATTGGATGTTCTTTCCTGCTTGTCAAAGATTAGTTGGCCATGCGTTTGTGGCTCTAGTTCTGGGGTTTCTATTCTATTCCATTGGTCTATGTGTCTGTTTTTGTGCCAATACCATGCTGTCTTGATGATGACAGCTTTGTAGTAGAGGCTAAAGTCTGGGATTGTGATGCCTCCTGCTTTGGTCTTCTTCTTCAAAATTACTTGGGCTATTCGGGGCCTTTTGTGGTTCCATATGAATTTCAGGATTGCTTGTTCTAGCTTCGAGAAGAATGCTGGTGCAATTTTGCTTGGGATTGCATTGAATGTGTAGATAGCTTTGGGTAGTATTGACATTTTGACAGTATTTATGCTTCCAACCCATGAGCATGGAATGTTTTTCCATTTCTTTATGTCTTCTTCAATTTCCTTCATAAGCTTTCTATAGTTTTCAGCATACAGATCTTTTACATCTTTGGTTAGATTTATTCCTAGGTATTTTATGATTCTTGGTGCAATTGTGAATGGGATCAGTTTCTTTATTTGTCTTTCTGTTGCTTCATTGTTAGTGTATAAGAATGTAACTGATTTCTGTACATTGATTTTGTATCCTGCGACTTTGCTGAATTCATGTATCAGTTCCAGCAGACTTTTGGTGGAGTCTATCGGGTTTTCCATGTATAATATCATGTCATCTGCAAAAAGTGAAAGCTTGACTTCCTCTTTGCCAATTTTGATGCCTTTGATTTCCTTTTGTTGTCTGATTGCTGATGCTAGAACTTCCAACACTATGTTAAACAACAGCGGTGAGAGTGGACATCCCTGTCGTGTTCCTGATCTTAGGGAAAAAGCTCTCAGTTTTTCCCCATTGAGGATGATGTTAGCTGTGGGGTTTTCATAAATGGCTTTTATGATGTTTAAGTATGTTCCTTCTATCCCAACTTTCTCGAGGGTTTTTATTAAGAAAGGTTGCTGAATTTTGTCAAAGGCCTTTTCTGCATCGATTGACAGGATCATATGGTTCTTTTCTTTTATTAATGTGATGTATCACATTGATTGATTTGCAAATGTTGAACCAGCCCTGCAGCCCAGGAATGAATCCCACTTGATCACGGTGAATAATTCTTTTTATATGCTATTGAATTCGATTTGCTAGTATCTTATTGAGAATTTTTGCATCCATATTCATCAGGGATATTGGCCTGTAGTTCTCTTTTTTTACTGGGTCTCTGTCTGGTTTAGGAATCAAAGTAATACTGGCTTCATAGAATGAGTCTGGAAGTTTTCCTTCCCTTTCTATTTCTTGGAATAGCTTGAGAAGGATAGGTATTATCTCTGCTTTAAACGTCTGGTAGAACTCCCCTGGGAAGCCATCTGGTCCTGGACTCTTATTTGTTGGGAGATTTTTGATGACTGATTGAATTTCTTCGCTGGTTATGGGTCTGTTCAAGCTATTTCCTCCTGATTGAGTTTTGGAAGAGTGTGGGTGTTTAGGAATTTGTCCATTTCTTCCAGGTTGTCCAGTTTGTTGGCATATAATTTTTCATAGTATTCCCTGATAATTGCTTGTATCTCTGAGGGATTGGTTGTAATAATTCCATTTTCATTCATGATTTTATCTATTTGGGTCATCTCCCTTTTCTTTTTGAGTAGCCTGGCTAGAGGTTTATATCAATTTTGTTTTTTTTTTCAAAAAACCAACTCTTGGTTTCGTTGATCTGCTCTACCGTTTTTTTAGATTCTATATTGTTTATTTCTGCTCTGATCTTTATTATTTCTCTTCTTCTGCTGGATTTAGGATGTCTTTGCTGTTCTGCTTCTATTTCCTTTAGGTGTGCTGTTAGATTTTGTATTTGGGATTTTTCTTGTTTCTTGAGATAGGCCTGGATTGCAATGTATTTTCCTCTCAGGACTGCCTTCGCTGCCTCCCAAAGCGTCTGGATTGTTGTATTTTCATTTTCGTTTGTTTCATATATTTTTTAATTTCTTCTCTAATTGCCTGGTTGACCCACTCATTCTTTAGTAGGGTATTCTTTAACCTCCATGCTTTTGGAGGTTTTCCAGACTTTTTCCTGTGGTTGATTTCAAGGTTCATAGCATTGTGGTCTGAAAGTATGCATGGTATGATTTCAATTATTGTATACTTATGAAGGGCTGTTTTGTGACCTAGTATGTGATCTATCTTGGAGAATGTTCCATGTGTACTCGAGAAGAAAGTATATTCTGTTGCTTTGGGGTGCAGAGTTCTAAATATATCTGTCAAGTCTATCTGATCCAATGTATCATTAAGGGCCCTTGTTTCTTTATTGACCGTGTTGTCTAGATGATCTATCCATTTCTGTAAGTGGAGTGTTAAAGTCCCCTGCAATTACCACATTCTTATCAATAAGCTTGCTTATGTTTGTGAGTAATTGTTTTATATATTTGGGGGCTCCCGTATTTGATGCATAGACATTTATAATTGTTAGCTCTTCCTGATGGATAGACCCTGTAATTATTATATAATACCCTTCTTCATCTCTTGTTACGGCCTTTAATTTAAAGTCTAGTTTGTCTGATATAAGTATGGCTACTCCAGCTTTCTTTTGACTTCCAGTGGCATGATAAATAATTCTCCATCCCCTCACTCTCAATCTGAAGGTGTCCTCAGGTCTAAAATGAGTCTCTTGTAGACAGCAAATAGATGGGTCTTGTTTTTTTTTTTACCCATTCTGATACCCTATGTCTTTTGGTTGGCGCATTTAGTCCATTTACATTCAGTGTTATAGAAAGATATGGGTTTAGAGTCATTGTGATGTCCATAGGTTTCATGCTTGTAGCGATGTCTCTGGTACTTTGTCTCACAGGATCCCCCTTAGGATCTTTTGTAGGGCTGGTTTAGTGGTGACGAATTCCTTCAGTTTTTGTTTATTTGGGAAGACCTTTATCTCTCCTTCTATTCTGAATGACAGACTTGCTGGATAAAGGATTCTTGGCTGCATATTTTTTCTGTTCATCACATTGAAGATCTGCCATTCCTTTCTGGCCTGCCAAGTTTCAGTAGGGAGATCAGTCACGAGTCTTATAGGTCTCCCTTTATATGTTAGAGCACGTTTATCTCTAGCTGCTTTCAGAATTTTCTCTTTATCCTTGTATTTTGCCAGTTTCACTATGATATGTTGTGCAGAAGATCAATTCAAGTTACATCTGAAGGGAGTTCACTGTGCCTCTTGGATTTCAATGCCTTTTTCCTTCCCCAGATCCGGGAAGTTCTCAGCTATTATTTCTTCAAGTACACCTTCAGCACCTTTCCCTCTCTCTTCCTCCTCTGGAATACCAATAATGCGTAGATTATTTCTCTTTAGTGCATCACTTAGTTCTCTAATTTTCCCCTCATACTCCTGGATTTTTTTATCTCTCTTTTTCTCAGCAGCTTCTTCTTTTTCCATAATTTTATCTTCTAGTTCACCTATTCTCTCCTCTGCCTCTTCAGTGTGAGCCATTGTTTTCTCCATTTTATTTTGCAACTCACTGATAGCATTTTTTAGCTCCTCCTGGCTGTTCCTTAGTCCCTTGATCTCTGTAGCAAGAGATTCTGTTTTCAAGCCCAGCGATTAATTTTATGACTATTATTCTAAATTCACTTTCTGTTATTTTTTTTAAATCATTTTTGATCAGTTCGTTAGCTGTTGTGATTTCCTGGACGTTTTTCTGAGGGGAATTCTTCCGTTTGGTCATTTTGGATAGTCCCTGGAATGGTGCGGGACTGCGGGGCACTTCCCCTGTGCTGTCTTGAATAACTTGCGTTGGTGGGTGGGGCCGCATCAGACCTGATGTCTGCCCCCAGCCCACCGCTGGGGCCACAGTCAGACTGGTGTGTGCCTTCTCTTCCCCTCTCCTAGGGGCGGGATTCACCGTGGGGTGGCGTGGCCCATCTGGGCTACTTGTACACTGCCAGGCTTGTGGTGCTGGGGATCTGGCGTATTAGCTGGGGTGGATCAGCAAGGTGCACGGGGGCGGGAGGGGCAGGCTCAGTTCGCTTTTCCTTCGGAGATCCGCTTTGGGAGGGGCCCTGAGGCACCGGGAGGGAGTCAGACCTGCTGGAGGGATGGATCCCCAGCGTTGGGTGTTTGCACGGTGCAAGCAAGTTCCTTGGCAGGAACCAGTTCCCTTTGGGATTTTGTCTGGGGGATGGGCGAGGGAGATGGCGCTGGTGAGCGCCTTTGTTCCCCGCCAAGCTGAGCTCTGTCGTCAGGGGCTCAACAACTCTCCCTCCCGTTGTCCTCCAGCCCTCCCGTTGTCCTCCAGCCCTCCCGTTCTCCGAGCAGAGCTGTTAGCTTATAACCTTCTAGATGTCAAGTCCCACTTGCTGTCGGAACACACTCCGTCTGGCCCCTCCACTTTTGCAAGCCAGACTTGGGGGCTCTGCTTGGCTGGCGGGCCGCCCTTCCGCCCTGGCTCCCTCCCGCCAGTCCGTGGAGCGCACACTGCCTTGCTGCCCTTCCTACCCTCTTCCGTGGGTCTCTCGCCTGCACTTGGCTCTGGAGACTCCGTTCTGCTAGTCTTCTGGCGGTTTTCTGGGTTATTTAGGCAGGTGTAGGTGGAATCTAAGTGATCAGCAGGACGCGCGGTGAACCCAGCATCCTCCTACATCGCCATCTTCCCAGGATTCCTGTTAGAATGTCCAAAATCTGGGACACTGACAACATCAAATGCTGGCGAGGATGTGGAGTAACAGGAACCCTCATTCATCGCTGAGGGACCCCCAGATCTTTAAGGGCTGAGAAGTGGTCATTGTTGTATGGGGAGGTGGAGAAGGGAGACACCAGCCCAAAGAATCCTTGCTAGAAACAGACAGGTACTAAGGAGGTAGGTGAACAAGCAGGATCCAGTCTTGTGTGTTTCTTGAGGCCTGTTTTCTGACGTAAGATGTGATCTGTTTGGAGAATGTCCCACGTGCACCTGGGAAAAAAACGTGTATTCTGCTGTTTTAGGATAGAATGTTCTAAATATATCTGTTAAGTCCATCTGGCCCAGTGTGTCATTCATTAAAAGCCACGGTTTCCTTACTTGTTTTCTGTTTAGACGATATGTCCATTGATGTAGGTGGGGTGTTAAAGTGCCCTATTATTGCTGTATAATTAGTGAATTCTTTGATGTTTGTTATTTTATATATTTGGGTGTCCCATGTTGGGTGCATAAATATTTGTTACACCGTCTTGTTGGATTGTTCCCTTTATTATTATATAGTGCCCTTCTTTGTCTCTTGTTAGAGTCTTTGTTTTAAACTCTAGTTTGTCCAATATAAATATTGCTACTCTGGCTTTCTTTTGACACTAATTTGCATGATAAATGTTTCCCCATCCCCTCACTTTCAATCTGCAGGTGTCTTTAGGTCTAAAATGAACCTCTTGTAGGTAGTATGTAGATGGGTCTTATGTTTGTTTGTTTGTTTTATCCACTCTGTCACTCTGTGTGTTTTGATTGGAGTGTTTAGTACATTGACATTCAAGTAATTATTGATACCTATGGATTTAGTGTCATTTTATTACTTGTTTAGTGGTTTCTGGAAATTTTCTCTGATCTTTCTTGTCTTTTGTGTTTTGCTGATTTTCTTTAGTAATAAATTTGGCATTTTTTTTTGCACGTTTATTAGTAGGTTTTGATATATGATTGCCATTAGGTTTGTATATAACCTCTTCTGCGATAGCTTTCTGTATTAAGTTGATGATTGTTCATATTTTAGTCGATTCTTTTCTCCTCTCCTCCAAATAAATTTTATTTCTTCAAATACATTTTCTGCCTCCTTTTTTCTCTCTTCTTCTGGGACTCCTATAAGAAGAGTGTTATTAAATTTGATGGAGTCACAGAGTTCCCTAAGTCCATTCTTGTGTTCCATAATTCTCTCTTTTGCTTAGCTTGATTAATTTCCATTGCTTTGTTTCCGAGGCTATTAATTAATTCCTCTGCTTCTTCTTCCAGCCTACTGTTCATTGCATCAAGTGTGTTTCTAATCTCATTTATTACACTCTTCATCTCTAATTCTTTTGTAACTGTTTTATCTCTGTTGTAAGGTTCTCATTGATGTCTTCCATTCTTTCTCAACCCCAGTGAGTATCCTTAGGATCATTGCTTTAAATTCTCCATTGGGCATGTTACTTATATCTATTTCACTTAGATCTCTGCCTTTGGCTTTATCTTGTTCTTTCATTTGGGATAAATTCCTCTGTCTTCATACTTTGTCTAAGTCTCTACCTCCTTCTCTGTGTTAGAAAAGGTCAGTTATGTCTTCTGGTCCTTAAAGTAATGGCCTTATGAAGAAGAGATCATGTAGTGCCCAGGATCTGGTGCTTCAGGGAGTGTCTCTGGTGTGTGCTGCATGCACTCTGCTGTTGTGTTGTGGCTGCTCTATCCTTCAGGCCCATTGGTCAGTGTTTGGGCCTGCTATGGTCAGTGTTTGGTTCCTGGTCTGAGTGTGGCAAGTTTTAACTAGGTGTGCTTTGGTCTGCTTGTGAAATGAGACTTTCACTACCTCCACCTGAACTGAGACCCTGCAAAACTCTCTGGTCAGGAGAAGTGATGTCGGCCAGGGTCTGTGCTGGTTCTGTGCTTTGGGACTAAATCAGGTATGACTGAGAAGGGCACTTCCACAAGAGTGCAGGGGAGTGGTGCTTGGTGTAAACGAGTTAGGCACCCATTGTTGGTACTGTGCTGTTTCCCCACAGGTGGCTCTGTGTTTCTGCTGACAGATGGGGGAGGGAAATAGCACCATCCAGCTCCTTTGCTCCCTGAAAGGTGTCTCTGTACACTGCCTTTCAGGGATGCTCTCTGAAAAGAGTGAATTAAATCTGCCCACTCTGTGCCCCAGGCACTCTTCAGATAGATTGCTGTTTCCATACTGTATGCTTCTAGGCTGTTTGCCTGTCTTCTCTCCAGAAGCAGTGAAGTGCCATTGGCGCTCTATCACAGCCAAGCCTGCTGACCTTTAAAACTCCAGGCTTTAAGCCCCACTGGTCGCAAAAACTCATGAAACTCCATCCTTGTTTTCTAAGCCAGTGGTTTGGCAGAAATGTTCTCATTTGTATTCCCCTGTGTGCTTCTCTCTCTGTCTCTCTCTCACCTTTATTTGTGACCACAGCTCCCTCCTCTCCACAGCAGCCATGATCTATTTCTCCCCTAAACTACATCTCAGCCCTTCCTACCTTCTGCATCATGGCCTCTTCTCGCACCTTTAGTTGTAGAGTTTGTTCTGTCAGTTTCAGGTCAATTTCTAGGTTATTCAGGATGATTTGATGGTTACCTAGTTGTATTCATGGGTTGAGGTGAGCCCAGGGTCCTCCTGCTCCACTACCATCTTCCTTTTGCTCATTTGTGATTTTCCTTTTTTTATTCTACTCTTACGAGGTTTCCTGTAGAGTTATGTGAGCTTTATAAGATGGAGAGTGCCACCCTTTTCAGTTCTCTGAAAGAATTTGTGTAAGATTGGAATTCTTTCTTTCTCGAATATATAATAGTAATCAGTGCTTTGTGCTTTTCTTTGTGGGAAGATTTTTGACTTTTGAATCAGTTTTCTTAAAGTTTTATCTATAATAAGACTTTTCAGGTTTTCTGTTTCACTTGAGAAAGTATGACAGTTCAATTGATTTTCTTGTAATTCATTTGGGTTTACTATGCCTTACCAACGCTTTGAATATTTTTTAAATTGTGGTAAAATATACATGATGTATAATTTACCAATGTAACCATTTTTAGGCATAAAATTTCATGGCATTAAGTACAAATATAATGTTGTGTAACCATCACCACTATTTCCAGAACATTTTTCCTCATCCTAAATAGACATTCTGTACTCACTAAACAATAACTCGTTTCCTCCTCCCTGCTCCTTGTAACCTCTCTTTCACTTTCTGTCCTTCTGAATTTGCCTTATAGATACCTCATATAAGTAGAATTATATAGCATTTGTCCTTTTTTTGTCTGCTTTATTTCGTTTAGTATTTTCAAGGATTATCAATGTTGTAGCATGTATCAGAATTTCATTCCTTTTAATGACTGAATAATACTCTATTTTATAGATACAGCACATTTTATTTATTCATTCATCTATGATGGACACAGACACAATTTCCCTGTTGTGAATAATGCTGCTGTATGATGTATGGGTCTTGTTTTCAGTTCTGTGGAGCATGTATCTAGTAGGAGTGGAAATGCTAGATCATATGGTATATTCTGTGGTTAACTCTTTGAGGAATCACTAAACTGTTTTCTGCATTGGCTGTACCATTTGATCTGCTGTATCCCTTTAGCCATGTGTGAGGGTCTAATTTCTCCACATCCTCTGCACAACTCTTATATTCCTTGTTTTCTCCTCCCCCCCCACCCCCCCTCCATCCCCGCTTGGATAATAGCCATTCTTAGGAGTTTGAAGTGGTATCTTACTGTTGTTTTTTACATTTCCCTAATGATTAATGATGAGAATATTTCATATGCTTGTTTGCTGTTGGTGTATCTTTTTTGGAGATATGTCTATTTAAGTCCTTTGCCTGGTTCTGAATTTTTGTTGAGTTGTAGGGATTCTTTATAGATTCTAGATATTAAAACCTTATTAGATGTGATTTGCAAATATTTTTCTCCCTGTGTGTTGTCTTTTCACCCTAATAGTGCTATTTGATGTACAGTAGTTTTACATTCTGATTAAGTCAAAGTGACAATCATGCATAATCACAGAGTGGGACTTGGTAGGGGTCAGTCTCTTCACTGAAACAACCAATAGACTGGAGAAAATGACTAGAATCTGCTATTTCAGACTCTGGACCTTGGACAGACTCTTAAAAGAAGCAGGAGAGTGCTTGATGAAGGGAGAGGCTGGTGCCCTTTGGCAGAGGGCTCCAAAAATTTGGGGTTGTGTATTTTCATTGGTTTGACAGATACCTGAGGACTGGACATTGATGTTTGCTGCAATTTAAAGTGATGGTATCTCCTTCCCCTTTTGGAGCCAGATATTTAAGGAAATCTTTTTCAGGTTACTGACTGGCCACCAGACAGCATGGAACAGAAACTTCAGTGAGTACACTCAACAAAGAATACATACATACTTTGCAAAATAGTTTGGAAAAGTCTCAAATGGGATATTACCTCCATCAACAAGCAAAAATCAGCAGTCTATGAGGAGTGAGACAATTAGAATTCCAGAGTTACCATAATTAAATCCCTTTGTGTTTAATTTGTTTGAAGTGTCCCAATCTCTACTCCTTCCCCTCCCTCCACCCCACTCCCCTTCTTAAGTATATAGATTCAGGTCTTTCATCAAATTTAGGAGGTTTTCAACTGTTATTTTTTCAAATTATCCCACAGGTCCCTCAGGTTCTATTCAATTTTCTTCATCATCTTTTTACTCTACTTCTTAGTCTGCATAATTTCAGCTGACTTACCTTCAGGTTTGCTGACTTATTTCTTTTGCTGGTTCTTTTCTTTTTCTTTCTGCCTTTTCAAATCTGCCAGTTCTGCCAAATTCCTGTTTCTTATGAATGAATTATCTTTCCTGGTTTCTTTGAATGCTTTGTAATTTTTTGTTGAAAACTGGACATTTTGAGTAGTATCTTATGATAACTCTGGAAATCAGGTTCTTCTCCTCTTCAGGATTTGATTTTATTGCTTGTTGAGGTCTTCAGTGGCCTATTTGTATAATGACTTTTCTAAACTGTTTTTGCAAAGCCTTTCTTATGTGTATTGACCCGTAATCTTGGTACTCAGCCTGTGACATCTTAGAGAATATTTTTAATATGTGGATTTTTTTTTTAGTGTCTATGCCTCTTTAGATTTTTTTTAAAGTTTATTTATTTGTTTATTTTGAGAGAGAGAGAGAGAGAGAGAGTGAGTGAGCACTAGTGGGCAAGGGGCAGAGAGAATCCCAAGCAGGCTCCACACTGTCAGTGCAGAGCCCCACATGGGGCACGAACTTACAAACCATGAGATCATGACCTGAGCTGAAATCAAGAGTTGGATGCTTAACCAACTGAGCCATCCAGGCACCCCAACCTCTGTAGATTTTTTTTTTTTTAATGTTTATTTATTTTTGACAGAGAGAGAGAGAGAGAGAGACAGAGCACGAGCAGGGGAGGGGCCGAGAGAGAGGGAGACAAAGAATCCAAAGCAGGCTCCGAGCTGTCAGCACAGAGCCTGATGCAGGGCTCAAACTCACAGACCTCGAGATCATGACCTGAGCTGAAGTCGGACGCTCAACCTACTGAGCCACCCAGGTGCCCCGAACCTCTGTAGATTTTCTGATAGATGCTACCAAAGAAGCTGCTATAGCCTGCAGAAACCTCATACTACTCAAATCACAAAACTCCAGAATTTTCCATCACAAGATCCTTGCTGTCCACCCTGGAACCACCAGCCATTTGAGGAATGTAGGCTGCTCTCCCCACATTGCAACAGGATAAAGGAAGGAGGCATTGTGGGTGGTGCACCCAAGCAACTCTTTTTACCAAAGGTCAGCAGACTCTCCATTAAGCACTTCTCTGGTTGCTATAAATGTGTGAATAAGCTCCAGAGTTTTGAAATTGTGGATTCTGATAGTTTGTTTTGTTTTGTTGTTGTTGTTGTTTTTTCTAGCTTAATGTTTGTTTTGGTGGAGAGACCAACTCCTGAAGCTGCAATTGTTTTTGACATCCTTTGTTGCCACTTTTACTGCTTTTTTAAAGTAAATCATAGATTTGGCATTTGATCCTTAAATACCTTCACTTGCATCTCCCAGAAATAACAACAGTCACCTTAATAATCCCATATCATTATTGTGGGTAACTAAAGTAGCTATTATTTTCTAATATTCTAAGGTTAGTACACATTTTCACATCTTGTTCTCAAAATGTCCTTTACAGTTGTATTGTTCAAACCAGAATCCAGTCAAGGATTAGCTACATTTGGTATTTTCTTTCTTAAATCTTTCTTAATCTAGAATAGTTGCTTCTCCTATTCCTGTTTCTATGATTTGGACTTGGTGGAGAGAACAAGTCAGTTGGATTGTAAAGTATTTTGCATTCTGGGTTTCTGTGATGTTTCCTCATAGGCTCTTTAAGTCATTCCTCTCAACTGGAAGTTTTAGGTGATTAAATTCAGGTTGAACCTTGTTGGGTAATAATACTTCATAGAAGATGCTATAGTGTTTAGATCGCATCACATCAGGAAGAAAATAATGTCAGATTTGCTTATAGAATAGTATATTGAGGTTGACTGGCCAGATCATATATTATAAAGTTGTTGAACTTTCAAGTAGTACATCTCAATTGATCTTTAAAGATAATTCTACTGGGTTTAGAGGTCTGGCTAGGCAGTTATTGTATTTTATCACTTGGAAGATGTCTTTCCACTGTCCTCTGATTTCCATTGTTGCTCATGAGAAGTAGGTGATCAGTCTTACTTTTGTTGATCTTTTTTCTTTTGCTTTTCAGATTTTTCTCTTTGTAGGATTTATCACTTCACTTCTATAAAATTCTTAGTTATATTTGCTTTCAATCCATCCTTTTTGCAACAACGATTAAATACTTGTTTTATATTTTATACGTATAAGTCTATTTCCTGAGTCTGTTCTGTTTGTTTGTATTTCTTTCCTTATATAAATACCATCCTGTCTTGATTACTGTAGCTCTATAGTAAGTCTTGAAATCAGATAGCATAAGTCTTCCGAATTTGTTAATTTTTCAACTTGTTGTTGCTATTCTTGGTCCTTTGCATTTTCACATAAATTTTAGCATGTTTGTCAGTTTCTACAAAAAAGTCTGCTGGGATTTTAATTGGGATTGCAATGAATCTTTAGCTTAGTTTGGGGAAGAAGGAAAAACCTAACCATGTTGAGTGTTCCAATCCAGGAACATGTTTAATATCTCTTTTAAGGGTCATCTTTAATTTTTGTTTCTTAGTTTTTATTATACAGTTCTTGCACATAACTTGTTAAAGTATTGGTAACTATTTCATGTGGCTTTTGTGTGTGTATGTACGTATGCTTTACAATTGTTTACATAGGCGATTATGTTTCCTGTGACATCAGTTTTACTTCTCCCTTTCCAATATGTTAACCTTTTATGTTTATCTTGCCTCTTTATATGAACTAAAATAGCTTGGAATAGAAGTTGTGAATGGAAATCCTTGCTTTCTTCCCAGTCACACCAGAAAGCATTTAGTATTTCATCATTAACTAAGTTAGGTGTAAGATTTTCACACATGGATTTTATTAGGTTGAGGAAGGTTCCTTCTATTCCTAGGGTGTTGAAAGTTTATCTTGCATGGGTGTTGAATTTTTCAAGGATGGTCATATGGCTTTTCTCCTTTTTTTTATTAATGTAGTGAATTACTTTATTTGAAAGCTCAACCAACCTTGCATTTTTGTAGTTTCCTTTGTATCTTTTTCTGCATTTGACCATCTGATATTTTGTTAATGGTTTTTGTTCATCTTTGTGAGAGGTATTGATCTGTACTTTTCTGTCCTTGTAATGATTGCATCTGATTCTAGTATCAGGGCATTATTGATTTTATAAAATGACATGAGAAGTGTCCCTTCCTTTTCTGTCTTCTAAGAGTTGTTTAGAAAAGTTGGTATTATATTTAAATGTTTGAGGGAATTCACCACCAGTTCCTTCTACATCTTCACTTTTCTTGGTGAGAAGGCTTTTAAATACAAATTGAGTTTCTTTAATCGATAAAGGGCTATTCACGTTTTCTTCTTCTTCTTCTTTTTTTTTTTTTTTTAAGTTTATTTTGAGACAGAGACAGTGTGTGCAGGCAGGGGAGGGACAAAGAGAGAATGGGGGAGAGAGAGAATCCCAAGTAGGTGCCTCACTGTCAGTATGGAGTCTAGCATGGTGCTCGATCTCATGAACTGTGAGATCATGACCTGAACTGAAATCAAGAATCAGATGCTTAACTGAGTGAGCCACCCAGGTTTTCTGTTTTTTTGAAGATTTTGAGAATTGTGTCTTTCAAAGAATCAATACATTTAATCATGCTGATCAAAATATTCCCATACTAGTTTTTATAAGGTCCACAAAATCTGTAGAATGACCTCTATTTTTATTTCTAATTTTTTCATTAATAATTTTTTGATTAGTCTAGCTAAAGTATTAATTTTAACAGTCACCCTACCCCCCTCCTGAACTGGCTTCGGTTACATTCCTTTTTTCCCCTCTTTATTCTCATTTTCTTTGTTTTTATTAAGTAGTTTCTGCTCATTATTTCCTTCCTTCTACTTTCCTTGGGATTAATTTGCAATTCTTTTTCCAGCTTCTTGATGTGGAAGCTTCCTAGATCATTGATTTTTTTTTATGCCTTTCTTCAATTTCCACATATGTGGGAGTTTTCCATTTCTTCCTGTTTCTAATTTCTAAGTTTATCTCATTGTGGTCATGGAACATATTTTGTGTGTTTTTAGTTCTTTTAATTTATTCATACTTGTTTTGTTGCCCAGCATATGGTATATCTTGGTAAATATTCTATGCACACTTAAAGAATATGTATTCTGCTAACTTTGGGTATTTTTTTTTTTAACGTTTTTTTCTTTTTTGAGAGACAGAGCATGAGTGGGGAGGGGCAGAGAGAGAAGGAGACACAGAATCCAAAGCAGGCTCCAGGCTCTGAGCTGTCAGCACAGAGCCTGACGCAGAGCTCGAAATCACAGGCTGCAAGATCATGACCTTAGCTGAAGTCACATGCTTAACTGAGTCACTCCAGTACCCCTAACTTTGGGTATTCTTTAAACATCTATTGCAGCAAGTTATTTGATTCTTTTGTTCAAGTCTTTTATATCATTACTTACTTTTATATTCTACTCTATTGATTACTAAGAGAAAAGTTAAAATCTGTTATATGGATTTGTTCTCTCTCTCTCTCTCTTTTTTTTTTTTTTGGAAAGCAAAACGTTCTTATTTTGGTGAAATTCTTTTTTTTTTTAATATGAAATTTATTGTCAAATTGGTTTCCATACAACACCCAGTGCTCCTCCCAACAGGTGCCCTCCTCAATGCCCATCACCCACCCTCATCAGCCCTCAGTTTATTCTCAGTTTTTAAGAGTCTCTTATGCTTTGGCTCTCTCCCTCTCTCTCTCTCTCTCTTTTTTTTTTTCCCTTCCCCTCCCCCATGGTCTTCTGTTAAGTTTCTCAGGATCCACATAAGAGTGAACACATATGGTATCTGTCCTTCTCTGTAGGACTTATTTCACTTAGCATAACACTCTCCATTTCCATCCACGTTGCTACAAAAGGCCATATTTCATTCTTTCTCATTGCCAAGTAGTATTCCATTGTGTATATAAACCACAGTTTCTTTATCCATTCATCAGTTGATGGACATTTAGGCTCTTTCCATAATTTGGCTATTGTTGAAAGTACTGCTATAAACATTGGGATACAAGTGCCCCTATGCATCAGCACTCCTGTATCCCTACGGGAAATTCCTGGCAGTGCTATTGCTGGGTCATAGGGTAGATCTATTTTTGATTTTTTGAGGAACCTCCACACTGTTTTCCAGAGAGGCTGCACCAGTTTGCATTCCCACCAACAGTGCAAGAGGTTTCCCATTTCTCCACATCCTTGCCAGCATCTGTAGCCTCCTGATTTGTTCATTTTAGCCACTCTGACAGGTGTGAGGTGGTATCTCAGTGTGGTTTTGATTTGTATTTCCCTGATGAGGAGCGACGTTGAGCATCCTTTCATGTACCTGTTGGCCCTCTGGATGTCTTCTTTAGAGAAGTGTCTATTCATGTCTTCTGCCCACTTCTTCACTGGATTATTTGTTTTTTGGGTGTGGAGTTTGGTGAGTTCTTTATAGATTTTGGATACTAGCCCTTTGTATGATATGTCATTTGCAAATACCTTTTCCCATTCTGTTGGTTGCCTTTTAGTTTTGTTGATTGTTTCCTTTGCAGTGCAGAAGCTTTTTATCTTCATGAGGTCCCAATAGTTCATTTTTGCTTTTAATTCCCTTGCCTTTGGGGATGTGTCAAGTAAGAAATTGCTGCGGCTGAGGTCAGAGACGTTTTGTCCTGCTTTCTCCTCTAGGATTTTGATGGTTTTCTGTCTCACATTTAGGTCCTTCATGCATGTTGAGTTTATTTTTGCAAATGGTGTAAGACAGTGGTCTAGGTTCATTCTTCTGCATGTTGCTGTCCAGTTTTCCCAGCACCATTTGTTAAAGAGACGGTCTTTTTTCCATTGGGTATTCTTTCCTGCTTTGTCAAAGAGTAGTTGGCCATACTTTTGTGGGTCCAATTCTGGAGTCTATTCCATTGGTCTATGTGTCTGTTTTTGTGCCAATACCATGCTGTCTTGATGATTACCACTTTGTTCTCTTCTCAGCTGTACCAATTTTACATTGTGTTATGAAGCTCTGTTAAGTGCATTTCCATTTAGGATTATATATCTTTGTAAGGAATTGACCCCTTTATCTTTATACATTGTCCCAATTTATATCTGGTAAAAGTTCTTGTTCTGTTGTCTCCTCTGTCTGATATCATTATAAAATTGACCAGGTTTTTATAGGCTTATTGTTGACTGTGTATCTGTTTGCATTCTTTTATTTTTTTTTAACCTGTGTTTGTATTTAATTGGGTTTCTTATAGGTAGTATTTAATTAAGTCTTCTGAGGGGCACCTGGGTGGCTCAGTCAGTTAAGCAACTGACTTCATTCAGCTCAGGTCATGATCTCACAATTCACAAGTTTAAGCCCTGTGTCAGGTTCTGTGCTGACACCTCAGAACCTGGAGCCTGCTTTGGAGTCTGTCTATACTGCTCTCTCTGCCCCTCTCCCACTCATGCTGTCTCTCTCAAAAATAAATAAACATTAAAAAATGTTAATTAGGTCTTTTGTTATATACACATGTATGTATCTTTAAAGAGGAAGCCATCCTGGTATTGATGGGACCATGGACAGAGCATTATTTTGCACAGTGTAGATCCTCTAGTTTTTAAAAAAGTCCCCTGGATGTTGGAATATAGTTTCCTGACTGGTTGTGATCCATCTCATGGTCCTATCATTGAACTCACTTGGGTCTGTGATCCACAGCATTTAATAAGAGTCTTTAAATCCACATATGTCTTTCTTGTGGAGATGAGTAGTCAAAGAGTTGCCAGTCATTCCTGGCACTTAATGTCAAAGCATAAGCTGTGCATTATGCTTAGGTTTAGAAACTAAGACTTCACAAAAAGCTGTAAACATTTAATTTGTAGAAAAAAGAGTAAAACCAAATCCTAGTAAGTTCATTTTAAGTCCATTTGCTTTTATAAGTGTATAATTTATAATGTGTCATTAATTTCCTACATCAGTCATGTGACCTTACAGTTGTCTAAACATGTTTCATGATTTCACTTCACCAACACAGAAACTTACATTTAGATGGGTAATGAATTTATAACTCCATAAGTCCTTTTCCTTTAAAATGCAGAAAATAGGGGTGCCTGGGTGCCTCAGTGAGTTAAGCGTCTGACTGCGGCTCAGGTCATGATCTCACTGCTTGTGAGGTCAAGCCCTGCATCGGGCTCTGTGCTCACAGCTCAGAGACTAGAGCCTGCTTCGGATTCTGCGTCTCCCTCTCTCTCTCTCTGCGCCTCCCCTGCTCACACTCTGTCTCTCTCTCTCTCTCTCTCTCTCTCTCTCTCTCTCTCAAACTAAACATTAAAAAATTTTTTTAAAATATAAAATAAAATGCAGAAAAATAGGGGCACCCGGGTGGCTCAGTCATTTAGACATCTGACTTTGGCTCAGGTCATGATCTTATGGTTTGTGTGTTCCAGCCCCATGTCAGGCTCTGTGCTGACAGCTCAGAGCCTGGAGCCTGCTTCTGATTCTGTGTCTCCCTCTCTCTGTCGCCCTGCCCACCCTGTCTCCCACCCCGACTCTCACTCTGTCTCTCTCTCTCAAAAATAAACAAACATAAAATAAAAATAACATGCAGAAAAATAGAATACTGAAGTGTTACTTGTTTCAATAAATAGTGGTTTCCTTGTTTAGCTACTTCCCACCACATACTCTGTAGTCTTCTTACCTTTGCTATCAGCTAACAGAAGCAGTTTATAGCATTTGTGAGATCCATTTGCTTTACTGTTTCTCTTTAATTAAAGTTGACTCCCTACTTTCCTTTTGTATTTCAGCTTTTCCCTTTTCAAAAATGAGAGTTATGTCTCCAGAGTATTCTCGGCCTTCCCAGGATAGTGTGTCAAAAAAATCACTTTCTTCATACAAACATTCAGTTATTTAGTGTATTAACTGCAGTGTCTGATTTTTCTTATGTTGACAAATCTTAGACTTGGAATGAAGTTTGAGAAGAGACACAAATTTAAGATACACCAACATTTTGTTACATCTAGGTAGAAGTGCATCTGTGACTCCAAATTCATTTGTAATGTTAGTAGATCATACTTTGAGGGAATCAGGTAGATAAGTTCATGCTGGTCCTTTCAGGAGTCAACCGTTAGCCTAATTTTAATTGGAAGGCACAAAGTTCATAATGCACAGGTTTACCAGGTACTAGCCTGACATTGTTAGGCTTTTTTTATACATTTATTCGTATAATCCTTATAAAAATCCTGCCTCAAATTTGTTCTAACGAATGTGAAACATTTAGCATGATAACTGGCACACAGTAAGCTCTCAATATGGTAACCATTATCATGATGATCATTTACTGTTGTTTTTCAGAAGAGGAAATACAGGCTCGAAAGATTTAGGGGTTATAGAGAAATCAATGAAAAGGAATAACCTAGGTGTATATGGTTTTAAGGTTCATATTTTATCTTTTTTATTTAAATATGTTCCATGTAGAATGTATAGAAGATGTGTCATTAGGCAGGATTGAAATCCCAGATTTGCTGCTTAGTAGTAGTATGACCATGGACAAGTGATGGTGATGAGTTTTTTGATCTGCAAAATGGGGATTGTACTTAATTAATTCACTCACTAGAGCTGGGCTGCTCTGAGGGTTATTAGTCCCCTACTGACTAGCCTAGAGGTAGAAGAGAGCTCTGACAAATGCCAGCAGATCTCTGACTGGGTCTGAGGTCTCATTTGCACCATCCATCCATCTTCCTAGGCCTAGGAAGGAGTCTAGTTCAGGAACAGTAGATGGGTTGAAGTTAGTACTAGAGAGGAAGTGCTGCTTCTTTCCTCTTTGCTAGGCCTAGCCATTGTCCAGACTTGTGTGCTAATCATTAGCACCCAAGTCAAGGAGATGGATGGTGCAAATGAGACCTCAGACCCAGTCAGAGATCTGCTGGCTTTTGTCAGAGCTCTCTTCTAACTCTAGACTAGTCACTAGGGGACTAATAACCCTCAGAGCAACGCAGCTCTAGTGAGTGAATTAACATATTTAAATAAATGCTTTTCTTTATAGTTCATCAGCTAGGTATACTTTACATAAAATATTTTATTTGGGTTTTTGAACTTAAATGGTGTATATATTCTGCTAGGACTTCCTTTCTTTACTCAAAATAATTTTGGGGATTTAGTCATGTTGATAACACAAGTACATTGATTTCATTGCTATGAAGTAGTTTATTAAATATACCTTAGGATTTTATTTCTACTGTTGATGGACATTTGGACTGTTTCCAGTTATGGCTTTTTATGAAAAATGCTGTGATGAACATTCTTGAGCATGTCTCCTGATGCTACAGTATAAGAGTTTCTCAATGTTGGAATTGTGAATCATAAGGTATATATATTACTAAGGGAGTTTATTCATCATTCACCAAACATTTATTGAGCGCTGTGCCAGGTACATTTTTAATTGTCTTGGAATACCAGTGAACTAAACAGACTAAAATCTGCCCTCGTGGGATTTATGTTCTATTTGGGATTGCTAGACAATAAACATAAATAAATAAAAGGATAAATGTGGGGGAGGGGGGAAGAATTAGAACAAGATGGGATTATTTGTACAGGAAGGTAGGTGGGGTTGCAGGCGTCATCAAAGGTAACGTTAGAAAACAGACTTACTGGAAGGTACATACCACTTAAAAGATTTTTAACCTAGGGGCGCCTGGGTGGCTCAGTCGGTTAAGTGTCCAGTTTTGGCTCAGGTCATGATCTCACAGTTCTTGAGTTCAAGCCCTGCATTGGGCTCTGGACTGACAGCTCAGAGCCTGGAGCCTGCTTCAGATTCTGTGTCTTTCTCTCTCTGCCCTTCCCCTGCTTGCTCACTCGCTCTCTCTGTCTCTCTCTGAAAAGTAAATAAACATTAAAAAATGTTTTTTCAACCTAATTAAATAACAAAAAGAAACAACCATGGCCATTAAACACTCCTAGTGATGAGTGATAAAAGTAAAAATCTCAACACTTCTTAGAGAATTATTTTTCTTTAGTTAATCAGATTTTAATCCCTCCAGTTTCTGGAAGGATATATTCTGGATGCTAATCTCTACCAATATATGCAGAGGAACTATAAATGTACTCACACTTGGTCAAATAGAAATTACATTTTCTGGGACACCTGGCTGGCTCAGTTGGTAGAGCATGGGACTCTTGATCTTGGGGTTGTGAGTTTGAGCCCCACATTGGATGTACAGATTACTTTAAAAAAATAAAATAAAATCTTAACAAAAATTAGGGGCTCCTGGGTGGTTCAGTTGGGTAAGCGTCCGACTTAGGTTCAGGTCATGATCTCACCGTTTGTGGGTCCGAGCCCCATGTCGGGCTCTGTGCTGATAGCTCAGAGCCTGGAGACTGCTTTGGATTCTGTGTCTCCCTCTCTCTGCCCCTCCCCAACTTGCACTCTGTCTCTCTCAAAAATAAACATTAAAAAAATTTTTTTAAATTAAATTTCCCCATTAACTCTATGGTTAAAAAGATACTGTTAAGTTAGCATTTATTTGGATTTTAAATTGATTTAGGTCAAATTCAGCACCTTACACAAATGAGATTATTTTTTTAAAGTTTTTAGTTTATTAATCCTCTCATGAAAAATCTGCATGATCACCACAGATCAAGTCACTGCAGGATCTTTACCCCTTCTTTTTGTCAGCACCAACATTGGCTTTTGCAGTCCCCTTGACTTTCTTCTTTCTGTTCTTGAGTTTTTTCACAGTGTTCTTGACATCTTTTTCTTCTCGTTTAGGACATGCCTTGCACATCTATGTTTGGATTCATTTTTCTTTGCATAATCCAAGGAATCACAAATCATACCAAAGCCAATTGTCTTGCCACCAGCAAGTGGATTCTGAATCTAAATACAAAGAAGACATCTCCTTGGTCTTGTACACTTTGGCTAGTTTTCTCCGAATTTCTGGCTTAGGTACTGTTGGGTTTCTGAGGTGAAGAAAATCAGTGACCATGTGTTTCTGCTGACGTAACGAGTTGGTCATGAACTTCCTGGTCTGGATAGTTACTATGTTGTTCATGATGGCAGCTGAGCTTCAAGCAGCCAGGGAGGAAAAGAGAGCCAAATAGGATTCTTAATTCATGGACTAATATCTTATCTGTCAAAATGATGTGATCTATTAACCCATGTTTTCTAAAATATTTTTGTAAAGTGTAGTAGTACAGAGCCTGGGCTTGGGTCAGTCAGCAATGAATTTAGATCATAGCTCCACTGCTCTGTGACCTTGATCAGGTTAACAAGATTTACTGATCTCTGTTTATTCATCTTTAGGAATATAAAGCAGTACATACAAGGAGAACACCAAATAAATGTCCAGGAGTGAGATTGTCAATTCATATGATTAATGTTATGCCTAATTTTTAAGAAACTGCCAAACTATTTTACAGAGTGACTGTACCATTATACATTCCCGCTGGGAATGTATGAGAGATCCAAAATAAAAAATAGCGATAATACCTATGTATTAGTATCTTGTCATAATCTTAATTTGTATTTACCTGATGGCTGGTGACGTGAAACATCCTATCGTGTGCTTATTTGACATGTATATATCCCCACTGGTGAAATATCTCTTCATGTGTTTAACTTATTTTCTAATTGGGATGTTTGTTCCTTTATTGAGTTTTGAGAGTTGTTTATATATTATAGATATGTATCCTTTGTCAGACCTCTGGTTTGCAAATATTTTCGCCCATTGTGTAGTGTTTTTTTTTTTTTCCATCTTCACAAGTATTTCACAGAGCGAAGTTTTTAATTTTGATGAAATCAAATTCATCCATGTTCTTTAGTGATGGGTTGTGTTGTTGATATGTCTAAGAACTCTTCAAGTGCTACGCCCTTAAGATTTTCTCCTGTTCACTTCTAAAGTTTTTATAGATTTATGTTTGGTATTAAAATCTGATCCACTTTGAGTTAATCTTATATAAAATGTAAAGTTTAGGTTGAGGCTCAATTTCTTGCCTATGAATACCCAGTTACTCCAGTGTAATTTGTTGAAAAGTATTTCCTTCCACTGAATTATTTTCACACTTTTGTCAAAAATCAGTTGGGCTTGTGTGGGTGTATTTCTGGATGCTCTATTCTGTTCCTTTCATCTATGTGTCTATCCTGCCAATACCACCCTGTCTCAACTACTCTATCTATATAAGTCTTAAAATTGGTTAGTGGTTCCTCTCACTTTCTTTTTTTCAAAACTGCTTTAGCTATTTTAGTTCTTTTCCTTATCCACATAAATCTTGGATTAACCTTGTCTATACTTCTAAAAAAATCTTGCTTAGGATTTTGATAGGAGTATATTGATCTGTAGATCAATTTGGGGAGAATCAACATCTTTACTGAAATGAGTCCTCCAGTCTGTGAACACAGTATATCTCTCATCAGCATTTTGTACCTTCAGCATTAAGATGCTTTTACGCATTTGTCAAAAATGAGTTGACCCTACTGGTGTGGATCTATTTCAGTTCTCTGTTCTGTTTTATTCATCGGTGTCTATCCTTTAGTCAGTAACAGACATTCTTGATTACAGTCTTGAAATTGGATAGAACAGTTCCTCTATTCTTGTTTCCAATATTGATTTAGCTATTATTGTACATTTGCCTTTCTATATAAATTTTAAACTAATCTTGTCTGCATCTACAAATAAAATGTTGCCAGCATATTAGGAATTGTGTTAAACCCACAGCTCACATTAAAAAGAATTGACATCTTTATTACACTGATTATCCCTGTCCATGAACACTTTATGTCTCTCCATTTATCTAGATCTTCTTTGATTTCTCTCCTTAGAGTTTTGTAGTTTTCAGCATATAAGTCCAATACATGTTTTGTTTGGTTTACACCTAAGTACTTTCGTTTGTTTAGAGCCAATTTCCAAATAGTTAGGGTGCTACTGAAATTATTTCATATTGGGTAAGTTATAGTAGGTTGCACTCTTTGAGGAGTTTGTTTCACTTACATCATTAAATTTCTCTGACTAGTGTTAGTATTCCTCTGTTACCTTTTAGATGTCCATGTGGTCTGTAGTGATACTCCCTTTTTCATTCTTTATGTTTGCTAAATTATATCTTCTCCTTTGTCATCTTCAGTCTTGGTGAAAGTTTGTTAATTTTATTGGCCTTTTCAAATAACCAGCTTTTTCTTTCAATGACTTTTCAGTTTTCAATTCCATTGGTCTCTGCCCTTATATTTATTATTTTCTGCCTCTTATGAGGTAGAAATTGAAGTCTGTGTTCCTTACTCTGCCTCCCTTGACATCTGGAAGAGGAGGGCCTCCTCCTTACCAGTAGATGATGTGGAAGTCTCTTGGTACTTCTTGATACCTCCCTGGTTGATAGGGCAAATGGATGTCTATTAACTGCTGCTCATGTGTTCTTTATTGACACATTTAAGGAGTGGGGACAGAGGGACAGGAGGTTACTGGTAGGCAGTGGTAAAAGTTCTGAATGTCCAATAGGCCTTTTCTTTTTTCTTTTCTTTTTAATTTTTTTTAACGTTTATTTATTATTGAGAGAGAGACACAGAGCGTGAGCAGGGGAGGGGCAGAGAGAAGGGGAGACAACAGAATCTGAAATAGGCTCCAGGCTCTGAGCTGTCAGCACAGAGCCCGATGCAGGGCTCGAACTCGCAAACTGTGAGGTCATGACCTGAGCCGAAGTTGGTCGCCCAACCAACTGAGCCACCCAGGCGCCCCCCAATAGGCCTTTTCTAACTCCATCCCAGTGTAGAGATAGAGGAGTACCTCATTATGTCCTGGAAGTGTAAAATCAGGCTCTTCATGTGGTCTCCACTGACACTGCAGGATGAAAGCTCCATTAGTGCCCAGTAAGGATGAAAGCCCCAGGTCCCCACCAGGCTTCTCTGACACACACAGCAGTGTGTAGTAGGGGTACTTGATTTCTGCTAGTGGAAGTCTAGGCTTCCCACTGGACCTGTGCTGGTGGGAAAGGGAGCACAGTTTTATCTGTGGTGTTTGGCTGGAGTAGAGCAGTTATTGTCTAAAAGTTGGGTCTTGGTAGGCTCCCCCTTTCCTGGACCGTCCTTCCACAGAAGGGTACTGTGGGATAGTTTTTTTTTGTTTACACCTGTTGATGTTCCTAGGATGGTGACTTCATGAACATCCACTTTGGAATACATGGGGCTAAAAGAAAATTCAGTGAACTTATCTCTGTCGTTCCTTGGGTTCTGAGATCTGTAGCTAGTCTGCCGCCTTCTCTCTACCTTTCAGTGTTCTTACGATTGTTTCATATAGAAGGCCTAGAGTTTTTAGGTGTACTTATCTGGAGGAATAAGGAAAAATATGTTTACTCAGTCTTTCTCTTTTTAGAAATGCACGGTCACCTAATTTGTGGATTTTTATTATTCTTTGTCAGCACGTGTTGGGTGTATCTTTAGACTAGCTGTAGTTCTTGAGTGAAATTGAATTCATTAATATTTCCCTTAATCTCTTGCTTTTTGTTTCTTGATTGAGAATTTTATTCCTGCCCTAAGGTTACAGAGATGTTTTCTTACATTTCCTTGCGAAAGTTTTAAAGTTCTTAATCTTTTAAAAGAATTATTGTTTTTAACTGAGTAGTGATCTAATTCATCCCCCTCCCATGTTAGAGAACTATAGCACCATGAAAAGTTCATCCCTTTTCCCATTGATTTCTAGTGCCACATCTGTCATGTATAAAATGTACTTATATGTGACCCTTTTATGTGTATTCTTTTCCATTTTTTTATCCTTACATAAATTTCACACCATTTTATTTACTATAGCTTTAGAGTAAGTCTTGTTATTTGGTAGACAATGTCTCCCAGCTTATCAAAATTCTATTGAAATTCCTATTGGGATTATTAAAACTGCATTGAATGTATAGATGTTTGGAGAGAATTAGTATCTTTACCATCACGAACATGATTTTTCTTAGGTATTTTTAAAGGTTTCTAAATTTAGCTTACCATTTTTCTCCACAATGACCTTATATATTTAAAACAATTATTTCTGAGTAGTTAGTATATTTTTGTTGCTATTGTAAAGTAAAATAGGTTCTTTTTAATTAAAAAAAATAGTGCTTGTGTATACAAATGAAAATGGCCTTTGGGTTGCTTTGTATTCATTCATATGCATTTCATTTTCCAAAAAAATGTACCCGGGAACATTATTGCAGTCTCCTTGGTACAAATTACAGCATCAAATGAATGTTAGATTTTTAAAATTTTAGTCAAAAATTTAGATCTTAATCAATTCATAATTATTTATTGATTTACCAAGTACTATGGAAGATGATTTCTCTCCTCCCCCAAAGGAACACTGTTTGCACTTGTTAAAGGAAACTAAATAGTGTTTCTTAATAATTTCCCATGGAGATTTTAAGCAAAACAAGTATCTTTGTGCTCCCCTTTCAGAAATCCTGGTTCAATAGGTCCAGAGAAAATCAGAACTCTGTATTCATTCATTCATTCATTCATTCATTCAGGGAGAGAGAGTGTGAACGAGGGAGGGGCAGAGAGAGAATACCAAGCAGACTCTGTGCTCTCAGCATGAGCCCCACTCGGGGCTCAGTCCCACACATTGTGAGATCATGACCTCAGCCAAAATTAAGAGTCTGGCACTCAACTGACAGAGCCACTCAGTTTCCCCTAGAACTCTTTTCTTTTAAACATCTCCCCTGTGGTTCTACACATGTATATTTGAAAACCACTGCTAGGAGAAGTTGCTAAACGATAAAAAGAGCAGCCCATAGGGATGCTTATTGGAGGGGGGGGGGATCTCATTTAGAATAATGAAGTTTTAGTCATTATTAGGTATATCCCACACCTACTTTATTTATGGTGCACACACGCATACTTATAATCCATATATGTATATAAACTGAATTGCTTTGTGTTAAGTAGTGACAGGTATGAGTTTGAAGAGAGTGGACATTGTAAAAGAAACCAGTTACAGTTTAAGTGAGATGTGCTCATTTAAGTGCTTTGTATTTTTGTATTAAAACTTAGAATGAGAGCTCATGGATATAGAGAGCAGATTGGTGGTTGCCTGAGATGTAGGGGATCATGGGTGGGTGGAATGAATGAAAGGGGTCAAAAGGTACAAGTTCCCATTCATAAAAGGAATAAGTCATAGGGATGTAATATATAGCATGGTGACTGTAGTTAACAGTACTGTATTGCATATGTGAAAGTAGCTTGGAGAGTGTTTTGAAAATTCTTCTCACAAAAACTTTTGTAACTCTGCATGGTGACAGATGTTAACTGAACTTATCGCAGTGATCATTTTGCATGTAAATACAGTCAAATCATTATGCTGTACAAACCAAAAAAACTTAGAACGCAATTTTGTCTTTCCCAGTTGGAGTCATTCGATGTCCAGTTTGCAGCCAAGAATGTGCAGAGAGACACATCATAGATAATTTTTTTGTGAAGGACACTACTGAGGTTCCCAGCAGTACAGTAGAAAAGTCTAATCAGGTAAGTGTATTAAGCCTTAAAATGTTTTGCCTCCTCTTTTTTTTTTTTTTTTTTTTAATGTTTGTTTATTTTTTGAGAGAGAGACAGAATGCAAGTGGTTAGGGGCAGAGAGAGAGGGAGACACAAAATCAAAGCAGGCTCCAGGCTCCGAGCTGTCAGCACAGGGCCCAGCGCGGGGCTTGAACGAATGAACTGCGAGATCATGACCTGAGCTGAATTCGGACGCCTAGCTGACTGAGCCACCCAGACGCCCCTATATTGCCTTCTCTTAATGAAGCAGCCTAAGTTACTGAAGGACGCTAAAATAAAAGGTGTCTGACCCCCTTTTGACCATTATGTCTATCAAATTATGTAATATTTTAAAAGGAATATAAAGAATAATGAGTAATTCATCTTAAGGATTAAAACAGTGCCAATACAGAAGCCTTGCTTGTACCCCCACCTTCCCTTTCCCTTCAGAGGAAACCATTATTCTGTATTTGATAGTATTTCATTTTTTTGTAATTTTACTCTATGTATTTCATTTTTTTTTGCAATTTTACTATATATTGACAGATTTTCTAAATTTTAAGACCCGTTTTTTTTTCTGTTTTAATGATGAACTCTATAATGATACATATGAAAAATTGCATGTCTTTGATTAGTATGGTTTCACATTTTAAGAAAACTTTCTTTTCTGCATGGTATTTCTTTGAAAGCCTCATTTGGTAACATTGTCCGGGTATTGCACTTAGAGGCCCACTGGTGTTTTTCTCTTTTCCCCACTTCCATATCCCACATGTAGAACATTTCTATTGGCCCCTTAGATCTATCTAGATGTCCAGTCCCTGGAAGATGAACTGTAGTGGCTCTAGTGGAGGTGAGCTGGGATTGATTCTGTAGTGTACACTAAGCGTAGCATATTAGTCTACTTTTGAATTAGGATTGATTGATGATTTCTCTAGGCAGTTCCTTTAA
This sequence comes from Panthera tigris, assembly GCF_018350195.1. Classification (NCBI taxonomy): domain Eukaryota; kingdom Metazoa; phylum Chordata; class Mammalia; order Carnivora; family Felidae; genus Panthera; species Panthera tigris. The sequence continues at coordinate 151,982,637 of NC_056661.1, forward strand.
TTTAGAGCACTAGATCTGTGAAGGAATTGAATCTATGAGAAGAAAATGATTATTAATCTAAAATGTAAAAATCTAAAAAGTTATCTTTAAGATACTTTACTAATCACATAGCTAAGTTTCTGTACTTTTCACTTTCAGCTTTTCTCGTTGGTTTCTTGGGGGAACTGTGGGAATTTAGGGCTCATCTTAAATACATCTGTTACTAACAAAAATACCCCTTTTGTTTCAAAAGTGTCCACAGTTCAGGGGCACCTGGGTGGCGTCTGACTTCAACTCAGGTCATGATCTCATAGTTCGTGAATTCGAGCCCCACAGCGGGCTCTGTGGAGCCTGGAGCCTGCTCCAGATTCTGTGTCTCCCCCTCTCTCTGCCCCTCTCTAGCTCACGCTCAGCCTCTATCTCTCTCAAAAATAAATAAATGTTTAAAAAAAAAAAAAGTAAAAAATAATAATAATAAAGTATCCACAGTTCATCAAAGGCCAAACCAGGGCTTAATGCAGAGAATAAATTTGCCAATTGTTGTGAAACCGGTTTTAAAAAATAGAAATGTAGTTATTTATGTGAACTACAGTGTCAATTACTTAGCTCTTCTGAAAGTTTCCCTGTGAATACTACTGATTTTTTTGTCTTCTAGAGTGTCATTCACTTTCATATATGATTATATTTATACTACATAAACTTTGTTAGTCATATCACTTGAACTCTAGTAGTACATGTGCATGCTCAATCCAGAAAATTCAAAAGCAAAGCAGCATAAATAATCAACAGGATGGAGTAATGATCTGATATGAATTGACGATGATAAGAGATGAGAACTGAAGGGATTCTAATCTAAAGGACAAATCTAAGAGGCTGCTTTTTTCCTCTGTATATCAATTAGTTTTTAGTAAGTTTATTGACCCTATTTTGGTCACAGAAACATAATAGGAAGAAGTTATAATCAGTTAAACTAGAAATAGAGTTCAAATTGACCTCTTCAGTGTAGGTAAGTGAGGCTAGGAGAGTGTTAAACCTGGTTCAGGAATAGGGTACTTGTTAGGGATATTTTGGGAATGAAGACTAGAGAGGTAATAATGTGGGATGAATTGGAGGTAGAAAGGCCTAGGCAAAAGGTATTGAGAGCTGAGCTAGCCTAGTGGCAATACGAGAAGGAAGGGGATAAGTTACAGCTCACACAAGGTTTGATGTACCTGATTGGATGTGGAGGTGAGAGGGACCTCACTGCCAAGATGGTGGTGCTTTTCACAGAGATTAAGAGGTAAGGGAAGTAGATAGAGGATTGGTTTTGAATGTGATTGAGTTTGCCTCTGAGACTAAGGTGATGTCATCTGTGGTCAAACTGGAGCTCTGAGGATAGTTCATAGCTGAACAAAGATAAAGCTTAAAAAATGTTTGTTACAGATAATTTTAAGCATTACCAAGAGAAGGGACAGTTTCACTTAACAAACTCCCATGTACACATACCTAGCTTAGTAGCCATCAACTCTTGTTTTATGTTTATCCTGACACCCTTCCACATACTATATTATGTTGAGGGTAATCCCAGGCATTATATCATCTAATCCATAAATCTTTCAGTACTTCTTTGGAAAAATAATTTTTTATTAACCTAACCAGCATATTAATTTCACATGTAAAAAATTTTACAGTTAAACCTTAATATCATCAAACATCCAGTGATATGTGTCTCTAATTCTTATGGTTTCTTTTTTTAAACAGTGGTTTGTTTCTATAAGGATCCATTAAGGCCTACACAGTGCATTTGGTTGATTTGTCTCAAATCTATCTTTTAATTAATCTCAAAATACCCCTTTACTTCACTAGTTTTCTTTTTCCTCCCTTTAAACATATTTGTTAGATAAACTGGGTGTTAGTCCTGTGGAGTTAGCCTTATTCTACATTTTGCTGACCATCTTCATAAAGTCATTTAACATGCTTCTCTGTTTCCTGTATTTTGTGTATACTGACAGTAAATAGGTAGAAGCTAATTTCATTTCAGGTCCTTTTGGGTTAGGGGGCATAAGAATACTTTCATCCATATGTCTGTGTGTACTTCAATCAGGAGGCATATGAGTTTTATCTGTCTTTTTTCTAACGTCAATGACCATTAATGATCACAGCCATGATTTCATATTAAATTAGGGCTTTGAAAAATTGTGACATTCTCATTCTGTCATTCCCCTATATTTCTTATCTGGAAGAGAAACAGAAGCCTTCCTTCATTTATTCTTTGGTTACATACATAGCAAAGGTAGGTTAAGTACTTGGTTCATTTCCTTTAGTTGCTAATTTTTAGAATAGTGACTTAGTTTCTTAGCGTTCTTCAGAGATAACTAATGAGTGGTGTGTTTGTATCTTTATGAACTCATGGATTTTTAATATAAAAGGTGTTGTAGTAGTTAGTTGTTCTTAATTGATGATCAAATTGTGCCATCTTGCCAATAGGAGCCTCACATTGATTCCTGAGTCATTCTGATAGAATCGCAGTAGTCCTTGCTGTCTTCCCTACTTTGTGTTTTGACGAGATTTTGTTAGGATCTTTGGTTTCTTTTAGTCACACATGGTATCTGGAGACCACAGTATGGGTGCTAGGGGTATTCACTTTAAAAAAGAGAAGTGACTACACTTACAGTGTTGAGCACTGAGGGATATATAGAATTATTGAATCCTAAAATTGTACACCTGAAGCTAATATAACTGTGTTAATTATATGTCAGTAAAAAAGAATAAACAAGTCCATCTGGCTTGGTTTTGAATTTAGGCCACATAGTATCTCCTGGGGCACAGTCAAAGGATCTTCAAACACATGGAATTTTGGAAAGAACCGTGTTAGAGTTTCTGAAATGTTTATTAAGTGACAGGGAAAAGGATAAACAGAATACAAAGTGAGTATTAGATGATAGAAAACTGTAAACCTTAGTAAGGAAACTAGCATTTTTAAGAAGGCTGAGATTTTAGAAAAGTCATAGGTGCAAATTTTTTAACAGAAAAGCTTAGCCTAGTGGTCAGAATATACTTACCAAACGAACAAATTTCTGGAGCAAAAATGTGAGAAATAACTTCAAGAGTTCAAACAGCAAGTGTCTGTTCTCTACATCAAAAAAACTAAATCTTCATCCCCTTGATACCCAAACCGGTAGATAATAATATAAAAATTTGGTGTACAAGTATTTGTTCTTTATGATACCAAATGTCCAACTGTGACGTTTTTGTTGCTGTTAGTTTTCTGCAGAGCTGGCTAGTAGTTTAACCTGGTGTCATGCAGAGTATATGAGAAATAATGGTTGTAGCCTTGGCTTCTGGGCTGTCCCTTAGGATAACCAGAGTCAGGATCATCTCTAGTGCAGCCATTCTTTGAGGTTCTACTTTGACCCTGTTGAGGGTCACAGAAGACTCCCTGTTTCCCTTCCCTACCCTCACTGCCATGGAAGGGTCATGTGAACAGCACCAAGAAGACTGCTTATTTATCAGGAGAGTCGTGGATCTGCTGAAAATTCACATTCAGCGGAGGGAGTAAAGTCTGTGATTACCAAATATGAATGTATTCCACTGCTAAGCAAACAGCCTGATTTGAGGCTCATGAGAAGTTACTGAGGGAGGACATAACGTCTATCTCTGAGATTCTTGTATCTGGAAGACCTTAAGAAGAGGAGGCATTTCATCTGGCTCAGTAGTGCACTCTCCAAAAATAAAGTGTGCTTCCTTATGAGGTAATGGGTGCCTAGTATTTGAAAATATACAAGGAGCAACTGTCTAGGAAAAAAAAAAAGATGAGATAAATGTAAAATCAAAAAAGTAAAACCTACAAATCTAAATTGGACTTTTTTGTAAAGTCCAATTTAGATTTGTAGGTTTTACTTTTTTGATTTTACATTTATCTCATTTATCCAGTATTGGAAATCTTGGTTCTTAATTACAGTGACAAAATCATTTATTTTCTCCAAATATATATGTTATACATTATATTATAGGGTATACTGTATCAGTTTTGGTAAAATCAGAAACCATCTTAATCCTGAAAATTAACTAGATATAAACTTGTTTACTGAAAGGTAAATAAGAAATACTTAGGGGCGCCTGGGTGGCGCAGTCGGTTAAGCGTCCGACTTCAGCCAGGTCACGATCTCGCGGTCCGTGAGTTCGAGCCCCGCGTCAGGCTCTGGGCTGATGGCTCGGAGCCTGGAGCCTGTTTCCGATTCTGTGTCTCCCTCTCTCTCTGCCCCTCCCCCGTTCATGCTCTGTCTCTCTCTGTCCCAAAAATAAATAAAAAATGTTAAAAAAAAAAAAAAAAAAAAAAAGAAATACTTAAAGTATCCTAGAGATAGCAACCATAAGGAAGCGGCTGAGGGAAAAAGGAGAAACTAGTCAAAGTTAGAGGAAGGGTCTTGTGGAACGTCAGTTCAGACCTCTGAAGAGGCGATGTTTCATGTTGGCGTCTCAGCCTTGGGATTGCAGACCTCAGAGGAGCAGGCGTCGGCCTACGGTGTCAGTATCTCCAAAGCTGGTTCCATGAGGACTGGAAAAACTGTAGTCTGGTGCTAAGGGCTGCTGGGGGAGGGAACGGCTGCTGCCAGGGTGAGGCAGTATTGATGGGTCTGATGTTCACGGAGAATGCAAGCAAATAAAAAGACAGCTAAGATGATCAAGTACTTCTTCCTCTGGCACTGCAGTCTCCCTCCAGCACCATCTCGTTAGAATCCAATGTGGACCCAGCTCATAAAGCATAAATACAGTTTGCAGAGTAAGAGTATAGAAGAATAGAGATGGTGCTGAAAGTAGAAATTATAGAGTTGTTTCCGTCAAAATAGAAAGCAAGGAACACAGCAATTACTACATGTATGCACTGGCGATGGTCAATCAAATCATACTTTCTTTTTTTATTTAAACATGAGTTACCATACAGTGTAATATTTTAAAGTTTACTTGAAATAAGTAATTCTTTGTGTGGTTAAGCCACCCACTTGATAGTTTAATTTGCTTTTGATTTTTAGGCATTTAATTTTTTTTAACATTTATTTATTTTTGAGAGAGAGAGAGAGGGAGAGAGTGACAGAGCATGATTGGGGAAGAGGCGTAGAGAGAGGGAGACCCAAAATCTGAAGGAGGCTCCAGGCTCCAAGCTGTCAGCACAAAGCCTGATGGTGGGGCTCAAACTCATGAACTGCAAGATCATGACCTGAGCCGAAGTTGGACTCTCAACCAACTGAGCCACCCAGGTGCCCCAGGCATTTAATGTATTTAATTTAATGTATTAAATACAGTATATTGAGAGAAATTTAGACTCTCACTGTTTAATCTACCCTATAGGTAGCCATTTAATTTCCTTTATTCTTCTGTTTAAAATATTATTTCATATGTAATTTTAAGTAATTTTATGTTTAAAAAATATTAGCAAATGTCATTTCACCCATCCCCATCTTTCTTATATAAGCACTAGCATGATTTACTTTTCTACTTTGCTTTTTTATTTTACTTCATATACTGAGATCTCTCATTCTTTTTTTTTTTTTAACCTTTATTTATTATTGAGAGAGAGACAGAGCATGAGCATGGGAGGGGCAGAGAGAGAAGGGGAGACAGAATCTGAAGCAGACTTCAGGCTTTGAGCTATCAGCACAGAGCCCGACGCAGGGCTCGAACCCACGAACTGTGAGATTAGGACCTGAGCTGAAGTTGGACGGTTAACCGACTGAGCCACCCAGGCGGCCCTGTCCTCATTCTTTTTTGTAGCATAGTGCAGCCTAGAGGTTAAATTTTAGGTTATATCTTTAAAGACGTCATAATTGAAGCTAAGGCAGTAAGGATGAGACAATTCCCGATTCTAACAAAAATCTACAGAGGGAGGAGGAAGAGTGGAGGGTTATATCCAGAGGGCATCAGGGAGATAAGAGGATCTGGAGATACCAAGGAATCCAAATGGTTTCTAGGAAGTAGGAGCCAGGGGCTTTAATGATGTTAGAAAGGTTAAAGATAAGAGCTGAAGAAAAGACAGGTTCGATGAATGAAAATGTTATCCACGTATTTGGAATTTAGCTAAGGTAAAGCACTAACTGAGGGGGAAGGGGGCGGAATTTCTTTTCCCCATCACAGAAGATAACATAAGGACTGCTTCTCTATAACTTTAATAACTGTTCCCAGAGAATAGTGACACCATGTACAGTTACACAAGCTGGAAACAAAGCTTTCCCTTCTTCACCTCCCGTATCCAGTGCATCTTATGAACCAGTCAGTTTCACTCCCAATCTCCCTCATTTATTCCCACTTCCACCCACTCTCACCTAAAACACTGAAAAAACCCTCTTACTTGTCTCTGCAGGAAACACTTCCCCCTTTTCTAATCTATCCTCTATATTGCAGTGACAGTGATTTTTAAAATTGCAAATCTGGCCATGTCACTTACTTAAAAGCTTTTAGGAGACTTCATCAGACAAGGACCAAAATTGTCATAGGATCCTGCTTGATCTGACCCCTGCCTGCCTTGCCCCTCACTTCTTCTCTTGCCAGTCTTTCCCCTTGATCCTACTTTGTGCCAGTTCTTTGAACCTGCTGTGCTCCTTTTGCCTGGAGGCTATTGTACATGCTCTTCTCTCTGCCTAGAAGGTTTTTCATTAATAACTGATGACTCAACTTCCATACCTTAATGTTAATATGATCTCCTTAGAGAAAGCCTTGCCTGGGTAATCTCTCACTTTCTGCAGTACCCCAGCCCCACTAAAATGAGATCGTTTCCCCTATCATAATGCTCTTATAACTTCTCATACTTTATGGCACTTCTCAGTGTGTAATTGTGTATTGGTGTGAGCCTTACAGTAATGTTTGTGTGCTTCACATTTAGTCTTCACCACGACTCAATAAAATCTGTTATTAACTTCATTTTAGAGAGCATTCTAAGTAACCTGCCCAAGACTACTCAGCTGACGAGTGGGGAACTGGGATATGAACCCACACTCTCATCTAGGACACTCAGGATCATAGGGCAGGAACCGTGTTTGCTTTTCCGCATTGTTCTATCCTCAGCACTTAGCACAGTGCCTGGAATATTTGTATATTGAATGAAGGACAGTATTATATATCCGCTTCATAAGTTTATAAATTTAAATTTATAAGCACTCTTAAGATAACCGATAGAGACCAAGTATGGTTGGTATATCATTTTTATATGATGAGTTGTTTGACCACCTTTTCATTTTTCTTAAAAATTGACATGACATGTTTCTCTTACTAGGTGTGTACAAGCTGTGAGGACAATGCAGAAGCTAATGGGTTTTGTGTAGAGTGTGTTGAGTGGCTCTGCAAGACATGCATCAGAGCTCATCAAAGAGTGAAGTTCACAAAAGACCACACTGTGAGACAGAAGGAGGAAGTATCTCCAGGTAATGAATTAGTTCTTTTAACCTCTTTTTCTCTATCCTTCCCACCCTTATCTTCCTTCCTGTACTGACTTTGTTTTCATACACTTGTAATAGACTCCTGTTTTTTTCTTTTTTTTTGTTTAAAAAAAGGAGGTGTATATTGTAATTGAAATTTGAAGACATATATAAATGACAAATATAAACCCTCCTCTTCCTATAAATGGCTTAATTTGGTGCGAATGTACAGCAAATGAAAAAAAGTTGCTTTTTAAACTTCTCTCATCACTTATTTCTAAGGTGTGACAAGAGGTGGGCTTAACAAAAGTTTTACAACTCTTTTCCCTCTGATATTGTTGTGGTAAACCGGTTTTGTGATATTTGATATGTAGATAACTGAAGAAGCTCTGCTTTTTATGTAATTTATGGCTTCTCAGTTTTTATTGTATCGCTTATAAAGATTACTAATATTTTATTGTACTAAAATATATGTAACTTAAAACTTGCCATTCAAACCACTTTTACAAGTACAATTCAGTCGCATTAATTGCATTTACAGTGTTAGGCAACCATCACCACTGTCTGTTTCCACAGTTTTTTCATCATCCCAGAAAGAAACGGTGCCCAATAAGTAATAATGCTCATTCTCCTCTTACCTCCGCCCTTGCTAACCCCTAATCTACTATCTGCCTCTACAAATTTGCTTATTTCTGCAAGTAAGATCATACAGTAGTTGTCCTTTGGTGTCTGGCTTATTTCACTCGCCACAATATTTTCAGGGTTTATCCATGTTGTGGCATTTATCAGAACTTCATTAATTTTTATGGCTCATTAATATATTTTTGTTTAAAAATTAGTTTATTGCTTTTAATTCAAGTCAACCAGTGTTCATATGTCTATTCTATATTCCAGGAATTTTGCTGGGTATTAGAGATGAAAAAGTAAATAAAACAGACACTTTTACCCCCACAAGAGTTATTAGTATGATGAAGACTAGAACAAATTAGCAATCATAGTTTGGTCTCATAAGTTCCACGGGAGCGCATCAAAGGAGCATCAGACTCAGATTTGGAGATTTAGGTTGGAGGCCACATCTAGGGCTTGACAAACGAATAGAAGGAGGAGGGTGGGGAAAACTGAAGTACAGGTGCACATTTACAGAGGGAGACTGTTGGATGTACCTGGAGAGTAAGATGCAAGAAGAGGAGGAAGAACGAGATGAAGCTAGGATTCTGGTGACACAGGAAAAGGGAGTATGATTTCTGAAGGTACTGATGAGGAAAAGGCAAAAGAGGCCAGGTACAGGTTCAGACACGTTGAACAGATTACTGCTAGACAGACTTCTTTTTCTGTGAATTCAGCCATCTACTGAAAAACAAAGGAGAGGAAATAGGATTTAAAGGTAAGGAATGTGAGGGATATTTGAAAGAACTCTAGTTGGAAGAGAGCTCCAACTTCAGAAACAGAGATTGTTTGGTAGCATTGAGGTTACATTTGATGTATAGGCCTTAAAACTTCCTCCATCAGGCTTCAGCAGTGTGGGGATTGGTATAGATAGAGAAGAATTGAACTTCTCTAGGATTGGGGTTTAGCTGGACAGGTGTTCTGGAAGTTCAGTAGAGGAAGGGGTTCAAATAATGGCATTTATTGAAATGAAGGATTTTTTTTTTTTAACTCTATAAAGGAGATGAAGTTGATAGTACTGTCAGTTGATAGGATGAAAGAAATTGTTGAAACTAGAGATCACGGAGGCACAGTGAGAGCGGTTAACTAAAAACCGGAAGGTTAAAAAGTAGACGTTATTAGAGTGTATGTTTGAATCTGTGATTAGAGAAATGAACCAATTAAGCACAATCCAAAGTTTAGGGTGGGTCCATGATGTAAGGAGCTAAAATGGAGTACAGGTCTCTGGAGATGAGAAAGTCTGAGAGCCTTGTTTTTATGTGGCAATCTGTGTAAACTTCTAACTCATCCAGAGTGATGGTGACCCTGAGGACTAGGAAGATGACTGAGTCAGGATCTAAATTCTCCAATAAGTAAAGGAAATCTATAAATGAATGACATGTTCTAATTATCTAAGTCAGAAGCTCTGTACTTACTGTAGACAATATTGTAAAACAAAATACCTGCTAGTGTATGTAGTTATATACAAAGAAAAACAACCATAAGAACACATACTAGGTTATTAATAGTGGTTATTTCTAGAAGTGGTTATTTCTAGAAGTTGGATTTTACCCTTAATTATTAGTGAAATAACTGCTTACTGTTGAGTCAATTATTATACTTATTTGTATTCTGATTTTTTTTAAATTTAACATTATACATAAGCATTGCTCAATATTATCCTCACTCTGGATAACTATTAAGTTACATGGAGGACTACAGTATATAGTGAAAACGTTATGATTATTTCTGTGTTAGTGGGTACCCTCTAAGGATTTTTGCAAAAGTGGGTAAATAACTTTTTTAATCATGTTCTTTATACATTTTTATTAGATTTTCTGAATTCCATTTAAAACAGTCTTCTGCCATATTGGAGTGGAAAACATCGAGTTGGGTCACAGTCACTTATCTGCTTATTTTCTTAAGACTTTTTAAAAAATTCCATAAAGCACATTTTAAGCTACATACTTTATTTTTCTCCTGAGTTAGTTTGAAGTTCTGGAATGAAAAGCTTATTTATCTTTTCCTTCTAAAATGCTGAGAATACCTAACATTCTGTGTCTTTTTTCTTGATGTTAATTGAAGTCTAGTTGACACACAACGTCAAGTTAATTTCAGGTGTACAACATAGTGAGTGGACAAGTCTGCACATTATGCTGTGCTCACCACGCTACCATGTGTCCCTGTACCACAAACCTAGTAGTAGTGATGGTGTCAGTGAAACTGCTTATAGCTCTTTTATATTTCAACGGATTGAAATGTAAATGAACAATCTAATAATTATGTAGTATTCACTTATGTTAATTTTCTTCTTTTTGCCTCCTGTTGTTTGTACAGAGGCAGTAGGTGTGACCAGTCAGCGGCCAGTGTTTTGTCCTTTTCATAAGAAGGAGCAGCTGAAGCTTTACTGTGAAACATGTGACAAACTGACATGCCGGGACTGCCAGTTATTAGAACATAAAGAGCATAGGTACTGTCATCTTTAATTATGTGCACACATGTATGGTAAGCTTTATGAGGAGTGGAGGGCTGCTGGCACCCCAGCCAGATGGCAGTCGGCAAATGAAGTTTTGTTCAGCCAACAGTATGTTGGCCTGTTCCAGGATTTTTCAACTTGGTCACTACAGATACTTGTGGGGGTCCTGTCTGGTTCTTTGTATGGTGTTCAGCGGCATCTTTGACCTGTATTCAATAGATGCCAGTGGCATCCTTCTGGTTGTGAGGACCAGAAATGTCTCCAGATGTTGCCAAATGCTCTACAGAACAAAATCACCCTGAGTTGAGAACCACTGGCTTACACACTATTTAAAACTAAATGGAATTAATTTCCAGCATTGTAAAATAAGATTTTACATTTAAAAAAAAAAATCTACATCTTTGGGTTTTTGAGAGAACAGAACCTGTTATAGCATGGGCCTCGTACACTTTGATTAGCATTTGGATGGAATTCACTTTAGTGTTGTGTAGAATGAGGCACGCCTTTAACAATTCATCATAGTTCCTACTGAAGATTATTTCTAAATCTGATGTCCATAGGCATTTCAGTTAGCAACCACTAATTTATTTAAATAGTAAGATTCTGATTAGTACAGATAAAATTGGTTAAAATGGTCAAGGCTCAAAAACTGGTGGTTACCAGAGGGGAGGTGGGGTGGGGTTGAAAAGGTGATAGGGATTGAGGAGAGCACTTATGAGCTTCAAATATTGTGTGTAAGTGTTGAATCCTTAAATTATACACCTGAAACTAATATTATACTGTATTGTTATCTAACTGGAATTTAAATAAAACGAAAACAAGGAAAAGAAAAGAAAAAAAAAATGTCTAGGCTCCCAATAATGGCAGGCTAGGCAATTTGGACCAAACCATACCAGGGAGGAAACTAGAAAACCTGGGTAAAATACAGAAGTCATTGATAAAAAGTCTTAGTAGTAAAGATTTACTGGACCAGGTTGGAGGGGGACAGGGAATGAGAGGAGCGTTTTTACCCTTCATGGCATTTTACCAGGAAATCAAGGAGCACTTTTAATAGGCCACAGGGCTGGAAGGACAGCAATTGGAGTTCAGGGGTTAGAGGGCTTGAAGGTTTCTCCTTGCCTTAATTTGGAACCCTGAAAGTCTATGCTATCATAGTAAAGATGAACTAGCTAGTAAATAGTTCCTGACTGGGACTGAAGCCTCAGCATCAAATTTTTTCATTACCCAAAGTTGGAATAAATTGAAATCCTATTGCTGGTGCCCCAGGGTGCCTGGTAGATTCAAATGTAAATGCTCCCTGAAGAGAGAAAACATCATCCTATGCCTCAAGTTGATGCAGTAATGAATTTTGCAAAATGGTCCAACACATAATTAGAAGTAATCACGTATGCTAGGTGATGAGACAATGTGAACAAAACCTACCAGATACAACAAATAAGATAAAAAGACCCTTAAGGCTATATCTTACCATATTGAAGATCGGGGACAAAATGGAAATTTTGAGTAGAGAACTGAAAACTATAAAAAAGAATGAGATGGGAAATCCAGAACTAAAAATTACCATAACTGAAATTAACTCTTAGAGGCTATAACAGATTTGACATAGCAGGAAATGAGAATTGATGAACTAGAAGAAAAGTAAGAAAATACCCAGGATGGAAAGTAGAGAAGAAGTAATACAGGGTGCAACTGGGGTCCCATAAGTAGAGAAGAGAGAGGAATGAGAAGGAAAAACAACATGTAAGGACAGAATACAATGGTTTGGAATGTGGTAATACTGAAGAAAGATATCTAGCCCATATTTAGGAAGCCCTATAAATGCCCAGGAGGCTGCTTAAAAAAAAAAAAAAAAAGGCAGTATGTTTTTAAGTACAAAAAGAAAATAATTACAGAGCTAAAATTATATAGCCAGTGAACATATTCTTTAAAATGAAGATTAATGAAAGACATTTCAGACCAAATAAACTGGGATAATATATCCCCAGTAAACCCTCACTAAAGTATACCTTAGGCAAAAGAGAAATGGTGGTCAATGCATGACGGAGTGAAAATCATTTAAAATTGGAAGTACGAGTAAATCTAAATAAATATCAATTTATGAAACAATAAAAATGTCTTACTGGTATATGTCATGTGTGTTCTGTATAGTACACAACAGACATGTTAGGGGGATATGGAGTCTGTGTTCTAAGGCTTATGTACAGTTTAGGAAGATGGTAAAAAAATATAAATCAGTATTAGATAACTCCAGATCTGCATTTTGAAATGTCTAGAGTAATCACTAAAAGAATATAGAAGTGTATCTGATTATCAAAGTAACATAGAGGGGAAATGGAATAATTAGGCTAAAGACAGGCCAAAGAAGAAAAACAAAGAACAGAGGGGATTTAATAAGGACTTGGTAAGTGTAAATCTATAAATAGATTTGTAATTATAATAAATGTAAATGGATAAAATGTCCCAAATTAAAAGATTGCAAGCTTAATAAAAAAATTGAAAATCTGCTATTTGCTTTTTAGACAAGAAGCAACTAAAGCCTAAGTATATAGAAAGAATGATGGGAAAAGATGCGTTATACAAACATTAACCAAAGGCATGCTGTTATGTGAAAGTGTATTGTTTGAGATACAGAGGGAAACTTTATATGATAAAAGGCTCTCTTCATTTAAAAGATGTAGCAGTTCTAAATCTATATGCCCATAGCTTTAAAATGCATAACAAAAAATGACAGAACATATAGACATATCTAGAGTGGGAAATTTCAACATACTTTTCTCAATAATTGACAAGCAAATTAGAACAGTATATTTTTGTAAGATTCAAATAACCTAAATAGCAAATGACCTTGTGGACATTAAGAAACACTGCACCCAATAATACACATTCTTTATAAACATAAAAAGAAAACATTTAATTGACCATATGTCAGGGCAATCTTAAATTTCAGAGGGTTAAAATCATAAAAAGTTTTTGTGTAAAAACTCAATGCTGTTAATGTAGAAAATAATGATAGATGATAAAAATCTCCATATATTTGAAAATGAAGAAATGAAATTCATATGAAAATGAAATGCAGTGATGCATGATCCTGTGCTGTATCCTGGACTAGAAGGGGAAAAATTATTTAGAGGACATTATTTTTAACTTATTTTGAGAGAGAAAGAGAGACTGTGAGTAGGGGGAGGGCAGAGAGAGAGGGAGAGAGAATCCCAAGCAGGCTCTGCCAACACCCAGCTCCATGTGGAGCTCTAGCCCACAAACTGTGAGATCATGACTTGAGCTGATCATGGTACGCTTAACCTACTGAGCCACCAGGCCCCCCTTAGAGGACATTATTGAAACAAATGGCATTATTGGAATATGGTCTGTAGTTTAGATAAGAGTATTACCTTAACGTCAGTTTTCTTTTTTTTTTTTTTTTAATTTTTTTTTTTTTCACTCCCTATTTTTGAGAGACAGCGTAAGTGGGATGGGACAGAGAGAGACAGAGACACAGTATTGGAAGCAGGCTCCAGGCTCCGAGCTGTCAGCACAGAACCCAATGCGGAGCTCGAACCCAAAAACGATGAGATCACGACCTGAGTCGAGGTTGGATGCTTAACCCACTGAGCCACCCAGGCACCCCAGTGTCAGTTTTATATTTAATCATCACACTCTGGTTACATAGCAATATCCTTACTCCTAAGAAATGCATTCTGATTATTAAGGCATTAAAGAGCTATGATGAATTAATACTTGAAAAACTAAGCCGTGTAAAGGTATAGGAGGTCTCTGTACCATTGCAGATTTAACTGAAATTGTTTCAAAATAAACAGTTCGAACTAAATTTAAATAAAACATCAAAGAAGAAATCCCAATGGATATAGGAAAATATTTTTATCTGAATGATCGTGGAAATAATATCCTTGAAATACACTGTTAAGGCCATGATAAAAGGGAAATAGATATCATTAAATGTATATATTAGGTAGATAAAAAAATACACTAAACATCTCAAGTTCAGAAAATTAGTAAATTAAGCCTAAACTAAGTGAGGAAAAGGACACGATGAGGATAAGTACAGACATTAATGAAGTAAGTAAAGCCAAAAATCAAATCTTTCAAAATATTAGTAAATTGACAAATTCCTTTAATGAGTGATTTAGAGAGCAGGCCCAAAAAACCAATGCCAGGAGTGAAAAGGGGGCATCACAACATTTTCTAAAGGCATTCAAAATTATGAGATGATTATCTGTCAATGGGTTTGGAAATTTTTGCATGAAATAGGATAATTCTTAGAAAATACAGCTTCCCAGGGGCGCCTGGGTGGCTCAGTTAAGCATCCAACTTGATTTCAGCCTCGGTCATGATCTCACAGTTTGTGAGACTGCGCTGGGCCTGCTTGGGATTCTCTGTCTCTCTTTCTGTCTGCCCCTCCCCTGCTCACTCACTCTATCTCAAAAAATAAATAAAAAAAGAAAAGAAAATACAGCTTACCAAAGCTAGCACAAGGTAAGATAGAAAATCAGAATAGCCCTTAGATTTATATCCATAATTTTTAACTTTCTCACAAGGGAAACTACAGGCCCAGATGACTTCATTGATGAATCAACAAAATAGATAAAAATAACACCTTTTAAATACACACAATCTCATCCAGAGGACAATAAAAGGATGAATTCTCTCCAACTTGTTTTATGAGGAATAAAAATAGAAAATCACGGACTGGTCTCACCCATGAAATGAATGTGAAAATTCTAAGAAATAGGAAACCAAATCCAGTAGTAATGTGATTTTTGGACAATATAATTACAACCAAGTTGGCCTTGTTTTAGGCATACAGAGTTCATGTAACATTTGAAAATCAGTTATGTAATTCATATTAAAAGAATAAAGGAAAAATTACGTAATCATTTCAATAGAGACAGGAGAAACATTCTGTCAAAAATATGCACCTATGATATAAAGACTTCGCAAACTAAGAATAAAAGGAAATTTCCTAAACCTGAGAAAGGTTTTCTGTAAAATGAACCAGAAAACATCATAACAGAATATTGAAAGTTTTAAAATTGAGTTTAAGAACCAGATAACAAACATTTTGACCATTTCATCTAACATTACACATTACTAGGGTCTCAAAGACCGCATTCTATACAGAGAAAATCCAACAGAATTAATATTAACTATGTTCCCCTTTTTTTCTAATGCTGGCAACACTATAATACTGATTTAAGTACGCTTGCACTTTTAAATCACATTATGTAAAATACTGTGTTTTATGCATTTTACGAAAAATTAATAAAACTGGTTGTCTTCTATATTACTGTGTCCCTGGAGCTACTCTTGAGTCATCATACGTACTTTGTCAGAGATTATCATGTCCATTTACAAGTTAACGTTTTTAAAGTGCTGTATTTTATGTTGCTTGAAGCTTTGTTACATGCAAGGCATAGCATCAAGAGTTTTTCCTCATCCCACCATTTTCCCCAAAGGCATATATTTGTGACCTTTATGACACAACTACCTAATGTTCAAAAGTAATCTTCAAGCGGTGCCTGGTGGCTCAGTCGGTTAACCATCCAACTCTTGATTTTGGCTCAGGTCATGATCTCACAGTTCATGAGATCGAGCTTTGTGTCGGGCTCTGCACTGACAGTATGGAGTCTGCTTGGGATCCTTTCTCTTCCTCTCTCTTTCTCTATATGTGTGTGTGTGTTTGTGTGTGTGTGCGCGTGCACACGTGCGCATGTGCTCTCAAACGTTAAAAAAAAGTGATCATCAAAATATTTACAGCATCAAACTTTTAACAATTAGGAAATTACAAAGTAGTAAGGAAATCTACTTAAATATCTGTGGTTACTTTTTGCCAGGTCTGCCAGGTGAGTTCTTTAAGCCTCTTAAACTATGAGTGATAGATACGTATCTTCCCCAAATTTCCAAAATAATTTAGAGTATCCATGAGTAATATCTGTAAAGATTCCTCCTTTTCTTAGAGACACTTTGGAGAGTGCAGAAAACCTGCCTTCCAGGGATATATTTAGTATTATTTATATCTTTTAAACTCTCTTTATCTTAGCTTTTGGGGGGATGCTTTTCCTCATTTTTTATTTATTAGCATGAAATAATTGGCTTGTTTACTTGTCTTTTCAGATACCAATTTATAGAAGAAGCTTTTCAGAATCAGAAAGTGATCATAGATACACTAATCACAAAACTGATGGAAAAAACAAAATATATAAAATTCACAGGAAATCAGATCCAAAACAGGTAAATTTACATTTGTGGTGTTATGATAAATCATATTTATATAACATATTAAGAATACTCTCTTTTAGAACAGGTATTTTACTTAGCTCATGGTGAAGTAGATCTAAGTAAGCTGTCAGATGCCTCTAATAACGTAGTTTGTAAGACTTTTCTAGAAACTTTGGGTTTCTGGAAACTCAACTGGAAAGCATTCTTTTCAGCCATGAAATTTCAAAACTGTTATGGTAATAAATTGCACTGAGTAATGGATCATTTATCTGGCAGGTATTGATAATTTATAATTATCTGATGTTTCAAATTTTAAAGAAATGCCAGGATTTAAAAACAAAATCAACTACTTTTTGCCACTATTATAAAATATTTTAACACTTTATTATACATACATAACTGCTTTTTTAAGCATTGGTCAACTTTGAGATGCCTTCTCTGGGCTGTCACCTTTTAACTACAATAGGGTGGAGGTCTTAGGACACCAGGAGGCAGGGATTGTTAAACGGTTTCACGCACCTTTAATTTCTTATCAGATAACAATACTTGCACGGTTTCTACATATTACCTGTTACGCTTTTTGTTTTCCGAAGGAGGAATCCTCAACTGTCCAAAGTCTCACATCTCACAAGTCAGTGATTAGGGGAGCAAACCACTCACCTCCACATGGAAGAGTGAGTTTGTTTAGCTTACCCCCCTTTTTTCATCCTGTTTGGAACCCGCACTGACATAGTACAACCTTTACAACAGCTATGAAATCCCATTTTCCCTTCTTTTGTTGTTTTGCATACAAAAGTAACATATCACTGTCCAAATAAATCAAGAAATCCTTTTTAAAAAGAGCCTGAGTAAGAGAGGCCTCACAGGGGATTCATTAAGAGAAAGTCTTGTGGTTTATCTTCCTTAAGACCAATCATTATAATGTGTTATTTTTGTCATTAACCTTTTTCAGTAATTACTATGACCATCCTTTTTTAATTTTTTTTTTTTTTTACATTTCTTTATTTTTGAGAGGCTGAGAAAGACAGAGCATGAGTGGGGAGGGGCAGAGAGAGAGAGGGAGACACAGAATCGAAAGCAGGCTCCAGGCTCTGAGCTGTCAGCACAGAGCCCCACGTGGGGCTCGAACCCACGAACCGCGAGATCATGACCTGAGCTGAAGCCAGACGCTCAACCGACGGAGCCACCCAGGCGCCCCTATGACCATTTTTATTCTTTGTGATAATAACAGTTCTATCGTGTGTCTTTTGTTTTTGTTAGTCTTCCTTAATCAGCTCTCATTGCATTTTACCTTTCTCTTTTACATAACAACTATATTAACCAAATACTGTTTCATTTACCATATTCTAACCATACTATTTTTGCCAAATAAAGTGGTGGGCTTAAAAGTTTATCTGAGTAGTTGAAAATTTGTAAGGGATATTCACAGAATGATGGAGATAGTTACAGGTGATTCTACTGTGTAAGTGGCAAATGGTAGCAATTGTAAAGTAACTAATTTTATGTGAAAGCTCCACCCTTGATGAAATTTAGTCTTTCTTCTTACTCTTTCATTATGTATATGGTATGAGCTGTGGATCAAAGTTCACTTTTTTGTAACCTATGGATGTCCATTTGTTCCAACACCATTTGTTTAAAAGACTAAATTATTGTTATTTAATTGCCTTGTCACCTTTGTAGGGAATCGGTTGACCATGTATGTGTAAGGTTCTTTCTAAACTCTGTATTCTGTTCCATTGTATTTTTCTTTTTTGACAGTACCCCACTTTCTTCATGACTGTAGCTTTTTATAGTTAGTCTTCAAACCAGATAGTGTGAATTCTCCAAATTTGTTCTTTTACCTTTCTGTTAGCGGCTTCCTTATGCTGTTTTTACAACATCATACATTATAGCATGAAAGGATTTGGGGTTTTGAATTGTAAGAATTAAAGAATCTTTGGATTAGGTGCTAATTGCTCATATCTGAATAGACTGTCATGAAAGGATTACATTTACAGCACGGACTTACTTTGGTTTTAATTCGTTTTCACGTGTGTGCAGACAATGGCACGGCCTGTCCTTTTTTCATCCTGTTTAACCATCATGAAGATGTGAATTCTAAATTAGTTTTTGTTTTGTTTTGTTTCAGAGGGTTGTTTTCTTCCCATATCTATCTGGGTTTCTTGATTTTCATAGCCAATATTGGTGTCAAGTGATTATCTTAAGTTGCAACGGAAAATAAAATCTCTGCCCTATTGGTTTTAAGTCTTGGAGGGTAACTATTGGAGAAGCAGACTGGAGAAATCAAACTTCCAATTTCTCTCAAAATGTTTAGTGGGTGTCCCGTTATTCTCTTCTGCTTTTGTAAGATATTCTGGTATGATGCGGTGTATTTCTTATCTGTCTATCTCGATCTCCATGACAATGGCCTTCCCGTCTTCTCTAACGAAGGGAAAAACTGTACATGATAGCTGATGAAACATAAAGTGGTATTGAGCTGCTTATTTGAAGACAGATGTGTTCTTACAGTAGCTCTCTACTGTTCTCTTTGCTTCTGTGCGGGCATAATGAATACTGCAGCAGTTCAGATCACTAAGAATGACATGCTTACACTTTCCTACTTGGTAGTTAGAGTGGATACAATCGAACATGTTTGGAGTCCTGGTTTTCTTGCTCATAAACCTTTTTTTGGTCTACCCTTTTAGATCAAGTATTGATTTTCTTGAATGATTTTCATCATGATCTTTCCAAGTCATATTTTCTTAAAATGTGTTCGTTCTCTTGCAATTTTATACATTTTGATTTTAAGATTGAATTAAGTGACTGTGTTTTTCAGAAGAATTACATTTCTGCTATGTCATCTTCGAGAAAGTCAATTTACACTGAAGGATCCTTAGAAACAGCTGAGCTTTTAAGAGTTGAAAACATTTTGGCCTAATTTAGACATTAGAAAATCAATTTTAAATATTATAAAACAAATCTTCTGCCTTAGAGTTTAGATTTTTCCCCCTTTCATTTAATTTTCAGGATAATTGAAGTAAATCAAAATCAAAAGCAGGTGGAGCAGGATATTAAAGTTGCTATATTTACATTGATGGTAGAAATAAATAAAAAAGGAAAAGCCCTACTGCATCAGCTTGAGGTAAGTTACTGTTGATGGGACAGTATGTTTGTAGCGATTTAATATAGTAGTTTCTCATGTATTTGTGACTTTGAAATCACAGACTTTTTCATCCATTTATGATTGAATAATATTGCGTCTCCATTCCTAAGTTTTCTTTTACCATATTCTACATTGTAGCTGACAGTTTATGGCTTAGTGTTTCCTCGATAGCACAAAGCACAGTGCCTTGCTTGAAGGAGCTTTGTAAATGTTGAAGAGATTAATCATTTTAGATTCATTCAAGTGACAACTTGGGGCCACCAAAAGGGTGCACTCGAGCAAAAAAGATTTAGAAAGATAACTAAGCTATATTTTGTTTTCAAACATAAAGGTTTAACCCTATGAGAAATTAAGTAAAAGGATATGCCTTCCACTCTCAACATTTTAGTCTTAATCCTCTGTAAAAGTAGTATGTAGGGAGGGATACCCAGGGCACTTAGGATAGTTGTTTCTCATGACGGTGAGAAAAATATTGGGCTCTTTCTGAGTTTTTTTATACTCATGAAGGTCTAGATCCAAAGTCAGTGTTTGCCTCCAGATAATAATAGATTACAACTTCTCCATGGTATAGTAACATAATATTAATTGCATGGTATTTTAGTATTCTTTTAATGGTGCAAAAAGAATTCACAGTAAAGAAGCAATTTAGAATGAGAAGAGAATGCAAGAATTCTGATGTTTAAGGATTTAAAAAAAATAAAAACTCCTAGAATAATTTGGTTTAACCTCTTTATTTTGTAGTTGACAAAATTGTAAGGTCTTTCTCAGAGAGTCCTGCCCTCCTGGGAAAGCATGGTCATTCCCATGGTTCATCATCCATACAGGAAACAAAGACTAAAGACTTGTCTTATTTAGTGAAGAAGTATTCTGTCCAGGAGACCTCATTTATAGTATTTTTTCAAGATTCTGTGATTTCTTTTTTTTTTTTTTTAATTTTTTAATGTTTGTTTATTTTTGAGAGAAAGACAGAGTGTGAGCGAGGGAGGGGTGGAGAGGAGACACAGCCCAGGCTCCGAGCTGTCAGCCTAGAGCCCCTTGCAGGGCTCAAACTCAGGAACCGTGAGATCATGACGGGAGCTGAAGTCAGATGCTCAACTGACTGAACCACCCAGGCACCCCTCTTTTTTTTTTTTTTTTTTTTTTTATAAGAAACACTTAAAGAATTTAAAACATTTTCCAAGCTCTGTTTAAAATCAAGCATCACTTAGATTGGCTTTCTCAGAAATTACTAGTGCGTGCATGGCTGTGGCTCTTGCCAGACTCCGCTGTAAATCAGAATCTCTTGGAGAGTTTTTCAAAAAATGAAGATAAAGTAGTGCCTGGGTGGCTCAGTCAGTTAAGGGTCCACCTCTTGATTTCCACTCAGGTCATGATGTCCCGGTTTGTGAGATCGAGCCCTACATCAGCTCTGTGCTGCACATGGAGTCTGCTTGGGATTCTTTCTGTCTCTCTGCCCCTCCCTTGTGTGTGTGCACCCTTCGTCCCTCTCTCCCTCTCTCTCCCCCTCTCCCCCTGCCCACCTCTGTCTCTCTCTCAAAAAACAACACACACAAAAAGTTTAAGTGTTGTCTACCACATGGTGTGACTGGGCACAAAACTGGTTGCAATCAGGACTAGAATGCCTAAAACGTGAAATCATGTGATTGCACAACATATGATCTGATAACTTTATTAGATTGTTTTTTATTTTTATTGTATTGTATTTGTGGGTATTGAGTTTTAATTTTGGGTATTGAATTTTATTTATAAGTATTGAGTTTTATTTATGAGTGTTGAATTTAATAGGCATTGACTGACTGTATCATAGCCAATCCATGGTTTTCGCCCCTTTTTGAATATTGGAAGATGCATGAACACCAACCTAAATTCCAGAGTATGTAAAACTAGACCAAGGGCCTGGTGTGGAGGGTAAAGGGTGCAGAGACGGTGGTGGCAACAGCAGAAGCTGCGTTGTTGGGGGCACAGTTTTTGTGGCAGCGAGACTGATCCTTTTATACTAAGAGGAAAAACACTAAGAATATTTCTTATGAAAATTCAAGTTTCTATCACTTGGCTTCTCAGAGGTGACAGTTATTCTAATTTGGTAATCTGAAAATGACCATTAAAATATGTTATATGCGGGACTAATTTTGAATTTTCTTCTTTTCAGAGCCTTGCAAAGGACCATCGCATGAAACTTATGCAACAACAACAGGAAGTGGCTGGACTTTCTAAACAATTGGAACATGTCATGCATTTTTCTAAATGGGCAGTTTCCAGTGGCAGCAGCACAGCATTACTTTATAGCAAACGACTGGTAAGATAGCTAAGTATGGCATGGAACATACCATCAAAAAGCAGAGAAATGATGGGCGTCACTGGAATACTTAAAATTCAGAAATGTTCATTAGTCTATTTGTACTTAAGTACCCTTACCTATCTCTAATTTTAAGTGATCAAAATATTTTGGTTTTGAAAAGTATATTTAACTGCCATGGTTTAGGTGTATTCTAATCCACCACTGTCCTTCCTGTCTGGTTCTTTGCCAGGTTTTCTCTCAGTGGCAGTCGAACTTAACACTAACAGTAATGATAATAATAAATATTTCCTGCTCACCTATAGTGTGCCAGGCGCTAATTCTAAGAATTTTCTATGTAATAGTTCACTTAAGCTTAGGCATCATTTTTATAAGATAGGTATACCTATCCATCTTTTTTGTATGGATGATGAAGGCACAAAGTTAAGTGACATTTGTAAGGTCACACAGAGGTATCAACCAGAATTCCGTCTTGGACACTGAGCTTAGAAGCTGTGTTCCTCTTGTCGGCAGCACATTGATCACTCTGGCGGCCATAAACGGTGCTGGATGTCTCAACCCCATTTGGTAAAGAAAAGTGGCTGTGTCATGATGAACAATTGTGGTAGTAGTCTAGAACCTTGCTACTGAAAATATTTCATCACTGCACACTAGTAATCACCTGAGGATTCTGGATTAATGGTTGTGGAGTAGAGCTAGATTCTGTATTTCTTACAAGCTCCCAGGAGATGCTGGTGCCACTGGTCTGCATTCTTAAAAATTGCTGCCTTACCTTCATTTTATTAAAGATTTCACAATGGGGAGCATGGGTGGCTCAGTAGGTTGAGCATCTGACTTGGGCTCAGGTCATAATCTTGAGGTTCATGAGTTCAAGCCTTGCATTGGACTTGTTGCCATCAGCACAGAGCCCACTTTGGATCCTCTCTCCCCCTCCCTCTGTCTCTCCCCTGTGCACGCACTCTCTGTTTCTCTCTCTCAAAAATAAATAAACATTAAAAAAAATGGGGCGCCTGGGTGGCTCAGTGAATTAAGCATCTACAACTTGAGCTCAAGTCGCCGTCTCACAGTTTGTGGGTTCAAGGCCCCCGTCAGGCTCTGTGCTGACAGCTCAGAGCCTGGAGCCTGCTTCAGATTGTTTGTCTCCCTCTGTCTCTAACTCTCTCTCCCCCACTCGTACTCTGTCTCTCTCTCTCTCAAAAATAAGAAAAAATAAAACATAAAAAAAATTAAAAAGACACTTAAAAAATATATTCGGGGCACCTGGGTGGTGCAGTCAGTTAAGCGTCCAACTTCAGCTCAAGTCACGATCTCCCATTTTGGTGAGTTCGAGCCCCATGTGGGGCTTTGTGCCAACAGCTCGGAGCCTAGAGCCTGTCTCTGTGCCGCTCCCCCGCTTGCACTCTATCTCTCACAGGAAATGAATAAACATAAAAAAAATTTTTTTTTTTTTAAAACAAAAAGATTACTCAGAGAGTTACCCTTTGAAATCAAATTAGGACATCCAAATCAGTTTTCTGTTCACCTGTTCTTAGAGTCAAGTAGCAAAATTTTTCTCTGACCGTTTTGAAATAAGGAAATGTACTTCTGGATAAACTTTTATAAACTAGGTTCAAATATTGAGTTGAAGACTTGTTAAAAAAAATTGATTTATAACTATTTCTAAAACTATTCCTAATCATGAATCGTATTCAACTCTTGGACTTTTTTTCTTTCTTAATATTTCAATGATACATTTTTTCTTGACTTCTTTCTTTTTTTCTTTCTTTCTTCCAATTGCTTTATTGGTCTTTTGAAAAATAGCTTCTAGATAGTACGTATCTTTTCTGTTTTCCTGTATATTTTTCTGAATGTCCAACAGAAAGAGAATAAAAATAGAAAATGAGACAATTCTTTTTTCAATTATGAGTGAAAAGTTATGGATATTGAATATTACGGTATTGTGTAAGAAAGCATATTATTCATACAGTCAGATACTTAGTAAATCTCTGTCTAAAAATTTCTCTGATTTTATTTTATGATTTTATTTGCAATTATAATAAGAGAAAACAATAAAAACAGATGGGATTACTTACTCAGCACAATGATCTCGTGACATAGGAGAAAGGAAGAATGTTGTTGACATTATATAGGAGAAAATGGGTACAGCAAATTACAAGGAACCAGTATTACTAGATTCGCCAAATCATTTCTTTTCTGATTTTTAAAAGTCTGTGGAACCCAAGTGGCCCTTGAGTCGCAAATGTATGTAGCTAATAAAATAATTGGCCTGCAATGCACACTGAGCTGAGGCTTATACTTATTTGTAAACACTTATAAGGATCTCCAACCTCAAAAAATTTGAAAATTACTATATACTATAACTCCGTTCCTCATAGTTTTTCTGCATGGTACATGTAGCCGTGTTTACTCAAGTTATCCTTTAAATGATGGCTTTCATGTGCTTAAAAAAATAAGAAGAAATGCCTTGCAGGCCTGAAATTTCAAGCTTGGCTTGCAATTCTTAGTTCACTTTTTGCTATAGGAACTGTGGTCAAGAAAAGACAAAAATCAATGGAAGAGCAAAATCTTTCCAGAAGTCTAGTATTAAATATATTTTGAAACAGTTTCACAGTATTTCCTCAGAACTCTTCTGTCAACCTGCTAACACTGAATTTATCCTTTATTATTTAGAAGGAAGGCAAGCAACGTTGACAGAAGAAAGGCCAGGAGAGTAAAACACGATCATTCTTTTTACTCTCTGTAAATATTTCTATAATACTAGCAATTAGGAAACTATTAAGTTATAAGTAGTAAAAAGGAATTCTTTTCTCCTTTTTTCCCTTCTCCCATCTAATTAATCTTCAGTGACCTTCTTTGTGTATTCCTGAATGCCTCATTGCCATCTCCTTATTTCTAATCTTTGGTGCTCACAGGATATGATTCTTTCTTGCCTGAGTACTGGTACCCTTTCCTGCCTCTTCTTGCTCCTGAATAATGTCCATCTTTTTAAAGACTACCTACTTCAGATTAGATTGGTCTTCCTTTCCACTTGTCAGCCTTTCATGACCAAGACTGGATTGGGTTTCTCTTTCTTGTGTTTACACACCCTTTGTGCATATGTCCATCATACTATTACTGATTTTTATCTGCTATTATATTTGCATATGTTTCTATGAATCTCATTAGACTCTATACTTCTTAAAGTAGGAATTTTGTGTTACTCAGTGCTTGATGCATAGGAATTCAACGAAAGATTGATGGTAAAAAAAATCAGGTACAAGATAATGTCTTCTTTCAGAAGCTCTAAGTATAGACAAAACCACCTGTTCATTTTTATAGGATTGGAAAATCAAATACTAAATTTCTTCTTTAAGTTTATTTTAACTTCATTAGAAAGGAGACAGTATATAGTATTGCTATCTTGAAAGCTGTTTTGATACCTTTCATATTTAAAAAAAATGTTTTGTCTGTTGCTTTTTGAACAGTAGCTAAGGTTTCAGTGTAAAACCTGAGTTCATTTAAGTTCAGATACATCTGAAGAGATTAACAAGTGTGTATATTTAATGAACCATTACCCTCTATACCAGTCATGCCTTATCACTTCTCAGAAATAACTAAAACATGCGTCAGGAGTTTTGACAAGGTTTACATTTTAGATGGGTAATAAAATAATTTGACAGTGAAAGAGCTCTTGTATTTTACATTGAATGACAGTAAAATACATCAGGAAAAAATGTTACTTAAGGAACAGAGTTTGGCCAAGTTTGATACTACTTTTAGACCTTGGTACAAATTAATAGTAAATAGATACTAGCTATCTGAGTTGTAAATAAATTGCGTCTTCTGGCTTCTCATCTACAGCATAGTATCTCAAGGGGAGAAAAAAGTATATCCAAGTATTGACCTCACAGTTCCCTTTTATTAGAGCTGATTTTCTTTTAAGAAAGTGTTCGCATTTCTGATTTAACCATTTTATCTAAATGAT
Organism: Panthera tigris; assembly: GCF_018350195.1. Classification (NCBI taxonomy): domain Eukaryota; kingdom Metazoa; phylum Chordata; class Mammalia; order Carnivora; family Felidae; genus Panthera; species Panthera tigris. Next base: position 152,008,761 of record NC_056661.1, read on the forward strand.
AAAGAAAATTTTATGTCACAGTGTGAATCAATAAATGTAGAAAGGATAGTACATATGGTCACTGTCGTAGTGGTAATTAAGAAGGAGTCATCAGTGTATGCTAATCTGCTGGGTAGAGAATTGATAGAACAGGATTTCAGTGTAATGCTACAATACCTCTTTGCAAAATACTAAGTGTTTACAAAGGGGGAAATCGAGTGAATTCAAGGTGGGGAAACTGGGGAGCAAAATTGTCAGGCGACGAAGATTCGTATCAGCACTTGTGGTGGGACAGGCTGCCATCCTGAGCTTCCTGATCTCATGTGCTAAGAAGTGCACATTATATTATCATTAGTGTGGGATTCCTGACAAGGATGCTTTTACTAAGTCTGATCAAGAGGAACTGCACTCAGACCCAGGTTGAAGGCGCTCTTCTAGAATATAAGTTCTTGAACTCTTTAAAGCCATCAAGGACATAAATGACAGGGAAAGCCTAAGGAACTGAAGGGACATGGCATCCAAATGCAACCTGCATTCCTTGACAGTATCCTAGCAAGCGACACTGTGGGCAGAGTTGACATTTGAATGAGGTCTTTGGATTGGATGGCAGTGTTGTCAGACTTGGTTTCGGAATTTGGAATTTGCTCTTTATGTTAGACGATCTTTGTTTTAAGGTGCACTCGCCAGAGTGTTTAGGGTAGACAGAACCTCATGTCTGCAACTTGCTGTCAAAGGTTCAGAAAAAGACTAGTAGCAATAGTGTATGTGCAGAAGCAGTTGGGGAGGCACTGGAAGAAGTGTGTTAATACAGCAGCCGTTGGGAAATCTGGGTGAAGGGTTCTTTTCACTTTTCTACAATTTAAAAATTATTTCAAAATGAACAAATTTGTGGAAATGATAAAACAGGAGTATATTTACAAAGGAAAGTTCTTGGAATGATTGTTTTGGTCGGCTTTGTAGGAACATCTTTTACGGTGAGAACTGTTAGAGGACACAAAAAATTAAGACAAAAACTTAGGGAGAAGAGCATTGTGTTGAGTGCTGTTAGCTACACACTGTGCCATGTATTCTACTTAGTCCCAAAATAGTTTGATGGTTTTTTACTCACAATTTATTAGAGCTATTGAAAATAATTTAGCAACTAAAGCAAATTATGTATTCAACAATTATTTACTGAATACCTGCTATATATATCAGGCAGCATTCTAAGCCCTGGGAGAACAGAGAACAAAATAAAATCTTTGCCCTTTAAGAGTCACATTTAGTGGAGAGAGACAGCACCAAAATAAGTAAAATATATAACTATTACCTGGTATATATTAAGTGCTCTAGAGAATATTAAATTAAGGAAGGGAGTCTGGAAACACTGGAGTGCAGGTGGTAGTGTAAGATAAGTTGGTCTATTTAAAGAGGGTGATATTTGAGCAAATACTAAAGAAAAGTGAAGAAGCAATTCCTGCAGATATTTGGGGGAAGTCTGTTCTGGCGAAGCACACAGCAGATACAAAGATGGAGGTGGTGGTTTTTGTGATATGGACACAAAGAGGCGTGAGGGGCTGGAACAGAGTGAAGGATCAGAAAGTAGTATGAGTAAGGTCAGAGAAGCAGTGCAGTCAGATAGCACAAGCCTTGTAGTTCATTATGAGGACTTTGGTTTTTAATCTCAGATGAGGAACTGCTGGAGAGAGGGACTTGAGAAGGAAGACAGAATATGATTTATATTTTAACAATCACTGTAGCTATTGAGAGCAGACTATAGGTAGTTGAGGGCAAGGGAGATATAAGGGAGACCAGTTAGAGCCTTACTTACTGCAGTAAGATAACTTTTGCAAAGTGATAGCAGGAGAATTAATAGAGGTGATGAGAGGGGTGCCTGGATGGCTCAGTCACTTAAGCATCCGACTCTTGATTTCAGCTCAGGTCATTATCTCACGGTTCTTGGGTTTGAGCCCCGCATCCGATTCTGCACTGACAGTGTGGAGTCTGCTTAGGATTCATATTCTCTCTGTCTCTCTCTCTCTCTCTTTCTTTCTGCCTCGCCTCTCCTCTTGTCTCTCCCTCTCAAAATAAATAAACTAAAATAATAATAATAATAATAATAAATAATAGAGTTGATGGGAAAATGGGTAGGGTTATCCATATCTTAAGGCTAGAACCAGTAGGATTTTGCTAACAGGTTGAATGTAGGGCATGAGAAAAAGAAAGGAACCAAGGACTAAGCTGTAGGAAAAATAGTGTTGACAGTAATGGACAAGGCTAAGATTATAGGACAAGTAGACTTGTGTAGAAAGATCACAAATTCCCTTTTAAGCAGATTAAATTTGAGGTGCCTATTAGACAACCAGGTGGAGATGTTGAGTAACTAGTTGGAAATGCAAGTTCAAAAGAGAGATCTAGACTTGAGATATAAATTAAGAAGTCATTTAAACTATGAGACCATATGAGATCACTGAAACTGTGGGTAGAGGAGAAATGAGAGCAGTTGAAAGACTGAGCCCTGGGGCTCAGTTGAAAGAACCAACAGTAGAGGCTTCGATGGTGCGTTGGAGCCCAAACCTGTTCTCAGTGGCCCCCAAAAGTAGCAGCTGGTAAAATAAAGATAAAACCATGAGGGTATAGTATGCTGAAAGCCAAGTGAAGGAGTGGTTTCAGAAAAGAATGGGAGGAGAGGAACAGGGCACAGTAAAAATAGATGAGTTTTTTAAGAGTTTGCTGTAAAAAGCAGGAAAATGGGGCAGTGATGGCAAGAGAAAAAGAGCCAAGAGTTTTGTTTTTAGCTGGGAAAAGTTAAAACATTTCTCTGTCGATGGGAGTGATCCAGTAAAAGGGAAGCCTAGGTGATACAGGAGAGGGAAGAAAGTTGCTGAGCAGTGTCTGTGAGTAGGCAAGAAGGGTTGGGTGCTGTTGCACAAGTGGAAGGACTGCTCTAGAAGCATTGCAACTGGAGGGAGCACTAATACTCACAAGTGGTGGGAATTTGTAGAAGGTCCCTGATTGTTCCTGCTTTCTCAGTAAAATTGTAAGCAAAATCATCAACTGAGATTGACAATGGGGGAGGAAGGGTGCTAGAGATTTGAGAAGAAAAGTTGAACAGTTACTTAGGAGAGTAGGGAAGTACCAGAAGAATGTCACATGCTAGCCAGTCACCCTTAGGGGCATAACCGGAAGTAAATTGTCATGTGTTTGAAGTGATCATTCCCTTTATTAGTCCAGCTATATTTAGGCAAAAGCTGGACTTAACCAGGGTTGCTTGTTTTGTTTTGTTTGGTGACAAAGGTTGAGGAGAGAGATGGGAGTATATTTGATGGAGTATGTGAGAAAAACAGGTATTGAGGGTATATGCAAGGAGATGATTATGGTGCTTGACCCTGGGGTTTAAGCTGGGTAAGGATAATGGTAATGTGAGATTGAAGGACATGGAAAAATTATAAGAGCAAAGGCTTATAGGGCCTTTAAGGTTTATAGGATAATGGGTACCTGGGCACCAGAGGAAGTGAGCTAGAAAGAAGGATCAGCTGGTTGGATATTAAAATCATTAAGAATTATGATGAGTAATGTTGGAGATGGTAATAGTGAGCCAGGAGCTAAATTCTTCAAGGGCTGAGAGAGAAGGTCCAAGTGTTCACGGAGGACTACAGGGTGGAAGGAGGTGGGTGGTGTGGTATAATGACATGAGATTCAAAACATAGGAGCAAGGGGAGCCATCCCACTAGCAGCCTAGATGTGAGCTGTACTTATATCTCCTGAGCAGAGATTAATCTGTATTTTCCATAACTCATTAGCCCCTTAATCCAAATCCTGAAACTTTCTTTAAAAGCATAAGTATAATAAAAGAGCAAAATATGTTAAGGTTTATTTTACAGATATTTAGTTGGTGCTTCTCTAACCTTTTATTAATTCGAAAAAACTCACTTTAACGTATCACTTGAAGATACTTTTCAGTTTTGTATTCAACAGTATAGGTAACTAAATTATACCTCAAAACTTAACGTTTTAAAAAGAAAACCATGTTGTGTATCCATATTTTATAGCTTCTATATGATTAGCTGTTTTGTATCAGCATACATACCAGAAATGACTTTTTTTGTGTATTCCCTGGGAACTTAATAAATTATTTGCCTGATGAAAGATACTGATGTTTAGTTGTCTCTCCTTTCTCCTAGATTACATACCGGTTACGGCACCTCCTTCGAGCAAGGTGTGATGCTTCCCCAGTGACCAACAATACCATCCAGTTTCACTGTGATCCTAGTTTCTGGGCTCAAAATATTATCAATTTAGGTAGGCCATTATGTCCGTTTCCTCAAAGTGCCATTTGTTTCTGGAGCTCTTAATGATTATGATAATGCTATCAAAGTGTTTTTATTACCTTATTTTAAAGACATGGAATTTTTGCCAGTATTTTATTAACGTGTGTATCTGTGTAACACATGCCTGAGTATAAATACACATATGTAAATAAATGGATAATATGAAACATCCTTAATATTGACTCACAGGATGTCTAGACTTGGGAATTTAGAAGTTCTTTTTTCCATAGAATATTGCTTTTACTGTTAACTATAGATTTATCACAATGGGGTAATAAAACTTTTGACTCATAACTGCCATTGATACAGGATTTTTGTTATGTGGAATGTGTTCTGTTAAAATAGTATTTCTCATATTGGTTTACTTCTTATACCCAGTCATGGAGCACCTAAAGGTTCATTTGCTTGATCTTGCTAGGGAAGACTTCTCATCTTTTATTCCACCTTTTATATAATAACTGTATATTTTTTTTACGTTGTTTTTTAATGTTTATTTATTTTTGAGAGAGACAGAGACAGAACGCGAGGGGGGAGGGGCAGAGAGAGAGAGGGAGACACAGAAGCCGAAGCAGGCTCCAGGCTCCGAGCTGTCAGCACAGAGCCCGACACGGGGCTCGAACTCATGAGCTGTGAGATCATGACCTGAACCGAAGTCAGTCGCTCAACTCACTGAGCCACCCAGGCGCCCTGAAATAACTGTATTTTTAAATTTCCTAATTGAAACGTAACATGCACAGAGAAAAGTGCCCCAGTTTTTAGTATTAGAGCCCACCAAATTATCACAGAGGGAGACTGTCATTTTGGTAAGATTAGGAACTCAAATAGTAGAAAAAGTCTTCACTTTTTGCCTTTCTTCTTAATTTCTCACATGGAAACTATAGAAACAGAAATTTAAGAATTCCCTGTACATTCTTCATCAGCCATCAGTATATTCCCTTTGATGACAGTTTTTTGGGCTCACAGACTATGTTTCAAAATCATCAAAGATGTTTGGTCTCTCATACCCTCAGCTCGATTCTAGGTAGGAAAGGAAGAAATGGCTGGAGAGAGCCAGTGCTCTCTTAACACATCAAGAAAGGAAGCAATAAGCTTACACAGATCGCATCCATATAAAAGAACAAAAAGGATAGTGATAAGTTAACCCCTGTAGCTCAGTTTTGAAGTGCATGCAGCAATGTATTTATTGATAGGTAGCAGGCAGCTGGAATCACACACACTCTGACCTGTCTTACTAAAAAGCATCTTAATACAAAGTGTGTTTCTAAGTAACTATCTCTTACCTACCTCACCAAACCACCACAGATTCAGCTATACAGAAGTTATGAATCACAAGTTATATATCTACACAAGTATAGAAATACATGTAATTACAAGCATATAACTTACAGCATAAACCTCGTGATGTAGACATAAGTAAAATGTGTAACTATATACATAAATGTATATAGTTTTAGGTATGTCTGCATCAGCAAAAACAAAATAAAAACAGCATCTCCTATTTGTGAAATTCCTATAATAAGGTTAAACAATATCCTTTACGGTAAGACTTGTCAGAGCCATCACTTACAGCTGTGTAAATTACCATTTACAATGAGATTTACATTTTAAATATTCTAAGAAGGATTCAAGTTTCCCAGACTTGGTGTTATCCGTGGCTTCTGAGAAATGTCTTCTAGAAGACTACATAGGGAAAATATTGATCTATGTCAACATTCAATTAATGTCTCGGTGAGTTTGGGTAATTTACTCAATCTCTCTGAGCCTTAGATCCCTTATCTATAAAAAGGACTTTATCAAGAATATACATAGACCTACTATCACATTACCTAACATGCAGTGAGTATTTAATGAATGATGACCATATTTTTTTAGGATGTTTATGCTTAATAAATCAGAAATTGAGTCTGTTGAAGAAGTCAAGCTTTGCCTTATGCTGTAATCAGACCTACTAGAGGCACCTTTAAATTCTAAAAGTGTAGTTGTGAGCCACAGTATTCTCTGTCAGAGAGCTGACGTAGTATGAGCCGTGAAGGTATAAGGAACTTGAGAGATTACAAATTGTTCATTCTAAAGAATCAAATACATTGTGGGATTTTTAGAACCAATGTCAGATTGACTTGTTTTATTTTGATATACAAGAGCAGTTCTCAAAATATTGTATGAGACTCCTTTATGGGACTTTTCCCAACTACATGTCTATGTGTGGCTGGATTTTCTTCATAAATTTCAACCCAAACAACATATAATGACAGACAATACAGAAACAAATTGGAGAGTTCAGCTCTTAGGCCAGACATGTGAAGATTTTTAAAACTTAAAACAATGTAAATCTTCATTAATTTTTGTGAAGTTATTTTTTCATAAAAATGTGTTACTGTGGGCTTGTTATTTTTAAATGAGTTAATAACTAAAAAATGTTTTTAATAGTTTCTAAAATGTGAAAATTTGATAGATAGAACTTACGTAAACAAAAGCTCTTTGTGACCTTTGATTTCTAAGAGTGTAAAGCGTTCCTGAGATGAAAAAGTTTCTTGGCAATTTGAAGTTCAGCAAAAAGAGCCTTATGAAATATGCTATTTCACTTTCAGAAAAACTTTAGAACTTAACTTTTTCTCTTTAATTAGGTTCTTTAGTAATTGAAGATAAAGAGAGTCAGCCACAAATGCCTAAGCAGAATCCTGTCGTGGAACAGAATTCACAGCCACCAGGTGGTTTATCTTCAAACCAGTTATCCAAGTTTCCAACACAGATCAGCCTAGCTCAATTACGACTCCAGCATATGCAGCAACAGGTAATGGCTCAGAGGCAACAGGTGCAACGGAGGCCAGCACCTGTGGGTTTACCAAACCCTAGAATGCAGGGGCCCATCCAGCAACCTTCCATCTCTCATCAGGTAAATTTGGAAGCAGGCCTGTCCTAACTTAGATAATGATAGTACAATTGTATTCAACATCTCTTAAAATAACCAAGACATCTGTCATTTGTGATTTACATCTATGAATTGTTAAAAATTTATCACATTAAGTATCCTTGATTTAGCTTCTAGTTTTTAGTCCTTCTCAAAAAGGAATTAATGGTTTATTTAGCTGGTACATCTGTTTTCATCTACTCTTCAAATTATAACAGGATAAATGATTGCATTCCTAAATAACCCATGCCTATGACTGATGAGGAAATTTGTAAATCTGTAACTCATAATTCCTGTATTAGTGCTTCAGAATGACTAATACTTCAGTTTTCTGTTCTTTGTGGGGATGCAGTGTTTTAGAAAAACCACACTGCATCCTAGAAACTAGGGTCAAATAGAAAACTGGGGTGGAATGGTTCCTTAGAAAACTACCTTTTTCAAACTTTATTTCTGAGCAGATACTCCATGAACCATTCTTATTCTTACTAGATATGAAGTATTCCATTTACTTTTAAGTCAGTTTTTCAAGATAAGAAGTTTATGCACTCTGTTAAGTAGTTTAACCGTCCTGCTCAAGTTAGATCTGGGCATACGTAATAAGTTTACTAAGGAATATAAGGTCTAATCAAATCATACAAATTGTTATTGACAGTTACATTTATTAATATGTACTCTTCCTATTTCTGAGAAGCATTTGAAGTAATGAAACAGTAATGACACAAATGAAGTAGAACATGGTTTAATAAGTATCAAAGTGTGAAGAACTACTTGAGAACAAGACTTAGCTCAGAATTTTTTCTCAACCCAAGAAAATGAGAAACAGGCATAATATCTATATTATTTGGTAAAAAGGAAAAATGCCAGTTAATCAGAGAAAAAACTTTTTACTAGTATTTTACAAGCACTAAGAGGAATATATAATGTGGTTCTTCATGAAAAAGCAATTTTAAATGGCATGATAATTTTTTTGTAGCAATTTTGCAAAACATAGAAGTGGTCTTCATAGGGCTCTTATTTCAACCCTGAAGAAAGTTGTAGGCATATGTAGATCGTGATTTTGTTAAATTGCTTCTGTGAAGGCCTGAGTTGATTTATTTGAGGTTTATGGCTTTCTAATAATTTGATTAAGAAGGCTTGTCAAATCCAGGGGTATATTAAAATGCCTAACTTAATATGCCAAATTGATTATTCCTCTAGAACTTTACTTTAACCCACATGTTCACAGAAGTAATTAACAAAGAATTTAAGAAGTCTTTGGTGAGTGCTCTGTGAGAAGAGAGTTGTGCACTGTAGATACCAAGAGTTTCAACTGGTAGAGTTGGAATTTTAAGAAAACTGAGTAATTTTGTCATTATCTCTGCAGAGCGACATATTGCAGGTAGACTTCAAAGAGTACCAAAATATTTCTAAAGATAAATGTGAAGAGAAGAGGGTTGAGCGCTTAGTGCTAAGCATTTGCATGATTAATATTTATCTTAAGTGGGAGATAGAAAAGTGATTTTTATTTAATAGTTTATTAAAGCAAAAAAAAAAAGGATAAATCCATTATTTGTGTTAATTATCTTTTCACTAAGAAGTGAGGAACTGAGCAGTTAGTAGATACTGTGTGACTTGGTCACTCATTATTTAAGCAGCGACAAAACAGAAGTGACCTCTGAGCCTTTATTTAGCCTACGTATCTCAAATTTGCATTTGATCTTATTTTTCCTCTCTAGGATTTACTGCTGTATAATCTATATAATGCACAATCTCTATTATGTGACCTAATTTTCCCACTTAGAAATAAGATAACCTTCGTATCTTTTGGTCATTACCTCACACACTGTTGTTTTTCTGTCTTTTCACCCCTCATTTTTATGTGTTCTCTGTCAAATACTCATATATTTTTCAGTCCTCAGTTTCTCCTCCTCCATAAGCTTGCCCTGCTCAGCTGTAGACTTCATTTTCTACCAGTTTATTTACATGTAAAGCGTAGGGAAATGTCTGCCTAAGAGGAGGTGCGTGTGTGCCTCTGGCTTTGTGGACATGTTCAGATGGTACTCTGCATCTGTCTGTAGGACCCAGGTAAATTTGAAGGACTACTCCTAAAAAATTGCTTGCATGAGAGTTCCTTATTTCTTCTTCCTCTGAATATTAACCACATAATCTGTGTGGTTAAAGAGTTGGGTGATACAGACATAGGATACACACTTTTATGACCAAGTGGTACAAACTTGATAGACTGTGTATCTCTGTTTATTTAGCAATATACAGTATATCTTATTATACTCCAGTGGACAGATCACAGTTTGTTGAGTGTGGTCACGTATGTTATTGAATACATAATTCACAGCAATGGCTCTTACTCCTGAGTCAGATTTATTGCTGTGGAGATGCTCTCATTCATATGTAAACATTCATTTTCCTGAAGAGTTAGAAGGACATCTGCTATCCTTCATGGTTATGCACAGTTGGGAACTACTGACCTAGAATACAGTCAAACCCTATAATAATGAAGGTACTTAGAGTGCAGATGAGGGTAACGATGATTATACGTTAGTTTGCTAAAGTGCTCAATTATTTCTCTGTTCTGTTTTTTCCATCTGTATCTTTCTTGCAAATTAGGTGATTCCATTTAATTAAAGTACCACTGGTTTTGCTTTTTCTTTTATGCTCAGAACTAGTTCCTAATCTTATTCTTCAAAGTTGCCTTCCCTGTCTAATGCAGTCAACTGTAACTGTTTAGGAGAGGGGGGAAAAACCCCTCACGTCTTACCAAACTGTGAGCTCCTTGATGGTAGGGTCGACATCCATTCCCACACTGATTTCTCACAGGGTACATTACTCTGACATCAAGTGTCATTTCTTGACTGTATCAATATATAAACCTCATTCTTGCTGGGACTGTGAGAGTAGGGCAGCAAAGGACTTCGAGGATTACCTTTATTCTCCTTAAGGACCATTTTAGGTGCTTTTCCACTTTATAAAAAATTATCTCTTAGATAAATTTAGAAGTTTTGTACTATTTCCACTGTAATCGCCCAACTGTTTTTTGTTTGCGATTCTCTGAGATAAAACCCTTCAAGTCACAAAACTTTTTTTTTTTTAATTTTTTTTTAACGTTTATTTATTTTTGAGACAGAGACAGAGCATGAACAGGGGAGGGGCAGAGAGAGAGGGAGACACAGAATCTGAAACAGGCTCCAGGCTCTGAGCTGCCAGCACAGAGCCCGACACGGGGCTCGAACTCACAGACCACGAGATCATGACCTGAGCCGAAGTCAGCCGCTTAACCGACTGAGCCACCCAGGCGCCCCTACAAAACTTTAAGAATTAGAAAGAATTGCTATGGCTTCAGGCGTATGCTTCTGTACAGTTCTGATATTTTCTCTAATATTTTTCTCTTCTTCACCCACAGAATTTCCCTTGGTGTTGAAACAGTATCTAAATCTGTTTTTCTTGGGTGTGTAATTGCTGGCTACTCTTGAGAGTTACTGAGGGTGAACCCAGTGCCAACTCATTTGTAAGACAGGGGAGAGAGAAGCAGTTTACCCATGCAAGGAGAGTAAATTCAAAAAAATGAGAGAGTAAAAGCTAAAAAAGAAGGCAGGGCTACACTTTATAGCTGTCTTCCTTCACAGTTTAGAGCGCCTAAAAAATAAGTATTTGCTTCGCAATAAGTTGCCAACTGTAGGATTGGTTCATGATGAAACAAAGACTGGCATATAAGGTTACCTTTTTCTAGAACACAGATCTCAATTTCCAAGGCTAGCATTTATGCACAAAGTAGGCTTGTCTTCCCAGCCCTTGCCCTGTCCTGTAACCAACTAGTGTTGTCCTTGGAGGGTTTCCACTTGAAATCTATTTTCTTTTAGGGAAATTTCATCCTCTCATCTGTACCTTAATCAACCCCCAGCTAAATACCAGAACGCATTTTGGTAATGATGAGGCAGACTAGATTTGGATCAAAGCTCTAGCACCACCTTTCACTAGCCATGTGACCTTTTTCAAGCTACGTAAGCTTTCTAATGTTCAGTGTCCTCATTTTACAAATGACATAATGAAGTAACACATGTAAAATGGTAATCACAATGCATGGCATATGGTTTGACCTCAGATCTAAAACTCACTAATTCCTTTTTTTTTTTTTTTTAATGTTTATTTTAGAGAGAGACAGAGTGTGAGCAAGGGAGGGGCAGGGAGACAGAGAGAGAGAGAGAGAGAGAGAGAGAGAGAGAGAGAGAGAGAGGGACATAGAATCTGAAGCAGGCTCTAGGCTCTGAGCGGTCAGCACAGAGCCAGACACGGGGCTTGCACCCACAAAACGTGAGATCATGACCTGAGCCAAAGTTGGACCCTTAACTGACTGAGCCACCCAGGTGTCCCAGTTTTCAAATATTAACAGTTTTCACTATTCATGATTTGTCAGTTAAGAGTTTGGAGCTAGAGTGCTTAAGTTCAAGTTCCAGCTTCATCTTTTACTAACTTTGTTAATCTTGGATAGGTTATTTAAATTCTCTATACCCTGATTTCCTTTTCTGTAAAATAAAGAGTCCCTACCTCATAAGAGTGTTGTGAAGATTAAATGAGTTCTCTCATAGAAATCTCTGAAAGCAGTGCCTGGCATGTAACGACTGCTCAGTAAATGTTAGCGATTAGTATTCAACCACCATATTATTTTAGGATGTCTGAAGAGGGCAAATCAGGGACTTAGAAGGATACTTAACACAAATTTTCCCTACTTCCTAACATGGCCTACATCCAGTCCTATTATAACCTACTTAAAGTTGGAAACCCCTGTCCCACGGCTCTTTCCTAATGAAACCCCTTTTCACATAGCTTTACACATTCTGGAAGGCTGCCTCCTTCCCCCACACCCTTGTTGTAGTATTAATAAGTTGTTCGTCTGTGACAGAGTTGCTGTCTTTCTTTGAAAGTTACAGACTTCTCTGTAATTTGTCTTTCAGGAGATGACCGTCACTAAAATGGTTTAATTTCTTTTTTCCAGCAACCCCCTCCACGTTTGATAAATTTCCAAAATCACAGCCCCAAACCCAATGGACCAGTTCTTCCTCCACATCCTCAACAGCTGAGATACCCACCGAACCAGAACATGCCGCGACAAGCAATAAAGCCCAACCCGCTACAGATGGCTTTTTTGGCTCAACAAGCTATAAAACAGGTATATATATTTACTCTCTTCAGCTTCTTGTTCTGCTTCTCTGCTTTCAGATCATGTTGAATTTATAAATAAAGCAATGGTTATGAAGAGCAAGTTTTTTTTGTTTTTAATAAATGTGAGTTACCAAGTTTATTACAGACATAGAGACAAAGCTAAGAGAATGGGTCCTGATTTATAATTAACAAGAGAAATCCACTTAAGTTGGATTAAAGGCCCAGAATAATCAGCGAGTCGTAGGTATGACTTTTGGCAATACTCATAGGTGCAGCTTTTAGCTGAGTTCATTACATTTACTAAGACAGAAGAATTCTAACAAATACAGGTTATATTCTGCAAAAGAGAAATCTTTAAATTGTTTGAAGGAGACTTAGAAAGTAACTGATAGTTTTAATATGGAGTACCTATACATCTGATGAAATTGAATGTTTTAAGGTTCTATATTAAATCCAATAGGATTTAATATTTATATTCTTAAGGTCTTCAGGTAAAAATATTTTCTAGATAAGACACTCTTTTGTTATATTTATCAAAGTTCTCTGTCTTCAAGCAGTTGTGTCAACACTGTTTCCAGCTTAATACTTGTAGGCTGATTTCAGTTTCATATTTTTGCCAAGACCAAAATAAGGAATATGATGTGGTTTCTATAATTCTCTGACATTCGTTTAATCAAATGATGTGAAAATTCTATTCAAAAAGTACATGTGCTGTGTGTTTGTGTGTGGTTATAATTAGTTTAGCTTTGCTTTAATAGCACAGAATTTTCATAATATTTTAATAAAAACGCTTTTAAATAAGTCATTTCTTTCTCTGCTTCATTGGTAGAGAGAGGTGAAAAGGACCCAAGCTGCATTGTAGCCTTAAGTCCTGTTTACTTTCCTAAGAGTTTTGTGACCTTGTGCAAGTTTGATCTTTTAAATGTCATTTGCCCCAGCTATATATTGAATCCCTTGCAGAGTTGTGCTGAGACTGCTAATGTGTACAGAAGCACCTAGCACATTCTGTGTGCACAAACGTGTACCTTCCCTCTTCCCCAGTTGTTTTTTTTTTTTAATTTTTTTTTAATGTTTTTTTATTCTTGAAAGAGAGATGGACAGAGAGCAAGGAGGGGAGGGGCAGAGAGAGAGGGAGACACAGAATCTGAAGCAGGATCCAGGCTCTGAGCTGTCAGCACAGACCCTGATGTGGGGCTTGACCCACGAACCATGAGATCATGACCTGAGCCGAAGTCGGACACTTAACCAACTGAGCTACCAGGCGCCCTGCCCCTCTTCTCCAGTTGTCATTTTTAATGTGTAGATATACACTCTAAGGATGTTTTTAAAATGTTTCCTGGAGAAGAGGTTAGGGAAGATGATGCTGTAGGAGGACGCTGGGCTCACCACCTCCTGCTGATCACTTAGATTCCACCTACACCTGCCTAAATAACCCAGGAAACCACCAGAAGACTAGCAGAACGGATTCTCTGGAGCCAAGTGCAGACAAGAGGCCCACGGAAGAGGGTAGGAAAGGTGGAGAGGCAGTGTGTGCTACACGGACCAGCGGGAGGGAGCCAGGGGCAGCCCACCGGCAAAGCAGAGCCCCCAAGTCTGGCTTGCAAAAGCAGAGGGGCCGGACGGAGTGTGTTCTGACAGCAAGCAGGACTTAACATCTGGAAGGTTATAAGCTAACAGCTCTGCTCGGAGAGCAGGAGGGCTGGAGGACAACAGGAGGGAGAGTTGTTGAACCCCAGATGACAGAGCTCAGCTTGGCGGGGAACAAAGGCGCTCGCCAATGCCATCTCCCTTGCCCATCCCCCAGCCAAAATCCCAAAGGGAAGCAGTTCCTGTCAGGGAACTTGCTTGCACTGCACAAACACCCAAGTCTGTGCTTCTGTGGATCCGTCCCTCCAGCAGCGGGTCTGACTCACTCCCGATGCTGCAGGGCCCCTCCTGAATCGGATCACCAAAGGAAAAGCAAACTGAGCCTGCCCCTCCCGCCCTGTGCACCTTGCCTACCCACCCCAGCTAATACGCCAGACCCCCAGCACCACAAGCCTGGCAGTGTGCAAGTAGCCCAGATGGGCCACGCCACCCCATAGTGAATCCTGCCCCTAGGAGAGGGGAAGAGGAGGTACACACCAGTATGACTGTGGCCCCAGCAGTGGGCTGGGGGCAGACATCAGGTCTGACTGTGGCCCCACCCACCAACGCAAGTTATTCAAGACAGCACAGGGGAAGTGCCCTGCAGTCCCGCACCATTCCAGGGACTATCCAAAATGACAAAATGGAAGAATTCCCCTCAAAAAGAATCTCCAGGAAATAGCAACAGCTAACGAACTGATCAAAAACGATTTAAACAATATAACGGAAAGTGAATTTAGAATAATAGTCGTAAAATTAATCGCTGGGCTTGAAAACAGTATAGAGGACAGCAGAGACTCTATTGCTACAGAGATCAAGGGACTAAGGAACAGCCTGGAGGAGCTAAAAAATGCTATAAATGAGCTGCAAAATAAAATGGAGACGACCACAGCTCGGATTGAAGAGGCAGAGGAGAGAATCGGTGAACTAGGAGATAAAATTATGGAAAAAGAAGAAGCTGCTGAGAAAAAGAGAGATAAAAAAATCCAGGAGTATGAGGGGAAAATTAGAGAACTAAGTGATGCACTAAAGAGAAATAATCTACGCATTATTGGTATTCCAGAGGAGGAAGAGAGAGGGAAAGGTGCTGAAGGTGTACTTGAAGAAATAATAGCTGAGAACTTCCCGGATCTGGGGAAGGAAAAAGGCATTGAAATCCAAGAGGCACAGTGAACTCCCTTCAGATGTAACTTGAATTGATCTTCTGCACAACATATCATAGTGAAACTGGCAAAATACAAGGATAAAGAGAAAATTCTGAAAGCAGCTAGAGATAAACGTGCTCTAACATATAAAGGGAGACCTATAAGACTCGTGACTGATCTCCCTACTGAAACTTGGCAGGCCAGAAAGGAATGGCAGATCTTCAATGTGATGAACAGAAAAAATATGCAGCCAAGAATCCTTTATCCAGCAAGTCTGTCATTCAGAATAGAAGGAGAGATAAAGGTCTTCCCAAATAAACAAAAACTGAAGGAATTCGTCACCACTAAACCAGCCCTACAAAAGATCCTAAGGGGGATCCTGTGAGACAAAGTACCAGAGACATCGCTACAAGCATGAAACCTATGGACATCACAATGACTCTAAACCCATATCTTTCTATAACACTGAATGTAAATGGACTAAATGCGCCAACCAAAAGACATAGGGTATCAGAATGGGTAAAAAAAAAAACAAGACCCATCTATTTGCTGTCTACAAGAGACTCATTTTAGACCTGAGGACACCTTCAGATTGAGAGTGAGGGGATGGAGAATTATTTATCATGCCACTGGAAGTCAAAAGAAAGCTGGAGTAGCCATACTTATATCAGACAAACTAGACTTTAAATTAAAGGCCGTAACAAGAGATGAAGAAGGGTATTATATAATAATTACAGGGTCTATCCATCAGGAAGAGCTAACAATTATAAATGTCTATGCATCAAATACGGGAGCCCCCAAATATATAAAACAATTACTCACAAACATAAGCAAGCTTATTGATAAGAATGTGGTAATTGCAGGGGACTTTAACACTCCACTTACAGAAATGGATAGATCATCTAGACAACACGGTCAATAAAGAAACAAGGGCCCTTAATGATACATTGGATCAGATAGACTTGACAGATATATTTAGAACTCTGCACCCCAAAGCAACAGAATATACTTTCTTCTCGAGTACACATGGAACATTCTCCAAGATAGATCACATACTAGGTCACAAAACAGCCCTTCATAAGTATACAATAATTGAAATCATACCATGCATACTTTCAGACCACAATGCTATGAACCTTGAAATCAACCACAGGAAAAAGTCTGGAAAACCTCCAAAAGCATGGAGGTTAAAGAATACCCTACTAAAGAATGAGTGGGTCAACCAGGCAATTAGAGAAGAAATTAAAAAATATATGAAACAAACGAAAATGAAAATACAACAATCCAGACGCTTTGGGAGGCAGCGAAGGCAGTCCTGAGAGGAAAATACATTGCAATCCAGGCCTATCTCAAGAAACAAGAAAAATCCCAAATACAAAATCTAACAGCACACCTAAAGGAAATAGAAGCAGAACAGCAAAGACATCCTAAATCCAGCAGAAGAAGAGAAATAATAAAGATCAGAGCAGAAATAAACAATATAGAATCTAAAAAAAACGGTAGAGCAGATCAACGAAACCAAGAGTTGGTTTTTTGAAAAAAAAAAACAAAATTGATATAAACCTCTAGCCAGGCTACTCAAAAAGAAAAGGGAGATGACCCAAATAGATAAAATCATGAATGAAAATGGAATTATTACAACCAATCCCTCAGAAATACAAGCAATTATCAGGGAATACTATGATAAATTATATGCCAACAAACTGGAAAACTTGGAAGAAATGGACAAATTCCTAAACAACCACACACTTCCAAAACTCAATCAGGAGGAAATAGAAAGCTTGAACAGACCCATAAGCAGCGAGGAAATTGAATCAGTTATCAAAAATCTCCCAACAAATAAGAGTCCAGGACCAGATGGCTTCCCAGGGGAGTTCTACCAGACGTTTAAAGCAGAGATAATACCTATCCTTCTCAAGCCATTCCAAAAAATAGAAAGGGAAGGAAAACTTCCAGACTCATTCAATGAAGCCAGTATTACTTTGATTCCTAAACCAGACAGAGACCCAGTAAAAAAAGAGAACTACAGGCCAATATCCCTGATGAATGTGGATGCAAAAATTCTCAACAGGATACTAGCAAATCGAATTCAACAGCATATAAAAAAAATTATTCACCATGATCAAGCGGGATTCATCCCTGGGATGCAGGGCTGGTTCAACATTCACAAATCAATCAACATGATACATCACATTAATAAAAGAAAAGAAAAGAAAAGAACCGTATGATCCTGTCAATCGATGCAGAAAAGGCCTTTGACAAAATTCAGCATCCTTTTTAATAAAAACCCTCGAGAAAGTCGGGATAGAAGGAACATACTTAAACATCATAAAAGCCATTTATGAAAACCCCACAGCTAACATCATCCTCAATGGGGAAAAACTGAGAGCTTTTTCCCTAAGATCAGGAACACGACAGGGATGTCCACTCTCACCGCTGTTGTTTAACATAGTGTTGGAAGTTCTAGCATCAGCAATCAGACAACAAAAGGAAATCAAAGGCATCAAAATTGGCAAAGATGAAGTCAAGCTTTCACTTTTTGCAGATGACATGATATTATACATGGAAAACCCGATAGACTCCACCAAAAGTCTGCTAGAACTGATACATGAATTCAGCAAAGTCGCAGGATACAAAATCAATGTACAGAAATCAGTTGCATTCTTATACACTAATAATGAAGCAACAGAAAGACAAATAAAGAAACTGATCCCATTCACAGTTGCACCAAGAAGCATAAAATACCTAGGAATAAATCTAACCAAAGATGTAAAAGATCTGTATGCTGAAAACTATAGAAAGCTTATGAAGGAAATTGAAGAAGACATAAAGAAATGGAAAAACATTCCATGCTCATGGGTTGGAAGAATAAATATTGTCAAAATGTCAATACTACCCAAAGCTATCTACATATTCAATGCAATATCAATCAAAATTGCACCAGCATTCTTCTCAAAGCTAGAACAAGCAATCCTAAAATGCATGTGGAACCACAAAAGGCCCCGAATAGCCAAAGTAATTTTGAAGAAGACCAAAGCAGGAGGCATCACAATCCCAGACTTTAGCCTCTACTACAAAGCTGTCATCATCAAGACAGCATGTTATTGGCACAAAAACAGACACATAGACCAATGGAATAGAATAGAAACCCCAGAACTAGAGCCACAAACGTGTGGCCAACTAATCTTTGACAAAGCAGGAAAGAATATCCAATGGAAAAAAGACAGTCTCTTTAACAAATGGTTCTGGGAGAACTGGACAGCAACATGCAGAAGGTTGAAACTAGACCACTTTCTCACACCGTTCACAAAAATAAACTCAAAATGGATAAAGGACCTGAATGTGAGACAGGAAACCATCAAAATCCTAGAGGAGAAAGCAGGAAAAGACCTCTCTGACCTCAGCCGTAGCAATTTCTTACTTGACACATCCCCAAAGGCAAGGGAATTAAAAGCAAAAATGAACCACTGGGACCTTATGAAGATAAAAAGCTTCTGCACAGCAAAGGAAACAATCACCAAAACTAAAAGGCAACCAACAGAATGGGAAAAGGTATTTGCAAATGACATATCATACAAAGGGCTAGTATCCAAAATCTATAAAGAGCTCGCCAAACTCCACACCCGAAAAACAATCCATGAAGAAATGGGCAGAAAACATGAATAGATACTTCTCTAAAGAAGACATCCGGATGGCCAACAGGCACATGAAAAGATGCTCAACGTCGCTCCTCATCAGGGAAATACAAATCAAAACCACACTCAGATCTCACGCCAGTCAGAGTGGCCAAAATGAACAAATCAGGAGACTATAGATGCTGGAGAGGATGTGGAGAAACAGGAACCCTCTTGCACTGCTGGTGGGAATGCAAACTGGTGCAGCTGCTCTGGAAAACAGTGTGGAGGTTCCTCAAAAAATTAAAAATAGACCTACCCTATGACCCAGCAGGAGCACTGCTAGGAATTTACCCAAGGGATACAGGAGTACTGATGCATAGGGGCACTTGTACCCCAATGTTTATAGCAGCACTCTCAACAATAGCCAAATTATGGAAAGAGCCTAAATGTCCATCAACTGACGAATGGATAAAGAAGATGTGGTTTATATACACAATGGAATACTATGTGGCAATGAGAAAGAATGAAATATGGCTCTTTGTAGCAACATGGATGGAACTGGAGAGTGTTATGCTATGTGAAATAAGCCATACAGAGAAAGACAGATACCATATGTTTTCACTCTTATGTGGATCCTGAGAAACTTAACAGAAACCCATGGGGGAGGGGAAGGAAAAAAAAAAAGAGGTTAGAGAGGGAGTGAGCCAAAGGCATAAGAGACTCTTAAAAACTGAGAACAAACTGAGGGTTGATGGGCAGTGGGAGGGAGGAGAGGGTGGGTGATGGGTATTGAGGAGGGCACCTTTTAGGATGAGCACTGGGTGTTGTATGGAAACCAATTTGACAATAAATTTCATATATTGGAAAAAAAAAATGTTTCCTGGTCCCAGGCGCCTGGGTGTCTCAATTGGTTGAGCTTCTGACTTCGCCTCGGGGGCATGATCTCCTTGATTGTGAGTTCGAGCCCCACATAGGGCTCTGTA
The DNA here is from genome assembly GCF_018350195.1 of Panthera tigris. NCBI lineage: Eukaryota > Metazoa > Chordata > Mammalia > Carnivora > Felidae > Panthera > Panthera tigris. The sequence continues at coordinate 152,028,483 of NC_056661.1, forward strand.
CTGACAGCTCAGAGCCTGGAGCCTGCTTCAAATTCTGTGTGTGTCTCTCTGCCCCTACCCCGCTCACACTCTGTCTCTGTCTCAAAAATAAACATTAAAAATATACATATTTAAAATGTTTCCTGGTCAAAAATCTAAACATGAATGAATAAATGAATAAACTAGGAGATAATATAGATAATAAATTTAATCAACAGATTAAATTAACAAATTATAGTACACTTGCACAGGGGAATATGTTCCGCAATTGAGAAAATGCAGTAATCTATAGATGATGTTATATGGAAAAAAACCCTAGAATTTTTGTAGGGTATTATCTCATTTTTCTGGTTGGGTGGGGGGTGGGGGGTGGGGAGGGGTTTTTTAAAAAAATAAACCCTGGAAAGATATACATCGTCCATAACTATGATTATTCTGGAGGAGGGACGTTGGCAGAGGGCACAGGGAGAGATGGATGGACGTGAGGGGTAGGTAGGTGGTAAAGATGACATTCACAGGTTTCTTTATACAGTGTTTTCAGTGAGGAATACAAATTAGATTTTTCAAAATTGGAATGCCTGTCACACTATCACTCTGTATAATGTAGTCCATATATTGTTGTATTTGGGGATATTTTCCCCCTTGTATAGTCCTGAGATACCTCAGTTGCTTTCCTTTTCCCCTATATTTTATTACAAAAATTTTCAAACACAACAGCTTCAAGAGTTGTGTTGGGGACTAATTGTTCCATTTGCCTTCTCACTTACTAATCATATAGCCATTTATTCTTCCATATATCAGTCAAGTCTTATTTTTTCATAGGCTTTGAAGTAAATTGTGGAGAGCAGCATGGTTCATCTCTTCTCATTCCTAGTATTTTGGTATTATCTTAGTTAGTGTGTTTATCTCAGCCTTTAACATAAATGATAAGAGTTTCCTCAGTTGTTTATGTTTAATTACCTATTCGTATATAAGAAATGAGTGTTAAAAAAAAATCCCGCAAGCCTGGGTCTAGAGCTAATGTTTGATGTTTGAGGTTTCACTCTAGTTTTAAGGCTACGAGGTAGATTTATTGGGAGAATTCTTAGTATCACAATCTTTAAGTTGTACTTCTTAGACTGGTCCAGTTCCCAAAGCGTCTTTCTGTCCTCTGCCTAAAATTCAGGGCCTGGCTGCACCTTGAAGCCAGCTTGGGTAAGCAGATTGGTGGGGGCCAGTGGCAGAGTTGGGGGTGGGGGAGGGAAGCTCAGCATTCAGTGTCAGTGTGGCTTCATAATCTTCATTTTCAGGGCAGTACGTCTCTGCCTTCAGGTGAACCTGGTGCCCTTCAATCCAAAAACACAGTTTTCTCTATTTTAGAGAATAAACTTCCAGCCTTCATCTGTGGAAATGCAGGAAGTCTGTATTATCTTGGGGTAACTACAGTAAAGTGGGAAAGGAACATGAGCCTCAGTGCTTCTCAAACAAACTCTCAGCAGATCATCCTGTTTTCAGCCCCAGCTTTACCTCTCATGCTTTTAATTTCCAAGCTCTTAGGGGTTCTGCAATATGTGCAAACTGTTATTTAGTTTCAAGTGTCTCAGGTGGGGACAGAAGAAAATATATCTTTTTAGCCCTCCATCTTTACCTTGAAGTTGCTATGTGCTTATGTTCCCGCCCACCCCCTATGTGTTAGCTTTTCAGGATTGGATGTTGTGGTTTTCTGATACATGCCAACTGTTTTCTGGTGATATAGATATAGATATAGATATAGATATAGATATAGATATAGATATATAGATATATATCTGCTTTTTATTTTTTATTTTTGGACAGGATTAATGAAAATTATACATACCTGTCCCTCCTTGCTTTCCATTCAAATTATAGTTGAATTCAGATAGCAGAATGTGTCTTCTACTTTGTTTTGTAACAAAGGAACAGAGATTAGTAGGACATGTTATGCTTTGGCCTGCTAATAGACCCCCTTCCTCCTTTGTTGCTACTACAGTGGCAGATCAGCAGCGGGCAGGCTGCCCCATCAACCGCCAGCAGCACATCCTCTACTCCTTCTAGTCCTACCATTACGAGTGCAGCAGGATATGATGCAAAGTCTTTCGGCTCACCTATGATTGATTTGAGCTCACCAGTGGGAGGCTCTTATAATCTTCCTTCTCTTCCAGATGTAAGTATACATAACATTTATACTAAGAATGTTTCGAAAATTTCAAGTGAATTTACCTGGTAAAAGGCTTGAGTTAGTCAGATGATAGGTTGTGTGTTGGGTTTTAGAAATTATTTTTCTTCTTTAGAAATAAAACAGCAGGAAAAATAAAAAGATAAGCCCTTAAACGTATATAGAGGACATCTTTCATGGCACTGATGTTAAACATGTTATAAATTAATGATTATAGTGATGGACTCTGGAATCTAAGCTGGGAAAGCTGGGAAGTAAGGACCTGGGAAAGAGGTACTGGAAAGGTGAATGTTGGAATGTGCTGTATTAGAATAAGGATACGGCGGGCTGGGGAGGCTGGGATTTAAAACATCAGAAGAGATAGAGACAAGTTTAACAATGGAAATGAAAACATTTTCTCCCAGATTATACTGGCCAGTGCAAGATTAGCTCTGGTTTATTTTATATTTAAATTAAATACATTTACTCACTAACTTTACCAATATGACTTTCTAAAAAATCTTTTCCAAAGGCAGAAAGTAAAATATCCTATAGATAGATCTCCATATAAGTTGATACTTGTTTTACCTTTCCTTATCCTACAAGGTTATAGAATTGTGACACAAACATTAAAACTTTTAAGAAACATCTGGTCAGATGGTAAAATAAATTTTTTATTTTCATTATTTAGTTGGTTTTTCAGGTTACTGAGATCAATTATTTAGTTGCATCATTAACCTTACCAGAGTTATTTCATTTTTTTAAATAATTGCATATACTTTAAATGGGTAAAGGACATGTATTTTTCATTCGTAGGTAATATATGGGAAAACTAATTTTGTCTCATTCCTATAATTTTACTTTAGCTTTTAGGATTAACTCACAGTGTAAATAACTTTCCTTATGTTAAGATTCAATAGATCCACTCACATTCCAGTACATTTTACACTCTGAAAAGTATTGGCCAAGGTATTGCCAAAAGGTTATTAAACATAAATGACCCTGTGTACTTTCCCCCTCCCCTGAAGAGGACCCACAGAAAGCACAAATCATCCTTCTGGCCTTTTCTCTGCAGTCCTCAGATACAGGTGAACCTTTGTCTACCAGCCTTGCTCAACTGAAATTCTTCAGCTGAACCATAGAATAAAGAAGCTGATTTGAGTGACCGTTTTCTCAGTCCCCCCAAAGATGGTTCATAAGTAGCACCATTCTAGATGGAGAAGGAAAAGTAGATTCATCATAAACAATCTGTGCCCTAGGACAGTAGGAATTAAGTCTCTTATAGAATCCTAGTTCAGAAAGGCTGGAACTATGTTAGAGAATTGAACTTGATTTTAATCACAAAGACATTTTTGAGAAATAAATGGTCTATTTAAGCATGAAAAGTATTTGCATCTAAAGAATTAAAGTCTTTCCATAAAGAAGATGTGGTTTATATATACCATGGAATACTACTTGGCACTTAACAGAAGACCATGGGAGAAGGGAGGGAGGAAATAGAAACAGAGGGGGATGGAGGCAAACCACAAGAGACTCTTAAATACAGAGAACAAACTGAGGGTGGACAGGGGTTACGGCATGGGAGGGAAAATGGGTGATGGGCATTGAGGAGAGCACTGGTTGGGATGAGCACTGGGTGTTGTATATAAGCCAATTTGACAATAAATTACATTAAAAATAAAATAAAGAATTAAAGTCTTATTTAGTAGAAGTGTAGCATTATTTTAGCTGAGTGATCAGTTGGAAAAGAAGTGTTACCTGTATACCTGTTACATTAAAGCAAGAATCTTTAAAGGACCCATTTTCCCCTATGAAATAATAGTAATGTACTTAGGTGAGATTAGTGTTCTAGAAATATGCTATGTGTGGGCTTATTTCATCTACGTAGTGCATACCAGAGACGAGTTCTCAGCAGTGTGAATCAGTGACCACCCTTTCAGAGGATACTACACAAGGTCCTTCCTGTGTAAGGCCAGATTTTCTTCATATTCTTCAGAACCACACATCACAATGTGCTTATGTTCTTATGCACATAAAAGAATCCTTTTGGCTCTTAATTAAGCCAGACACTAAAGAAACTTGCAAAAATGTAAAACTGCGCTATTTTTTTTTTTGGGGGGGGGGTACTTTTTGTTATTTTTAAATAAGTTATATATTTTTTTGTTTGAGTTTTTAAGGGTGTGAATGATACATGATACTCCTTTCTCTTTCCTCATAGCTTCTGAAATAGTATGTCTTCAGTATATTTACTAAGATGGACCATTAAGATGAATAAAAGCTTTTTTCAAGATTGTTTATAGGGAAAATATACATCAGAACTTCTTAAATATGATATTTATATACTTCATTACTTGATAGGAATTAAACTATTAAAGTTTTCTTTTAAATTTAAAGTAGCTTTTAACTTGCAAAGTCGGGATTTGGTGAAATAATTTCGTTTCTTATAAGATTGACTGTTCAAGTACTATTATGCTGGACAATATTGTGAGGAAAGATACCAGTATAGATCATGGCCAGCCAAGACCGCCCTCAAACAGAACCGTCCAGTCACCAAACTCATCCGTGCCATCTCCAGGCCTTGCAGGTAAAGTGAGCTTCCTTTGACTTTGGGGTGTTTTCCCTTTTTTTTTTTTTTTTTTTTACTAGTAATTACCCTCATCCCTCACCTCTGCCCTTCACCCTTTTCTCGGATGATTAAAATGAGTCTGAGTTTTGGGCACTGTTTAAATTTAGTCTACTTTCAAGGTGGGAAGCAAAGTTTAAACCTCTGTACCTTTTTAATTTCAATAAAACTTATAGGCATTAGAGCATTCCTAGGAGGAAATTAGTATTATACTTACTCTTTTTGATAAGTTTTCCTGTGATATGGTATCTTTTTGGATGTAAGTTGCCTAGGGTCAAAATTTATCAGTGTCAGTCTCTTCTTTGGTGGGGTGTGTGTGTGTGTGTGTGTGTGTGTGTGTGTGTGCGTGCGTGTAATTGATGTTTAAGAATTTTTAACATACCTACTCATTTCCTTTAAGAGAGAAGCACTCTCCCTAATCCTGTTCACCTAATACTACCTAATACTACTCACAGAGGTTGGCAAAATAGGTGCCTTAGAACAAAATATGGAGAGAGGAGAATTTCTGAAGGTTCACCAGTCACACAAACATAAGACAGTTACACAGTTTAAAAGGAGATGCTTATTTAAAACACATACAAACAAAATGGAAGAACACTGTTGACAAATATGGCATAGAAACTGTTTAATTATATAACAAGTTTGTATAAATGATTAAGGAAAATACTCAGAATTGCCAAAGGACTTGACTAGATAATTCCCTAAAGAGGAAATACAAATAGCCAGTAACTTGGGGGGTTTCAATGTCACTAGTAGTCATTATAAATATCAAAATAAGATATAATTTCTGTTAAATTAGCAAAGACTTAAATAGTGAAAATACTCATTGCTAAGAATGTGATAAGAGAAGTACTCTGATACATAGCTGGCGGGAGTATAACTTGACAGAACATTTCTGGATACCATTTTGGCAATATTACTAAGACTAACATTTACGCATAACTGAATGTATGCTAGGCATTGGACAAAGTATCTTAATGCGTTGCCTAGTAGAATAGTTGTTTCGGTGTCTCCATTGATTGGTCTCTGTGTGGCTTTCTGTCTTGGACTGCTTTTACATCAGCACCTACTGCTTTTCGTTGTCGTCTGTAGCTTTCACTAGTACTAGCGTCCTCACTGAGATTTTGCCCTGCTTTACATTTGACTCTTTTTGGAGACTTTTTTTTTTTTTTTTTTTTAAGGTTTGTTTTGTTTGTTTTTGTTTTTTGTTTTTTGTTTTTGAGAGAGAGGGGGAGAGAGAGAGAACAAGTGGAGGAGGGGCAGAGAGGGGGACAGAGGATCCAAAGTGGGCTCCGTGCTGACAGTAGAAAATCCTATGTGGGGCTCCAACTCATGAACCATGAGATCATGACCTGAGCCAAAGTCAGATGCTTAACCACCTGAGCCACCCAGGCGGCCCTGGAGACATTTTTGATCGTCACACCCCTGGGTGGGAAATGTGGAGAGATACTACTGGTATCTAATAACTAGTAGAGGCCAGAGATACTGCTAAATATCCACAGTGCACGGAGATCCCCTACAAAGAATTATCTGGCCCAAAATGCCAGGAGTACTGAGGTTTAATTCCGCTAGTCTAACCGGGTTAGACTTGGCTGGGAGTCCAACAACTGGTTATTGTTTTATATAATTCCATTTTGTTCCAGTGCTAAGTGAGCATATTCAGTAGGAAATGACACACATAATCATTAACTCATGTTATGAACGTGAATGATTTCCTCTTCTCCAGGACCTGTTACTATGACTAGTGTTCACCCACCAATACGTTCACCTAGTGCCTCCAGTGTTGGGAGCCGAGGAAGGTAAACTGACTTAACCTTATCCTCTAGTGTATAAAATCTCTGATTAGATTTATCTTGCCAGGGCTCAACATGTTCTTGGTACTCAATACATCTTGAACGACTTCCTTTATTTTTAACTTTTAAATTAAAATTTCAATGATTGTTATAATTTAACAAACTAATTAATGGGTTAAGTAAATAAAGTATAATTGTGTCTTTAGAGATACAAAAATTGGGGGGGATGATATGTTTGTCTTGAGCCTAATAGCAAGGAAGAAATTGAAACGAAGTAGGTATAACAGACTGCACTATATAGGATATGTACAAATACAAACTTAGGGGGAAAAGAAACAATAACTTTATACTAACTTCAATGTTCTCTGACTTTTTTAATGCCCAAACATTAGGTCTGCTTTAAAATAAATAAATTCATAGTTGTTGAAATTCTCTCCCAGCTTACTGCTTTGCTCATCTATTTATGCTTACAGATTTCTCCTAGTGAACCCAGTTCTTATTTGCTAATCATATGGAAGATACATTCTCTCAAGAGAAAAATGTTGCCTTTAATCCCATGAGAACATTGTGGGTATCCGTAAAGGGTTTTTGTCCCAGTACATTTTTTAAAATAGCCAAACACCAACAGTTTATATCTCTAGTTAATTGTCTTCACACTTTGTGACAGTAAATCGTTAATGTGGGCCCAGAGTGCTCTTTGTCACTGACTAGAGAAGGAAGTGGGAAAGATAGTTCTAAGATATTAAAATCTGACTGCCCAATTGAAGAGCCTCAGAGTATTCAAGTCTGTTTTCTTATGAGTCGGGTTTTATTTAAATCTTTTCAAATATCTTTCCAGAAGTATAGTGCGACTAATGACATAGGTTAGTATGTAAAAGGTTTTTTATACAGGAAGCTGTGTGCAGGCATCTGTGTGCAGGCAGCGGTTGCATCTCACTGTCATTTATCATGGATTGTGATAATGGAACATAGTGACCGTTGCTGTGAAGTTATACAGAATTACTTCTAAAAGCTATCGCTATGCTTTGTTTTGAGACACTTCAGGTAGCATTCTTTGATGTTTTTGTTTTTTCTCTCTCTCTCTCTTACAGCTCTGGCTCTTCCAGCAAACCAGCAGGAGCTGATTCCACACACAAAGTCCCGGTGGTCATGTTGGAGCCAATCCGAATAAAACAGGAAAACAGTGGACCGCCTGAAAATTATGATTTTCCTGTGGTCATAGTGAAACAAGAATCCGATGAAGAATCTAGGCCTCAAAATGTAATTATATCAATTTGGGGGATAGGATGAAAGAAACTTGTAACTAGCAGATAGGAGGTTAAAAATGTTATGTTGAGGGGCGCCTGGGTGGTTCAGTCACTTAAGCGTCTGACCCTTGGTTTTGGCTCACTCATAATCTCATGGTTCGTGGGATTGAGCCCCATGTTGGGCTCTGTGCTGAGCCTGGCGACTGGTTGGGATTCTCTGTCTCTGCCCCTCCCCCACTCATGCTCTCTCAAAATAAATAAATCAACTTTAAAAAAATGTTATGTTTAAAAACAGGGAAATAGTCAACTTAAAGGTTGAAAAGTTTGAGGACCTCTCTCAGTAAATTAAAAGAAAAAGATGGATGGAAAATAGGGAGAAGAGTTCGAAAAATCAGGGGCATTTGGGGTTGGGCATTTGAGTAAAACACATGGAAGGCAATTGGAAAAAAAAAAAAAAAAAAAAAAAACAAGGAAATTTACTGTAACTGAAAAGCATGCACATCTGAATTGAAAGGGCCCAAATAACAGAACATTAAATGAAACCAGGACTCATATTATCATCAATTTCAGGATACCAGGATTCTAGAAGCTTCTAGATAGAAAAAACACCTTACGCAAAGGATCAGACCTAATGGCAGTGAGTCCTCAAAATGGATGTTTGAATCTGAAACAAAAGAGAAATACCAAAATTGTGAGCAAAAGTATTTCATAGCCAGAACTCTACACCCAGGCAGATTCTCAATCATGCATAAAGATTAAAGATTTTTAGACATAAATGCAAGGTTTGAGAAATTTTAATTCTCATGTACTCATTCTCCAGAAGATAATTGAAAGTATGCTTCATCAAAAATGGAATGAACCAAGAAAGGAGGCATAAGATCCCAGAAGAGAGACAAAGAGTACTTCCCAGTACAACAGCTCCCCTGGTGCATCCTGTAGCAGGGAGGATGGGAGACTCCGTAGGGATATATGTAAGAGCAAAAAAAAAAAAATGTTCGGCAGTATTGGGAAGAATTTTATAACCCTACTGGAGGCTGTGAGAATGACTTAGAGATATAGTATTTAGAAAAGTAAGCAGATGAAAGAAAAGGGTGGGAGAGGGAGAGAGAGGAAAGAAGGAAGGAAGGAAGGAAGAATTGAATCACAGTAAAAACAAAAAGACAAAAAAAGGAAGTGTAGTCATAGTACATTCTGTGGTTATGTGATGAACAATATTTATACGTACAGTGGTATAAACAAACACCTGTATTATACAAATTTAACTAAAAACTAGATATAATCAGGATATAACCTGAACATGAATTTAACCAGAAATTGATTTTTCAGGACACTTAACCAGTGCAGCAATGATACTGACCAATTGGAATAGATGTTGGCCATAAAGTTATACTGGTACCAAATAAATACATACATACATACTTACTTCATAAAGCGTTAAGAAAGTGGCATGAGTGGTGTGTATGTGTGTAAGGAGTGGGTAGAGAGGCAGGAAGGAAAAATCTAATCTTCCATCATAAAGAATATACATACCCACGTTTAAGACTGAAAATATGTTTAAAATTGAAAATCTGAGAAATTACAATACAAGCAAATTATTTAAAAATAAATAGCAAAAGAAAAGCTAAATAATTTAAAAATAATTGCCTCTGAAGAATGAGATTATGTAATGATGCTTTTAACTAAATTTGCATTTATTACTTTAAATATTAAAAGTTTAAAGGAAATCATAGATTTTGTTATTAAAAATTTTACCGTCCCAGGCCCCAACATAAAATTTAGATTCATCTTAAAGTTATTAATAGCTCTTGCAGAAGTGAAATTAATTATAAGAATTAAAGCACAATACTTTTCTATGAATGAAAAACCAACAGTAGACATATTTTGAGTCTGGATATAATTTTTTTAATATTTATTTATTTTGAGAGAGAGAGAGAAAGAGCAGCGGAGGGGCAGAAAGAGAGGGAGAGAGAAAATCCCAAGCAGGATCTGCACTGTTAGCCCAGAGCCCAACGTGGGGCTTGATCTCATGAACTAAACCTTGAGTCTGACACTTAAGCAACCGAGCTGCTCAGGCACCCCTGCTGATCTTCTATTTTGATGATAGTTTTTGGTAGAGATTCAGGTCCTCTTTACCTTTGGGGACTCTATTAGAGTAAACCTCTTCTGTTCTCATACATATTCACAGGCTCTTTTGAAGTAACCAGGTGCCTATGAGAGAGCAGTCTACTGTCCCGAATTGCAGCAGTGCTAATGAAGAATGCCAATTTTGAGAAATAAACACATACTCTTAACTTCTTTCCATTGCAGACCAACTATCCAAGGAGCATACTCACCTCCCTGCTCTTAAATAGTAGTCAGAGCTCTACCTCTGAGGAGTCTGTGCTAAGGTCAGATGCTCCTGATAGCACAGGAGATCAACCTGGACTTCACCAGGAAAATTCCTCCAATGGAAAGTCGGAGTGGCCGGATGCCTCCCAGAAGTCACCTGTTCATGTCGGAGAGACCAGGAAAGAGGACGACCCCAATGAGGACTGGTGTGCAGTTTGTCAGAATGGAGGGGAGCTCCTGTGCTGTGAGAAGTGTCCCAAAGTGTTTCATCTTTCTTGTCATGTGCCCACCTTGGCAAATTTTCCAAGGTAAGATGGTACTTACTTCCCTTTCCCACATTCTTTCACTAGAAATAATAATTAATTGATGCTCGTTGTAACTTTGTAAAAAACTTCAGTGAAAACCCACTTCACACGAATGGATTCTTCAGCATAGGGGCTTTGATACTCTGCTTCCCATTTCGTGCGCTTCTCTCAAAAATCTACTCTGTAAAGAAGAAGGGAAAAAAAACGGTCCTTTGAATTACTACAGATGGTTACCCTAGAAAACGGTGATCCTTACGCATAGCAATGGCCACAGTTACTGCATGTTTTTGCCAAGCATTGAGCTGTATCATTTACAAATATCTCAAGTACCCTTTCCAACCAACTCTGAGATGCTGCTCCTGCTGATGATGATGGGGAAGAGCGGCCACTGCGTTGATCTCTTTAGTTCTTGGAACACTGTACTTTTCAAAATTTAATTCCACATTTAAAGTTGAAAGAATGGGGGCGCCTGGGTGGCTCAGTCGGTTAAGCATCCCACTTCGGCTCAGGTCATGCATGATCTCACAGTTCGTGGGTTCGAGTCCCTCGTTGGGCTCTGTGCTGACAGCTCAGAGCCTGGAGCCTGCTTCAGAGTCTGTGTCTCCCTCTCTCTCTGCTCCTCCCCTGGTCACTCACTCTCTCTTGCTCTCTTTCGCTCTCGCTTGCTCTCTCGTTGTCTCTGTCTCTCTCTCTCAAAAGTAAACATTAAAAAAATTTTTTTTAAATAATAAAGTTGCAAGAATAGTACCAAGAACATTTCTTTTCCATGAATCATTTTGGGGAAAATAACAGTTGTGCCTCACATCAGCCATAAATTAATGTGTGTGTTTATTTTTTTAAGTGTTTCTTTCATGTAAGTGTTTCATACCTCCTTGCCTAACATTTACCACTTAGGCCCTTGTATTATATTTCTGCTCTTAAGCTCTCTCAGCGTGGTGCTGTGTACATAGTAGATATGCAGTAAATTCTCAGTGATAAAAATTCATGCCAAATAAATAAATCTGTATCATAGATGGTATGGAGGATGTGGGAAAGTGAGATGGTGATGGGAGAAATGATGCATTAGGAATTCAGAAATTCCTGGGGCTCCCGGGTGGCTCAGTCAGTTAAGCATCTGACTCTTGATTTTGGCTCAGGTCATGACCTCATAGTTCCTGAGTTCAAGCCCTGCATCAGGCTCTGCATTGATAGCACAAAGCTTGCTTGGTATTTTCTCCCTCTCTCTCTGTCCCTCCCCTGCTTGCTCTCTATATCTCTCTCAAAATAAATAAAAATAAACTTAAAAAAAAAAGAAAAGGAATTCAGAAATACTCTATCCCCCAACAGTGGAGAGTGGATTTGTACTTTCTGCCGGGACTTATCTAAACCAGAAGTTGAATATGATTGTGATGCTCCCAGTCACAACTCAGAGAAAAAGAAAAGTGAAGGCCTTGTTAAATTAACACCAATAGATAAAAGGGTAAGTTTTTTTTAAACATTTCTAACCTAGACTGTTAGCTAAACAGTTTTTTTGTTTAGATGGCTTATTGTAATGCAGGTGTGCCTTTCGTCAAAGAAGTGTATATTCAAAATTTTATGCTGACCTCTTTTTTCTTTAGTTTTTTCACAAGAGCGTAAGAATCTTAAGTGATACAACCTATGACTTTTCCTGGTTAAAATGAAAAAAAAAAAATCACAGTACTGTCTATACATTTTTTTAGAAGCTTAAAAGACTGTACTTGAACAAGGTAAAACATGTATCCTCTATGTGGTCCAGAGTTTTAAATTTAGTGTACCTTCAGTAAATTTGTTTTGTTTTATTTTTACTATAGATAAGTTTTCTTCCTAATGTGTTGAGAATTGGCACCACAGACGGGTTTTCGTATTCTTTCTGGAAATAATTCCCTTCTTTTACCCAGTGGTACTGGGTTTATAACTCAAAGCCACCTAATATAGTTAACTGTAATTAACATTAAAAGCTACTACATCAACACTTCTTTAGTGCTAAAGAAGTTCCTTTGCTAAATTATTAAGTAAAACAATCAATATGAAAGTTACTGTGCAAGAAGGGGCCCAAACACACACTACCAGCACGACACTGTGTTTACTGGGATAAACCCCTACGCAGGGAAAACTAGCCGATGGGACCTTCTGCATTCAGACAGGCAGCCTTGGGACTGGACACACCATAGGAAAGGTTCCACCTCTGGATCTATTACATACATATGCTCTTCTTGTTGATTATTAATTATAATCCAATATACAGTGTTGTGTGTAAGCAATGAATCATGGGAATCTACCCCCAAAACCAAGAACATACCGTACACACTGTATGTTAGCCAATTTGACAACAAATTGTATTTAAAAAAATAAGTAAATAAATAAATAATATAAAATAAAATGTAAAATAATTATAATAATCCAATATACAATTTGGAGAGTTAAGTGGAAACTTATTTTTAAAGAGGTTCAAATAGGTTGCTCATGACACTTGTTGTTCCTATAATTGTAAGAAGGACTCTCCTATATCACATACACCCCAAACTATTAAACAGTATATAGTTCAGTAAATGACTGAAGAGATGAAAATTCTATCAATGTTTTTCCTGTATTTATCTGGCTTTAATTTTTATTCTAGTATTTTGAAACCCATGACGTTGTTAAAAATAAGTTGTGATTTCATTATTTTATTACATTTTTTAATTTTATTTTTTTGCTTAGAAGTGTGAACGCCTACTTTTATTTCTTTATTGCCATGAAATGAGCCTGGCTTTTCAAGATCCAGTTCCTCTAACTGTAAGTATTAATATCATTTTGTGCATTTTTACACAGTAGGGTGATTTTTTTTTTTGAAACTTGATTTATGAGAATGTATAGTCAGTTTCCTATATCTGATGCATATCTTATAGTTTTATTAATACAAACAGAATGCTTTGATCTTGAATACACTTTAATGTTCACAAACTGGTCCAAAACTTGTATTCATTTCTCATATATTCTCGTCTCATACATCTTACCTACTATTCTCTGGAATGATTTTTTTTTTTAAGATTTTATTTTTTTAAAGTAATCTCTACACCCAACATGGGGCTCGAACTTATCACCCTGAGATCAAGAGTTGCATGTTCTCCCAACTGACCCAGCCAGGCACCCCTCCGGACTGATTTCTGTTGTTTCTCAAGAGGCTTAGTCCTATATCCTAAGCTGTTGGGAAGAAACTGTTCATTTGAGATAAAGACCCCCAAAATTCTTTGTACATATTTTGATTTATACAGACCCAGATTGCAAGTACTAAGTGGACTTTAACAAGACAGGAAGGGATATGTGCGTGCGTGGGTGTGGGTGTGTGTACTATTGCTTGTAAAAGGTTCCTCTTGTAGAATTAATTTAGGACAGGTAGAATTTAGTCATTTTTATTACAGCATCTCATTTATTTTGAAAGGTGCCTGATTATTATAGAATAATTAAAAATCCAATGGACTTGTCAACCATCAAGAAGAGACTACAAGAAGATTATTCCATGTATACAAAGCCAGAAGATTTTGTAGCTGATTTTAGATTGATCTTTCAAAACTGTGCCGAATTCAATGAGGTAAGAGGAAAAAACAAAAAACAATAGCAATGCGAAAGTAATATTAAATCAAACACTTCATCAACAAAAGAGATGAGTATCTACCAATGATAGTATAAATTTCTGAAAGTTCAAGTTTGTCAGAGAATGAAAGGTAATTAGGAAAACTTTGTCCACATTACTATCCAAGGTTTATTATATGGTAAGTGGAAATGCAAATTATAGCTGACAAGTTGAAAACAATTTAGAAAATAAGTAGTTACCACTCCCTTATAGAATAATCCAGATGAGTCTAAGCCTTTTATTTACTTCTTATCTGACCTTCTCTAGACTTTGTCTAGCCCCAGGCTATTATTTTACTTTACATCATTGATGATGCATAAATACTTTTCCAAAACTTGAGTTAAAAGGGAACAAAAATGTGAGAAATTTACTTATTTTATTGACTGTTGACTGTTAAAATATTGATGTTTGTTTTTAATTCATGTTTTTATTTTTATCCAACAGCCTGATTCAGAAGTAGCCAATGCTGGTATAAAACTTGAAAGCTATTTTGAAGAACTTCTAAAGAACCTTTATCCAGAAAAAAAGTTTCCTAAACTAGAATTCAGGAATGAATCAGAAGATAATAAATTTAGTGATGACTCAGATGATGACTTTGTACAGCCCCGGAAGAAACGCCTCAAAAGCATAGAGGAACGCCAGTTGCTTAAATAAAGCAACACCATTGGCGTGTGCTGGTTTTTAGATTTTTTTGTTTTTGTTTTTAAAAAACATTTTGTCAGTAATTTTAACATCATTACAAAATGAGTTTGTGACCACTCTGATCTGTAAGTTTTTGATGTTTACTAGATTTTGATTTCCCTAATAAACCATTTCTTTTAATCTTCTTATTAAGAAAGAAAGAAAAAGAAGGAAAGGAATGAAAGTGAGGGAGCAAGGAAGGAAAGAAGAAAGAAGCATCAACAACAAAAAGACGTTCTTCCCACTTCTTGGATTTCAAAACTATAATTTGGAGTGATAGCAACTATAGAAAGGAAATAGACTATGTATGAACTCTTAAGTGGAAATTTAATGTGGTTTGGATGTGTGCGTTAATCCATTTTTAGAAAATACCACTATCCATTAATTATGGCCCAACCATGAATTAGTACTTACGAACAGTACTCCGTGAACATGAGTGGTAATAAGAGTTCTATCCTAGGATGCTGACTGGTGCAACGAAAAAGTAGATTAGATGCGATTAAGAAGGCACCTAACAGTATATAATGTAAGATGGCAACTGTATTAAAGAAAAAGCAGGAAAACAAATGTTTGATTTTTGTTTTGTTTTTTTTTCTTGTCTGTAGAAGTGTTTGGTATAGCAGGTGTTCAAAGCCATTTTTCGTACATTTCTAAATATAACTTCTTCCACTGAGGAAGTAAGTGTACACATGTTTGGTTTGCTGTGTGTCTCTGTGTAGTTTGTTGTTTGCTTTTTAACTGTGCAGGTGATCCTTTTATAACAAGACTCGTTGTTAGCAGTACGGCTGTTAGTGGAACTACCCTGGACATGAAATACCGCAGTGTGCGCCATATTTGATGTGAGGCTTTTTCAACGTATACCCTATTGAGCATTAAATAGAAGTTCCGCCGAAAGGGACTAGTTTGGTGGTTTTCATCTTTATAATTTGGAATAAAATGTGTTGTGGAATTTAGGAGCGGGCAGTTCGAGGGAACTATAAGGAAAATGTAATGTTTTCTGAAGCTTATATTTCCTATTTTTAAAAAGTCAGAACCTCAAATTGAATCTTATGTCTGACTTCATTCTGAATTTCATTTTCATTCTCCTGATAGAGATACAGAAGACTAATCTTCTGAGAGCAAGCATATTCCTAATGGGCCAGACCTGACTAGTTGAACTGATAATCCATTTATTCCTTTTGCTTGTTCAGCGTCAAAGAAGGAAACTAAGTTAAGATAGACTGGCAAATGGCACAGTATTTCTCTTCTAACCTTTGACAAAATATTTACACATGAATTTTTTCAAAGTAACCTTTATAAAACATTAATTGAGGAAATCTTTCTCTTTGGGCTGACAGAATAAAAATATAGCTGAACTGAAAGAATCTTAGGCTGTGAATGGTATCATCTCCCACGGATTGGACCTAGAGGACTTGCTTTTTCCACAAGGCAATACTTCTTAAAATGGACAATTTGAAAATATTCTGTGGCTAATTCATTGGGTTTTCACGTGTTGCTAAAGATAAAATATGAGAAAATAATTTAGTTACATTAGCTTCTCAAGATAGGTCTTGTCCATAATATGTCACTTACAAAGTCTTAATCACTTCTCCAAATGTGTGTTTCAGAATAGTTGTTGTATTGTTGTGAAAATGCATTTGACATTTATTCTCTAAAGGCTGAACAAATTTTGATAACAGTGCATATACCTTTTAATTGTCTGGTTTTTTGCTGTGTTTTTTTGGGTTTTTTTTTTTGTTTTTTTTTTTTTCCTCCAGCATTTTTAGCACAGCAACTCCGGAGGTTTTGCAAATAAGTTTATTGTTGGCACTTAGAATACTGTTCTTGACTGTTTGTTCTTCCATACTTGTTTCCTGAGGTAAAACAGAGCAATACAGACAAATTTTGAGGAGGATCACAAAGAGAAGTAGCTCTTAAGGGAAAAAATATATATAATTTCTTAAATTCTAGCATCTGAGCTAGAATTTCTACTAATGTGCCCAAAACTTGCACTGTTACATTCAGTCATATTAATCTTTTAACAACAGTATTCACCTTTACCATTTTTTTTGCTGATTGAAAGGCAATTAAGAACCATCTTTCCTGTAGTCATACATAATATAAATTACATTAAAACTAGGTGTTTGTCTCTCCAAACAGCCTTTTTGTAATGCTCTTTACGATTAAAGTTCTGTGACCTTAAATTAACAAGGGCCTGTGTGCCCAGGTGGATCCCAGCAAAATAGTCCTGAAATTCTAATAGAAGTAAGGTATAAGGTGAGCCTAAATAACTGTGCTCATTTAGAGAGCCATCTCCCAAAAGTTCAGTGTGATTCAAGCAGCCTTGACCTAAACTTAAAACACTACAGTGTTTACCTCTGATCAAAAACTCCAGGTGATTTCCCTCTGAATTTAGAACCAGTGCCCAGTGTCTTAGCTACAAGACCCTCTAATGTGATCACATGACCACACCTTTGGCCAAGGCTTGTGAATGAACAAATCTTGTGGGAGCTGGGATTTACCGAAGTCCGGCTCATCAAGACCTTTCCCATGCATCAAGCATCTGATCTTTTTGGCATAAGGCAATTCTAACATATATAGAATACATTTGTACATGAGCATCAGGCAATGCAGTTATTTTGCCCTTTGAATTAACAGGCCTCACTTGTCCTTTCTGGATGGAGGGGTAGGATGCTGGATGTGCTAAAAGGAAAATGTCCTCTTCCCTTGGTAGTTTCACTTGCTTTTCCAAGCTAAAGAATAGGCACCATGTTTTACACCTACACCATAATATAAATGCAGTATAATTTAGCAATGCTTTCAGGAAGATTCGCTCCACAATCAAAAGGGTGAGTTCAGCTGATTGCTCCACTTATGAATTTGCATTTCAAATTCCTATGTTGTGACAGTGCTTAACTTGTAAATTTGGGTTCCATGGACAGACTAGTTAGACACTGAAAGGAAGAATTCCTCCTTTGGTGAAACCTGATCCATAAATTAACGTGAATCCCTAAAGTTGCTACCTATGAGCAAAATGTTTTTAGATGTAAATAGAAGATGTGCTTATTTTCTGTTATGAATGAGAGAAATTGAGTGATCTGATTGGTATTATTATGGACATGACAAT
This sequence comes from Panthera tigris, assembly GCF_018350195.1. Lineage (NCBI taxonomy): Eukaryota > Metazoa > Chordata > Mammalia > Carnivora > Felidae > Panthera > Panthera tigris. Next base: position 152,046,313 of record NC_056661.1, read on the forward strand.
GAGTTCAACCATCTAGTTTCTTACAGAGGTCCTCCTTTTAAATAACATGTACATAGTTTTTAAAATATTTTATAACCTCATGTAAATTAACAATTGATATCTTTTTACATATATTTCCCTTTCCTCTTGGGTGTGTATTTAGTAAGTCATAATTCACATGGTGGTAGTTCATGTTCTTGAGTGAGAAAAATGCTAGCCAATCAGACCACTGATTTCTTTCCTCACAAAGATTTGCTTTTTGTGAAGCACATCTGAGGCAATAGTCTTTGTTGTTGTTTGGTCTTCGTTTTTTTTTTAATTTGGGGCGGGGGGCATCTGGTGCTTTGATTTTTTTAATAAAAATTAGCTTCGATGGATTTTTACTGTGAATGTTTTACCACAAGGAATTTTAATAGAAAAATTACTATATGTCATTCAGTAGAATTTTACCTAGTTTGAGTCTCGCTTCATTACTACCTTTGTGTGTTCCTCTATAAAACTGATCCATGTAGGGGCGCCTGGGTGGCTCGGTCAGTTAAGCGTCCGACTTCGGCTCAGGTCACGATCTCGCGGTCCGTGAGTTCAAGCCCCGCGTCGGGCTCTGTGCTGACAGCTCAGAGCCTGGAGCCTGTTTCAGATTCTGTGTCTCCCTCTCTCTCTGCCCCTCCCCTGTTCATCCTCTGTCTCTCTCTGTCTCAAAAATAAATAAACGTTAAAAAAAAAAATTAAAAAAAAAAAAAACTGATACATGTAGGGATGAGCCACTAGTCTATAAATAATAGGACAACTTTTTAAAAAATTCTGACACATGCATTTCACCAGCCTTAAAAAATAAGCAAAAAGTAATTTTACAAACAGGAAGGGTATGGGAACTTTAATCACTGATTCTCACTCCCCTCAAAGTAGGAAAACCAAAGATGCCATGAAAAATTCTTATCTAAAGCCTGTTGGAAGAGGAAGGGAAGACAGAGTGGGGACTTTGATGGGTCACTTTGAAAGTTTACCTAGGTTAATTTCACCTGTAAACAAGTTTTGAGTCTCTAAAATTACAACTGTTTTTAAAACTCTATTGGATATTAAATAGAACTTACTTTTTGGTAGGGGTAGAGGAATAAACTTCTATCTGATTCTTGAGTTTTTAAGTAGAATAATTAAGTCCTAATTTGAGTCCTAAAAAAAAGCCCTTACCTAAAAATTACAAGTTAAACATTCTGTAAAATTGTCTTTCCCATATTTTCAAATGTGATGTGGAAAACAGGCAACTTTAATGTACTCTGCCATTTATCAGGATACTGGAGTGAATTCCTTACCCATGCTCTCTAGTGCCTTTTAAACCTAAGACAAGTGAGCCAGAAAATCCAGTCAGGAATCTTTCCATTATTTATTTATTTTTTTTAATCTTTATTTATTTTTGAGAGAGAGACAGAGTATGAGCAGGGGAGGAGCAGAGAGAGAGAGGGAGACACAGAATCCAAAGTAGGCTCCAGGCCCTGAGCTGTCAGCACAGAGCCCAATGTGGGACTCGAACTCACCGTGAGACCATGACCTGAGGTGAATTCAGACGCTCAACCAACTGAGTCACCCAGGTGCCCCAGGAATCTTTCCATTATTGATGATTAAAGCACAGCTATTGTTTACGGGGAGGGAATAGAATATACAGATCAATCAGGGTTAAGCGCTTCTCATCCTCGGAATGGGAATGTGTGGACCTGAGAAGTGGCATTTTTCCAAAGAAAATCAAGTGTTCTTAAAGAGCAAAGAGGAAGAATGGCAACAAGAAGTGGCACCATGTTTTGACAATAATGCTGGTTCTCTAATCCAATTGATTTTAGGGATTTATTGATGAGGAGGGTGTATGTTAAGAAAGCCCAACGTACAGAAAGTCTAAAGGTTTTGGCATTCATGTTACGGAATGATTTTTTGCCATTGTAGACTATGCGTAAAGAGACTCAAATCACATTCTCTTCTATATGTAAAACTATTAGGTTCAGGCGCCTGGCTGGCTTAGTCTGTGGAGCATGCAGCAGACTCTTGATCTCGAGGCTGTGAGTTTGAGCCCCATGTTGGGTGTTGAGATTACTTAAAATCTTTAAAAAACAACAACAACAACAACTATTAGGTTCAAACAAATTCAACCCCTATCGTATCGCATCAAGTAAAATATTCTTTGTACAGAGATTGCAGTTACGTGACTGATTACCTTTTAGCGAGTTGTGAAACCAAAAAACTCATTACAGGTAAGTGACTTGATACTTGTTGACTTCCATTTCTACTAATGACTAATACTAGTAAGGAGGGTAAGCAGTACACATGAGTTTATGAAGGATTTCTCAAATTTTGTATTCAATTAAAATCATGTTAATAAAATTTGCTGTTGACTAATTTAGTGTCTTCTAGGAAGCCTGGGTACTAGACAGTGTGGGCAGCATTGTAATGTTCCTGAAGCTTTGATACCTCCAGGGGTACTGAGAGTTCCTGAAATTCTTAGGAAGGTGCTTGATCATCAGCTGTGTCATAGTTGGCTGTGGTTGTGAACCACTACTGTCCTTTGGTGTTAATTATAAATTGCTGCTAACATCAGCTTCAGGACTTTCAGTTGTGATTGGTGGTAGGTTTTTGAGCTAACCTTACACGTGTAGCCTAGATGTCTTTACATCAAAAATATTTGGGCCTAAAATTTTTGATAACTAGACGAAGGTGGGCTTGCAAACTTTTAAAAATGATTAAAGAAAGCAATTTAGGTGGTTCAAACAAACACTTTATGAAGTGGGCAGTCTCCATTCTCAAGGGTCAAGAGAACTACAAAATGAGGTGGAAGGCAGAAGCTTTCATAGGATAAAGAATAAGGGACAAGGAAGGTAAGTGTAGAGTCCAGAGTTGGCTTGGCATTTGGGGATTGGTTGACTGAGTATATTGTGTTTCTGGCCAAGTGGGACATTTACAGGGACATGGAAGTTATTTAAGTTTTGGTTTGCTGCTGCGGCACCCTGGGCAGAGTGGTTCCATCTTGGACCTAGAAATTTCTTTCAGTAGTCCTCCTACCCCACTTTTGATCATCCTCTTGACCAAGAAGTTTGATGAAAAATATTTGATCAAAAATAACGTGACTCAGTTATCATTGGCTCTTGAGCTGTCAGTGTAGTATTCACAAAAGATGTCTGGCACATCTTCTTGGGGCTGGTTATGTACTTCCATTCTCTTTTGTTTTCCAGTTGGACAGATGATCTGATAGCTAGTCAGTGGTTGCCCACATGCATTTAAAACTTCTGAGAGAATGCAGCATATTAAGGAGACACATTCTTAGTGTCAAAATAATGCCTGTGGTTTGGAGAATGCTCCTGGGTCAGGGTTCCTATTGATGTGGGGTGGTGAGCAAACGGTCCAGAAAGAATTCTTGAGACGTTTTTGGTGAAAAAAGGTGCTTTGTTATGGCACAGGGACAGGACACGTGGGCACAAAAGGCTGCTCTTTTGCTGTATGAAGCTGGGGTTATGCGCTTTGTGCTCAAGGGGGAGGGAACATGCAGGGAGTATTACATCATAAATGTCTCTGATTTTCTACTTGTAAAACCGCTTTCACAAGATTTTTCTGGTGTTTATCATCCCGATCAGTATTAACTATGGGTGAGATGTGCAGGCAGACATAAGACCCTTTAAGAAGGTAGCAACCAGTACATATTTGATCCTTCTCAAAACCATGCAGCAGGCTATCAGTTAGTCTTCTGCACTAATGGTGAACATTCTTCTGCTTCTATCCCTCATCACTATGTCTCAACCCAAATAGAAATCAAAAAAATGCTTTCTGGGGTGCCTGGGTGGCTCAGTCAGTTGAGCGTCCGACTTCGGCTCAGGTTATGATCTCATGGTTCGTGAGTTCGAGCCCCATGTCGGGCTCTGTGCTGACGGCTCAGAGCCTGGAGCCTGCTTTGGATTCTGTGCCCTCTCTCTCTCTGTTCCTCCCCTGCTCACATTTTGTCTCCCTCTCTCTAAAAAATAAATAAAAATTTTAAAAAAATGCTTTCTGCTCAAGTCGTGATTGAACCCCACATTGGGCTCTGCTCACGGCGCACAGCTTGCTTGGGATTCTCTCTCTTCTCTCTGCCCCATCCCTGCTTGCATGCATGCTCTCTCTCAAAATTAAAAAATATATATGAAAAAGAAATTCTCAGAGAGGGATATTTCTTTAAGCCAGTTGGCCTGCTTATGTAGTTCACGTAATTGTTTGTTTCTCCAGAAGTGTTTATCCAGTACACTTTATTCAGAGAAACTGGGGCATTGGACATCAGGGAGAAGTTTGTGACAAGTATAAAAAACTACAGAATATCCAGCAGCATAGGAGATCCAGTAGTCAAGTTGATAGGAGGTTTGATTATCATCCTTTGTAATGACCTGAGATATGTGTGTAATAGTATCTTCTTTGCAGGCCAGGGCAAAGCATAAGGTGAACAAAAGAATCATAAAGCCCTTCATGGTATAGCAATTAGGACAATGATGGAGAGAGGGAAGGAGGAATCATTCTTGCTGTGTTGTCATGGGAGGAAATACCTGATCTCACTGTCTGCTTCTCTTCCTAGTCAATTTGATTTTGAGTCTCCAGTGTTTACATAGGGCCAGATGCCAGATGGAACCTTCCATATTTGGGAACAGATATGTACCCAGGGTTTAACACTTTAAAATTTGGTGGCAGTGTCTGTGGTCAAGAGTACTTGGTAGGGCCCTTTCTGTGAATCTCACTTTTGCAAAAATACCAGAGTGAAACCACAACACTCTGTTAATGATGGAAGACTTGAAAATGCCCATGGTTAAAGATGTAATGATTATTCATTATAATGGAATTGATCAGCAAATGGTATTTCTGTGATAGAAGAGTTTAATAACTGGAATTGTGACTAATAACATACCAGTACATATCAGATTTTCAGGAATTTAATGTAATTTCTGGAACATTTACATTGACAACATATACAGAGAGCCTAAGAAGTTTAAACATGACTTGACAGTGCTTTCTCTGTAATTTAACATGTTTCTTTAGAAGGTATCAGTTCAAAGTCAAAAAGACTTTGTTTAGAATTTGAGGGAATTTTGTCAAAGATAACCATTAACCAAAGTGACTTCAAAGGCAAATACAGAAATTTGCATAGTTCTTTTTTAAAAACCTGAGCTCTTTTAGGCGCACCCGGGTGCCTCAGTTGGTTGAGCGCCCAACTCTTGATTTCAGCTCAGGTTGTGATCCCAGGGTTGTGGGATCCAGCCCCATGTCAGGCTCCAGGCTGAGCCTGGAGCCTGCTTGAGATTCTCTCTCCCTCTCCCTCTGCCTCCCAACCCCGGCTCACATGTGTGTATGTGCTCTCTCTAAAGGAAAAAACTTTAAAAACCTTAGCTCTTTTGGTATTGAGAAGACTGGGTTAAATAATTGAAGACCTGCTAAAGACAACATGAAACACAGTAAGTTATTTTGGTAAGATACAAATTCTGGTAAGTAATCCACCTGGAGCAGGTTTCTCACACAAAGAGTAGTGACACCGAGGCTTTTCTTTCCGGGAAGCCACTTTATGTGTGCCCACACGTGCTCAGTTGGGTTTGTACCCGAAAAACAGCCTGGAATGTCACGTGGCGTAGGCTTTTACACATTTTTCTACTTCTTTGTCTCCCATGTATGGGTAATGTATACGCATACAGTTTGGTTGGGTGGCCTCATGTTACAGGCTCGTGAGGGAAGTCATGGATGCACACTAGCCAGGTGGCTTCCCTTATCCTGAGGTCTCTTTCTTTAGGGAGGAGACTCTACCACATACCTAGAAAGCAAATATTTTATTTATACTAAGAGCAGACCCACAATCTAAGAAAACTCTTTTTAACGGAAAACCAAATTCTAATTTTGTACCAGTGTATTTTTTATATTAAAACTCATTTTTCAAAGAAATCCATTCCAGTCTTAGCTTAACCACACAGAAACTTCCTTTTCCACAACCCTTCAAAAACTTTTTAAACATTCATTCAGATTTTGCCCTTTTTTTCCTCTCATTCTGGCACAATTCATTGTTTCCCTTTGAACAAATTGTTATACTTTTTCCTTTAGTGAAAACACATCTTCATATCTGATGCCTTTTCTTACCCCAAATACATCTTACTCTTATGCAGAGATGTTTCCTTTATTCATATATATGGTTTAGAATTATTAACACCCTCAGAGTCATTAATTGTTCAACAGTAAGCATTTGTGGACTCTTACGCTAGCACTTTGTGGATTGTCAAATGTGTAGATACATTCTATAATCTCTAGAAGTATATTCCTCACAGAAAATTTTTCAGTGTGGCACAAAACATGTTTAACAGACCCAAATAGTTTTATTTCGCTTGTAAAAGGAAGCCATATGTGGATAAACCTCTGTTCGGTAGTTAAGGTCTCAGTATTTTATCTTACTTGTAAATGATCTAGATATTCAGTGAATATCCACCATTTAATTTACCTCAGTATAACTTTAAAGTTTCCTGTCACAGAAAAATTTTGGAAACAATTTTTTTTTTAATTTTTTTAATGTTTATTTTTGAGAGAGTCGGGGAGGGGCAGGGAGAGAGGGAGTCACAGAAGCCAAAGCAGGCTCCAGGCTCTGAGCTGTCAGCACAGAGCCTGACGCATTCAAGCCCATGAACCCTGAGATCATGACCTGAGCCAAAGTCAGATACTTAACCAACTGAGCCACTCAGGTGCCCCTGGAAACAATGCTTAAGGAGACATACCATAAACCATAATTATTGTTGAAAAGTTTATTTGTAAACTTTTCTATCTAGTTAATGATGAGGGAGCATAAGCCAAGGGGAAGTTTCCAAAGGGAGTTTCATATGCTAAAGAAGCCTTACAGGATAACTGAGGCTTAGCTATTTTCAAGCTAAGGTGGTTTTTCTCCCTAGCAAAGCATTAACATTAAGACAGTAGGGAGTTGCCAGAGAAATGTTCTTCTCAGCCTGCCTCAAATATTTGTCACTGGGTTGCAAGTTATAAAGAAATTTTACTTTCCATTTCCTTCTTGCCTTTGTTCCCCACATCACTATGGAGGGGAAAGTGATATTAGGGCTCTAGGAAACTGAGTCCATAGGTTTCTGGAGATCAGGCTATTGATAAGATTGCCTTTTTCTTGTAATTTACTAAGCCATTCGTAAACTGATGGAGACTCCTGTCCTGTGTGTTTGCTTCCCCTTTCCCTGGACAGCCAGGAGTGCCTGAGGATTATCACACATATCCCACCAGGGCAGGGTGGGAGGTGGGGATATTCCAGCTTCTGCTTTGCTCTCAGCTTGCCTTATGCTCCCTCATCAGTTGATGTACTTGTTCTTTAGATTACTCATGAGACATTGAACAGCTAACCATCACCTTATCTTTCTTGCTGACAAATTCTCTAACAGAAAACATGAGCTTATTTGACTTTGAGTAAACTAGATAGAATACAAGTCCTATGTCTATATTATATTTAATACTGGTAACTCTAAAGACTTGTCTGTTTTAATTAAGACAACGAAATTAGCTTTTTTAAAAAAAAAAAAAAGAGGGGCGCCTGGGTGGCGCAGTCGGTTGGGCGTCCGACTTCAGCCAGGTCATGATCTCGCGGTCCGTGAGTTCGAGCCCCGCGTCAGGCTCTGGGCTGATGGCTCAGAGCCTGGAGCCTGTTTCCGATTCTGTGTCTCCCTCTCTCTCTGCCCCTCCCCCGTTCATGCTCTGTCTCTCTCTGTCCCAAAAATAAATAAATGTTGAAAAAAAATTTAAAAAAAAAAAAAAAAAAAAAGATTATCCTAGTTCGCTTGAACTTGAAAAACATTTGGGTTAGTTTCTGTATTTCAGAGAGTATATTTGATTTATATAAACACTTGTTTTTAAGCAACTTAAAGCTCTTTGCAAATTAATTTTGGCACTGCCCTCTGAAGGTAGAAAAAAATCACATCTATAACATTTTTAGACATGTATGTATATGCACATATATGTACACATATATAAACATACAGATGCAAACATCCCCACTAATTTATAAATAATTGGATCCAAATTGTCTTTCTAGCAGATAGAATAAATTTACCTGATCAGATGGCTCAAACTTTTTACTAGTATTTCTGGAGAAGACTTAAAAGATTTTTCACTTACCTAATTTCTAAATAGACTTAAAGTAAGAATTGCCTCCCTGAGGATTGCATTCCAAAGAGGTGGCCCTAGATGTTTCCTAGAAAAGACGGGTTAGGACATTTACATCTCAAAGGCACAGAAAGAATGCAAGTTCCTCTAAGAGAATCTTTGTTGCCTAAAACCAGAATTTTTACAGAATCAAGACTTTTGAGATGAATAGAGGAGGTTTGGGAATTGGTAAAAAGGAGGGGTGGCCTTTTTCTGTTCTTGTAAAGACTCAGTTTGTAACACAAAGATAGTTGTTTATAATTCCTCAAAGAGTTGGGTTGCACCCTGAGTGCTATTAAGGAAGGGGCTGACCTACCTATCCAACTACTTTATCTTCAATTTGCTCTTTTGTATCTGGGAGATTATCTCCAACTAAGAGAAATCAGAAGATTCCTGTGTTCTTGATTTAGAGCTGTTTGTCTTTGGAGCCCTATCTCACAACCAAGATCATGACCTGAGTCAAAATCATCAGTACAATGCTTAACCAACTAAGCCATCCAGGCACCCCATTATTTGGCCAACTTCTGACCATAGGGTACTGATGAGGTTTTGGGATGATGGTGGGGTTTGGAGCTGACAGTGAAGAAAGAATTCTTGAAGACATCTTTGATGCAAAAAGGTGATTTTATTAAGGCACAGGGACAGGACCCATGGACAGAAAGAGCTGTGTAGAATGACTAGTTATACACTATGGACTTGGGGGCGATAAAGTCAAAAGGTAAGTTTCCAAGGAGACTAATATGCTCAAGACTCACAGATTACTGGAGGCCTAGCTATTATCAAGCTAAGATGGTTTGTCCCCCTAGCAAGGCATTAACATTAAGACAGTAGGGAGTTCCTAGGATTGCCTTTTTCTTGTAAACTGGTGGAGACTCCTACCAGTTTAACCGTTTGGTTATTTTCTCCCTTTCTAGTTTGGGGTAGCCGGGAATGTCCAAGGAATTTCACACATATCCCACCTGGGGTGGGGGAGGGGGGGGAAGGGGAGAGGATAGCTTGTACTTGGCCTTCAGCCTACCTTATGCTCCCTCATCAGTACCATGGAGTTCCATTTTAAAAAGGTCTTTGAATTACTTTGTCAAGTTTCAATGAGCACAAATAAACATTCATTCAGATTTTGCCCTGGCAATATTGAACCACCCCAGAAGACTCACTCTTCACCAGCTTCAGCCAATTTTCCAAGGATCTCACTTTGTAAGTGTTTCCATTAATTTTAGCTTCCCCTTGGCTGTTTAAGGGAATAACTGATAGTGATTTACAAGAGAAGCCCTCAGGGTCCCATCAACCCTAGCCTGGAGGGAGGGGGGGTGTGGGGCAGAGGTCCCTCCTTTGAGTAGATAAGGAGGCATTCAGATTTGATAAAATCTTCAAGAACAATCTTTTTTCCAGTGTCACAGTTGATTGCACCAATCTGTGGTTCTGTGCTTTAATGGACCCCCCAGGATGGGTGCAACAGGGGAGGCCCAGCTGTTGTCTTAGGTTTCTGGCTTTGGAACTGTTGCAGTTTTAAGGCCACCAAAGTCAAGGACACTTGTTTATGGCCCAGTGGTCTCTTCAGAGTGGAAAGGCAATTCAGGTAATGAATTAGTAGACTGAGTACTCAGGTAAAGGAAGATTGAAGGGGTTGTAGATGTCCCGTGGTCTTAGAGTCTTTTAGGTAACTCTTGTGTCTGTTTAACTTCTCATTAGCCTTTTGTACTGAATCAGTTAATGTATTTTGGAATTTTGGAGACTTCTACATACCAATTAAAATAGGTATCCCATCCTGGTTGTTGATAAGGGAACCCTTCAAGTGCACTTCTAGTCAGTAGATTGAGCTTCCAGGACCACACTTCTTAGACATTAAGTAGGTGGGCTGGAAGGTAAAGCACTCAGTTCTCTGAGACTTGAACATCTTATTCCTTTAAGCCTTGGGTTTCTCTGAGCCAAATTAATACCTAAGAGGGATGTACTGGAAGGTTAGGATTTTGTGGTGTTTTCTATGTACCTTGTGACACAGAGTTTTTTTTTCTTGAGGTTGCTAAGTGACCTAGTGTTTGTTCTGTGACCAATATGTCCTTGCATGGAGTCTGGGCACACTGGCCACTTCAATCTAACATCTTTGCTCAATTCCCCACCTACCAACTTTGCACCTTTGGCTTCCAAGATTCTTATTAGCAGTGGCTTTTAATAGTCCAACTTGTGCCTATTTCCATTGTGTTGTGCCATTGGTTAGAAGAGGTCAAATTTCTTATTTCCCCACATCTCCCAGAAGTTTATGCAATGGATATACCTCCAAGCTTTAGGAGTTCCCTAACTGCTGCCTCTCTTTGCAGATTCCCACTATAATTGTCTGGAACCTTTCTGGGAACTATATTTTAATATATACATATTTTTATATATCATCATATATAAATATATATTTTTAAACCTATAGTTTGTTTAGATCAGAGAGTTGCACTCAAAGCCTGGAGTGACTCATCCACAGCCTTTGGTTTTGACTAGAATAACAGAGAACTCAAAAGTGTTTATCAGGTTCCTTGCCTGTGTGTTTCATTGTCCCACAAGCCATTGGCAGTCAGCTTCAGATTATCCTCATTGCCAAAATCAGTTAAAAATGATTAAAGAAGAGGGGCACCTGGGTGCCTCAGTCAATTAAGCTTCCAACTTTGGCTCAGGTCATGATCTGATGGTCTGTGGGTTTGAGCCCTGCATTGAGCTCTGTGCTGACAGCTCAGAGCCTGGAGCCTGCTTCAGATTCTGTGTCTCCCTCTCTCTCTGCCCCTCCCCCGCTCACACTCTGTCTCTCTCTCCTTCAAAAATAAATAAACATTAAAAAATATGTTTAAAAAAATGATTTAAGAAGACAACATAGGTGATTCAAACAAACCTTATCTGATGCTTTATGAAGCAGGCAATGTCCACTCCCAAGAGCCCAGAGACCTGCAACCTGGGCCAGAAGGCAGGAAACTTTTATAGGATTAAAAGATAAGGAAGAAAGTAAGCGGCCACAGTTGGCTTGGTGCCAGCTGACTGAACACACTATTTCTGGCCAAGTGGAACATTTACAGGGACATGAAAGTTATCTAAATTTCAGTTTGCTGATTAGGCACCCTGGGCAGGAGCTGATTCCTCTTGGGCCTAAAAATTTATTTCAGCTATGACCTGTTAGCCAAATTTAACCTATGGCCATCTTTTCAATAGTCTGAGAGCTAGCAATGCTTTTTACATTTTTAAACATTACTTAAATGTTTTTTATTTATTTCTGAGAGAGCAAGAGCTAACGGGAGGGGGCAGAGAGAGGGAGGGAGAGACAATCCCAAGCAGGATCCACACCGTCAGTGCAGAGCCCAGTGTGGGGCTCGAACTCACGAACTGTGAGATCATGACCTGAGCTGAAATTGAGTTGGACATTTAACCGACTGAACCACCCAGGCACCCCTTTGCATTTTTTAAGGCTAGTGGAGTGTTCGGGGTGTGTGAGAGAGACCATGTTTAGCTCACAGAGTCTTAAATACTGTCTGGCCCTTGACAGGAAAAGTTTCCTGACTTTAAGCTATTTGTGCCTCTTGTTCAAATAGGGGTGACTTGCACCCTTATGGAAGCAGGGGTATAAACCCTGTCATAGTTTGGTAATACAGTGATACTTGATTCTAGTTGCAGTGAGTTCTTTTTTCCCCTGCAGAGGGGGGATAGGAGGAATTGATGAGCCAAGCCATAGGGTCCCCAGTTTTAGAGGTGTCCACAATAAGCCTGAATAGCAATCAAAGAATCTAAATGTAAAAGCCTTCGGTGTTTTCTTTCCACACCATACCTAACCTACTAAAGTGATATGCACAGGTGTGATGTCCTGCGTGAAAGCAGTTGCTTAACAAAGGGCAAATGGTGACATGATGTCAGAGAGCTTGCTGCACTTTCATTTTTTTAAATCTCATCATGGGAATCAAAGATTCTCCCATAAAGTAATGAAATTAGAATACAAATAGAATGGGAAAAAAATAGTGTATTCCCAGCTTCTTCCTAATTATATACAAGACTCATACTCATTTAAGCATATTTTATAAATAAGCAACTTTCATCAACACGGAGGCAATTTAAATGCTCGTTTTTGCCGTGAAGTTGGTGACTGTTGTGAAAGGCTTAATGATACAACCCCAAGTTCATGCCTTAGCTACAAAATTTCAGTCCAACTTTTGCTACAAGCCTCATGGGAGAATATCAAGTATATATGCGCTTTCTCTGAGAAACTTTACTTCCCCCTGCCCATCTCCCATAGACCTACCCTTCCCATCTTTGAAGTATATTTTTACAAAAGTTCTCTGTAGTCTCCCAAAAAAGACAGGAATATAAAATTAACCCACCTCATTCTCATGTGCCTTATTTTTCAGAAATACGTAATCAGTTTCTTAATTACCAAGTAGCATACAGAAATTAAACCAGGTCTTTAAAACTGTGCCACAGCTCTTTGTAAACACAAAATGCATTTTTCTTCTCCGGTAGACATTGGTTCGCAGGTCTTCATTTAATTTGCTGGAATAAGAAGTGATTTAGTAGATCAATACATTTAATAAAAAGGCTTCTCCATTCATCCTCAGCTGTCAGACACTAGAAACTAGTAATAGATGATTTCTTAATAAACTTACAATGAATTAAGAGCCTCACATTTACCTTTGTGTACCTGGTAATGGCAATGGTAGTTTTATAGTTGTTATTTTAGTGGAATACAGACATTATTCAGGGAAAATCACACCACACTATCGTCTTTGAAGAGTTTAGCAAAGTTTGGAGTGAATAATTGGTTACTCTAGCTTCAGTGCTGCTCAAAGTTACATGCAAGCCAACTGGATACTCAGGCTTTTTACTCAACACCATTGTGTTAGTACACACCTGGATGTCATGTCTACTTCAAAGAATTTCCATGCTCCAAGGTCATGTCCTTTGGTCAAAAGGTGGTAGCTGAGAATACCTAAGAGATTTCTGCATCACTTACCTGTAGAGCTCGTCCTTTGGTCTCAATGGGGAGAGTAAAGGCAGAAATGGCACATACAATGCAGACTGATGAGAAAAGACACAGGGCCCCCAGGAAGGATGCGCTCATAAGAACCTGCAAGTCACAAGGAATGACTCCATTTATTGTGTCCCAGTCACTTGTCAGCTGATTTTTTTTATGTCAAAGGGGAAATCATCTCTCCACAGACATGAAAGAATGTCTTTTGCAGCCATTCTATAAATTGTGCCTTCCCGACGCCTCAGGTGAGTTATTTATTTGGGCCCAGCTACTGCAGGCATTTTGTGTGATTCTGTGAGTGGGGACTGACATAAGCATGTACTGGCCAGGTCAGACCTCTCTGCACCCACTCCTCCGGCATCTCCAGAGCAAACCAGTACCTAGGGAAGGTAAAAAGATCTGGTTTTCCCACACTCTCATACCAGTTTAGTTTTTTCAACCTCTAGTTCATTTTATGCAGAACTCCCTCTGCCAAACATCCACTTGCCCCCTTCAGTTCTGACAGGATGAATTAGGGAAAAAGGTTTTGGAGATGTAATCTGTAGTGTCTGGAAAGATGACATGTCTATCTATGTTCATGATGTTTCAGGTGTGACAATCAAAACTGGTGTTCATTTTTCCACATTCGGAATGAATTTCTACCAATTTGTACACAACCTTTGGCTGAGATCATGCTGTGTTACTAGCTAGTTCACACATTACCATTTCCTACATCCATTAACCCAGAGCTGCCTGAAGTTGCAAAACCTAACTGCTCTCCTAGCTAGGACCAGAGGCAACTGCATTTTGGGTTTGGGGGGGGTTTGTTTTGTTTTGTTTTTAGCTTCCCTACAGAGAAACCGTGCTGGGCTTCCTAACAGGGCTCTAGCCACCTAGTAGATGTGAGTGGATAGTCTTCCAGTAAGTTCCTTTCTGCCTAAAGTCAGTTTCTCTTGTTTGTAACCAAGAACCCTAATGCCTGATTATAAAAATAATTTGAGAATTCTGTTACAATCCTCAATTGAGAATTCTCTGTTCTCTGTTACAATTCCTGGATTTCCAGGCCCCCCTTTGATGTACTGTATCAAAAAGAAAGATCTATTCATCTCTACTTCTAAAATCCAGCCCAGAACAGGAACAAAGAGGGACATTACACAGTGATAAAAGGTTTAGTCAATGAGGAAACAATTTGGAAGGTTTACGTACCAAAAAGCTTCAAAATATATTCAGTAAAAACTGAATGGAGATCTAGATAGATCCACATACAGTTGGAAACTTCAAGACTGTCCTCCCTCAACAATTGATAGAACTAGGCAGAAAATGGAGGCTATAGAAGAACTTCATGACACCATCAACCAACAGGGTCTAACTGACATTTACAGGACACCTTACCCAACAGCAGCAAAGTACATATTCTTTTCTACTGCCCCTGCAACATTCACTAAGATAGACCATGTTCTGCGGCATAAAATGAACCTAAAAGATTTAAAATCCTAGAATGTGTTCTGACTAAAAGAGTGTCAAACTGAAATAACAGAAATATAACAGCAAAATCTCCACTTCTAATCCATGGGTCAAATCTCAAAAATAAAAACAACAAAGAATATTAAATGTGTGAGACACAATAGGGACAAAAAATAAAAAAATAGGAATAAATAAGAAATGTGTAGGACGTATATGAAGAAAATTGTAACTAAAAAATATGTAAAATTGAGTAAATCTAGTTCTTAGAAAATTGTGAAAGTATACTTCTCAAAGTCATCTGTAATTCTAATGGATTCTCAATCCAAATTCCAGTAGGATTTTTTTTTTTAAGTCAATTTAGGGGAAAAAAATTGACCCTAAGGTTTATTGGAAAGAATTAACATGCAAGGAAAATCTGGAAATTTCTGAGAACAAATGCAAGTGAGAGAATCTGAGGGAAGTCACCAGCCTAAGTGGTAATAACGTTCTAACCATGAGCAGTGTGATACTGGTGCCAAAATAGAATCCAGTATGGAAGTGGGGGTTTCCAACAATGGAGTCACGGTAAATCAACTGAGAATAGCCAGACAAAAGGATGATTAGTGGCCCTGGGAACAACTAGCTAGCCATTGTTTTGTTGATTTTTAAAGCTGAATTCTTACCTCAGGCCTTAAGCAGAAATAAATTGTGAAAAGATCAAAGAATTTAATGTTTTAGATGAAAACACTGAAAACTGTTAAACTTACGGTAGTATATTGGAAATATTTTTAGAAATAATGCATGAATGATGAAGGCCAATAAACATGATACAAAACTTTAACTCTAGAAGTGAAAATACTTGGTAAATTGACTACATAAAAATTTAAAATTTTGCAATATGTAGATATATGTGTAGATAGATGGAGGGTTTGTGTATGTGTGTTTATATATGAGCCTAGGTACATATATACTCACACAGATGTACATAGACAAGTTACAACATTTGATAACTGCTGGTAGCCCATCACCCCTTCCCTTCTATTCTTCCAATTTCCTTTTTTTTTTAATGAAACCAGGAAGACAATGACTATAAAACCTAACAAAAAAAAAATACATACACACAAAACCCCAACTGCCCTCTCAAGTGTATTGATTCAAAAATTGTAAATAAGTACCAGTAAATAAAACCTAGGGGTTCACTAACAAAACACTGGCTAAGTGGACCCTCGCTGCTATCCCCTGCACCACGGTGTGAAAGTTCTCCCCACCCACTCCTGCTCCCTCCCTCATTTGCCCTGCCAGGTGTTCCCCAAGTCTCTTGCACATTGAATTCTCTGTTAGCATCAGCTTTCCCAAAGACTGAAATTATTTCAGTAAAATAGTTGGATACAAAATCAATATAAAAAATAAATTCAGGAGCACCTGGCTGGGTCAGAGGAGCATGTGACTCTTGATACTGGGGTCATGAGTTCAAACCCCATGTTGGGTATAGAGATTACTTAAATAATAAAAAATAAATGCATTTTCTATATTAAAACATTCAAAAACAATTTTTTAACTTGTATTCTTTTTTGACAGAGTGCAAGTGGGGACAGGCAGAGAGAGGGAGACACAGAATTGGAAGCAGTCTCCAGGCTCTGAGCTGCCAGCACAGCACCCGATGCAGGGCTCCAACCCACGAACCGTGAGATCATGACATGAGATCATGACCTGAGCTGAGAGTAGGATGCTCAACCAACTAAGCCACCGAGGTGTGCCCCTCAAAAAATGTTTTGATGCCTACTACATGCCAGGTACTGGAGGAGCTAGAAATACAAAAGATAGTAAAACAAGCCCATATTGTCCTCACAGGGCTTAAAGTGTTGGAAGAGAGCGATTTTGAATAGCCTGGCAAAACAAATCAGCAATTATAATCTGATAATCTGAAGGAAAATTTCAAGGGGTCATAAAAGCTCACAGCAGAGAGACCAGACTTAATTTAAGGCATCAGGGAGGGCTTTTCTGAGCAGAGAATCCTAGCTTACTGGAAGTGGAGACAGGGTAGAAAGGGAGAAGTTTCCAGTCCATGGGAATAGCAAGTGAGAGAATCCCGGAAGGCGGTAACTGTGGTAATCAACTACAAACACCAGATTGCTTACAGCTAGGTAAATGGGTATGAGCACAAGGTTGGGAGCCTTAGTGGTGGAGTCTTGTAAACCAAGTTGAGGATCTGGGTCTTCGTCTAAGAGGAAGGGCAAGACAATAAAGGATTATAAACAAAAGAACACAGATCAACATGGATACAGGGAGGAGAGGAAGTTGAAGGAGAGTAAGAGCTTGCAGAATAGTCCGGATGCTCTCTTGGCAGCCCAGTGAGGTGAGGGTAGTTTGAACCAGAGTGGTGCAGGTGGTGAAAAAGGAGGGAAGGTGAATTATGCAGGATCTACTAGGAGGCTAAATCCACATGGTTGGGGACTGAATAGCTGGGGAGGGTGAAGGGAGTGAAGACCAGGTTGGAAAGTGACAACATTCACTGATGGGGACTGTGTAAGAGGAATGTGTTTGGGAAAGATATCCTGAGTATGATTTTGAGACATTTGAGTGGAAATGCCCAGGAGGTGATTACATTCATGAATCCGGAGTTCAGAAGAAAGACCTAGTCCAGAGATACAAAGTTGGGATTCATGAGCAAATGACTGGTAACTAAAATCATAAAAATTGGTGAAACCACCTACATGGAGATAGATTATAAAAAGATGAGGGTCTAAAACTGAGCACCAAGAATCCTTAACAATAGAGAAAAAGCAGAGGAAGATCAATCACAAGTTGAGAAGGAACAGCTGGAGATCCAGGAGAAAACCCAAAGTGTGCCAGGTGATGGATGCCAAGGGAAGAGGTAGCCATCAGTGTTTACAGTGAGGGAGAAGTCAAGTGTGATGGGAGATTAAAACAAGGTTTGAATTTAGAGACATGGTCATCATCAGAGACACCATCAAGAATCATTTTGGTGGAGTAGGGATGGCTGCAGCAGGTTTGGGGGCAAGGGAATGAGTGGGGAAAGGAAGTGAGGACAGTGTAGGAAAGGAACCCATTCAAGTAGTTTGGCTGGAAAGAGAAGGAAAGAAAGTGAATGGGGGTGAGTTTACCTTTTGTAAGCTATGGAATCGTAAGTACATTAAATGTGACTTGAGGGGCATCTGGATGGCTCAGTCGGTTAAGCATCCAACTTCAGCTCAGGTCATGATCCCACAGCATATGAGTTTGAGCCCTGCATCAGGCTCTGTGCTGTTAGCTCAGAGCCTGGAGCTTGCTTCAGATTTTGTCTCCCTCTCTCTCTGACCCTCTTCCGCTTGTGCTCTGTCTCTCAATTATAAATAAACCTTTTTAAAAAAATTTTTAAATAAATGTTGACTGGAAGCATTCCATCTGGAGGGATAGACTAGAATCACAATACAGATGCGATTATAAATTTGAAAAATTCAAGAGGCTCGAATGAAAAACCATCTTGAATGCATTCAGTGAGCTGGCTGTTTGCAAATCAACAGCTTTTCCAAATACAAATAACTTAGAATGCAAGACTAGAATTTATAATGAAAGCAAATAATCTATTCACAATAACAATGAAAAGCCTTAAAATGCCTAAGAATAAATTTAACAAGATATGCAGGAGCTCTTTGAAGAAACACTAACATGTCAGCAAGGAACAGCATAGAACAAACATTGAACAAATTGACACAAACTCTGCTCTTAGGAAGATAATACCAAGGGGGAAGAAAAGTCCATTTTTTCCTAAATTAATGGATACATTTAATGAATTAATCATTAAAATCTTAATAGGATTTGGACAGGCAAGGGAGGCACATTGTAATTAAATGATTCTGAGGCTTATCTGAGAAAAAAGAACAATTAGGTGGGGCCTAGGCAGCCAGTTTTGAAAATGTACTATAAATATTCAACTAATAAGAATATGACAATGACGAAACCAGACAGATTAATGGACTAAAATAGTTAGGCTAGAAATAGACCAAGAAATTGTGGAAAGGTAAGCAAATAGACATTTCTAATCCAGGAGTAAAAAATAGGTTATTAAATCAAGTGTGTAGGGACCACTGGCCTTCCATCTAGGGAATCATAAAGCTGTTTGCTGCATTAGGCCTCCTACTGCTGTATCCCAATGGCCTGGGAGAGGACAAGTCAGGGATTTCTCGATCGGAACCAGGGATGCTTTTAAACACTTTTATATGCATGCTATACTTCAATAAAATGCTTATGAATCCTCTCCCCCAAAATGAGAAGTCCACAGAGTACGGGCAAGGAGATGTGTATTTTCACAATCCTAATCACAGAACACAGAAGTTGTAAAGAAAATACTAATAAATTTGTCTGTGAACTTACAGTTTCTGTACAAAGCAAGGAGAACATAAATAAGAATGAAAAACAAATGGAAAATTGGGACAAATATTTACAATATGCCGGAAAAATGGTTAAAATCCTCCATGTATGAAGGATTTAAAACTGAATTGGAAAATGGGAAGGACCCTGAATGGACAAGCTAAAAAAGATAAAATACCCAATTAAAATGCGCAAAGAATATTCAGTTTCATTACTCGTCAAAGAAATGCTAAATATAATAACAAAGATCATTTATTGCCAGTGAGACTAGCAAATATGACAAAGACTGACAAACCCAGTTGGCAAATCTGTGAAGCAGCAAGACCTTACTCACCAGTGCAACATTCCAAAGGAGAGTTTTAGCACAATGTGTCAAAATGGAAAATGAGCAGACCCCTTGACCTACTTACCACTCCAATTCCTCGGAATTTATCCTAAAGAGATAATCCCAAAGTTAGATAAAAATGCAAGCACGAGGACGCTCATTACTGTTATTTATAATAGAAAAATATCCAATAGTCTAGACCTTTAACAATATAGAACCGATAAAGTAATTGGAAATTTACTTTTGGAATATGCATACAAGGGTCTATTTTTCAGCATCAACAGAGAGCTTGACTTTTATTCATATGAAAAAAAATGTCTGCAATGTATTATTGCATACAAAAAGCAGACTACAAAATGTATGTTGTTATCAACCTAAAAAGTTCCCATTCAAGATGGCAACATAGGAGGATCCTGAAAGCAACTCCTCTGTGGACAGACTGAATCTACAGCTAAATGGGAAACCATTTCCTCTGAAAGAAACACAGAAACTAGCCGAGCAACTCCTAAGCGTAAGGTAAACAAGAAAAAAATCCACATCAAAACAGTAGGAGAGGCTGAGACACAATCTTGCCATAAACCCCACCCCTGGTGCAGCCACCACAATCAGGAGGGAACTTAGAACTCCAAGCTTCTCCCTGAGGACCTAAGGGTTTGAATCCCACATCTGGCACCCCAACTTTTAAGACCTGTGCCTGAGAGATGAGTCCCCACAACATCTAGCTTTGAAAGCCAATGAATGGGCTTGTATCCATGAGATCCACACAGCCACATCAATCTGAGAAACAGTTCTTAAAGGGCTCACATGAACTCACCTGGCTACCTACCCCTCCCTCCCACCCATCCCCGCTCTCCCTCCCCCACCAACTGCCACCCTCCCACACCCCCACCCAGGGTACAAAGGCAACACACTGAAACACATCCAGTCTTTTTGTGAAAGAGGCCTATTTTCTTCTCTTAAAGCATCACCCTGATAGGCAAGCATCTACTTGAACCACAACGAGGAATTTACTGAAATATTCTCCAAATATGGAGGCCAGCAGTTGCCAGCTTTACATCCTCCCTCGGCCTTGCTCCAGATCTCTGGTATCTCCAAGGAAGGAGCTCGTGCACATGTCTGGTGCCCTAGTTTTTGTGGCTACTGCCCAGGAGACATCTGATCACCTGTCTCCGATGGCCAGCAGGGCTGAAGTTTATGGGTCCACAGGAATATAACAAGCAAACAGTTCCTGTACTGTAACCAGCTACACCACAGGACACAGCAGTGGAAAGCCAGCACACAGAAACTCTGTCTGTCTGGATTTCTGGAAAAGAGGCCAATTAGCTGATCTTCATAGCTGTAGCCTGTGGTCAGGTGTCTAACTACATACACATTTAGGGGCCAACTGTAATCCTCTCCAGACCCTTCAGAGGGTGAGTGCCATCTTCTCCCTCTGGCTCACTCCAGGTCACCAGCATCTCCCGGAAAGGAGCTTAAACATATGTCTGCCCCAGTTTTGGTGGCTGCCACCCAGGGGCACCCCTTGGTCATCTGGTTCTGGTGGCCAGCAGAACTTCTATTCATTGGTCCCATAAGACCGCAACAGACAGAAACAGTTGCCAGCTGGCTGCCTGCCCTCTGACCCCACCCAGAGCACAGCGCAGGCACGGCCGATTGAAACACGGCAAACACACAACCAGTCTTTCTGTAAAGAGGCCGATTCATTTATCTTCAAGGTGTGGCCTGAGGGGCAGACTTCCACTTCAACATACATTTAGGGGCTGACTACACCACTCTCGAGAGAAGCAGTACCAGCTTCACACTTTCCCTCTGCCCCACCCCATAAAGTAGCAAAAAAACAAAACAAAAAAACCCCTCCACTAATCTGTGAATGGATACTCAAAATAAAAAGATGTTAAGTGTGACATCAAAAACATAAAATGGGTAAGTAAAAAAATGGATGCCTACAAATGAGTTCAAACTTAAACTGTCATCAACTTAAAATAGACTGTTGTATCCATACAAGGTCTTACATAAGCCTCGTGGTTACCACAAAGCAATAACCTAGAGTAGATACACAAAAGATTAAGAATCCAAGCAAACCTCTACAGAAAATGATCAAGTCACAAAGGGAAAGCAAGAGAAGAAGAAGAACAAAGCCAGAAAACAATGAACAAAATGGTAGTAAGTGCATATGTATCAATAATTACTTTAAATGTAGGACTAAAGTCTTTAATCAGAAGGCACAGAATGGCTGCATGGCTACAAAAACAAGACCCATCTCAATGTTGTGTATAAGAGACTTACTTCAGATGTAAAAATGCAAACCGACTCAAAGCAAAGGAATGCAAAATTATATTCCATGCAAATAGAAACAAAAAGAAAGCTGCGGTACCTATATTTTATCAGACAAAATAGCCTTTAAGACAAAGACTGTGAAAGACAAAGAAAGGCAATACAAAATGATAATGGGATCAATTCAACAAAAATGACATAGCACTTATATTTATGTACCCAACAGAGAGGCACCTAAATATACAAAGCAAATACTAACACACCAAAGGGAGAAATAAGTAGCAATAATACGAGACTTTAATACCACACTTTGATCGATGGATAGATTGTCCAACCAGAAAATCAATAAGGAAACATTGGTCTTAAATGACATGTTAGACCAGATGGACTCAACATATATACAGATTCCATCCAAAAGCAACAGAATACACCTTTTTCTCAAGGATACATGGAATGTTCTCCAGGATAGATAATAAATGTGTTAGACCACAAAACAAGTCTTAATAAATTTAAGAAGACTAAACTCCTATCAAGTACCCTTTGCCCCATTAGTATGAAACTAGAAATTAATTACAAGAAGAAACTGGAAAATTCACAATTATGTTGAAATGGAACAACATGTTACTGAACAGCCAAGGAGTCAAAGAAGAAATCAAAGGAGAAATAAAAAAATACCGTGAGATAAATGAAAATAGAAATGCAACATACTAAAACTTATGGATACATAAAAAGCCATTCTAAGAGGGAAGTTCATAGTGATAAAGCCTATTTCAGGAAATAAGAAAGATCTCAACTAAAAAACTTAACTTTATACCACAAGGACCTAAAAAAAGAACAAATGAAGCCTAAAGTTAATAAAAGGTAGGAAATTGGGGCTCAGTCAGTTAAGTGTCTGACTTTGGCTCAGGTCATGATCTCGCAGTTCGTGAGTTCGAGCCCCATATTGGGCTCTGTGCTAAGCTCAGAGCCTAGAACCTGCTTCAGGCTCTGTGTCCCTCTCTCTCTGCTTCTCCCCACTCTCACTCTGTCTCTCTGTCTCTCTCTCTCAAAAATAAATACACATTAAAAAAAAATAGAATGTAGGAAATAACAATGATCAAAGTGGAAATAAATGGACACTAAAGAGACAATAGAAAAGATCAATAAAACTAAGAGCTATTTTGGTAAAAAAAAAATAAAAAAATATAAAAAAATAAAGACAATCCTTCAGCTAGACTCACCAAGAAGAGAGAGGACTCAAATCAGAAATGAAAGAGGAAATGTCACAACTAATGCCACAGAAATACAAAGGATCATAACAGACTATTATGAACAATTATATCAACAAATTGGACAACTTAGAAGAAATGGAAAGATTCCCAGAAATATACCATCTACTAAGACTGAATCATGAAGAAATAGAAAATGTGGGTGTGCCTGGGTGGCTGAGTCAGTTAAGCACCTGACTCTTCATTTCAGCTGAGGTCATGATGTCACGGTTCATGAGATCAAGCCTCATATTAGTCTCTGTGCTGACAACATGGAGCCTGCTTGGAATCCTCTCTGCCCCTCTCCTGCTCATGCTCTCTCTTTCTGAATATAAATAAATAAACCTTAAAAAAAAAAAAGAAAATCTGAACAGGTAAATTACTAGTAAGGAGATTAAATCAGTAATCAAAAAATTCCCAACAAACCCAAGTCTAAGACCATTGGCTACACTGGTAAATTCTGCCAAACATTTAAAGAATCAATACCAATCCTTCTCAAATTCCTTCAAAACATATAAGAGGGAACACTTCCAAACTCATTTTACAAGGCTGGCATTACCCTGATACCTAAGCCAAAATCTTTAATGTTTATTTATTTATTTTCAGAGAGAGAACACCTGGGTGAACAGGGGAGGGGCAGAGAAACAGGGAGAGACAGGATCCCAAGCAGGTGCCCCTAGACCGCTATCTTAAATCATACACAAAAATCAACTCAACTCAACCTAACGCAAAATTCATCATGTCACCTCCCTGCTTAAAACCCTTAGATTATTTCCCACTACTCCTCAGAAAAAAATCCCAACTCCTCAATATGCCTGTCAGGCACTTTCTCTCCCTGTACATCTCTCCCCTTAACTCAGCACAGCTATTTTCTGTTCCTGGAACACCCCAGTCTCAGCCGCATCTCCAGGCCCTTGCACCACCAGGCATCCTACTTGAAATGCTATTTCTCTTTGTAAGTTGTCAACTTCTCATATTCCAGGTTTCAACTCCATTGTCACCTTCCCCGAGAGGTTTTGCCTGCCACCCCTTCGATTATCAAATTACCTCCACAGCACTTATATCATCTGAAATTATCATAATTATTTCATATTTGTAAATTCCCAACTTGAAAGGAAGCCTCTTGAGAGCAAGAATCTTGGGGTGGGTGTTCTGCCAAGCGTTAACAGTAGGCTTTCCCTGGAAAAGTCCCATGGCTACCATATGCTAATTTCCATACTACATTACCACCAAGGGTAATTTCAAGGTCCACCGTGACCACAACCAGCTTGTAAAATTTCCTGAAAACTAAACAGTTCACTTTCACAAGCCAGGGCAGGCCAGCTCCAGCCCCACCACTGGAAACTTGTCTGACTTATTTACTGCTACAACTAAATAAAACTAGAACAATGCCAGGCACAGAGCCAAGTGTGTAGTAAGTGGTGATGGGGTGTTGAGTTGGAATAAAATAAGTCTCAATTCTGTTCAGTCAGATATAGATGGTAGCTAGTTGAATCCTTTTTTTTTTGCCAGCTGCCAAACTGTTTCTAGAATTTGCAGACAATTATTTTGGAGTCAGCTTGTTGAGTGGGTCATTACAAGAGGTTCCTAAGTGAGGAGCAACAGGAGGAGGAAGAGGAGGAGGCAAGAGTGAGGGGAGTGGAAAGGGAAGGGGGAAGAGGAAGAATTAAGTGCAAGGAAAGCTTGTCTCCTGGTTGGTATTTTCCCTGTTGATGGCCGTGCTTCTCAGCAGGCGGTCCACAGACCAATCCCATCAGCTTTGCTCTGGGGACTTGTTACAACTACTGTAGTGGTCCCACAGACCAGCATCTATCTCTGGCCGGAATCTAGCAACCTTCTTGTTACCGAGTTACTCGTAATTCTGACACACACTGAAGTTTGAGAACCACGTCCAAGGGAAGGCTGACAGATTATGAGCTCATTAGAGCGACACGAAGACCTCACTGGAAGCAGCTCACCCCACCCCAAATGCAGGCACATATCCTAGGAGTGGATTCTAACTTCCCATTCCAGATCTGTTAAGAAAGCAAAACATTCCAATTGTATCGTGATTGAAATACCGGACTTAAAAGTACTTTTGTGATTGAGAAACATTTGTTTGAATATTTAGCATTTTGGCCTTATTAGTGATCATTGTTACTATTAGGCAGCATTAATTATTTACTATGTGTCATAGTGCTTTCCATGTGTTAATCTCATTTGATGCTCAGAACAAATCTATGTGGTAGGTGCTATCATTGATCTTTATTTTACAAATGAGGGGGGGCAGATATAGAGACGAGTGACTTAACTATAAAAAGTTGTGACCCTCTGGCTGCAGGACACTAAGCAGACCAGAGCCTTATGGCCCCAGAAGACTCAGTCCCAGTAGGCAATCTTTCCTGGTCCACAAAACCACTAAAAGCCATGTGGTCTCTAGGGTAAATACCCACAAATACCCAGAAAACCTCTTTCAAGTGGTTGAAAAACAGTCTCAATTTCTAATGAAAGCTTGGAAAATAAACTATACCTTGGCCTGATCATCCAGAAACAGGATTAATAATTTACTTCTGTGTTTCACCACTATGTTCTTTTCTGAAAATTGTGAAGTCGTCAGTATAACAGAACTTTGAAAATCACTAGACAAAAGCTGCCCTCATTTTTCCTTAAGATGAGTGG
Source organism: Panthera tigris (assembly GCF_018350195.1). Taxonomy (NCBI): domain Eukaryota; kingdom Metazoa; phylum Chordata; class Mammalia; order Carnivora; family Felidae; genus Panthera; species Panthera tigris. Next base: position 152,071,736 of record NC_056661.1, read on the forward strand.
AAAAAGCACTCCCAAAATAGCTAAAAACACACAAACAATTTTATAGCAAATACATGAGACAGACTGTTCAGCCCGCAACAACCTCCTTTCTTTGAAAACTGCATTTCCCCCAGCTGCATTTGTAGGTAACCTTGACTCCTGGTCACAACTGATTTAGCTCAAGTATGAACATCTGACCAGACATGACTAGTGACAGTCCCTTTCTATGGATGCAGAGAGAGTGCATCAGTGTCTTCTGGTGGCTGGATCTAAGGGTCTACGTTTGAGATTCATGGGATGGCCTTGTACACAGGCAAGCATAGTACTGGTCTTCAGGGAGAGTGGGGTAAATCCTGAATGCTCAGAAAGGCAAAGGAGTGACTATGGGCCCAGACAGACATGAGGAGGAGAGGGCCTGAGTCCCTGTTACCACCGCTGCCTGGATCAGACTCTCCCAGGGCCTAGCCTCACTCCTGTCTTTTTGCTGCAGTCAGCTTGGGTGGATTTCCATTTCTGTGGCCAAAAGAGAAGGACCAGTGCAGATGAGCCAGCTGTTTAGCCCTCTGAAGAAACATTATCATGTGTAGCACCATATCTGCCTATATCCTTCCTCAAACAAGGGTCCATCCATGATTCCAGGCCACCTTTGGATTTTTATCCCAGTCTGCACTAGGTTTGCCCTAGCACTAGACTTATGCTGCCCACAAATGCCTCCGGGCACTTCTATAGTCTGTTTTTCAGTTGTGCCCCAGAATAGGGTCAGGGCTCAAACCAACTGTCATTCAACTGCTCAAGCTCCTTGCATCCTCCATTTCTTTTCTATCTTCCCACAACAATGCCCCACAAAATTCAAACCCTGCATGAGATGAAATACAGTTTATTGACCAGCTACAAGCCTGGAAGCTTTTAGTTAGCCTCTCTCCCTAACCCATATTCACCAAACAATGGGAAAACAGCAACTCAAGAAAAATCATTAAGTAAACAGAAATCCCTGATTAAACCCTTAACTTGAAAGGACGTGGAATGCATCTTTCCCCATCTACTTTAGACTTCTTCCCCCGCCCCCCTACAAAAACTCCTGGACTGTACCTGGGATATAAATGGTGCCACCATTGCACCAATGCGACACAGGGAGCCGCTGGTCCCCATCCCCAAAGCGCGCATCGTTGTGGGATAGACCTGGAGGGAGGAGCATAAGAAGCATCAGTTTGCTTGGACTTTTTCCTTCCCAAGTCCCCTTCCCTTCCTCCCCTTGCCAAGCTTTGGTATATATCAAATACAAGACTTTTTTTTTTCTTTTCTTTCTTTTTTTGTTTTTTGTTTTGTTTTGAGAGAAAGCATGTGCTCATGAGCAAAGGAGAGGCAGAGAGAGAGAGGGAGAGAGAATCTTAAGGAGACTCCACACTCAGTATGGAACCCATTGTGGGGCCTGATCTCACAATGGTGAGATCATGACCTGAGCCAAAATTAAAGAGTTGGACACTTAACTGACTGAGCCACCCAGATGCCCCTCAAATACCAGATATTCTATACAGATATATAGGATATGAGATACAGGACATGTGTGTTCTCAGGCATACAACTTTGCATTCTTAAATATTAGAGAAATGATAAACACTCAGCAATTATCCTTTAAATGACCAAATTCCAAAATATGTTTAATTGAATATTCCAAGTATAATTTCAAAAAGGTAAGCTTTGGAATCAAACAGAAGGTTTCCATTTTAAAGCTATAAATGTATAAAGTGGTTCTACTAATGGGGTGCTGGGGTGGCTCAGTCGGTTAAATGTCCAACTTCACTCAGGCCATGATCTCGTGGTCTGTGAGTTCGAGCCCCACATCAGGCTCTGTGCTGACAGCTCAGAGCCTGGAGCCTGTTTCGGATTCTGTGTCTACCTCTCTCTCTGCCCCTCCCCCACTCATGCTCTATCTCTCTGTCAAACATTAAAAAAAATTGTTTTAATAAATAAATAAAAAATAAAGTGGTTCTACTGAAGGGAAAGAAAATCCTCCCCAAATAATGATTCAGTGAAACCTTTAATACAGATACAGTGAAAAGACTTGACCAGTGTGCCAGGTACATGCTATACCATTCATCACATTCTTGTTGCAGAATTTTATGTCCTGGGGCCCCTGGCTGGCTCAATGAGTAGAGCACACAACTCTTAATCTCAGGGATCTGAGTTCAAGCCCCATGTTTGGCATGGAACATACTTAAAAGAAAAAAAGAATCTTATGGCATAATCTACTTTTTTGATGCAACTTTATTACATTTATAATAAAACTTCATTAATCTGGACTTTATTAATTCCAAATTCTTATAGGAACTGGCAAAAGTAAGCAAATGGTATTTAACACATTATAGGGAGAATACTTAATCTAAGAATGGTTTTTCAAAACTCAAGAATTTTCTCTCAAAGCTATACAATACCAGTAGTTTTTATTTCATTCACTAAAGCAAAGCACATAGCCCCTTTCCTCAGTCACATTTTGTTAAGTAGCATCTGTCAAATACAAAATCAAGAAGCTTTCTGGCCTAGCTGAAACCACCGTTTTTGTAAGAGAAGGTCTAGGAGTTGAGTGCCTTTTTTGGAAGCTTTTTTCTTTTTCTGGAAAATGAGGCTGAAAATGACTAAAAATAATGGATTCAGATACATGGTGACGATATCAGAGCAATGAAAATAAAGTCTTTTTTACATGTTTTGACAATTCTGGGTGGGATAATAGAAGATAATCATCTTCAGGTATATACCTTTGATTTTTTTAGACAACAAGTATCACAAAGATTACTCAGAAATGACCTTTTAAATCAATTTGCCCCAAAATACGTTAAGTTGAATATTTCAAATATAACTTTAGAAACACACTGTATTACTCATATCAAATACGCCAGTTTCCTATTTTTATCTGTATGGGGAGAAAAGAGTATTCTTCACTGTGGCTTTAATGGTTTTGACATGCCATATCTATAATCTGAACAAACAGACTTTTGCATTTCCTGAGATGAAAATGAACATAGCTTCCCCCTGCACTCTGCCTGTACTGCCCTCCTTGGGTAAGTGTACCTCGGTCCTAGGGTGGCAGGGTCCTCCCCAGAAGACTAGCACAAATCCCCATCCACACCACATCTCCCAACCATGGAGTTTTTCAAGGCTTCAGTTCTAGTGAAGCAGCATCAGGTCTCATTTAACAAGCAGACCAGAGCACAGCTAGTTAAACTCATCACATTCTGGCAAAGCTCCAAACACTGCCCATAGCAGGCAAGCAGAGCCTCTCCAGGCAAGCAGAGCCTCTCCAGATGACTGGCCTGAGGGACAGAGCAACCCAAACACAACAGCAGAGTGCACACAACAAACACCAGAGTCACTCACTTACTGAAGCACCAGGCCTGGACACCATATGACCTCTTCTTCACAAAGCCATTACTCTGAACAACAGGAAGGATAACAGGCCTTTCTAATGCACAGAGGAAGGCAGAGATTTGGACAAAAATGCCAAGATGGAGGAATTTATCCCAAATGAAACAATAAGATAAGGTCATGGCCAGATATCTAAGTGAAACAGATATAGGTAACATGCCTGATGAAGAATTTAGCAATGATTCTAAGGATAGTCACTGGGCTTGAGAAAAGAATGGAAGACTTAAGGGAGGCCATTACCACAGAGATACAAGAATTAAAGAAGAATCAGAGATGAAAAATGCCATAATTGATACTGGGAACCGACTGGATGCAAGAACTCAAGGATGGAAAAAGCAGAGGAAGGAGTAAGTGACACAGAAGAAAAAATTGAAAATAATGAAGTTGAACAAAATGGACAGAAAGAAGAATTATGAAACACAAGATAGACTTAGTGAACTCAGTGACTCCATCAAACATAATAACATTCCTAGTATAGGAGTCCCAGAAGAAGAGAGAACAAGAGACTGAAAATTTATTTGAGGAAATAGCTGAAAACTTCCCTCACCTGAGGAAGGAAAAAGACATCCAGACCCAGGAGGCACAGAGAACTCCTGTCAAAATCAACAAACACATTGCAGCAACTTCTTACTCAACACATCTCCCGAGGCAAGGGAAACAAAAGCAAAAATGAACTATTGGGACCTCATCATGATAAAAAGCTTCTGCACAGCAAAGGAAACAATCAGTAAAACTAAAAGGCAACTGACAGAATGGGAGAAGATATTTGCAAACGACATATCAGATAAAGAGTTAGTCCAAAATCTATAAAGAACTTATCAAGTTCAACACCCAAAAAACAAATAATCCAGTGAAGAAATGGACAAAAGACATGAATAGACACTTCTCCAAAGAAGACATCCAGATGGCCAACCAACACGTGAAAAAATGCTCAACATCACTCATCATCAGGGAAATACTAATCAAAACCACAATGAGATGTCACCTCATACCTGTCAGAATGGATAACACTAACAACTCAGGCAACAACAGATGTTGGCAAGGATGTAGAGAAAGAGGATCTCTTTTACACTGCTGGTGGGAATGCAAAATGATGTAGCCACTCTGGAAAACAGTATAGAGGTTCCTCAAAAAATTAAAAAATACCCTACGGCCCAGCAATTGCACTAGTAGGCATTTATCCACGGGATACAGGTGTGCTGTTTTGAAGGGACACATGCACCCCCATGTTTATAGCAGCACTATCAACAATAGCCAAAGTATGGAAAGAGCCCAAATGTCCAGCCATGGATGAATGGATAAAGAAGATGTGGTATATATATACAATGGAGTATTACTCGGCAATCAAAAAGAATGAAATCTTGCCATTTGCAACTACGTGGATGGAACCGGAGGGTATTATGCTAAGTGAAATTAGAGAAAGACAAATATCATATGTCTTCACTCATATGAGGACTTTAAGAGACAAAACAGATGAACATATGGGAAGGGAAACAAAAATAATATAAAAACAGAGAGAAGGACAAAACATAAGAGATTCTTAAAGATAGAGAACAGAGGGTTGCTGGAGGGGTTGTAGGAGGGGGGATGGGCTAAATGGGTAAGGGGCATTAAGGAATCTATTCCTGAAATCATTGTTGCATCATATGCTAACTTGGCAATAAATTTTTAAAATAATAAATAAATAAATAAATAAATAAATAAAATGTGAGGAGAAAAACAATAACAGGGACCAACAATGGTACGAACACGGATGAATCATCTGTCAACCTTTGCTGATTGACATTAGACTGGCTACAAATGTTGTTTTACAAGTTAAGGGCAAAGTAACCTCTAGAGTCATATGCTCATGCTTCTTTAGATTATTTGCCTTCTCCAGGTACATCTCTGAAGGTGTGCAAATGCATGTCAAGAGAGCTTTAACAAGTTAGAGTCCAAATTCTGGAATTGCTGCCCTAAAGGGATTTAGATTATCTGAATTTATTCTATGAGAAAAAGGAAACTTTAACAATTCCAAAACGTCAAAACAAAAATTTGTAATTCTCCTCTATCTGACCACCCTTATAAACTTTTTAAATAATGCTTCCTACTCTGCTTCTATCACTATTGTTTTTTCCCTCTTTTTGTTTTTTTTTCCTTACGGCACTTATTACCTGACAAGTAGATTTGCGTATTGTCTGTCCCCCACCCCACTAGAATCTAAGTTTTTTGAGAATAGGGATATCTTATGTTCACTGCTGTACCCCCAACATATGGGGAGAAGGTATCAATAAATGAATGAATCTAATCAAACATCTATCTAAGGTGATTCAATAAACATTTCTTAGGTGCATTTGTAAGTAAAGGGATAACTAAGGCTAAAAAGAAAGAAAGAGGCACATTAATTTACCAACTATAATAGGACTTTAATAAATGTTAGCCAACAATATCATCATTTTTATTATTACATGTCCATGATTTTAGATGACATACGACCTTGGAGACAATATCTTGGAGCTTCCTCTTGGCCATGGGACAAAATCCTGACTTTGACTCTCTCCCATCAAGACTATATACACATTCATTCTTTGTTTAGACAGGAAAGGAAAAAACCTGATGAAAAGGAACATGAAGGCAGTCATAAGAAGATAGAAGCTTTATTAACAGCAGGATTCCTGATCATGAAGAAGCAAAAAGGTGGGGACTGATTAACCAATTTGTTTCAGAGAACATTTTGAGGTTTTAGTTTCTTTCAATAAAACACACTATGTATCTGTCAGATGTGAAAAAAAATCAACAAAAGCAGGCCAATACCAAGACATATTGCAGTTAAATTTGCAAAATAGAGTGTTAAAGAAAAAATCCTAAAAAGCAGCAAGACAAAAGAAGTTCCTAACTTACAATGAAAGACCCATAAAGCTAGCTGCAGATCTCTCCATAGAAACCTGGCAAGCCAGAAGGGAGAAGCATGATATATTCAAAGTGCTGAATGGAAAAATTTGCTGCCAAGAATACATTATCCAGCAAGGCTATCATTCAGAATAGAAAGAGAGATAAAGAGTTTCCCAGACAAACAAAAACTAAAGGACTTTGTGTCCACTAAACCAGCCCTGAAAGAAATATTAAAGGGGACTATTTGAGTGAAAAGGAGAGACCAAAAGTGACAAAGCAAGACAGGAACAGAGAAAACTCCAGAAACAACCATAATACAAGTAATAAAATGGCACTAAATGCATATCAACAATTCCGCTGAATGTAAATGGACTAAAGACTCTAATCAAAAGACACAGGGTGTCAGTGGTGCCTAGGTGGCTCAGTTGGTTAAGCTTGTGACTCTTGGTTTTGGATCAGGTCATGATCTCATGGTTTCTTGAGTTCAGGTTTCTTGAGTTCTGTGCTGGCAGCACACAGCCTGCCTGGGATTCTCTGTCTCCTCTCTCTCTGACCCTTCCCTACTCATACTGTCTTGGTCTCCCTCAAAAACAAATAAACTTTTAAAAAAATACATATGGTGTCAGAATGGATAAAAAAAAAAAAACTAGACCCATCTATAAACCTCCTATAAGAGACTCATTTTAGACCTCAAGATACCTGCGGATTCAAAGTGAGGGGTAAACATTTATCATACAAATGGATATCAAAAGAAAGATGGAGTAGCAATATTTATTTCACACTAACTAGATTTTAAACCAAAGACTATAACAAGAGATGAAGGGCACTATATCATAAAAAAGGGGACAATCCAACAAGAAGATCTAACAGTTGTAAATATTTATGCCCACAAAAGTGGAGGCACCCAAATATATAAAACAATAACAAATATCAAGGAGCACGTTGATAATAACCCAATAATAGTAGCAGACTTCAGTACCACACTTACATGAATGGACAGATCACCTAAGCAGAAAATCAACAAGGAAACAATGGCTTTGAATGACACACTAGACCAGATTCAAATATTTCATCCTAGAGCAGCACAATACACATTCTTTTCAAGTGCGCACGGATCATTCTCCAGAAGAGATCACATACTGGTCACAAATCAGGCCTCAACAATACAAAAAGACTGAGATCTTAACATGCAAATTTTATGATCACAACACCATGAAACTGGAAGAAGAAATTTGGAAACACCATAAATACACAGAAATTAAACAACATGCTACTAAAGAATGAATGGGTCCACAAGGAAATCAAAGAAAAAACAAAAATACATGACACCAGATGAATATAAAAACACAATGGTCCAAAGTCTTTGGGATGCAGTAAAGTGGTCGTTGGAGAGAAGTATATAGCAATACAGGGCTACATCAGAAAGCAAGAAAAATCTCAAACAACCTAAACTTACACCTAAAGGAACTAGAAAAAGAACAAGAAATGAAGCCAAAACCCAGCAAACTGAGGTAGCCACTGTAGAAAACAATATGGAAGTTCCTCAAAAAGTTAAAAATAGAACTTCCCTATGATCCAGCAATTGCACTACTAGGTACTTATTCATAGAATACAAAAATATTGATTTAAAGGGGCACATGCACCCCAATGTTTATAGCAGTGCTATCAACAGTAGCCAAGTTATGGAAAAAACCCAAATGTCCACTGACTGAAGGAGATAAAGAAGATATGGTGTGTATATATATATATAAATATAAATATATATATATATATATATATATATATATATATATATATATATACATACACACACACACACAATGGGATATTACTCAGCCATAGAAAAGACTGAAATCTTGTCATTTGCAACGACATGGATGGAGCTACAGAGTATTATGCTTAAGTGAAATAAGTCCATCAGAAAAACAAATACTGTATGATTTCACTCTTACATAGAATTTAACAGAGCAAACGAGCAAAGAGAGAGAGGCAAACCAAAAAATAGACTCTTAACTATAGAGAACAAATTGATGGTTACAGATGGGAGGTGGAGGGGGCGATGGGTGAAATAGATGATAGGGATTAAGGAGTGCACTTGTTGGGATGAACAATGGGTGATGTATGGAGGTGTTGAATCACTATATTATACACCTGAAACTATTTTTACACTGTATGTTAACTAACTGGAATTTAAATAAAAACTTGGAAAGACAGAAAAGAAAATGAGCACAGCTTTACCAGTTCCTATAGTGCAATTTTCTCTAGCTTAATGAAGGACAACACCAGTTAAAATACGGTTGAATTTCCTGTTCAGATATTGTTTATTTCTAGGAATACTAGCTCTTCAGTATGGGTGTTTATGAGGAAATTCTCAAGCTTCTTTAGGTAGTACCTTGCATAAAATAGATGTATTAATTTAATAAATTCATAAAGAATATCATATTCAAGTTTAAGCTATTTCTATTTTATTCAAACTTAAGCTACATGTTGCAAGTAACAGATGGATGAAAAATAGCATAGTGCTAGGACAATAAGTTGTTTTTTACATGTGTCACAAGAAAGTCAGGTCTTAAATTTCTTCTTAGAGACTGGCTTGCACTAGACTTTATGGATCAGAGGAAGCTATCAAATAAACCTCCTGCTATCATTTTTAGGAGGTATTTTTAGAAAATCATTCAAAGTCAAAAGAAGCTAGGATGCATTGTCTGTGGACAGAGACCCTGAGTAGCTCACCTTGCATGCCTTGGTGTACCCAAGCCCCTCCCAACAACTGACCTCAGCAGTGTAAATGTAGATGGTGTTGAAGTTGGCTGCCACCAAAGCCCTCAGCATGAACAGGAAGCCAATCAGGCCAGCACTAGGAAACAAGATGCCAGAGAAGTTAGGAAAGGCAGTATGGAGGGCCTTCCATGGCCCTGACAAGTGCTCACATTACATAACTGAGCATTACAGGTGTTAACACACGCCTACAGATAACCAAGTCCCAGGAGGTGCTGCTTCTCAACTGGCCTGATTGTGGGGTCCTCAAGTAAATGCCTGACTCCAACCTTTAACCCAACTTCCTGTCCCCCCCTCCCCAAAGTGGGCAATTCCAGCTTGCCCCCCAATCCCAGATTAGCACATCTTCTGCCACCACCCTCCAAAACCAATGCAGTTCACAGAACGACACATACTATAATTGAGGACATTTAAGGATTGCAAATTAATAGTGAAATAAATTTTTATGCCACAGGTATATTACCTGTTTCCCTGAACTATCTTAATAATGGTCCGGGAAATTTGGTAAACAATTACAGTCCTGAGATTCCAGGAAGCTTTGCATAAAGATCCTAAGTATCCTGGTGGGTGCAATGATTGCACCAGCACTAGCACCTATACCCTGGAATAGCTGATAGAGGGCTGGGTCTGTGGAAGAGGGAAGTGGGGGTGGCATGGAACAGAAAGGCCATTCCAGTAAGACCAGCAGCCTATTCACTACTCTGCTCATGAAAGGTTCTTTCCCCCAATGAACACTATGGGTCAAGAAACTCCAACTTAAAACCACTGCACAAAACTAGATTGTTCTGAAGCAACCAGAGAGAAAATACCTTGATGTGCAAATGTTGAGAAGAAGGAAGAATAAGGCTGTACATCCCATGGTGATAGAAAGACTCAGCCGTCTTCCCAGGAAATTAATGCCCAGGATATTGAAAGGATTCACTAGAAAGCAAATGACAATAACAACTTCTGAAATCTTGAAAGCAAGATGCATTTACCAACATTGGCAAGGATTCCTCACTGTCATTTAAGAAAGAGGCAACTTCATCCAAACCTCATGTGTGTTCCAGCCAAAACCCAGTAACATGATCATCAAATTCAGGATTCCCCTTCAATATGTTTTTTCCTCATAGGTCCAAGAATGAAAAGCAATGGCATATATATAAAGGATATTTTATGCCCAAGATTCTTATTACAACATGTAGGTCAATCACTAATTGAAACCCTGCTAGATCTATATTTTAAATGGTTTATACTGTTTTTCATCAAATTCAAGGTTCTGTTGGTTTTTAAGTACCATTATTTTATGTCTACTGAAACAAAACCAGTGCTGCAAATTGAAATCTAACATGCCACTGTAAGACACATCTCACTTTCAGAGATGTCAAAACATGGAGGAAAACACGCATCCTAGAATTGATATAATACAGTAATTCAAAGCTCTACTCCTCCAGACTTTTCCCTATACCAATCTGCACTGGAGACATGTCAGCAAGATGTGGGGACTTGTTCAGCTCTACCAGGCAGGAGCCACAGAGAGGGACCCAATACACAGAGGTAGACACTTACGAGCAATTTCCCCAATGGTGCTGATAATCATGGTTTGGTAGTCAGAGGGGGCAAACATGTGGCAGTGGCAGGGACTCTGGCTCCCTTCTGTGTCTCCTACAGTCACCACCACCTCAGACTCAGACCGCGAGCCACAGACCAAGTCCCGCTCCAGCAGCTCGGCACTGGCCAGAATGACTCCATAGTAGGCGAAAGAAATTCCCAGCCTGGAAGTGAGAGAAGCCAGTCATTAGAACGGCTGCCACCAGCCTGAAGGAGGGGCAGTGCCACCAGAAGTAGAGAGAAGGGGATAGAAGCCCCCCACCCCCGCCCTCTTCTAGCAGTCAGGACAGGAGGCACTGGGTGGGAAGAGCATGGAAGGCAAGTCTCACCTATCTCATGGAGCCTGGGGGAAGTGTGCAGGGGAACTGGAGTGGGAAATGGATTTGCAAACACAGCCTAGAACCAGATCCCGGAGGACCCCACAGTCAGTGAGGGAGTTTGAAGCACAAAACTGCTTGTTTAAAACAACACACATTTATTCCATCAGTCCTGTAAGCCAGAAGTTGTATGGGTCTGACTGATTTCTCTGCTCAGAGCCTCAGGAGACAGAAATCAAAGTGTAGGCAGGGCTGCATTCCTTTCTAGGTGTGGGGGGAAGAATCTTTCCAGATTCTAGGCAGAATTTTCTCCATGGGGCTGGAAAACTCCTCTCCATTTGCTTGCTGCTATTTGTTTTTATTCTTTTTAAATGTTTATTTATTTTTGAGACAGACAGACAGAGAGAGAGAGAGAGAGAGAGCATGAACGGGGAAGGGGTAGAGAGAGAGAGGGAGACACAGAATCCAAAGCAGGCTCCATGCTCTGAGCTGTCAGCACAGAAACCTATGTGGGGCTCAAACTGACGAACTGTGAGATCATGACCTGAGCTGAAGTTGGACACTTAACTGACTGAGCCACCCAGGTGCCCCTCCTTTGCTGCTATTGACCAGTTGCTCTCAGCTTCTGCAGGCTTCCTTCATTGCTTGTCTTCAGTCAGTGAGTGTGGACCCATTCCTTCTCAGGCCCTGGAATCACCCACCTCACCTCTTGCTTTCTTCTCTGCTCCATCTTTGATTCCAACTGGAAAAATCACTCTATTCTTAAAAACCCAAGTGACTGGAGTCTTCCATTTTGATGTCATACTCTACGTACTTTGTTTCATTTTGTTTTTGTTTCATTCTCCTTAAGAATACGTAGGGTGTTCCAGAAAATTTCAAAACAATTCCTTTTCTTAGAATTACAAAGCAGGCATTTGTGATTTTTAAAGCATCTAATTGGGGGAGGGGGCAGGGCCAAGATGGCGGAGCAGCATGGAAGTTCTCTGCTTCTCTTGTCCCTGAAATGCAACTAGATCAGCAACAAACCATTTTGCACACCTAGAAAATTGATCTGAGGATTAACACAACAATCTGCATAACTTGGGCCACAGAATTTGGCAGATACACAGTGCAGAGAGGTGAACTGGGGGAAGAAAGAAGCCATGGAGGGTTGGGAGCTGATTTAGTTTGTGGAGAGAGTACAGAGATGCGGGGAGGTATAGGAAAAGCACTCCCCCCAAAAAGCAGATGGAGAGAAAAAGAAAGAGTGGAAACACCCAGAAGGGTCTGAACAAGAAAGGGATAAAAGAGAAAGGAGAGGGTTTCAATACCATTAGGACTCTATAAATAGGGCAGAGCAGCACTGGAAAGTCCTCAGCCCAATACGTGGCAGTGCTCTGATGGGAAGGGCAAATCCCCAGGAACTGGTAGCAAGGTCCAAAGGGTCCTTGGGCCACACAGGGAGAGGCAGTTCCCCTGCTGAGAGGACATTTGGTAGAGGATGTGCAGCCTCCCCACAGGAAAAGGTCCTAGTAGACCCTGGAGAACAGCCACTTTTGCTGGTGTTGGAACAAGGACAACAGAATGTGGTGAAACCTGGTGCCAGTTGTGTGCTGTGATTTGCCATAGTCCCTGAACCACTGATGCTACACAGCCATGCAAACTTTTTCAGGTGCAGAAAAGTCTCTGGGTCTCTGCAGTGTTGCAGTTGCACAAGTGTTCACAGAGTCAAGCTGGCACCTGGCCATTGCTCAGCAAGACCCTCCCCCAGAGAGTCAGGGCGGGCCCAAACTGCAGGGCCCTCAAAAGTGAGAGGTTTGGAAACAAAGCCCCATCTGGGGTAAAATTTAGGAAGCAGTGCCACCTGGCAGGCTGACAGCTTGGTCGCGGACAGTGGAGAAGCAGGAAGTGGATGGAAGCTGGAGATAAAGGAGGGGTGCCTGATGGCTGGTTGAGTAGGGCAGAGTTCTGATGCTACAGACTGGGTCACTGTGTGATGCCATTTTCACCTCTCCTACACCTGTGCATACATGTACACACACACCACACCAATCCACGGCAATAAGCTAAGCAGTGCCACCTAGTAGAGTACGGAGCTCTTACACCAAGCCCTGTTCAAATGCAGCAACCAAGCCCTAGAGGATGACCACAAGTCTCTTCACCTGCTTAGTTTACAGACTATAAAGTGATTCTAGTAGAAACTGGATGTAATTTCATTCAGATTTCATTCTGTTCACTGATCCATCTATTCATTGTTTTTCTCTTTTCTTATTCTTGGATACAGAAAGAGAAAAAATATTTTTATTTTCTGTTTTTATAAAAAATTTTTTACTTTTTTTTACATTTTTTGGTAATTTTTAATTCTATTTTACTTTCTCCATTTTATTCTATTTTATTCTATACATTTTTTTAAAGTTTAAAATTTTTTCTTTTTCTTTCTTTCTTGTTTCCCCTTTTTCTCTATTCTATCAAGCTTCTTTCAACTCCAGACCAAAACACACCTAGGATCTAGCTTCCTTTATTTGATTTTTTGTGTTGTTTTTAATTTTTTAATTTTAATTTTATTAATTCTTTTTTTCCTCCAAAATAATGAAATGAAGGAATTCACCCCAAAAGAAAGAACAGGAAGAAATAACAGCCAGGGATTTAATCAACACAGATATATCTAAGATGTCTGAACTAGAATTTAGAACCACAATAATAAGAATACTAGCTGGGGTTGAAAAAAAAGCATAGAATCCCTTTCTGCAGAGATAAAAGAGGTAAAATCTAGTCAGGACGAAAAATGCTATAACTGAGATGCAATCTCGAATGGATGCCATAGTAGCAAGGATGGATGAAGCAGAGCAGTGAATCAGTGATACAAAAGACAAAATTATGCAGAACAATGAAGCAGAAAAAAAGAGGGAAACTAAGGCAAAAGGGCATGATATAAGAATTAGAGAACTCAGTAACTCATTAAAAAGGAATAACCAAATCATAGGAGTCCCAGAAGGTGAAGAGAGAGAAAAAGGGGTAGAAGATTTATGTGAGCAAATCATAGTGGAAAACTTTCCTAAACTGAGGAAAGGCACAGACATCAAAATCCAGGATGCACAGAGAACTCCCATTAGATTCAACAAAAACCTACCACCAACAAGGCATATCACAGTCAAATTCACAAAATATTCAGGCAAGGAAAGAATCATGAAAGCAGTAAGGGGGAAAAAAGTCAACCTATCAGGAAGACAGATCAGATTCACAGCAGACCTATCCACAGAAACTTGGCAGGCCAGAAAGGAGTGGCAGGATATATTAAATGTGCTGAATCAAAAAATATGCAGCCAAGAATTATTTATCCAGCAAGGCTGTCATTCAAAATAGAGGCATAATTTCCCACATAAATAAAAACTAAAGGAGTCCATGACCACTACACCAGCACTCCAAGAAATTTTAAGGAGAACTCTTTGAGAGGAGAAAAGATGAAGTGAAACAAAAAAGACCAAAAGCAACAAAGACTAGAAAGGACCAGAGAACATGACCAGAAACTCCAACTCTACAGTCAACACAATGGCAGTAAATTCATATCTTTCAGTACTCATTCTAAATGTCAATGGACTAAATGCTCCAATCAAAAGACATAAGGTAACAGAATCAATAAGAAAACAAGATCCATCTATATCTTGTTTACAAGAGACCCATTTTAGACCTAAAGATGACTTCATACCGAAAGTAAGGGTATGGAGAAATATCTATTATGCTAATGGTCACCAAAAGAAAGCCAGAGTAGCCATACTTATATCAGACAATTTATATTTTAAAATAAAGACTGTAACAAGAGACGAAGGACATTATTTCATAATTAAGGGGTCTATCCACCAAGAAGATCTAAAAATTGTAAATATTTATGCCCCCAATGTGAAACACCCAAAAACAGAAATCAATTATTTACAAATATAAAGAATTGGCAACAATACCATAATAGTAGGGGACTTCAACTCGCCACTTACAGCAATGGACAGATCATCTAAGCAGAAAATCAACAAGAAACAATGGCTTTGAATGACACACTGGACCAGATGGACTTAACAGATATATTCAGAACATTTCATCCTAAAGCAGCTGAATATACATTCTTCTCAAGTGCACATGGAACATTCTCCAGAATAGATCACATACTGGAACACAAATCAGCCCTCAATAAGTACAAAAAGATTGAGATCACACTGTACATATTTTCAGACCACAATGCTATGAAACTCAAAATCAACCACAAGAAAAAATTTGGAAAGACAACAAATACTTGGAGATTAGAGAACATCCTACTAAAGAATGAATGGTCTAACCAAGAAGTTAAATAGGAAATTAAAAAGCACATGGAAGCCAATGAAAATGATACTACTACAGTCAAAAACCTCTGGAACACAGCAAAGGCGGTCATAAGAGGGAAGTATATAGCAATCCTGGCCTTCCGAAGGAAGGAAGAAAGGTCTCAGATGCCCAACCTAATCTTATACCTTAAAAACTGGCAAAAGAACAGCAAATAAAACCCAAAACCAGAGGAGACAGGGAATAATAAAGAATAGCAAGGAAATCAATGCTATGGAAACCAAAAAACAAGTAGAACAGATCAATGAAACTAGGAGCTGGTTCTTTGAAAGAATTAACAAAATTGATAAACCCCTAGCCAGTGTGATCAAAAAGAAAAAGGAAAGGACCCAAATAAATAAAATCAAGAATGAAAGAGGAAAGCTCACAATCAACACTACAGAAATACAAACAATAATAAGAGAATATCATGAGCAACTATATGCCAATAAACTAGGCAACCTGGAAAAAATGCACAAATATCTAGAAACATATAAACTACCAAAACTGAAATAGGAAGAAATAGAAAATTTGAACAGACCCATAACCACTAAAGAAACTGAATTAGTAATTCAAAATCTCCCAAAAAACAAGAGTCTGGGGCTGGATGGCCTTCCAGGGGAATTCTATCAAATATTTAAAGAAGAGTTAACACCTATTCTTTTCAAGTTGTTCCCAAAAATAGAAATGGAAGGAAAATTTCCAAACTCATTCTATGAGGCCAGCATTACCTTGATTCCAAAACCAGACAAAGACCCCACTATAAAGAACTACAGACCAATTTCTCTGATGAACATGGATGCAAAAATCCTCAACAAGATACTAGCCAACCGGATCCAACAATACATTAAAAGCATTATTCACTATTGTAAGTGGGATTTATACCTGGGAGGCAGAGCTGGTTCACTATCCACAAATCAATCAACGTGATACATCACATTAATAAAAGAAAGGGCCAGAACCACATGATCCTCTCAATAGATGCAGAGAAAGCATTTGACAAAATACAGCATCCTTTCTTGATTAAAAACCCTCAAGAAAGTAGGGATATAAGGAACATTCCTCAAGATCATAAAACTCATATACGAAAGATCCACTGCTAATATCATCCTCAATGGGGAAAAACTGAGAGCTTTTCCACTATGGTCAGGATTACGACAGGGATGTCTACTCTCACCACTGTTATTCAACATAGTATTGGAAGTCTTAGCCTCAGCAATCAGACAACACAAAGGAATAAAAGGCATCCAAATCAGCCAAGGAGGATGTCAAACTTTTAGTCTTTGCAGACAACATGATGCTCTATATGGAAAACAAAAGATTCCACAATAAAACTGCTAGAACTGATCTATGAATTCAGCAAAGTTGAAGGATATAAAAATCAATGCACAGAAATCACTTGCATTTCAATGCACCCATAATGTAGAAGAAAGGGAAATCAAGGAATCGATCCCATTTACAATTGCACCAAAACCAATAAAATACCTAGGAACAAACCTAACCAAAGAGGTGAAAAATCTATACACTGAAAACTATAGAAAGCTTATGAAAGAAATTGAAGAAGACACACAAAAAAATGGAAAACATTCCGTGCTCATGGATTAGAAGAACAAATGTTGTTAAAATGCTGATACTACCCAAAGCAATCTACATATTCAATGCAATCCTATCAAAATAACACCATCATCTTTCACAGTACTAGAACAAACAAGTCCAAAATTTGCATGGAACCAGAAAAGATCCTAAATAGCCAAAGCAATCCTGAAAAAGAAAACTGAAACTGGAGGCATCACAATTCCAGACTTTAAGATGTATTAGAAAGCTGTAATCATCGGGGCGCCTGGGTAGCTCAGTCGGTTAAGCGGCCGACTTCGGCTCAGGTCATGATCTCGCGGTCTGTGGGTTCGAGCCCCGCATCGGGCTCTGTGCTAACAGCTCAGAGCCTGGAGCCTGCTTCCGATTCTGTGTCTCCCTCTCTCTGACCCTCCCCCGTTCATACTCTGTCCTCTCTCTGTCTCAAAAATAAATTAACGTTAAAAAAAAAAAGAAAGAAAGAAAGCTGTAATCATCAAGGCAGTATGGTACTGGAACAAAAACAGACACTCAGACCAATGGAACAGAATAGAGAACCCAGAAATGGACCCACAAACATATGGCCAACTAATCTTTGACAAAGCAGGAAAGAATATCCAACGGAATAAAGACAGTCTCTTCAGCAAATGAGGCTGGGAAAATTGGACAGTGACATGCAGAAGATTGAACATGGACCACTTTCTTACACCACACACAAAAATAAACTCAAAACAGATGAAAGACCTAACTGTAAGATGGGAAGCCATCAATATCCTAGAGGAGAAAGCAGGCTTCAGCCACAGCAATTTTGACCTCAGCCGCAGCAACTTCTTACTCAACGTGTCTTCAGAGGCAAGGGAAACAAAAGCAAAAATAAGCTATAGAGACTTCATCAAGATAAAAAGCTCTGTACAGTGAAGGAAACAATCAGTAAAACTAAAAGGCAACCAACAGACTAGGAGAAGATATTTGCAAATGGTATATTAGATAAAGGGTTAGTATCCAAAATCTATAAAGAGCTTATCAAACTCAACACCCAAAACACAAACAATCCAGTGAAGAAATAGGCAAAAGACATCAGTCGACATTTTCCAAAGAAGACATCCAGATGGCAAATAGACACATGAAAAAATGCTCAACATCACTCATTATCAGGGAAATAAAATAAAAACCACAATGCAATACCACCTCACACCAGTCAGAATGGCTAAAATTAACAACTCAGGCAGCAAGAGATATTGGCGAAGATGCAGAAAAATAGGAACCCTTTTACACTGCTGGTGGGAATGCAAACTGGTACAGCCACTCTGGAAAACAGTATGGAGGTTCCTCAAAAAATTAAAAATAGAACTACCCTGTGACCCAGGAATTGCACTACTAGGTATTTATCCAAATGATACAGGTGTGCTGTTTCAAAGGGGCACACACATTCTAATGTTTATAGCAGTGCTATCAACAATAGCTAAAGTATGGAAAGAGCCCAAATGTTCATCAACGGATGAATAAAGATGTCATACACACACACACACACACACACACACACTGGAATATTACTCAACAATCGAAAAGAATGAAATCTTGCCATTTGCCATTTGCAACAACATGGATTGAACTAGAGGGTATTGTGCTAAGCGAAATTAGTCAGAGAAAAGACACGTATCATATGACTTCACCTATATGTGCAATTTAAGATATAAAACAGATGAACATAAGGAAAGCAAAAATAATACAATGGAGGGGGACAAAACATAAGAGACTCTTAACTATAGAGAACACACTGAGGGTTGCTAGAGGGGTTGGGGGTCGGGGGTGGGCTAAATGGGCAAGGGGCATTAAGGAGGACATTTGTTGGGTAGAGCACTGGGTGTTATATGCAGGGGATGAATCACTGGATTCTAGTCCTGAAATCATTATTCCACTAAATGCTAACTAACTTGGATATAAATTTTAAAAATAAATAAATAAATAAAACTCAAGTGATTGGATTGGGCTCACTTGCTTAATTCAGGATACTCTCCCTATTTTAAGGCCCATAACCTTATTTACATCTATGCAGTCCTTTCACATGAGCACCCAAATTAGTGTGTGATTAAATCAATGGAAGCTGGTAATCTTGGGGTTCATCTTTAGAATCCTGCCTATCCCCAAGTGTCTTTAGCAGGCCATGAGAGGAGAACAGAAGGGTTTTGCTTTTGCTTTATGTTTTCTTCCTGTCTTTATTCTGTCTATTCTTTAATTAATATTTTTGTTGAGATATAGAGTTATATAAAAGTTCATGTATCAAAGTCAGGAAAAGGAATAGTATCAGCCTCTCAGAAACTCCCCTTTTGCTCCTCTCAGTTTTACAGAAATTGTTGCAAAAGTCAGCTGTAAAAGACACATATAGGGAAAACCAGGGGAAATCACAAATGTTCTGGGTATTGGCTGATCTTAATCAGATGACTGTTCATCTCTGTCATCGGTTGATTGTAGAATTGGAGTCATCTAAGAAAAGGCCCTCAAGTAATTGAGAGTCTTAAAGTATCTGGGGTTGAAATGTCATGAAGCCTGGGCTTTCTTGAAAATATGTCAGCACAGGAAAACAGCTGAAGCAATAATGAGTGACTATCAATGACTGTCAGATCTGGGTGACGGGTCAGTTTCAGGTCATCACAGTATCCTGTACTTTTGTGTGCATTTGCAAATTCTCACAATGAAATATCAAAAAACACCCCACAAGTAATTATAATACTCTCCCTTGTTATTCAAGTAGCTTGAGTTCAATTTCCAAATATTAAGAATATTTTAAAACTTAACATCTTAGGAGGTGACATACGAACCTATTAACAATTATTACATCCGGGAAAAGCAGATAGACAGACAACCACTTTTCTGGATTGAAACACTATAGATTAGTTTTGTCTGCTTTCTCTATTTATATAAATGGAATTGCATAATACGTACCTGTGTGTCTGGCTTCTTTTGCTCGTTATGACATTTGTAAGATTCAGCGATGTTGAATGGAGATAACTAGTTATCTCCTTTCCATTACTGCATAGTTTTCCAGTTTATGAATGTAACACTATTTATCCATTATACTGTTAATGGAATTGTGGGCTGTTTAGAGTTTGGGGCTGTGACAAATAAAATAATGCTATGGACATTCATGTAAAAATATATTGTGGTAAACATATGTATGCATTTCCGCTAGGTGGAAACATATGTGTGGACTTACCGAGCTGTAGGCTGTGCATATTTTCAACTGTGATAAATACCTCTAGACGGTTGC
The DNA here is from genome assembly GCF_018350195.1 of Panthera tigris. NCBI lineage: Eukaryota > Metazoa > Chordata > Mammalia > Carnivora > Felidae > Panthera > Panthera tigris. The sequence goes on from NC_056661.1 coordinate 152,091,857, forward strand.
CCAAAGTGGTTTTAACTTGAACTTCAGTCAACAGCGTGTGACTCCACTTTATATTCTTCCTAACACTTGGTGTAGTCAATCTGTTCAATTTTAGCCATTCCAGTGGATATGTAACAGTGTCATTGGTTTTAATTTGCATTTCCCTGGTGACTTTCAGGTTGAGCATATTTTCATATGTTTATTTAATACAATTTTGGTCAAATGCCTATTCAAGTCTCTTGTTGCGATAGAGGGTAACATTTCTCTACTGGGTTGTATATCTTTTTCTTGTCCAGTCTTGTAATTTTTGAGATATTTATAATATGTATATGGATTTATTTGGTACATATTTTAGAAATTTTTTCACCCAGTTGGTGACCTACTTTTCAGATTGTTCATATCTCACGGCACAGAGCTTCTAAGTTAATGTAGTAGCACTTTTTGTATCTTGTTTAGAAAATCTTTCTGGACCCAAGGTTATGGCTACAGAGATGTGAAGTACAAAGAAAACTGCCATAGCCTATTCCATTGAATTTGATTATTGGTGACTCCAAAGGATCCCTTTCCATCATGTGGTGAGGAAAAAACCCAGACTACAAAAGTTTAGAACGTGAGCTCATATGAAAAATAAAACACTGGTCATGGACAATTTCTTTCTCCTTTAAAAAAAAATTGGTTCATTTACTTATTGGTTTGTTGGTGGTGGTGGTGGAAAGATAAGACATTGCTGGAGTCAGCCTGTGGTTTTTCTGTCCAGTGGCACAGAGTGGATTTACTTAAGTCAGCTTTGTGTTTATTGAGAAGTCATTTTGAAATAATTACACTCTTACCATATGACCCAGATCTGTAATGTGGTCCGTAAATATTTAGCATCCAATAGGTCTGCAAATCTTCCTCTTTTTTCCTGGGGTAGTGAAAAGGGACAGAGAGATTAGATTTAGTGGCTTAAGGACTGGCAAAGCTTTCTCTAGCATTTTGGAGAACAGAAAATAAGAACAGCTTGGGAATGTGGTGGAGCGAGAGAACCACTCAACTCCCAGGAGTGCACTCACCAGACCCACAGATCATTGCTTCTGCACGTTCATCTCAGCCAGTCTTTGCATGCTTTTTTAAAGTTCTTTTTGAACTTCTACAAATGTTTATTTATTTTTGAGAGAGAGAGAGAGCAACAGAGCACAGTGGGGGAGGGGTAGAGAGAGAGGGAGACATAGAATCCAAAGCAGGCTCCACGCTCTGAGCTGTCAGCACAGAGCCTGCTGTGGGGCTCAAACTCATGAATGGTGAGATCGTGACCCAAGCTGAAGTCAGACACTTAGTGAACTGAGCCACCCAGGCACCTCTGCGTGCTTTTTATTATCACTGGCAAGGACCAACCCATTGAATTGAAGACTCTAACCCTTTTTCTCTTCCTCTTCTCACCAGTGCCGGTGAATGGTGGAGCTGAGCATGGAAAATAGGATACACGAAAAGTATAATTGTAAAGCTGATTGGAGATTCTTTTTTTATATGTTTGTTTATTTTGAGAGAGTGGAGAGCGAGCAGGAGAGGGGCAGAGAGAGAGAGAGAGAAAGAGAGAATCCCAAGCAGGCTCCATGCTGTCAGTGCAGAGCCTTACATGGGTCTTGAACTCACGAAACTCTGAGATCATGACCTGAGCAGAAACCAAGAGTCAAACGCTAAACCCGCAGAGCCACTCAGGTACCCCTGGTGGAAGATTCTTTTAAACTTCATAGTGAAATGAAAAATAGCATTATTTTTCATAGCAAGAGAATTGTGTAAGGAAAAACTGGCATACATGTCGAAAAAGGATAGAATGTCTGATTTCTTTTTGTGTCTTTAGGGTGATTCGCAGAAGTCTTATCCATAGTCAGTGCTAATTAAATATTTTGAATAAAAATAAACAAAGATGGGTTATATATGATTGGGCAGTGGTGGATTGTTATTTAAAGCTAGGAGAGTGTTATGCTAAGTGAAATAAGTCTTACAGAGAAAGATACCATATGTTTTCACTCCTATGTGGATCCTGAGAAACTTAACAGAAACCCATGGGGGAGGGGAAGGGAAAGAAAAGTTAGAGAGGGAGGGAGCCAAATCATAAGAGACTCTTAAAAACTGAGAACAAACTGAGGGTTGATGGAGGGTGGAAGGGAGGGGAGGGTGGGTTATGGGTATTGAGGAGGGTGACTGTTGGGATGAGCACTGGGTGTTGTATGGAAACCAATTTGACAATAAATTTCATATTTAAAAAAATAAATAAATAAAGCTAGGAATGCTTCAAAGCGTGCTCTGTTGAAAACCAACTATTCTTTTCTCACGAATAGACCTGAAATTACAGGTCCCCTCTGGCGAGACCAGCAGTAAACCAGGCATCCTGGATTTTGTTGTCACAGAAAGTTCCAGTTTGGAGGAGCTTGCTCCAGGGACTTTTTAAAAAAGTAATCTCCATGCCCACCATGGGGTTCCAGCTTACAACCCCTAGATCAAGAGCCAGCCAGGGACACTGCTGTTCCAGTGACTTTTAGGCTCAGCTCCTAGAGGTCACTGTGGAAACAGGGGAGCGACTGACAGTCCTCTTTCATCTGCTTTACATGTTGGGGCTCTGGCTACTTATCATTGGAAAACCTCTGAACTAGTCCTAGCCTTCCATTTTTCCAATACAGAAAATGTGGCCCAGAAAGGGTAAGTGACTTGCCCCGGGTCACAGAGCTGGTGGGCAGCAGAGCCAGCCTGCTCTCCAGGTCTTCTAAGTACTAGTCCTGACTCTTGCCCATCTACCTTTCTGACATGCCCCCTTGAGTTTATGTGTGACTATGGTCCCCTCAACTTCCCGAGTGTAACCGGAGATTCAGAATGCTGAGTCTGCAGTGAATCATAATGAATTACAAGTTGCATTCACATAAATTATTTGGCCATGAACCTTTGACTACAAGCCAAATTGGTGGACTCACTCATCTCATCTGTGGTGTGGCTCTTCCTTAGCCAGTGCCCGGAGCTTTTCATCTCCGTGTCTGTGCCGTGAAGCTGCACAGGCTGGTCTGCCCATATCATCTCGTCCAGCCTCCTCCGCATGGCATTCTAATGACAGCTGGCGTGACCAAATCCACTGCACATTCCTGCCTCTGGTCTTGACTCACACCATTCCTCCTCTTTCGTCCCCTGAGGCTGCCTCTCCTTTCAGGGTTTGACTTTTGCCACAGCGATCCCCTCAAGGGGGCTCGACTGCCCTGGCTCCTGGTCACCTCTCTGCTCCAATCCTATACGATGTTGCCTATGCCACTCACCTGGTTCTAACATCTGACTGTTCTGTGGGTGATTCTTTGCTGTGTGAGCCTCATCTCACCAAGCAGAGTGTAAGAGACTTGAAGGCAGGGTCAATGACTTGTAGCTCTGTATCCGGGGGCCTCGCACAAGAGACAATGGCGGAGATGGACAAGAACCTCTGATGGGCATGTGGATGGAAGCTGCACGCTGAAGGCGAGAGAAGGAAAGCAGGAGGAAGAGGAAAAGGAAGAGGGAAAAAGGAGAAGGATGTAAGAGGCAGGGGTGGGGAAGATATGGAATGTGGAGAGAAGATGGAGACCAGAGAGGGGTGGAGGAGGGAGCGTAGTTGTTATGGGAATTGAGTCTCTCCAATTTAGTAATTTAGTACAGTAACAATACTGTGTAATATATTTGACACTTGTTAAGAGAGTAGCTCTTACATGCTCTTACCACAAAAAAAACAAAGGGTAATTACGTGATATGACAGAAGTGTTCACTAACTCTATGGCAGCTAACATTTTGAGATATATAAGCGTACCAAATCAATACACTGTGCACCTTAAGCTTATACAATTACATCTCAATAAAGCTGGGAGAGTAAAAAACAAAAGAATAGGCTCTCCAACCGCCATGCCAGCCCTGGTAAGAACCCACAACTTTTCTCCATATCACTGGTGTCCCTGCTTTGTGTCATTCCCCACCTCTCTGGTGATGCCTTTTGCTCTGTCATATGTCCAGCATCCTTGTATTCTGTCTTTCCTCCTCCTATTCAAGTCTGCGCTTAGCCATGGATCTAAGGATGCAAAGGCTGATTGATAAAGGTCACAGGAAGCCTTAAATGCTGGGATGAGGATTCTGGACTTCACTCATAGTCAGGGACTGTGAGGGGCGGAGGTGGGAGGCACTGAAGGCTCCTGAGCAGCAGGGGTGGTATTGACGTTTAAAGACAATTTGTCTGACAGTGTTGTGCTAGATGAAATCACGGAGCATGGGGCAAGGAGGTAGCTGTGTGAAAGAAAGAGACTAGAGTAAAAGCCACCGTTTTAGAAGAACCAATGGGATTGGCAGCCGATCATTCTTGGTTGTGCAGAGGCTTACAATGAGTCAAAGGAAACCCCACAGCGAGATGAACATTAATGAACACCTGTTTCAGGCCGCAATGTGAAATATGCCAGACACAATATTGTATAATTCCCCTTATATGAAATAGAGAATAGGCAAATTCCTAGAATCAGAAAGCAGAAGTTACCAGAAGTTTGGGGTAGATAGGCGTGAGGAGTTATCACCTCATAGAGTATCTGTTCAGGATGACGACAAAATCCTGAATGTACTTAATGCCACTGAACTTTATGCTTCAAAATGATGACACACACAAATGGAAAAATATTCCATGCTCATGCATCTGGAGAAAAAATATTGTGAAAATGTCCATATTACCAAAAGCAATCTACAGATTTACTACAATCCCTACCAAAATATCGACAACGTTTTTCAAAGAACTAGAACAAATAATACTAAAATTTGTATGGGACCACAAGAAACTCCTGAACAGTCAAACCAATCTTGAAAAGGAGGAACAAAACCAGAGGCATCACAATCCCAGATTTCAAGATGTTCTACAAAGCTATAGTAATCAAAACAGTATGTTGCCGGCACAAAAACAGACACAAAGATCAATGAAACAGAATAGAGAGCCCAGAAATAAACTCACAATTGTATGTTCCAATTAATCTTCAACAAAGGAGGCAAGAGTATGCAATGGGAAAAAGGCAGTCTCTTCAACAAATGCTGCTGGGAAAAATGAACAGCTACATACAAAACAATGAAACTGGACTACTTTCTTACACCATATACAAAAATAAGCTCAAAATGGATTAAAGACCTAACTGTGAGACCTGAAACCATAAAAGTCCTAGAAGAGAGCACAGGCAATAATTTCTCTGACGGTGACATAGCAGCATTTTTCAAGACATGTCTTCTGAGGCAAGGGAAACAAAAGCAAATACAAACTTTGGGACCTCATCAAAATACAAAACAACTGCACAGCGAAGGAAACAATCAACAAAACTAAAAGACAACCTACTGAATGGGAGAAGATATTCACAAATGACATATCCAATAAGGTGTTAGTATCCAAAATACATGAACCATTTATGCAACTCAACACCAAAAAAAAAAAAAAAAACCTAAAAAATCCAATTTAAAAAACAACAGAATACATGAACAGACATTTCTTCAAAGAAGACATCCAGATGGCCAACAGACACAAGAAAAGATGCTCAACATCACTCACCATCAGGGAAATGCAAATCAAAACCACAATGAGATATATCCTCACTATAGTTAATTTTGAGTAACATCAAAAACACAAGAAACAGAGTGTTTCTTGTGAGCCTGGGTGGCTCAGTGTTAAGTGTCCAACTCTTGGTTTCAGCTCAGGTCATGATCTCACAGTCTTTGGATCAAGCTCTGTATCTTGGGATTCTCTCTCTCTCTCTCTCTCTCTCTCTCTCTCTCTCTCCCTATCTCTCTGCCCCTTCCCCACTCACAAATGTGCAGGCACTCACTCTCTCTCTCAAAATAAACATTTTTTAAAAACTACAAGAAACAACAAGTGTTGGTGAGAATATGGAGAAAAGCGAACCCTCTCGCACTGTTAGTGGGAATGCAAACTGGTGCAGTCACTATAGAAAACAGTATTAAGATTCCTCAAAAAATTAAAAATAGAATTACCACATGATCCAGCAATCACATCACTAGGTCTTTACGCAAAGAATACCAAAACGCTAATTTGAAAAGATATGTGCACCCTTATGTTTACTGTTGCATTGTTTACAAAAGCCAAATTATAGAAGCAACCCAAGTGTCCATCCATAGATGAATGGATAAGGAAAAGGTGGTGTATAAGTACAGTGGAATAATACTCAGCCATCAAAAAGAGTGAATCTTCCCATTTGCAATGACACGGGTACATCTAGAGGGTATAGAGGAACAAGTCAGAGAAAGACAGTATCACATGACTTCACTCATATGTGGCATTTAAGAAACAAAACAAATTAACAAAGACAAAAAGAGACAAAATAATGGATTTTTAATTATAGAGAACTGATGGTTACCAGAGGGGAGGTTTGTGGGGAGATGGGTGAAATAGGTGAAGGAAATTAAGAGTGCACTTATCATGATGAGAAACGAGCAATGTATAAAATTGTTGAGTCACTATACTGTATATCTAAAAGTAACACAACACTGTACATTAATTATACTAGAATTAAAACTTTTAAAAAGCCTTGCCTGGAAAAAAAAAAAGATTACAGTTGACGCTTGAACAATGTGGATCTGAACCACACAGGCCCACTTAAATGTGGATTTGTTTTTAATAAATACAGCACAGTACTATAAATGTGTGTATAAATGTATGTATAAATGTTTCCTTATGACTTTTTTTTTTTTTTTTAGAGAGACAGCAGGGGAGAGAGCAGAGGGAAAAAGAGAATTTCAAGCAGGTTCCATGCTCAGTGCAGAGACTGATGCGGGGCTCGATCCCACAACTCTGGGAATCATGACCTGAGGGGAATTCAAGAGTTGGACACTCAACTAACTGAGCCACCCAGGCACTCCATCTCTTCCTTATGATTTTCTTAATTACATTTTATTTTCTCTAGCTTACTTTATTGAAAGAACACAGTATATAATACATATTACATACAAAATCTATGTTAATCAACTGGTTATGTTATCAGTAAGTCCTCTGGTCAATAACAGGCTATTAGTAAAGTTTCTGAGGAGTCAAAAGTTACCCATAGATTTTTAACTCCACAGTGCCCCTAACCCTTGTGTTGTTCAAGAGCCAACTATGCTCACCTTAGAATCTTGGATTCTTCACTTTTCTTTTCTGAGGTCAGTTTCTTTTTTTTTTAAAGTTTATTTATTTTTGAAAGAGGGAGAGAGACAGAGTTTGAGCAGGGAGGGGCAGAGAGAGAGACACAGAATCTGAAGAAGGCTCCAGGCTCCAAGCCATCAGCACAGAGCCTGACACAGGGCTGGAACTCACGAGCTGTGAAATCACTACCTGAGCCAGTCAGCCACCCAACCAACTGAGCCACTCAGGTCCCCCTTCTGAGGTCAGTTTCTTAATTTGACAAATAAAAGTAATAATATTTGCCTACCTCATAGGGATTTTCTCTAAGTATCAAATAAAAAATGTGTGTGTGTGTGTATGTGTGTGTGTGTGTGTGTGTGTGTGTGTGTGTGTGTAAAGAGAAAAAAGGGTGCCTGGGTGTCTCAGTTGGTTAAGGGTCCAACTCTTGATTTCAGCTCAGGTCATGATCTCAGGGTTGTGAGATCCAGCCCTGCATCAGGCTCTGTGCCCAGCACAGAGCCTGCTTGAGATTCTCTCTCACACTTTCTCTGCCTTACCCTTGCTCATGTGCATGTGCGCTCGCTCGCTCTCTCTCTCTCTCTCTCTCTCAAAAAAAAATAATAAATAATAAATAAAAATAAAAATAAAGAGAACAAAGAATAGAGATAAAAAACATATGAGAACTTTCCCCTCAGGAAATTCAGTCTTCTGGTAAGAGTCTTTTCTATTTTGTTTTTTGTTTTTTAATGTTGCTGAGGAATATAAAAAGACTTGAATAGTGGGAACATATACTTTTATCAAAACAAGAATTTTTAATACCATAAAGGTATCAATTCTCTTTACGTATTAACTAATAATTTCAACACCATGCCAATTAAACTTTTAAAAAATGTTTATTTATTTTTGAGAGAACGAGGGACAGAGCGGGAAGAGGGGAGGGGCAAAGAGAGAGAGGGAGACACAGAATCCGAAGCAGGCTCCAGGCTCTGGGCTGTCAGCACAGAGTCTGACACAGGGTTTGAACTCACAAACCGCGGGATCATGACCTGAGCTGAAGTCAGACGTTTAACTGACTGAGCCACCCAGGTGCCCCAACACCATCCCAATTAAACTCTCCTAGATTTTGGAGGGAAATTAGGAGAAGATCTTAATAAAGTGACTTCAAAGCTGTTCTAGAAAAATAGTACTCAGAAAATAATTTGGAAAATTCTGAAGAAGAATTTTGACAAGGGGGACTTACCCTAGTAATACAAAAAAATACTGTTATTAAAAGCATCACATTGAACCAACAATTAATCTCTATCCTCTTCCGAACAACATGAAATGCCCTCTTTATTACATAATAAGTCCCCATATATACTTGAATCTACAAATCTATCATTAGAACACAATAGAGAATTCAAAAATAGATTCAAATATACAAAGGATGAATTATTTGATAAAAATATATGAGTGCAAATGGTTAGCCATTTGGATATGACAAAGCTAGACCTGTACCATGTTTCTCATATTCAGTTAAACCCAGATAGATCCAACATTTAAATAATAAGTATGAAACCAAATTAACCAAATAAGAAGAAGAAGGATACAAGAATGTAGGTGCAAAAATTAAGTCTGAAACCACTGAAAAAGAGAGTAGTAAAAACATTAATAAACCTAAATAGATACCTGCTTAGAAAGTAATGTCTAATTTAGGAAAACTTATAAACAACAGGAAACCAAAACATCAGACAAAAATAATTTGGAAGATGAGACTGGGGCAGATCAGAATTAATATTTTCAAGGTCCTTGTATTGTTCAGATGGCAAATAAAGATACTAAAAAACATAGGTATTGTGGGAGCACATTTTCAATATTTAAGGGCTACCTCTATAATAAAAGGAATAGAATGAATAAATTATAAGCCAGTAGAAGGAAGCACAGTGGGAGAAAATCAAACTGAATCACTCTAGTAAAAGGTAGGAAAGGAGAAAAGGAAATATATGGTCAAGAGGAAATATAAAATAAAATGACAGAAGTCCAAATATGTGAGTAATCACAATAGATGTAACTGAATCAAATTCACTGCTAAAAGACACAGAATACCAGATTGAGTGAAAAAAAAAAAAAGATCAGCTATATAATTAGAAGAAACAATTTTAAAGCAAAGTAACACAGAAAAGTTAAAAATGAAGTCTGGAAAAAAGATCCATCAGCAAAAATGCTAACCTAAGCTAGTTTCAATACACTAATATGAGCAAAAATAAAATGTAAGGCCCAAAGCGGTATAAAGAAGTGACATCATAATAAAATCTATCCATAAGATTAAGTCAATCATATGCTAGGAAGCACCAAGATATTCTCAAATTACATGAAGTAAACTGTCAGGCTTATAAGGAGAAATGAACAAAGCCATCACGTTATTGGCAAACTGTTAGCTCAGCTAAGCAAAATCTAGCACAAGTGTCAGATATTTATATGGCACAATTAACAACGTATAACAAAATACATACAATGAGAACACACGCTCTTTTGAGGCACATATAGAACATCAATGAAAAGTCACTATGTAGAGAACAAAAGAAAAGTCTCCAAAATTCCAAACAATTGATAACATCTTCTGACCAAAATGCAATTAAATTAGAAACAAAGAACACAAAAGAGTGTTAACAGATAACACACTGGTTAAAGAGAAGTTCATAGCAGTTACGAAATAGAAATAAAAATAAAATTACTCTCTAACAAAACTTGCCAAATGTAGCTAAATGCTTCATTAAAAATCAAAAAGACTGACAACAAATGAGCTAAGTACTGAACTCAAGAAGCTAGAAAAACATAAAAAGCTAAAGAAGAAAACAAAGAATAGAAATTAATGAGGCCGCCAAAAAAATCAATAAAGAGAATAACAACAACACCAAAAACAAAAAACCCTTGTTCTTTGAAGTTACTATACAAACCTCTAGTAAGAGGACCAAGAAAAAAGAGAGAAGCCACAAATAAACAGTATTAAAATGAAAGAGGGGACATACATAGATTTTTGAAACTCATCAGAGAACACTGGGAACAGTGGGATTTTACATCAATAAATTTGAAAACTTAGATGAGCTGGACAATTTTCTAAAATATATATGTTACCAAAATTGACTCAACCAAAAGTCTTAAACAAAAGTAGACTGTGACCTTTACATAAATTGAATCATACTTTTAAAAACTCCCCATAACACCCCATCATTATCCCCCACCCCTCACCTCAAAAAAAATATTAGGCATAAACTACTTTCGAGGCAAGTTTCACCAAGCACTCCAAGTTGGCTGGACAGGTGAGGGAGGTGCCATTGGTCAAACTTCCCAGAGCTTATGATTGGCCTGCCTACGGGTGGGTGGTCAGCACTGGTGTGAGAAATGATTTCAAATTAACCTTGAGAGTCCTGAAAACATTAGACTGTAAATGCCAAACTGTGTTTTAAAAAATCATTTAGGGGTGCCTGGGTGGCTCAGTCAGTTAAGCGTCTGACTTCAGCTCAGGTCATGATCTCGCGGTTCGTTGAGTTCGGGCCCTGCGTCAGGCTCTGTGCTGATGGCTCAGAGCCCGGAGCCTGTTTTGGATTCTGTGTCTCCCTCTCTCTCTGACCCTCTCCCGTTCATGCTCTGTCTCTCTCTGTCTCAAAAATAAATAAACGTTTAAAAAAATAATAAAAATAAAAAATCATTTTAAAAAGGGGTGCCTGGGTGGCTCCGTTGGTTAAGCATCTGACTCCTGGCAATGGCTCAGGTCACAATCTCACAGTTCATGAGTTCAAGCCCCGCGTCAAGCTCTGTGCTGGCAGTGTGGAGGCTGCTTGGGATTCTCTCTGCCCTCTCTCTCTGCCCCTCTCCTCCTTCTCTATCAAAAATAAATAAACATTTTAAAAAATAAAAAATAAATTAAAAAGCACTACAAATCATTTAATGAGGTTTATAAGTTTGAGACCACTTACTATTTATACCATTTTATATCATTTATAAGGCCAGCACAAGAAAATGAAATTATAAAACAATCTCTCACCGATATAAACAATGATGCCAAATCATGTGACTAGCTCCACAAGGTAGATGTTACTATTCCCATTTCATTGTTGAGGAAAACGAAGGCAGGGAACTTTCCAGGGCCACCGGTCTCTGAGTGGAGCTGGATTTAGTCCCAGTCTACTCTGCTCTTTTCTCTTCCCTCCAGGGCAGGGCTCCAGAGTGAAGGTCCCCTCCCCTCCACCCTTCCCCGAGGAGGTGGCTGGTGGGGGAAAGAGACCTCCCGGCTGGGAACTTACCAGGATGGGCTCCACCAGCCTCCCCTCTGGCATGACAGAGCGGTTCATCTTGGCGATGTGCTCCAGTGTGGCCAAGGCAGCCTGAGTGTTCCCAGTGGAGACATTGAAGCGAGCAGACTCAGGAATAAACTGGGTGCAGAAGGAAAGAACATCAGAGTTGCAACTGCTGGGACCCCGGGGGTTCGGCTATTACTGCTGCATACGTCATGCCGCCCCAGTTTCCAGATGGAAGATTAGCAAGCACAAAGCCACACCAACAGCAGGCAGGCATCCTGTGCATTCCAAGTGGTTCCAGAACAAATAAGGTCATCTTCTCCTTATTGGAGTTCCATCTTGATGACAGCGGGTCAGTACAGATTTGCAGCAATTCAGCTCAACCTACTTGTTAACACAAGTAAATTCTTACATCCGTTTGGGAAATAACTGCTGCCCCAGGGCCTCCACTTCTCTGTCACCCCAGCCTCTCCCCAGTAGCCCTGCGACCTCCCACATGCAACACACCACAGCATGACTACAGCAGGGACCTCTAGCACCCATGAGGTGGAAGAATTGCTCCTGACTGGCCAGACCCTCAACCCCACTGATTGTTGAATGTCTTGAACACGACACCCAGAAAACGGTACAGGCCTCTATGGAAGGTGGGACCTTGAAAATCACCTTGGACCACTTCCTGCCCCTCATGCCTCGCAACCAGTCAAGGCCAGCTGGTTCTTCCTGAGAAAAGCACCTCCCGCAGCAGCACCCTGCTCCCCACCTGGTGGCCAGGGGCCAGTGGGCAGGGCAGCTCCTCCTCATCGCCCACCAGGATTATTCTGACTGCTTTCCTGGCCTTTTCTGTGTTCCCTCCCACCCAGGCTCCATGGAGCCATGAGCCAGCTTCCCAGGACCCCTCATCCCAGCCTGCCTGCTCTCCCCCAAACGTGTCCCGCATTTCATGCCTTCATGACTGGGCTGACGCAGCAGTCCTGCCAAAATGCCCTTTCCCCACTGTCCGGGGATCCCAATGCAGGCCGTTCCATCCCACAAGGCCAAATTCAAGAGCACCACTCCACTGGAACAAACCACTCTCTCCCCTGCACACTCACAGAAGGAAAGCTGTTATGGCGCCTACCGAGTCTCACTGGTACTACCAGCTTTTACATTCATTCACATCTATGGAGCCTGCTTCAGATTCTGTGTCTCCCTCTCTCTCTGCTCCTCCCCTGCTCATGCTCTGTCTCTGTCTCTTTCAAGAGTAAATAAACATTAAAGAAAATTTTTTTAAAAAACCATATAAATTGTCCAATTATAGTTTTCAGGTGTCTAGATTTGGAAACAACTCACATAGGACAGACCTTGGGTTGTAGTTGATCCTAAGCCCAGCAGTACCCAGCTGTGGGAGGCAGTTGGCTAAGAAGCAGCACAGTCGGCCTACACCAAGCAAGGCAGATGGGCTGCTCACGGGAAGCACCAAGCCCACGAAACCCTTGGGCCCAGGCACCTGCAGGTCTTTGGAGGACATCAAGTCACAGTTCAGTGCAGAGAGCACCCTGACCACCCGGCTCATCCAGAAAAAAAAAATGGACAGGGATCTGGGAGCAGGTGTCATGGGAAAGAGTTGAAGGTAATGGTACTGTTTAATTCAGAGAAGGAAAGCTTTGGTTAGGCTAGTTTTTAAGTATTTGGAAGAATACCATGTAGACAACATTCCTCTGGTTTTTCACAGAGAAGTGCTAAGACCGCAGGTAAATTCATAAGGGAGGAAGGGGTCCTCTCAAGAGAACAAAGAACTTCCTAAGAACTGGGACTGACTGCAGTTGGAACATACTGAAGGAGTCTATAAAGTCTAAAGTCTAAAACTTCTCAGGGTGGCTCAGGTGATAAGTGTCCCACTTCAGTTCAGGTCATGATCTTACAGTTTGTGAGTTGAAGCCCAGCATCGGGCTCTGCGCTGACAGCTCAGAGCCTGGAGCCTGTCTCAGATTCTGTGTTTCCCTCTCTCTCTGCCCCCTACCCTTCAAGTGTTCTCTCTCTCTCTCTCTCAAAATAAATAAATTAATTAATTAAAATTAAAATGCCCCAAACTTGAAGTATTCCAGCAAAGCTGCAAGTATTCTGGCAGAGACAGGATGTGTACTTTGGGCTGGGGTATGAAACAAATGCCCTTCGAGCACCCTTCTGAAATTTGAAACTCTTTGATTCCACAGTGTTAGGTGACAAACACATAAAATACATCCCAGTTCCACTGAGTGGCCAACCCCGACTTTGAACAATGAACATAATTCAACGGAACCTAAGGAAGATGGCGATTCTGCACATTAGTGGGAGAGCAGAAGGACAAACCAGCTGGTCTGCAGTGGCCTGAGAATGCGTACAAGGCATCCAACTACCTGCTCTAAAGCTTAGAGAGGGGTCAGCCCAAATAGGGAGGAGTTGTCAGACGAAACGTTCAGTAATGAACAATCATAAGGCAGGATACAGGAGGGGAGGGATGAAGTGGACTGAGACAGTTTTGAGCAAAGGGAAGATGCAGGTATGAGGTAGGTACTTGTGGGGACACTGGCCCAGCTGGAGGGGAGGACCAGAGGGAGGCTGTGAGCGTCCTCACCTTGAAGGCCAAGATGAGGATAATGCCAGGAATAGAGGCGATGCGGATGAGCCACCGCCACCCGATGGTGGGGATGACCACAGAGGCCAGGCCGATGATAAGCAGGGAGCCAGCCAGCCAGAAAACCTGGGGAGAGAAGGGGCACCTGAGTGGCTCAGTCGGTGAAGCATCCGACTTCAGTTCAGGTCACGATCTTATGGGTCATGAGTTCGAGCCCCACGTGGGGCTCTGTGCCGACAGCTCAGAGCCTGGAGCCTGCTTCGGATTCTGTGTCTCCCTCTCTCTCTGCCCCTCCCCAACTAGCAGTTTGTTTCTCTCTGTCTCTCAAAAATGAATAAGGGTAAGGAAAAGAGAAAAGAAAAGAGAAAAGAAAAGAAAAGAAAAGAAAAGAAAAGAAAAGAAAAGAAAACCTGGGGAGAGAATGGAAGATTAATAGTCTTCCCATCAGGGTGCCTGGCTGGTTCAGTCAGTAAAGCATACGACTCTTGATCTCAGGGTTGTAAGTTCAAGTCCCAAGTTGGGTGTAGAGATTACTTGAAAATAAAATCTTTAAAATTCCTCCTATTGAGTGTGCTCAACACCACCTCTCCCAGGAGCCTCTCTGTCAAGCATTTCAGTATGAGAGGAGAGAGGGGGAGAGGAGGAGAGGGGGGAAAGGGTCTTTGAGGAGCTGAGGCCCAGGTTCTAATCCCAGCACGACCTCTATGACCTGGATGAACTCGGAACATCGCTTCACTTCAACATGGCTCAGTTTGCTTGTCTATAAATAGAAGGCTCACTAGACAGGGGGTCAGCAATGTCGCCAAAGTTTTAAAAACCTGAGACAGTGATATTGCTTTCCCTGTTGAATAAATAATAGATTTACTGGTTCATAACTCAAAAGGCACAAAGGAAAATGCTGAAAATATTCTCTTCCTCTCTGAGTTCCCTGTTGTTCAGTTCTTTTCTCAGAAGGAATCAATATCACCAATTTCCTGTGTGTCCTTCCAAAGTTGTTCTAAGCATATACAAGCTAATAAGGATATATCTTGCTCTTCTCTTTTTTCACAAATGGCATCAGAGTATAAATATTGCTTTTTGTACTGAAAAATGTATCTTGAAGATAATTTCACATCAACAAATAACATGGCAGCCAATTATGGCCAGGCTCCATGGGTTTGGGAATTAGAACAATTCCAAGTATTAGCCCGAGCATTATCTCCCCGCTGGAAGATAGAGACTAAATGACAACCCAACTCCACCTCACAGAGGTGGAGAGAAGACGATATTAAAAAAAAAAAAAAAAAAAAAAAAAAAAAAAAAAAAAAAAAAAAGGCCCTTTGGGGGAGACTAATTAAGGGATGATTATTTTATCACGAAAGACTTCTATTATAAAACATAAACAAGAGTATTTCAGAAAGTGCTAAGGACTATGAAAAAAAAAAAAAAGAGAGAGAGAGAGAAAGAGAGAGAGAAATGTCCGGGAGTGTGACTTGAGTGCTGAGGGATGAACTTTCTGAAGAGGCAACAAACAAGACCAGGGGTAAGCTGTTGCAGTGGACCAGATCACAGGTGATGCGGCACTGTAAAGGATTTTAGTAGCAACATGGCAAAAAATTTAAAAGATGAAGATTCGGCACAGATATTAGAGGTAAAGGTGACAGGGTCTGCTGATAGGACAATGCAGCTGAGGGCCCATCAATAAGGAATGAATCAGCAGGGCTTGGTGACAGATTGAACGGGCGGGGGTGATGGGACAGGAAGGGTCGGTGTTGGTTCTTGAGTTTGCGTCCCTGATACAGTGGGAACATGGAAATAAGAGGTTTCAGGGGAACATGAAGAGGTGAAATCTATCCATATTATATTTGTGGAGCCTATATGATAGTCAAGTGACTGTCAAGTAGTCTGTTGGCTACCTGCATCTGAAGTTCAAGGACATGCTCTTGGTTGTAGATAAAGATTTTTGGCGTTTACAAATATAGATAGCTAAAAACACTGGAATTAATTAGATGACCCAAGGAGAGCAGGAAAGTAAGACAAGCAAGGAGAAGACCTAACCAGCAAGCATGCCGATGAATGAATGGCAGGCGAAAGAGAAAATGTCCACAGATAAGCTTGAGCAGGACTAGCCCATTAAATAACGTTAAGTGTAAAATCCAAATGCTAAGTATCAAAAGTGTGTGCATTCAGTTTAACCAAGATCGGAAGAAAGCCTGGTAGCTACCACTAACCCTGGAGAGCAGATGGGATGCCCAAAAAGGGATAGCTGTGTCCTCCCCCCCCCCGCCCCCCCCCCCCCCCCGCTCCCACTCAGTGGGAAGAGGAAGTCCATCCCAAATGCATTCCTGGGCTTCTCTCATTCCCCTGAAGCCAGGGCTCAGAGCACCTCAGAATAGGACCTCCAGCATCAAACATTCCCAGTGCTCACCAGTTCAAACCAAGAAATCGGCAGTGTGCTGATCAAATAATCAACAATCGATTGGCCAGAAGAAAAACCATGTACATCGTATCCTTTAGGATCCGAAGACCAAAGACCGAGTAGATTTCCTATTTTACCTTACCTGAGACAAGGGGAGCATATAGCCTCGATATTTTGTAGGCAAAAATTCAGTCTTTATGATTAGCCTAAACAGGAAGGGAGGTGAAACAAAATAATTTTGTTTTTATCAAAGCAAATAACTTTAAAAAAATCATAACTTTTCTTGTCACAGAGGTGAAAATGTAGACTTCACCATTATGAAGTGGCAAGAAGTATATTTTTATACATAATATGTAACCATATATTGTTATACATATATAACAATCTCTTTCAGTGGTCTCTCTCTGCTTTGCAAATGCACTTAGTCTTCAGTCACAGAGCAATGGCACATATATATATATATATATATATATATACACACACACATACATATATATACACACACACACATATATATATATATACACACACGCATGTGTATATATACATATACACACATGTGTGTATATATATATACATATATATGTGTATATATATATATACGTATATACATATATGTGTGTGTGTGTGTGTGTGTGTGTGTATGCATATATATAGCTCCCAGTTCCTGCTAATATTTGGTCTTTGACTCTGGTTTCTGACACAGAACACTGAGAATCCTTGGAATTCCCTGATCCAAAGGAGCATCATATGTTCTAATGAGATGGCTCTTGGTGAGCTCCTGAATGGGGGCCGGTCATAAAAGACCAAGCCGTGATTAGAACCTTGGATCTTTCAGCCCTGTCCCCCATCCTCTGGAGAGAGAGGAGGGGGTGGAAAATGAGCTGATAATCAGTCATGACTCCCGAACGAAGCCTCCATAAAAATCCCTAACACGCAAGGTTCAGAGAGCTGCCAGGTGGGTGAACACATCTATGGGCTGGGCCGGGTGGGTGGGTGTGCCAGAAACTCCACAGAGACAGAAGCTCCGCTCTCAGGACCCCTCCAGACCTTGCCCTGTGTCCATCTCTTCATCTGGCTGTTCATCTGTTTCTTCTAAAATCTCCTTTGTAATAAAACTGCAATAGTAAGTAAACTGTTTTCCGGGGTTCTGCGAGCTTCTCTACCAAATTAGTGCGTCCGAAGAACAATTTGTGGCAACTTCCAATTTGTAGCAAGTTGGACAGAAATTGTGGAGAACCTGGGGACCTACTACTTGTGATTGGTGTCTGAGATGGGTGACAGCCTCGTGGGACTGAGCCCTACACTTGTAGGGTTAGGTTCAGATCCACTTAGGGTCAGAATTGAATCGAACTGTATACCAGCCGGCTGGTGTTGAAAAACTGGTTGGTGTGTAAATAACCCACACACTTAGTGTCGGAAGTGCAGATGTCAGAAGTACTGAGTGTGAGCGTGTAAAGGAAAACAGAAGTTTCTCCTCAACAATTATGTTTTGCTGTATAATTGCTAACAGGGCCAATATCCACATAAGAGAACGAGAAGAAACTTACAGCTGCTCCTCTGTTGACATGTTTATTCCCAAAATTATTTTAAGCCTTCTACCATTTAAGAGAGATAAGCCTCATTTTTTTTTGCACCACCACTCCCCTCCCCCCGCCATGCCGCAAAGTTGGCAAAATGTTTTGCCAAGCCTGATTCCCTTTTCTTAAACACACTTGGGAAATTAAAATACACCTGAAAGGAAGTAAATAGTTGCCACAACAAATGATGACAGTCAAAGCACTGGTTTCTAATAAAGTACATATTAATTTTGTGTATAGACAAATAAAGAGAATCATATTCCGTCAGTTTTCTAATTGCCCTTCTCTGTTGCGGTTATTAACCAGGGTTTGGGCTTTCTTGGTAGCTTTATTGCTCCTTCCTGAGGGATGTTTTAAAATTCCAGCTCACTTCTACTCCTGTAGGGCTCCAAAGCTCAGAGTGGGGCTTAATTTATGCCCCAGGGAAGAATAGTCTTTCCTCAACACATTAAGGTAATAATTAGGTGCTTTGATATCTCCTAATATATTCTAAGGGTAACTTGCTCCAAGGCACCCAGGAGAGAGTAGCCTGAGGGGCCCTGTTAATTTAAGGGAGGCTCCAAGTTGCTGAACATTCAATGGAACACCTTTCCCACCCCCAGGCCCAGAAGACACCACGCACTTATCCCGGGGCAGATGAGGACAAGCAGCCACAATCTGGTTCAGCATTCCCCCTCTGCTTTGCAAATGCACTTAGACACAGTCTTCCGTCGTCACAGGGCAAGGGCACTTTAAAACAGTGACTCCTAGGGGTGCCTGGGTGGCTCAGTCGGTTAAGCATCCAACTTCGGCTCCGGTCATGATCTCAAGGTTGGTGAGTTCAAGCCCTGTGTCGAGCTCTGTGCTGACAGCTCGGAGCCTGGAGCCTGCTTTGGATTCTGTGTTTCCTTCTCTCTCTCTCTCTCTGCACTCCCCACTTGCACTCTGTCTCTCTCTCAAAAATAAATAAACATTGAAACACACACACACACACACACACACACACACACACACACACACACACACACACACACAGTGACTCCTAAATGTGAAAGGGGCTTCTGATCAAACTAAACTCTTGCAACAAATCCTCAAGAAATGAATAGATTGCGTTTGTTTCCTACCTCATACGGCACTTCTGCCTAGCATTTCGTCTAACAAGATAAAGATCAGCCTTAGGGACGGAAAAGTTGACACACGTTCAATCTAGTGCACTCTGCTGGCCTCACCATCAAACAAACGTCATTTAATGAGCAAATAGCTCTTAGCAGCCATCACTTCAATCAATCAATCAATCAATCAACCAGTCATTCGCTGAAAAATTAGCCCAAGTGGGGTCTTATCCATCTGCAACTTATTGATGCTATTGACCCATTGACCACAGAGTGTGTGTAAGTATCTGGGGGTGTACACATCCTCCTGTCAAGCACCCCCCAGCTGAAGTCTTTACCCTTGTGCATGGCCAGACACACCACAGCCCACCATTGTCCGCAGGAAGACAAACCAGATGTACGAGGGAGAGAAAGAGGTCAGCAAGGAGAAGTAGGCTCCCCACAGGAACGAGATGAACAAAATCTAAAGCAACAAAAGGAGACTTATTAATGGGGCCTGCGTCAAAGGAAGGCACAGGAGAAAATTTAACTTCCGAAGGTGATTTCATAATTTCCATCCGGACGCTTGCTTCTCTGAGGAGCTAATGCACAGGCAGATCACCAATCTCTCCGGATCTTCAAGCGACACAAACAGTGCCACTGTAGTGCCTGAAAGCCCAGGCGTTCCAAATTTACACCATGTGTCAAAACCGCCCAACTGCCTCCACCCTGACAGGTGACAGGAGCCTAAACTTGTAAATCAGGGTGCAAAAAATTGCCCTCGCTAGAGCACCGTGAAGCATGGTCTTGGAATGGGCATGAGGAGAAAATTTTCAGTAATTGCTTTTTCTTTTTTTCTTCGTACTTTAAGAATAGTACAAATTCACAGTAGAGAATATGGAAGAAAAAGAGAAAAACAAAATATTTAAATCTTGCTTGACTTGCTTGACTCCCCAACCGAAAGAAAATACTGTTAACATGTTTTTATTCTATTTTCCCTGTTTGAAAGGGAAAAAATATTTTTAATGGCTGCAAAATATTCCAATGGAAAGAAGGACTAGAATACATAATACAATGCATAAACCCGTCCCCTATAGTTTAATGCTGAGGTTTTCTCACTATTACAATTAGCCGTGACAATGTCTGTGCATAAATCTCTGTGGTTCTCTGGTGATCCAAACAGGCTAGATTTCTGGAATGAAAATGATCAGGGGCACCTGGGTGGTTCATCCAACTCTTGGTTTCAGCTCAGATCATGATTTCACAGTTTGTGAGTTTGAGCTTGGGATTCTCTCTCCCTCTCTCTCTGCCCCCCCCCCCACACACACACACTCTCTCTCTTTCCCAAAATAAATATTTTTTTAAAAAAGAGAGAGAGAAGCAGTGGTGGCATCATCACAAAGGAAAACATAAAAGAGAATTACAAATCCTTCTTCAAGGCCAACCTACCTTCCAGCGGCCATATCTGTCAGCCAGAAGGCCAAAGACGATGCTGAATACCATGTAGCCAAAAAACACCATCTGGAGGTGGAGTGAGAAAAAATTATCCTGTGGGCAGGCTAATATGCTGCTTACTCCGTTTCCCATTCCTCCATTTTAACGAAAAGTCGACTGGAAGCGTGTGAAGGTAAAGGAAAGTGAAGAATGTGTGTTCACAAAACTTTCCTGTCTCTGGTTAACATGTTCAGGGCTCCAGAGGCTGACGTCTCCCCTTGGCTCCAGTGTCCCCTGGAGACACTGCCTCCAGGTGGAAACAGGAGTCGAAGGAACAGGTCACTGCTTCCCCTCTGATCCAAGATGATGGCACTGGCCTCATTCTACTCAGATGTATCATCGTGAATTTCCATTTTAAGAATTAAAAAAAAAAAACTCCAGTCATTCACGACCTGCCTTATTCCACACGTAAGTTGAGACTTCTAGAAGCAATTTTCCTTTGTGTTCTCACAGGTAAACAGAAACTTTAAACAAACACCAAAAGAATCATTTAGAAACACTCTTCAAAACTAATACAAATCTATTTCTTTTCCTCACTTGCTCTCACAATGGCTTGTCCTACACTGATAAAATTCAAGAAGCTAGATATGATTACCAGCATTTTAACTCAGCCTGAGCTGTGATCTGATGTCTGTGCCTTTAGGCTACTTATTTTTCTTCTTTCAAGCAGTTCCAGGCTTCACTAGCTTTCCTTCCTAGTAAGATCTCGGACTGATTGCCTCTAGGGTAATCAAAGGGAAGGTGTTAGCTTGCATTTCTAAGACATTTTCAATAAGAGAGCTGTTTCTCTCTGCCTGCTTTGCTTTCTTTCTTTCTCCCTTCCCTACTCATCTTAAGGAAGACTCAAACACATTTCTTCCACTGGGAACTATATTAAAAAAGAAAACAACAACCCATATCTATTCTTGAATACAAAGCCATGTTTTTCCTCTGTGCACTGTACTTTCCAGGATAGAAGGGGGGGCTGGGGGGGGGAGGGAAGAAGTCAGTGCTTTCTAAATGCCAAGACTTTTTATTCTGGAATATTTTCTTTCTGATTGTTGGTATTAATGTGCACTTTTTCTTTTAAATTTTTTTTTCTTAACATTTATTTATTATTGAGAGACAGAGAGAGATAGAGCATGAGCATGGGAGGGGCAGAGAGAGGAGGAGACACAGAATCTGAAACAGGCTCCAGGCTCTGAGCAGTCAGCACAGAGCCTGACACGGGGCTCGAACTCATGGACTGTGAGATCATGACCTGAGCTGAAGTCGGACACTCAACCAACTGAGCCACCCAGGCACCCCAATGTGCACTTTTTTTTTTTGAAAGATGATAGCTGATAGCAAGATTTTTTACCTCTTTCTCATTGTCTAATGACCTTAATTATCAATTATCAAATATGTGTGTGTGTGTATATGTGCGTGTGTGTGTGTATTAATGTCAACCCTATGTCAGCCACTCAGTTAAAAAAAAATTATACCAGTTAAAAAATAATTATATCAGGGGCACATGGGTGGCTCAGTTGGTTAAGTATCTGACTCTTGATTTCAGCTCAGGTCATGATCTCATAGTTCATGAGTTCAAGCCCCACATCAGGCTCCGCGCTGACAGTGTGGAGCCTATTTGGGATTCCCTCCCTCCCTCTCTCTGCCTCCCCCCTCTCTCTCAAAAATTAAAAAAAAAATTAATTTTTTGCAAACTTAAGAAAAAAATCATGTCAGTGGGGTGCCTGGTGGCTTAGTCAGTTAAGCATCAACTCTTGATCTCGGCTCAGGTCCTGATCTCAGATCCTGAGTTCAAGTCCTGCATTGGGCTCTGTGCTGGGTGTGAAAACTACAAAAAAAATCATATCAGTTGGTGAATCTCAAAATTTGGGTATCCCTGAAATTAAGCAGTTTCTATCATGGAGTTATCAAACTCCCTCCAAGAGGGAAGAAGACTTGACCAGACTTGAATAAAAGGAAGTCATACACAAACCACCCAGGGCAGAGAGGAAAGTGGCTCTTTGGATTTAAAACATTTTTGTTCATTGAGGTGCTATGTTGCATCTAAGTTGCAACCAGATTAAATTTAATTAACTATTTAATAAAGGTGAAGGAAAGAGTCAAATAAGATTAAATTTAAAGTTTCCTCTGTTCGCTCCCATCAGTGGCAGTTGTCTTTTTTTTTCTTTCCTGTTTTCTTTCCATTCAGGGTAAAGAAATGACTTTCCTAAGGCTGAGTTTTTTATTATTAAGCATATCTGGAGCACAAACCTTGACTCAAAGCCTGTGTGAACCCCAAAGCTTGTGAACGCTGATCCTGTTGGAAAAGCACACAGAGGCTTGAAGACACAAAACTCTCTCTCTTTCTCCCTGCCTCTTCCCGCTCTCTTCCAAGGGGTCTGCCTTTTCTGCAGGCCCTTATTTCTAGCATAGAAATGACTCTTCTATTTCTGTTTCACACACCCCATGAAGTTTTGTTTCTTCAGTCACAAAACACGAGGAACCGTAATTCATCCACCTTCCTCAAGGTTTTACAATTAACTTCTCGGGCCAGGCTGACCAGAAGGTGGTGTTGGGGTTGGGGAAAGGGAAGCCTGGGAGATGGTGAACATGTGGCTACTTGGCTGAATCAGTCTGGGCCCCTCCTTGTAAGCAAGGCTGTGGTCAGTGAGCCCAGAGCACAGTTGCCCACGGTGGATGGGGCTCACAGCCAGGATGACAGACACTAAAGAATGGTAGTCGGCCAGGAACTCTGAGTAAGAAATGGTCTCATCAGGGGTGACTTGAATTCCCTAGAGGACAGTTCTTGGAGAGGGGACCCACCTAACAAGGAAGTCGTGTTACTGCTGATGTTAGGGAGCCTCCTTAGATGCCACCGAGAACAACATAAACCCAACCAATGAAATGTCGGTTGTAAGTGTCAAAAGTGAACCATATAATATAGTTTCATGAGGTGACAGACGCAAACACCGCAGCTGGACCTCCCAGCATCCTCGGGAATCAAGACGTGTGTGGCCACAAAACCAGCCAGGGCGTGTGCAGCTATCATTACACGAAACCTTACAACAGTCACTCTACGGGTCCAGGATCGACAAGCAATGCTCTCAAAATTGCAACTAACTTTTGTACATAGAAGAAAATGAAAAATGGCTGAGCCACTTAATTACAAGCCCAGGTAAGGTCTTCAGCTATTTTTATTTATACCCCTTCCCTTTTCTAAAAATAGTAGAACTTCGGGGGTGCCTGGGTGGCTCAGTCAGTTAAGCGGTTGACTCTTGACTTCAGCTCAGGTCATGATCTCACGGTTGGTGGAAACTGCTTGGGATTCTGTCTCTCTCCCTCTCTCTCTGCCCCTTCCCTGCTGGTACTCTCTCACTCGGTCTCTCTCTCTCTCTCAAAATAAATAAATAAACTTTAAAAAATGTAATAGAAAATTTTATATATATATATATATATATATATGGTCAAATTGGTTTCCATATAACACCCAGGGCTCCTCCCAGCAGGGGCCCTCCTCAATGCCCATCACCCACCTTCCCCTCTCTCCCACTCCCCATCAGCCCTCAGTTTATTCTCAGTATTTAAGAGTCTCTTATGGTTTGCCTCCTTCCCTCTCTGTAACTTTTTCCCCCCTTCATCTCCCCCCGGTCTTCTGTTAAGTTTCTCAGGATCTACATAAGAGTGAAAACATAAGGTATCTGTCGTTCTCTGCCTGACTTATTTCACTTAGCATAATAGTCACCAGTTCCATCCACGTTGCTACAAAAGGCTATATTTCATTCTTTCTCATTGCCAACTAGTATTCCATTGTGTATATAAACCACAGTTTCTTTATGCATTCATCAGTTGATGGACATTTAGGCTCTTTCCATAATTTGGCTATTGTTGAAAGTGCTGCTATAAACATTGGGGTACAAGTGCCCCTATGCATCAGTACTCCTGTATCCCTTGGGGAAATTCCTAGCAGTGCTACTGCTGGGTCATAGGGTAGATCTATTTTTAATTTTTTGAGGAACCTCCACACTGTTTTCCAGAGCGGCTGCACCAGTTTGCATTCCCACCAGCAGTGCAACAGGGTTCCCATTTCTCCACATCCTCGCCAGCATCTATAGTCTCCTGATTTGTTCATTTTAGCCACTCTGACTGGCGTGAGGTGGTATCTCAGTGTGTTTTTGATTTGTATTTCCCTGATGAGGAGTGATGTTGAGCATCTTTTCAAGTGCCTGTTGGCCATCTGGATGTCTTCTTTAGAGAAGTGTCTATTCATGTCTTCTGCCCATTTCTTCATGGATTATTTGTTTTTTGGGTGTGGAGTTTGGTGAGTTCTTTACAGATTTTAGATACTAGCCCTTTGTCCGATATGTCATTTGCAAATATCTTTTCCCATTCCTTCGGTTGCCTTTTAGTTTTGCTGATTGTTTCCTTTGCACTGCAGAAAATTTTTATGTTCATGAGGTCCCAATGAACTATTGGGGATGTGCCAAGTAAGAAATTGCTTTTAATTCCCTTGCCTTTGGGGATGTGTCAAGCAAGAAATTGCTACGGCTGAGGTCAGAGAGGTTTTTTCCTGCTTTCTCCTCTAGAGTCTTGATGGTTTCCTGTCTCACATTCAGGTCCTTCATCCATTTTGAGCTTATTTTTGTGAATGGTGTGAGAAAGTGGTCTAGTTTCAACCTTCTTCATGTTGCTGTCCAGTTCTCCCATCACCATTTGTTAAAGAGACTGTCTTTTTTCCATTGGATATTCTTTCCTGCTTTGTCAAAGATTAGTTGGCCATACTTTTGTGGGTCCAATTCTGGAGTCTCTATGCTATTCCGTTGATCTATGTGTCTGTTTTTGTGCCAATACCATGCTGTCTTGGTGATTACAGCTTTGTAGTAGAGGCTAAAGTCTGGGATTGTGATGCCTCCCGCTTCGGTTTTCTTCTCCAATATTACTTTGGCTATTCGGAGTCTTTTGTGTTTCCATACAAATTTTAGGATTGCTTCTTTGAGCTTCGAGAAGAATGCTGGTGCAACTTTGATTGGGATGGCACTGAATGTGTAGATTGCTTTGGGTGGTATTGACATTTTAACAATATTTATTCTTCCAATCCATGAGCACGGAATGTTTTTCCATTTCTTTGTATCTTCTTCAATTTCCTTCATAAGCTTTCTATAGTTTTCAGCATACAGATCTTTTACATCTTTGGCTAGGTTTATTCCTAGGTATTTTATGATTCTTGGTGCAATTGAGAATGGGATCCGTTTCTGTATTTGTCTTTCTGTTGCTTCATTACTAGTGTATAGAATGCAACTGATTTCTGTACATTGATTTTGTATCCTGCGACTTTGCTGAATTCATGTATCAGCTCTAGCAGACTTTTGGTGGAGTCTATCGGGTTTTCCATGTATAATATCATGTCATCTGCAAAAAGCGAAAGCTTGACTTCATCTTTGCCAATTTTGATGCCTTTGATTTCCTTTTGCTGTCTGATTGCTGATGCTAGAACTTCCAACACTATGTTAAACAACAGCGGTGAGAGTGGACATCCCTGTAGTGTTTCTGATCTCAGGGGGAAAGCTCTCAGTTTTTCCCCGTTGACGATGATATTAGGTGTGGGCTTTTCATAAATGGCTTTTACGATGTTTAAGTATGTTCCTTCTATCCCAACTTTCTCGAGGGTTTTTATTAGGAAAGAATGCTGAATTTTGTCAAATGCTTTTTCTGCATTGATTGACAGGATCATATGGTTCTTTTCTTTTATTAATGTGATGTATCACATTGATTGATTTGTGAATGTTGAACTAGCCCTGCAGCCCAGGAATGAATCCCACTTGATCATGATGAATAATTCTTTTTATATGCTGTTGAATTTGGTTTGCTCGTATCTTGTTGAGAAGTTTTGCATCCATATTCATCAGGGATATTGGCCTGTTGTTCTCTTTTTTTGCTGAGTCTCTGTCTGGTCTGGGAATCAAAGTAATGCTGGCTTCATAGAATGAGCCTGGAAGTTTTCCTTCCCTTTCTATTTTTTGGAACAGCTTGAGAAGGATAGGTATTATCTCTGCTTTAAATGTCTGGTAGAATTCTCCAGGGAAGCCATCTGGTCCTGGACTCTTATTTGTTGGGGGATTTTTGATAACTGATTCAATTTCTTCACTACGTATGGGTCTGTTTAAATTTTCTATTTCTTCCTGTTTGAGTTTTGGAAGTGTGTGGGTGCTTAGGAATTTGTCCATTTCTTCCAGGTTGTCCAGTTTTTTGGCATATAATTTTCCATCATATTCCCTGATAACTGCTTGTATTTCTGTGGTATTGGTTATAATAATTCCATTTTCATTCATGATTTGACCTATTTGGGTCATCTCCCTTTTCTTTTTGAGAAGACTAGCCAGAGGTTTATCAATTTTGTTTATTTTTTCAAAAAACCAACTCTTGGTTTCATTGATCTGCTCTACTGTTTTTTTTTCAGATCCTAGATTGTTTATTTGTGCTCTGATCTTTATTATTTCTCTCATTCTGGGTTTGGGATGTCTTTGCTGTTCTGCTTCTAGTTTCTGTAGGTGTGCTGTTAGATTTTGTATTTGGGATTTTTCTTGTTTCTTGAGATAGGCCTGGATTGCAATGTAGTTTCCTCTTAGAACTGCCTTCACTGCATCCCAAAGCATTTGGATTGTTGTATTTTCATTTTCATTTGTTTCCATATATTTTTTAATTTCTTCTCTAATCGCCTGGTTGACCCATTCATTCTTTAGTAGGGTATTCTTTAACCTCCATGCTTTTGGAGGTTTTCCAGACTAAAAAAGTACTATAAATTTTTTTAAGTTTATTTATTTTGAGAGAGACAGAGCATGTAATTGGCGGGGGGAGGGGAGCGCAGAGAGAGAGAGAGGGAGAGAGAGAATTCCAAGCAGGCTCCTCAATGGCAGCACAGAGCCTGACACAGGGCTTGATCACCCAAATCCTGAGATCAGAACTGAGCTGAAACCAAGAGCCAGATGTTCAACCAACTGAGCCACCCACATGCCCCCAAAGTACTAGAACTTTAAAAAAAAAAAAAAAGGAACAAGTGCAACAAAATTTAAAAAGAAACTTTAAAGAGGGAAATGGATGTAAGAAAATAAGCACATCTGTACATGTGCTGCTGGGACTGAGGCCTCCATGACAAAGAGAGAAACACAACTGGGTGGACATTATATGTCATCTGAGAGAACTCAGATCAGTCCCCGAGGTGAGAAGGAGGTTCCTGGTTCCCAACACAGATGAGAATTCCCAGGTCAAGAATTCCCCAGTGTGAGGAGGGGACAGCCCTTCCCCAGAAGTCTTCTGCAGCGAAGGCTGCTCTCTGCCCATAACCCGCAGAAGGCGAGGGGGATGGGGATAACTTCCAGCATTCTCCATGGCCAATTTCAGGCCATAACTCTTACTCTCTTACAGAGCCTCACCCTCTTTCAAGAACTCTGCCATGTGACTCTGTATCCTGTACCCATCACCACCCACCTGCCCTTGACACTCCCATTTCAGTGAGAATCTTGGCACCTGGCTCATCAGAGTTCTCTCTTAAGTCCTGCCTTCATGAAAACCAGCTTCAATACCCAAGTAAGTCAATTCTCCACTTCTCACCTTGTGTTTCTTTTGCCTCCTTGGCTGATGTGACCTCTCAAATACTTCCAGAACACGCTTCCTCACCTCCACTCACTCTGCTGCTTTACCACCACTAACTTATCTACCGTCCAACCTTATCTCCTCAGAGCTTTTGGAAAGCTGACCGTGTGTGTCCCTCCTTAAAGCCCATGAATGGCTCCCTGTCATCCACAGTGTGGCCTCCAACATTTTTAAGCATGAAGAACCTCTTTCAAGATTAAAAAAAAAAGAAATAGATTTACCAGAGCTGTGCATGATGGGAAGTATACTTTAATATCCATTTAATGAGAAACACATGACAACTATGAAGCCAATGATGTGTTTGGGTGAAATTGATTCCTGTTACATAAAACAGTAATTTGAAAAACTATCATATAGGCCAACTATTTTTTGCTTGGAGAATTTGCACATGCTGATGCAAGTTGGGGCACGGGAGCCTACAGTAGTCTCCAGAATGGAGTCCATGCACGGACTCCAAGATGCTTCTGGTCCCCACCTGTCTCTGCAGCCTTGTCTCATACTGCGCTCTCTTCCTGACTTTCTATTCAAGCAACACGGAACTGCCTGCACTCCCTCCAACACTCATGCCTGCACACAGCCTGCTGGCAATCAATTGGCACTTAATAAATATCTTTTGAAAGAATGATATATAATATCCTTAATTCCCTCTGTAGCAAACCTTGGGGTGCAATTCATAAGGCTATTCATAATCATCTTTGAGGAAAGTTGAATGCATAATACAGTTCACTGCAGTGAGGGTGATCTGATGATTGCCTAAGTGACTACGGTTCAACTAATTTGCAGTCTGACTCAAACCATAACTAATCCATGACTTAAGGGCTACTCTCTCTGATTTGCATTTGTCTTGTCTAACCTCTTGCTAGAGGCTAGAAAATAAGTAGTTCAAGGTTGTGCTCCCTACAGGAAAAGAGAGAAAAAAAAAAAAAAAAAACAGAGAAAGACCTAAAATGGTAGTTTGACCCTGACAACCCATGAGCTTTGGAAGCCAACACACCAAGCAGGGAGGGAGCCTCTGGTTCTCAGCCCTGTAGGATGGGGGAAGGGGAACAGAAATCCTAGGTTCTCAGTTGGTTCATTCAAAGCAGGCACTCACCGTGGTCACTAATGCCACCTGCCAATTCTCCAGCTGCCATTCACAGCGGATGACAGGAGACACGACTGCTATTAACATGATCTCCATGGCCTCGGCAACCTTAAAGAAGGAGAGAGAATTCCATGTCTTAGTATTCTTACATTCTTAGTATTCTGTCTGGTTTCTCATCAGTTCTGCCCATGTGTGCCTGTCTACCCATCCTTCTAATCCTAACCTCCTCCGTCCCCTTCCCCCATTTAGGGAGCATCTATTGTGAACTCACTCGGCCCTTCTAGTTGGATAAAGAAGTATAGTAGAACTCTGGCTTCCATGGATGTAATAGCTATGGTTTGAACAATTTGAGAGGGTTCCCACAGATTTATGACACGTATCTCTTTGTGATGTTGCTAATCTATGCATTTGCATGGCAGCACTATGAGGGTGTTGGGGTGGGGAGGGGGCAGCCACTTAGCTAGTGGAAGAATCTAGCTAATCACCAGCATCTACATCAACCTAGCTTTGCTGCTTCACACTCACGACTGTGAAAGTCTCAAGGCATAGCCTTTGCAGATGGATTTGTGAACTAGTCTCTGAACTCAAGAAGCTGAGATAGAAGGCAGGCTTCATGAAAACTAGAAGAGAGTAAAGCAGCATGTACAGAACAATGAGCTCATCATCAGGAAAGAGTGTCTATTCAGCAGACTTAGGGTACGCTGTGCTACTAAATATTTCTTTCAATAGGAAGTTTGGGCATCATCCTTTGTTTATTTCTTGCAATCCATTATGGAGTGAGTTTATCTCCCAGGGAAAGGAAGAAGCAGATGCTAGGGAAGAGTTGATAGTAATGTGGATTATGTATTATGATCTATTTGCATATTTATAACGTGAAGGTCTGGGATGAACGAAGTATAACGGTGTTAGCTATTACATGGGAATTGGAAAGGTATTGTAAAGGCTTGTCTCTTCTTGGAGAGTATTACAGTCATGCTTAGAGTTCAGATAGTGGGTATGTCTTAGCCCAAAAAGTATAATAAATAAGAGATGGCATGACAACCTCTGATGGATGTTTGGTTTATTATACATCTCTCAGTAATATAGAGCAGTTGGGTCAACATTAATCAGGACTCCACCCTTCTAAATGGTCTTAGGAGAAAGTAAGTCAATAAGGGATAAAGCTTTGCCTCACTCTGATACAGGAGGCTTAGGGGAGAGGGACCAGCGAGGACCTAGGGAAGGGGGCATCAAGGAGCAGCACTGCATAAGAAGATCTAAAGGCTCCTGGGTGTCCCCGTCGGTAGTGCATCTGACTTCGGCTCAGGTCATGATCTCACAGTCCATGGGTTCAAGTCCCATGTCAGGCTCTGTGCTGACAGCTCAGAACCTGGAGCCTGCTTCCAATTCTGTGTCTCCCTCTCTCTCTGCCCCTTCCCACTTGTGCTCTGTCTCTCTCTCAAAAATAAACATTAAAAAAAAGAAAAGAAAAAGATCTTAGAAGACCTCAGAGGACACCGGGATGCAGGAAGCCTGGTCACAGACTGAGGCTGTGCTGCTGCTGTGATGCTATTACATATACCCTGGTCGTGTGAGGCCCTGAAACCCAACTATTGCTCCCGCTGCCTCTGACCAAGAACTTTAACAGACCATGGCCTGGAGGAGCCATGCCCGTCGTTGTCAGCACACCTATTCTGATGAAAAGATCCATCCAAAGCAGCCCCATCCTAAAAACAGGGGAGTGATTTGGTTACAACACCCAATTAAACAGTTTTGGGGGGGGGAGGGGGGAAGGAGGGAGGAAGAGACCTGGTAAACAGCCCTTCCTATCTTGATGCATTGGGAAGAACTGAAGCAACTTACAAAACACTTAAAGAAAACCAGAAGCTATTTCACAACAACATCAAGTATAAATAGGCAATAGACATACAATCTCCACAGATGTGGATCTGGATCTGGACATCAGGGATTAGTTATATAGAGGTGGTAACTATCCTTCGGGAAGGGAGTACAATAGCATCATCTTTCTTGTTTTAAATGTTTATTTATTTTTTGAGGGAGAGACACACACACAGAGTGTGAGTGGGGGAGGGGCAGAGAGAGAGAGGGAGATACAGAATCCAAAGCGGGCTCTAGGCTCTGAGTTGTCAGCAAAGAGCCCCACACGGGGCTAGAACTCACAAACCGTGAGATGAGACCCGAGCCGAAGATGGATGCTCAACCAACTGAGCCACCCAGGTGCCCCCATCTTTCTTTTTTTTTTAAGTTTATTTTTATTTTGAGAGAAAGAATGAGCAGAGGAGGGCAGAGAGAGAGGGAGAGAGAGAATCCCAAGCTGGCTTTGCACTGTCAGCCCAAAGCCTGACACAGGGCTCGAACTCACAATCCATGAGATCATGACCGAAGCCAAAATCAAGGGTCAGATGCTTAACTGACTGAGCCACCCAGGCACCATCCCCCCAAGTACCATCCTTCCAATACAAATAATAACCAATAAAAATGCAGTCTCTTTGTACAGATGGTTTGATTTGGAAAGGTAAAAACATTCTGCATATCCTTTTCACTTACTGCTATGGAAGAAAAGACAGGGTTCTTGCCATATTTGAAGGTAAAAGATGCAGAGAGTTTAGTAGTGTTTAAGCCAAGAGGACCATGTAGTGAAACCATACTGGAAACCAAATATGAAAAACAGAAGTAGAAATATTCTGGTTGAAAGTAGAGGAGAGTTAGGATAAAACCCTGGCCATTCATACCCATTCATGCCTTGAAATATGGAATCTTAACATTCTGGACCCTAGGTGAGATATTACTTTATAGATGAAGACATGCTCTAAATTGTATTGTTGGTTATCATAAAAGTAGGGCCAGGATGTGTCTTGCCTTTCTCTCCTTCCTTACCTAGTTGTCTCCTGGGAGTGTGGGGCTTTGGAGTGATGCCTCAGACATGTCAAGTGCCACATTTTTCTCAAACCACTTAGCAGAGAGTGAGGGTCAGGGCTATTATTTATTCACTGGTCTCTTGGCTATCTTTATCTCCCACCTTAAGCCACTGTCATGTGGACCACCTCCCTCAGATTTTCCATTCCATCTCGGTGTTATTATCATATTCCTGACATATTCTCACTGCACCTACAAAAAAAGAAGGAGTAGTAGCTTTGTCTGTAGTGGTTTCACTGTCAGCAAAAGCCCTGGGGCTGAGACGTCTCTCTTCTTTCCTCATAACAGCTGACAGTAAATAGCAAACCTGCATTAGTGCCGCTTAAATGTTCTGGAAATCTGTAATTACAACAGGTGTCCCATGGGATTCTTATGCACAAAATATGTGAGGACCATGTGTCTAATTTTCCTTAGAACAATATTAGTTTTCTCCTCTCTTCACAGCGAAGGAAGTGATTTAAAGCATTTAAAAAAATGAATATTGAGGGGCACCTGGGTGGCTCAGTCAGTTAAGCATCCCACTTTTGGTTTCGGCTCGTGTCATGATCTCATGATTCGTGAGTTTGAGCCCAGCTCTGGGCTGACAGCACAGAGCCTACTTGGGATTCTCTCTCTCTCTCCCTCCCTCTCTCTCTGCGCCTCCCCAGCTGGCGCTTGCATGCACGCATGCACGCACAAGTACAAACACACCCGCTCTCTCTTAAAATAAATAAACATTTAAAATAAATAAATAAAAGTGAATACTGAAAAGGGGCACCTGAGTGGCTCAGTCGGTTGAGCGTCTGACTTCGGCTCAGGTCATGATCTCACAGTTTGTGGGTTCAGGCCCCGCATCAGGCTCTGTGCAGACAGCTCAGAGCCTGGAGCCTGCTTCCGTCCCGTGTCTCCCTCTCTCTCTCTCTGCCTCTCCCCTGCTCACGCTCTCTCTCTCTCTCCCTCTCTCTCTCAAAAATAAACATTTAAAAAAAATGAATATTGAATTCCCAGAACATAAAGACAGAGAAATTTATTTGCTCATGACCAAACCAAAATAATGAAAATTATTTTTGAATTAACCACCTCCCAGGATTCCTGTTCCCCATCACTCCCTTCCCTGAATGGACACTCCAGACCTGGAGGTCAGTGAAAATTCTATGTGTCCAATAATGTATTAGCTTTGGAGACTCAAATGATCTCCAAGGAGCACTTACCCCAGTGCTGCCCATGATCAGAAACAAAGCAATGTGGAATCGTCCAAATCCAATGGTCTCCACGGCGTCTTCCACGGTGAATGTCTTTGACTCTAACAAGGAAGGGCAGAGTGAGAGAAATAGCCTCTGTGAAAAGAGAACGTATGTGGAGGATTGCCACTAATAATGAGGAGGAAGATATTGAGAAACCAGTCCATTTTTATAAAAACTAGTAAATACGGGGTGGGATGGCGGGGGGGGGGGGTTTAAGCAGCAGCTTCAGGATATGAGACTTCCGTGATCCTCTTACCTTTTGGCTGTGGCTCTGGGGTCTCCAGGCTCAGCTTCTGGAGGCTAATGATGGTGACCGGCTCTGTCTGCTTGGTTGCCATGTTCTAAATGGTCTAAATTTCCCACACAGCTTCCCTGATGGAAGCAGGAGAGGGAAGAAGAAAAATATGTAATAGAGTACACATTTGCCTTTAATCTACACAGAAAATCTATGAGGTAGGTATTCTAACTTCTCCCCAAATGAGAAGCCTGAGACATGGAGAGGTCAAATGGCCAAAGGAGACTATTGGGCCCCAGTGGCTAGTAATCAACCCTGAGTCAGGGGCCAGAGGAGCTCTGAACAACTTGGACAATAGCATCCTCTAACTGGGAGTGAAGATGGCCTTTGCCACAGGACAATAATCACAGTAGGCAGAGCTTTACATTCCCATAGATCTTGTGGTTTATAGTGTGCTTTCTATGCAACATTTTCATTTCATTCTGCTGGAAACCCAGGAGCACTTCTGTTTGTCAGCCCCCTCCCCCTTTATGTATTTAGCCCAAAGGATTCTTAACTCTAAAAATCAAAAGAAAAATAAAACAAAGAAAGCTCACTATCAACTTAATGAAATCTTTTCCAAATGACTTTAAGACATGGTAATTTAACTCTACATCCCTTGAGGGATACATGGAAATCCTAACCTGTTCTCAGTAATTAGATTGTTACTAATAATACTGGTATCCTTATTTGGATACTAGTATGTATTGTAGGAGAAAGCAAGTAGTAATTATATTATTAGGAACCAAGACTTTTGGTGTAAAAGATACAAAAATTAAAGAAGTTATATAAAAACCTTATAATCCTAACTTTAAATTGGAAATACCAATATGAATTCACTATGTATTTTGTATACATATATATATATCTCCTAATATTATCCACTGGAAGAGCCTGGAAAAGATGACTAATAAGCACTCCTAGAGCCCAGATTGTTTTCTTTCCTATTTCCCATTAAAAGAAACCCTGGCGCCTTAGATAAATGGCTAATTCTGGATCTGGGACAGGAAATGTGTAAATTGAGCCTGGAACATCTTGTCATACCAGACAGCAAGGAAGGTATCAAACACTCCTGGGGCTGTGACAAAAGATTACAAGATTCAACTTGAAAAGGCTCCCAAGGGCCAAAGATGGGACAATTTAAGCATCAAGAAGAATAATGACTGCAAAGAATTGAAACACATCAAAGATATCAAAATCCATTGTTCACAGCAACACTAAAATGAAAATCTCACAGATCACCTTTGATACTAAGAAACCAACTCATTATTCTGAAAACTAGTAAATGTCTTGTCTTTCTTGTGTAAGTTGTTTGTACTTCAAGAGAACCAAACAGTTTGTTAAAGAAAATTGTTTTTTTTTAATTTTACCTAATACATGCAGAAAAAAAAAGGATGAATGGAATTAAGTTATGATTTTACAACTCAGTGAAATCATGGATCTAGGCATGATTACCAGTGGCTGATAAATTACTAGGTGAAAGGCTGATGAAAAGATGGATAAGAGATAGATAAGACTGATAACACCCGTAGCCATGGAAAAATCTTAATGCTGGGGTGCCTGGGTGTCTCTGTTGGTTAAGCATTGGACTCTTGATTTCCACTTAGGTCATGATGTCACTGTTCATGAGATGGAGCCCTGTATTGGGTTCCGTGATTCTCTCTCTTCCCTCTCTGCCTCCCCCTTCCCCCAGCTCTCTCTCTTTCACACACATAAAATAAATAAATACACTTAAAAAAAAACAGAAAAATCTTAATGCTGCTGAGAGACAGTCAGATATCACGTGGTCCTGATGAGATGCAATAGGACGGAAGTGTACAACATCACCTGTGATGTACTCTCCTAAGAAGAAATTGAACCAGAATCTGATCAAGCCTCTACCTCTACCAGTTTATGCAGGAGATGAAGAAGAAGCTCATTAGACCATACCATGTGGATGCAATAAAACAAAATCCAGTATGTGGGAAGTTGTATAAGATAAGTGACCTAACTTCTTCAATGAAGAAATGGCAAGCTAAAAAGAGGAAAGGGGAAATTGTAGACTAAAACAAAAGTGACAAATCAACCAAATAAATGAGTTGATCTTATCTGGATCCTCAGTCAAATAAACTGACTATAAAACAGCAACAACCAAGAGAATGAGAGGAAAAAGCGATGAGAGGAAAATCAGGGCAATGTCAACAAGCATGAAAGTTGGATGATATCAAGGAATTTCTGATGACGCCATTAGGTGGGACAATGATCTTACGGCTATGGCAGAAAAAAAGAATCCTTACATCGTAGGGATATGTATACTAAATATTTAGGGACAAAATGATGTGATGGCTGGGATTTGTTTTAAAATAATTCAATAGTAGGGTGGGAGAGGGTGCATAAGAAGTAGATGGGCATATAGAAGAATAAAGAATGGCCGTATGTGGAAAATTATTGAAGGAGGGTGATTGGTTCATTGGGGTTCATTTAATATCTGCCTTTGAAGATGTGTAATATTTTTCGAAATAAATAGTTCAAAAAGTGAAGTTCTAAGATTTTAAAATAACTTTTCCAATGTCAGACCACTAGTAAATAGCAGGATCAGAACTCAAACCAAGGTATTTTTTCCCCAGCATAAAGAACTAGCCACAAACCAGTTTGTAGCCACACATCAAGGTCATTTAAGTTGGCTAAAGGCCAGCTCTGTATCTTGTATTACATGGACTCCTGTAAAGACGGTGAAAGAAGGTCTGATATGTTCTCTGCCCTAAGGAGTCCTTATTCTAGTTGGGGACACCAAAGATACACATCAAAACAACTATACTGTAATGTAGCTATTATTTATTTTCCTAAAATGCTGTCACAGAGACACAAATATTCCCAGATGAGAGAGAGATCAATAATGCTCAGAAGTAAGTCCATGAAATCCTCTTTCTCAAAGGAAAACATCGCCCCTGAAAAGTTCAAAAAGCTGTTACTTTCCCACAGTGGAAAAAGTAAAAAATAATTGGCCTCTCAGCCCATGTAAGAGCCTGAAAATCATTCAGACAGACTGTTCTGGAACTACCGCTCCCTTTCCAGACTTTGTCCAAACACCCTTTGGAGAAGTGCTCTTTATCTGGTAACTTTTATAATGAAGTAGTTAGCAGAAAAATCCCCTTCTTTTGATTATAAAAAGGACTTCTATACACATCAAAAATTGGCTATGACTAACACACTTACAATTTGGAAGATGAACAAGTAACAGATTTAACTTAATCAAAATTTGAAAACAAGACCATTCCATGAGAATGGCATAGTGGTGATGATTGTACAACCTTGTGACTGTACTAAAATTCACTAAATTATATGCTTTAAAATGGTAAGTTTTATTGCATGCAAATCACATCATTTTTTTTCTAAAAAACAGTAATGCAAATCATAGCAGCGGACTTAAAAATCAAAAGTGATTCAGGCCATTTATAGTCTTAGAGAATAAAACCATTTAGTTGGGTGGGAAAATAATCTTTTAAATCCCAGTAAGTTCATTTTAAGTTCAGTTACAAATAAAATGCTTAACAATAAGCTCAATCTTCAATCTTCAATCAACACTTAATCTCTCCTACGAGTCAAGTTTTACGACTTCTCATAGCAATCAAAACATGTTTTACAATTTTAACCATCACAAAGGCTTATGTTTTAGAAGAGTAATAAAACAACCTCTAGCAATTCTCCTTTTCGTAGTGAGTGGCAAGAAAAGACACACAGGAAATCTGTTTTTTACTGAGCAGAGCAAGTTTTAATTCATATGCTTTAACCTGGTTAGATCATTCCGGGGGTCATAAATATCCTACATTCCTCCATTTTCTTATCAGCAAAGAGAAGCGATTCATCATGGAGGACCTGGAAAAAGGTATTAGGTCCAAGATAATTACTTCACAGCTTTCGTGAATGAAAACTGATCCCAGTAAGGGAGATTCACATCCGTGATTTCATTCTTTTTTCAAGATTTTATTTTTGGGGAGGGGCCAAGACGGCAGAATAGCCCAGAAGCTTTTTTGTGTGCCTCTCGCCCCTAAAATGCAACCAGATCAACACTAAACCATCTTGCACACCTAGAAAACAAATTTGAGGCTTAACACAACAATCTACACCACCTGAACCACAGAACTTGGCAGGTACCTGGTGCAGAGAGGTGAGGGGGGCGGGGAGAGAAGCTGCAAGGGCAGGGAGCGGTTTTTGCTCAAAGAGAAGGGGGGAGAGTACGGAAAAAGCACCCCACCCCCACCCCGTCCCACCAAAAGAAGCTGGAAAGAAAAAAGGAGAAGTGGAAACAGCCACGTAGGTCTGAACCAAAAAGGGAGAAAGGAGAGGGTTTAAATTCCATTAAGACTCTATACACTGGGAGACACAGAGTGTGAAACTCTGCAGCTCCATACCTGGCACAGCTCTGGTGGGAAGGGTGAATTCCCAGGAGTAGAGAGCAAGGTCCGAGGGGTCCTCAGGTCACACTCCCTGTGTTGGGAGGACATTTGAAAGAAGCTGTGCAGCCTCCCCACAGGCTAAGGTCCCAGCAGACCCTGGAGAAGAGCCACATTCGCTGGTGCTGGAATAAGGACATTGAGGGTGAAGACTGGCACCCGGTGTGTGTTGTGATGCTCCATAATCCCTGAAGCGCTGCAGCTACACAATGGCATGAGCTTTTTCTGGGGGTGGGATGGCACCCAGCCGCAGTCTCTGGGCATCGGCAGCAGGGCAGTCCTGTGAACGTTCCTGGGTGTGGCTGGCACCAGGCCATTGCTCAGGAGACCCTCCCCCAGAGGATCTGAGCCGATCAAAGCTACAGTCCCTCAGAAGGGAGGGGTCGGGAAACACAGCCGCATCTGAGATAAAACTCAGGAGGCAGGTGCCACCTGGCAGCCTGGCGGCTTGGTCACCGACAGCGTAGAAGCAGGGAGTGGACGGAAGCGGGAGACAAAGGCGGGGTGATTGATTGCCAGTGGGGGAGAGCACAGAGTTCCGATACTACAGACTGGGTACCTGGGTGATGCCATTTCACCCGCCCCGCCCCATGCATGTGCCTACACACCTAGATACGCCACAGCAATCCACTCCAAAAGCTAACCAGCGCCATCTAGTGGAGGTGGAGCTGTTACAGTAAACCCTGCCCAACCGGGCCAACAGTGCTCTTGACAATGCAAGTCTCTCCACCTGCTTAGTTTACGGAGGATTAAGTGCTTCATTGCTTGACTTCTATGGGAAATCGGAGGTAATTTCCTATTTCATTCTGTTCACTGGTCTTTTTTTCAGTTTTTTTTTTCTTTTTCTTTTCTTATTCTTGAATACAGAAAGAAAAAATTTATTATCTTCCATTTTTATTACAAGACTGTTCTTTATTTTTCTCTACTCTATTTTTTACTTTTTTGTACAATTTTTAAAATTCTATTCAACTTTCATCATTTCATCTTATTCTATTTTATTGTATTCATTTTTCAAATTTTCAAACATTTTGTGTTTTTCTTTTCTTATCTTTCCTTTCTTTCTCTAATCTACCAAGCCTCTTCCAACAACCAGACCAAAACGCACCTAGGATCTAGCATCCTTTCTTTGATTTCTTTGTGTTGTTTTTAATTTTTAATTTTTATTTTTTTCACTTTATTAATTCCTTTTCTTCCTTCAAAATGACAAAACAAAGGAATTCACCCAAAAAGAAAGAACAGGAAGAAATGACAGCCAGGGACTTAATCAACACAGATACAACAAGATGTCTGAACCAGAATTTAGAATCATGATATTAAGAATACTAGCTGGGGTTGAAAATAGATTAGAATCCCTTTTTGCAGAGATAAAAGAAGTAAAAGCTAGTCAGGATGAAATGAAAAATGCTATAACTGAGCTGCAATCTCAAATGGATGTTGGCAGCAAGGATGGATGAGGCAGAGCAGCAAATGAGTAATATACAGGACAAACTTATGGAGAATAATGAAGCAGAAAAAAAGAGGGAAACTAAGGCAAAAGAGCATGAAATAAGAATTACAGAACTCAGTGACTCATTAAAAAGGAATAACATCAGAATCTTAGGGGTCCCAGAAGATTATGAGAGAGAAAAAGAGGTAGAAAATTTATGTGAGCAAATCATGGCAGAAAATTTTCCTACCCTGGGGAAAGACACAGACATCAAAATCCAGGAAGCACAGAGAACTCCCATTAGATTCAACAAAAACCAACCATCAACAAGGCATATCATAGTCAAATTCACAAAATACTCAGGCAAGGAAAGAATCATGAAAGCAGTAAGGGGGAAAAAAGTCCCTAACCTATAAGGGAAGACAGATCAGGTTTGCAGCAAACCTATCCACAGAAACTTGGGAGGCCAGAAAGGAGTGGCCTTTTCTTGGGAGGCCGGAAAGGATATATTCAATGTGCTGAATCAGAAAAATATGCAGTTGAGAATTCTTTATCCAGTAAGGCTGTCATTCAAAATAGAAGGAGAGATAAAGAGTTTCCCAGACAAACAAAAATTAAAGGAGTTTATGACCACTAAACCAGCCCTGCAAGAAATTTTAAGGGGGACTCTCTAAGGGGAGAAAAGACCAAAAAAAAAAAAAAAAAAAAAAAAAAAAGACCAAAAGCAACAAGACTAGAAAGGACCAGAGAACACCACTAGAAACTCCAACTCTATAGGCAACATAATGGCAATAAATTCCTATCCTTCAGTACTCACTCTAAACATCAATGGTCTAAACGCTCCAATAAAAAGACATAGGGTAACAGAATGGGTAAGAAAACAAGATCCATCTATATGCTGTTTATAAGAGACCCATTTTAGACCTAAAGTCACCTTTAGAATGAAAATAAGGAGATGGAGAACCATCTATCATCCTAATGGTCACCAAAAGAAAGCCAGAGTAGCCATACTTATATCAGACAATCTAGATTTTAAAATAAAGTTTGTAAAAAGAGATGAAGAAGGGCATTACGTTATAATTAAGGGATCTATCCACTAAGTAGACCTAACAATTGTAAACATTTATGCTCTAAACATGAAGCGCCCAAATATATAAATCAGTTAATCACAAACATCAAGAAACTCATTGATAATAATACCATAATAGTAGGGGATTAACATCCCACTTACAACAATGGACAGGTTGTCTAAACAAAGGGAACAATGGCTTTGAATGACACACTGGACCAGATGGACTTAACAGATATATTCAGAACATTTCATCCTAAAGCAGCTGAATATACATTCTTCTCGAGTGTACATGGAACATTATCCAGAATAGATCCCATACTGGGACACAAATCAGCCCTTAGCAAGTACAAAAAGGTCGAGATCATACTGTGCATATTTTCAGACCACAACGCTATGAAACTCAAAATCAACCACAAGAAAAATTTTGGAATGATAACAAATACTTGGAGACTAAACAATATCCTACTAAAAAATGAATGGGCTAAGCAAGAAGTTAAAGAGGAAATTAAAAAGCACATGGAAGCCAATGAAAATGATAACACCACAGCCCCAAATCTCTGGGACTCAGCAAAGGCGGTCATAAGAGGGAAGTATATAGCAATCCTGGCCTTCCTAAAAAAGGAAGAAAGTTCTCAAATACACAACCTGAGAGCTGAATACACCTCAAAGAGCTGGAAAAAGAACAGCAAATAAAACCTCAAACCAGCATAAGACAAAGACAGGAAATAATAAAGATGAGAGCAGAAATCAATGCTATCAAAATAAAACAAAACAGAACAGATCAATGAAACCAGGAGCTGGTTCTTTGAAAGAATTAACAAAATTGATAAACCTCTAGCCAGTGTAATCAAAAAGAAAAAGGAAAGGACCCAAATAAATAAAATCAAGAATGAAAAAGGAGAGATCACAACCAACACAGCAGAAATAAAAACAATAATAAGAGAATATTATAAGAAATTATAGGCCAATAAAATGGAAAATCTGGAAGAAATGGACAAATTCCTAGACATATAAACTACCAAAACTGAAATAGGAAGAAATAGACAATTTGAACAGACCCACAACCAGTAAAGAAATTGAATTAGTCATCAAAAATCTCGCAAAAAAAACAGAGTCCAGGGCCAGATGGCTTTCCAGGGGAATTCTACCAAACATTTAAAGAAGAGTTAACACCTATTCTTTTGAAGCTGTTCCAAAAAATAGAAATGGAAGGAAAACTTCCAAACTCATTCTATGAAACCAGCATTACCTTGATTCCAAAACCAGACAAAGACCCCACTAAAAAGGAGAACTACAGACCAATTTCCCTGATGAACGTGGATGCAAAAATCCTCAACAAGACACTAGCCAACGGGATCCAACAATACATTAAAAGCATTATTCACCATTGTAAGTGGGATTTATACCTGGGATATAGAGCTGGTTCACTATCCACAAGTCAATCAACGTGATACATCACATTAATAAAAGAAAGGGCCAGAACCACATGATCCTCTCAATAGATGCAGAGAAAGCATTTGACAAAATACAGCATCCTTTCTTGATAAAAACCCTAAAGAAAGTAGGGATAGAAGGATCATACCTCGAGATCATAAAAGCCATACATGAAAGACCCACCACTAATTATCATCCTCAATGGGGAAAAACTGAGAGCTTTCCCCCTAAGGTCAGGAACAAGACAGGGATGTCCACTCTCGCCACTATTATTCAACATAGTATTGGAAGTCTTAGCCTCAGCAATCAGACAACACAAATGAATAAAAGGCATCCAAGTTGGCCAGGAGGAAGTCAAACTTTTACTCTTCGCAGATGACATCATACTCTATATGAAAAACCCAAAATATTCCCCCAAAAAACTGCTACAACTGATCCATGAATTTAGCAAAGTTGAAGGATATAAAATCAATGCACATAAATTGGTTGCATTCCTATACA
The DNA here is from genome assembly GCF_018350195.1 of Panthera tigris. Lineage (NCBI taxonomy): Eukaryota > Metazoa > Chordata > Mammalia > Carnivora > Felidae > Panthera > Panthera tigris. The sequence goes on from NC_056661.1 coordinate 152,134,345, forward strand.
TCAATAATGAAGCAACAGAAAGACAAACAAGGAATATATCCCATTTACAATTGCACCAAAAACCATAAAATATATAGGAATAAACATAACCAAGATGTGGAAAATATACAGACTGACAACTAGAGAAAGCTTATGAAAGAAATTGAAGAAGACACGAAAAAATGGAAAAACATTCCATGCTCTTGGATTGGAAGAATAAACATTGTTAAAATGTTGATACTACCCAAAGCAATCTACCTATTCAATGCAATCCCTATCCAAATAACACCAGCATTCTTCACAGAGCTACAAAAAAACAATCCTAAAATTTTTATGGAACCAGAAAAGACCCCAAATAGCCAAAGCAATCTTGAAAAGGGAGACTGAAGCTGGAGGCATCACAATCCCGGACTTCAAGACGTATTACAAAGCTGTAATCATCAAGACACTATGGTACTAGCACCAAAACAGACACTCAGACCAATGGAATGGAACAGAGAACTCAGCAATGGACCCACAAATGTATGGCCAACTAATCTTTGGCAAAGCAGGAAAGAATATCCAATGGAATAAAGACGGTCTCTTCAGCAAGTGGTGCTGGGAAAACTGGACAGCGACATCCAGAAAAATGAACCTGGAACACTTTCTTACACCATACACAAAAATAAACTCAAAACAGATGAAAGACCTAAATGTAAGACAGGAAATCAAAACCCTAGAGGAGAAAGCAGGCAAAAACCTCTTTGACCTCATCCACAGCAACCTCTAACTCAACATGTCTCTAGAGGCAAGGAAAACAAAAGCAAAAATGAACTCTTGGGACCTCATAAAAATAAAAATCTTCTGCTCAGCAAAGGAAATAATCAGCAAAACTAAAAGGCAACCGACAGACTAGGAGAAGATATTTGCAAATGACATATCAGATAAAGGGTTAGTACCCAAAATCTATAAAGAATTTATCAAACTCAACACCCAAAAAACAAATAATCCAGTGAAGAAATGGGCAAAAGACATCAATAGACACTTCTCCAAAGAAGACATCCTGATGGCCAACTAACACATGAAAAAATGCTCAACATCACGCATCATCAGGGAAATACAAATCAAAACCACCTCACACCTGTCAGAATGGCTAACATTAACAACTCAGGTAATGACATGTTGGCGAGGATGTAGAGAAAGAGGATATCTCTTGCACTGCTGGTGGGAATGCAAACTGGTGCAGCCACTCTGGAAAACAGTATGGAGGTTCCTCCAAAAAATTAAAAATAGAACTACCCTACAACCCAGCAATTGCACTACTAGGTATTTACCCAAGGGATACAGGTGTGCTCTTTTGAAGGGGCACATGCACCCCCATGTTTACAGCAGTGCTATTGACAATAGCCAAAGTATGAAAAGAGCCCAAATGTCCATCAATGGATGCATGGATAAAAAAGATGTGGGGTGTGTGTGTGTGTGTGTGTGTGTGTGTAATGGAGTATTACTCGGCAATCAAAAAGAATAAAATCTTGCCATTTGCATCTACATGGATGGAACTGGAGGGTATTATGCTAAGTGAAATTAGAGAAAGACAAATATATGACTTCACTCATATGACGAATTTAAGATACGAAACAGATGAACATAAGGGAAGGGAAGCAAAAATCATATAAAAACAGGGAGGGGAACAAAACACAAGAGACTCTTAAATATGGAGAACAAACAGAAGGTTACTGGAAGGGTTGTGGGGGGCGGTGATGGGCTAAATGGGTAAGGGGCATTAAGGAATCTACTCCTGAAATCACTGTTGCACTATATGCTAACTATCTTGGATATAAATTAAACAAATTGGTTTTTTTAATAAGATTTTATTTTTAAGTAATCTCTACACCCAATGGGGGGCTCAAACTTACAACCCTGAGATCAAGAGTTTCACAGTCTACTAAGCCAGCCAGGCACCCCATATGATTTCATATTTTTCTTGATTGAAAGGGAGACTCATTTTGTTTCTATCATATAAATGAAACTAAAATGTAGCGTGATTTTAGGCCACCGATGAGAAAAAGAAAAGAGAATTCCTTGTGGTCATGACATTGGACTTCAAAACATAAAATCTTTGCATATAACACTTGGTCCTAAAGTGAGCAATATGTATATGGTCAAAAAAAAAAAAAAAGTTTGTTCATTCATTTTCAGGTTTAGAGTCAGCATTTGAAAAACTACATGGACTTGATTGTGGTTTCAGAACTGAATGAAAATGTTAATACCCTCAACAATGACTAAAATTATCCTTAAAAAAAGAGAGATGAAGTCAGTGAGGAAAGTTGGATGGATGGGGCGGCAGCCCACCCAAAAAAGCATGAGAACCGGAGCTCTTAGTATACTATTAGTAATCGCAAAAACAGCCAATAGAGTAACTAAAAATAAAAGGAAAAAAACAAGAACAATAACTTACCTAACGTGAAAATATGTACCCCCAGATGGTATACATTTTATATTTTACGTAGATATATGAAAATTCCATGACAGTGACTATCTTCGGGGCAAAGGAAGGAGAGCTTGGGATGCGGGTGAACCGGAATGAAAAAATGCATCCATATAAACCTACACCTTGTGCATGCCAGGCATTAGAGCGTGTCCGTGCTGCTGGAGGAGCTCCCACCAGCTTCCGAGGGCGGACTGTATACATCTCTTCCCAACTCTGTATTCAGTAACATCATGTTGGTAATTCAAAACCAGCCATGGTGAGACTATTTACACCAGAGAGATCGGCAAACACTACAAATCTAGGCACCACCCCCCTCTTCAACCCAATCTTTTTATTAAACACACCACTACCTCAAAGCCCCTATTCCTCCTTCCTTACCAGTGACTCTCAACCAGCGGCATGGGAGGCTTGAACATCTTTTCCAGGTGATCGTTACTGTGAGCCCTACGTAGCCCCCATCTGAAATCCATCATTCCATGCCCTTCGAACAGTTCGTGTCAATTTGGCAATGGGTCAAAAGCTTTAGAAACTAGTTTCATCTGAACGGGTAATCCCAGTTCTTGTCATTTGTTCCAAGGAAATATCTCAAATATGGAAAATGCTCTCTATACAAAGAAGTTTATCTAAACACTTTTTTATCCAAGTCTATTTTAACAATAACAAATAGGAAACAACCTACGTAGTGAAAGTAGTAGAGAGGAAATGGTTAAACTGATAATACATAGCATCTAAAATTATATTGAGGGGGGCGCCTGGGTGGCTCAGGTGGTTATGCACCTGACTCTTGATATTGGTTCAGGTCATGACCTAATGGTCATGAGATCAAGCCCCGCATCGGGCTGCATGCTAAGCATGGAGCCTGCTTAAGTTTCATTCTCTCTCTCTCTTCCCCTCCCCCCCCCCGCCCCTCTCCCTGGCTCATGCTCTCTCTCTAAAAATAAAACAAATAATTTTATATTGATGTAGACTTTTTAGTAACATGAAAAACAGTTGCGATTGGTTTTTTAAAAGGATACCTATAAAATATTAGGAGAATGGCAAAGAGGAAATCATGACATAAACCATCATCTTTTATAGTGAATAATGGATTGAGACTGCCTTCAGTTGATAAACTAAGAAATAAAATACAATTATGTTGTTCTAACTATAAAGATAATTACCAGAAAAACTTAAAAAACAAAAAACAAGACAAAAGAAATTTCTCTGGGGATGGGGAAAATCAAGTCAGGAGATTGTTTATTTCTGTTATAAACTCATCCGGCAACTTGATTTGTTGCCATATGCACTTTCTACCTCAATACAGAAATTATAAAGTTCAATACATGCAGACAAAGCACAGACTATCTGCAACATACATGTTTAACAAAGGCTCGTGGAGGTCAGGAAGGAAACAATGGAGGGGCCAAGCCATGAGGGACAAACACAAAAGAAAACATACAGTGCTGACAAATGAAATTATGTTCAACCTAAGTAGTTATCATGCCTTCAAATTAAAAAGAGTTACCATTTTCCTTTATCAGGTTTGCCAAAGTCTTAAAAATTGATTCTACACCACGAAAGGGAAATAGGCACTCAAATTATCACTGGGAATGTCCACTGCTACCTTTGCACAAGGCAATTAGGCAGAGATGAAAGAATATTGACTAAGCAATTTCATTCCTAGGATTCATCCTAATGGAGTAGTCGAAAGGTAGACAAAGATACATACAAGGAAGGTCACCACTCTGTTGTTTTCACAACAACAAAAGAATTGGATACACCCTCAATGCCCACCAGTGGAGAAGTGGCTAAACAGAATACCATTTAAAAGCTCTTAGTGAAAGGCCATTTTGTGCTGAAAGCATTTTCCAAGATGTGTGTCTATAATGCAGACGTATTCACAACGTATGGGTATGTACATATTGATCCCAATTTATAATATTTCACTTAAATAGGTACCTGCATGGAGATTTCAGGAGAGATGTTGTCTGAAACTTTTTGTCTTTCAGTAAGTATTTGTGGAGTACTACTATGTACTAGAGCATACAATATAATGAAAGGGTCTCTGGCGAACAAAGGAACAGATTCAGGCGGAAGAGTGGGTCCCAGGGTTAAGTGGAGGTTGCTCTGGCACACAAAGGGGGGCCCCTGCTTAATGAGTCCTCAGACCTGGGGAGGCTTCTGCAAGCAATTCTAAGTGGAGGCCTGAAGGAGAAGCAGGAGCCAGCCATGAGGACAAGGGTAAGAAAAGAATTACCTAGGGCAGGGAGAAGTTAGGGTTTTTTCCCCATTCTTCCTTCTTTATGCTTATCTAATTTGTTTGAATTTTTAGAAAGGCTAGTTCTTGTACCACAAAAATTCTTTCTGCAAAAGTGAACCAATGTATAGTTGACATCTTGCTTCCGGTGTTCACTAGGCCACTGTCCTAGGCAGGCCTGACCACTGCCCCCACTGCCCCCCATCACCGGCCATGACCTATCGGGTCAGCAGTAGGCACTTGACCCAGACATGATCAAATCACTAACTGGCTGGAAGTGCCCAAGGTGGCCTGGCACAGGAAGCCCTCTTTCATGGTAGCGGTGTTTGCCCAACATTGTAAATTATACAACTAAATGCCACTGAATGGGTCACTTTAAAATTGGTATAATGGTCAGTGTTATGTTATAGATATTTTACCACAATTTCAAAAATTAAAATAAGAAAAGCCATTTGCAAATGTGTGTGTGTGCGTGTGTGTGCATGCACATGTCTATGCACTCAACAAATAAATGTCGGTAGTACATATAAACCACAAATTACAAGAAAAACATTAGATTCTAATAGATTGATGGGCAAATTACATGAACAAGCAATTCACAAGAATATATAAAAACTGGAAGCAAAACTGGAAAATTGTTCACCTTCTATAGTAACTGACAAAATGGCAGTCACAAAAAAATCCTTAGGTATCATTTTATACCTACTAAATTAACATAAGAAGGAAGAAAGGACAGAAAGAAGGAAGGAGGAGGGAAGGAAGAAGGGAAGAAGAATTAGAGGAGGAAAGGAGGGAGAAAGGGAGGGAGGAAAAGGAAGGCAATCAGTAGCCACGGTGAGACTGAGATTGAATGGATTCTGTTTCTTCTTCCTCAGTTTCCTTCTCTGAAAATGGAAATAATACCCAGCTACTTGTGGGAGAAGTAGCTTGCTGTCTTCCCAATAAGGTCCTCCCTTGCACCTCGCTGAAGAAAGTGGTCACCGAGAGGCAGATGAAGGCCCTTCTGCCCCTCCCCCCTGCATGATGGCTGGTGCTTCATCAGGCATCTTGGGTCATGATGCAAATGTGAAGATGGAAATATGGAAACTTCGGGCCAAGTCTGGCAGAGCATAAGCTAGAAAGAGCCTGGAAACCTCTCCTATGGCTGTGGACCACTTACCTCCAGACATCTACATGGGAAAAAAATTAAGCGCTCTCTGTTGAAGACACTGTTATTTCTAGTCTCTGTTCCTTGAAGTTGTGTGCAATTATTTTATTTTTAGTCTAGCTGAGTGTAGCAGTGGGAGGGAAGAAGGAACAAAGAAATATGTAGATGGCCGTGATCAATGGATGGTAAACACCACTGCACTCAGACCAGCCAGTTGTGTATAATTCTTAACTGAGAAGCTTCCTCTTCAGTTTGTTACAAGGATCAGATGTGATGAGGTTTGTATAATATGGCACAGTGCCCGCTGCAACCTAAGCACCCATGGGAGTACTATTTCTTATCCCTGAATAAGGGTATCAACTAAATGTCTAAAATTTCTCCATAATCACAAATCAAATACACACAGCATAAGTTCTTAAGTATTTTCAGAGTTATCAAATGTGTGCAAAAGCATTTACTGCTTAATATTCCACTAACATTAAAACACCTTGGCCTCAGATGAAAAACCACCCAAATGGGAAAAGAAATTACTTGTTTTCTGAAATAGATTGACTATTTGGGTGTTGGGTGTTGGGTGCCATGTTGGGTGGTGGGGAGGGGAGTTCCCCGGTGTAGACAGATTATCAGGATTTGGGCATTCACATCTGCATGCTATAAATGGGCTTACAGTACACGTTATTAAGAGGACACCCAACATTAACTCAAATTTAATAGATCACAGATATTCTCCTTGTATTCTCTAGGGTTTCAGCCAAGTTTCATAAGGAAAAGTTTTCCTAAAAAAGGGGACAGAATGTTCCATAGAGATAGATATGAGGTACATTACAGACAGAACTTGTAATCTCAAGTCTGAAATGGAGTGTTGGAAAAGCTGAGTTGGCATCTTTTATTGTTTCCCTAAATCATTCTGAATCCATTCTAACCTAGGAAGAGGAGGGATAATCAGTTGGACCAACTCAAGAAGAGAAGGAATAACATGGTGAAGAATGTTTCCCACCCCTTACCATCAGCTCCTTAAAAACTACAATGGGAAAGTAACCCATGACCTAGCTTCAAAAAATCTGTAAAAGTGGTGCCTGCCTGGCTCACTTCAGGAGCTTATGACTCTTGATCTCAGGGTTGTGATGTTGAGCCCCATGTTGGGACTTTATTTTACTTAAAAAATAAAACCTTTAAATAAATAAATAAACAAACAAAATATCTGTAAGAACTGACACGCTGAGGGTCTACTCTGAAAGTCAAAAGGCTCACGTGGCATTCAAGCTTCATTAAAATAAATTCCAGGGCACTGATGGACTTTTTATTCCATTGCATTTTGCTATACTGAATTTTTTAGCCAGAAATAATTGAGCCATGTCAGAGCTTTTTAAAACTGAACGTGCTTGTATGTGTGTATGATGTAATTGATTTTGCAATATCATCAGTATGAAGAGGGAACTTTTCATATTCCATGTGCCTTCAGTCAAGTACAAATGGTCAAACTCCTACCTCCCCAACCCCCACTCCAAAGCAGGAAAAGTACATCCAGATCTATGCTGCCCGTCGGAGTTTCTTACCTCTGTATAGTCCTTGGAAAGCTTTCCAGTTTCAGGCTCTTTTGCTCACTCTTAACACAGCCAAGTGTCACGCAGCAGTTAGACCATTGGTGGCCCCAGGAGGGGCTTCTGGACTTACCTGCCTAAGAAGCCCGGCCCCCTGGTCTTCTCCTCCTCTTTTGGCTCAGTTCTGTGAGTGGAATTCTTTAAGGAGCAACCTTGTGGTGTGGGCAAGTGAGTGACATCCAGGTTACACCCCCTTTTCTGTAGCCCTTCACCCAATCCTTTTTTAAAGGGGAAATTATGTCTCTCATTGAGATTAAAGAAGGCTGCCAAGTCTTGGAGGAAAATAACAGTTTTCAGGGAGGCCATGGGAACTTCTGGAAAAGCAGGGCTCTAGGTGAGGGGCAGAAGGAAGCTTTGTCCTTCCAAACCTTTTCTCACAGCCATCACTGCTTAGAAGTAAAGAGGCAAAGCCTGGTGATCCATGTACACGTAGCATATTTTTAGATAGTTGTTGAGAAGGGCAGTGATGTCCTGAGGAACTTGAAATTATCCAGTGACCTTGGCTTTTATGGATTTAAACTAACATTTACATACGGCTTTTGTCTGTTCTTTCCTTTAGGCAATGTTACCAGATAAGTAGCAGGTCCATGCCCCATGCTTTACACTTCCTTTCCACAACCCAGAGAATGGAGATCACTAATCCCCATTTTGGCAATGAGCAGAACAACTGGGTCTCCTGCCTGGGGACACACATGATAAAGTATCAGAATTGGAAGTCAAAGATGTCAACTATCATTCTTAGGCTCAACCTGCTTTAATCTCTGAAAATTTTCTAGCAGCTAATTGTGCCTTAAGTTGTGCTAGACAAGTCATGACACTGATACAGAAGGTGACATGGAACCTTCCTCGGGTCTGAGCCATGACACTTCCATGCGCACCCATCAACCCCACTATCAAGCAGGGCAGGAGGGAGCTGAAGAACCCAGAGATATGTCCAAAAGGCAATTTTGGATTTGGTCAAATACTCTGAAATCTTAAGAACTAGATGCTATGTAGAAAGTGCCTTGAGGCACCTGGCTGGCTCAGTCATAAGAGCATGCGACTCTGGATCTTGGGGTTGTGAGTGTAAGTCTCACGTTGGAGGTGGAGTTTACTTAAAAAAAAATGAGGGGCGCCTAGATGGTTCAGTTGGTTAAGTGTCTGACTTTTGTCTCAGGCCACGATCTCACGATTTATGAGTTCAAGCCTCACATCCTGCTCTGTGCTGACAGCTCAGAGCCTGGAGCCTGCTTCAGATTCTGTGTGTGTCTCTTTCTCTGCCCCTTCCTCTCTCTCTCTCTCTCTCTCTCTCTCTCTCAAAAATAAATAAACATTAAAACCATTTTTTTTAAAAGTGCCTTGAAAACTGTAAAGCACTGTACCAATGGTAACAATGCTTAATTCCACTGGTCTAGTTACCATGAAGATTATGATTAACCTGGATAACTAAATAGTTATCTAAGTAGTTGATGACACATATCTTCCTCTACAAAACTGGCTCTTAAGAGTTTGACAATCCAGGAGGCTTAGAAATGACTTCAGGGCTGACAGACCCAGAGAGTATCAGGGAAGACCTGTCTGGCAGACTCCTGTCTGGCAGGCTGTTTTCCAGAACTTTCTCGAGTCTTCAAATCTCTTTCTCCAGTTCCTGCAGCACAATGTGCATCCAGCAAACAGTCGCTGATGATATGTTGCCACACTTCATTCCACAGGGTTTAACAACAGAGCCACATGGGGCCAGCCATCCGTCCAGGGAACATTACCCTTTCTTTCCCACCTGGAGTGGAGATTCATGAGAAAGTTCCTAATCTTATAAAGCTTAGCCCCAGCCAAGGAAAAAACACGTCTGAGGAACCAGGAAATGAAAGAATAAAATAAACATAATCCTCTTAAATTAGTTTGTGTAACTCTATTGTTGAGCTTTGGCCTGTAACTATCAATACTAAATATTACAGAATAATTTTGGACAAAGACATCTTAAAGAACAAGGAAATGGCCCAGAAGTTTATTTTCTTGCATATAATACTTACAATATTGCAGGAAAACATCAGTGTAGCACTCCCCATTTCTCAGTCATTTTAGTTTTTGACAATGACGACCCCACATGAGGTCGGTTCCTCTGTGACATGGTTAAGTCGTATCAAATTCCAAGGCTTATAAGTAAAATATACATGGCTTCCTGTCTCCAGATAGCTAAGAACAATCATCCATTGACCGCCTAGCACAGGCCGACATTGAAGACAAAGCTGAACTTCTTTCACAGGCACAGAGACTGAGGCAGAAGATGCGGCAGCCACGGGACCTGCCGCTATTCCTCCGATGTCCCTTCCAGGATGTATTTAAAGGAGAAAGGAGAAAACTTGTAACCAGCCCCGACATAGAACTTGTTCTGGAACTCCACCCTTGGGGGGGGAGGGGTGGCAAAAAAAAAAAAAAAAAAGCGAGATAAAAACATGTAAGCTAGAGGCTGGCCGGGAAGGGAAGAAGCGGGGCATTTGTAAAATCAAGCACAGGGTCAGGAAGGTGTGCCAGGGAAGACACTCACGTTGGTGGCCACTACAGGGATCCTCTGAGGCTTATAAAAATCCTTCTCTTGCCTCCCAGTCACACTTTTCCTTTCCTATCCCACCCCACTTCCTCCAGGCCCCTGCCACCAGCCGCTCAGACGATGGCAGAGCCACCCGACCCCCACCACGGCTCCCACAAGCAGGGAAGAATTCGCTGTGAAGTCTTGTCTCACGAGCTAGTGATGAGAGAATGCTTCACGAGGTTCCACGTGGTTTTTCTTCTCCATCCTCATCTTAACCACGGGGCTTATGCTATTTCACAATACCCAGGACCCTGACTTAACGTTCTTGTAATTTACATCGCAGACATCATGCATGATCATTCATGCTTGATTATGTTACAGGGTTCATTTCCTTAAGGACATGGGGAGAGCCGATGTCATAACCTGAGGCAGGGGCGCTGTGATTCCCTCCACTCCATACACGGAGTATGTAAAAACTTTTCTTTATGAACAGCGCGCACAGAGGGAGGTAGAAAGCATCGGTGAGAGCTAAAGACAGTCTCTGCAGTTTAAGGGTATGAGCACACACTCAAAATTCTTGGCCAACCTATGACTTGTTAGAAAAACAGGAGCTTCAACAAATGTTTTCATATTTGTAAGCCTAGTGAGGGCTCATAATCTCCGGACACATCTGCGGATGTCAAGGGCCTCCTGTGAGTGCCTTCCTCCTTCCAGGTACCCTTCTTCTGTTCCCACTTTGTAGAGGTTAGTAGCCTGTACTTCTGGTATAGTTCCTGCACTCAGCACCAAGGGCCTAATGTCCCAGATTCACTAAGTATGCCGCTGTGAGACTATCTCAGATCTGTCATCTTCCCAATACTTGAAGTGTTCCTTATCTTGAAGCTAGTTGTGATATAACAAACGAACTCTTAAAAGAGAACAAGTAAGGGGCGCCTGGGTGGCTCAGTCAGTGAAGCATCTAACTTTGGCTCTAGTCATGATCCCACAGTTCGTGAGTTTGAATCAGGCTCTCTGCTGTCAGCACAGAGCCTGCTTTGGACCCTCTATCCCTCTCTCTCTCTCTGCCCCTCCTCTACTCTCTCTCTCTCTCAAAAATAAATAAACATTTAAAAAGTAATAATAAAAATAAAAGAGAATGAGTAAATGGGAACTAACATTAATCCTAGGGCAGCCATCATATGTGTATACACATACACATAGGCACACACATACACACACCTCATCATGTAATATTGCCATGTAATAGCCAACCTGTTGGCTAACAGGTGACTCAAACTGGGTCAGGATGTGACCTCAGCTGGCTGGTCCTATGGCCCATCATCTCTCTCTAGAGCACACAGAGCCTCCCCAGTGCAGCCACGCTCACCAGTGTAGTCGCAGGGCATGCAGGAACGCAGAGAGACCCTCCATGATCAGAAGGATGGCTACCGTCAGAACAGCAAATATGGCAAAAATGATAAAGACTCCAATGAGTCCTCCCCAGCCTCGCACGCGAAGGCCAATGTTCATCACCATGGTCCAGAGCACTTCAGACAATTCTGTAAGAGCAAGAGAAACCTTCTCAACCACAGAGTTTATGTAGCAAGTGCAGGGTTTTTTCATGCCATATACCTGGGTCTGCACACCCTAGAATCCCAACACTGTGCTCTTCAGCTAGAAAACTCAGGCACATGTGCCCTGGGGCACCTGTATGAGACTGTCTAGGGCAGTGCTCACAATAGAGGAGTTTCTGTCATGACAACAAACATACGGAGGCACAGTATTCACCAGTGAAAGTGAGCAAACTACAGCTACCAGCAGCAACATGAATAAATCTGAGCAACAAAATGTTACACCAGAGAAGCGAAACACAACAGAATGCGTAGAATATGATTTGATATGGACTGCATGTTTGTGTCCCGCCCACCCTCCAATTCCTATGTTGAATCCCTACCCACCAAAGTGAGGGTATTTGGAGAAGGGGCCATTGGGAGGTGATTAAGGGTTGATGAGGTCATAAAGGTGGGGCCTTCATGATGGGATTAGTGCCTTTATAAGAAGAGACACCAGAAAGCTTGCTCACACTCTCCCTTTCGGGGAGATACTACCATTACATTGTTGGGTTGAGACTGGAGGTCACCCAGCCAAAAGGTCAAAGTGGCATGGCCCAGAGAGATAAAGACCTGTCACTTGCAAGTGGATATTTATTTGAACACGATGAGAAGAGAGACATGTGAGGGCACAAGGGGGAGTATCTGCACCTGTGCTGTGCCCTGTCCCCCAGCCCTGGCTTTCTGCTGGAGTAACACAATGGGAAAGTGTGTTAATTTCCAGTGTTTCACTCTCACCTCCTCCTTGTACCCCCATCTGGGTGATTTTTGAAGCATGTATCCAAATACAGCCTCCCTCAACTTAGGTCTCAGCATGGCACTGATGAACAGATGTGATAGAGTAAGTACATTTCCATTGTTTAAGCTGCTGAGATCCGGGGCTGGTAGTGACTGCAACACATTCTAGCCTCGGTTGACTGACACAGCAGGCTCACTACCGGAACCACACAGGAAAGCCAAGGCACACACAGGTTAGCCTGCTTGCCTGAGTTACTGAACTAAAAGTGGCAGAAGAGAAACTAGGACTTAAATCAGCATCTGTTTTCTGCCAAACCACCTCTTCAAGCAAGTTTGTTAGCATGAGTTGAAGATATTCCATGGGAACTATATGTCTCAGGGAGTTCTAGAAAGATCCAACGGGTAGACCGTGCCAGGCAGCTACAAGCCATATGGATTTTCTGATGTCAAATTGCATCTTCGATGGGCATGGACTGGTCAGAGAGCACCCTCCTGTCCCATCTGGGCTCAGCCCTCTTGTGACGTGATGCTTCCAAACCGCATCTGGGATCAGAGCTAAAGGCTGACATCAAACACCACTTGACCACACAAAGCTCAGAGATCCACTTCAGGGCCCTGGGAAACCACCTCACATGAGTGCATGTCAATGCACAAGCAAACACAGGCAGGTGCTTGTGGATGTATGCATCCAAGCACCTGTGTGCACACAGGTAAAGTGTATGTGTGGGAGTTGATGTAAGGAAATGAACACAGCCCAAGCCGCGAAGGCTAACAGTGAGTACTTGCATTTCTGCTAAAAATCAAGAAGCAGGCTCACTTTCCTTGCTTTGGTTTCTACCCATCTAGCATATACTTTGGCCTGATCTCTCTGTTCCACACATTGTGCTCAGGACTGGGAATGCAGGGGTGGAAATCAGGGTCGATGCCTTTCAGGAGCTCGCAGTCCAGTAGGGACACAGGCCAATCAGGACTGAACTGCAATCAGTGTTAGGAGGGGGCACTCCCAGAACCCAGGGAAAGGGCACCTGCCAGACTGGAGATCAGGGAGGAAGATTCCCAGGGGAGGTGCCGTTTGAGTGAGCTCTGAAGGAGGAATTAGAAATCAGGTGAGGAGAAAGCTAAGGAAGAAAGGAAGATTTCAGGAAAGGGGGCTGCAGGGCCAACACAGAGGGGCCCAGAGCATGTGGCAGCCTCAGGAGCCTCAGTGCAGGTCCTGGTGGCCACTGCCTATGAAATGGGTGGGTACCAGGGACTGGTGGGGCATTGAGGGCAATACCAAGGGACAAGACTGGAGAATCAGGCAGGGATCAAGAAGGATCTTACAAAGTAACTTGATGAGTTAGGATTCCAGACTTAAGTAACCCCTTTGGGATGGAATCATGACCAAAATTGGGCTTAGCATGACCCTGTGAGGTGGTGAGTACCTCTGGTGGGGCGGGGTGGGTGCAGCTCAAGGGTCAGCCAACTGGCCTACTTCCCACCAATGCTCACAATCAAGGCAGGCCTTCTCTCAAAGTGAACCCCCCAAAGATGGCCATGTTCTAATCTTAAGAAAAAGCTATATGGCAAAAAGGGATTAAGAATGGATTAAGCAGGGGGCACTTGGATGTCTCAGCCAGTTAAGCACCTGACTCTTGATTTCGGCTCAGGTCATGATCTGACAGTTCATGAGTTCGAGCCCCAAGTTGGGCTCTGCACTGACAGCGTGGAGACTGCTTGGGATCCTCTCTCCCCCTCTCTCTGCCCCCCCACCTCAACTCATGCTCTTATGTGCCCTCTCTTTCTCTAAATAAATAAATAAACTTAAAAAAAAAAAAAAAAGGAATGGATTAAGCAAACAGGATTAAAGCGAAGGGGTGCTGAGATAAGGAGATCATCCTGGATTATCCAGGTAGGCCCAAGGTAACCACATGGTCCTTAGAAGAAGAAAGCAAAGGAGTCAGAGCCAGAGAAAATAGAGACATGATGAATGAAGCAGGAATCAGACTGATGAGCCCAAGGGCCAAGAAATGCAGGCATCCTCTAAAAATAGAAATGGCAGGGAAATGGATTACCCCCTAGAGCTTCTAGAAAGAACCCAGCCCTGCTGACATCTTGGTTCTACAACTCCAGAACTGTAAGACAGTACATTTGCATTTGTTTTAAGCTGCTAAACGGGGGCAATTTGTTATAGCAGCAACAGGAAACTGACACAGAGGCTAGCTAACTACTCCAGTAACATAAAGTCAGACCTACAGAAAAAGTCACTTCTTCCTAAGAAAAACCAACCATTCTTTGGGCAAACATGCCATAAATAACCCAGAGAAGGCACTTCTCCAAACAAGCACTTTGCTTCTGTTTCCCAGGGGAGATCTGATCGTGACCCCGAGGGCAGCTCACTCACGTGCGTGAGCCAGGCTGAGGGCCCAGAGCCGGAGGTAAGAGGCTGTGTTTGAAATGCAGCCCAGGCAGTACTCGATCGTGTGGATGGCTTGATGCACAAAGATGTCTCCAAAGTTGAACTGAAAGAGAGAATTTTTTATTCTATTTCATTAAGTATTTCCTCCATGAAAGGTCTTACTAATGATACACCGATGAATAAAACATGTGCTCCGCTCTTAAGGCACTTCCAGTCGAACTAGGGGAAAACAAATATTAATATGCTCGTAGAGAGAGAGTTAGCAGCGCAAAGTAGGGTACAGTGTGTGTGCAGGAACATTTGCCAGAAGTAGCTGAAAGAAGTTCAAAGAAGAAGAGAGACCGGTCGGTAAGGTGTCACAGGAGGTGAGGTCTGTGCTGGGCCGGGAAGGCTGGGGAGGCATCTGGAAGTAAAAGATAAGCAAGATCATTCCTGGTGAAGAAAATGACTCCCGGTAAGGAAAAGGTGGGTGCTTGGGAACATCAGGAAGGCAAGTTCTGGGCGGGAAACAATTTGGCTGGAAGTAGGTGCTTGTTTGGTGAGGACTAGAAAGGAGCCCCCAGGTGCTGAAGTTTCAGTAAAGAACAGAGTTGGGAAAATAAGTTGGAGTCAATGAGGAACCATAAACAGCATCTGAATGAAAAGAGGCCGGGGTGGGGACGGGGAATAAAGAAGTCTTGGGGGGATGATTAATCTGGTGGCAAAATGGACTAGCAAAGGCAGAGCCTTATAAGCAAAAAAGCCTGTTTGTTGACTAGCTCACTAATCTAGAGATGAAGGGGAAGAAACAGCACACACACAGCAAGAGCATGCTGTTCCCTTCACGCACTCTGATGCTGTCGGGGGAACAGTGTGATTGGCACCATCCTGGCCCTCGTGTGGCTCGCAGCGTGGTGGGGACAGGGTGCATGGAAAAGTGCAATAATCAAGACTCAGCAGTACTGTGGGAATGCAGAAAAAGGGCCTCTGACCCAGCAAGGGCCAGGGTCATACAGGGCTCTGAGGGTCTTGAGTCCGAGGGGCTAAAAGAATGGCATTGACAGAAATGGATAAATTGGAGAAGGACATTAGTGATAGGTTCAGGTGTGTTGTGTCTCAGGTGACAGCTGGCCACACAAGTAGAATCTCTCAGCACACAGTGACAGAGGAAGAACAGGTTCAGAAGAACAGTCCGGGCTGGAAGTGAACACGTAGGACTCACCTGTGGGAGGTAAGGGGACCAGGAAGACACACGAGGGAAAGATCACAGAGCTCCCAGCCTGGGAAAAGTTCATCTGGAGGTGAGAAAGAAAGACATGGATGATGGAAAGAAGAGGTCAGAGTCCCAGAAGGAGTCACAGGGCTGCGGCCAAGGATAGAGAAATACCGAGGAAGGCATGGAGGGTGCAGTCAACCATGTCAGGAGCTCTGGAGAGGAGACAGGAATCAATGCCTCTGACTCAACAATGAAAACAGCTGGGAGGAGGTGAAGGGCAAGGAAGGGCAGAGAGGGGAGAGAGGAAAGGGAATGGAGGAATGAGTGGTGAAGAATGAACCCCACCCAAGGAGAGGGCTGGCTTTGTCCTGGCTCCAGGGAGGCAACCTCTAAACTCCTGACGTCTCCCACCTGAAAGAACTGTTTGTGTTCTTCACGGTGAGCCCCTGGGACCACATCGGATGGTTCCTGTGGTTGGAGGGTTCAGACTTGGAGCCATGTGTTACCAGCCCAGCCTCCAGGGAGAGGATGGAGTTGGAGAGTGAGCACAACCACTGAGTTGCACACCTACGTAATGAAACCCCAATAAAGCTTTGGATGCTGGAGCTCCGGTGAGCTTCCTGGGCTGGCAATGCTGTGTGCACAGTGCCACATGTTGAGGCCCGGAGACTAACGTCTCTCTAAGGACACAGAATTCTGGGATTTGGAACCCTCCCAGCGTCAGATTCTGTCTACGCGCCTCTTCCTCCGGCTGCTTCTGATCTGTATATTTGAGCTACAGTAAAAGCCTAACTGTAAGTAAGGGTTAAACTTCATTGAATTCTGTAAGTCGTTCTATAAATCACCAACCCTGAGGGAATCTGAGGGGACCCTGAATTTGTAACTGACTGGTCTGAAGAGAGGGTGGTCCTGGGGGCCCCCAAACCTGTGGCTAGTGTCGGAAGTCTTGGGCAGACTTGGCAGTCTGCAGAACTTGACCCAGAGTTTGGCCAACACCTGGTGTAGACAGAGGTCAGAGAGGACCTTGAGGGGACAAAAGAGCCAAACCTGAATATATGCTTGGCAATGGACGATCCACACATGATTGTACTTGGGGGAAGGGACCTACAAATGGAGCCTCAAGTTGCCCAGACAAGGGCAGCCAGTACATGGCAGAGGCAGAAGATGAACACCGAGAGGGTAAATATTGAGGGCATGGGAAGAACAGACGAGAGAGGTTGTACTGGACGGGCTGGGACTGGATGAGTCAACGATGTGTGGGCTGGATTCTAAAACATCCCCGCAGGTCTGGCAGGCTTAGTAATATTAATAGCCACTAATATGGGTTACTTTCTGTTCCTGGAATCTTGTCGGAAAAACTTGATCCAGATTTTTCATTATTTCTAATTGACTATCCATTAGTTTAAATGAATTTTTTTTTAAAGTAATTAACACCACAAATGGAACTTCTTATAGCATCTCTCAGGCTTCACAGGAACCCCGTCCCCACTCCAGGATTAGAACAGAGCTCCAGTTAAAGTCCCCAGCCCGTTCAGGCTTATGGGATACTTCGGTGGTAATATAAAAACAGCCACCTGCCTTCAGCTGGGAAAATGTGGCACATTCCTGAGGGGGAGTGGCTGCTCTTGGACAGAAAGGCGCAGGGAGGGAGGAGGGAACAAAGCAATTCCTGAATTCACAGGAGAGGCAGATAACGTTACAAAGATAGGTCAGCAAAGTCTCAGCAGAGCCAGGGTTGGGTTGAGACAGGAGAACAAAGAGGGGACAGCAGCTGGGCGTGCTTCTGCTGGGGAGGCGGGCTGAGAATTAACAGCCTCCCTTTTACTTCTTCAGTCGGGCTAGATTTGGGCTCTGCTCTCATGGTGTGAGGGGTACTGACTGGGCACCTCATAATAAACATAGCTGACTCCCAGGGGTACAATTCTGAGTCAAGGAGGCCTCACTAGCAGGGCGCCTGGGCAACTCAGTTGGTTAAGCGTCTGACTCTTTGATTTCGGCTCAGATCATGATCTCACAGTTTGTGGGATTGAGCCCCTCCTCAGCCTCTGTACTGACAGCGTGGAACCTGCCTGGGATTCTCTCTCTTCCACTTTCTCTGACCCTCTCCCACAACTCACACTTGCTCGCTCACTCTCAAAATAAATGAATACACTTTAAAAAAAAAAAAAAAAAGGAGGACCGACTAGCACTGAGGACCTTCTCTTTCAGTAAATCTGAAGGCTGATATTCACCCCACACTCACAGATACAGCAGTAACTGGGTTAAAATATTAAAACACTCCTAGATTGGCTGGTGAGTAGCTGTTGTTCTGATCCTATATGCACTCCCCCTCCTTTGGGACCACCCCAACTTCCCTTGACTTTGCAACTACAGGACTGCCACCAGCAGGGTCTCCCTGACCCTCCCAGATCTACTGCCTAAGTGCTTTCAGGTGAGCTGGTGCCCATGCCCTACTTACTGGCTGTTAAACATTTGACCATCACCCTTGGTGAGATCCCACATCTAGAATCTGTACAAACTGGGAAATCTTTGTTGGGTGTTGAATCCCACATACCTCTTCTTCATGGTCATCCTGAGCCCCGTGGCCACCTGCAGAAGCCCTCTGACCTGTGCTCATGGAAGGACTGGAGTTGTCACCTTCAATGTCCTCGGTGGCATCTTCTTGGATCATGGATGCCTGCAGCTGTCAGCAAGGAAGGAAGTGAAGCACTAAATTCACCCTTAGAACTAGAATTACAACAATTCTACATAAAATAAAGGCTGTTGCCAAATATTAACTATGTACCAGACACTGTTCTAAACTCTCTCTATATCACTTCGTTTAGCCTTTGTAACAATGTTTTCAGATACACACAATTATCACCTTACTCTACTGAGAAGGAGACGACAGCACAGGAAGGTTAAGAAATGTACTCAAGATCATACAGCTTGTAAGGCTAGTTAGTGGCAGAGCTAGGACTCAAACTCAGGCAATCCGATTCCTGAGTATGCCCTCTTCTCCATGGTGCTCCAGAATGTGCCAAATTAATCCGTCTTTACAGTAAACCAGTGCACGTACAAGAGTACCTTTTATTGTTAAAAAATAATATGCATTGTCATAAAATTGTCCATTGGTACCTTTGACATAATCTTGTGACTGACCTGAACAGCCAGATTTCTATAGGCAAAATTAGGAGAGATTAGTGACTGCTATGGTCTGAATATTTTGTATCCCCTCCCTAATTCATATGTTGAAATCCTAAACCCCACAGATGATAGTAGTCAAAGGTGAGGCCCTTGGGAGGTACTTAGGTCACGAGGATGGAGCCCTCATGAACGAGACTAGTGCCGTTAGAAAGGAGTCCCTACACAACTCTCACCCCTTCCACTGTGTCAGGACACAGTGAGAATGTGGCTAAGAACCAGGAAGGTGGGGGGGGGGGGGAGGTTCTCACCACAGTGAATATGCTGCAGCCTTTCATCTTGGACTTCACAGCCTCCAGCACTGAACAATAAATTTGTTGTTTATAAGCTACCCAGTCTGTGGTACTTTGTTATAGCAGCCCAAAAGGACTAAGACAATGACTTTTTCAATACTAACATAAGTTTTAAAAATAAAAACATCACTTTATAAAAATAGCTAAGAAAAAAAATTCAAAGAAAGAAAATCTAGGTATAATTAGCATATAATTTGGCCTAGTTTTATCCCTAGGTCTGAATAGAAGATCTCTTTCAAGTCACTGTGAAACTTAATGTCCCATGTCCAAAGTGTTTCCTAGAATGATTTCATGGGGGGAGGGGGGTATTGCAAATTAGGCATTAAGATGTCTTTGCCTTTCTTTCTTTAGTGGTTCTGCACTTACTATTTACAGAGCCATGGGCAAAGGTAAAAATGGAAGTCCATATGCCATATATTTAAATATTTAAGAGTTATAAATCAAGCCAACAGACTCCTAAACATATCCATCCCTAAACTCTAGCCCTTTCTGGTCATTATCCTAGAATTGATTAAAATGAAGATGAATAATTTTATAGAAACATGATACTGGACTTTGTGAATCCTACTGCCCATCTTCCCCCACTTTACTAAATACCCCACAATGTTTGAGCAGAGTGCCCAGCGAAATAAAATGCACAACTCAATTTTAAATTTAGTTACTGACAACTTTCTAAAAACACATGTGCCCAAAGATATGCACAAGGATATTTACAGATTATCTGTAGTCACTAAAACTAGAAACAGGTCGAGGATGTTCAGGGAAGATGGCAGAATAGGAGGGTCCTAAGCTCACCTCATCCCATGGACACTCCTAAATAACACCCACATCAGTGTAAAGAACCCAGAAAACAACCCAAAGACTGGCAGAACAACAGACCCTCCACAGCTAAAAGTAGAGAAGAGGCCGCATCAGAAAAAGGTAGGAAGGACAAAGATGAGGTTGGGAAACAAACTGACCTATGATACTGTCTACAGGGAGGGACACACAGGCATGGAGAAGGGAGAGGAGCAGACCCCACACCAGGCACCCCACGCCTGGGGGACCCACACTGGGAGGACAAATCCTCATATCATTCGGCTCTGAAAAACAGAGGGGCATAACGTAACAAGTTCTTATAATCAGCGGGGCTTGACACCTAGAACTGTAAAACTCAGCAGGCTCTGCCCAAGGAAAGTCAGGAGGTGACAGCAAACTGAGTCCCCACCCTGAAAGAAACAGCATAACAAACAGACCTGCTGAGATACAACAGAGAAGCCGCAGTTTGAAAAATAGGGATAAAAGGGAAGGAGATTTACTTATTAAACTCAGAACTTGTGCTGGAGGGGCAGAGACCTTTAAGAGACTTCTCCATGAACAAAAAGCTGGCAGAGCCATTTCTCTCCCCCATCCCCTAGCCTAGGTAGACAGGCACCTGCAGGAACCAGTGCAGCCAGCGAACACTCTCCATCTACCTTGTTAACAGCAACCCCACCCACCAATGCCTCTGCATGCTTTTCTGCGGACCACAACTCCAACCCACCCCTGGCAGAAGTCCATCTAAAGCAGCACCACAAGCATGGCAGTGTGCAAGCAGCCCCCACAGAGGCCAGCACCATCCCAAAGTGATTCTTGCCCTGGGTAAAGGGGGAGATAATCACACAAACCTGTTCAAGTGTGGCCCCAGCAGTGGGCTGGGGGCAGATATCGGGCCTAACTGCAGGCCCTGCCCACCAACAAAAGCTTCCAAGGGACAACACAGGGAAAGTGTCCTGAAGTTCAGTGCCACTGCATCTCTGGCAAATGCCTGGTGTGAACCACCTCAAGCCCAAGGTGGTCCCAGACTGGCCACAGGGACCAAACCCTGCCCACAACAGGTAAAGAGAGTCATTGCAGATGACTGGACTGAAGAAGGACACAGCTCAGCCACAAAAGTAGGGCAAACACAATACACATAGGAAACATCCCTGAAGCACAAGATCCTAGAGAACAGGGGACATTGCACTACTTTCAAGAGCAGAAGACATGGCTGACATTCCTAACACATAGACACAGAGAGTGAGACAAAACGAGGAGACAGAATAATATGTCCCAAATGAAATAGAACAAAATAACATCAAGAGAGCTAAGCAAAACAGAGATAAGTAATACGACTGATAGAGAATTTAAAGTAATGGTCATAAAGATACCCACTGGACTTGGGAAAAGAGTGGAGGACCTCAGTGAGACTCTCAACAAGGAAACAGAAAACATGAAAAAGAACCAATCAGAGATGAATAACTCAATCACTGAGATTAAAAATACACTAGAAGGAATACATAGTAGGCTAGTGGAAGCATAAGAATGGATCAATGACCTGGAGGACAGAGTGATGGGAAGCAATCAAGCAGAAAAAAGAAAGAAAAAAGAATAATAATAATAAATGAGAATAGATTAAGGGAACTCAATGACACCATCGAATGTAATAACATTTGCATTGTAAGGGTCCCAAAAGAAGAAGAAAGAAAAAAAAAATGGAGGCAGAAATTTTACTTGAAGATATAATAGCTGAAAACTTCCTGAATCTGGGGAAGGAAACAGGAATCCAGATCCAGAAGGCACAGAGATCCCCCAACAAAATCAACCCAAGGAGGTTCACATCACAAATGGTAATTAAAATGGCAAACAGTAGTGATCAAGAGAGAATTTTAAAAGAAGCAAGAGAAAAAAACAGTTATATACAAGGGAAACCCCATAGGGCTATCAGTGGACTTTTTAGAATAAACTTTGCAGGCCAGAAGGGAGTGACATGATATATTCAAAGTGCTGAAAGAAAAAAAACCTGCAACCAAGAATACTCTGTCCAGCAAGTCTATCATTCAGAATAGAAGAGATAAAAAGTTTCCCAGACAAATGAAAGTTAAAGACATTCACCACTACTCAAACAGCCCTACAAAAATGTTAAAAGGGGCTCTTTGAGTAGAAATGAAAGATTGTAATAAAGAGTAAGAAAAGAAGCATAAAAGCAGTAAAATTAAGTACATCTATAAAAACGAGTCAAGATGTTCACTAAGTAAAAGGAGGTAAAGTAAGACACCACATAACTAAAACATGAGGAACGGAGAAGAGTAAAAGTTTAGTGCTTTATGAATGGATTCAAACTTAAGTGACCATCAATTTCATATGGACTGCTATATACATAAGATGTTATATATAAATGTAAGGGTAACCACGCACCAAAAACTGGTAACACATATGCAAAATATAAAGAAAGGGGAATCCAATTATATCACTAAAGAAACCCACCAAATTGTGAGAGAAGAGAGCAAGAGAAGAAAGGAACAGAGAATTACAAAAACAACCACAAAACAACTAACAAAATGGCAATAAGTACATACCTATCAATAATTACATTGAATGTAAATGGACTATAAACACTCCAATCAAGAGATATAAGGTGACAGAATGGATAAAAAAACAAGACCCATCTCCATGCTGCCTAGAAGAGACCGACTTCAGACCTAAAGCCACATGCAGATTGAAAGTGAAGAGTGAAAAATATTTATCACGCAAATGGAAGTGAAAAGAAACCCAAGGTAACAATACTTATATTAAACAAAATAGGCTTATGTTTATTTTTTTATTATGAAATTCATTGTCAAATTGGTTTCCATACAACACCCAGTGCTCATCCCAACAGGTGCCCTCTTCAATGCCCATCACCCACATTCCCCTCCCTTGCACCCCCCATCAACCCTCAGTTGATTCTCAGTATTTAAGAGTCTCTTATGGTTTGCCTCCCTCCCTCTCTAACTTTTTTCCCCCTTCCCCTCCCCCATGGTCTTCTGTTAAATTTCTCAGGATCCACATAAGAGTGAAAACATATGGTATCTGTCTTAATCTATATGACTTATTTCACTTAACATAACACTCTCCAGTTCCATCCACATTGCTACAAAAGGCCATATTTCATTCGTTCTCACTGCCAAGTAATATTCCATTGTGTATATAAACCACAATTCTTTATCCATTCATCAGTTGATGGACATTTAGGCTCTTTCCATAATGTGGCTATTGTTGAAAGTGCTGCTATAAACATTGGGGTGCAAGTGCCCCTATGCATCAGCACTCCTGTATCCCTAGGGGAAATTCCTGGCAGTGCTACTGCTGGGTCATAGGGTAGATCTATTTTTAATTTTTTGAGGAACCTCCACACTGTTTTCCAGAGCGGCTGCACCAGTTTGCATTCCCACCAGCAGCACAACAGGGTTCCCATTTCTCCACATCCTCTCCAGCATCTACAGCCTCCTGATTTGTTCATTTTAGCCACTCTGACTGGCGTGAGGTGATATTTCAGTGTGGTTTTGATTTGTATTTCCCTGATGAGGAGTGACGTTGAGCATATTTTCAAGTGCCTGTTGGCCATCTGGATGTCTTCTTTAGAGAAGTGTCTATTCATGTCTTCTGCCCATTTCTTCATGGATTATTGGTTTTTTGGGCATGGAGTTTGGTGAGTTCTTTATAGATTTTGGATACTAGCCATTTGTCCGATATGTCATTTGCAAATATCTTTTCCCATTCCTTCGGTTGCCTTTTAGTTTTGCTGATTGTTTCCTTTGCAGTGCAGAAGATTTTTATCTTCATGAGGTCCCAATGAACTATTGGGGATGTGTCAAGTAAGAAATTGCTCCAGCTGAGGTCAGAGAGGTTTTTTCCTGCTTTCTCCTCTAGGGTCTTGATGGTTTCTTGTCTCACGTTCAGGTCCTTTATCCATTTTGAGTTTATTTTTGTGAATGGTGTAAGAAAGTGGTCTACTTTCATTCTTCCACATGTTGCTGTCCAGTTCTCCCATCACCATTTGTTAAAGAGACTGTCTTTTTTCCATTGGATATTCTTTCCTGCTGTGTCAAAGATTAGTTGGCCATACGTTTGTGGGTCCACTTCTGGAGTCTCTATTCTATTCCATTGGTCTGTGTGTCTGTTTTTGTGCCAATACCATGCTGTTTTGGTGATTACAGCTTTGTAGTAGAGGCTAAAGTCTGGGATTGTGATGCCTCCTGCTTTGGTCTTCTTCTTCAAAATTACTTTGGCTATTCGGAGTCTTTTGTGGTTCCATACAAATTTTAGGATTGCTTCTTCGAGCTTCGAGAAGAATGCTGGTGCAATTTTGATTGGGATGGCACTGAATGTGTAGATTGCTTTGGGTAGTATTGACATTTTAACAATATTTATTCTTCCAATCCATGAGCACGGAATGTTTTTCCATTTCTTTGTATCTTCTTCAATTTCCTTCATAAGCTTTCTATAGTTTTCAGCATACAGATCTTTTACATCTTTGGCTAGGTTTATTCCTAGGTATTTTATGATTCTTGGTGCAGTTGAGAATGGGATCAGTTTCTTTATTTGTTTTTCTATTGCTTCATTACTAGTGTATAGAATGCAACTGATTTCCGTACATTGATTTTGTATCCTGCGACTTTGCTGAATTCATGTATCAGGTCTAGCAGACTTTTGGTGGAGTCTACCGGGTTTTCCATGTATAATATCATGTCATCTGCAAAAAGTGAAAGCTTGACTTCATCTTTGCCAATTTTGATGTCTTTGATTTCCTTTTGTTGTCTGATTGCTGACGCTAGAACTTCCAACACTATGTTAAACAACAGCGGTGAGAGTGGACATCCCTGCTGTGTTCCTGATCTCAGGGGGAAAGCTCTCAGTTTTTCCCCGTTGATGATGATATTAGCTGTGGGCTTTTCATAAATGGCTTTTATGATGTTTAAGTATGTTCCTTCTATCCCAACTTTCTTGAGGGTTTTTATTATGAAAGAATGCTGAATTTTGTCAAATGCTTTTTATGCATTGATTGACAGGATCATATGGTTCTTTTCTTTCTTTTATTAATGTGATGTATCATGTTGATTGATTTGCGAATGTTGAACCAGCCCTGCAGCCCAGGAATGAATCCCACTTGATCATGGTGAATAATTCTTCTATATGCTGTTGAATTCAATTTGCTCATATCTTGTTGAGAAGTTTTGCATCCATATTCATCAGGGATATTGGCCTGTTGTTCTCTTTTTTTGCTGGGTCTCTGTCTGGTTTGGGAATCAAAGTAGTGCTGGCTTCATAGAATGAGCCTGGAAGTTTTCCTTCCCTTTCTATTTTTTGGAACAGCTTGAGAAGGATAGGTATTATCTCTGCTTTAAATGTCTGGTAGAATTCTCCACGGAAGCCATCTGGTCCTGGACTCTTATTTGTCGGGAGATTTTTGATAACTGATTCAATTTCTTCTCTGGTTATGGGTCTGTTCAAATTTTCTATTTCTTCCTGTTTGAGTTTTGGAAGTGTGTGGGTGCTTAGGAATTTGTCCATTTCTTCCAGGTTGTCCAGTTTGTTGGCATATAATTTTTCATAGTATTCCCTGATAATTGCTTGTGTTTCTGAGGGACTGGTTGTAATAATTTCATTTCATTCATGATTTGATCTATTTGGGTCATCTCCCTTTTCTTTTTGAGAAGCCTGGCTAGAGGTTTATCAATTTTATTTATTTTTTCAAAAAACCAACTCATGGTTTCATTGATCTGCTCTACAGTTTTTTTACATTCTATATTGTTTATTTCTGCTCTGATCTCTATTATTTCTCTTCTTCTGCTGGGTTTGGGGTGCCTTTCCTGGTCTGCTTCTAGTTCCTTTTGGTGTATTAGATTTTGTATTTGGGATTTTTCTTGTTTGTTGAGATAAGCCTGGATTACAATGTATTCTCTCAGGACTTCGCTGCATCCCAAAGCACTTGGATTGTTGTATTTTCATTTTCGTTTGTTTCTACATATTTTTTAATTTCTTCCCTAATTGCCTGGTTGACCCATTCATTCTTTAGTAGGGTGTTCTTTAGCCTCCATGCCTTTGGAGGTTTTCCAGACTTTTTCCTGTGGTTGATTTCAAGCTTCATAGCATTGTGGTCTGAAAGTGTGCATGGTATGATCTCAATTCTTGTATACTTATGAAGGGCTGTTTTGTGACCCAGTATGTGATCCATCTTTGAGAATGTTCCATGTGCACTGGAGAAGAAAGCATATTCTGTTGCTTTGGGATGCAGAGTTCTAAATATATCTGTCAAGTCCATCTGATCCAATGTATCATTCAGGGCCCTTGTTTCTTTTTTGATCCTGTGTCTAAATGATCTATCCATTGTTGTAAGTGGGGTATTAAAGTCCCCTGCAATTACCACATTCTTATCAATAAGGTTGCTTATGTTTGTGATAAATTGTTTTATATATTTGGGGGCTGCAGCATTCAGTGCATAGACATTTATATTTGTTAGCTCTTCCTGATAGATAGACCCTTTAATTATTATATAATGCCCTTCTTCATCTCTTGTTACAGCCTTTAATTTAAAGTCTAGTTTGTCTGCTATAAGTATGGCTACTCCAGCTTTCTTTTGACTTCCAGTAGCATGACTGATAGTTCTCCATCCCCTCACTTTCAATCTGAAGGTGTCCTCAGGTCTAAAATGGGTCTCTTGTAGACAGAAAATAGATGGGTCTTCTTTTTTTATCCATAATGATACCCTGTCTTTTGGTTGGAGCATTTAGTCCATGTACATTCAGTGTTATTATTGAAAGATATGTATTTAGAGTCATTGTGATGGCCATAGGTTTCATGCTTGTAGTGATGTCTCTAGTACTTTGTGGTCCTTGCAACATTTCACTCACAGAGTCCCCCTTAGGATCTCTTGTAGGGGTGGTTTAGTGGTGACGAATTCCTTCAGTTTTTGTTTGTTTGGGAAGACCTTTATCTCTCCTTCTATTCTAAATGACAGACTTGCTGGATAAAGGATTCTTGGATGCATATTTTTTTTCTGTTCATGACATTGAAGATTTCCTGCCATTCCTTTCTGGCCTGCCAAGTTTCAGTAGATAGGTCTGCTACTACCCTTATGTGTCTATCTGTGTAAGTTAGGGCCTGTTTATCCCTAGCTGCTTTCAGAATTCTCTCTTTATCCTTGTATTTTGCCAGTTTCACTATGATATGTCATGCAGAGGATAGATTCAAGTTACATCTGAAGGGAGTTCTCTGTGTCTATTGGATTTCAATGCCTGTTTCCTTCCCCAGATCAGGGAAGTTCTCAGCTATGATTTGTTGAAGTACACCTTCAGCCCCTTTGTCTCTCTCTTCTTCTTCTGGAATTCCTATGATACAGATATTGTTCCGTTTGATTGCATCACTTAGTTCTCTAATTCTCCCCTCATACTCCTGGATTTTTTTTTATCTCTCTTTTTCTCAGCTTCCTCTTTTTCCATAATTTTATCTTCTAATTCACATATTCTCTCCTCTGCCTCTTCACTCTGTGCTATGGCCGCCTCCATTTTATTTTGCACCTCATTTATAGCATTTTTTAGTTCCTCATGACTATTTATTAGTCCCTTGATCTCTGTAGCAATAGATTCTCTGCTGTCCTCTATTCTTTTTTTCAAGCCCAACAATTACTTTTATGACTATTATTCTAAATGCTTGTTCCGTTATATTGCTTAAATCGGTTTTGATCAATTTGCTAGCTGTCGCTACTTCCTGGAGTTTCTTTTGAGGAGAATTCTTCCATTTCATCATTTTGGGTAGTCCCTGCGGTAGCTCCAAACTGCAGGGCACTTCCCCTGTGCTATTTGGAGAAACTTGTGTTGGTGGGTGGGGCCACAGTCAGACCCGATGTCTGCCCCCAGCCCACCGCTGGGGCCACAGTCAGACTGGTGTGTACCTTATCTTCCCCTCTCCCAGGGCCAGGACTCACTGTGGAGTGGTGTGGCCCCGTCTGGGCTGCTTGCACACTGCCAGGCTTGTGGTGCTGCTTCAATGGGATCTGGCCAAGGTCATATTAGACAGGATGGATCTGCAAGGTGCACAGGGGTTAGAGGGGAAGACTTAGCTAGCTTTGCTGTCTGTGGTCCCCTGTGGGAGGGGCCCTGCAGCACCGGGAGGGAGGCAGGCCCATCAGAGGGATGGATCCACCGCGTTGGGCGTTTGCGTGGTGCAAGCAAGTTCGGTGACAGGAACTCCATGCATGTTTATTTTTGAAAGAGAGTGCAAGCGAGGAAGGTGCAGAGGAGGGGAAGGAGGATCTGAAGCAGTCTCCATGCTGACAGCAGAGAGGCTGATGTGGTGCTCAAACTGATGAACCAGGAGATCATAACCTGAGCTGAAGTCTGACATTCAACTGACTGAGCCACCCAGACACCCCTCAAAATAGACTTTTTTTAAAAAGTGTATTTATTTATTTTAAGAGAGACATAGAAAGCAGTGAGAGGAGGCATGGGACAAAGAGAGACAGAGGGCGAGAGAGAAAATCCCAAGCAGGCTCCACACTCTCAAGGCAGAGCCCAAGGTGGGGCTCAATCCCACAAACCATGAAATCATGACCTGAGGTGAATGCTGAACCAACTGAGCCACCCAGATGCCCCCATAACACTGGCTTTAGATGACACATTGGGCCAGATGGCTTTAACAAATATATTCAGAACATTCCTTTCTCAAACAGCAAAATCCACATTATTTTCAAGTATACATGGAACGCTCTCCAGAACAGATCACCTGTTAGGCTAGAAAACAAGTGTTAACAAATTCAAAAACACTAAAGTTATAGCATACATCTTTTCCAACAATAAGGCTATAAAACTAGAAATAAACCACAAGAAAAAAATCTGGAAGGAACACAAATACATGGAGGTTAATTAACAGGCTACTCAACAATGAATGGGGCAACCACGAAATCAAAGGGGAAATCAAAAAACACATGTAGACAAATTAAAATGAAAATGAAAAGACAAATGATCCAAGATCTTTGGGATGCAGCAAAAGCTGTTCTAAGAGAGAAGTTTAGGGGCGCCTGGGTGGCTCAGTCAGTTGAGTGTCTGTCTGACTTCGGCTCAGGTCATAATCTCACAGCTCGTGAGTTCAAGCCCTGCATCCAGCTCTGTGCTACCAGCTCAGAGCCTGGAGTCAGCTTCAGATTCTGTGTCCTTTTCTCGCTCTGCCCCTCCCTTGCTCATGCGCTCTCTCTCTCTCTCTCTCGCTCTCTCTCAAGAATAAATAAAACATTAAAAAAAGAGAGAAGTTTATAGCAATACAGGCCTACATCAAAAAACAAGAAAACTATCAAGCAACCTAAACTTACACCTAAAGGAGCTAGACAAAGAACAAAAAACAAAACCCAAACTATTAGAAGGAAGGAAATAATAAAGATTAGAGCAGAAATAAACAGAACAGAAACTTAAAAAACAAAAACAAAAAACAAGAGAACAGATCAATGAAACCAGGAGCTGGTTCTCTGAAAAGATCAACAAAAATTGATAAACCTTTAGCTAGACTCATCAGAAAGGAAGGAAGGAAGGAAGGAAGGAAGGAAGGAAGGAAGGAAGGAAGGAAAGAAGGGAGGGAGGGAGGGAGGGAGGGGGGGGAGGGAGGGAGGGAGGAAGGAAGGAAGGAAGGAAGGAAGGAAGGAAGGAAGGAAGGAAGGGGACTCAAAATCAGAAATGAAAAAGGAGAAATAATAACCAACAGCACCAAAATACAAAGAATTATAATAGTATAAAAGAGTAAATGCCACCAAACTGAACAACCTAAAATAAACAGATAAATTCTTAGAAATATATAGCCTACCAAAACTGAAGCAGGAAGAAATATCAATGTTATACATCACATCAGCAAGAGAAAGAATAAAAATCGTACGATCATTTCAATAGATACATTAAAAAATTTGACACAGTACAACATCCACTCATGATTTTAAAAACCCACAACAATGTAGGTTTAGAGGGAACACACCTCAACATAATAAAAGCTATATATGAAAAATCCACAGTTAACATCACACTCTATGGTGAAAAACTGAGAGCTTTCCCCCACCCCAAGATCAGGAACAAGACAAGGATGTAAACTCTTGACACTTTTATTCAACATATTACTGGAAGTCCTAGCCACAACAATCAGACAGCAAAAGGAAATAGATGGGATCTGAATAGGTGAGGAAGCAGTAAAACTTAAATGACCAGAAATAAGTAGGAGAGGAGTTAAAATGGCGGAGAAGTACGGAGACTGGGATTTCCCTAGTCCTTCAAACACAGCTGTATTGAGGTCAGAACACTTGAAACACCCAGGAAATCAACCTGCAGAGTGGCAGAGGGATATCCACAGGTTGAGGGAGACAGCTTGGCAGGACAGAGGTGTGTGTATCGGAATTGGGGGAGATAAAACAATGTAGGCATTGAGGGGAGGGAACCCCCTATGCGGAGAGACAAAGGAGAAAGATAGAGAGGCTGTGGTACTGGGATGTTGTGTTAGTACAAGAGAAAAACCTCTCCAGACCATGGACTGGGGAACAAGAAATATAGAGAGTGTCCATTTCTATTTGCAAACAGCCTCAGGAGCTGAAGATCAGAGTTTCCAAAAGGGACAACTTTCTCTGGACCTGAGTGGCAGTGTGCACGTGTCTCGGGGGGAGGGGGGCCATCCTTGGGGGGCAGTAGTGATCTCAGGGGCACACTGGGAGAGAACAGTCTCCTTCCTCGACTACTGTGGGAAGAGGGTTTATTGCCTCCCCCAAGGACAAAAGACCCTGCAGGCACCAGTCACAGGCCTTTACAGGGCAGGGTGGAGGGGTGCTACACTAGAATAGGGTCCACACAGTGCAGGACCCTTTAAGACATTGGGTTTTGAGTCCCAGCCGAGCACCTAGGAGGCGAGGGAGACTGTGGAGCAGGGCAAGCTGCCTGCCTGTGCTACCCTGTGAAGGCTGCTTGAACAGTGTGGTCTGGGACACCTAGTCAGGGGAGGGAAGATTGGGGTGTCACCATTTTTCTCCCCATCACCTACATGGTGGGGCTTCAGAGAGCAGCACACAGCCCCCAGTGGAGGCAGAACCCACTTATACCAAACCCCACCCCTCCTGGCAACTGCTTACCTACCTGAGCGGGACTGACACTGATAAAACCAGTCTCTCCTCTAGACCAGCACAGCCACTGGTCTAGGCACCAACAGACAACTGTCCTGCAGTTTTGTATGTTAGTCTGTTTCTCTCTCTCTTCTCTTCTCTTCTCTTCTCTTCTCTTCTCTTCTCTTCTCTCTCTTTTTTTTCTTTCTACCTTGTTTTTTCTTTTGGAATCCGGCTCATGGCTTCTGATTTGATTTTTGGTCAATCCTTATTCTCTCTATATATATGTTTTTTCGGTTTTGTTTGTTTCATCAGGCATTTCTACTCTATTCTTTTACACCTTTTCTAGATCTCCTTTCTTTTCCTTTCTCTCTCTCTGGATTAACCTTATCGTTTCTTTGATTCTCTGCTTGGTCTTTTTTTTTCTTCTTCACCCCTTTCATTTTTCTCTTTGTATGGGATCAGGTTCCCAGCCCTTTCCTTTTTTCCAGGGTTACTTCAACGAACGAATCAAAGCACACCTGGTGGAAAGTCCCAACACTCCACCACGATGAGTAAGGAGGAGCTCTGCAGAGGACTGACTAGTGGGACAGAACAGCCAAATACACAACCAGAGAGTGCACGCAGCACACTCCAGAAACATCTCCTGAAGTGCCGGGCCCTGGACAGTGTATGGCTCCTTTTAAATATAGTAGTACTTGCAGTGCAGGGCACATAACAAGCTATTAAAACACGTAAAAGACAGAAACCTAGCCAAAATGACAAAACAGAAGAATTCTCCTCAAAAGAAAATCCAGGAAGGAATGACAGCCAGAGAATTGCTTCAAACAGATATAAACAATATATCTGAACAAGAATTTACAAGAAGAGTCATAAGACTAATAGCTGAGCTTGAAAAAAAAAAGCGTATAAGACAGCAGAGAATCTATTGCTGCAGAGATCAAAGACTTAAGAAATAGTCACAGTGAATTAAGAAATGTTATAAATGGGATGCAAGCTAAACTAGATACAGTGACAGTGAGGATGGAAGAAGCAGAGGAGAGAACAGGTGAAATAAAAGATAAAGTTATGGAAAATGACAAAGCTGAAAAAAAAAGAGGGAAAGGAAATTATTAGAACACGAGGGGAGAATTAGAGACCTAAGTGATTCCATGACATGAAATAATATCCATATTATACGAGTTCCAGAAGAAGAAGGTAGAATGGGCCAGAAAGCTTATTTGAACAAATTAGCTGAGAAATTCCCTAATCTGGAGAGGAAAACAGACATCCAAGTACAAAAGGCACAGAACAATCCCTTAAGTCAACAAAAACAGGTCAACACCACAACATATCATAGTGAAACTAGCAAAATACAAAGATAACGAGAGAATTCTGAAAGCAGTTAGGGACGAACAGGCTTCAACCTACAAGGGTTGACACATAAGGATGGCAGGATACCTGTCCACTGAAATTTGGCAGGCAAGCAGGGAGCGGCAGGACATATTCAATGGGCTGCAGAGGAAAAATATGCAGCCAAGAATCCTTTATCCATCAAGGCTGTCATTCAGAATAGAAGGAGGGATAAAGGCTTTGCTTTCCCAGAAAAACAAAAACTGAAGGTGTTCATGACCACTAAACCAGCCCTGCAGAAGATCCTAAGGGGGACTTTGTGAGTGGAAAGCAACAAAGACTACAAAGGACCAGAGACATCACCACAAACATGAAACCTACAGATAAAACAATGACACTAAATCCTTATCTTTCAATAATCACTCTGAGTGTAAATGAACTAAATGCCCCAGTCAAAAGACACAGGGTATCAGAATAGATGAAAAAAAAAAAAAGATCCATCTATATACTGCCTACAAGAGAGTCATTTTAGACCTGAGAACACCTGCAGATTGAAAGTGACAGGATGGAGAACCATCTATCAGGTTACTGGATGGCACAAGAAAGCCAGAGTAGTTATACTTACATCAGACAAACTAGATTTTAAAACAAAGACTGTAACAAGAGATAAAGAAGTGTATTACATCATAATTAAGGGGTCTATCCATCAAGAAGAGCTAGCAATTATAAATGTTTATGTCCCCAATGTGAAACACCCAAATATATAAATCAATTAATCACAAACATAAACACATGTATAGATAATAATACCATGATTGTAGGGGACTTTAACACTCCACTTATAACAATGGACAGATCATCTAGGCAGCAGATCAATAAGGAAACAACAGCGGTCAATGACACACTGGACCAGATGTTAATGACACATTAACAGATATATTCAGAACTTTTCATCCAAAAGCAGCAGAATACACACTTTTTGATTGCATATGCAACATTATCCAAAATAAATCACATACTGGGTCACAAAGCAGCCTTCAATAATTATAAAAGGATTGAGATCATACCATGCATATTTTCAGATTATAATGCTATGAAACTTGAAATCAACCACAAGAAAAAATTTGGAAAGCTCCCAAATACATGTAGGCTAAAGAACATCCTACTAAAGAATTAACAGGTAAACCAGGAAATTAAAGAAGAAATTTTAAAATATATGGAAGCAAATTAAAATAAAAACACAATAGTCCAAACCATTTGGGATGCAGCAAAGGCAGTCCTAAGAGGAAAATACATTGCAATTCACGCCTATCTTAAGAAGCAAGAAAGGTCCCAAATACACAACTTAACCTTACACCTAAAGGAGCTAGAAAGGCAGCAGCAAAGAAAGCCCAAAGGAAGCAGAAGAAGGGAAATAATAAAGATGATAGCAGAAATAAACGATATAGAATCCAAAAAAAAAAACAAACAAAAAAACAGTAGAACAGATCAATGAATCTACGAGCTGGGTTGTTTTTTTTTTTTTAAAGAATAAACAAAATTCATGGGAATGCAAGCTGGTGCAGCCACTCTGGAAAACAGTATGGAGGTTCCTCAAAAAACTAACAATAGAACTACCCTACGACCCAGCAACTGCACTACTAGGCGTTTATCCATGGGATACAGGTGTGCTGTTTCGAAGGGACACATGCACCCCGAAGTTTATAGCACCACTGTCAACAACAGCCAAAGTATGGCAAGAGCCCAAATGTCCATCGGTGGATGGATGGATAAAGAAGATGTGGTATATGTACAACAGAGTATTACTCAGCAATCAAAAAGAATGAAATCTTGCCATCTGCAACTACATGGATAGAACTGGAGGGGATTATGCTAAGTGAAATTAGTCAGACAAGAATCATATAACTTCATATGAGGACTTTAAGAGAGACAACAGATGAACATAAGGGAAGGGAAACAAAAATAATATAAAAACAGGGAGGGGGACAAAACAGAAGAGACTCATAAATATGGAGAACATCAGAGGGTTACTAGAGGGGGCATGGGAGGGGAGATGGGCTAAAAGGGTAAGGGGCACTAAGGAATCTACTCCTGAAATCATTGTTGCACTATATGCTAACTAATTTGGATGTAAACTTTAAAAAATAAAAAATGAAATTAAAAAAATAAACAAAATTGATAAACCCCTAGCCAGACTTCTCAAAAAGAAAAGAACGAGGACCCAAATAGATAAAATCACATATAAAAGAGGACAGATCACAGCCAATACCACAGAAATACAAACAATTATTACAGAACACTATGAAAAATTATATGCCAACAAACTGGACAATCTGGAAGAAATAGACAAATTCCTAGATACATACACACTACCAAAACTGAAAGAGAAGAAATAGAAAATTTGACCCATAAACAGCAAAGAAATTGAATTGATTATAAAAAAATCTCCCAACAAATAAGAGTCCTGGGCCAGATGGCTTCTGAGGGGAATTCTGCCATACAGTTAAAGCAGAGTTAATATCTATTCTTCTCAAGCTGTTCCAAAAAATAGAAACTGAAGGAAAGCTTCCAGACTCATTCTATGACATAGTCAGCATTACCTTGATTCCCAAACCAGACAAAAACCCCACTAAAGAGGAGAATTACAAGCTAATATCCCTGATGAACATGGATGCAAAAATTCTCAACAAGATACTAGCAAATCTAATTCAACAGTAAATTAAAAGAATTATTCACCATGATCAAATGGGATTCATTCCTGGGCTGCAGGGCTGGTTCAATATTTGCAAATCAATCAATGTGATACGTCACATTTATAGAAGAAAGGAGAAGAAACACATGATCCTGTCAACAGATGCAGAAGAAGCATTTGACAAAATACAGCATCCTTAATAAAAACCCTCAAGAAAGTCGGGAGAGAAGGAACATACCTTAACATTATAAAAGCCATATATGAAAGGCCCACAGCTAATATTCTCAATGGGGAAAACTGAGAGCTTTCCCCCTAAGATGAGGAACATGACAGTGGTCCAGTCTCACTGCTGTTGTTTAACATAGTGTTGGAAGTGCTAGCCTCAGCAGTCAGGCAACAAAAGGAAATCAAAGGCATCCAAATTGGCAAAGAAGAAGTCAAACTTTCACTCTTCACAGATGACATGATACTCTACAAGGAAAACCCAAAAAACTCCACCCAAAAAATTGCTACAACTGATAGAAGAATTCAGCAAAGTTGCAGGATATAAAATCAATGTACAGATATCGGCTGCATTTCTATACACCAATAACGAAGCCACAGAAAGAGAAATCAAGGAATCGATCCTATTTACAATTGTACCAAAACCCAGAAAATACCTAGGAATAAACATAACCAACGAGGTAAAAGATCTATATGCCGAAAACTAAAGAAAACTTATGAAAGAAATTGAAGAAGACACAAAGAAATGGAAAAACATTCCATGCTTATGGATTGGAAGAACAAACATTGTTAAAATGTCAATATCACCCAAAGCAATCTACACATTCAATGCAATGCCATTAAAATAGCACCAGAATTCTTCTCAGAAAAAGAACAAAAAATTCTAAAATTTGTACAGAACCACAAAAGTCCCTGACTAGCCAAAGTAATGTTGAAAAAGAAACCAAAGCTGGAGGCATCACAATTCCAGACTTCAAGATGTATTTCAGGGCACCTGGGTGGCTCAGTCGGTTGAGCGTCTGACTTCAGCTCAGGTCATGATCTCATAGGTCGTGAGTTCGAGCCCCGTGTTGGGCTCTGTGCTGACAGCTCAGAGCCTGGAGCGTGCTTCGCATTCTGTGTCTCCCTCTCTCTCTGTCCCTAACACACTTGCATTCTGTCTGCCTCTCTCAAAAAATAAATAAACGTTAAAAAAAATTTTTTTAAAGATGTATTACAAAGCTGTAATCAAGACAGTATGCTATTGGCACAAAAACAGACACGTAGATCAATGGAATCGAATAGAGAACCGAGAAATGGACCCACAAATATATGGCCAACTAATCATTGAGAAAGCAGGAAAGGGTATCCAATAGGAAAAAAAGACAGTCTCTTTAGCAAATGATGCTGGAAGAACTGGACAGTAACCATGCAGAAAAATGAAACTAGACCGCCTTCTCATACCATACACAAAAATAAATGCAAAACGGATGAAAGACCTAAATGTGAGGCAGGAAACCATCAAAATCCTACAGGAGAAAACAGGCAGTAACCTCTTTGACCTTGGCCACAGCAACTTCTTACTTGACACGTCTCTGAAGGCAAGGGAAACAAAAGCAAAAATGAACTACTGAGACCTCATCAAGATAAAGAGCTTCTGCACAACAAAGGAAACGATCAACAAAACTAAAAGGCAACCAATGGGATGGGAGAAGATATTTGCAAATGACTTAATCAGATAAAGGGTTAGTATACAAAATCTATAAAGAACTTATCAAATTCAACACCCAAAAAACAAATAATCCAGTGAAGAAATGGGCAGAAGACATGAATAGACATTTCTCCAAAGGAGACATCCAAATGGCAAACAGACACATGAAAAGATACTCAACATCACTCATCACCAGGGAAATACAAATCAAAACCACATTGAGATACCACCTCACGCAGGTCAGACTGGCTAAAGTTAACAACTCAGAAAAACAACAGATGTTGGCGAGGATGTGGAAAAAGAGGAACCCTCTTGCGCTGTTGGTGGGAATGTAAACTAAACTGGTTCAGCCACTCTGGAAAAGTGCGGAGGTTCCTCAAAAAATTCAAAATAGAATTACCCTACAACCGAGAAATTGCACTACTTGGAATTTATCCAAAGGATACAGGAATGCTGATTTGAAGGTGCACATGCACCCCAATGTTTATAGTGGCACTATCAACAATAGCCAATTTATGGAAACAAAAGCCAATGTAAACTAAACTGGTTCAGCCACTCTGGAAAAGTGCGGAGGTTCCTCAAAAAATTCAAAATAGAATTACCCTACAACCGAGAAATTGCACTACTTGGAATTTATCCAAAGGATACAGGAATGCTGATTTGAAGGTGCACATGCACCCCAATGTTTATAGCGGCACTATCAACAATAGCCAATTTATGGAAAGAGCCCAAATGTCCATCAACTGATGAATGGGTTAAGAAAATGTGGTGTAGGGGCGCCTGGGTGGCTCAGTCGGTTAAGCATCTGACTTCGGTCAGGTCATGATCTCGCGGTCCGTTGAGTTCAAGCCCCGCATCAGGCTCTGTGCTGACAGCTCAGAGCCTGGAGCCTGCTTCAAATTCTGTGTCTCCCTCTTTCTCTGACCCTCCCCCATTCATGCTGTCTCTCCCTGTCTCAAATAAATAAACGTTAAAAAAAAAAAAAAGAAAGAAAATGTGGTGTATATACATATATGTACACAATGGAATACTACTCGGTGACCCTCTAGTGCAGAGGTTTCCAAATCAGTTTCTGCAGGGGCCCCAGGTTATAGCGTATAGAGGAGCCTAAATACATGGGACTTCTGCTCATACCCCTGAGGCCCATCAGAACAAGCATGTTTATAATCTCAATATACTGGGCCTCCTTAAGGTTTCACGGAGGGAACTGGATGGGGGGCAAATAATGCCCTGGTGGGATCATCTCTTGGATGAAGGTGGTAGAAATATTTCTAACGAAACATGAAAAAGGATCACCAAGACCCTTATCAGCAGCCTATAAAACCGATCAACAGCTATGCATTCCAAGGAATCCCAAGGAGACAGCCCTCCATGCAGTCTTAGGGAGCTCCTACTACCCAGAGTTGGTTTAGGGGGTATCATCCAAGATGGCAGACTAAGAAAACCCTCTATATTTCCTTCCCTATTGTATAAGTTACCATGGGGTAAAGAGAGAAATCAACCAGGTTGAGATCAGCAACTGTTTACACTTTTTGCGGAGCAAAGAGCAAGGGAAGCTATTGTTTTAGAGTCTGGGGACTCAGGTGGGACTCATGGACTTAAGCTCATTAAATTTATGGACAGGTAGAAAAGAGAGTTGCATCTATGTCTATAAAGAGCTATTTGCCACCTTCCTTTGAAATGCTTGGTCACCTCTAGACAGCCTTCCACCTCAGCCACGCTTTACCATCTGGGTCTCTTACAAATGGACTAAACAATAAACAAGTATTCTTCTTTGCTTCGCCTTTCTATTTATTTATCTCCCATATAAATTGTATTTATCAGACAATTTCATAACTAAACGAGGCGGGCAGGACACAATAGGGAGAGAAGCAGGTGATGTAGAGAGAGGGCGCCACCTAGGGACGAACCTCTGGAACTCCAGTCTCATCATCTCCAGGTCCAGAACTCAGCCAGGTCAATACCCAACAGATATTGGGGGGGAATTTATCTGAAAATATTTACAACAACTTAAAACATATGTAATCTCAGCAAGTCCCACTTACTCTTTTGTACTGATGTAGATAGAGAAAGCAGAGAGTGATAATCTGAAACAGCGCTCGTGTGGATTTCTAGACTTTGACGTGCCCTAGGAGGTCAATCTTCCCAAATCCCATTTGATTTAAACTGACAGTAAACTCTTCTTCGCTCCCTGAGTAAATCTGGGGCTCAGAAGCAGTTCAGACAAAAGGAGGAAATGGACTGAAATTGGTGTTTGGCAATGGGGAAAAATCACAAATAAACAGAAGCTGGCTTACTTGTATGTGTTTACAACTGCACTTCACTCAAACAATCTATGACATGATAGATGAACAGTGAAACCTCACAACTTTAAAATCTAGTAAAAACAACTTTCAATATTCATTAATAAACTAAAACTGTAGTAAAGTACTTTTATTTCCAACTAATGAAACAACCGTGTTCAGACTGTTGTAAGTATTTAACTACCCGTAGACTTGGCGCACACACACGTGCATACACACACATACACGGATGCACACACACATACACACACACACCCTGAGCAAAGTTTGCAAAATATAAGATTTAAACATGCTTGCCCTTAGTAGAACATTATTCTAAAATAAGACCCCCCAATGGGAAAGGATGAAATATGGCCTTTTGTAGCAATGTGGATGGAACTGGAGAGTGTTATGCTAAGTGAAATAAGTCATACAGAGAAAGATACCATATGTTTTCACTCTTATGTGGATCCTGAGAAACTTAACAGAAGACCATGGGGGAGGATAAGGGGGGGACAAAGTTAGAGAGGGAGGGAGGCAAACCATAAGAGACTCTCAAAAACTGAGAAAAAACTGAGAATAAACTGAGGGTTGGTGGGGGGTGGGAGGGAGGGGGAAGTGGGTGATAGGCATTGAGGAGGGCACCTGTTGGGATGAGCACTGGGTGTTGTATGGAAACCAATATGACAATGAATTTCATATTTAAAAAATAAAATAAAATAAAATAAAATAAAATAAAATAAAATAAAATAAAATAAAATAAAATAAAATAAAATAAGACCCCAGGTAAATGTGGAGCTCTGTAGAAGGAAACATGCCGTGGGGGGTGGGGGGGAAGTTTCTTTAGGTCCTTCGGGTCTCGGGAAGCCCAGCAATCTGTCTAAAGCCCAGACTTCTATTTTCAAGGAGCCCACGTTCTTACCCACAGTGAGTGAATTTAAATGAACGGCTCTTACCAGGGATTTTTGATGATTGGCTCTAAGAATAAACGGCTTAATCAGAAGCATCCAAGGCACAGAAATCAAAGCCATGATAACAAAGAAACTTTGGACTTCTTGCTGTAAGATTAAAATGGTAAGATCCTGTCATTTTAAGGTGATCACACAACATACTTCATATGATAAAAATGGTAAACATGGATCATTTTCGTTGTACCTATTTTAAGAGATCTAAAGCATTTCAATGAATCCACTCACTTTTACATCTTGGAGTACTCCTATTTCAGACCAGCGGTGCCCTGTGTCAATCCAGGGTAGTCACTGGAAACCCACTCTCTTATTCTTTACCGAGTACCCCCTTGCTATCTACCCATACCATATGTGAACAAGAAGTATTCATGAGGCACATAATAAGGGCAGCTTTATGTATCCCTTGCCCCGTGGGAATAGCCCCTGGCCCTGCATGAAAAGTGTGACAGGCCCCATGACTTCACTGGTCACTCTGTTGTAGCCAGAAGTCCTTGGGTCACTTTAAGTCACAAGCATTTATCTCAATTAGTAATTTTATCTTTCCAGTGCTAGATAATTATCTGAGCTCTCTTGCTCTTTCAAAATAAAAAAAGAAAGCTTCCTTACGCTCTCCCCTGACCAGCACACTCTCGCTGTGGGTGAGTCACCTGACATGGGGCTCTGGGGTAGCCATGTTGAACTCTCCCCGGCTGTCTCCCTCACGGTTCCCTCTGGGATGAGGCACCCATAGTCTTTATGCTTCCGCTGAAACTCGGGAGTGATCCCCCCTTATCATCCTGCTACACGCTTCCTATCACGCCCTCGTGCCCCCACCTGTCTAGTGATACACCTTCTAGTCACCAGTTTTGAGGAGTGACCTAGAGCTGTCAAAAGAACCAGGCAGCCCAGGGAGGCTTGGCCAGAGCTATTGGAAAGGAATGGACACTGGGTGCTTGGAGGAAAGGAAAAACGTTCCTTGAGCCTTCCCTTTTCTTCAACTGTTCTGGCCAAGTTCTCACTGAACGCCAGGGGATGATTTTTAGCCCAGTTGTAACAAGATTTGCCCTGCTAACGGTGGGAACATCTTATCTGCCCAATCTTCTATGCTTCTCCACTCTGGAAGGCTCAGGAGAGGGAGGGAAGCCACAGAAACACACACTGTGCTTGCCAGCTCTGACTCCCTGCACACAAAGCTACCTCCCTGCAGTTTGTCCATCTTTATGTGAGGCTTTCCCACCTCGTGATGTACACAGCAACCAGATATTTATATTTATCTGTTGCTCTTGTCCTTTGATATCCAGACAGGGCACCAAGTCGGCCAGGGCAGTGTCGGGAAGGGGCTGAATTTATCAAGTGACATCGTCTCTTCCAGCTGCATGACCCCAAAATGACGTCATGGAAACCTGAAACTATGTCAGGATAATTCATCTTCATACTAGGGCATGGGGAAACCAGCCAACTCCCAGTAAGGGTTTTGAATGGGAAAAAAGCTGGAAAAGTCACTCACTGTGCAATGTTCAGTGTATATGCCAGACCAGGTGAGGACTTTAGTCTCTAGGGAAGGAGTTAGCACATGAAATAATTGATGAGTCTGAGTCCTTTGTCTCAAAGGGAAGACTTGTTTGGGAAATACAAGTAAACTTTCATTCGGACTCCAGTGTTGAGTCAATGAACCTTCCAAATATATCTACTTAGTGCTTACAATCTATGGGTGGTTCATACAACCATTCATTGATGTATAACAAAACGTGCTACCATAGTAAAGTAGGGATACCTCAAGAGAGCTTTCAGAGGTATGTGTCTTCTTTCACTATCATCTCAAATCCTGCCTGATTTTTCAGGGTGCCTGGGTGGCTCAGTCGGTTAAGCGTCCGACTCGTGATCCTGGCTCAAGTCATGATCTTACCATTCGTGAGATCGAGCCCCACGTCAGGCTGTGCGTTGACAGCACGGAACCTACTTGGAATTGTCTCTCCGTCTCTCTCTCTCTGCCCTCTGCCCCTAGCTCACTCACGCTCTCTCTCTCTCAAAATAAATAAATAAACTTTAAAAATTAAAAACAAAATTATTCCTTATTTTGCATTAAAAAATGCCCTGTCACAAAGCATTTTCTCTTCTTACTGTTTGCTGCTCCCACAGAGGAGGGGGCCACACCTAGGAATCAAACTCATGAGGCCGTGCACGGGAGGAGCGGAGCATGTGTTTAATGCAGACATGCAGGGTGAGCAACCACGGGTAAGTTACACGAGCAACAGAGG
The DNA here is from genome assembly GCF_018350195.1 of Panthera tigris. Lineage (NCBI taxonomy): Eukaryota > Metazoa > Chordata > Mammalia > Carnivora > Felidae > Panthera > Panthera tigris. The sequence continues at coordinate 152,176,765 of NC_056661.1, forward strand.
GTCCCCTGGCACTGGGCAAACAGCCCTGGTACTTGCTACAGGGCAATCACAACTTACGTAAGCACAGCCTCCCTGAACGAAAATCTACCTTCACAGGGTATCATCACGGAGAGAGGCCAGAGGAAAACTATTTGCGTTAACCAAGAGTTACTCACTGAGTTGTTTTTATATCCAGCTCCCATGGAACATTTATGCTTTTTTTAAAAAAAAAAACAAAACGTTAAGTCGACAATGAGGCTGAATTGCTAAGTTGATAATGAAGTGCCAGAAGCGGAAGAAGTCAGAACGGCCACACGGTCCAGGTGTTGGGAGGTGCTGTCCCCGGAAGAAGAATCAAAAGAAAAAGAGAGCCAGAGAGAGAGAAGTCATCTCTAACTAGCCATGGAAGCTCTGAGCAGGAAGAGCGGGGATTTGGATTCTAGTTTTCCAGGGGCCCCCTGCCCATGTCAACAGAGGGACTCCTCTTCTGGTCTCTTGCCAGTTTCTTTCTCGTACACCTCAGCTTATGTTTAGAATCAAAGATGACGACATTTTAAGGTGCTATGCAGACCATGTGTGGTTTCAGGCCAACCCATCTGAAGGACTGGTTTTTTTTTTCCTTTCTTCATAGACGACGCACAAGCCGATTTTCAACTGCACAGCAATAGCCACGTCGGGCCTCACCCCAACAGGAGCCGGCAGAGCAGCAGTGGCATACCGCCCCCAGCACCTGTGCACTCATCCAAGTCTAATAAACACCTTCGGAAACTGAAAGGACCTAACAACCCCGGCGGGGTGCTAACCTGGCGCAGTCTTGCAAATGACTACACTCTGCGACACTTGGGAGCATGACACAGACATGACACCCTCCCCCCACCCCCCCACCCCCGCCCCAGCGCATAAAAGAAGGAAACGCCACAGATACCTGATGTCTGTACAGGGGTGCGTTGGAAGGGTCGTCATAGTTAAACAGAAACATGTTGATGAAGTGGATGAGGATGCTTGGGGCGTGCCAGGACATATGCACATCAAAGTGGCACCACTTGAAAATGATCATGAAGACCAAGTATCCAAACAGACACAGGATGAAAATCATCTCAGGAATAAACTGCAGAACGATGTTGAGAGTTCTTCCGAAGTATCTGGGGGTGGGAAACGCACCCATTATTCTCCCCCAAAGCACGAAATGTTCTTCCCCCCCCCCCCCCCCCCCCCCCCCCCCGCATCCACTCTCCTGGCAAGCAGCAGTTATGCATGGATGGAGAAGAAGAGAAAGGAAGGATTCAAGAGAGCCAGAGTCTGGAAGGTAGCATCGGAAGCAAAGGGCATGCCTGTAGGGAGAGCTGGGGATCCGGCCACAGTTTGACCTGCACATCTAGCTTATACGAACACATTCAAGGGCACAAAGAGTGTGCCCTTGAGGAGCGACTAGGAAGAGCTTCTCCTAAGACAGGGGTCGGCAAGCTAAGGTTCACAAGCCAAACTGAGCCCATCACCTGTTTTTAAACAGCCCAAAGTTAAATAAAAATAGGTTTTATATTTTTAAACGCTTGGCCAAAAAAATCAGAAGAAGGAGAAGACTAGTTTATGACACATGAAAATTATACGTAATTCAAATTTCAGGGTTCATTGATAAAGTTTTATCAGAACACAGTCACATTCCATTTACAAATTGTCTATGGCAGCTTTCATGCTACAATGCCAGGACTGAGTAGCTGTGACAAAGGCCATCGAGCCTGCAAAGCTTAAAGTATCTACCCTCTGGCCCTTTACAGAGAAAGTTTGCCAACTCCTGCTCTAAGATACAGAGAGAGGCTCAGAAGGCTGAGTTGGGGGCCACCAAGTTAAAATGTCAGAAAGGGCCCCCAGCCCCGTTGCTAATTCTAAGAGTTATCTGAGGGAAAGGGGAGATCCCGCAACAAAACATGACTACTAGACAGGGGCCTGCATGACATGCAGTGATACCAATGATAATCTGCTCCAGAAAATACATTCTGGGATTACCTCCCATTTAATCCCCACGGCCCTTTCAGGTAAGCAGGAGTACCAGGGGTCCCTAGTCACTAGTCGTGACTAGTTTGCTCACTAAATAGATCTTACTTTTCAAGCAGAACTGTACTTCTGTGAGCTTTCAGGTCGGTGGTCACCACGGGACTGGCTCTGGCCAGTGGGAATGGAAGGGGTATGTGTCACTTTGGGGTGGAAGCTTAAGAATCAATGTGTAATTGACTAGTTTCCATGTTTTCGTACATTTACATCCTTAGAGAATAGGTTTCAGACGTTTAGAGAGGCAGGTTGATAGAAGGAAAGGAAAGATAAGACAACATTAACAGTCCAAGGGAGAGAGAGGGTACAGCCATTTGGAAGACACTACATCAGGATTCTAGGACTCTGAGGGCATGGTGGCCCAAATGCACTTATGTCTCCATTTGCCCACTGGTGGGAGCTAATCCTGGATATAGCGGTGACCCCAAGTTTTTCAGGTTGGGGGACAGAAGATGCTATGCGCTTGCCATAGGTTTTTCTGAACCCTCAAATATGCCTGAGATGAAAGGTCACTCATATTTCAGTGACCCAGCTCGGGAGAGACAGAGGTCCCATTTCTGCCAAACCTGCCCGTCCTGGCTCAAGCCAAGAGACGCGGCGAAGCTCTCCCCGTGGCAAGGAAGAAACCCTCGCACAAGGAGACGCAGGACCAATGTAGCGGCTCAGTCACCGCTCATCAATGACGCGGTCAGATCAACAGGCAGAAAGTTCATCGTGAAACTCACACATGATTGAAAAGGCTGAGAACAACACCGAAAACCATCTGGACAATTCCCAGGATAACTGACATCTTCATCTTGTAGGAGTTCAAAAACGTTAGTTTGTTTGAAGCCAAGTTCCAAATCTGGATGGGAGACATGACAAGGAATACGTGAGATCAGAGTCGAGAAGTTCTCCCGGCATCGGGGGAAATAGCAGGATTCCTCCTGAGGAAGTCACTCTGGGGACCATCCATATTTTCACATTCTGATCCAGTTCAATGCGGACATTTTAGGTTCAGGAAAGGAAGGGGACCAAACCCCTTTTAAATGCGATTCTAATGACAAGTTTGGCAGAATTATTAGTGCCATTAGGAAGATATTACGTGGCTAGAAGAAAAAAAATCCTACACGATTTCTCCTCTGTTCTAAGGGAAAAGACATTCTGAAACATCGTGGAGAGATCTCAAACTGGCCTCACTTCCACTTGGTAGTGACGTAGAGCTCCGGCCCAAGAATTTTTCCAATCCCTTCTTGAGAATACCACCTTTGACTTGGCATTTCTAAAATGCTTCACGTCACAAAGCATTTTCCAGGGCCCATCGCAAGAAACCACACTTAGAGTCAATATTTGTTAGCACTATGGGCAAGACATGCTCCCTGCCTTCCACACAGTCCCTGTTTTGTTTGTTTTTTTTAATTTAATTTTTTTGAATGTTTGTTTATTTTTGACAGGGAGCAAGACAGAGCATGATTGGGGGCAGGGGCAGAGAGAGAGGGAGACACAGAATCGGAAGCAGGCTCCAGGCTCTGAGCTGTCAGCACAGAGCCCGACACGGGGCTCGAACTCACAAACCGCGAGATCATGACCTGAGCCGAAGCCGGACGCTCAACCAACTGAGCCACCCAGGCGCCCCTACGCAGTCCCTGTTTTAAGCAGAACTGCCAGGCTTGAAAAGTGAGGGGCATGTGTCCCGGCCCTCCCACCAAGACTGACACACAGAGCAAGCACTCAGAGTGGCCAGGGGGCTGGGTAGGGTCCCATGCTAGTTAATGGCCCCACTCATTGGCATTCTTCTTCCCCAAAGACATCTCCAATATCCCCATGGTCTCCACTCCCACCCCTATGTAAATGGTTCAGTCTTTGCTCTTACCTCTCAGCCCTTAGACACATCCCAAACTGCCTGCTAGCTATGTCTTAAGGGTGGGGCACCTGGGTGGCTCAGGTGCTTAAGCATCCTACTTCGGCTCAGGTCATGATCTCATGGTTCGTGGGTTCGAGCCCTGTGTTGGGCTCTGTGCCGAAAGCTCAGAGCCTGGAACCTGCTTCGGATTCTGTGTCTCCCTCTCCCTCTCTGCCCCTCCTCCACTTGTGCGCTCACGCACCTGCTCACTCTCTCTCTAAAAAAAATAAATGTAAAAATTTTTTAAAAAGCTTATACATATGTCTTAAGGGTTCTCTATACCACATCTCAAAGGTAACAAAGCCACATCTTCCCACCTAACATGACTTCCTCCTCCAAACTACTTTGCTTTGGGTAAGAGCTCGAAGCTCTGCTAGGCACGGCCTCAATGCAAGGTCACCCTGCACCCACCCCAGGCACACAAGCAGGCAGGAACCACACCTCACCGACACGTCCTTTACAATGTCCTGAGCAGCTGCCAGCTGGACCATCACTAAGGGGGCTGCTGGCAAGGTAGGCAAAGGGTCTCCAGTAACAGGTGCCCAGACACCAGAGACGTCTCCTCTCCCTTCGCCATCTGCCTTGGCATTTAAGCTGCACCAGGCTTGCCCCGTGCCCTCTGCTCTTTCCCTTTGCCCGCCTGCTTGGCCAGCCCTACGGGATCACGGAACCCGGTTAGGGCAGGGTCCCCAGCACGGTTTAGGCCCAGTCAAATCTGATGAACTATAAATTAAGTACCAGGCACAAACTAATCTCTTTAAATGTACTATCTCATTTAATTCTAACAAAAACCCCACGAGATAGATGTAAATATTCGCATTTTACAGAGAAGGGAAATTTATCTCAATCTCGGGGCGATTAAGTTCTCTACACACCTAGGAAGAAATAATACTATAGCAAATAGGGTATTTGACCTACTTATTTTCCAGACTCTGTTCCAGGTGTTTGACACATAAAAATCATTTAATCTTCTGAGCAACCCAGTGAGTGAGGGCTGCTGTTATATCCATTTTGCAGATGAGGAAACAGAGACACAGAGGTATTAACTTGCTCAAAACCACATAGTGAGGAAATAGAAAAGGCAAGATTTATACACAGCTATCTGAGCCAAAAGCATAGGCTTTTAACCATTGTGTTACGTTCATTTATTTAAAAATACATACGCTTTTTCTTTTCTTTTTTTTTTTTTTGGTGAGAGAGAGAGACAGAGGGAAAGGGAGAGAGAGAAAACCAAGCAGCCTCCGTGCCGTCAGCACAGAGCCCCACACAGGGCTCAGATCATGACCTGAATCAAAATCAAGGTTCTGACGCTCCACCAACTGAGCCACGTAGGAGCCCCTCTACAAACACTTTTAGATAGGGGCGCCTGGGTGGCTTGGTTGGTTAAGCGTCTGACTTCAGCTCAGGTCACGATCTTGCGGTCCGTGAGTTTGAGCCCCGCGTCGGGCTCTGTGCGGACAGCTCAGAGCCTGGAGCCTGTTTCGGATTCTGTGTCTCCCTCTCTCTGTGACCCTCCCCCGTTCATGCTCTGTCTCTCTCTGTCTCAAAAATAAATAAACGTTAAAAAAATTTTAGAAAGACCTGTCAGCTCTGATAACCAAATATCTTATGATTTGATTCACAAAAAAAGGCTGCACATGGTCAATAAATGCTGCTGTAGAAATTTACATTATGTAAAAATCCAACCCTTCATTAATATATATAGGGTCTAACACAGGCACAGAAACGTTCTGTTAAAGGGGGTATCTCTGGGGAACAGAATTGCCAGAACAGCAGAGATAGGGAAGGAGACTCTTTCTTTTCTAGTTTATACTATTTTGTGGATTTTTAATCTCATATAACTCTTATTTTTTCACAAAAAGACCAGGAATGTTCAAAAACATAAATGTTACTAGGGAAAAAGTTAATTCTTCTCAACATCGCACTTCTCCTCTACCCCTCACATTTTTCCTTTCTTGTCTATCGGGAAAATGATAAAATTGCCAGAGTAGATACTCTGGCTCCGTGGGTTCTGGGCTACACTGGCCTTTGAGGAGCAGACCCGGGCAGACAGGATATGCTGATGATTCAGGGGTGGGCTGGGAAGGTGAAAAGAGGACAGTGGCAGCAAAGACATTCAAAGCAAAGGAAGGTCAACCAGACCCTCTGTCTGTCCTCCTCCGCAGCCCGCGGGCTAATCATGAAATTCCTCGGACCACAGAAAAAGCCTTTCAAGCCACAAAAATATCAACTTGCGTTTGTTTTCAGCACTTTGCGGCTTACAGCTCAACTTTCAAGGACTTTACCTCGTGTGATAAAATTTAGAATACGAGTGTCCCTGAGTGGCCAAGTATAAACAAATCCCGGGTGATGTCTTCTGCCTTTGTAAGGGAGGGGAGACAGGCAAGCAATGGGAGGACTCAGGCTAACCGAGGAGGAGACACCCCAAAAGATCGGAGAGTACAGTTTTAGGGCCCGTACTGTTTACTCTCAAATGGCAGCAACTAAAACTAATGTCTCAGGATCTCTCCCACAAAAAGAGCTTAGAAGAAACATTTATTGACAACATTTGCCAAGTTTCGGTCTACCTCGGTCAAGCTCATTCGGAGCACAAGGCTGCCACCTAGTGGCAGTTATGTGTTGGGCCATCCCGTATAAGCCAATAGGCATGTGAGCCTTCTGGAAATCCCTTTAGATCTGAAAGGCTGTGCAAGGAAGCACCTTTGTTTCTCTTGGCTCAAATCCAGTTGAGATAGATATAACGAACACAAAAGTTAACTCGTACCATTTTTAAAAAAAAAAAAACTTGTGTCAATTCTAGGCGGTAAAATTAAGCAAAGCTAAGAGCAAATCCATACTTTGCTAGGATAAGGGAGATGTTACTCACTACAAGAAAATGCCAAGGTAAGGAACTTGATCCGGATGCTAATAACTTCTCTAACATGCATACTTTCCAGGCAACCAAGGGCCTTTTAAAGAAGCAATCATTAACCACCAGGGGTATAAATTATTGTAGAAGGAAGCAGATGTTTGAGCAACTATATGGAAAATGACCCAGGGGCTAGGTAAAGGGTACAGGTAGGACATTTACTTGAGTCCTACACATTGCCACAAAACCTCCCGTATATGTAATTCTATCTCAGTGTGTAAGTTTGTTGATTTCAAAGGTTCTGGCACTTTCCTCCCCTCTACATAGAGATCTCCTCAGCAAGACATTTTACGTAATAAATATCTAACCCAAGAAGACATTATTACCGGATCAATCCCAAATGGGTATGGATTTCCAGAGTACACTCCTGGAATGGCTGGGTCCAGCTGTAAATATGGATTTGTTTCCATTACGTGTGCACTAGAGAGGGGGAAAGGAAAAATAAAAACAAAACCAATGATTAACCAGAGGTAGAAAAAAAAACACTATAGTGCCTTTGGTGATGAACTTGTAAGCCAATCAAAGCCTCACTGTTGGTGCAACTCATCATTTGGCTCATTCAATCATTCCATGAGTGGGTAATGAATACCTGCTATGTGCGAAGTATTGTCCTAGGTGCTGAGACTATGCACATTACCATCTGGCCCCAAGACGCTCACAGTCTGAGTCTCCAAAGGCTCTCAGCCTGGTGGAGTATTGTAAAGAAAAGCAGTTATACTACGTCAGAAAAAAAGTCGGTCAGGGATGAGGAGCATATAAGAAAGAAATCTCAGCCCGGGGACAAGCCTGGGAAATCATCCCTGCGTACACATGGGCTCATCTGGAGGTATAATTTGGCTTTCACCCACAGACCCCAATCTTCATGGAACTTAGCTCTCAAAAGTTGCAGTCCATTGAATGTCTTTATTTTTTTTTTTTTTTTGCTCAGATAAGTTTTTTAAATCTTCTTAGTTTTTATTTTATGTGCAACAAAGAAATTTTAGAACAGAAAATTTCAAAACTACACAACAGTAGAGAGCATAATATATTAAACTTCCATATAGCTACCCATTTCCCAGTTGTCAATACATGGCCAGTCTTTTCCATCTGACCCTCTACCCAGTGCTGCCTCCTACCAAATGAATCATTTCTGATTAACAGACCGCTACTTTTATCCACACATATTTTAGTATGTATTTAAATGATACAGACTTAAAGAAAATTAACACAGTCTAGTATCATACCTTAAAAATTACCAGCAATCACTTAAAATCATCAAACATGCAATCATTGCTCAAATTTTCCCAAATTACTCATAACTTTTTAACTGTAGGTTTGTTTAAATCATTGAATGTCTTTAAATCAGTGTCCCAATTTTGCCCAGAAGTATGAACGTCAGTGGGTAGGAATTTCTTACTATCTCTGCAAGCCCCAAGGGGATGAGAATATTAGGGATGTTTGTTTGTTTGTTTGTTTAACAGAGCACACATCTATAGAAGGGCCAAGAAGGAATACTGAAATGATGAAGAAAAGAGTGCTGGCAACTTTGGTTGGCTACCTAGAAATATACCCCCTCCCTCCTACAACTGAGGTGCTTGAAGGTGTTAGAGAGCAACAGGGGGGATCAGGAAGCCTGATCTCAATGACCAGACCCTCAGGACACAGTGGGAACAGATGGCCTCACTGGCCATCTCAGACACAGATCCTAATGCATGGCTCAGTGCATACGGTTACACTGAACTAGAAGAGGTTTGTTTGTGTGCGGACAAAGCCACTCCCGATAAGAGGGAACAGGCACCCACAGCTAAGGCATGATCTCTGCTGTTGACATAAACAAGTTCACAGAACACCAACATCAGACAAAGCCACCCTCTGACCTTGGTGGATCCAGACAAAAACAAGACCGATCCACATCATATCTGATATTAAAATATGGACCTATCAAAATAAGGGCAATGCCTGAACCACAAAAATGACCAAACATTGCCCTCATCCTCCTAGAAGCCAGACCCTGTAGGCCCTTTCCCTACGTCCTCTTGCTGAGATGCCCATGCTCCCCCACTGGTACACCACCTCCCTGAGTTAGTAAATTCAGTTCTGGGTGATGCCAGGAATGCTTCTGGTGGTCCTTGGCTGAAGAACGTTGTGACAGTGCCCCTAGTCAATTCTCAGGGAAAGCAAGCTCAAGACCTAGCTTGTGACTGGTGACCAAAACCAGCTTGCTGTGTCCTTTGCCACTCTGATGGATGACTGCAATTTTCTTTTGTCTCCCTGTTAATAAGGTCCCACTTCATACAAGTGATGCCTGGCATGTGGCTGAGTGTCCCTCAGACTGGGCTTGGCCTCCGAGAGCCTTGAATTGGGGCAGGGGTCATTCCATTCACAGGTGCATGAAAGAGTACTTGAGCCCACATTTGCAGAATGACAAAAAGCCAAGTGACTCAGACCTTTCCCAATCATGCTCCTGGGTAAATGAGATTTCATGTAGGTAGTTTGGTGAAATTCTGCTGATTTAACATGCTTCAAAGTCCATCGCTATGCTTACGAGTTTACATGTAAAGAGCAGAACCAAGTAATTTGTCTTTAAATTTATGAAAGCATTGTTCTCCTAGGCATCTCTTCAGGGTACTTAATTGTAAAGCAAGTACAAAAACAAAAGCACTTGTCAATATAGCCATCTGGATTCTGGAAAATGTCCTATCCTTCATTTCCTTCCTTCCTTCTTCTGTTCCTTCTTCCTTTCCTTCTTCCCTTCCCTTCCTTCCTTCCCTTCCTTATTGTTTAATAGTCCTGTCCTCTACTGCAAGGAAGCTGGACCAGCAAAGAAACTAGGGGGGATGCATTGACCCCCCCATGACACAGCCACCCACGCAGCCACTCCTCGCCAGCTACTCTATCCTACCTGCCCTCCTCACTCCATCACCCAAAAGACAAACACAGAGAGCTGCTTATGAAAACTAGCCACCCCCTCCTTTGCTTTTGACATTGAATGGAGTCACTCTGAACCATCAAAGAAAATGCCCTTCAGGTGAGTCTGGGGCCTCGAGCACTGGAAACCAGTGATTTATATAATTCAACACCACATCAGGCTTCTGTCCTAAGTGCTCACTGCGTCCAGTCCCCTGCTGGAACTAGGTCTGCTTCAAATGCAACCTTCTCCTCCGGGGAACTTAGCTTCTGTGACTGACACCAAGATGCCCAGTTTGTACCTACTTCACTATTTGTTTTCACAGTAGTGTTGGCACATGCTACGGACACCATGATATATACTTAATTGAAATGTTACAAACTATCTCCACACAATAGAATGACCAGCACAGTTACGGAGGGACTGGTTGGAGGTTGCTCACTTGGTAAATAAAATGGAATCATTCATTGAATTTGTGGGCACGCCTCTGAGCAGAGCCAGGCATAGACTTCTTGACCATGAAAAGTGCCCCTGAAGCCACCTGGGCAGCCAAGCAAGTGACCCACCTCTGTCTGTAAACTTACTTCCACGTGCCATTTCTGAACATCGGTCGGACACTCCAAGAAGAGCCAAAGATGTTGAAAGACTTGGAGAAGCAGTCATTGTAAATCAAGCCCGTGTAGATGGAGAAGATGCCCATAAGGAGGATCAGATAGCGTCCGTGGAAGAAGGTGTTCCAGATCTGGTCTCAGGGAGACAGAGAAGATGGCCGTCAGGGGGCTTGGCACCAGAGCCCCGGGGTGGGGGGGAATGTGTTATGGAATGTCTCCAGCACCAGTGGAACATCCACGGCAAGGCACACAGGCCCCACACAGAGGGGCCACAGCACGGGGCAACATCAAAGTGATCCAAAGAGAGCACACACACCATGATTTCCCCGAGCCTACAGGCATCAGTCAGAAAAGTCCTAGACCGGTGGTTGTTACTGTGGAAGAAAAACCATATAAGCCTCATAATCTTTAAGTCATCACTGGTTAGAAAACATAACTGAAGCGGAGGCTGAGGCCTCACACGTTATGGAGGGACATGAAAGTGTGCAGTCACTCTTTCAAGTACTTCTAGGAGACAAGCTCCGAGCTGGATGCATATGGCAGCTAAATTTCATGGCAAGTCAAAGCTCCACTCATTCTGTCATAAAATCAAGTCTTGTCTAAGCACGTCCACTAAGAAGAGTCAAGTGCTTTATATAATACTGGATGATGGGTGTCAATCATTCACAGACCTGCCAAAGTGTAGCTCTGAGATTTCAATTCTTTATTCTAGGAAGCTACGGCTGTTACAGTGTTGGTCACACAAAACTATATTGGCCAGAGGTGGAGTTTCCCACTAACCTCGCTTATGATTAAGCTGCTGTGACATCACTGAACTAGCTCTAGTTAAGACAACTTGTAATAAAAGTTTGCAGATATTCTTAAAATTCAGAACACAGCTAAAGGCATGTTTCCAGCTTACAAAATGTATTCCAGTGAACACAGAGCTCATAAGAACACTGATCATGGACTGATTGTGGGAGAAGGGCTCTGCCATGAGAAAAACTATTTGTGATATTTTAAGTGAAAAAAAAAGGCCAGAAATTAATATGCAATATGTGATCCCTATTTTTAAAAATGTTGAAAAATTTGTGTATAAGCCCAGGAAAAAACCAGGAAGATAGATAAAAACATTAGTTGTAATTTTCTCTAGGTAGTTAAATTGTTGTATTTTCCCAATTTTAAAAATAAACATATATTGATTTTTTATAATCAAAGAAAAAAATTCATGTTAGGAGGGAAAAAACTTAAAAATAGAGATCAATGCCTTGTCAAGCAATGTACAAAAAACAAAAATGCTGAAAGAAATTGCACCATACCATCCAAAGCACTGACCTTTGGACAGGAATTTCTAGGCTGAATTTTGGCCCCTTTTTACTTTCTATCCTTTGCTTTTCATAAGACAGGTTTGTTTCTTTGGTGAAAACAACATACACATTTTTCATATTCTACTTATAACCTCGGAGAACTGAGGCAAGATATTCGATGGACACCCACCTCGTTGTTGGTCTTCTGGGAGAGCAAGCGTCTCTCATTAAGGACCATCCAAAGGGCTGCCAGGAGCATGATAATCCCATGACCACAGTCTCCAAACATCACAGCGAAGAGGAAGGGGAATGTGATGATGGTATAGGGAGCTATAGAGGGGAGACCCACAACAGCCTGAGTCCTTCCGACAGCCAGTGGCTCCATCAAAGATCTGTCTAACATGATCCGTGACCCACAAGCTGGTTCCCTCGTATCTTTCTGATTCTGTCTTCCCTCCCCATCCCCAACATTTGCTGAGCTCGCACACACATCAGCTTATCAATAAGTAAGCATTATAAGTCCCTGTTTACAGATGACCTGAGTTTTGAAGCAGTTTGGTGACTTGCCCAAGATCACAAAATGTATCGGGTCTTAAAACCAGTTTCCCATCTCTGAGTGTTTCGTATACTCCACATGTATCACACACCTCTACTCACAGGATACCCAGCCTATGGGGTCGCTGCATTACAGGTCACAAGATTAGGACTCTGCTTGGAGAAAAAGAGCACTATAGACAACGTGGCTGAAGGGCACCTGGTCTACCCTTTTTATTTCACAAACCAGACTACCAATATCACACAGCTTATGTCACTTAGAATCCAGTCTTCTGACTCCAAGTCCTGGAAGCCAGCTGTGTGTTCCCATCTCACCCACAAAACAGCTACAGCTCTGTGAAAATGTTGAGAGATGACCCCACTGAATCGTTAAGGAAACAAGAACTGAATTTGCCTGCCTAATAAGGCGATGGTTCAAGGGAGAACAGGTGAAATCTTGACAAAGAACAAATCTTTCACTAATCACCATTTAGGCAACCAATGCAGGGCATTAGGAAGCCAAACAAAATTTTAGGAATGATCCAGTTTTAAGCAGTTCACCTCCTAGGCCACCCAAGGGGTAAATCTTAACCAGTTTTCATTTTCAAGTTGCCCCATTATACAATGCATCAGACACTTTACCTGGGTTTATTTCCCGGTAACTGCCCACACCATATGCATCTACAATATTCTGGAAGCCAGCTGTGAATTTATTGGTCCTGTTAAATGTGGGAGGAGATGTTTTAGACTGCACTGCAGTCAGGATGGGGACCATGGAGGAGCCACTTAGTTCCTACAAAAAAACAAAAAAAAAAATTTGACAAAAACGTAAGGAAGAATGTCAGCACACGGATGTCCAATTCCTGCCATCCCTTATAGGTGAACTTGGGACAATTTCTTGACCTCTCTGACACCCATGACCACTCTGTAAAATACCTTCCTAATATCTAATTTATCTTACAGGAGAGTCATCAAGAGAGTGGAGTTCTGGCCATTTCCATTCTCCTGCTCCTGCCAATTCACCTGTTATGCCCAGTTCTGGGTCCTCTCCTCTTCCTTTCTCTCTACTCACACCCTCAAGAGTTAACCCACTTTCTTGATTCTGCCCTTTTCTTCCAAATGGTCCTACTCCCTCCCCAGTTTCGATTCTGTTTTAATTTCCTGTCTGGGCTTTCAAACTCTCATGTCTCAGCAACCCCACAATATCCAGGAGCCTAAGATCAAACTCATCAACTTGCCCCAAAGCCAGGTTCTCTCTTGGCCTCCCTGCTCCTTCAGCGGACTCCGTTCTCCAGATCCCTGAACCTTGGGAATCATCAGACGCGTCTCTTCTCCTGGTTCAATCAATCGATCACCAAATCCTGCTGATTGTCCCTTTAAAGTCCTTCTCTTTCTTGCTCCCATAACCACTAGCCTAGCCCTGAGCCTCCCCATTTAGCCTATGCGCCAGATGGTGCAATCCTTCTTTCATAAAATAAAACAAATACTGCTTCCGTCATGTTACTCCCCTACTCAAAAATCTTCAAAGGCTTCCTATTACCTAAAGAATGGAATCAAAATTCTTCCATTTGGTCATCAAGACTTCCCTCCAATATTGACGATTACTCCCTTCACACCTTCACCCCCACTACTTCTGCACAGAAACCAGGTGACTTTACACCAGCCATCTCTCTTCTTCACTTACCCAGGTATGAACCGTTCCCCAGGCTCACTCCCCAGGAACCTTTCGGTCAGTCCAAAGTCTGCATACTCAGTGGGACTTAGCACTGGCTAAATGACTGCCCATCAATCCTCCTAAAATGCCATGAGGTCCGTATCACCTTCCTATCCAGCCCCACTTGACAGATGAGGGAACAAAGGTCCAGAGAGGTTAAGTAACTTCCCCTAGGTCCCACCGCAAGCGGTGGAGTTCTTTACTCTCTTGTGATATATCTTTTCATGTGTGAGATTATGATCTCCCTAAGGGCAAGAATTATGGTGCTTCATTTTTCTTAACATGTGCCCCAGCAGCTGACATAACAAGTGGCATAGAGTAAGTATATTTTGCTTGTTTGTGATGCTGACAACAAAAGTTAGCCTATTACACTTCTCTCCTCACCTCCTACCCACGTAGAGCTTTCTACTCCTATCTGGGAAAGACTTGTTATTTCAGAGGGCTGAAGACACTGAAGAAACAGTCCGAAGCAGACTTGTAGAAGTTTGGCCCCTCTGTGATTACAGGATGACCCTGTCTAGTTCACATACGTGCGTCAGGACACCTCCCCGGTGGCCCTGCTGTCTTGTCCATATCGCACGGAAATGTTTCTAAAATGCAACCTGGATTGTGCCGCTCTAGCATGGGCATAAAATCAGATCCCTTATACCACTGTTAAGTCCTTCAGGACCTGCCCTGCAGCCTCTCCCTGACCTTCTTCCCATTCTTGAAACTTGCCACACCTTCACTCCAGCCAGGTGGGCCTGCACTCCACGCTCCTCCCCACCTCCATCCACCTGCTCACTGATGACCCTTCCATGGTTCAGCTCAGGCATCACTTCCTCCAGGGAGCACCCCTGCCCTTCCCAAGCTGGGTGAAATGCTCTTTTTAGGTGCCCCATTTGAGCAGTTGTTGGACTACCATATGGGGACATTTAAATCCAGCCTTCTGGCTTCAGGATCACAGTCAGGTTACTTGTACTTTGTGTGACTCAGTTTCCTCATATGTACAAAGGGGATAAAGATAGCTCCTGCCTCCTAGGCCAATTCCATGTCAAGGCCTTTACTTCCAGATCCTTCAGCTTGAAAGTTCTCCCTCCTATCCTGTCACCTGCTCCTGCTCCAAGCCACCCGCTCAGAGGGGGCTTCTGAGGGCAACAGCCCTATCACAGTATTGTAAGACCTAAAATTCCAGGTGTCACCTTGATGTCTTTGAGTCTCACAGGGCCCCAAAGTCCAAGCCACGAGTTCCTCTGTTTTCATCAGATTTGCCTCCCATGGAGGGGGAAGGGCTCCCCACCCAGCTAGCTCTCCCATAGGCCAGACCATTTGCACACTACCCAGTCTTCGACCCAATGGGCTTCACCCCCCTGCCACCCCAGAAAGGTATTCTAACAAGCTACTCACGTCCTCCCATGGAAACCAGACCCCCTCCTCTTGTGGGAGGCTGCCTCCCATAGCCCGGCTGGCTCATTGTGCCCCCAAGTGCAAGCCCCAAGTACAACCTCCATGCGGCCCTGTGTGGGGAGTGGTGTCCTCCTGCCCTGGGCTATAAGCATATGTGACTAATCAACCGCTGCCAGCTTCATGTGTCCGATGGCCAGTGTTGTGTGTTTGGCCATCTTGTACCATTTAGGGCAGAGTTTCCTTTCTTCACCAACGGGGTGAACAGGTGATCAGAACAAAGCCCGTCTCTCCCCACCCCATCCTCCACCATCTGCCGCCCTCCTGCTCACCACCATCACCACCTGAAATCACATTAGTTATGGACATGCCTACTATCTGTCTTCCTTTCTAGAAAGTCTGTCAGACCAGGGCTTCGTTCTGCCTGCATAGCCCTGGATCTGTTCCTGGCGCACAGTGACCATCTGGAGAGGTGAACGACGAAGGCTGTAAGATTAACCAAGGTACAGAGTGCAGAGCATAGCTGTGGGCACAGAGTGAGCACAGGGGTCTGGCTGTTTGTCTTTCCGGCCAGACGGTGACCTTCATGAGGGAACGGACATACCTACGGTCACACCGCACGCGGGACCTACAGTCTCATCTAGCAGAGTGACCAGCACATCAGTGCTCAACATGCGCTTGCAGTAAATCAGAGAGATGGTGGATATCTGTCAAACATCGAGAAGAAAAGGAATTTTCTGATACATGCCCAGCACGAGATTAAGAACTGAAGATACAGGGGCGCCTGGGTGGCTCAGTCAGTTACGCGTCCAACTTCGGCTCAGGTCGTGATCTCGCAGTTCGTGAGTTCGAGCCCCGCATCGGGCTCTCTGCGGACAGCACAGAGCCTGCTTCAGATCCTCGGCCCCCTCCCTCTCTCTCTCTCTGTCTGCCCCTCCCCCACCTGTGTGCACGTGCTCGCTCTCTCTCTCTCTCAGAAATACATAAACATTAAAAATTAAAGAAATGAAAAAGAACTGAAGACACAAAGATGAAGGAGACTTGCCACTTGTCACCAGCAAGTCACTTATGAAGTTCGTGTGACTTAGGAGGATGACAACCTTAGCGCCTGACAGAGGGGCTGCGGAGGCTGGACGCGACTCCTCCTCCCCCTCCCCTGCTCCATCGCCACTCACCATGCCTTGCTCTAATGCCCTCTTGATGCGCCCGGTGTCTGCCACCGGGAACCAGATTTCAGCAATGACGCACTGCTGGGTGACGTCAATGTTGCACATGTTCAGGATGTGGTAAATAGCTTTCATCTTCTGCACTTTAATGACCCAGGAGTGCCAGTTGGCAGCTGCTTCTTGGAGGAGGCGCTGACGGTGAGACTCTGTCTGTGTGATGACCTGGGCGAGACAGACACACAGAGAAGCAAGGAACACTCACAGGGAGCCCCGCAGCAATGAGGCAAAATGGAAGCTCGTCAGTCATAAAGGCTTCTTCCGCTCTGGGCTCCCTCCCCCGCCCTGTGGCCCTTACCCGCCCTCAACCCTCATGAGCAGAGTATCTTCCCTTGTAGAGGTTAAAACCCTTGGGCAAAGACTGTATCTTCCTTTCTTCTAAATTCTTTACAGTACTATTGTCATACGTTGAATTGTGTCTCCAAAAAAGACAGGCTGAGTCCTAACCTCTGGTACCTATGAATGTGACCTTATTTGGAAACAAGGTCTTTGCAAATGGAATTAAGTTAAGGTCATACTGGAGTGGGGTGGGCCCTAACTAATATGACTGGTGTCCTTATAAGGGATTTGGACATCTAGGCACACAGGGAAGAATGCCCTGTGCGATTCAGGCAGAGACTGGAGTGAGGCATCTACAAACCAAGGAACACCAAAGATTGCAGACAACGACCAGGGGCTAGGGAGATGTCTATGTCTCTTCGGGCTGCTATAATACAATACCATAGAGGGTGGCTTACAAACAACAAAAACTTATCGTTTGCAGTCCTGGAAGCTGGCGGTCTGAGATCAACGCACTCACCATCACGGTCAGGTGAGGATCCTCTTCTGGGCTATCCTCACATGGTAGGAGGGGCAAGCGAGCTCTCCGGGGCCTCCTTCATAAGGGCACTAATCCCATTCACGGGGGCCCCCTCCTCATGACCCAATCACTTCCCAAAAGCCCCACCTCCTAATACCGTCGCCTTGGGCATTAGGTTTTCAACCCAGGAGTTTGGAGGTGGGGGCAACACAGAAAAGGACCCCTTCCTAGAGCCTTCAGAGGAAGCACGGCCCTGCTGGCACCTAGATCTCAGATTTACAGCCTCCAGAACCATGAGAGAATAAATTTCTGTTGTTTTAAGCCACCCAGTTTGTGGTAATTTGTTATAGCAGCCCGAGGAAATTAATACATCTATCAAAATGCTTTTCGTACCTAATGCCTTCAATAAATGACAAGTGAATTAATGAAGGAGGGAATGGACAATTTTGCCCACAGAGTTTATTTATTTAATGGGATTCATTTTTGTTCAGGGCTACAAGAGAGTACCCCTCTCAGCAACATTCTCAGGTGGCTCCCCAGGAGCGTAAGTTTGGCATAACTTCTTTTCCCCATGAGGTTTTCCTAAAATCTAGTAGGGAGCGTTCAGGGAAAGGAGTTCAAGGGTAATTGCTTTAGGGAAGCACAGTCTCTTTGACAAGTGAGAAAGAAGGAGGAGAAGGGATTAAAGAAATTAAGCAAAGATTTTTCTGGGAAGGCAAAGATGTTTGTTACCCTAAGAGCTCTGAAACACACACACACTCGCACACCTAATTCCTGAAGATACTCACGGTGGATCCAGAACTGTGCTAACAACCAACATGGCAGACACATGCGGCCATTAAAATTTTAAACTTAATTAAAATGAATTGAAAATAAATATTCAGTTCCTGGTCAGTCAGAGAAAGACAAAAATCCTATGCCTTCACTCACATGAGGACTTTAAGAAACAAAAGAGATGAACATAAGGGAAGGGAAACAAAAATAATATAAAAACAGGGAGGGAGACAAAACAGAAGAGACTCATGAATATGGAGAACATCAGAGGGTTACTAGAGGGGGCATGGGAGGGGAGATGGGCTAAATGGGTAAGGGCACTAAGGGATCTACTCCTGAAATCATTGTTGCACTGTATGCTAGCTAATTTGGATGTAAATTTTAAAAAAGAAAAAAGAAAATTTAAAAAAAAGGAAAAAAAATGAATACATGTTAAAAAATTTAAAAAACAAATTTTAAAAAAGTGAAAAAAACATTCAGTTCCTCAGCTGCCCTAGCCACGTGTCAAGTGCTCCGTGGTTACGTGGAGCTCATGGCCACGGCATTGCAAGTCAGACGACATGTCCACAGAAAGTTCCGGTGGAACGCACTCATCTACAATAAACAACCTGACGTAGGCCCAGCAGCATTCAGAGACTACTTTGAAAGTTTACTGAAGCAAGTGTTCTAATCACAGAAGTGCTGAGTGTCACCCTGGGGGACGACTAACTTTACAAAAGGATCTGAATTTGAGGTGTGTGCCCTCGGTGAAACAGGACTCACTCACTGTTTTTACAGAAGTAATTGGTCAGCTCAAAGAAGTGTGTGAGTCCATGGAAAAAGAATCAGTCGGACTGGTTGGTCAACTGAATTGGCTAGTTAGCTGTACCATAGATGTGGCCTCGGCGATAATATCAGACTGGGCTGGCCACCCAAAAGCCGACTGGGGCTGCGGTCAGTTCTCAGCCCAGGAAGAGCAGTACTGACATCCCCAATCACCCCCTGCACCCCCGTGAACTCTGCTTTCTGATTACGAAATCTCCTGCAGTGGTAGCTGGGCGAGCACAGCTACCATTCCAGCCAGGCTGGAAGCGAGGGCCCTGGGACACAGGACTTCTCTGGAAGTGGGGGAGGTAGGTCACGCGCCTCAACGCCTCACTCACGGTGATTAAATCTTCCAGCTTCACGTTGATGCCGGCCAGCATCTCTCTGCGTTCCGCTGCAGGCTCCGGGCAGGGATATATGATGGCTCGAAACCTGTGTTTCATACATTCCAAAGGTCACAAGGCGGGGGGTTACTGCGGAAAAACATTCCGCATGTCCTCTTCTGCTAGCCATCACTGGCTTCGGTTGGATGACCATCCTTTTCTAGAATAACTGTCTCTTTGGCACTCGGAAAGCGAATCCCAGTTCTAAGGGTTCCCAACGCATCGCTCGCACTATTTGAATTAAAGCTATGGTTCTATTATATGAATGAGCTTCGTTTAAACCAAAGAAACTGTGGGCTGTTATGTAAATAAGACCACAGCGTGACTTGTCTCTTCTTCTCCCCAGAATATATTAATGCAATAACGTCCTTCCCTACTGAATAATTTCTGCTGGAATAAAACGATTCTGTAAAATCAGAAACAGTTCAGCATGCAGTTTGCCTACTCATTAGTGGCTGATAAAGGGTGTGAGAGGGAATACACTTACTTGATTACAATGTCTACTTTTAGTTACCTTGAGTTTTGCTGATTCAAGTCCTCTCTGCTCCTAGTCCCACAGCTCTTAAAAATTATTTGCATTTTAAAAAATTTAGGGGCGCCCGGGTGGCTCAGTCAGTTGAGCTTCCGACTTCCGGCTCAGGTCATGCTCTCACAGTCTGTGAGATCGAGCCCCCTGTCGGGCTCTGTGCCGACAGCTCAGCCTGGAGCCTGCTTCAGATTCTGTGTCTCCCTGTCTCTCTGACCCTCCCCCTTCATGCTCTGTCTCTGTCTCAAAAATAAATAAACATTAAAAAAAATTGTTTTTAATTTGTTTAATGTTGGTTTTTTTTTGAGAGAGAGAGAGAGAGAGAGAGAGAGAGAGAGAGAGAGAGAATGCGAGTGGAGGAGGGACAGATAGAAAGGGAGACCAGAATCCAAAGCAGGCTTCAGGCTCTGAGCTGTCAGCACAGAGACCAACGCAGGGCTCGAACTCACCACAAGATCATGACCTGAGCCGAAGTCAGACGCTTAACTGACTGAGCTACCCAGGTGCCCCATAAAAATCAGTCTCATGTTTAACATTATCTGGTCAAATGTCAGAAAGTTGTTCTAAAATCCTAAGGGATCTCAAAGAAGGCCCAGTCAAGAGTACTCTGTCTCCCATCCCTCTTCACCTAATCATGACCCAATCCCTGATGAAAGAGCCATGAACAGTCTCTTACCCGTCACAGATCTTCTTGATTTTCTGCCTGAGTTGCTCTCCTTGATAAAATATGATGAAAATATTCTTTTTAATTTCTTCTTTCTGGAAAATCAAAAATCAGAATTATATTTATATATATATATAATGTTTTCTTTGTGGTTATAATTAACAGAAATGTAAAATCTTGTTTTCATATTTAAAAAAATTATAAATTTGGGGCACCTGGGTGGTTCAGTCGGCTAAGCATCCAAATGAAAGAAAGAAAGAAAGAAAGAAAGAAAGAAAGAAAGAAAGAAGAAAACTTCACCCTCTCCCAGTTAATCTAATTCGTTATTCCTTATGGTTGAAGGCAAGGCCCCTGAAACAGGTCAAAACAGCCTTAAAATAACAACCAACAACTGGCTACACTAGCTGGACTACAGCTGGGCCTGTTTTCAGCTCTAACCCCACACTTAAGAGACAGGTTGATAAACAAGAAACCATGCAGAAGACAGGAACCAGGATATTATAAAGCTTAAAATGAAAATAGCTGACCTAGCTCGCTAAAGTTAACTCACACACAACTTTTAATGTTTATTTATTTTTGAGAGAGAAACTGAGACAGAGCATGAGTGGGGGAAGGGAGACAGAGAATCTGAAACAGGCTCCAGGCTCCAAGCTGTCAGCACAGAACCCAACACGGGGCTCAAACTCGGGAACGGCGAGATCATGACCTAGGCCAAAGTCGAATGATTAACCAACTGAGCCACCTAGGTGCCCCAACTCATACACAACTTCTATATTTCAGGGGTGAGTGGGTGTTCGATGTTTAACAAAGATAAAGCCATGTCTAATTTTTGACTCACTGTATGACCATAAGAACACTGATTAAAATGCAAATCGAAAGTTCAAGTTTGACAGTTCACAAGAAAGAGAAAATACATATTTCACAAATATATATGAAAATGTTCAAGCAAAGAAATGAGCTATTTTGCTCTTATTTAGCTCGGGGTGGATGGGGGTAAAGGTAAAATTATGAAATCCATTGTTGGAAAAGTTATAACCACACACCATTCAGGGCACTGGAATCAGGTATGGCCCCACTGAAAAGTCATTTGTCAGGACCCATCAAGTGTCATGAAAATGCCCATACCCTTTAAACCAGCAACCCTATTTCCTTGAATTTATATCATGGAAATAATTCAAAAGAAAATAATCCACATGCACGAAGATGTTCATCATAGTGTCTATATTCTGGAGAAACACAGGAAATAAAGTCCATAAATAGATAGTTAATGTCACATCAACTCACTGGAAAACCTAGGCATCAATTAAAAAGAAGATAAATTGAATCGTCTCTTTGGCAGCAGGTGAGGGGTATTTAAGATTTGGGGAGCTACTTGGTTTACGTTATTTCCAAAGTTTCCTTTGTCCAAGAAACACTGGTCCTTTTCTGAACCCTTCAATTCCACTTGTCCCTTAATCCACCAGAACCAGGAATCTGCTCTGATCTCATCTGATCTGCTCAGTGACCTTCAATGTTAACAGGCTAAGGTCATCCTTTTCCAGATGCTGACTTTATAAATACTGTCTCTACCACCATGACTATTACATGCCAAAACATGGTGGTCAAAGTGATGATTTAAAGTCAATTTTTGAAATAATATCTATAAGGGACACATAGTGATATAGAGGAATTTTGTATTAGCTCAGATCAAGAGAAAGCCAAAAAAATGATCCCATGTTTATTACTACGACCTGCCTATGGCTTATGAACAAGAGAAAAATAGCACTAGAGACAAGTAAGCTTCCTTCCTATTTTAAATTTCATTTAACTATGAAATTGTTTTCCATGAAATAAAACCCAAGTTAATTTTTTTCCCCCTCTATCCTGGAAAAGATGATGACACTCAGAAATAAGCCCAACTTGGAATTAAAAAGTAAGGCGACTTAGGGGCGCCTGGGTGGCTCAGTTGGTTAAGTACTGGACTTCAACTCAGGTCATGCTCTCACAGTCTACGGGTTCGAGCTCCATGCCTGGCTCTACACTGACAGCTCAGAGCCTGGAGCCTGGTTCACGTTCCGTGTCTCCCTCTCTCCGCCCCTCCCTTGACCATGCTCTGTCTCTCTCTCTCTCTCAAAAATAAACATTAAAACAATTTTTTTTTAAGTAAGGGAATTTAAATACTAACTGGAAGGGCAGAGGAAGTAAACCGTACGGAATTAACAGCAGGAAGTGCGTGGCACTCCGCGAAGAGCCCTCTCAGCATCCTTCTTTGAAGCATCCCGTCCACTGACTACCATTATCAGTATGCTTGTTAAAAATGCAGAATCTGGGGGCACCTGGGTGGCTCAGTCAGTTAAGCATCTGACTCTTGATCTTGGCTCAGGTCACGATCTCACAATTCACGGCTCCTCAGTGACAGTGCGGAGCCTGCTTCGGATTCTCTCCCTCCTTGTCTCTCTCTGCCCCTCCTCCGCTTGCACCTCGCCCTCAAAATAAATAAATAAACTTAAAAAAAAAATAAAATAAACCCTCTAAAAAAAAAACAGGGCAGAATCTGAGGCCCCACCCCCACCCCACTGTATCAGAATCTGCATTTAACTAGGTACCAGGGTCACTCATGTGCCTGTGCACACTGAAGCTCGGATTGCACTGACTGAACTCAGTTCTTAGCTAAACTTCCAGGAACTGGTAGAGCTGTGTCTTGGAGGTGTTACCAACAATCAGACCTTGAACTGAACTTTTGTAGGTTTTTTTTTTTTTTTAGAAAAGGGGGCAGATACTGGCACAAAAACAGACACTCAGACCAATGGAAAAGAATAGAGAACCCAGAAATGGACCCACGAACGTATGGCCAACTAATCTTTGACAAAGCAGGAAAGAATATCCAATGGGATAAAGACAGTCTCTTCAGCAAGTGGTGCTGGGAAAACTGGACAGCGACATGCAGAAGAATGAACCTGGACCACTTTCTTACACCAGACACAAAAATAAACTCAAAATGGATGAAAGACCTCAATGTAAGACAGGAAGCCATCAAAATCCTAGAGGAGGAAGCAGGCAACAACCTCTTCGACCTTGGCCGCAGCAACTTCTTACTCAACAGGCCTCCAGAGGCAAGGAAAACAAAAGCAGAAATGAACTATTGGGGCCTCATCAGAATAGAAAGCTCCTGCACAGTGAAGGAAACAATCAGCAAAACTCAAAGGCAACCAACAGACTAGGAGAAGATATTTACAAACAACATATCAGATGAAGGGTTAGTATCCAAAATCTATAAAGAATTTATCAAACTCAACACCTAAAAAACAAATAATCCAGTGAAGAAATGGGCAAGACATGAATAGACACTTCTCCAAAGACAACATCCAGATGGCCAACCGACACATGAAAAAATGCTCAACATCACTCATCATCAGGGAGATACAAATCAAAGCCACAATGAGATATCACCTCACACCTGTCAGAATGGCTAACATTAACAACTCAGGCAACAACAGATGTTGGCGAGGACGTGGAGAAAGAGGATCTCTTTTGCACTGTTGGTGGGAATGCAAGCTGGTGCAGCCACTCTGGAAAACAGAATGGAGCTTCCTCAAAAAATTTAAAATAGAACTACCCTACGACCCAGTAATTGCACTACTAGGTATTTATCCAAGGGATACAGGTGTGCTGTTTTGAAGGGACACATGCACCTCCATGTTTATAGAAGCACTATCAACAATAGCCAAAGTATGGAAAGAGCCCAAATGTCCATCAACAGATGGATGGATAAAGAAGATGTGGTATATACATATACAATGGAGTATTACTTGGCAATCAAAAAGAATGAAATCTTGCCATTTGCAACCACAAGGATGGAACTGGAGGGTATTATGCTAAGTGAAAGTATTAGTCAGAGAAAGACAAATATCATATGACTTCACTCATATGAGGGTTTCATGGGACAAAACAGATGAACATAAGGGAAGAGAAGCAAAAATAATATAAAAACAGGGAGGGGAACAAAACACAAGAGACTCTTAAATTTAGAGAACAAACAGAGGGTTGCTAGGGGGTTGTGGGAGGGAGGATGCACTAAATGGGTTAAGGGGCATTAAGGAATCTACTCCTGAAATCATTGTTGCACTATATGCTAACTAACTTGGATGTAAACTAAAAAATAAATATAAAAAAGAAAGAAAGAAATGTTAAAAAAAAATAAATACACGTTAAAAAATTTTAAAAATAGAGGCGCCTCAGCTGGTTAAGCATCTGACTTCAGCTCAGGTCATGATCTCGCAGTTTGTGAGTTCAAGCTCTGTGTCAGGCTCTGTGCTGACAGCTCGGAGCCTGGAGCCTGCTTCGGATTCTGTGTCTCTCTCTCTGTCTCTGCCCCTCCCCTGCTCGTGCTCTGTCTCTCAAAAAAGAATAAATGTAAAAAATAATCAATTAATTAAAAAAAAAGTTTTTAATAAAATATACCATGAATATATATACAATAGAATATTACTCGGTGATCAAAAGAATGGAATCTTGCCATTCGCAACAATGTGAATGGAAGTAACTGTATTATGCTAAGCAAAATAAGTCAGAGAAAGACAAATATATGATTTCACTCATATGTGGAATTTAAGAAACAAAACAGATGAACATAGGGGAAAGGAAGGGAAAATAATATAAAAACAGAGAGGGGAGCAAACCAGAAGAGACTCTGAAATACAGAGAACAAACTGAGGGTAGCTGGAGGGGACCTGGGCAGGGAGATGGGCTAAATGGGTGATGGGCATTAAGGAGGGCACTTGTTGGGATGAGCACTGGGTATTAACATGTAAGTGATCAGTCGTTAAATTCTACTCCTGAAACCATTACTACACTATATGTTAACTAACTTGGATTTAAAATTTTAAAAATAAAAGAAACGAGGAAAAAAAGGGGGGGGGGCAGAGAAAAGAAAGGAAGCAGATATTAGCTTCAAAGAACTACAGACTCACTGTTTCAGAGAAGCCCCACCCCCACCCCGCAGACCCAAGGCCCCAGGAAGCCGAGGAGAGAGCTCTCTGTAGCCTGGGACACCCACCGTGACGGGATCCTCCAGAGTCACGTCCATCTCACTGAACTTCAGGTAGATGTTCCCTCGGCAGACTCTCCACAGCAGCCTCTCAAAGGAAGCCATCCTCTCCCTGTTGATCACACCGGCCGTGAACCTGGGCAGTCAGACAGAGGCACTGCTGAAGCACGGAGAGCGGGAGGCAGGGAGAAGGCCCCGTAGGACGTGAGGATGTGCCACCAGGAGACACAGGCCCGCTTCGCCCTGAGCAGGAGGCAACGACTCGGCCCTTGGTGGCAGGCGTAGGGAGGCCACCCTGCATCAGAGCCCCAACCCCACCAAGTCGTGTTTCCTCTCACGTGTTGAGGTTTCCCTAATCACCCCGATACTACGTATTCACTTAATTGCGATTAGAAATACACTAGACCATTTGTTATGGCATCAGAACTAAAGAAAGGAACTATCCCAACTGCTCAACAATGGGCTCTGGGTATTTTTACAAATAATGTACTAAGAATGAAATATACAGGGCGCCTGGGTGGCTCAGTGAGTTAAGCCTCTGACTCTTGATTTCTGCTCAGGTCCTGCCCCTCCGGTGGTGAGACAGAGCCCCAGATCAGGCTCCGTGCTGAATGTGGTGCTTGCTTAGGATGTGCTCACTCATGCGCACTCTCTCTCTCTCTCTCTCTCCCCCCCTCTCCCTCTCTCTCTCTGCCCCCCTCCCCTACCCGTTCTCTCTCTCCTCTCTCTCTCTAAATAAATAAACTTTAATTTAAAAAATAGAAGTGTAACATACATACTAATTTCCATTCATCTCTACTTTTAAAACCATCCAGGTGTCTAGATAATTTCTGACAGAAACTTTATACTCATTTCAAAATGGTTACTTTCGGCGATCTATTAGTTTAAACCTACGCTGACCCCATATTACCTTCTGATCAAATATTTTCTATACGGATTCATCAATTTGACTTGGACACTGAATGAAATCCCTCCATTTTGAATCACCACACATTTTGGTGGGTATCATCATATCACATTGCTGCTCCTTATGGATGAGCTGCTCACATAATTACCTCATTTCTAATTGCACTTCAGATGTCAAACTCCAAATCTATTTTATTATCAAAGCAGTATTCCAAAGATAAGGAAGCAGGGAACAGTTGCGAAAACCCATCTAAACAATTCTTGCCATAGTCTTGCCCTTGCGTGTGGGGACAACACAAACATTGTACTCTTCAGGCTCCAGCATGTTAGTTTCACCACTAACTCCAAGTTATCACTCCACCAATCTGAAAAGGTTACTCTGGGGTTTATTACTGTGTGGAGGCCTTATATTTATTGAAATAGTCATCATTCCAGGGGCTAGTTCATTCATTCATTCATTCATTCACTCACTCAAACACTCAGGGAAATCCAACACCAACCAGGCACCGAGCTGTGGACCAGAAACCCATCTACTTGTAACTTTCAGAGCAGAGAGACACTAACCCCAGCTTTCCGGTCACATATGCAGGCGTAGCTCTCAATTCCAGGAGGCCAGAGGTATCCTCCGTAAAGAAATCATCAGCTAGGCTGGTTTCGGTCTGAAAGTCAAAGAACCATTTATTTTCTTTTACATGCATTTGGACTACCTTAAAATCTCCCTGCGTCTCAAGGGTTTGCCCATGTTTAATGAAACTTTAATTTCCCACAAAGAGTTAGTAGAATTCAAAAAGTGGAGTGCTCCTTGCCAGATCAAAACCTTCCCCAGTCTTTTACTACCTAAAGCCCAAACCTGTCCAATCTCATGCTTTGTTCTGACTTTGTTCTGCGTGTTTAGGGCACGTACTTTTTAATGAGCGCCATGATATTTCTGCCTTTAGTTCACAACGGCAACATGTTTCACCCAGAATACCCTCCCCCTCACTAATGACCTAGCCATGGGACAGAAACACAGTGATTTATGCATATTCCAAAACCAGTCAGTTTTCAAAATGGAAACTTGAGGCCCTGGGGGAAAGTTCCCTTTAATAAATAATCAATCCCCAGATAACAACCTCAAAGAAGTCCTGGGTTTTCTTCAGGAGATGTTTGAGTTCGGTCAGTTCTAGGAAGCTTTTCTTTAAAGCCTGCTGGTTCTGGTTGGCTTCCTGTAATTCTCCTTCCAGTTTTTCTAGAAGAGTCTATGCAGAATGGAAAAAGAAGGTAAAGCAGGCAGAAAGTCCTATGACATTTGCCCTACCTTCACCACTACAAATAACTAAATATCAAAAAGAATTCAGTGCATCATAAGGTAGCCTGGAGTTGAGTGGCCCATTCAGTGCAACACAGTATGACCGCAGAGCTACAAGCTAGATCCGTTTTCACCAAATGGGGAGGATTAGAAAACACTTTGGGGGGATGGAAATTAGCTTCGGGAAGCCAAGGCATTTCAGCAAAGTATGTGTCTCTCCCCCATTTCAAACACTTAAAAGGGAAGCTAAAGTGAATTTACATGTTGAGAATTCCTTCCGCCTCAAACACACTGTACTGATAAAATACAAGAAGAGGAATCGCTAGTTCTGGGTTGGAGTCTGGAGAACCAGGTACGAGCAAGAGAAAAAGGCTACATAGAGAAACGGGAGCACGATAGGCAAGAAGACAAAATCAAAAACTAAGAAACAATCTTCCTTCCAAAATGAGCATACAAAATGAGTAAGTCTCAAGAAGAAATCTTACGATAAGAAAAATCACCAACAAAATCAACAGTCAGAACACAAACTCACACTGGGTGCAATTATTTTTATGGAATAGTCTGAAAAAGAGTTTAAGGTTTTTTTTAAGAATGCTCAAAGAGCACCACGTACACACACACACACACACACACGCACACACACACACACACACACACCCCTACACACACACCACTAAATTATTAAATAAGCATGTCCTAAAATGAAAAAACAGGTAAATATAAAAGGGGAACCATTGGACATGTGGGGTGCCTGGGTGGCTGAGTCAGTTAAACATCCAACTCTTGATTTCGGTTCAGGTCATGATTTCACAGTTCATGGGTTCAAGCCCTGAGTCGGGCTCTGTTCTGACAGGTCCACACTGTCAGTGGGGGAGAGAGTCTCTCTCTCCCACTCTCTCTGCCCCTCCCCAGCTTGTGCTCACTCTCTCTGTCTCAAAATAAATAAACTTTAAAAACAAGAAATCTTGGAAATGTAAAATATAGGTATTGAAATTCAAAATGTAATAGGTGAGGATCTCTCTGTTGGGCACAATTTGTGAATGCACTACTAAGATTTGGCAAATAATTAAAAAATTTGAAAGCTCAGGGTGCCTGGTTGACTCAGCTGGTTAAGGGCCCAACTTGATTTCAGCCCAGGTCATGATCCCAGAGTGGTAGGATCGAGCCACACATCAGGCTCTGCACTGACCATGGAGCCTGCTTAAGATTCTCTGTCTCTCTCTCTCTCTCTCTCCCTCTGCCCCTCTCCCTGACTCTCTAAAAAAAAAAAAAAATACACACACACACACACATATGAAAGCTCATTTCTCACTTATTCAAATGTCCAACAACAATAGAATGGATAAAGTGTGGTACATTCAATACAAGAAACACTACCCAGCAGTGAAAATGAATTAATTTCAGAAACATGAAACAATATGGTGTCTTAAAAATAAAACGATGTAAGAAAACAGAAAGTTGCAAAAGAATAAACATGATTTCATTTACATAAAACTAAAATGTGCAAAGCTAAATCACATGCTATTTAGAAGACTAAATATGCGATAAAACTCTACAGAAACAAAGAAAAGAAAAATACAAAATTCAGGACAGTGATTATCTCCAAGGGGGGAGGAGTGCAGAGGAGAGTGGAAGGGAGAGGGGGGAGGGGAGGGCACACAGAGGGCTTTAACACCATCACTGTGGTCACCTCTATCTCATTCAGAGTGATGGCACTCAGTGTTTACTGTATCATTATTCTTTATACCTTACACACAGTTTCTAAAAATTCTACTGTATCAATTCAACATTTAACAAAAACAATGGTCAGTGAATCAACAACCATAATAGATGAAAGTGGATTAAGGTCACCTGTTAAAAGACGGAGAAGATCATGCTAGATATTTTTTTAATCTACCTAAGAGACACCTTTACCAAAGGTCTAATAAATTTTCTAATTATTAGAAAATAAACAATAAAACAAAAATATTCCTGCAAATGTTAGTTCCCCTCCCTCCCAAAAAAAGCATGTTAATATCAGAAAAAAATTGAATTTTTAGTATTTTTTATGATGGAAAATTTCATACACGTTGCAGAGAGAACTCCACCATGGGCCCCACATGCACATCACCCAGTGATAATCACTACCCTAAATTTTGAACACTAACTATAGTGGCAGAAAGTTGGGGGAGAAAACGAAGTTTTTTCTTAACCGCTTCTTAACCATTTGCTCTATATGCTCAATGATTCTATTAAAAATAGTGCTGGGGTCTGCTAGGAATTTACCCAAGGGATACAGGAGTATTGATGCATAGGGGCACTTGTACCCCAATGTTTATAGCAGCACTCTCAACAATAGCCAAATTATGGAAAGAGCCTAAATGTCCATCAACTGATGAATGGATAAAGAAATTGTGGTTTATATACACAATGGAATACTACGTGGCAATGAGAAAGAATGAAATATGGCCCTTTGTAGCAACGTGGATGGAACTGGAGAGTGTGATGCTAAGTGAAATAAGCCATACAGAGAAAGACAGATACCATATGTTTTCACTCTTATGTGGATCCTGAGAAACTTAACAGAAACCCATGGGGGAGGGGAAGGAAAAAAAAATGAGGTTAGTGTGGGAGAGAACCAAAGCATAAGAGACTCTTAAAAACTGAGAACAAACTGAGGGTTGATGGGGGGGGAGGGAGGGAAGGGTAAGTGATGGGCATTGAGGAGGGCACCTTTTGGGATGAGCACTGGGTGTTTTATGGAAACCAATTTGACAGTAAATTTCATATATTAAAAAAAAAAATAGTGCTGGGGCACCTGGGTGGCTCAGTCACTTGGGCATCCAACTTCGGCTCGGATCATGATCTCGCGGTTCATGAGTTTGAGCCCCGTATCAGGCTCTGTGCTCACAGCTCAGAGCCTGGAGCCTGCTTCAGATTCTGTGTCTTCCTCTCTAACTCTCCCCACTCACACTCCGTGTCTCTCTCTCTCTCTCTCTCTCTCTCTCTCTCTCTTAATAAGTAATAAACATTAAAAAAAAAAAAAAACCTTTCTTAAAATAATTCTGCCTTTAAAAATATTTTGGACAACAGCCCATTATTTAAAACATAGTTTACAAAGTGATAGTTAAATGCAAAAAGTAGAAAATTATAACGTAAACAATGGACATGGGGTTACATAAAAATATAGCTGATAAGGATAAAACCTAAAAACTGAGAAGTTATGGCTGTTTCTGCTGAGATTTGTGGATTTGTGGGTAGATTTTTTTTCTGAATTAATATTTCCTCTAGGATTGTTATGAAAGCCTCTTTAGAAAATTTGCAAGTCAAGGGCCCAAAGCCACTTGTGTACTCTTGCACAATCTTGAAGGATTCCCCTTCATAGGAATGCTGGAGGAACACTCAACTAACTGCCAGACCGTTGAATCAGTCTGTTCCCTTGGTCAATGGTTAGACAAATATTGTTATGTATAAGCTCATGCCATTCTAATTTCATCTTTACAACAAATAATACCCAGGAGGAAAATACTGAGGAAGGGCTGTTGGTACACATTGGACTGTAATCTAACTGGTTACCAGTATAAATGTATGAAAGTGTAGAGTTTCAAAACCAACCAGTGGGCCAATGCCTACCTCCTTTGGAGGCAATGATTTTTGTTTTTTTTTAAGTACTATCTGAAACGTATAACCAACTCAATACCTTCCAAAATATCCAGGCTTTAGTATGGCCAGATCCAAAATATTTTCCAGGGGAGTTGCCAGGCTCGTATCTCTGTTAGAGTATCTTTATTTATACTACTAAAGGCTTCAAAAATTTCAAGAATTTTACATTATCTTTAAAGAAAACAAACAAACCCAGCCAGAGATAAGGCTCAGCTCAGTGAAGCTCCCCTACCTTCCTGCCTCCTTTAATGGGCCCTTCCTTTTCTTAGCATAAAATATCCAATTTTTTAAATCAATATCTACAGGGCCTTCCAGGATCTGGCTCTGCCTACCTTTTGACATTCTTTCTCACTGCCTCACCCCTCCCTCCTTTCACCACCATCTGCTCTAGAAGCTCCTAATGGACATGGCCATGTTTTGTTTCTCTCTAAGCTACCTCGTGCATGGTGGGCACTCAAAGTTTTATAAAAGGAAGGAGAGAGGGAAAGAAAGGGGTAGTCCCCTCAGTTATAATGTCCTTGGCTAAAGAAAACAGCTGGCTGAGGCACAGCTGATCCCAGAAGCCAATCGAGGAGAGGCCTCAGTCTAGAGTAGATACAAAGCATGAGTCATTTCCCACCAGAAAGATGATTAGTTAACAACACATTGAATCCAGCAATTTCACTTCTGGGTATTTATCCGAAGGAAACAAAATCACTGTCTCGAAAAGATGCCTGCAGTCCCGTGTTCATTGCAGCATCATTTACAAGAGTGAAGACAACCTAACTGTTCATCAACAGATGAACGTATAAAGATGGCGTATATGTGCACAGGGAAATATTACTCAGCCATAATAAGAAGGAAATCCTGCCATAACAATGGCATGGATGGACCTTGAGGGTATACTAAGTAAGATAAATCAGGCAGAGAAAGACAAATACTTTATGATCTCACTTAAATAGGGAAACTTAAAAAAAAAAGAAAGAAACAAAAGAAAAGAAAAGAAAAAAAAACAAAAAGTTGAACTCATAGATACAGAGAACAGATTGGTGGTTATGGGGGCTTCAGGGTGTGAAATGGGTGAAGGTGGTCTTCCAGCTAAAAGATAAATAAATCCTTAGGCTATAATGTATAGTACAGTGACAATAGTTAAGAAAAGAAGGAAGACAAGACAAGAAAAAGAAGATCCCATTGTGCCAGCAAAAGTCTTGTTCAGTAGCATCATATAGACAAGACTTCACTGCTTCTAAGAACTTTGTGTCCTGGGTGGCTCAGTCAGTTAAGCGTCCGACTTTGGCTCAGGTCATGATCTTGCAGTTGGTGAGTTCAAGCCCCACATCAGGTTCACTGCTTTCAGAGCTGGGCCCACTTCCAATCCTCTGTCCCCCTCTTTCTCCTCCTCCCCTGCTTGCGGTCTCTCAAAAATAAATAAAACATTACATTTGCAACTACCTGGATGGAACTAGAGGGTATTATGCTAAGTGAAATTAGTCAGTCAGAGAAAGACAAATATCATATGACTTCACTCATATGACACTTTAAGATACAAAACAGATGAACATAAGGGAAGAGAAGCAAAAATAATATAAAAACAGGGAGGGGAACAAAACATAAGAGACTCTTAAATATAGAGAACAGAAGCTTGCTGGAGGGATTGTGGGAGGGGGGATGGGCCAAATGGGTTAAGGGGCATTAAGGAATCTACTCCTGAAATCATTATTGCACTACATGCTAACTAACTTGGATGTAAATTAAAAAATAAACAAATTATTTAAAACAAAAAGAAATATAAAGTAAAAAAAAAAAATCATCAATGGATCATAGAACAGAGTATTTCCATAGCCTCCAAGTATCCCCACACAAAATATTTAAGTGAACAATGGGAAAATATTAACTTTACATGAGTGCAATCTGATGAATACAACCTTAACCAAGAGATCAAATTTAATGTCACCAATTCTGGGACAAATGGATATCATGTGCCAACTTACATAATGCACTGAGAAGGATGTAGTATCACTGTGTGGTATTCCCGGCAGAAATGCAAAAGTTGAATCTAATCATAAGCATAGAAAATCAGGTAAACCCAAGTTGAGGGACACTCTAGTAAATGGTTAAGACTTCTCAAAATTTTTATGGTTGAGTAAGACAGTAAGACTGAGGACTTGTGGCAGAGAGATAAGAATAAAGTGCAATAACAATTAAATACAATGCATGATACTAGACTGGAGAGGAGAATAGACAGACTATAAAATTTGTCAAATTTTCTGTAAATGACATTGTTGAGACAGTTGGTCACATTTGAACAAGGTCTGTAAATGAGATATATAATAGTATTGTCTCAATGTTAATGTATTGATTTTGATCACTGTAGTGTGTTTATGCAAAAGGATGTCCTTGTTCTCATGAAAAGTACTCTAAAGTATTTAGGGGTTAAGGACGTATCTACAGCTTACTCTCAAATAGTTTAGAAAAAACTTGTATGCACATTTATCTGTGTGTAGTGTGTATAAGGAGAAGAAAAAGAAAAAGAGAGCAAAAGGGAGTGAAAGAGAAAATAAGAGAGAAAAAATATGCAAAATATTAACGGTTAAGGTATTTGAGACAAGTATACACAGGAGTTTCCTGGCCTATTCTTTCAATTTTTTTATAAATTTGTAATTATTTCAAAATAAAATGTATCTCCCCCACAAAAAGTATATGGGTTCTGACTACCAATGGGATAAGTTCCTGGCTCCTTCATTTATTAACTCTATGATGACAGAAATGTTACTTGACATCTGATTCAAATATTTGACCTGTAAATAGGGACAATCATTGACCAATTACAATTACATGTAAAACATACAATATGTTTTGAGCAGTATTTTGGACCTAGGGAATACTCAATAAAAATTATATCTCTCAAATAGATAGATAGATAGATAGATAGATAGATAGATAGATAGATAGATAGATACAACATTAAAAAAGAGAGAGAGAATTTATGTCCATCAATGAAACCACTTCTCAAAGTGGGGTGAGCTCCATTCGGGCTGCAGTAGGAGAAAAAAAGAGCTCTCCCCATGATCAGAAGTGACTCTAAAAATTGTACAGTGGGGGTGGGGTGCCTGGGTGGCTCAGTGGGTTAAGCTTCCAACTCTTGGTTTCAGCTCAGGTCATGATCTCATGGTTGGCAGGATTGAGCCCCATCTGGGGCTCTGCACTGACAGCATGCAGCCTGCTTGGCATTCTGTCTCTCCCTCTCCTCTGTCCTTCCCCAGCTCACATGCACACACCCACTCTCTCTCTCAAAGTAAATAAACATTTAAAATGAAAATAAAAATTTTACAGTGGGATTTTCTTGGGGGATTAATACTGAAAAGTAGACAGTCACATAAATCCGCCCCTACACCTTCTGCAACTGGGTAAAGATCCGTGAGTGGTTTTTTTGAGCTCCTCAGGAGACAGGCTTCGTGACTGTCTTTAGCAAAGTAGAAAAGAACCTACCTCCAGGGTAATCATTTCCCGTGGGAGAGGGGTTGGTGGGGCTTTCTCTGGCAATTGAACTGCGATCTCATTTTGCATCTCATCTTCCAGAAAACCTGTGGGATGAAACCCCACGAGAGAGCCCAAGGTGATTGTGTTTTCTCACCTAAGAAGTGGGCCCAAGCAGACAGGTACCTTTCAGCCAGCCCAGCTACCTGAGTTCCCCGCCACCCCCGCCCCTTGCCCCCCAGGACTGCCATGGCACCAGCAGCCCAACCCTAATTTCCCCACTCTGTCTCTAGAATCACCTCAAAAAGTATACAAACAGGTACATGTTTGTTATAATCTAGTTCTGCAAACCATTTACCTCCCAACCAGGTGACACTTAGACAGTAAACAGAAAACTGGCTTACGAAGAATTCTCTCCAGCGACTCACACCTTCTGACTTCATTCACAAATTTTCTTTGGAAGCTGTTCACATTCACATTTAACTAGAGTGGGGGGAAACCAGAAGCCACACATTAGTAGCAACAGATGCCAATGTATTCCCTTTGGTTATTATTATTATTAATGCTGGGGAATTATTATTATTAGTAGTAGTAGTATTATTAGTATTAGTATTATTATTAATTCTGGGGAAGGTTGCCGGAACCATCTTCGGAATAGATACTTTCATGCATGAGACAGGTAAGTTACAGGCAAAACACACCTTGATGTTCTTATACGCAATCTCCCAAATGCCTCAGCTCTGGTCTTCCTACACTTAGAAAGTCCTCCCACAGTTAAGGTTTCCTTGCTTTTAGTTGGATTTACATCCAAATGAGCCTTGAAATCCTCAGTGGAGTCATGAATACGACAGGATCTTGAAATTGCATAGCTCCATGCAATGTTATCACAATCATCAACAAAAATTCAGTGTCCTAGTGATGGTGACCCTCAGCTCAACCCAACAAATGTTATTAAGGAACTGCCTCACGTGAGGTCCTGTACTAGAAACTAAGAACACACAGAACAAGACAAGATCCTTCCCTGCAGGAGCTTAGTTTTGATTGTGATCTTGGTGAGGAAGTAAAGGAGTAAAGAACGTTGTTCAAAAAAGCTTGGTAAGGATCCAAACCACCTCTGAGAAATGATACCCCAACATCACACTCAAGACTGTCTAGCCCTAGAATGTCACTCTAGGGAGACTGTGCACTTTGTCCTCAGACCAGCTAGTTAGGAACAATTGGTTTCTGTCTTCGGAACAAGGTTTGGTAGTCCACATGCCCATTGGAGAGCTCTAATTCTTTGAAGGTACTATGTAGGAAATAAAGTATAATGCCATCTAACATGTAGTGACTGCATTAGAGCCTCAAAACATTCCTATAGAAGAGATACATCTAGAGGAAAGGAGAACATGTTTGCAAGTCACTTCTCAACGTTATCACAAACCTTAGCCAGAACAACTAGAACCACGTGGAACTCCATCTATCCCAGCTCAGGGCTCTACTCCCTGAACTTAGTTCACTACCAAGAAGTTGGTGTGAAAGAGATGTCTACACCCACCCCACCTTCCTCTGGTCTCCCAAGAATGTGGCACCTACATCTTTGAACTGAACCAGTCCAAGCTCCCCAAGCTCAGCCACACAGCAATATGCAGCCTCCACCTGGAGAAACAGCTGGGACAAACACATCTCCTCACTGCGAAACACGGACGCCATCTTGACACAGCCTTGGTCTGCAGGAGACAAAGACATCGGAGGGAATAAGAGTATAGAAGCCTTAGGATGAAAACTGGCTTTAGTTGCATTATATTAATATCCGACAGGGGAAAAAAATCCAACAGGAATGACTCTTAATTCTAAAAATATAAACAAAAACAAGATAGCACTTTTCACCACCTATCGGACTGGCAAGAGATTAAAAAATATGAGTAAAGACCCATGTTGTGGACGGTATGAGAGAGCAGGCATCTTCATACACTGTACTTTAGTCTTGGAAGTGTACATTTGGACAGTTTTTTTCAGAGAGCAATTTGTCAGTGTCTATCAAATTTTATAGCACTCATATCCATGACCCAGGATTTTCACTGCTATTCATCTGGACAAACTTGAAGATGTATGGGAAAATGTATGCACAACGATGTTCCTGATAACATTGTATATCATAATTATAATAAATGGATCTA
Organism: Panthera tigris; assembly: GCF_018350195.1. Lineage (NCBI taxonomy): Eukaryota > Metazoa > Chordata > Mammalia > Carnivora > Felidae > Panthera > Panthera tigris. Next base: position 152,213,645 of record NC_056661.1, read on the forward strand.
AACCAGATATCCATCAACAGGACAGTGATTAAGCTGACTCACAGAACCCTGTGCAGTCAGCCAGAATGAAATAAATCTGTATGTATGTCCTCTGTATGGAAAAAGGGTATTCATGTAGAACCCACTCCCATCAAAGGCCCTCTGGACTGCTCTAACACTGCCAAGCCAAATCAATTTCCCCAAAGACCAACCTTCTGGAATAACTATCACACCTCCAGAATGGGCCCCTTTTTCTCATTTCATTTTATAATATATACAGTAGCTGCTGTTTGACAGACACTGGGGTTATCCCTTCTCTGCTTTAATTATTCTTTTATCTCTATTTCTCATAGAATCAAGTCTAAAACCCTTGATTTGGCCAACAAAAAGGCTGTATATCTGGCCTTTGCCTTCCCCTCCAGCTTCATTGCCCTTCACACTGCTCTCTGGACACACAATGTCTCCCGGAGCTCCCTCCTACCTCAGGACCTTTGTCCATGCATTCCCCTAGATTTGGAACCTCACTTTCTTCCTCCCCAAGTCCCCCTGGTTTCCATGCACCCAACACAATCCTGTCATTGGAGCCTCAGTGCAAAGATCCTCTTCTACCCTAAGCCCTTTCAGACCACCACCACCACGTGAAACCAGTACTCCCAGAAGATAAATCATCGGCAACTACTTGTTTCACGTTTGTGTTGCCCACTAACCAGTAACTTCCATGAGGTGAGAACTATGTCATGTTTTCCATTCTATCACCAGTATAGCTCAGCCACAAAGCAGGTTCTCAAAAGTTATTGCCCAATTTATTGACTAGAGACCAAACATCATCCCTCCCTCCAGAATGCATCGCCTGATGCTGCATTTTTTGCCTTTTGACAAAAGATGACTCAAAACTTTTCATACTACCCTCTCTGATAAATAAAGGAATGTTTCCGTAGAAGAGAGACACAAGACATTAGCATCAAGCAGACCAAGAACACAGTGTAAAGGGCCTTCTTACCCCGGCTTTGTCCCAGCAGGCTCTAGACAGGGATCCGCAGCAGGGCGGGGGCTACAGCTCTCTGGTACTCCCTCGGCCCAACCCCCCTAGCAGGGATCCCCCAGAGGCAGCTGTGTTTGGTCAGGGCCTGTGAGTGACAGGCCTGGGACCAGGATTCCTTGGGTAGCTTCCCTAAGGCAAAGAGCCCCTCCCGGTGCTTCTCCTCCCTAGGTGCCTACAGAGCCCAGAGGCAGCTCTGTTGTATCAACACCTGCCTGGGAGTGAGGAGAACCTGCCTCACCGGCCAGCCCTGCTCAAACCCCCTCCCTCCCCCAGCCACCTGAGCCCAGGGCCACGACCTTGGAGCCCCAGCAGTGGAAGCAGTGACTTTCTCCTGTAAGAAAAGTAACTCACCCCTCGGTGGGCAGAGTTTTGGGAAAGGTTTCTAGAGGACTTAGAAGGGCCCTAGAGACAACCTTCCAGTGCATCTACTAAGCACATCAAACACTCCTTCTTGTCACTGTAAAATGAAATCTTTTGGGACATGAAAAACAAATCATGCCCACTATCTTATCAACAACTATCTTCAAAAACACTTCACTTGCAACAGAGAACAGACAGATAAACACTCAATAGCTAAGATCGGCTTCCAGTGTGGCCCAGGTAAAGAGACAGGGCCAGACATGACTATTTACCCTTTGACCGAGAATTACTGTCCTGATCAACTTATTTGGTGGAGGGGGCCGAGGAGCAGAGGAGTAAAGCAATTACACCGCGTCTCCTGGTTGGGGGTCCTCTGCAGTGGCCACCTTCGTTCACAATAATGAGCTTGGCAAAGCAGCTTTCCTGGGGGGTGGGGGGGGGTGCAGATCCCTTCATGCACCCACCTGGGGTGAGTGGCACATGTACCCTAGAATAAGAAGGGTGTTTTGTTGCTGTTGTTACTTTTTAGAGTGGAAAAATTAAAGCAACCGCAAAAGTACAGAGACCAATATAAGGCACCCCCATATTCACACTGCTCAGCATCAACTGGTGAATTTTGTATCATCAGTTCTTTCACCCACTTCTCCTACCCACCCCAGGCTACGTTGAAGCTAATCCCACACATATTTCTTCTTTCAAAATATTTCAGTATGTATCTCTAAAAGATACATTTTCATATACATATATTATATTATATATAATATATATTATATATTATATATTATGTATTATATATTATATATAATACATATGTAACCTAAAAGATACATTTTCATTAACATATATTATATTATATATATTATAATATATATTATATATAATATAATATACATAATACATATGTAACCTAAAAGATACATTTTCATATACATATATTATATACTATATAATAATATAATATATATATAATACATATGTAACCTAAAAGATACATATTCATATATATTACATATATAATACACACATATGTAATACCATGGTCACACTTAAAATTCAACAGTAATTCAACAGTAATCAAATATCCCGTCAATATTCAAATGGCCCAGGTTGTCTGAGGTCTTTTTAGTAAGCGCCTCAGGTGATGCTTGTGCGTCATCAAATTAGAACTATTGCTTTTGAGAACACAGGGTGGAAAATCTAACTTTACCTTGGGAGGCAGCAGGGTGAATGCAGGCAGTTTGGGAAGATCAGCTGAGAAGGGGCAGCTTGAACCTGGGGGAGTGGAGGCCAGGGCCCCTGGGGGGAGCAGGTGGCCTGTAACGAGGCCTGTAGGAAAAGCAATGCTCGGGTTTCTTCAGACACAGAGGTTGGCCAGAGCCACCCACCCCAACATGGCAGAATCACTCGAGCCCAGCCTCACCTGGTCAGACTTCTCAAGGCTGAACTCAGGACCCACAAAGCAGAGGAGAAGGATTAGAACTGGCAACTGCAAAGAGAATGACCGACACTGATTCCGTCTCTCTTGCCAAATGAACTCGAGGCAAGAGGAGCCCCTGCCTCGACTGGTGCCTCCCTCCTCATGCCCCTTCCGCTGCCTACCTCCCATTCTGCTCTTCAGCCCAGGTGGGGTTTGCTGGGTCCCCCGGTCAGTGGGTGGTGCAGACGTCCTCAAATGTCCCAGTGCCCAGGAATCACTGAGGAAAAATATAGACGAAAAGCACACCTTGATGGTTAAGACCAGAGTTTACAACCAAACGACCCGAGCCACGATCCCAGCTCTGCCATTGACCCTGGGGAAGCTTATTTAACCCCAGGTTCCCAGTATCCTCATCTGCAAAGTATAACAGAATATTAATTATTTTGAATGGAGAAGGAGAGGAGGGAGAATGCATTTCAAGGTTTGCTTCTTTTTTTCCCTCCTAAAGCCCTAAGTGGAAAATGCAGAAGGACAACACACTCACAGGACACTGGCAGGACAATAAATTAATACAATCTGTCTGAAAGGCCATGTGTATATCCTTTGACCCAGCAACCCCACTCTAGGAAGTTCATCCTACGAAAAAATTTGGAAGTTGTATACGGAAATTTAACCACAATAATGTCTATTGCAGCATTATGTGTAATAGGTGTGTAACCATAAATGACCTGAATTCTTGCATCCATTCAATAAATCTTTATTAAGAGTCTACTATGTGGCTCCTTCTGTTCGGGGCTGGGGGTGGGGGGCGGGGTGGGGGTAGGGCAGTGAGTAAGAGACAAGAGTGCTTGCCCTCACCAAGCTTCTTGTCCACGGGGCAAGAGACGAACAGTAAACGAGTAATAAGTTAGCCAGATATCACAGATTATAAAAAGTGCTATTATAGAAAGATAGGCTTTAGAGAAAGGAAGAGAGACTACTTTACATAAGCAGATAAGGCCATTTAGGCTGAGGCGTGGAAGATTTAAATGAGTCAGTCTTGCAAAAAAAAGTGGGGTTGGGGGGGGTGGGAGTTGGGGGGGGGGGCGGGCAGGAGGTATTCCAGGCAACAGAAACAGCCATTCAAGAGCAGGGAGGTGTAGGTAACTTCATCCCCACAGCTGAATGCTTCCTCTGCGCTGGGTATCGTTCCTGCACTTTAGAGTACCTCAAATTACATCACATGGGCCAATCTATTTAATCGTTTCAATAACCCTAGGAGGCCGACAGTATTCTTATTCTCAAGTCACATATGAGGAAACAGAGGCGCAAAAAGGCCAAGAAAGTGGCCCAAGGTCACACAGTCACTCGGGACAGGTCATCTAACACCAGAGTCCCTGTTGACAACTACGCGTGATATTGTTTCATAGTCCAAGAAGGCGCAACACATTCAAGAAACAGAAAGGAGGCCAATGTGGCTGGGGCATGAGAGGGGTGGGGAGAGGGAGTATAAAGCACATCAGAGTGGAAACAGGGAGCCACGGAAGTTCTGATGGGCCGATAGGAAATTTGGATTTTGTTCTTTCGCTTTTTTTAGGAACTTGTGATTTTATATATTTTGATTATGATTAGGAAATTTTGATTTTATATATTTTGATTATGATTTATATATATTTTATTTTTTACAATCATACCGGGAAGCCCTTGGAAATTGTGAAGCAGAGAAATGACATTACTTAACTGATTCACATTAAAAAAAAATTTTTTTTTAACATTTATTTCTTTTTGAGAGAGAGAGTGCGAGAGAGAGAGAGCGCACGTGCAAGTGCATGTGCGTGGGAGGGGCAGAGAGAGGGAGACAGAGGATCTGTATGCGAGCGTACAGCCCAATGTGGGCTCGAACTCATGAACCGTAAAATCGTGACCTCGGCCGAAATCAAGTCAGCCATTTAACCAACGGAGCTACCCAGCCACCCCAACTGATTGACATTTTTGAAAAATTACTTTGATTCTGCTTCTGGAAAGATGGAGTGGAAATATTTTTTCTTCCCAATAACTAAAACTGAAAACCCGGAACATTATACGTACAAGAAATATTAGAAGACTCTGAAAGGTAGAGAGAAGACAGACCTTCTAGGAACCTCAGGGTGTGAGGAATGACAGAGGCAAGTTCTCTGGGGTTTCTTTTGCCTGTTATGTTCTAGGCATGGTGCTGCAGAAGCCAGCAAGGTAGGCAGATAGAAAAAAAATCCCCAATACAGCCTGCTCTCTCTAGCCAAGGCATCAGGAAAGAGGCAGCCTAGTAAGAAAGAAGACTTTCAGATAGTAATCACTCTAATCCAGCCAAACACCACAGAAAAAACTGTGATTCTATGCCCACCCATGTCAGCAAAGCCCAAGTGGGGAGAGCCCAGTCTTCTACCTTCCCCCACGTGTACCAAAGCGACACCCTCCAGTATCGTGTCAGAGAAGACCAAGTGCGGAGTCTGAACTCCCAGACTCACCCTGTGGTAATAAGACACCCTTTGTTAACCTCACTGGGTGATGTCAGAGGAGATCTAATGGGAACTTTCCCAATTGCCATTGGCAATGAGGCCACCCCCTCATTGAGGCCATGTGGGGACCAGTAACCAGGCATTCCTCTCCTCCCAGCCAGGGTCTTATCAGCAGAGGTATAATGAATAGAAAAATAAAGTAGGAGAAACCACTCTAGTTAATTTCAAGACTTACCATACAGCTACACTAATCAAGATTGTGGTGCCGGGGGAAAGACAGACAAATAGGTGAATGCAAGAAAATAGAGAATCCAGAAATAGACCAACACAAGTCAGGCCAACTGATTTTTGACAAAAGTGGAAAGCATTTCAGTAGAGGAAAGATCACCTTCTCAGCAAATGGTGCTAGAGCAAATGGACATCCACAGGCCAAAAATGGAACGAAGACCTAACAACCTTCACGCCCTTGACAAAAATTAACCCAAAATGGATCAGGGATAAATTTCAAATGTAAAACTAGAAAATTTTGAGCAGAAACATAGTAGAGCATTTTCAGAACCGAGGGTTTGGTGAAGAGTTCCTATAATAAGACACATAAATTGCTATCCACAAGAGAAGTAAAAAAAAAATTAATTCAAAAATTTGCTGTGCAAAAGATTCTAGAAAAAAGGATAAAAAGACAAGCTCAAGACTGGGAGAAAATATACGCAAATCACGTATCTGATAAAGGACTCATACCTAGAATTTATCAGGTTTTCAAACTTCAACAAAATATCAAACAATCCAATTGGAAAAATGGGCCAAAGCCATACGACATTTTACCTAAAAAGATGTACAGATGGCCACTAAGCACAGGAAGAGACGTTCAACATTATTAGCCATTAGGGAAATACAAATTAAAACCACCATGAAATATCAGTATATACCTATCAGAACAATGACAAATAATAAATAGTGACAATTCCAAACACTGGCAAAAATGTGGACAGACTGGATGTGTCATGTATTGCCAGTGGAAATGTAAAATGGTACACTCTGGAAAACTGTTTGGCAGTTTTTAAAAAAAATATTTGTTTTTAGTGTTTACTTATTTTTGCGACACTGAGACAGAGCATGAGATTGGGAGAGGCAGAGGGAGAGGGAGACAGAATCTGAAACAGGCTCCAGGCTCTGAGCTGCCAGCACAGAGCCTGACACGGGGCTCAAACCCACAAGGCACAAGATCATGACCTGAGCCAAAGTCAGATGGTTAACCGACTGAGCCACCCAGGAGCCCCTGTTTGGCAGCTTTTTAAAAAAAACTAAATATGCACTCTCCTTAGGACCCAGCAATCACACTCATGCTATTTATCCCAGAGAATGGAACTTACGTTCACCCCTAAAAAAGCTATACATCAATCATAGCAGTTTCATTTGTAATAGCCCAGAACTGGAAACAACCAAAATATCCTGCTTATGGTATATTCATACCTGAGAATACCACTCATCACTAAAAGCAATAACTATTGATAAACACAACAACCTGGATAGATCTCAAGGTGATTAAGTGAAAAAAAAAAAAAAAAACCAATCTGAAAAAGTCATGCACTATATGATTCCAGTTAGACAACATTCTCTAAATGACAAAAATTATAGAGATGGAGAAGAAATTACTGGTTGTTAGGCATTAGGAATGGTCATGGTGGTGGTGTATGTGTGTGTCTATGAGGGAGCAACATGAGGAAAATCTTCATGGTGACAGAACAGTTCTACAGCTTGACTATGGTGCTGGAGATGTGAATCTATACATGTGATAAAATGACACAGAACCATATACAAGCTTTCTATCATTGTCAATTTCCCCATGTAAATAACCAATGGGGAAAACTGCTTGAAGGGCACACAAGACCTCCCTGTACTATTTGCAACTTTCTGTAAAATCTGTAATTATTTCAAAATAAAAGGTTAAAAAAAAAAAAGATTTCAGAAAGAGCAAAGAATTGTGCTTAGCTGGCGTTATATAGTGGAGAGAGGACAGAGACAAATCTCTGGAGATGTGTGTTCTAAATCAAAGTAGCCCGGGGGGGTTGAGTGGCCCCAGGGAAGGCGGCTACCCGTCAGGAGACTCAGTTCCTTCACTGAGTCTGGACTGACTCAGTTCCTTCACTGGAAAAGGATCCTAAGCCAGATTGGTGGTTTTCAAACTGGTGCACAGAACCCTGGAGATTTTGCAGAACCCTCTTCAGGGGCCGCTTTGAGGAAGAAGTAAAAGAACAAGACGGTTAAGCGAACTCTGACACATCTCTGTGATAGAATATAGTGCAGCTATTAAAATAGCATGAAAAGCATTCTACAGACAAGGAAACAGGTTCTTGGAACGCTGTTGATAAAAAGTATTTTATGAAACAGTATCATTGAACTTTCTTCAACATGTATAATCAATACAGGAAAGATGTGGAAGGAACTATACTGAGATCATCATGGTGGATAGAATTTGGATTTAGATTTATGTGTTTTGTCCTTTTCTTTATTCCCTGATATTTCCATAACGAACACATAAAGCTCATATATTACAGGTCTTCAACTTTGGGGCCAGAAGGCTTTTGGATTTCAGAATGTCGTCTATTTTAGAAAGTTAAGCCAGGTATATACTATATGTTATATAACACCACATGGGCCCTGGGGGCAGCACGCTGTAATCAAAGCATGTTAATCTTTCTGTACTTAAATATATACATCCTCACTATGAAGAATCAATAAAAATTACACATGCCTCACGTTAAATCAGGTCAGACTGTGCTGCCACGTGCATAAAAACATCTTTGTTTTCAGAGCTTTATGGATTTCTGGAGAGCAGATCACAGATTATGGACCGTAAAGACAAAAACAGTACAAGAAACTGCTTTGAGGGGAAACTTTAAGCCCTCGGTGATGCAATGTTACAAAACAAAATGTCAACTTGAGCGGGCCTCATATTCACAGCTGTGTAAGTAATAAAATGGACCTGGACCTGGAGACTGATCAGACAAAAGAAGAGAGGGAAGGTAACAGTTACGAGAGTAAGGATAGAAACGGCACCGATTTCATTTCCATGGAGCATTACTGGTGCTCGCTGAGTGCCTCTCAGAGGCCAGCACAACAGTAAGCATCTACAGATGCTCATGAAGCATGTCTTGATGCTTACTCATCCAGGGCTTATTTATGGGGCACCCCCAGTGCGTCAGGCCCTGTTTTAGGCTCTGCAGACACAGCAGGAAACACAACCAAGTCGCTGCTTTTTTTTTTTATTATTATTATTTTAATGTTTATGTATTTCTGAGAGAGACAGAGACAGAATGCGAGTGGGTTGGGGCAAAGAGGGAGGCACAGAATCCGAAGCAGGCTCCAGGCTCCTAGCTGTCAGCACAGAGCCCAAAACGGGGCTCGAACCCACGAGCTGTGAGGTCATGAGGTGAGCTGAATTCAGACACTCAACTGACTGAGCCACCCAAGCGCCCCAAAGTCATGGCTTTTATGGAGCTTACGTTTTAGTGGAGATGGGAGAGACCAAAAAGAAACAAGTATTCAATTCAAAAGATAATGTCAAACGCCAATAAACTGAGAAGAGCAGTGTGAGCATATTATTTGGAGATTTAAAAAAAATTTTTTTTAATGTTTATATTATTTTTGAGACACAGAGAGACAGAGCATGAGCAGGGGAGGTGCAGAGAGAGAGGGTGACACAGAATCCAAAGCAGGCTCCAGGCTCTGAGCTGTCAGCACAGAACCTGATGTGGGGCTCGAACCCTCGAACCCATGAACCGTGAGATCATGACCTGAGCTGAAGGCGGTCGCTCAACCGACTGAGCCACCCAGGCGCCCCTGGAGATTTTGAAAGTAACCACAAAAGGACAAAATTAGTCAAGAGTAAGAACAAGGCTGCAGATGGAATGGAGAGGGAGGAGATTTGAGCACTGCTCTTTCAAACCCTTTGTACGACTTGATTTTTACAGTTTGTATCCATCAGCTAATTTGAAGAAAATCAAACATTTAATTAAAACGACAATAAAATAAAATAATCTCAAAAATATTGACTGAGCAACTATGAAGTGCCAGGCAAGGCACTAGGCACTTAAGGCACGAATTGGGCAAAACAGTGCCTGTTGTGGTAAACTCTAGCAGGGCAGGCAAAAGTAATAATCCCAATATCAATGGCAAACAGATGATGCCCACTACGGGCAAATTTAAGACAAAACCCTAAGAAATAGGTATTATTAAAACCCTCGTTGTTATTGTTTGTCTGGTTTGCAGATTAGCAATCCGAGATGGGTAACACATTCAAGGTTGCTCACTAGCAAGTGGTAGAGAGGGGACTTGAAACCAGGTAGTGTGGCCCCAGAGCTGAGACAGTCTAGTCTCAGTAATCAAATTATTAAACAACCACGGGGACAAATGTGTCAGAACTAAGATGGGTACACTGAAGGAGAGAACACAGCTCTCTAAGTCGTGTAACCTGACTCCTTCTTGGGGAAAGAAGGCAGTATACACAGGGCAGAGAGAATGAGGGGGTGGGGAGAAAGCGGGCAGGATGAGGACATGATCTGCAGGCTGTATTAAGGACTGTGCCTTTATCACAAGAGCATCTGGGGCCCTTGACGGCTCTGAAGCAGGTAGGGTAGGGGTAAATGGCACAACTTGGAAAACATATTTATTTTTTTAATGTTATTTATCTTGAGAGAGCGAAGAAGGGGCAGAGGGAGAGAGAGAATCCCAAGCAGACTCTGAGCTGCCTGCAGAGCCTGACAAGGGGCTTGAACCCACAATCCAGGAGATCACAACCCGAGCTGAAATCAAGAGTCTGATGCTTAACTGACTGAGCCACCCAGGCGCCCCAGAAAACACGTTACTAACTGCAGAGTGGACGCAAGGAGAGGCAATCCTCGCAGCAGACAGAGCAGTTCTGAGACCAGCACTGTGGCCCAGGCAAAAGACGAAATATCATTTCATCGTTAATACCCCGTGTGACAAAACAGAAAGCACACATAAAGCCCGTTTGTGGCATAACGAAGTAAGAAGAGTGATGGTTTGACTTGCCAGCTGAATTAGCTATTTTGACAGAACACCATTCTTACTTGAAAAGAACAGCTGACACACTGTGGTTATTCAGACATAGGCATTTGGCAGGCATTTTCTCAGAAATGATCCAAATGATTCTGTCACTTCAAAGGAAAACAACTGACATTGTTTGTTGCCAGTGATGAAATTCTAACTCTCAAATAACAATTAACATTTTGGAAAACTTTTATGCGCCCACATGAACGTGACAGCTTCTCAATGCTAACAACTTTTCTGATGAGGATATTTCTGTGGGGATATTTATAAATGTGAGTTTTAAAAGTTATTGTATAATGAAATGGGACAGCATTTGGGAGATCTGCAAAACTCAATGAACCATTATTTCCCAAATGCCCAATGCATGATGTTATAAAGTCATGCTTGGGCAAATGATCCACTGAAAAGTACATGCTTAACCAAGGGATTTTAATGAAAAGGTCATTGATTTGGTTTCAGAGTCCACACTGCAACTAAGCTTTTAAAAAGTACTACTTGTTGGGGCACGTGGGTGGCTCAGTCAGTTAAGCGTCTGACTTCTGCTCAGGTCATGATCTCATAGTTCCTGGGTTCCAGACCTGCGTGGGGCTCTGTGCTGACAGCTCAGAGCCTGGAGCCTCCTTCGGATTCTGTGTCTCCCTCTCTCGCTCTCTGCCTTTCCCTTGCTCACACTCTGTCTCTCTCTCTCAAAAATAAATAAACATTAACAAAAATTTTTTAAAAGGCCTATAGTATCGAAGAAAAATGTCCACAACTACTGAAAAGTCTAGTAAAACATTTTTCCTGGGATGAATCACTAAATTCTACTCTAGAATTAGTAGTGAATTCTACTACTGTAGTAGTGTTAGTTATTACACTATATGGTAACTAACTTGAATTTAAATAAAATTAAAAAAAATTTTTTTTCCCTTTCTAAAAACTACTTAGTTACGTGAGACCAGATTTTCATCGTATATTTCAAAAAAAAAAAAAAAAAACATAGAGCAATGAGCTGAATGTAAAAATAGATATGCAAAAGACACCCAGCTGTCTTCTATTGGTCACACATTAAAGAGATTTGCAAAAGAAAGCAATCAGTGCTACTCTTCACGAAACTGTTTTGGAAAATACAGTACTTTCATAAAACGAGGTGTTTATACTAACATAATAAACAGGTTCATATGAATTTAAATGAGTTCACACACAAGCATTTTTAAATTTCTCAGTTTTAATGCCTAGTGTGGGAAATATTAGTAGATAGGATCCACATAAGCCAAAGCTCTTTGGGGTTCTCAATAATGTTTAAGAGTGAAGAGGCTTCTAGACCAACACATTGGTCCGCCACTGGCCTGGGGTTTATCAGCTCACTAGAACTGCCTCGACAGGGGACACCACAAACTGGGTAGCGTAAACAACAGAACTCATCGTCTAGGAGTCCTGGAGGTGGATGTCGAAGATCAAGGTGATAGGGGTGGGGCGTTATGATTCCTTCTGAGACTATGGGGAAGAATCTGTTCTATGCCTCTGATCTGGCTGCTGGTGATTCACTGGCCATCTCTGGGGTTCCTTAGCTACAGAAGCCTCTGGGATCTGACTTCATCTTCACATGTGTGTGTGTGTCTGTGTCCAAATCTCCCCTTTTAATACGGACATGTTGGTTGGGGGCAGGGGCCCACACTACTCCAGTAAGAGTATGACTTCATCTTAACTAATTACCTCTACAAAGACCCTATTTCCAAATAAGGTCACATTCTGAAGTGCGGGGTTAGGACTTCAACATATGAATGGGGGGGGGGGGGCGGGTGGAGGACACAATTCGGTCTGTGACAAGGGGGAAGCAATGAAATCAGGCCTGAGTGTGGGAGACCTGAAAGGTTCCAAGGCAGGACAGAGGAGACGGACCAGGAACGGAGATCGAGGAGAACAGTCCGAAGAAAGAGAATTCGAGAGAAGTGTCTTGAGACACTTCTTGAAGTGTCTCAAGAAGTGTCTCACTTCTCAAGTGTCTCAAGAAGTGTTGTGTGGAGGGCTCACACAACAGGAGAGCTGAGAAGCATCTGGAGGTGCCTGGTGACACTGATGGACCTCCTTCAGGGGCATGAAGGAGGCAGAATTCAGAGACTGGGGAACTGGGAAGTCACTGGCCAGTGAAGAAAGACAATACCGACAACTCTTCCAAAATACCAGGCTGTGAAAAGGAAGGAGGGAGCAGGGAAGGAACTGAGGAGAAAATTAGCCTCGTGGGAAGATTTCCTCTATTTTTTTCAAGGAAGACACAGTTAATAATCCAAGACAATTCTGTGAGCTCTAGGGGCCCAGCACGTGTAGAAACTGGCAACTTCTACTTTTCCTTATCTTTTAGGTGCTTGTGGCACAATCACCTTGAATCCCATAAAGGTATCTTTTACATCTCTCTGCAAGTGTCCCGACTGAGCTCGGTATCTTACACGCAGGATTTCATAGCATCGCTGACTCATGCAAGGTCGGAACGATTCAAGTGCGAGCACCCACAGTCCAGGTGGTCTAGGACCAAAGTAAACTTCCCAGATTCTCTCCTGTGATCTCAACAGTGGAGGAAGGAGAGAAAAGGGGAGAGGAGAGCCCTTCACAGTGATGAGCCTCAAGAGGGTTTCCGGTGACGGGCAGAAAAGAGCCAAAGACTGAGTCCTGACCACTCACTGGCCTGAAAGCATCCTTCCTCATTTATTCACTTAAAGATTTTATTTCCTTTTTTAAGTTTATTTATTTACTTTGAGAGAGAGGGCCAGCAGGGGAGGCACGGAGAGAGAGGGAGAGAGAGAATCCCAAGCAGCCTCCGCACTCCAAGTGCAGATCCCCACACGGGGCTGAAACTCACGAACCGTGAGATCATGACTTCAGCCCTGATCGAGAATAGGATACTTAACCAACTGAGGAACCCAGGCACCTCTCAACCCAATGCTTTAAAGGAAAATGACACTTACAGTTGGCACGAGGTCTTGAGGGAAACAACCCCCTTAGAACAGAATCAGTCCCCTAAGGCCACCTGTAAGAGTACTGTTTTGGACATTTAGCGGTTTCGTACCACTACTCCTGTTCTTTAGACAAGTCTGGGGCACAATGCCAGTTTGGGCCACTTTACACTTGTCTGGGCAGGTCTCAGGCGAGGCACTTTTGTGCCCGAGGACATTCTATAAGGTGGCTCTTGACCAGCTAAAGAGGCGAGCACTCCCTGTACATCTCTTCAAAGTGGACATTCCTTTAAACAAAGGGCCCCCTTTGTCCCTGTATCCCTCTACCGGGGATTAGGAAGATACTGTGCACGACCACATGTTCAGCGGTACAGGATCAACTTTCAGGAGATCATTATAATTTAAAAAATGAAAAGGGGTAAGTGGAGAGCAAGCTAAAATGCTTGCAAGGAATTTAATCCAAAAATAAAATTGTAGCTGCAGAAGTAACAACCTGATTCTCCACAGCGTCTGATTTTTCTGAAGTGAATTCCGGCCAGATGACCTTCCTTCACATAATTGATTTTAACATCCACTTACCTAGCAGTTCCCACCACTGGCCAGGCACTGGCCACCCACAAACCTTCACAGTATGCGTTAATGGAGACAAAGTACTAGAGACAGAGAATGGCTTGAGGTTGCTAAAAAGAGAGGGAATGACATTCAACTCACACACACACACACACACACACACACACACACAAATGCAATTTGTTGACAGTAATATCCAAGATTCACGTCATCAGCACACTGAAGTCAGTGTTCTCTGTGCTGAAACCAGAATCATCTCCTGCCACGTACATTCCCTTTCCCTCCTGGCCGTGGACTCCCTCCAGTGAGTGTCAGAGGGAACAATGGCGCACATCCAACATCAGGTGGGTCCTCACGGATGGTCTACACCTTTCTGTCCCCCAGATCATGCCCTAAAAAAGAAAGAGCCCTCCAACGTCTCTCACTGACTGGCACACTCTCTTCTCCCCTCCATCTCATCTCACCTCCTTCCCCTCAGCACAAGGCTGAGTCTCATTCCTTAGGAGAAGACCCTCCATCATGGAACCCTCCCGCGTCCTTTTTGACTGACTGGAAGTGAGATATAGGAAAATAAAATTTCATTATGAAGAGAAGAGAACGCCTCAACGTTTGTCATGGATGCGTTTTACCCATCAGATCTCCAAATTTGTCACTCGGGAGCCTCCCCAGTTATTTTTCTGTAATAATACTTTCCCCCAAATCCACTGGTGAGGCTCTTTTCAGCACAATTCCCACCTCTAGTTTCTTCTCCATTTAATATACTGTGTTGAGCAGAGTCACAGAATTGTACCCCTGGAGGAAAACTTTGAGATCCTCTAGTCCAATCCCCTTGCTTTAGGGTTGAGTAAACGACCCCAGGGGGTGAAGGGATGTGCCTAAGTCCTGCAGCAAATTAGTGGCAGAGCCTGACGCAGAATATGTGCTCCTGATTCTCATGGTCTCTTCACAGCTTTCCTGTTTGTTTCTCAAAGGACATAACATCCCTTTGTATCAGGTACTATATGTAGCAGAACCAGTTTATCCCCTCTGGAGAGTCCTGGGGACCCCAGACAAAGATTTTCTCACAGAGGATTGAAGGCAACATTTCCCTGGATTTTTCCCCAAGTGACTCCCTCCCAGAGAACCCCCACCACATCTCTTGGGAAGCATCATCACCAAGGTTACATGACTTCCCCCAAGGTCACACAGAGGGTGACAACGTGAAAAGGGAACCCAGGACTCCTGACTCAGGGCTGGTTGTCCAAGCCACAGGCAGCCTGGACAAGAGACAGATGGTGAAGGAAGGTTACAGAAGAGACCAGAAGACACGGCCGGAGAGAAGAAGCTGGATACCGGGAAGGAAGGCCAACAATCTCTGACTCGGCTCTCTGGTCCTTTTTACTTTTCACATGGACAAACTGGAAAAGAAAAACTAGCTGAGTGTTTACTACAAACGTGTAGTTTATTTCCCCAAAACCTTAGCTTAAAATTACTCTTTGAGAACACACATCTCTGTTTATTAAACACAAAATGGATCTGACCGCACGCAGTGTTGTGCCAACAGAAATATTTTGTACAAATGGTAAGGCTGGGAATGAAGGAGCCAGAAATAGCCACTCATAGGGCTGCAGAGCTGAACAGGACCTGCCCTCCTACTGTTCATTAACTTCACCTTAAAATGCCCTTACCTGTTTGACGCTAGTTACTCACTAACTTTTCTAACAGGTAGAGCTATCCCACAGTGGAACTGGCTGCCTTAACAATTGGTAAGAAGCCTGCTACTTGAGGCATTTTAGCAGAAGTCCAAGTCACAACCTTGAGAGCCAGGAGAAGTCAAATGCAGCCATACCAAACTCTCTAACTTCTCCTTTCATTGCAGGAGAGGATCCTTACTAGGTTAAGGATTGGGCCAGACGGCTTCTAGATCCCTTTCCAACATTGAGAGTCTATGGGGTTTTTTTTAATTTTTTTTTTAATGTTTACTTATTTTTGACAGAGAGAGAGACAGAGCATGAGCAAGGGAGGGGCAGAGAGAAAGAGGGGGACACAGAATCCAAAGCAGACTCCAGGCTCTGAGCTGTCAGCACAGAGCCCGATATGGGGCTCAAACTCACAGACTGAGATCATGACCTGAGCTGAAGTCGGACACTTAATGGACTGAGCCACCCAGGTGCCCCAATACAACTTGAAATTTGATTAAGATTTTTCTTTAATGCAACCAAGGATTTCCTGACGTTGAAAATTTTCCCACACAACCAGATAGGTACTGTTAAATGTAGTCTATCTGCTCTGTTGTGACTGTATTGCTTTCCTGTGGAATATCCTTTTTTAAAATACATTAATTTGAGGGACACCTGACTGGCTCAGTCGGTAGAGCATGCAACTCTCGATCTTAAGGTTGTGAGTTCAAGCCCCCACATAGGTGGTAGAGATTACTTAAAAATAAAATCTTTAAAATAAATGAATAATTAAATAAAATGCATTAATTTGATTTTATTGCCTGATTATAAGAGTAATATGTGTTCACTGCAGAAAATTTGAAAGACCCATAAAAGTGTAAAGAAGAAAATAAAAATTGTCTCAAAGTGTTAATTCTAGATATGGCTACTGCTGACATCTTGATAGGATGCTTCCCAAGCTTTTTCTTTGCCTATGCATGTGTAATAAATAGCTGGAATCCCACTGAATATATAGTTTCACATCCTGCTCTTTCTGCTTTGTATTATATAGCAAGTGTTTTTCCAAATCATTAAATATCAAAGGAAAAAAATATATCATTCTAAAACATCATTTTAAAAGCTATCTTTGGGCACCTGGGTAGCTCAGTCGGTCAAGCATCTGACTTTGGCTCAGGTCATGATCTCATGGTTCATGGGTTCAAGCTCTGCGTCAGGCTCTGGGCTGACAGCTCAGAGCCTGGAGCCTGCTTCAGATCCTGTGTCTCCCTCTCTCTCTTCCCCTCACTTGCTCACACTCTGCCTCTCAAAAGTAAATAAATGTTAAAAAAAAATTTTTTAACAGATAGAAGCTATCTTTTATTCCGCTATAAGGTGCTTCTAGGCTTACATTTTCACAAATATTATAATGTTGAGGTAGAGAATCTTGGATATACATTTTTATGCTCATCTCTATTTCCCTGGGGAAAAAAAATTTCCAATGAGCCTCACATAGAAAGAAAGGTGACTAAAATAAATTAACCCTTACAAAGTCTACAACTTAGCTACAAATAGCCCAATATCAGAGACTAGACATATGGTAACACAATGTTGTTGGCCCCAAGTACCTGACTGAGGCAACCCAACCAAAACAAAAAACAAAAAAACAACAAACAACAACAACAAACAAAAAACCCCATGACTCATCCTACTTATTTTTACAATATGTGTAATTGCAATTGTGCACACAATAAAAATAACCAGGTACATAAGGAAACACAGCAACATGGATGAAAACCAGCAGAAATAATAGACAAAAGAAACAGATCAATGGGGGTGAACAAATATTAAAGTTATAAAACAGATTTTTAAAAATTATGGTCACTCTGTTCACAAACATGAAAAATGAGACTGTATAACAAAAAGTTATTTCATAGTGGACAAAATGGAAATTCTAAAACTAAAATAACTGAAATTAAGAACCCAATGGGAAGGGGCACGTGGGTGGCTCAGTCGGTTAAGCCTCCGACTTCAGCTCGGGTCACGATCTCGCGGTCCGTGGGTTCGAGCCCCGCGTCGTGCTCTGGGCTGATGGCTCAGAGCCTGGAGCCTGCTTCTGATTCTGTGTCTCCCTCTCTCTCTGCCCCTCCCCGTTCATGCTCTCTCTCTGTCCCAAAAATAAATAAAACGTTAAAAAAAAGAACCCAATGGGTAGTTATAAAAATAAATTAGACACAGATGATAAGAGTTCTAATAAAAGATAGGTGGCTCAGTTGGTTGATCATCCAACCAGGTCACAATCTCACAGTTCATGGGTTCAAGCCCCACGTTGGGCTCTGTGCTGACAGCTCAGAGCCTGGAGCCTGCTTCGGATTCTGTGTCTCCCTCTCTCTCTGCCCCTCCCTGCTCCCACTCTGTCTCTGTCAAACATGAATACGTTAAAAATTTTAAAAAATATATAGGGCTGAAGAAAATATTCAGAATAAAGCCCATGAAAACAAAAGGATAGAGAATAAAGGAAATAGTAAGAGAATTAGAGTCTGCAGTGGAGAGAAAAGAATGGGACGGTAGTATTTGATGGCCGACATCTCAGCACTGATGAAAGACCTCAAACTCCATATTCACTTGTCTACAAACGTCAAGCCAGACAATTAAAAAGAAATCCATACTTGAACACACTGTAATAAAATTTCTGAAAACCAAAGACAACACAAGAATTTTACAAACAACCAAAGATAAAAGAGACAAATTACTTATAAGGGAGGGCAGTTAGATGGACAGTTCTCAACATAAACAGTGGGAGTCAAAAAAAATAGAATCATATTTTTAAAGCACTGAAAGAAAATATCTGTCAACCTAGAATTCTACATTCAGTGAAAATAACTTTCAAGAATAAAGGAAGATGAGAACATATCGTGACGAACAAAAACTGACAGCATTAGTCACTCCACTGCGGGAATACTTAAGAAGCATCATAAATGGAAGACCAGACATGCAGAAATGAATCAAGGAACAATAAATTGGTAAATATGTGGATAAATTTAAGTAAACATTCACTGAATAAAAAAGTAATAATGAGGGGCGCCTGGGTGGCTCAGGGGTTAAGCTTCAGCTTAGGTCATGATCTCACAGTTTGTGAGTTCGGGCCCCACGTCAGGCTCTGTGCTGATGGCTCAGAGCCTAGAGTCTCCTTCGGATTCTGTGTCTCCTTCTCTCCCTGTCTCTCCCCAACTTGTGCTCTGTCTCTGTCTCTCAAAAATAAATAAATGTAAAAAAAAAAAAAAAGTAATAATGAGTTACCAAGTTAAAAAGATATGTATATAGTTAAAATACATGACTGTAATGATAGAACAATCAGGAATGAACAGGTAGAATTAAAGTTCCAAGCTCTTCCCATTATTTGGGAAGATGGTAAAAGTATCAATTAATATTAGACTTTGATAAAGACAAGAATACATGTAGTAATCTCTAAAAAAAGGGAATAAAAGACTCAACCCAAAAGTGGTGAGCAAAAAGAGAAAAGAGATATAAAACAGATGGGAAAACCAAAGAGCACTTGTAAGACAGAACTTCAAATCTAAACTGATCAGTAAACACATGCCAAGGTAAACAGATTAAGCGGCCAAATTAAAGACGAAGATTGTAAGACTGGGTTGTTTTTTTTTTTAAGTCCTACACTATGTTTTTATAAGGTATACTTCTAAGACATAATAAGAATTTAGAAAAACTCAAAGACATGATGGGAAAAGATTCAGCATGCAAAACTAAGCAAAAGAAAGGTGGTATAGTAACATCAGACAAAGTAAACTTGATGGCACAATTACTAGGGATAGAGAGGGGTATTTCAAAATGACTTTTTAAGGAAGGTTCAGTTCACTGGGGTGTCAATTCTATATTTGCATGAGGCCTAATTACAGCCTCCAATATTTAGTACAAAAACAGACAAAACTACAAAGCAAAGAGAGAAACCCACAATCATCTGTCTCAGTACTCAACTGAATAAGCAGACCAGACTTTTAAAAACAGGAAAAATACAGGAGATGTGAACCACACAATTAGCACTCCTGATGTGATGGACTTACACGGAACACTGAACCCCACAACTACATGACACATTCTTTTCAATCACTGCCAAATATTTACCAAAAAAATGGCCATACGATGGTTGTTAATGAATAGCAAAACATAGAAATCATCAAAGTATGTTCACAGATTGCAGGGCAATCCAAGAAAATGGGGGCAGGGAGGGGATGAGATCCAGGACCCACATGGAAGATGGCTTTAGCCAAGAGGAAATCCCATCCTTCTGTTAACCCCACTTCTGTCTGGTACAAACAGAAGCATTACTGCAGATGAATGAATTATCCTGGGAACTGTTCAGAAATGGTTCCAAATGGAGGGCTCTAGACCTTGTTCACCTTGTTACTTTGATCAACTCTATGGCATGATCTCCAGATTGGACTTCATTTTTCTTAAAAGTGTACTCCTCAATCTCTCCAAATTATAGAGCCATAACGGAACAGCAGTGAGTGTGGTTAACTAGATCCTGCTCAGGTGAAACTACATGTTTCAGTCCTGTGAGCAGCTGGAGATTGGCAATTATTTTGTGAAAACACATTTGGACAAAGCCCTCTGCAGGAAGAGCTATGGACCTATCTCTGGTCACAAGTTAGAATATAGCAGGCATAGTTGTATTTGGGGCCAAGATTCTCTTTAGGACAGGTTAATTGGAAATGAAAGCCCCAAGTTCATTTAAAATTTTTTAACGTTTATTTATTTTTGAGAGAGAGAGAGAGAGAGAGAGAGAGAGAGACAGACAGTGTGCGAGCAGGGGAGGGACAGAGAGAGAGGGAGACACAGAATCTCAAGCAGGTTCCAAGCTGTCAGCACAGAGCCCGACTAGGGGCTTGAACCCACAAACCGTGAGATCATGATCTGAGCCGAAGTCGGACGCCCAACAC
The DNA here is from genome assembly GCF_018350195.1 of Panthera tigris. Lineage (NCBI taxonomy): Eukaryota > Metazoa > Chordata > Mammalia > Carnivora > Felidae > Panthera > Panthera tigris. The sequence continues at coordinate 152,234,082 of NC_056661.1, forward strand.
CCAACCAACTGAGCCACCCAGGCTCAGTTCAAAGCCCCAAATTCAAAGACAGTAGTCTCTTCCCAGAGATGGAAGGGATGGGAAAGGGGCCTATCAGAATCACAAGGGAAGCTTCCTTAACATAAAATATCCTACCCATAGGAGGCCATTCCAGCCCACAGAATGCTGGGTTTCAGTCTTTTGGCACAGGGAACACTGTGCCCCCTTCTTCTCTTTTTTTACATGCAATGTTATCAGGGAAAGCAGATAAAATCGGAGGCACTGAGGGCCATGGAATCCCCACCCCTCTGGCCAATTCCATCCCAATCACCACCATGGAGCCTGGCCACAAATATTTTAGCCTGGACTTTTTTAAAAGTATGTGTAAGCAAACACCTATCTTAACTATTAAAAAAAAAAAAAAAATGTGAGGAAGTTCCTGCAGAACGTCTAGCTTTAAGCAATCAACTTCCCCATACGCTCTCCAAAGCAAACCTGATATAAAATGTATGGGAGAAGTTGCTAGGTGAGGCAACCAGCTGCATGGAGTTATTACAGACCTGTTCTTTTTTTAAAAACAAAAACAAAAACAAAAAAACAGCTAATAGTGTTGACATTTCTGAAAATAGTTGCTATGCAGCCCTTCCTCTGGGAATTAATGAGTTAGCAGACACCAGTCAAGCCCTTCCTATTTTAGGATAATAAAATCCTTTCATCTGCTAAGAGAATGTTTCTCTTTCAATTGACTCGAAACATCTAAAACAGTCCCCAGTCAAACAACAGTGGGTTAAAAAGGAGAGAGGGGACAGATAACTGTTCTTGCCCTCTCCATCTACTAGATCCAGAATTATTTTCATTGGCACAATTTGATACGATGCTGTCAGCTTAGATCAGGGGTGTCACTCAAACCACTGTCACTACCACCCTAGGCCGGGCTTTCCATGTCCCAGGCTGTCATCATTTTGGAGGGACACGCCCCGCTCACATCAAACATATGAACATGCACCCAACCTCCTACACTCAATTGTTTCTGTTTCCATATTTAAAACGAATTATATAAAATTTGCTTTTGAGAAAAAAATCTTTTCTTCTCGAATGCACAGGCTGCTGTTGTTGTTGTTCATATTTTGGCTGAGAACCTCTTTTCGTGAAGGTCTCCAACATTTTTGAGATCCTTGAAAATCTCGTTGACCCCACACATTGCTGTCATCTCTAGGGCCCACTGGATAAATCAGCCCTCGTCTATGAAGCTCAGTGTGGGGTTTACCGTGAGGAAAATGTCGAGAAGAGTGTCCGTCCCATTAAGGAATGTCATCTCTGTGAGAACCCAAGGAGAAAATGTCTCTCTAGTCTGGTATCAGGAACTGTTGTATTCACGCTGTTTTGGTTTTTTTTTCATCTTGCGAGCCCATGAATCATCCACGTGACCATGTTACCCTCTTCCCACTGACCACCACAAAGCTTAGAAAACATGCATGCCATTTTGCGCTCTAAACTCATTTATATATTTCCTACCCTAACTTTCTCTTCGCCTCATTTCTTCCCACTCATTTCAAATTTATTTTATCTAGTTTAATTAATCCTATGTAAGCTTCCTTAAGCCCTTTTTAGACCAAGGCAGGATATAAATAAGCCAATACATAAATAACATTATTTTTTCCCCTAAAACTGCCTTTGTCCCATATTTTCTAAGTGCAAGGACCCTTCCGTCAAAAGGGTAGTTAACATTCACTGAGTACTTACTGCCTTCGGCCAGCAGCACTGTGTGAAGCACTTCGCATGGATTACTTCATTAAGTCATCAAAGCAAGTCATGAGATAGAACCTCTTCCTTCTCAGATAAAGAACCTGAGGCTTGGATGTATAAAGTAACTTGCCAGGGCCACTTGGTCAAGAAGAGCCAGGCTAGAATTCCACCCGAGGCTGGCCTCATGGCCACCCAGGAACCCCAGCTGGAAACCGTGTCTTCACTCAAGATGCCACTCCTCGGGTTCCCTTCTGTTGAATTAGCCAGCTAGATGCCTCTTGACTCTGTTCCCCTCTTCTCTATCCTTAGTACAACTTTTAAATTCAGGGCTCTTTCCATCTCTGGCTGGGATTTTCTTTTTTTTTTTTTTTTTTTAAGTAAGCTCTACACTCAACACGGGGCTGAAACTCAAGATGCCGAGATCACGAGCTCCATGCTTTACCAACTGAGCCAGCCAGACACCCCATCTGGCTGGGATTTTTGCAACAGCTTCTGAGAGGATCTTCTGAATCCAGGCCTGCCCTTGGTGGATTGTCCTCCATGTTTCTGAAATATAATGGTATCCACATGTACAAGTTCCCTACAAGGTGCCCCAGTTTTAAGACAGAGTCCAGTTTGCTTCGTCTGGCATTCAAGACCATTTACAGTGTGCACTTAGTCAAACCAAACACATTGTGACCCCACCCCATGCTTCCAAGATGGTAATTACTCCCCGGACAAGGGGCATACGTTCGTTCATGTCTCGGAGGTCCTGCACACACTGTTCCCTTCTCCGGTACCTAGCGGACTACACAGCTTTCAAGTTTCAGGTCAGAATGCCATCTTTATTTTGAAATGTTCACTGAGTCCCCTCATCCCCAACTCTCCTCCACGATTTTCCCATTCTTTGTAGAGACTTCCTCACCATACTTATTTCATTGTGTTGTCATCGTTTGTTTGTCCATCTCCCTTACTGGACCCTGAACTCCTTGAAGACAGGAGCTGTGTTGCCTTACCCACTTCAGATCCCTCTGCCACACCAAAGGCCCAGCACATAGGGGCTACTACTCAATAACTGAATGTTCAACCAAGTGGTAGGTCTAAATTAGATTTGTGTACCTGCAGGTTAGCCTTCTTAAAGCACTTCCGCCCCCAGCTCTCAAGCCCAAGAATACAGGGCCACCACTAAAGTTTGTACCTTAGGGCAAATTAGAAAACAATGCCTCCTCTGAGCTGATGTATTCCAATACACAGTCCAATACAAAGACACCTTTCCTCTGAGCTTACACATGGCTTACATGTCCTTCCGCATAGCTTTGAATGAGCTAGACTTTCTCTCTCACTCTCTTGACTGAACCAATTTTTGTACAAGAAAATAGTGCATATATCTATACATGGCAGGCCTGCATGCACACAGACAATTCTCTTGCCCTTGTGCGTGCTATTCCTTTTATTTGAAAGGCCATCCGCTCCCATCTGTGAATGCAAACTTTAATACCCAGCCCAAATGTCACCTCCCCTGTGAATGCTTCCCCATACCTCTCAGGCAGATTTAACCACTCTCTCTTGTGTATTTCCACAACTGCCGAGGATACTACATTGGAGTCTTACCATACAGCATCACAAGTCTTTCTTTACTACTTGGTCTCACTGCTGGCCCATGAGTAGGATCAAGAGTAGGATCATGCCAGGCATCATTGAATCCCAGGTATTGAATCCCAAATACCTAGAATGATGCCTTTCATATAAATGGTGGGTATTCAATCAATGTTATTACTTGGTTCAAAATCTTTACAAAGCCTGTTTTTGCCTACTGATTCTTTCAAACTCCCCAGCCTGGCACTCCAATCTGCTAGCCTCATGGCTATCCATTCACATACCCACCTCACCTTCCTCTGGTCTCCTCCCCTATCTGCACTCTAGCCACAGTGGACTCTCGAGCACCTCTCCTCTCTGGACCTTTACTCCTCTGTTCCTCCTGCCTACAGTGCCCTCCTCTTCTCTTTGCCTGTCAAAATTCCATTCATCCTTTAAGGCCCAATGCCAATGCCATGTTTTTCATGAAGCATCCTATCAGTAAATGTGGCTTCTTGTTGCTAAGAACCAAAGTACTTTGTCCTTCTGGAGTCATTCCTGAAACATTACTGTGTTTCAAAGAGGTGTGTTTGTAATAAAAGCACTTTGAGGGCAGGTGTCCCAGACTTTAGCATAGTGTGGTGCACACAGTAGGTTTCAGTAAAAACTGGACTAAAGAGAAGAAGGAATCCAGTGCTCCACCTCAAATGGAAGAGGCAGCCAGCTCAATTTCAAGGAACCAGGAGAGCACAAAACTTCTCTCCTGTCCTCTTTTTTATCAGTAGGGATAAAATGTGAACTCAAGGAAGAATTGCATAAATCGCCCCTCCCTTCCTCCCCCCACCTCACCCCCACCCCTCCCCAGCCAACACAGTTCAGCTTCCTTTCTAGAGAGGTAAGAGCAAGGAGTGACAGCTGGTTTCTTTTGCTCCACCCCCTCTCTTTTCCCCCAAACACAGAGCAGAAATTCACCTCTGACAACACTGCTTTCAAGCTCCTGCGGACACGGTGCATACAGGACCCATGGTACGCAGCACTCCTCTGTGGAGATAGTGCAGACAGACGCCTTCCTCTCAGCATGAAGCACCTCACCCCTGCACCCTGGGCCACTCTGGCCCTCAGCCTGGTCTTTGCCTCCTTCCACTTGGCTTGCTTGGCAGGTAGAACTGTGAACTTTATTCTTGGCCACCCTGGGAAGGGGGAGGGAGAGGAGGGAAGAAGGGAGGGAAGGAAGGAGGGAGGGTGGAAGGGAGGGAAGGAGGGAGGAGGATTCCTTGGCTAGGGTTGGTCCTGCACAAAGGAAAGAGCAAACAGTTCTTTTTCATCTAAAGGATTAGGCAGAAGGTGGTGGGTTGGGCTGGGGGTGTCTTACGTTTACCTAAGACCATGATCAAATAATCAACTCCTTAGCTAGGACAGGAGCAACCATCTCAATTGGCCTTTGCCACAAAGAGGAGAAAGCAATGTACTGACAGTCTCTCCCAGCAAGGGACCAAACTGTCTTAAAATTTTTTTGGTTGCTGTTTCTCAATGGCTCCTTCTCAGTGCCCCTGGCTATTGTGGTTTGCAATCCCCTCTTTGTACTCCTGATCCTCACCTAAGGTCCTCCCTCCTTCCCTTGATCCTGCACTTCCTCTGCAACTTTCACAAAACCTTAAGGTATGAAAGCTGCCAAAGGCTGCCTACCATTCTCCTACCTTCTCTGGCGGGAGGGAGATGTTGAGTTATTGTCTTGTCTTATCACAGAGGCTGGAGGGGTTGAGTGGCAGCCCCTCTCTTGCTTTCTCAGGCTGGGCTCTGCAACTCATGCAGAGAGACCTCCCTTACACTCTTAAGCTCCTGGCTTTGCCCTCCAGCTTTGATCTTGCTCCACAGCTCCTTGAGATTTCCCCCTCCCAAAGCCAACCCGTCAACGTCCCCCTCAGGGCAGTATCTGTCTCTCTCAGCCTCACCACCTCTTCTTTGAAGATTCGGAGTGTGAGCTCTAGCCACTCAACCTCAACTTAATTCTGGCTTCCACAACTTACCAGCTGTGTGAACTTTAGCAAATTACATAACCTCTCTGTGCCCCAGTTCTCTCTCTTATACCATGGGGATAATTGCAGTGCTTATATATAGGGTTGTCATAAAGAAGAAATGAGAGTACTGCAGGTAAAGAACTTTCAATAAATTAGCACATGGTAAACATTCAATGACTGTTAGCATATTTGTTTTATTTTCCAATACCCCTCCCCAAGTAAGACTGTTTTACTCGTTTTATTTACCTTCACAGAGACTTGCTTATGATAGGCTCTCAAAAAACTTGACAAATCTAACTACACTGAATTGTTGGGTCCTCCCAGCACCCTGTACTTTGGAAGTGACCCCACCTAGGACCAGTCCCTGACCAGCTGTGCTTATAAGGGAGGAGGATGAGATTTAAATTGTTAGAAATTAATAACTAAGCTATTCAGTTTGAACCATATAAAATTACTGATATTGAGCAATTTTTTGACTTATTGAAATGGCAATTTCAAATGGTTTAACCTAATACCAGCATCTGATTAAGTAGGTTTTTTCCACTCACTTGCTCTAGATGTAGACCACTTCCATTCTAGGGCAGAGGGGAGATGAAAGTCAAGGCCAAGGAAATCATCTGGGTTAAAAGGGAAATTAAATGTTGAATCAATCTCTCCAAAACAAATAAAGACTGAGTTCTAAGTCATTTAGTTGTAAATAATTTACAGTAACAATCAGATTGCATCAAAGTAATTACTAGACTTTAGGCAGGACATTGGAGTGGCCTGGGTGGGTGGGTGGCATAAAATTAGTGGGCAGCAATTTCATGGCTTTGGCTAAACAAGAAGTTTCCTCCTGACTTGTCCTGCTACGTGACAACAAGCTTCTCTGAAGGACACGCTGACCTGGAGTCAGTGGGGCCTTGAAAGTTTCCAAGCCACACGTTTTTTTGTGTTTTTGCTTTTTGTTTTTGGCATCCTCAAGGAAGCAGAACATCAATATAACGTCCAGAAAAAAATCTTTAAAATTGATCTCTTGGTTTTGATCTACCTAGATTAACACTATCTAATAAACATTTTTTTGATGATGCAAGTTGCTGGGTGGGGGCCAGCAGTACAGGCAGTGAAAGAATTCACCCAAGGTGGAACAAATGAGATAGAAGTTTTGCAAGGGAGCAGCAGGCAGGACAGCAAAGGAGATACTGTCTGCCACACGGTGGTGGTGAGGGGCTGTAGTTATAGGGCAGAACAGAGGAGTGTGGGGAATGTATGGAATTTTTCCTCTTTTTTGGTAATCTTAGGAACTGTGCCTGGTTATAATTGGTCAGTTGGGGCCTATGGCTATTTCAAGGTGGGTCACTTGATCAGCCTGTTGGCATTCAGCTCCGTGGTCACTGTGGGCCCTTTTGTCGTCCTCAAGTTTCCAGGGTTCAAGCCCATTGCCTAAAAGTGGCCTCTACAGAAATGTTCCAGATCCAGGCTGTGCTTCCAATATGGTAGTATGTTGGAATGTGGTGATCCATTGTGGTAACTGAGCACTTTGAATGTGGCCAATATGACCAGGAAGCTGAATTTTTTATAGCCGCAAGTCACTGCCATATTGGACAAAATGGACTTAGATCATCCATCTGCTCATTGTCAGTTTGAGAGGGAACATGGACAATGGCTTTCCTGGCTTGGGATCTTTATGTTCATGTCCATAGCCCCACCTCACCCCCAAAATGATAGAACTTTGAGAATTCCTGCTAGAGCTCTTTTTATCTTTGTGCTCCTTACTTATTAAACAAGAGCCAATTCTAAAGGCTGCATATTCTAGCAACCTGTGGACTTGTTTGTACAGGGTTTCATTTTTGTGATAACCATCTGCCTGAGTAATACCAACATAATCATCAGAAGTACAGAATCAAAGTCAGGTTTCAACATTTGCTCAAGTTTTTAAAGGGAATTGAAGAATTATGGAACGACATTCTAGATTTTTAAGTGATTGTTTTAATATATACTAGAAAAACCACTTATGGATGTAGCTCTTTGTATAGAAAACAGCTAAAACAGTGTTTGGAAAGCTGTACACAACAGGCCCTTGGCCACTGAAGAGATGAGATTTGGAGGATATGAGGTGTGAAGGAATGAGTCAATGAGATATGCAGATAAAGCATCTCTGAATGATAACGGTGAAAGGAAAAGGGGAGTGTATTCATTTGCTGTCATAACAACATGCCACAGACTAGGTGGCTTCCACAAGTGAAATCTATTCTCTGACAGTTCTGAAGACTTCAGGTGTCACCACCAGGTTTGTTTGCTCCTGAGTCCCCTCTCCTTGGTTTGCAGATGACCATCTTCTGTGACCTCACTAGGTCTTTTCTCTGTGCAGGTGCCTCCCTGATGTGTCTTCCTCTTCCCACAAGGACACCAGTCATATTGGATGAGGACCCACCCATATGACTCTGTTTAACCTTGACTGCCTCTTTAAAGGCGCTTTTTTCAAATACAGTCACTCCTGTGGGTTAGGACTTCAATGAACTTCATGGGAGAGGAGACAGTTCAGTCCATAACAGAGAGTTGGCTTTGTTGCATGAAGTCGTAACGTACCTAGAGTGGAACGTCTATAATGATCTCATAGTATCACTACTGATTCACAAAACAGATTCCAAACTCTATACCTGGGAATGACTTTTCCTACCACCTGAGACCATCTTCTATCTTTTCTTCCAGAAGCAAGGAACAGCATCAACGCAACCTTGACCACCCACCACCCAGACCCCGGAACCCTGGAGCAGTGTCCCAGTAAGTTTCTCCTGGCAACTGCCCTAACTGCAGAGGTGGCCCTGGACCTGGGAGGGAATCTTAAGCCTCCTTGCTTTCTGCTGTTTGGTGTCCACTGGCTGAGTCCCTGCCTGGCCTTTCTGTGCACCGGTGTGGTTTGTTCATGGCCTCCAGAACTGCATGCATAGCACATATAAAAAGCTATCTCAGCCTTGGCCTCGATCTAAGCTCATGATATTTAGTATAGGTGGCTTTAATGACCCATCCACAGGACAGCAGCCAAAGAGGCCTTAGAAACTTAGAAGAGGAAAAAGCCATGAAAATCCGCCTCTATCCTCTGCAGGAGCTTGGTTTTGTACCTTTTGCTTATTTCTGTCCATCCCCCACTTGAATATTCCCAATGGCAAGAAGGCCCGTACTTCATAAAGCACCAACCGCTGTCACACACGTCCAATTACTAGAAAGTTTTGCTTTATGCTATATCTGGCTCCCTTTATGCTGCCCTCACTGAATGACCGAATGTGTTTACTTACGGGCACTTATGAAGGAGGGTAACGGGCAATAACACAGAGAGGTGAAGCACGTGGCTTTGGACTCCTACAGACTTGGGTTGGAGCTCTTGTTCTGCCATCTTGGGTGAGTCACAGCCTCAGCTTGTTCATGTAGAATGGGAACACTAACTGTATCCATCACTCTGGCAGGAATAAATAAGGGAACGTGTGTGAAGCACGTAGCAACAGCGCATGCACACGCTTTGGAAAGGTTAGCTACCATATTCTTCCTCCTTGCCTGTTCTTGCGGACGTTGGAGAAGAGCTGGGTGGGCTGGTGTGATGCACCCCGTTGTTCTTGCCCTCTCTTCCCCACTAGATGTGGACTTCTGCCCGCAGGCAGCCCGGTGCTGCCACACTGGAGTGGATGAATACGGCTGGATCGCGGCCGCGGTTGGCTGGAGCCTGTGGTTCCTCACCCTCATCCTGCTCTGTGTGGATAAACTGATGAAGCTCACTCCGGAGGAGCCCAAGGATTTGCAAGCATGAGGCTTAGAGCCGCAGCCCCAAGAATGGCCGTGGCCACCATTGGGTGGGTAACAGCGGGAGGGGAGTGTGGTTGCCGATGTGGTTTCTGCCATGTAACGGTCATCTGTCACCTTTGTGCTTCGGTTGCTCTTGAAAGGGGAGAAAGATGGAAAGGGGGATCCAAGGAAGGAAGGCCAGTGCCGCTTCACACCTAAATTCACAAGGCGGTCGTGCCTTCTGAGCACTGACAGTCTCCTTTCTCGGTCTACGGGGACTGCTTCTCTTGTAACCGCTGCTTCCTTCTGGAAGCACAAGAAACATGCGACCTAGACTCTTGTCCATGCATTCGGAGCTAAACTCAGAGCCTTCTCACCAAAAAGGTCATTGTCTTCCATCCCTCGCTTCAGTCACGGGCGCCACTGTCGCAGTTCAAAACGGAAGCGTCGCCATTGACCCACTCTCTGTCCTCACCCCCATGTGCCTTGCTTCTCCAGCTCTTGTCCCTTCTTCAAGGTATCTGCCAGGGCCATCCCGCCCCACTCTCCCCGCCGGCACCCCAGTTCTGGCCTTCCTACATCGCCCCTACGTTGTCACAGACACATCCCGTGTAGTTCTCACCGCCGGCAGGAACCTGCCTCCCCACTGGCCACTCCCGGGGCAGCTGTGAGCATGACCTTCAGTAACGCCTAACAAGAACTTCAGTCTGGCCCTCGGCTCCTCGAGGGAGTCCGACCACCTTCCCAGGCCTGTCTCCCTGCACATCCAGGGCCAGGGCGCCGCGGGGCTCCAATGGCCCAGTCTTCAGCCCCACATCTTCCACTTCTCTGCTGCCAGGCCCTCGCCTCCGGGTCTGCCTTCCAACTCCGCCTCCAGATTGGAGGATTGGAACTCCCTTCCCCGACGGCCATGGGGGACCTGGAGCTGGTGCTTTTTGGGGCGCATCTGCTCCGCCCTGAAGTGCAGCCCTCGTGAAGACACAGTCCGTGCTACTTCCTCTCGCTCCTGGGGACAGAATGCTCTTCGTAACATTTGTTCGATGAATGAATGGATGAACGAATGAGTCCTTGCCCTAGATGAACTTACGCTTATCGCTCCGCATACAGCACTTCCATTTCTCTATAAATGGTTGAAAATAGCCAGTCTCTAAAAAAGCCACTTGGTTTGGTCTCTGTTCATCCTGCATGAGGATGCTGCTGGTCATCGTGAACATTTCCAGTGGGGTCAGGAGGAGAGGAGGGTGGGTTCACCAGAAGGAAGAAAGGACAAAACGACTCTCTCTTTGGGAGCCGATTTCTGCCCTTTGGGAGGGAGTATGTATTTAGATTGGACAAACGAAATAACAATACAGAAAAGGGAGAGGCTTCTGAAGCAGGAAGAAGCATCTTCTGGAGGCGGCAGGTGATTCAAAGCTGCTTGGCTGTTCTTTTAGAAAATCTCGATGCGGGGGGGGGGGGGGGGTGGGGGGGGGTTGTCGCCTGGGTGGCCCAGTCAGTTGAGCTGACAGCTCAGAGCCTGGAGCCTGCTTCAGATTCTGTCTCCCTCTCTATCTGGCCCTCCCCCACTCATGCTCTGTCTCTCTCAAAATAAATAAACATTTAAAAAAATTTTTTTTAAATCTCAATACAGGCCACCTGGGTGGCTCAATGGGTTAAGTGTCCGACTCTTGATTTCAGCTCAGGTCATGATCTCACAGTGTGTGAGTTCGAGCCCTGCATCAGGCTCTCTGCTGTCAGCACAGAGCCTATTTCGGATCCTCTGTCACCCTCTCTCTGCCCCTCCCCCGCTTGTGCTGGCTCTCAAAACTAAGCATTTAAAAAAAGAAAATCTCAGTACATCTCCCTGACAAGGGGCACTGAAACAATTGCCTGGCCTCAGTCTGCTGTTTTCTCAAGAGCCAGGTAGTTTCAGAATCTCAGTTGTTTAATCGATAAAATGGGTGGATTTACTGTTCCTACATGTTAAATAAACAACGTGCACAGAAGTGTCGGCACGACGCAACAGTATGAACATACACGAGCATGATCCACTTTTTTAGACAGCGGAGGAAAGGGTTTCCACAATCTGTGATGGTTGAATTCCTTAGAGATGGAAAAACTCGGGAAGTCCCACCCTTTGATTTAACATCTGCAAGCATTTTTTTTTAACGTTTATTTATTTTTGAGACAGAGAGAGACAGAGCATGAACGGGGGAGGGTCAGAGAGAGAGAGGGAGACACAGAATCTGAAACAGGCTCCAGGCTCTGAGCTGTCAGCACAGAGCCCGACGCGGGGCTCGAACTCACGGACTGCGAGATCATGACCTGAACTGAAGTCGGCCGCTTAACCGGCTGAGCCACCCAGGCGTCCCTTAATTTTTTAACATTTATTTATTTTTGAGAGACAGAGACAGATAGAGCATGAGTTGGGGAGGGGCAGAGAGAGAGGGAGATACAGAATCCGAAGCAGGCTCCAGCCCGACACAGGGCTCGAACTCACAAACCAGGAAATCATATGACCCAGGCGGAAATCAAAAGTTGGATGGATGCTCAACCAACTGAGCCCACGTACTCTCAGAGTGTCAGTTTTCTAAGTGGAAAATGTAGGAAATGGACATCAGTGTTTACTAACTCAGGGGAAAAGCCTGGAGGGCCGCACGGAAGGAGGCGGGCATAAGGCCCGTCCCTGCAACCAGAGCAGCATGGCTCTTACCCCGTCTATACCAGACCCCCACGGTAAGATTTCATTTGCTGCTTTAATAGGCAGAAAGCCAGAACACCGGTCGGTGCCTGACATCCCCTCCAATCTGGACAACTTGTAAGTTCTTAGACTACGTTCAAGCGAATTCAGGTGAATGTGGCCGCCACTGCCGAATTCAGAGTTAGGCGTGTTGTGAATCAATTGCCCTTCTTTCATCTGTACAAGAGGAAGGACAGACCAAATGCAAATAATCCCTCTTCCCTTTGAGATGAGAAAGACAGTTATATAATTTGACGGTTATGCTTTCCACATGCTTTATCTCAGATCTTCCCTCTCAGCATGGAATCTCTTTATTCTATCAAAGCAAAGATTTGTCAATAAATTAAAAAGGAAAACCTGGAGGGGAAAACCAAGTACCCCCTTCCAGGGATCTAAGAACTCCCTGGTATAAAGCAGCAGGACTTGCCTAGCAGTTTTCGTTTAAGATTTTTGCTTTTAGTAAATGATGTCGCCCTCAGCACTGTCACAGGCTGTGTGATACAGAGCCCACACTGCTCAAGGCATTTTCTGTACCAAAGTGTAAGGCATAGAGGTAGAATATTAAACATTAAGGTGTGGTATAATTATCTGACTTTTAAAAATCATCATCTGAAAATCGATTCTGTTTTATATGTATGATACCTAAGGACAAAAAAATATATAATTTTTTATTAAAAATAAAATGTGATACTATGCATGCAAAACTCATCAACAAGCCTGAGGCTGGCCTGGGCCTCTTTTCCATAAAAATGCATATAAATTTACCTTTAAACTTAGAGAAACAATAATCTAGAAATGTTTGTTTTTTAATTTTTTTTTTAAGTTTATTTTGAGAGAGAGAGAGAGAGAGCATGAGCAGGGCAGGGGCAGAGAGAGAGAGAGGGGAGAGAGGGAATCCCAAGCAGGCTCTGCACTGTCAGCACAGGGCCTGATGCAGGGCTAGAACTCACAAAGCGCGAGCTCATGACCCGAGCTGAAATCAAGAGTCGGACGTTAAACCGACTGAGCCACCCAGGTGCCCCTAGAAATGTTTTTGATGGAAAGCAGCTTTCTCTGTCGGCACCCTGGCATCTGTTCTAAGGTCACGTACACATAATGTGCTGTGACTGACTACATAGGTCTTCCTTGGCGTGTGGTAGGAGTGCCTTGTAGCCAACCTGTACCTGGCGTCTCCTTCCAGCCTTACCTGGTCGAGCGCATCCTCCAGACTTCCTTCCAGAATAATCATTCTTTCTAATACGTAAGTAAATGATCAAGGCACTCCTCTGCCTGAAATGCCCCTGTGACTCCCACAGCTGACCGAGTAAAATCCATACTTTTAGGATGACCCCTAAGGCCTTCTGTAATTGGAACCCCCGGGCATTTCTCTAGCTTAATGTCTTACAAATCCTTCACCCACACCCAGTTCTGAGTGATTTCAGTTCTTAAACATGCCAGGCCTTTCTATCCTCACCAGTGTTGCTCTTGACATTCACAGGGCCCAAAAGACACCCTTCCCAAGAGGTAGATTTCTCACAAACCAAGAGAAGCTTACAGCTCAGGTCACCTCACTGCCTGCTCCGCTCCCCCCCCCTCCCCCCAACTACCTAATTTTGTATTCCTAATTCTGTATTTTTTTAAGAGGGTCTTTTAATTGTATACATGTTAGGCCCCATAAACCTCAACCTTGCTCCTCCCCTTCTCCTTCCCTCTTCTGATAGGTCCACCTTCTCCCCACATATTCAGAGACTTAAACACCAACAGATTCTAACAGCTCAAGGTCACATCCCTAGGATGACCCAACCTCACCAAATGCTTGCCTGAGAAAGCTCCAGACTGACAAAAGATTTAACTCTTTGTTCTAACCAAAGTCTGACAATAGGCACCTGATCACCCTTTCTTAGAGCATTTACTAAAACGGGCTCACAATTGTGAATTCTGCCTCTGTCCCTTTGAGATGTAGATGTCTATTTCTGCACCTACATATCTGTCTATCTATCCATCTATCTATCCGCAACAACCGGGACCTGAAAGCTATCCTTTATAACGTAATCATCGGGAAGGACAGGGCCTCTGTCTCCCCAGCCTCTGGGAGGACAGAATCCTAACTTGGACGACTGACAGCGGGCAGTCACAGCTGGCCTAATCGGCATTTACACTGACCTGACTCTTGTAATTTCTCACTCCAACTCTACTGAGCCCCGGCTCACCCCTCTCCCTACCCCCTCATTCCCCCTAACACACCCAATCACCTCTGTATAATTGAAGTTGTGTTCCCGCTAGACCCTCTTCCCTAGAGTAAGAGTATATTACAATTAAAATCTGTCCTTCGCCACTTCAGCGTCTGACTTTTTTTTACCTTTGACAACAGAGCAGGTTGGACTATACTATCTACCTGCTTGTCTTTCTCACTGGTCCCTCTGAAGGCAGGGGTCCATCCACCCAAGGCCTATGTGTGCAGCACATGCTTTAGTAAACATCTGATGATTTAGCCAATCACAGGAGACCCAAGAACGTGGCCTGTGCTAACAACCGGAGTAAAGCCGTTACAGGGGAGGAGGCTCTTGGGAAAACTTGGGAAAGTCCTCAAGATTGGGAAACATTTAAATTATTGTCTCCATAAGTTTATAATAAGACATGCTTAAGTCATTTGTGGAAGCGAGTAACTGGCAGGTCTGCCCAACAAGTTAATTCTGCGATGAGAGACAAATGGACCAGGGGCCAGATCATACATAAGAACGGAACTTTGGCTCACAATCTGCAGCAACGAGTCCGGGCAGCCAACCCGTTACCTGTCCAGGAAGTCAATTTGGTCTAGGAAGTCCAACTACTACCTGCAGCACCCAGGCCAGGAAGCCAAACCCCTCCACAGCAACTGGCCCAAACAGCCAGGATTTGGTTAGTAACAGATAGCTTCGGTGATTTAATTTTCGCCCCCGTTTCCAACGTAGGACCATCCAGGGAAAGCCAAATGTGCCCCTTTAACCAGGCACACAGATACCCCACTCCTTAGCCCACCTACGGCTGATCCATGCCAACAGCCTACAATCAGGGCGCATGGAAGATGCAGGGCCTCCCCGCTCTTCACGATAAAGCTTTCCCCCTCCCCTGCCTGCCTGTCTGCCAAATGGAAGTGACAGTGGCCGGCCCCGTCGCTAGAGCAAGCTCGGAATGAATAGCTTTGGCTCCTCAAGTGGTCCTCATTTATTTCCATAGTGACTCTTTGTTGAAAACTTTGTCCCATTCTTCGTACCCTCAAGGAGACGTTTTCACCTGACAGATTCCTGTTACTGGGTCAAATGAAGGAAACTACTGGGAAGGACGGAGTATTATGGGCTGAACTGTATCCTCTGCAGTTTCTTACGTTGAAGCCCCCAGGACTGCAGAATGTGAACTTATTCGGAAATACGGTCGTTGCCGGTATAATGGCTTAAGAGGAGGTCACACGAGAATAGGGCGGGCCCCTAATGCAGCGGGTTTTTTATGTAAAAGGGAGACTTGGACACAGATCTGCACACAGGGAGAACAACACGTGCTGAAGGCAGAGATCAGGGTGACGCGTCCACAAGCCAAGGAATCCCAAAGATCCCCAGCAAACTACCAGACACTAGGGGAGAGGCCTAGAACATATTCTCCCCCTCGGAGAGAAAGAGCCAGCACTGTTGACATGTTGATCTCAGACTTTCAGGCTCTGAGCAGTAAGGCAACACATCTCTGTTGGTCTGGGCCACCCAGTTTGTGGTCCTTTGTTATAGCAACCCCAGCAAACTAATGCAGAGCAGGAGTTTTTGAAAAGGGTAGTTTCAACTGGAAACCAAGGGCAGCCTTGTGCTTTCAAAGGCTTGCAAAGTACAGACCACAGAACTGTAAGCAAGTAGGTAAATAGACAAGATGCAGTACCCAGGGAGCTTCAAGCCATGGGAGTGTGCAGTGATTCACCCTCTACCACAGGACGTCCAGATGGCCTTCCTGCCCCTCCCTGGGCCCCATCATGGCTCTCTCCCCCACACCACACACTACTTGCCCAAGAACAGGTCAAGAGGGTGGAGACTCTCCTTGGGAGATGCTACTTGAGGTGACGGATGCCAGCCCCAGGGTCACACACATCCCGTGCACCCCACAAAGTCACCATTCCATCCAGACTTACCCTATGTGAGAGCTGGTGGCAGCAGTGGGTGGAGAATGTACCATTTCAGGCTTCTTGTACAAGCCCTGGGGCAGCAGGAAGTCTCCTTCTGGTAAATTCCTCTAATCAGCCTTCACTGTACACACGGCTGTGAACATACTTGCAGAGCTCACGTGCATGCCCACGCCTTGTCCCAGCCCTTCTCTGGGGGCTCAGAGCTTGCTTCCCTCACCTACCTGTCCCTTGACACTGGTGAGCCAGAGTCCCTTGCCTGACTCTACATGGCAGCATGGAAGGAACATGGAGCGCTTGAGAAGCCAACACAGGGCACCCTGGAGTCCGGGGTACACATGAGCAGGAGGGCAATTGAAGGCAGCAAGGCTGCTGCCCATTGGCATCTGGAAAGCCCTTTCAGGGTAGCTCATGTTGTTCATTGCACTTACACAGTTTTTCTTGAGGAATGGGCACCTTTTTTAATTTGCAGAGAGGTGTCCTAGGGGCCACCAAAACCTAAGAGGGGGGAAAAAATGACAGGTAAGGTGTAACACTTGGCTTCAATTACAGGCTTGTCTGATACAAATTTCATATTGTTATAAGCAATATATTAAGCACAGAGAATACTTAATTATACTCTGAAGATACTCAGATCAAATATTCTTTTGAAAACTGATTTATAAGCTACCGAGCTGTGACAAGACACGGGAGAACCTTAAATGCATATTAGTAAGGGAAAGAAGCCAATCTGAGAGGGCTCCTTGCCATTTGATTCCAACCATATGACATTCTGGAAAAGGCAAAACTACGTCGACAGGGAACAGATCAGTAGTTAGTGGGAGAGAAAAGGATGAATGGGAAGAGTGTATTTTTTGAAAAACCAACTTAGAGAAGACCAACTAATGGATGGACACCTTCTGCATCACATGCACTAGCATCAAACTTTAATGCCCAATTAGCTCACTAAATCCATTCTTGGGATGGCTGAATAAATTAAAATTATAAGTATGCATTTATACTTAAGAGAACAGAGAACAGAACTCATCTTTTTTTTTTTTTTTTTTTTTTTTACTTATTTTGGGAAAGTGTATGCCATATTCCCAGTGTGAGACCCAGCCTTCCTCCACGTGAAGTTTTATTCACTCATACCTTGTACTTTCCTCCACTTTTCTGGGTGTCTGTGCAGGATATTGTTGCCATTCTGTCGTCATTGGCCTCTGGAAGGTCCCATGCATTTTTATCCTTTATTCGCTTTCATCCCCCAATCCTCTCTCAGTTTTCTGCTCCCATTCCAGAAGGCAACCACATGAATCCCTATCTATGCTCTCATAAAAAGTGAACGATTATAAGTTCAGGTATTTTGAACCTACCTTACCTAGATCTCATCCTGCCTCTTTGCTCACTCAGTAGTAATGTTTTTAAGATCTATCTACACTATGTCCATATGTCCCAAGCCTCTAGCTGCCACACGGAATTCTACTGTGTAAGGCACCACGGTTCACTTCTCCCTTCCCTCAGATATGCACTCCTGATGGGCTCAAGCCCCCCTTCCACACTGCTCCACCATGAAAATCCCCACATGCTCTCTTTATGTGCCTGTGAATGTATTTCCTTGGGAAATATTGCCAGATGCAGTAATGCTGGGTCACAGAAGAAACACATTCTTAATTTAAGTAGTATGGGATACATGCTTTTTAAATCCACACGTAGGTATTTCATTCAATTGCCTCAGAAATTGAAATCGACTTTTTACTATTTCTATCTGCCTGTTCATGATAGACATCAATCATGTCCACGCCTTCTCCCAAAATAACATGCACAGCGTTCCCACTGTTAGATATTGAATTCGATTTACTGAATTCAATTTTGTTTTGAATCTGAAGACAGAATTGTTATTGATTTGTATCTGATTTAGCATTTTGCTTTCAATGTGAGATTTTTAAAAGTTGGCTGTAAATAAAATTCTAGGCAAGTATGCATTCTGGCTGGTTAAAAATAAAATGTACGGTCCTGTTATCAGATTCTGGGCTCCAGCACGGTCTTCTTGCCCTCAGATGTACCAGGATCATGCCAAGTTTGGGAGAATGTGAAGAAACTGTTTTGTTCAGGAGAGCAATCGGCAGTTGGCTTTTTTGGTACTGAGTGAGACCACCATGTGTTTTTCTCAGAAATGAATGAAGATGTACACGAGGCAGGTCACTTCTCCAAGTCTGCGGAACAATGAGCAGATTATGAGGTTAAACACCACCCCAGTTTTTGTGTTAAGATGCTGAGAAAACTTCAGACACCATGACCTATGAGGCTTATGTGGAGGATATTTTGGTGCACTGTTTTGTTTTGTCTTAAAGATTTTATTATTTTTATTAATGTCTATTTATTTTTGAGAGAGAGAGAGAGAGAGAATGAACAACTGGGGGAGGGGCAGAGAGAGAGGGGGGAACAGAGGATCCAAAGCAGGTTCTGTGCTGACAGCAGAGAGCCTGGTGCGGGGCTCAGACTCGCAAACCGTGAGATCATGACCTGAGCTGAAGTCAGACACTTAACTGACTGAGTCACTCAGGCACCTCTAAAGATTTTATTTTTAAGTCATCTCTACACCCAACGTGGGGCTTGAACAAACTCAACCTCAAGATGGAGTCTCCTGCTCTACTGACTGAGCCAGCCAGGTGCCCCAAGGTGCAGTGTTATTCTATAAAATACTACAGTGGAATTTTTAAAAGTTATTTTTAGTACTTTAAACTAATTTTCACAGGCTTGACACATACTATTGCAAGAGTTCAATTCTCCAGGATACAATGAACCTCCCACTGTCTCCCATCATCTCCAATTTGCATTCAGAGATGTCAGCTTTCCAAGCCATCCTGGATAAAGCCATGTGGAAGGCAGCCAGCTCAACAGGAGCAAACAAACCTCTCACCTCCAGTTTCCCAAGGGTAATTCCCTTTGAAGAACCCTAAGCTGGGGGGTGGGGGGCAGGTAGGGAGTAGCAAGGAGCCAGGTGGACAAAATCTGTGGGGTGGAAGGAATTTGCATGTAAGGCAAATCAGATTTCCATGATGGTCTAAGGGTGACAACATTTTTTTTTTTTTTTTTTTACCCAGAGATATTTAACTTAGCATTTAATGTGATTTACATAAATTATCTTTATGTGCATCTATGGGTTTCAATGAAACCCAAGGAGATAATGTGAGTTGGCCAAAGTCACAATGGAGTTCTTCAAACCCTCATCAGCAAGACTGCCTTGGATACTGAGACGATATACTAAGTCACAAAATCAGAGTTAGATGAGACCTTAGAGGCCAATGGTTTCCATCTCTCTCCTCCTCCCCTCCCCTCCCATCTTTCCCTTCTCTCTCCTCTTCCCTCCCCCCTTCCCTCTCCTCTCTCTCTCTCTCTCTCTCTCTCTCTCTCTCTCTCTCACACACACACACACACACACACACACACACACACTTTCCCACACTTTCCCACACTTTCCCACACTTCAAGAAGGATGTGTCCTTGCTCAGTGACCTCCAGGAAATGATGTTCATCACGCCGTGAGAGAGCCCTTTAAAATCCATACATAATAAAAATGTTCAGAACTTATGACTTATTGCTGATAATTTGCCTGACAGAAAATAATTCAAAGAAAACAAGACTAGAAAACAGTCTGGAAAATAGTTGCTTCTAATAATTTACTATGTTAGATAATGTAACATATTGGAAAAAGACTGCTAACAAAGAACAGTGTAAAGGTAAGATAACACTGTGGGATATTAGATAGATGTAAAATGATAACCATGAGAACTATGTGGAAACTTTCTTGTTGGTCAAATTATAAAATATTAAAAATATAAATAAAGGGATACCTGGGTGGCTCAGTCAGGTAAGCATTTGACTCTTGATTTCAGCTCAGGTCATGATCTTGTGGTTCATGGGATCAAGCCCCGTATCCAGCTCCTTGCTGATAAGACAGGGCCTGCTTGGGATTCTCTCTCTTTGATTTTCCCCCACTCACGCTGTCTTTCTCTCTCCCTCAAAATAAATAAACAAATATTTTTTAAAAGTCTCTATAAAAAAATAAATATAAATATAGTTTTGTTTTCTCAATGTTGGTTTCTGAGGACAATGGCATGTATTCTCAAGGTGGACACTGGGGATCTAAACTGACCCAGGAGTTCTGAAAAATAATTGAAAATACAAAGGAGTCCCTTTAAATCTACTCAGATCATTCACCTCAGTAATTTTACTTCTAGGAATTTATTCCAAGGAAGTAATCTGAAAATCAGACAACTTATACACAAAAGGTATTTAGCCCATCATTATTTATAATAGCAAAACATCAGAAACAACCAAACATCAACACTAGAGAAATGGACAAATTGTGGTAGATCCATAGAAAAAAAACATTATGCAGAAAAAAATATCTAGCCCCTTCCACCATGTGAGGATACAATGAGGATTCTGTAACTCGGCAGAGGGAGGGCACTCACCCTACCAAGCTGATACCCTGATCTCCAACATCCACATCCAGAATTATGTACATCATATTTAGACAATAATGATGAACAAATCAGCAATTCCTTTATTGAAATGTTAAAGGAGGGGCACCTGGGTGGCTCAGTTGGTTGAGCATCTGACTTTGGCTCAGATCATGATCTCACAGTTTGTAGGTTTGAGCCCATGTCAGGCCCTGCAGTGACAGCTCAGAGCCTGGAGCCTGCTCCAGGTTCTGTGTCTCCCTTTCTCTCTGCCCATCCCCCACCCATGTTCTCTCTCTCTCTCTCTCTCTCTCTCTCTCTCTCTCTTTCTCTCTCTCTCAAAAATAAACATTAAAAAAAATATTTTTAAAGAAAAAGAAATTTTAAAGGAACCGGGAGTGACAACCACAAAAATTTTAAAAGAACCAAGTGTAACTGAGTTGCCAAAGAGGAAAAAAAAAAATGTTTTTAGTAAAGAAATGAACTCGGATACATGGAAGCTGTAAGATAAACAAATAATAAATTATACAAGAATTTGGGGAAAATATGTCTATCTAGACAGAAAATCATGGACAAAAATGAATCTTTAATGACACAAGATAACGTTTATGATAATGCTAAAGAAGGAAAACAGGGGGCACCTGGGTGGCTCAGTCGGTTAAGCATCTGACTTCAGCTCAGGTCATGATCTCATGGTTCATGGGTTGGAGCCCTGCATCAGGCTCTGAGCTATCAGCACAGAGCCTGGAGCACTGCTTTGGGCTCTGTGTCTCCCTTTCTCTCTGGCCGTCCCCTGCTCATGCTCTCTCTCTCTCAAAAATAAATAAACATTAAAACTTTTTCTTAAAAAATAAAGAAGGAAAACAGGATAAAACATTATATATATACATTATGTCCCTGTACTAGGTAAAAGAAAAGGCATAGGAAAGAGCCTGGAAGAAATTTCATCTAAATGTTGAAGACTGTTTGAGTAAATGCATACTAATCTTGAGCAACATGATGAGGAAATGTGTGTATCTTAATGGCAAGTGTGTGTATGTGTTTGTGAATTAGATACACCATGTCTTCCAAGTTTTAGTCCAACATGTAAGGAACTCGGAACTCTGTTGTAAGGTCCTTACGCTACTTGTAAAGCAGTACAGTGTCATCTGCAGATGGACTTGTATTAGTCATAAATGTATATTGCTAATTCTAGGACAACTGCTTAAAATAGTAAAAATTGATATGCTAAGAGAGAAATGGCATGATATAAAATGCTCAAAAAAACAGAGGAGGCAGAAAAAGAAGGGAAGACAAGAAAACAAAGACAAGGAACAAGGTCAGTAGATGAAAATAGTAAAAAATAGAGTAATAATCACTTTAAATGTGAATGGTCTAAATACACCAAATAAAAGACAGAGACTATAAGAATGGATTAAAAAAATAAGACCCAGCTATATATTGTCTACAAGAAACGCACTGTAAATATAAAGACATAGATAAAATTAAAGAGATGGAGAAAAATATACCATACTAACACTAGTCAAAAGAAAGCTACAGTAGCTACACTAAGAGCAGACTTCAGAGCAAGAAAACTGATCAGAGATAAAGAGGAGTATTACAGAATGATAAAGGGGCAAATTTTCCAAGAAGACATTAACAATCCATAATGTGTAAACTCTTAGCAATAGAGCAACACAATGTGTGAGGCAAATACTGATAGAACCACAAGAAGAAACAGATGAATCCACTATTACAGTTGGAGTCTTCAACACCCCTCTATCGGTAACTGACAGACCCAGCAGGCAGAAAATCGGTAAGGACACAGTTGAACTGAACACCACCATCAATCAACTGGATTTAATTGACATATATAGACTACTCCATCCAACAACAGCAGATGATACATTCTTCTCAAGCCTACATGTAATATTCACCAAAAATAGACTACATTCTGGACCATAAAACACACCTTCACAAATTTAAAATAATAAATACTACTATGTCACTCATTCATTATGTTACCCCAAATAACAGACACTAACAACCTGAATATATCTTACCAGCCACGTAAAATGAACCGGAGTTCATCTTTAAACAAGCACAAGGTTAGACAACTTAATGAGAAATCAAATAATGTTTTTGCTACCTACTAAAAACAATCCCTGAGCTTACAAATTGAAGGAAATGGTAGCATATTCACTTGGAATTTTTTTTTTTCAGAATCAAAAATTCACTGGCCTGAATCTGTTTTCTGCTCTGTTTTCTCTCCTTTGCACAATGGAATAATATCCCTGCTCTTCCGAAGGCTAATCTCCCCACTATGCTCTGAATCCCAGCATCTCTCACTTTTCTTCTCTGTCTTCTGCATTAACAGTAACAACTTCCCCCAATTCCGTGGATCATCCCCATAAGCATGCAACACATCTGGTACCTGTCATTTTAAGGTTTCCAGTTAGCAAATAAAAATACACATCTAAATTTGAATGTCAGATAAGCAACAATATTTTCGTATGTGTGTCCATGCAATATTTAGGACATACCTAAACTAAAAAAAGTATCCCGTGTTTATCTGAAATTCAACTTAATTGGTTTCCCTGTATTTTATTTGGCAACTTGTATGTCATTTACCCTACATCCCTACCTTTCAGTAACCACCCCATTTCTCTGCATCCCTTCTCAGCAAAATATCTGAAAAGAACTGTCTAAATTCACTTGTCTCTCCATTCCCATCTCCTAGTCTTCCTTCATTCCCCCTCCAACCTAGCTTCTTTCTCCAGGACTCCACACAGACTGCTCCTGTCAAGGTCCTCATGATGCATTCATGTGCCGGTCGTATTTCCATACACACTAGTCCAGTGCAGTGAACGTATTTGCTGTTCCATGACATTCTTAACACTGGAGCTGAGATTGCTTTTATACACAAGTGATATGCCAAGTTCTAACTGCAGAAGGGTATTTATAAGCCATTAAACCTTATTCATAGTTATTTTTCCCAGACATACAAAACAATATTCTGCCCCCCCCCCCCCCAGTGGTGTGGGGGATGGAGTATTTCCCCATTGTACTAACTCTGGGGAAAGCCTGAGCTGGTTTTGGTCAGTCCCTCCTCCATAGCACCATCTCTCCTCCAGGGGTCCATATCCTCACCTTCTACCTTATCAATTCATGAAAGTCTTAGAAAAGGACTGGGTGAGCTGGAAGGTCTCAGGGCCCAGACATGCCACCCTTCTGCTGGAGGCCACATGATGGATAAGCTCAGTGCCATGGCAAACAGGTCCTCACCAGAGGCCAATGGGAAGGACTTCTAGAGAATGGTTTTTCTGTATTGACCTATTAATTGTTCAATTCTTTTGACTGGGCCAAGACTTACTACGAGGTATTACTTCTGTCTTCCAAGATACCGTAAAGCAAATCAATCTCCCTTCTCAAGACAACTCTTCGGATATTTGAAGACAGCTTTGCTTCCTACAAAGCCTTCCCTGCTCATGCAAAACACCTAAGTTCTTCAACTCTTCCTCAAATGACATGGATTCTAATCTTGCCATTCTGGCTCCTCTTCTCCCAGTCTCTCCATCCAATTCATAAACATCCCTTTCCAAATTTGGCACCTATATTCTTCAAGTAACCAGCTGGGGAGGTGGAAATTCTTATATCCCCTCATTGGGTCAATATATTTTTATTTGAAGTGTCTGAGGCTGGGTTGGTCTTTCAAGTATCCCCAGCACTCCTAACATGCCCATTAACATCCTCAACTCTTTTCCTATTAAGTCCTGTTAGGCCATATTCCATATATATATGGGATACACACACACACACACACACACACACACACACACACACATTTTAATCCTAGAAGTAGGGCTTTAAACTTAGTAGGAATAAATGATATTTTTGTTTATTTTTTGGCCTGTGTTTCTGACTGCCACCCATCACAATATCATCCTTCTAAATTTTGAAGAATATAAAATTTAGTAAGTCACTCTGAACCCATTGATGTGAAGACCATACAAACTCTAATTTCTGAGGTCCAGGGGCCAGTAACCTCAGGAGGTGAAGCTTTAGTTATCTGGAAAAGGGTTGAGGCACAGAGAAGTGTGTCAGAAACCTCAGGTCACGGACCCTGCAGATAGAGCTGAGGCACTATTCCTGCTTCATTCTCCGTGTGGTCAATGGGTATGTAAGTGGCAGGGGGTAGAGATAGATGAAGGGCCAACCAGAGCAGGAAATGCATTGTGCAGAGTTGATGTGTATGCCTAAATTCACCAGTTAAAGAGAAGCCCACTGTCAAGGAAAAGACATCAAAGCACACACTTTTCACAAGGGTCCCCCAAAAGCCGTTTGTGGGCTGAAGTCTGTAAATTACTAGCATTAAGGCCAAGGGCCAGAAACAGAATATCGCTTTCTGGACCAGAATAATGCTTTCTGCTACCCACGAAGTCCTCCAAGAGAGCTACAAACACCAGGCACAAAACCCCTACAAAATTCCACGTATTGTGTCAGGGGACCCGTCGAGCAGTGCCCCCCACTGGTGTGCAGAATTAGGCCCTAGTTGGGCCTCTCGAGGTCATGGTGCCATTTTCCTCCAGCAGTTAGAAAACTACTGCTTGAAGACCCTCAGACACATCTCCCTGTGCTGCTTTCCAGATCACCCCCAGCACCAATTCTAATCCTTTCGCCCTCTCCCCACCCCATGCTTTGGAATCCAAATCAACAGCTTATTGTAATAGCAACTAGAAAGCAAATCAGTCCCAGTCACCAAACGAGATGAAATTGGCTATTTTTTTTTAAAGACCAAAATTTACTAAAATCTTGACTGCAGTATTTCTGATGGTGGAGTTGTTTTTGTTTCCTTCTTTTTTTGCTAATCTGCATCTTGACCAGAAAAGGTAGAACAAAAAAGGTTAGGGCTAAAGGGCTACATACAGTAATAGGATGTTGTGATTTAAAATTTGGTTATGTCCTCTTTAAAAAAAAAACAACTGTATTCCTAATCTGTGTATAAAACTGGTCTCACAAGAAATCCAGAAATAACAGTATTGGAGAAATGTAAAGCAATCTAAAAACATACGGGCTCTTGGACTTCAAACCCAGGCAGTGAGGACTCCTGTCTCTTACACTTTAGGACGATCTAAGGCGGAATAGCTTCTTCTAGATTCTGCTCAAAGTAGACCATTCTTGCTGCTCTTTAAAAGCAACCACAAGGGCGCCTGGGTGGCTCAGTCGGTTGAGCGGCCAGCTTCGGCTCAGGTCATGATCTCACGGTCCGTGAGTTCGAGCCCCACGTCGGGCTCTGTGCTGACAGCTCAGAGCCTGGAGCCTGTTTCAGATTCTGTGTCTCCCTCTCTCTGACCCTCCCCCATTCATGCTCTGTCTCTCTCTGTCTGAAAAATAAATAAATGTTAAAAAAAAATTTTTTTTTAAAAAAAGCAACCACAGTGCACAACTACTATTGGGGAAAAAAAAGACCAACATTCATTTGTACTGAAATCAGCAACCCCATTTCAGCTTTTAAGCCATTCTCTTTCTCTTTTAACTCTTTGTACTGTCTCCTTTAGAACGATCTCAGAATTTTGGGGTGCCTTGGCAGCTCAGTTGATTAAGCATCCAACTTCAGCTCAGGTCATGATCTCACAGTTTGTGAGTTCAAGCCCCGCATCGGGTTCTGCGCTGACAGCTTAGAGCCTGGAGCCTGCTTTGGATTCTGTGTCTCCCTCTCTCCATGTCACTCCCTGGCTTGTGCTCTCTTCTCTCTCTCTCTCTCTCTCAAAAGTAAATAAATGTTAAAAAAATTTTTTTTAAAGAACAACCTCAGAACTTTAAGATGCTGAAAGAAAACCACTGATTTAAGGCATATCATCATTTCGCAGAATCAACACCTAAGTATTTACACTACTGAATTTTCAAGACACTGGTATAAACCATCCATGACACAGCCACTCTAAAGCAAGTTCACAGTAAGTTTTCTAGACATGTTCTATTTTACGCTTCTGTATGCTATCCTTTGGCAAGAGTACAGCAAAAAAATCATTCAACTACACAAATGTGGGTTACCTGGACGTGGGGCTGTAATTTTTCCAAGTCCTCAACACAGGAAAAATCAAGCCTACACCAGCCTCATTTATTCCTCATGAGGGTGTAGCAAGGAACGTTCAGGAGATCTTTAGAGGAAAAAAGTTACTAAACAAATAGCAGGTGGTCCAACAACAATAAAAACATTTCGTTAGTTTGACTATCTCAGACACTGGACCAAAGGCTCTCTCTTGGGAATGCTACAGTTTCTCGTTTTCTTTTTACCTTAAGCTACGCTTGGCAGGTATAATATGGAAGAGGAGACAGAGGGAAAAGAAATGCCAATTACAGTTTAAATTCATATTCATGTCAACTCGGTGTTCAAGGTCTGGGCATGGGACCAGCCCGACCTTTCTTGTAAGCCTTAGCTACTTCTGGCAACTCCTTGTTCTTCTATAGTTTTGAAGCGATTTGCATGCAGAACATCTAAAATGCCTTAGGGGAACGAGGTGTGCCAGTTGGTCTACCCTGTATTTTATTTTTTGTTTTTAATCTAAAGCTGTGTTTACTAAAACATAAGGATCTATTAATCAAAACTACCACAACGACTGCTTCTTCAGCTATGTCAAAAACACCAGAGTATCTGGCCCTTGTGTGTGCATGTGTATGCTCTAAATTTCCTTTATTTTTCCTTCAAGGATTAATATTTGGTTTTGTTGAATGTGCTTCAACTTTCATAATATCCTATTCTGTTGCTTACTAGGCTTTTGTTTTCTCTTTAACATTAAACCTCTTAATCATTTAAAACATACTTGAAGGTCTCTTTCATAGTGGTCTATTTTTTTCTGATTTTTTAGGTCCAAACTCTCCTTGTGGTTGCTCCTGCGACTTTTCCTTCATGAAGGTTTATTTTCACCCACGACTTGCAGCTGCTAACCACGGTTCCGACTTCAGCAAGAGCTGGCCACCCAGAGGAGCACGGCAGTTGCTGGGCTGTGGGTGCCCATGGAAGGCTCACGCGAGCCTCTGCACGGGTCTAGGGGCTTGATCTGCACCAAACTTGTTTTAAAATTTTTAAATTATTTTAGATTTCGAGAGAAGCTGTAAAAATAGTGTTTCTGCATGTCCTTTACTGACATTAAGAGAAGTTTTAGTAATCCTAGTAAAGTTAGCAAAACCAACAAAATTAACCTTTGCACAATACCGCTGACTAGCCTAGGGACTTTATTTGGGTTCCACTGGTTTTTTTTTTTTTTTTTTTCCTCTAATGTCATTTGTTTTGTTCTCGCTGCTCCAGGATCCCATCCAGGCTTCCACATTTCATCTCCTTGTTATGTTCTACGGCATTTTGTTCCCTTGGCTTTCCTCCGTTTCCAGGCGTTGTCTTGGGTTTCATAAACAACTCCAGGTTGACCCTATTACCTTTCAAGATTGTGCAGACTTTGATCTTCTCATTTACCTTTCTAGATTGTAGAGTCCTAATCTTTTAATTCCTAAATGAATCTGCAAGCATCAATTTGATTAGTGCAAAACACAGTGAGCAGAAGGGGGTGGCACCAACCCAGGGGAGTGAAAACAATTCTGCGAATTCCACAGGCTGACGAGACTCCTTTCCACTTAATTCCTCAGAAAATCAAAGTCGTAGGTGTTCTCGCCAGGGCCACAAAAATTAGAGAAAAAGATCATCTCCTTCAACCATCACATTTCACAAATGAGAAAAATGATCACGTTACAAAGGAAAGAAACAGAAAAATATCACTTGACACCAATTCATAGCATTTATTGACATTTCCATTTAAAATGCTAGGAAAGCAGTATAAATTGTAAACATGGAAACCAAACACTTGCATAAATTATTTCAAAAACTCTACAGCACATTAGAAAACAGTGCAGCTAATTGAAGGGTAGAAACATAACTGACAAATAGAAGGGAAGGTTCGATTACTAAATCATATACCCACACTGACATTTAAGTGCCCGTTTGAGACCAGCAAACCATGATTGTCAAGTTCAAGTTGCAGTATTGATGCCACAAGTGGCCTCAATTGACTCTGCGTATTTTCGTACATTATCACTCACAATCCAGGAAGGAGAGTGCAGGAAGAGTCAGAGGAACGTGGACCTTGACAAAGTAGGAGGAGACAAGCAGGTATCCCAGAATGGCTCTGCTGAGCCTCCTTTCCTGCAAGGGTAATGAGCCCAATCTCCATGCTCCTTCGAAGATGCTCTGGAGGAGGGCTAAGCAGAGTGTATACCCCTTCCTGAAATGAGCCCTCTGGTGCTTAGAGCAAGTGCGTTAATCGGTGAAAGCCTCCTTCTTTCCCCCCATGAACAAGAGGAACAGCACAGGGTGTCTGGCTTGAACTTGGCCCTGTGCTCTTCCTAACTTGCACACTTAGGTTGTCAAGTCATGAATACTTGAATCAGGGGCATGAGACCCTTCACGACGCTCCAAGTTGTCCAGAAAGTTCTGGTGGAATCAGGGACCAAGCGACTCAAATCTCTGTCCCTTCTACTATTCACTCTTTCTTTAAATGTGAAGTGGCCCCAGGGCAGAGCAACCCAGAGGAAGAAAGGCAAAGCAAGGAGCCTGCATAACTACCCTGTGGGAAACTAATTTGGACTAGACCACCTCAGTTTAAGACATTCATTCCTTCTCTCACTTGCTTGCGGGTTCCTAACTTTGTTTCATGTTTCCAAAGGCATTTAAAATGCTTTTCCTAAATTTCAATGCTGCTGTGTGTTCTTAAGATAAATTCTCAAATGTACTGTTAACACACACAAGCATGGAATTAGGATCGTACCGTGAGGTTTCAGTTTTCAAGTCTTTGTAATATTAGAGAGAGGAGTCCTAAGCACTGAAAGTTGCCTCCAAAAATATCAAAAGAAACCTGAAATATACACACCCCTTATTCATTAGGTAGTAAGTGTGAGCCTGTTACATTTTATGAGTATGTTACAGCAGTTGCTCTTAGAAACCCCTCTCACCTGTTACAAGAATATCCATTAATGTGTTGGATTAAATGTCAGAATGAAGTTCAAGTTACCATCCCATAAAAATGCATTTTGTGATCAAATGGTCAGTGTGCAGGTACAGAAGCAGACCCCCTCACCCTCCCGCCGGGACAAATGTGGATAAGCAGGCTCTGGAGACTGGCTTTGGAGGTAGAAATGGAATGGCTGCAACTCACCTCGAGCAGAGGTCAGTGTGGTACTTAAGACTGGAAGCCCCCTTCTCCCCTGCCCAGAACCTCAACCAGCTTTCCTTTCAACCAGCAAATTCATTCATGTCTAAGAATCCAGTAGGAAAGGGGACGGGAAGTTCATGTAATGATTAACGTGTGAATTACTGCAAAAGCAAATCGGTGTCCGAGTGACCGGTTCGGCCACTGGAGCACTAAGAAGTGCGAATACAGTCAACACTGACCCTGTACACAGTTAAATGGGAGGCTCAAGAAGCACAGCATTACCTGTTTCGGCCCAAAGCCTTCAGGTGCCCCTCTCACCTGTGCTTTGCATCACAGGCCTCACGCCCTGAAAAGTCCGGTTGGCAAAACCCGCTTAGTCTGCTGCTCAAAAGTCATATGCCACCAAAATCAAACCATATTCTGAAATTAAATAAAATCTGGAGAAAAATTGTGTAGGTAGCTACAAAGAAGTGGAATGGATTTATTTATAACCTACTCTGCTCCACAAAGGATTTAATGTGGTGTTAGGGCTGACCACTGAGATCGGCTCTACGCCATAAACCTTGGTGGAATTCTTGCAATATTTTCATACTTTATAATTGGTTCCTCCAGCAGTTCTTGGTACCTTTCTCTTCCCTCCTCCAGACTGGATCTCTTGCTGAGCAGACCTTCTTCGCGGACCTGGCCATTTTCTTGCTGTACTACTGCAAACCCGTTCTCACAGTCCCATTTCCTCCTCTTGTTTTATTAAAACTCCTTACAGAGTGCGGTTAGGGATCCTGTCCTCATACTGCAGCAGATCAAGTTCATGTTCAATGACAGCTTCGCCCACTTTCTACGTCCTTCCTCAGGCCTACTCCCAGCTCTTTCCTTGCCATCTCACCAGCTCCCCCGTCTTCATTACAGTAGCTTCTCAAGTGGGCTTCTCCCCAGAACCCCGTGGTTTCCAAAGTGCAACTTCCCTTCTCCTGAGTGAGTACCCAACGCACCGGTGTATTTTCAATGAATCTTTCTGACGTTCACACCACATTATGTATCTGTATCTTCTTCTGTCTTTTATACCCATCTGTGCTATCTGCCTTAGACTCTAAGATCTCAGAACACAGGGCTCATGGTGACTTTTTTGGTGCTACAAACAGCAAAAAATCATGAGCAGAAAGATGTTTGATAAACACTGTTTTGAAATTAATGGCAACTGAAGCGAATTTAAAGCAAATCGGGAGAGCAGAAGAGACACACGGAGACCTTAGTTTTGCTCTGGTTACCTCCACGTGAATTCATTCACTGGTAGATGACAGTGTATCAGACTGTCCAATTCCAGTGCAATCATACAGATAACATCTTACATTTCACCAAGCTTTGTGCTCCCTCCTCAAAGGCTGTTTGCACATAGGAGCACATGTGAATCTCAAAACAAGAAATTCTGGGAGGTGGGCAGGGGAGGTCTGTTCTCGTTCAGCTGATGAGGAGAATGAGGCTCAGGAATGGACCTGACACAGCAAGTTGGTGACAGAGTAGTCTCTGAAAACGATCATTTCTCCAACTCTCTCTAAAACTGTAACTCAACTTCATAGCTTGCATTATTACCACTAGAACTTTCAAACTAAGGAAGAAGAGACACAAAATTTAACTTTTCGTTTTAGAACTCCAAGGCCACCCACGATCGACATGAGGACCTTTCTTTTAAGTAGATCACGTTAACTGAGCGTCCGGAGATCCATTTGGGTGTGGTGCTCCCCACAACAGTTAGTCTGTCCTGAGTTCTGTGACAGGTAGACTGCTGCAGGTGTTCAGAGAACACAAGTGCAGACCAAGTGTGGTTTACGACCAACTCACGAACGTTGTGATCCCACAGGCCTGCTCACACCACACCACACCCTGCCGGTTATCACATGTTATCTTTGGTCTTGACATTTGCTTAAAAGTGTATCAATTCTAAGCACAACAATACAGGTAGAATCCTTTCATGCTCATCTGAAAGGCATCAAGATCCCCTACTGCAGCTCCCTGGAGAACAGACATCTGGTTCTGTGATGGACGCAGGAGGTAACGATTCTTAGTACACTGGGTACAAACACAACACTGAGCAGAACAGAAGGGAGCCTGTGTTTATTCCACTTGCTGTCACACAGTCTGAACTCACTGTAAGGTGTCCCAAATAAAATTCTGCTTGGGTATCAGGAAACCTGGTATTTCTGAATGACATGCAAAGTACTCCTCCATTTTGGGGAGAGTCTGGTATGTGACCAAGACTGAGAGGTAAGAAATCAAGCCCAGAGGGGGGTCTTCTCTCCCACACTCCTTGGAGCCTTTGAGGGCTGCCTGAAAAGGGGTCTCCGTTCCTTTAACATCCTCGAGAGACTTCCTCTCCTGCGCCCCTTCTCTTCCAGAGGGGCAGGGATGAAATGGCTACATTTAACTTCCCAGAAGCGAGATGCCCTGTATCGTTAAGACCATCTGACAGACTTCAATGAGGAAGCGCTGAAACATGATTCTGGCCCCCAGTGATTACATTTTGGAAACCTATTTCAGCTGTTGCAGGGTTCTTAAGACTTGATGCAGATTTCGATTCCTCAGAGTCCTGAATTCTGCCTGTTGATTTGTGGTTAGTTACAAGTAATAGTTGATCTAATAAAAAAGGATTCAGAGTGGAAATCAGTTATCTGTTTTTCTTCTGAACTTCACTCAAGTACCAGAAAGCAGAACGGCCCTTATTATTATGATCCTTCCTCTAATCTGGGAAGTAGGGAAATGTTTACTTCAAGAGTGAATCTCAAGAGAGGCGATACCCTCTGTCAGGCCCCAAGGACGTAAGATGGTTTTAACAGTCACTCAGCGGTCGTGCACAATAAAATCAGAAACTGGGAGCAACTCCCTCCTTTCCCTTGTGGTCCTCAAAGCTCCTCTTTACATTTCTTGATTTATTACAGAGAGGCTGGACCGAACTCCATTTCATTTCCAGGTCTTGAACACAGAGAACGTGATTACTAGAAATGCACTCGTGCATAACAATCTGTTGGCCCTAGGAGTTTTCATAGACAATTTTTGCTCGTGGGAGATTTCTCATTCAAATGTGATTTGCGAGCAACTCATCAGCTAAGTGCAAGGATTAGTTATGACCTCCTGAAAGCCGCCTCCTCTAGCACTGGCCTTACTGATGGCATGCGCTGAGATGGGATGCTATTGACAGTCACATGCGCCCAATTGATTAAACAGCAAATACACTTAAGAATGTAAATCTAAACTTCGATATGTATTTTGAATAACCAAATAAATAGTAACGTTTCCCCTCCCCGCGCTGGGAGGTTTGTTTGTTTGTTTTCTCCTCCCTAGGACAAAATGAAATCCTCAACATACTCTTCCACTGAAAAAGCCAAAGTTTGCATTTCACAGACATAAAGGTGAAGGGGGCCCTCGGAGCTGTAGCACCAGAAGTAGAAGGAAAAATGCAGATGATGGCTTCTTTTGGAATCATCAGGCTCTACAATCTATCATTTGGTTTCTCACTAGTAGCTTTGTAAATTCCCCAACAGTCTTAGTATTTTTGTTGTTAATACGACTATTAAAATAAGTTCCTATGGAGAAAAAGAGGAAAATCAAGCTGTTAATAAAATGTCTTCAAATCTCTTTTCTCAAAAAACAAAGCAGCAAGTTCATCATACAAACCAGTCTGAATCACATCTTCCCACAGAAACGCTGGATTCCAATAATCCCTAAACCATCTACACAATTTTCATCCTTTACCTTTAAAAAGGAGACTAATTTAGTGATTTTTGTTAGCTTAGTCTTATGGTTTGTCTTCATGAAGTGCTGCTGGCTTTTGGCCAAAAGTACGTAAATTTCGACTGCAACCCAAGTGGTCAAAAAATTGCCAACCGATTAAAAGCATCATGAGCTGTCATGTGACTTATGGCATCTTCTAAAATTGCAACTTGCTCCCTTACATGGGCGCCTAGCCCAGGAGATGCACATCCTCTTACAAACACCCACTCAGTTGATTTCCATTTAGTCTTGCTTCCACGGGAAGCAGATACTTGGCAAATCTGCAAGGCGAGGCCGATCAGCTGTGGAAGTTCTGCACGGCGGTCTGTTTCTGGGAAAGCCGGAGGAGCTCCTCGCGGATCGCTTTGATGAGAGAAGCCGAGGAGTGGCCGGGCTGGAGGTCTTCTGTGGAGCTGGTGGCGTAAGCCAGCCCCGCGCCCTGCAGCCCCCTGTGTGGGAGGTTCCCAGGAGGAGCGGAGGGCTCCCTGCCTGAAGTCCTTGGCACCTGGAACAGCGGTGAGGAAGAATACTCCTGATGGCCAAGCATGTGCGTCTGAAAGAACATGGCAAACGTTACTGTATTTCCCATGTAAGAACAGCAGGGAAAGTCAAATTCGCTGGTGGTAGGTGTACTCCCAGGACGACTTCTGACCACTGCCCACCCACCCTGGCTCTCCAACAAGGCCTCAAGGTGGGCTGGACAGACTGTGGAAGAAGTGCTGGAGGGGGAGCAGTACAATAAAGAAACCCTTGGACTTCACAGATGCCTAATAAATACTTGCTTAAAAGCAGACAGAAGGAATGATGAGGTTGGCCAAGTCTCTGGGCCTCTATGTGTGGAGGTCAGTGGTCCACTGGGAGAACAGGAAGGGACCTAGAGAGCTGGGGTCCCTTCCCTGAGGAGGTGAAAGGTCAAATGAGGGCATCTGAGAGCTGGAAGAGGTGAGCAAGTCCCTGCAGAGCAAATGACAAGAACTGCCTCCGCTCTGGGCCTGGAGCTTTGGGAGGGTGTGCCTGTGACACATGCTGAGACCACAGAACATGCACAAGATCACAAAATCGTTTTCCATTTTATTCATGTGTGTCTATTGACTGTTCTGCAGACCTTTTTCTTTAAAAAGTTATCTGCACTGGGGTACCTGGGTGGCTCAGTCGGTTTAAGTGTCTGACTTCAGCACAGGTCATGATCTCGTGGTCTATGAGTTCGAGCCCCCCGTCGGGCTTTGTGCTGACAGCTCAGAGCCTGGAGCCTGCTTTGGATTCTGTGTTTCCCTCTCTCTCTGCCCCTCCCCTGCTCATGCTCTGTTCTCTCAGTCTCTCAAAAATAAATAAACATTAAAAAAAAAAAAGTTATCTGCACTGGGGTACCTGGGTGGCTCAGTCGGTTGAGCGTCCAACTGTTGATTTTGGCTCAGATAATGATCTCAGGATTCATGGGATCAAGCCCCATGTCAGGCTTTGCACTAAGAGCACAGAGCCTGCTTGGGATTCTCTGTTTCCCTCTCTCTCTGCCCCTCCCTACACGCTCTCTCTCTCTCTCTCTAAAAAATAAACATTTTAAAATAGTTATCTGTACTGTAACACACGAGTTTTGCCTATATTTACATAATATAAATTAATCTGGCATTCATTTGACCAGAATTATTACTTTTCAGTGATTTTTTTTCATATTTTTTCAGTGAAAAATCTCTCTTTGGATGTACATATAAGTACTAAATCTGTGGTTTCACTTATGCTAAAAATTAGCCTAATGGTAAACATGGCGTTCAAGCTCTAGAATATTCCTACATTTCACGTTTCCAAATAGTGATAAAAGAGGCAGTATAAAGTGAACGCTAGATCTGATAGGAAAACACAAAGCACAGTAAAAAAATAAGCTGGGCACAACGAAGGCAGAAAAAGAAAAGTGTGAGCAAATGTCAAGTAGACACCTGAGATTCTAAGTATAAGAGCATATCTGATAGGGGAAAATTACATTCTGGAGTTAATTTTCTTTCTCTGAATAGTAGAACCATCTGGCCATGAAAAGAATTTAGTGTATCTGCTGGAAAGACACATAAATGCATGTAAAAGTCTTGAGAAAAATGAAGGAAATCATTTGTGGAAATTACCTGTGCCCGTATTGACTCCATTCCTACAAAGGAGCAACCAAAGCAAGGAGAAGCCTCTAAAAGAAACCCTATGCGGGGTGCCTGGGTGGCGCAGTCGGTTAAGCGTCCGACTTCAGCCAGGTCACGATCTCGCGGTCCGTGAGTTCGAGCCCCGCGTCAGGCTCTGGGCTGATGGCTCGGAGCCTGGAGCCTGCTTCCGATTCTGTGTCTCCCTCTCTCTCTGCCCCTCCCCCGTTCATGCTCTGTCTCTCTCTGTCCCAAAAATAAATAAAAAACGTTGAAAAAATAAAAAATAAAAAAATAAAAAAAAAAATAAAAGAAACCCTATGCCTTGGAATGCTCTAACCTGTGAGACTACGGCAGAAGCATCTCGTGGGGGTCAGAATGGATATGACGTTGATTAGCCCACCACAAAGCACAAATGGTGAGCAAGTAGGCATGTGAGATCATACACGTGTATACAACAGTAACACCAAAGATCAAGTCCAGATTTTAGTCACCTACAGGTTCACATTCTCTACTTGAAAGTTAAAATCAGTGAGACAGAAAGCAGAATTGTGGTTGCCTGTAGCTGGGGGAGAGGCAAAGGGCACTTAGTGTCTAATGAGCACACACTTCCCATTTTACAAGATGAAAAATGCCAAGGAGACGGATGGGGGTGATGGTTGTGCAACATCATGAATGTATTTGAAACCACTGAGCTGGGAACTGGGAAGGGTTAAGATGGTAAATTTTATATTATGCGTGTTTTACCACAATATAAAAAAATTGGAAAAATTTTCAAAGTAGCTGTTACCTATAGGTCTCTGCCCAGATTTTAATGTAACGAACATCACTTTTATTACTTTTTCTGCAAGGTTATTTTCAAAAATTCACTACTTTAAGTCTAAAATCTGCCTCAAGAAAGATGATACACTTTTGAAAAGTTCAATGCCAGTACTCTCCCCCTCTCGGTGGGTGGGAATTTATGATCTAAAAACTGCAGGCAAAAATACACTTATGGAGAAAAAAGTGAGGGAGTTAGTTACAACTTTTATGTATGTAGGTTTTAAAGAGTGATCCTCAAAGCAGAGGCAGAAGCAGCTAAATTAAGTGATTATTCCGTGATGACCCACACACAAGATACTCACAGCCTCTCTTCGGCCCGCTTCATCCTCCCCGTAGGAAGGCCAGCCTGGTCCCCCATACTGGCCGCCTCTGCTCGGTGGGATTTCCACTGGCTGGGCTCCAATTCTGCTTGCAATCCCCACCTGTGTCAGGTGCTGAATCTGGGAGCCTGAAGGAACAGAGCGGGCACTTGGGTCAACACTTGTTGAGAAGCGAAGTCGCCTGGCAAGACGCTTGGGTTTTGACTATAGATCTTCCTTACGGACAAGGGATACAAGTGTTGTTCAAACAGGGCCCCAATTCCATCTCCAGAGGATGATACTTCCTAGGAAAAACGGACTGTGGATTTCTTGGTTCCTCTTACTTCCGTTTAATACGGTGCCTAACAGTGATGTTCTTATGTTCCTATATAGACATCAGAGGACGGGGAATAAAGGCTATAGCAGAGGGCCTTTCCACTCATTTCCAAGAGGTTATAAAGAAGGATGATCTTATTGATTCCAAAGAAAGAAGGGAAAGGTTTTGGAGAAAGCTGAAACCTGGCTCCTGTGTGCTCGTGTTTCTGAGACTCACGAGGAGAGAAAATACAGTATGTATTTGTTCTTTAATTTTTTTTTTTTTCAACGTTTTTTATTTATTTTTGGGACAGAGAGAGACAGAGCATGAACGGGGGAGGGGCAGAGAGAGAGGGAGACACAGAATCGGAAACAGGCTCCAGGCTCTGAGCCATCAGCCCAGAGCCCGACGCGGGGCTCGAACTCACGGACCGCGAGATCGTGACCTGGCTGAAGTCGGACGCTTAACCGACTGCGCCACCCAGGCGCCCCAGTATGTATTTGTTCTTAAAAGGCAGGGTGTGTATTTCTTTGATTTCAGAATGTTTACGTACATTTATGTTCACTATATTTACACTGTTTCCACAACTTAGGCATGTCATAATTAAAATTTTAAAGCCACCCACCCAGCCTCTTCAGGGAGCTATGCTGATGGCAAAGCCAGGAGTCTCTCTACAGCTCATTCTCTACACGTAGACAAGCTGTGGCCTCGGGGAGCTATGAAGGCCAGGCTGTAAATGACATATTTTCCTACTCCATCAACTTATGGCATATGGATATATCCCTACTCCATAGATTAAGGGAGACAAAAAAAGTGACCTTTAAGCTCTGGGAAATCAAATACTTGTTCCCAAATGCTCCCAGGATCATCAATTCCGTCTATGCTGTGCAGACTGGCCCTACGAGGTTCAGAGATTTCAGAGGTAGGGAAGGGGGCCCTCTCCTTCTTCCAGCCTTCTCCTACTCTAGCTGTCAAAGTAACAGCCTCCATGAACCAAATACATGTTTTTAAACAAAGGAATGCCACAGTTTCATTTGGATGTGTAATAACTAAATGCTAAAGGTCAGAAAAAAACCTGCTAGGCTCCTGTCAGAGCAATGTACCCAGAAGAGCTCTTGCCAATTACTGAAGTTTCATAAAATTGATTAAAATTATCAGGACCAGGGCACCTGGTAGGCTCAGTCAGTTAAGTATCCCACTTCAGCTCAGGTCATGATCTTGCAGTTTGTGAGTTCGAGCCCCACGCTGCACTCCAGTGCAGAGCCTCCTTGGGATTCTGTCTCTGCCTCTCTCTCTGCCCCTTCTCCGCTTGCACTGCCTCTCCCAAAATAAATAAACAAACTTAAAAAAATAAAATTATTAGGACCATCAGTACGGTTTGCTCAACAGATACTGGTTGAGCAAATCCTGCAAAGAACAAAAATGTAGCACGCTGTTCCCCAGCATTTACCAAGGTGCACACAAGTGCACAGACAGAAAAGCATACCTTTGTGTTAAAAGTGCAATGGTAGTCAAAATCATAATTCAGACACAATTCTGTATCTTGCTTTGTTTACTCAACAATACGGCACGGGCTTTCCCCATGATTCAAGTGGGGCATCACGCCCAGGAAGCCTGGGTTTGCATTCCAGCCCTGGCAGTGACAGCCCTGTGACCTTGGGCAGCCGGCTACCACTCCCACTGAGCCCTGATGCCTCTTTTCTCACATGGGGAAAAAACACCCACTTCATGATGTTATTTTCAGAATTGAAAGAGATAAAATAGGTCAAGTACCATAAACATAAGAGGCAATTGGGAAATCTTAAATCCTCTTTTTCTGATTCCTTTTTGAGCTCTTCATGTTAAATAGCTACACACTTGGGGACTTCCAGAGAAGGTGGCGAAATAGAAGGATCTGAGGCTCACCTCGTCCCACACTGACACCGAGATAACACCCACATCAGTGTAAATAACCCAGAAAACGACCTGAAGTCTGGCAGAACAGACTGTCCACAACTAAACATAGTGAAGAGGCCATATCCAAAAGGGTAGGGAGGGCAGAGGCATGGTCAGGAACCAAACGGACCCTCCAGATTGTCCTCAGGAGGGAGGGTCACTTCAAGTATAGAAAAGGGTGAGAAGCAGACCCCACACCAGGCACCCCAGGCACCCCAGGCACAGGGGACTCGAACTGGGAAGACAAACCCCCTTATCGTTTGGCTTTGAAAAACCAGAGGAGCTTAACTTCATGAATTCTTACAATCAGTGGGGTTGAACACCTGAAACTTTAAAAACAAGCAGACTCAATTCTGGTAGTCAGAGGGCAAGAGGAAACTGAGTCTCCACCCTTAAAGAGACAAGACAACAAACAGCTTCACTTAGATACAGCATAGAAGCAGCAGTTTGAAAAACGCCTGGGATATAGAGGTGTCACTTCCCTGCCCTGCCCCTCAGCCTATATAGGTGACACCTGCGGGAACCAGTGCAGCACAAATACTCTCCACCGAGCTCGCTAACAGTGCCCTGCACCCCTGCACTCTTCTGTGGACCTACCCCCTCCCACCCACCCTTAGCACCTCTCCAAAGTGGCTCCAGGTTCCTCCCAGGGCAGAACTGAGAAACCTTGCTAATACCAGGCACCCTATTCCTGCATTCTCCTGCAGACACACCCCCTCCAAAATGCCCTTGGCAGGAGTCCATCCAAAGAGGGCCCTAAGTGTGGCAGTGTGCCAGGAACCCTGAAAGGTTCCACTCTTTTTTTTTTTTTAATTTCTTTTAAATCCTAACCATTTTCAACATGCTGTGCCACATATGTCTAGTTTTTCTTTCTTAGTGGTTCATGTTTTGGTAAAGCTTTCTTTGCCTCTGCAGATGTATTGATCTCTCTTAATATGTTACACCATCTTTGTTGTAAAAATACAAGTCAGAAGGCATAGTCCTTAATATTTCTAATTTTATTTTAATAAAGGGAATCGGTTTCCTGGCATGTAGCTAGCCAGGTCTTCTTAAAAAAAAACAAAAACAAAAAAAAAAGCGAACAAAAAACTCCACAGGATAAAAAATGAGAATAGATTAAGGGAACTCAGCAATACAATCAAGTACAACAAGATTTGCACTAGAAGGATCCCAGAAGGAGGAGAGAGAGAAAATGGGCCAGAAATTTATTTGAAGAAATAATAGCTGAAAGCCTCCCAAATCTGAGGAAGGAAATAAAAATCCAGATCCTGGAGGCATGGAAAGCCCTCCACAAAATCAACCCAAGGAGGACCACAACAAAACACATAGTAATTAAAATGGCACAAAGTAGTGATAAAAAGAGAGTTTTAAAAACAGCAAGAGAAAGGAAAACAGTTACATACAAGGGAAACCCCATAAGGCTATCAGTGGACTTTTCAACAGAAACTTTGCAGGCCAGAAGAGAGTGGCATGATATATTCAAAATGCTGAAAGGAAAACAAAAACAAAACCTGCAACCGAGAAACACTCTATCTAGCAAGGTTATCATTCAGAATAGAAGGAGAGACAAAGAGTTTCCCAGACAAACAAAAGTTAAAGAAATTCACCACCGCTAAACTAGCCCTACAAGAAATGTTAAAGGGGATCTTTGAGTGGAAACAAGAGAACATAAGCACGAATAAGAAAAATAGGAAGCACAAAAGCTCTACAATTAAGCATAACCATAAAAATCAGTGAAGAGATTTACAAAATAAAAGGATGGAAAATATGACACCATATACCTAAAACACGGGAGGGAGAGGAGTAAAAATTTAGTGCATTCAACTAAATGGGTTCAACTTCAAGTGACGATCAACTTAATATAGACTGCAATATGCATAAGACATTCTTTTCTTTTTTTTTTTTTTTAATTTTTTTTTTTTTTTTAAGGTTTATTCATCTTTGGGACAGAGAGAGACAGAGCATGAACGGGGGAGGGGCAGAGGGAGAGGGAGACACAGAATTGGAAGCAGGCTCCAGGCTCCGAGCCATCAGCCCAGAGCCCGACGCGGGGCTCGAACCCACGCACCGCGAGATTGTGACCTGAGCTGAAGTCGGACGCTTAACCGACTGAGCCACCCAGGCGCCCCATGCATAAGACATTCTATATAAACCTAATGGTAGCCACAAGGAAAAACCAGTAATAAATATGAAAAAATAAAGAGAAAGGAATTCAAGCATATCACTAAATTAAACCAGTAAACCACAAGATAAGAGAGTAAGAGAAGACGAAAACAGAAAAGAACTACAAAAATACTGTAAAACAAGTGACAAAATGACAGTAAGTACAAAGCTATCAATAATTATTTTGAACGTAAATGGACTAAATACACCAATCAAAAGATGCAGGGTGACAGAATGGATAAAAAAGCAAGACCCATCTATAAGGTGCCTACAAGAGACTCATTTCAGACCTAAAGACACATGCAGACTGAAAGTGAAGATATGAAAAAATATTTATCATGCAAATGGAAGTGAAAAGAAAGCTGGGGTAGCAATACTTATATCAGACAAAATAGACTTTAAAACAAAGACTGTAACAAGAAACAACGAAGGACACTACATAGTCATAAAGGGAACAATCCAACAAGAAGATATAACAATTACAAATATTTATGCACCCAACAT
Source organism: Panthera tigris (assembly GCF_018350195.1). Taxonomy (NCBI): domain Eukaryota; kingdom Metazoa; phylum Chordata; class Mammalia; order Carnivora; family Felidae; genus Panthera; species Panthera tigris. Next base: position 152,275,513 of record NC_056661.1, read on the forward strand.
AGAAGCACCCAAATACAGGAAGCAGCTATTAACAAACATATAGGAAGTATCAATAGTAATACAATAACAGTAGGGAATTTAAACATACCACTTACATTGTTGGATAGATCATCCAAAGAGAAAATCAACAAGGACACAGTGGCTTTGAATAACACATTAGACCACTTGGATTTAACATACATCAGAACATTCTATCCCAAAACAGAATACACATGTTTTTCAAGTGCACAAGGAACATTTTCCAGACTAGATCACAGGTTAGGCCACAAAACAAGTCTCAACAAACTCAGAAAGAATGAAGCCATACCATGCATCTTTTCTGACCACAATACCATGAAACTAGAAATCAACCACAAGAAAAAAATATGGAAAGACCACAAATACACGAAGGTTAAATTCTTTTGAAGTGCACAAAGAACATTCTCCAGAATAGATCACAGGTTAGGCCACAAAACCAACAAGTCTCAACAAATTCAAAAAGACTTAAGTCATACCATGCATCTTTTCTGACCACAATACCATGAAACAAGAAATCAACAACAAGAAAAAATATGGAAAGACCACAAATACATCGAGGTTAAATTACATGTTGCTAAACAATGAATGGGTCAACCAAGAAATCAAAGAGGAAATCAAAAAACACAGGGAGATAAATGAAAAAAAGAAAAACAACCACAATGGCCTATTATCTTTGGGATGCAGCAAAAGCTGATCTAAGAGAGAAGCCTATTGCAATATAGGCCTACCTCTAGAAGCAAGAAAAATCTCAAATAAATACCCTAAGCTTACACTTAAAGGAGCCAGAAAAAGAACAAATAGAACCCAAAACCAATGAAAGGAAGAAAATAATAAATATTAGAGCAAAAATAAATGAAATAGAAACTAAGAAGATAACAGAACAGATCAATGAAAAACAGGAGCTGGTTCTTTCAAAACGCAAACAAAATTGATAAGCCTTTAAACCAGATTCATCAAAAAGAAAAAAAAGGACTCAAATAAACAAAATCAGACACAAAAGAGGAGAAATAACACCAACACCACAGAAATACAAAGGATTCTAAGAGATTACGAAAAAGTATATGCCAACAAATTGGATAACCTAGGAGAAATGGATAAATTCTTAGAAACAAATAACCTCCCAAAACTGAATCAGGAAGAAATAGAAAATTTGAGCACACTGATTACCAGTAATAAAATCAAGTCAGTAATCAAAAAGCTCCCAACAAACAAAAGTCTATGAAAAAATGGCTTCACAGATTAATTCTACCAAACATTTAAAGAATACTTATTCTTCTCAAAGTATTCCAAAAAACAGGAAGGAAAGCTTCCAAACTCATTCTGTGAGGTTAGCATTACCCTGATAAAGACAACACAAAAAGAGAAAACTACAGGCCAATATCTCAGATGAACATAAATACAAAATCCTCAACAAAATATTAGCAAACCAAATCCAACAACACATTAAAAAACTCATTTGCCGGGGCGCCTGGGTGGCGCAGTCGGTTAAGCGTGCGACTTCAGCCAGGTCACGATCTCGCGGTCCGTGAGTTCGAGCCCCGCGTCAGGCTCTGGGCTGATGGCTCAGAGCCTGGAGCCTGTTTCTGATTCTGTGTCTCCCTTTCTCTCTGCCCCTCCCCCGTTCATGCTCTGTCTCTCTCTGTCCCAAAAATAAATAAATAAATAATTAATTAAAAAAAAAAAAAAAACCAAACTCATTTGCCACAGTCAAGTGGGATTTATTCCTGGGATGCAAAGGTAATTCAATATTCCCAAATCAATCAACGTGATATATCACATCAACAAGAGAAAGGATAAGAACAATATGATCATTTCAACAGATGCAGAAAAAGCATGTGACAAAGTAAAACATCCATTCATGCTAAGAACCCTCAACAAACTAGGTCTAGAAGGAAAATACCTCAACATAATAAAGGCCATTTTGAAAACCCACAGCTAACATCACACTCAATGGTGGAAAACTGAGAGATTTTCCCCTAAGATCAGGAAGAACAAGACAAGAACGCTGACTTTCACCACTTTTTTTTTTTAGTTTATTTATTTATTTTGAGAGACAGGGAGAGGGAATGGAGGCAGGGCACAGATAGAGAGAGGGAAAGAGAGAAAGAATGCCAAGCAGACTCCCTGCTGTCACTGCAGAGCCCAACAGGGGGCTTGAACCCACAAACCGGGGAGATCATGACCTGAGCTGAAATCAAGAGTCGGACGCTCAACCAACTGAGCCACCCAGGCTCCCCTCTCATCACTTTTATTCGACACTGTACTGGAAGTCCTAGCTACAGCAATCAGACAACAAAAAGAAATAAAAGGCATCCAAATCAGTTAGAAAGAAGTAAAACTTTGACTATCTGCAGACACCTACTAAACACAGAAAACTCTAAAGGCTCCACCAAAAAACTACTGTAACTGATAAATGAATTCAGTAAGGTCACAGGATACAAAATCAATACACAAAAGTCTAGTGCACTTCCATACACTAATAATGAAGTAACAGAAAGAGAAGTTTGAAAAAAATCCCATTTACTACTGCACCGAAATGAATAAGACACCTAGGAATAAACTTAATACAGTGGTGAATGATTTACATTCTGAAAACCATAAACATTGATGGAAGAAACTGATGACACAAACAAATGGAAAGATATTCCATGCTCCTGGATTAGGAGAATACTGTTAAAATGTCCATACTATCAACAGCAATATAGGGGTGCCTGGGAGGCTCAGTTGGTTAAGTGTCCAACTTTGGCTCAAGTCATGATCTCACAGGTCATGGATTTGAGCCCCACATCAGGCTCCTTGCTCTCAGTGCAGAGCCTGCTTGACATCCTCTGTCCCACTCTCTTTCTGCCCCTCCCCTGCTTGCATTCTCTCAAAACTAAACAAACATCAAAAACATTTTTCAACATAACTAAAACAAATAATCTTAAAATTGGTATGGAACCACACAAGACCCCAAATAGCCAAAGCAATCTTGACAAAGAAAAAAAAAACCAACTGGAGGTATCATAATCCCAGATTTTAACATATACTAAAAAGCTGTGGTAATAAAAACAGTATGGTACTGGCACAAAAACAGACACAGATCAATGGTACAGAACAGAGAGCCCAGAAATAAACCCACAATTATATGGTCAATTAATCTTTAACAAAGGAAGCAAGGATATGCAATGGGAAAAAGTCTCTTCAACGAATTATGTTGGGAAAACTGGACAGCTACATGCGAAAAAATAAAACTGGACCACTTTCTATACACAAAAATAAACTCAAAATGGATTAAAGACCTAAATGTGAGACCTAAAACCTTTAACATCCTAGATGAGAGCACAGGCAGTAAGGTCCCTGACATCGGCCACAGCAACATTTTTCCAGCTATGTCTCCTGAGGCAAGGGCAAAAAAGCAAAAATAAACTAATGGGACTACATCAAAATAAAAAGCTTTTGGGGGCACCTGGGTGGCTCAGTCAGTTAAGCATCCCACTCTTGATTTTGGCTAGGTCATGATCTCACAGTTCATGAGTTTGAGCCCTATGTCAGGCTCTGCGCTGACAGTGCTGAGCCTGCTTGGAATTCCCTCTCTTTCCCTCTCTCTTTGCTCCTTCCCACCCCACCCCCGTCTCTCCCTCTCTCAAAATAAATAAACTTAAAAAATAATAAAATAAAATAAAATAAAAATAAAAAGTTTTTGCACAGCAAAGGAAACAATCAGCAAAACAAAAAGGCAACCTACAGAATGGAGAAAGATATTTGCAAATGACATAACACTAAAGGGTTAGTATCCAAAATATATAAAGAACTGACACAACTCCACACCAAAACAAACAAACAAATAATGCAGGTCAAAAATGGCAGAAGACATGAACAGACATTTCTCCAAAGAAGACATCCAGATTGCCAACAGACATCTCATCATCAGGGAAATGCAAATCAAAACCACAAGGAAATAGCACCTCATATCTGTCAGAATGGCTAAAATCAAAAACACAAAAAACAAGTGTTGGTGAGGATGTGGAGAAAAAGAAACTCTTGTGCACTGCTGGTGGGAACGTAAACTAGTGCAGCCACTGTGGAAGACGGTATGGAGATTCCTCAAAAAATTAAAAATAGAATTACCGTGTGATCTAAAAAGAGAAATACACTACTGAGTATTTACCCAAACAACATGAAAACACTATTTTGAAAACATATATGCACCCCTATGTTTATAGCAGCATTACTTACAATAGCCAAATTGTGAAAACAACCCGAGTGTCCATCAATAGACGAATGGATGAAGAAGAGGTGGTGTATATATACAATGGAATATTACTCAGCCATAAAAAGAATGAAATCTTGTCACCTGCAACAACATGGATGGAGCTAGAGGGTACACTGCTAAGTGAAACAAGTCAGTCAGATAAAGACAAATACCGTATCACTTAACTCATGTGGAATTTAAGAAGCAAAACAAACGTACAAAGAAAAAAAAAAGAGATAAACCAAAAAAACAGACTCTTAACTATAGAGAACAGATGGTTACCAGAAGGGAGGGGGTTGGGGGGAAGGGTGAGGGGTATTAAGAGGACACTTATCTTGGGGCGCCTGGGTGGCTCAGTCAGTTAAGAGTCCAACTCTTGATCTTGGCACAGGTCATAATCTCACGGTTTGTGAGTTCGAGACCCACATGGGGGGGGCTCTGCGCTGACAGCGCAGAGCCTGCTTGGGATTCTCTCTCTCTCCCTCTCTGTCTGCCCCTCCCCCACTTATGAGCACATGCATGTGCACACGCTTTCAAAATAAACTTAATAAAAAAGAGTATCTGGGGCGCCTGGGTGGCTCAGTCGGTTGAGCATCCGACTTCGACTCAGGTCACAGTCTCGCAGGCTGTGAGTTTGAGCCCCGCGTCGGGCTCTGTGCTGACCATTCACAGCCTGGAGCCTGCTTCAGATTCTGTCTTCCTCTCTCTCTGCCCCTCCCCCACTCATGCTCTGTCTCTCTCTCTGTCAAAAATAAATAAACATTTAAAAAAAATTTTTAAAAAAGAGTATACTTTTCTTGATGAAGACTTGAGTAACGTATAGAAATGTTGAATCACTATATTGTATGCCTGAAACTAATATAACACTGCATGCTAAGTATACTGGGATTTAAAAAAAAAAACTAAAATGAAATTAATTAATAATAAACAGCTGCACAATTTATGCACTGATCCCCTCATTACTAGGCATTTAGAGGGCTCACAATTCTCTATTATGAATAATGTGCTGATAAACACCTTTGCACTCGTTTTTCCCCAATATTTGGATTTCTTTGGGGAGGAAGATCCTAGATTCTCAAAAGTAGAATTAGCAAATGCAAAGCTTAGTAAGTCATACTGCCCAGCTGCTTTCCCAATGTTTAGTGATTTACACCACCACTGGAAATATACTAATAATAATTGCAGCTGATATTCACTGAAAGTTTGCAACACGTCAGGCACTATTTTGAGCACTTTGCACCTGTTATCTTCTGTAATCCACACAACAGCCACATTACCTCCACTGTACAGAAGAAGAAAGTGGACGTTAATGTTGTCCTGCTACGTTATTATGAAAACAGTTTCACGACTGAAATGGTGTCTCCCCACGGTTTTAAAGTGCATTTCTTCAGTCATGTTCAAAACTGGGCATCTTTCATGTTTACTTTCCTGTGATATACACCCCACACACATATTCCTTCTGTGAATTCATCCTTCCTGTCCTTTGTCCATTTAGGCTCTGAAGTCTGCCCACTTATCAATTTCTTTGAATCATCCTCTCATAAAAATACCTCATGGGCATACCTGCTGAATACTTCCCTGGATTCTATTTTCCTTTGCTTCTAGTAATTTTTAGACATATACATATTCGATTATTTTAAATAGTCAAAAGGTAACTCTTCCAGTATATCTTAATATTTTCTATTATACATTTTTTTACAACTTAATCTCTTATTAGAAATTATTAGAAAATAACTTCCTCTTCAAATATTTCATATGTACCATTTCTCTATTCTTCTAGATTAAAGATGAAGCTGTCTGAATTTTGTTTGGGATATGTAATATCCACCCATGTTCAAATAAGCAGTAATTAACAGGAGAAAGAAAACTCACTGCAAGTACAGCACCTGTAAAGTATGGGAAATCCTGTGGGATATCCAGAGATATTTTTGTTGTTGACTGATAGACAATGCAACCTATAATAAATGCCTAGGAAACCATAAAGGATCACTATCCACCAATTATTACAAGTTTCGAAAAGGCTTAAACTAGTCCCTTGTTGACATTATAAAGGTATATATTGTCCAGAAAGTTAGAAAACTGTAAAAGATAAGCAAACATGTAATAGCTCCTCTTTTTAAAGCTTCAATTTCTTATTAAACCGTCAAACAGGAAGGTGAAGGAATGAAAATAAAAGTGACTTTGAGTAAAACAGTCTGATGGATATAACGAACTTCGAAGACTTTTCAAAGCATGCTGAGCTGTACAAAAAAAAAAAATCTTAAACTCCACAGACGCTTGAGGAACAATGAACAACATTCACAACTATGGTATTTGTAGTATCAACTATTCATGAGACGCAGTTCCGTGACATGAAACAGCAATTTTTAATTCTGGGTAAACCGCCAGGGCCAACCAGCCACATGACATGTGAGACTCAGCTCAGCCATGTTGGACTTGACTGTCACCTATGAGCAGTGTCCCTCGTCACGAGAACCAAATGAAACAAAAATCTCCCTAGGTTACTGTCCAGCAACATTTGGAGTTGTTTATCACAGGCTGGAAAAGTGCCTTTTTAGAAAACGACACTTGTCTTAAAGCCATACCAAGTGCTCAGAAACAGATCTTTCAGTTTACCGTAAGCATTAAGAAACACTTTCCCTGGCGGAGATGTGCTGTGCACTCCACGTGAAAGGATGTTCTGAGACACTGACACAGGAACAAATCGGAGGACATCAGTCTTGGGATCTCCGCCACTCTCTCTTCCCCCCTCCCCTGCCTGCACCTCTACCGGGATCCCAGGGAGCACAGACTAGTGGAGGAGGTGACGGACACGGGGACAGCGGTACCCTGGGAAGTCTGAAAGGCACTCTGCCGGAATAGCCAGAAAGCAGATGTTCTCTAGTTCAGAAACGCAAGCTAAACAGCCACATGTACCTGTGGTGCCCCCGACAGGCCGTGGCCGGGCCACCGATGGCATCTCCTCGGGGTAGATCCCTCGGGCAGCGAACGGGGCGTCAGCCGATGCCTGTGTCTGCTGGGACTCAGAAGGCACCAGCTCCGAAGACGGCAGCAAACCGGGGCCAAAACCTGGTCTGAAGGCAAAGCAAGCCCAAGCATCAGAACCGCACTGGACCCTGACTCTGGCATTTTATTAACTCCACCTTCCGTGCTACAGAAAAAGAAGGCCTATCTATTGGTGTAGCCTCATCTCCTCTCCCACAACACAGAAATGTTTCCTGTTTGCTCCCTGACATATCTTCGGTACTAAGTACGGTGCCTGGAATAGAGCCGATGCCGGATGACTGAAGAAGACATGCCCTCGTTTACAGACCAAAAGCAGGTGCAGGTCAAGTTCCAGGGCCTGCGCGTCTCCAGCCTTGGATTAAAGCGCTGGCTCCCAGTCTTGGCTGCACATGAGTATCCCCTGGAGAGCTTTCAAAAACCCCGATGGCCGTGCTGCACCCCAGACTAATGAAAACAGAATCTCTAGAGGTGAAACCCAGACAGAGCAGTTTTTAAAGCTCCACTGATGACCCTGCTATTCATTAAGGCTGAAAACCAGTGCTCTAAAGCGGGGGTTCTCAAACTTTTTAGTCTTCGGACCCCTTTCCACTCAAAAACTATTAAGGGACTCCTGAGAATTTGTGTTTATGTGGAGAGATATTTATTGCATTCAGAATTAAAACTAAAACTTTTTAAAATAACTATTTTCAAAATTCATTTAAAAATAACAATATTGAGGTGCCTGGGTGGCCCATTCGGTTGAACGTCCGGCTTCAGCTCAAGTCATTATCTCGTGGTGAGTTCGAGCCCCACGTCGGGCTCTGTGCTGACAGCTCGGAGCCTGAAGCCTGCTTTGGATTCTGTGTCTCCCTCTCTCTCCCCTGCTCACGCTCTGTCTCTGTCTCAAAAATAAATAAAACACTTTAAAAAAATTTTTAAGTAACAATATTAATAAGCATCTTACATGTTAACATTTTCTCAAGTAGTCAATGATATTTTCTAACCCATTCCCCCCAAAAAAGTAGTTTTACTTTTTTTCAAATTTCCTTAATAGAAGATATCTGGATTCTCATATACCTTGTATTCAGTCAGTTGCTGTAAGTTATTTTTTTAAATGTATTTATTTTGAGAGAGAAAGAGTGTGTGCACACGAGCAGGTGAGGGGTGGAGAGAGAGGGAGAAAGAGAATCCCAAGCAGGCTCTACGTGGTCAATGCAGAGCCTGATGCAGGGCTCAATCTCACGAATACTGAGATTGTGTCCTGAGCCAAAATCAAGAGTCGGATGCTTAACTGACTGAGCAACACAGTCCCTGTAAGTTATTTAAAGAAGATGATCTGACTTCACATAAATACATAGTTGGATAGGAAGATTTTATTTTTTTATTTTCATTTTTTTGGATAAGGAAGATCTTAATAGGCTTTTCAGATAATATTCAAATAATATTTCAGACAGATATTCTTCTTTGACATACCAGAACTCAGCAAAGTTTCCTCAAGGGTTAGTGGCAATATACAATCTGAAGAGTATCAATTAACTTTTCATACTCAGATATATTCAAACCCACTACTAGTTTGCACTTTGAATGGACCCATGCATGACTTTCTTTGTTTTCTTTTTTTAATTTTTTCAATGTTTGTTTGTTTTTTCAGAGAGAGAGACAGAGGCAGAGCATGAGCAGGGGAAGAGCAGAGAGAGGGAGACACCATCCGAAGCAGGCTCCAGGCTCTGAGCTGTCAGCACAGGGCCCAACACAGAGCTCGAACCCACGAACCATGAGATCATGACCTGAGCCGACGTCCGATGTTTGACCGACTGAGCCACCCAGGCGCCCTGAGATTTTGACATGAGTCATTTGGAAAATATCAGTGCCATGCTTTATGTAGACTTTCCAGATATTGACACATTTCATTTCAGAGTACCAAAAATCACATTCATTAGTATCACCACTGAGCTCATCAGAAAAAAATCCTTTAAGCACTAGGAAGCTGTCAAGCACCTAGTGGCAGACAAGTTTCCAAAATTCAAATTTTCACTTGAAGGCTCAATTTTATCACTGGCAACAAATCCTGCCCGCTATTTTTCTTGACGTGACAGGCTCTCTTCCTTTACTTTCAAGACAGTGGCTGCCAAACAACCCGAGTCTGAATAACAATGTCATCTGATGGTCTCCTCAAACAAAAAACATGGCAGCAGTTCAGATGAGTTCTTAACTCCCACAACGGAACAAGTGCTCCTCCTTCACAATTCCGTTCTCTGCAAAGCGCTTTATGAGTCTTTCCTCCTTTGTCCTACAGACGATTAAAGACTCAAGGGTTTAGGTTTAAAAAAAAAAAAAAGAATAATTTTTACTACTTCATCAAGAACATACTGCATAACCAAAACACCGGCGTTCTGAAAACGTTGTGATTGCACAGTGGTGAAGAATACAATGATCACTTGGGCCGTGTGGTGCCACTGATTCATAATAAGGGTCATGCAGTTTCATCCACCGCTGCTTTTGTGCCTCGGTGTAATCATCAACAATTAAAAAGATCAAATAATGTTTTAGTATTATGAACCACGGTTTGGACTTCACAGGCAGCCCTCCCCCCCCCCCCCACAAAAGGGTCTCAAGGACCATCACGGGTCTGAGAATCCCACCTTAAGAACCACTCTTCTAAAGAAATTCAAGAATGAAAAAGCATGATAGTTTAATTACGGTGCTTTGCAAATGACAGTCAACCAGGAATTAACAGATCAAACTAGTTTGATGAGAGCACAGACTGACTTTGCCTCTATTCTGTAGCGTTATTTCCAGAGCATATCTCATAAATTGAAACCCAAGGCTATTTATGTATTGCTCTCTTTAGATAACTGCAACTGTTTTAGATTGACCTGAGAGAGAGATGTCTGGTATCTCTGACCTTACAGATCTAAAAGGCACACTTTTCCTTCAACATCTGGATGTTGGAGTTCGCATAATCTCCTCATCTCCTGACCCTCTTGACCATCCACCGAAGAACTAGCTCTTGCCCTTTCCTTATTTCTACTTTGCCCAATTATCCTCCTCCCGCCTACGTTTACGTCGTTTTTATCCTAAATTGTGTGTTCGGATAGTTCCGTGTGATCCAAATCCCCCAGAACCCTTTAATGTAACTGTAAAATTGGTCATCCAAACCAGAACACTTTTCAGAGTGGAAGTTACTAGTATCTATGCCAGAAAAAGAGGTGTAAACTGAACTGAACTGGGCAAACCAGATCACATGGCCCCCATCGTTAACTTCTGCCCTGGGTCACCTAATCTTCACATGCTCCCTTTATCTCTGTTGCTTGTGGACCACAAAGCAGTGCCTGGGTTGGGGAAAAATAAAACAAGCCCCTCTGAAAATGAGGACAAACAAAAGACAGAAAAAAATGAGGAAACCAGATAACATTCCTACTTCTGTGTGACTTCTGGTGATTGAAAGAAGAGTCGACAGGTGCCTGGGTGGCTCAGATGGTTAAGCATCTGACTCTTGCTTTTGGTTCAGGTCATGATCCCACAGTTTCTGAGTTTGAGCCCTACATCAGTCTCCATGCTATCAGCACAGAAACTACTTGGAATTCTCTCTCTCTCTCTCTCTCTCTCTCTCTCTCTGCCCCTCCCCGACTCACGTGCACCTGTGTGTACACTCTCTCACAAAATAAACCAAATAAAAAAGAACAGTTGATTATGATTTCTGCAATTAACTCTGGTTTTCTGCAATTCCCGCTTTGTAATAAATCATTTGTCCACTCATGTGTGAGTCTGCTTATGGATTCTCTATTCTGTTCCTTTGGTCTATTTGTCTAGCTTTATAGCAATACAACACTGTCTGAATTACCTTACAGCAATTTACAACTTTCAGATTATTCCTCATACCCTGTTCTTTTTCCTCAAAGTGTCTTGAATATTGTTGGCCCTTCACATTTCTACAGAAGTTTTAAAATCAGCTTGTCAGTTTCCACATTTTTTTTTTTTTTTTTTTTTTTTTGAAAAAAACAACAAGGGGTGCCTGGGTGGCTCAGTCGGTTAAGCGGCCGACTTCGGCTCAGGTCATGATCTCGAGGTCCGTGAGTTCGAGCCCTGCGCTGACAGCTCAGAGCCTGGAGCCTGTTTCAGATTCTGTGTCTCCCTCTCTCTGACCCTCCCCTGTTCATGCTCTGTCTCTCTCTGTCTCAAAAATAAATAAACGTTAAAAAAAAAAAAATGACTAGGATTTTAAATGGGATCACAATGAATCTGTAGATCACTTAGGGAAGACTGATATTTTTAATATACTGAGTTACCCAATCCATGAACATTTTCTTTAGAGGGCTTGACTATTTTTGGTGAGATGAATACTGAGATATTTTATGTTTCTGAATGCTATTTTATGTAGTCTGTGTAAAAGTTTTTATTTTGTCTGATGCTCATAAACAGAAATAAAAGAGATTTTTTGTATACTGATCTTATATCCAGCTACTTTGTAATTTATCTATCTTGCTAAATTCTCTTAATTCTAACAATTTATGTGTTGACATTTTAGGTATTTCTACTAAAAAAAATTATATCATTTGAGAATAATAACAGTATTATTTCTTTCCTAGAATTCCTTAATCTCTTCCTTCCCTTCCCTTCTTCCCTCCCTCACTCTCTCTCTCTCTTTCTTTCTTTGCTTTATTACACTATCAAGAACCCCGAGACAAAGTTGAATAGAGGTAATATAATCTTTGCTGAGATAACTATAACCAGATTAGACAAGTTCAATTCTATTCTTTGTTTGCTAAGATTTTTACCATGAATGGATGTTGAATTTTATCAAATGCTATATTTAGTGGAATAAGATTTCCCTCCTTTATTCTCAAAACAGTGAATTACATTGATTTTTTATTTTATTATTATTATTATTATTATTATTATTATTATTATTATTATTATTTTTAAGTAGGTCCCATGCCCTGTGTGGAGCCCAATGTGGGGCCTGAATTCACAACCCTGAGATCCCCTGAGATCAAGACCTGAGCAGAGATCAAGAGTCAGATGCTCGACTGAGCCACCCAGGCACCCCTAGATTGGTTGATTTTGTTTTTTAAATGTTAAATTACCCTTTCATTGTTGGAATAAATCTAATTTGGCTGTGATATGACATCCTTCCATATACAATACTGGATATCTTTGCTAATATTTAAGTTTCTGCACCTGTGTTATGTTCACAAGTAAAATTGGCCCGTAATGTTTTCTTTCTTACAACGTCCTTGTCCTTGTCTCCTCCTTGATAGAGGAAGAATGAGGTTGGGGGTTGCGGGGGGCACCTGGGTGGCTCAATCAGTTAAGCATCTGACTTTGGCTCAGGTCATCATCTCGCAGTCCGTGAGTCTGAGCCCTGCGTCGGGCTCTGCGCTGACAGCTCAGAGCCCGGAGCCTGCTTTGGATTCTGTGTCTCCTTCTCTCTCTGCTCCTCCATCTCTCACGTTCTGTCTCTCTGTCTCAAAATTAAATAAACATTAAAAATAATAATGAAATAAAAAGAATGAGGTGGGGAGTATTCTCTGTTTTTATATTCTTTAAAAGAATTTGTAGAACACTGGCGCATTTTCTTCCTTCAGTATCTTTAGTAGAATCCACCATTAAAGCCAAAGTTTTCTTTGTGAGCAGGATTTTGGTAATGATTTCAATTTCTTTAATAGTTATATGTCAATTCAGATATTCTCTTTCCAGGAATTTTTCCATTTTAAATTTATTAACAAAAAGGTTCAGAAAATCTTCTTAATTCCTATAAAATCTTTTAAAAATCTGTCTTTTAAAAATCTATCAAAATCTTTTTAATTTTTGAAAGATCTGGATTAATATGTCCTTTTCCATTCCTCTTATTGATAATGTTACACAGCTTACTTGATCAAGCTCTTCAGAGATTTATCAATTTCATTTGTTTTCAAAGAAGTAACTTTTAGCCTTGTCGATCTTCTCTATTATGGTATTTGTTTTCTATTTCATTAATTTCTATTCTTATTTTTATTATTTCTTTCCTTCTACTTCCTTTAGGTTTAATTAGACCTTTTTTTTTTTTTTTTTTTTTTTACATTGAGACGGATGCTTAGATCACTGGTATTCAGCCATTTTTCTTTTCAAATGTATTTTGATTCATTTAAGGCATCAAAGTCCCCGCAAAGCCTGGCTTTATCCCACAACTTTCACTATGTCAAATTTTCAAGACTCCAAGGCCCAGGGGTCTGCCCAAAGTCTTGCTCAGGTTCTCAGTCACCTCCTCCGGGATTAGCAGGCACCCCAGGGAGAAAGTTCACCCAAAAGGCAGGGTTCCTTTCTCTGGACTCCCTGGATCTTGGCCCCATACCATCCCATTGCCCTGTTAGCTATCTGGGTTTTATTTTGTTTTATTTTAAAATCTTGTCTGGCTTTTCCAGATGCCCTGAACAAACAATCTAGCCTGTCTTTACTGGGAGCAGAACTTAAAATTCCACCTTTTTTCTCCTCTTCAGGTTAACTCAAGAGAACACACAACCCAGAGGTTTGCATCTGCTCATATGAGCTAAAAGAAACGAGTTTACAAAATCTGTAAAAAAAAAACAGTCGATGTGAGGAAGTCCTAATGTATTTTCTCCCAAAAACTTTACCTCGGCAATGGGCCTGATGGGGGAGTCATTCCATAGTCTTCGTATCTCTGGAAGAAAAGCAAAAGGAAATGAAGATTAACGTGCAACGCTTATTAGAAAGTGACAACAGCAAACTTACAAGTTTAGGTTTGCGGGATCAACTTTCAGGAGAATTATTTTCTCATAAAAAGCTGGCATGGCACTGAGGCATTCTGCCATCAAATAATACCAGAAGTTTCAGCTTGGGGAACTGGGCTACCACGCTTTAAAAAAACACACACACACACACACAACTATTTTCTAGACCTTTCTTTCTTTTATAAAAGAATAACAGATAGCCTTTCTGCAGCTCCTCTTCCCTACAAGCTCATTCTCTACAAATCTGTATCTTCTAAAAAGGTCAGCCTTGATGGCCACACTTAGTACAAATGCCCCCATCAACGTGGGCATGATCATTCCCAGAACCAGTGGGTGTCCAGTAGCAATTCAAATACACTCACAAAAGTAAAGTATGTGAATGCTGCACCATGTTGTGGAACAATGTGAAAAAAGAAAAAATACAAAGAGAACCAGAAATTAGAGAGACTCTCAAAGATGAGGTGCACACTTTCAGTTTCTGATAGTTTTCCTGTTCCAAAGAGCCCAGCCATACTCTGTCCTTGTGTTCCATCCAGGGCCCCAGAGCCTTCAATCAACTCTTCTTACTTGAGCTAATCTCCGCTAACCAAGTATTCTTTGGCTAAATCAATGTCAATATGGCATCAGATTTAAATAAACGTGTATCTGTTGCATTCCTCATGAAATCAACACACCCTGTCCCTATCATACGTTGTACTCCTCTTCCAACGGTTCTTTCAACAACTGTGAATTGTTATTTTGGAACCAGATATTTCAGCAGAACAATAACTCTGGACAGAGTCCATCCAAGTTCAGTCAGTCTGAACCAACTGGTTGTCCAGGTTCTAGTGTTCCAAGTTACTAAGTCAGCCTTGCTTCTGGACCTGTCCCCACTTTAGATCTTTTTTTTTTTTTTTTTTTTAAATCTGCCATTTCATGAATTATTATTTTGTGGTAAGTGCTATGAGCACTAACTCAGACCCCAGTAACAGTAACGAAGGGCTCACTACCTCTATTTTATAGATGAAATCAACTCACAAGGAATTTAAGTAATTTCCTCCTAGTAAGTCCAGGCTTAATAATAAAAGACCATGCTTTTAACCACTACACTACACTGCCCATGGTTGCCAACCAGATTTCCCCCCTTGAATTAATCTCTACTTTGTGAAGAAAAGGAGAGGCTTTGGAGTCAAACAGGCTGACAAAGCTACTCGACTTCCCTGGGCCTATTTCCTGGTGCCAAGAAGAATAGAATGAACCCTACACCTCATACAGTTTGATGGGATTATCACGTCCGAAACTGTGCTCAAATTACTTCACCTTTTGAACCTTTCTGTTCCCATCCCCTTGGCAGAGGGAGGGGGATTAGAACCTTGCAGAGTTCCCCAACTGATGTAAAATAGCCAGAATAGAAGGAAAAGGAGTTTCAGTTCCTTCTCCAAATAATTAAAGGGAAATCTGAGACCAGATAAAGATTATTCCCAGCAGCCCTTCTGCTTCTCAGCAGAGTTTGAGTTTTTTAAACACATTCATATGCAAAATAAAACAAAACAAAAAAAGATGGAAGTTTATGTATCAGCATTTCAGGAGGTCCAGTAAGTAATAAACTAAAAGACAAACAGTAAAAAAATAGCTGTCCACTCTTCACATGTTTTGCTATCGTGGCACCAGGCATTTCAACTCTATTATAATCAGAAAAAGAAAGTGCTTTGTCCAGAGGCTGCATGCCCCGATGAAAGGTTTACAAAAAAAAATCACAGGGGCCCCTGAGTGGCTCAGTTGGTTAAGAGTCCAACTTCAGCTCAGGTCACGATCTCACAGTTTGTGGGTTCAAGACCTGCATCGGGCTCTGCGCTGACAGCTCAGAGCCTGGAGCCTGCTTCCGATTCTGTGTCTCCCTCTCTCTCTGCCCCTCCCGTGCTCGTGCTCTGTCTCTCTCTCTCTCAAAAATAAACAAACATTAACTTTTTTTTTTAAATCACAGACATAATGACAGGTGTTTAAGTGGGTCACACCTGTATAAATCTTTGGGGGATGAAATAGAATTTTATGGTTTCAACAAGCGACATCAAATAAAACTCCCATTTTAATGCATCCCTTCTTTCTATTCAGTATGAAACAGGCCAATAGAGCAAGAAGGCACATTAAATGGTTGGTGGAATCTGGGATGAGTCGTAAAATGTCCTGGTTCAGGCATCCACACTCGGTCCTTAGAAGACTGTTCCAGGGAGGTGAACTTTACTCAGGAAAGCAGAAATACACCTATCAAGTGGCCTCCGCACCAATGCATAACTAATACCCTTCCACCAGCAACACAGAAAGAGTAAAAATGTCATCAGATGGTAAACAAAGGTCCATCCCTGTGGTAACTGAAGACACTTTGAAATCCACATTCTTATAGTTTTTACTGCAGTCAGAAGGAAATAAGGGGTAATCAGGTTCCTCCTGGGAACAAACAGTAATTTACGACCAATTTATAAACTTGATAAAATTATATTAGGTATGCACAGACACAGCTGTGATTCTGGTTTTCTACTATATCAAACTGCTATCATCATCAAAATACATAAGGGTAACATCAAAGGTCCATGATGAGAAAACCACTCAGTAACAGTGTTTACGAAAATCTTACTATGGAGTTGAGATCTTGATTAAGATCGTAGATTAAGGCACTATCACAGAATTGTTCATCTCCAACACCTATCAACAACGAACAAATAATAAAAGTAATAACCCAAATCAGTAAAAAAATTATTGCTAAAATTCATCAGCAGAAACCAAACAAGCAAAGAAAGGAACAGATTCATGCTATAAATGGAGGAAAGTAGTGACCAGGAAAGAAAAAGGACTATGGCTGAATAATGACTCATATAGTAAGAATAGCAATTCTTTTCTTTTTTCTTTTTGAGAGAGAGAGAGAGAGAGAGAGAGAGAGAGAGAGAAAGAGCGCGCCAGAGTGCAAGTGGGGAAAGCGCAGAGACAGAGAGAGGGAGAGAGCATCTCAAACAGGTTCCACACCCAGCACAGAGCCCGAAGTGGGGCTCAGTCTCACAACTGTGAGATCATGACCTGAGCTGAAATAAAGAATCCAGTGCTTAACTGACTGAGCCACCCAGGCATCCCTCAATTCTTTTTTTTAAGTTCAAAGATGAGATGATACAACAACAGAACGAATGGAAATGAGGAACCAAAGAACTGAAGCAATTTGGTACCAAATTATGTGTGGAAATGATTTGAGGACCAAAACAAAGCCATTATGACTCTAAGAAATCAACTAGCAGGGGAAATAACAGATATGGCTTAAAATCAAATCGATGCCACACAGAAAAGGCCCATGATAATTATAATGAAGGCAGAGAAACCAGGACAAAGTAGCTAAGGCAATTAGAGATAAAAGGATAGGTACAAAAAACAAAGATGAGCCAACACGAAGATAATTGGTATCTTTGACTTCAATAATTAGAGTAAGAAAATTATTTTTCAGATACAAAAGAAAGTTTCCCTGAAGTGAATGAAAGAACTGAATCTGAAGATAAAACGGTCACTGGTTATTTGGGGAGGGGGGGAGGGGGAATGATTCAGAAAGACTGGCTGAGTGCCCAGAATTATTTACGCTTCCTGGCACGTAGGGTACATCCATCTGTTATCAGGAAAGGGGAAATTAAGACGGCCATGAATTTCTTCGCAGAACAATTCAAAAAGCATTAGGAGGAGAGAGAAGTAACAGATAGATGGCAGCAGTGAACCAGGTCATGTCAGGAAGTGAGATGAGAACTCTTCCTTTGGAAAACTCCAGACTAAGTCAAGCAGCTCCCGCAGGTTTCCCTCTCTGGCCAGGTCCTCCTGTCCTCCGTAGGAGGCATCTCCTATGTCAGCCTCCCAGCTCCCCAGCCTGCTCAACACCAGTATATGGCATTTTACATATCAGCCACCACCCTGACATCCTCCATTCAAGACCAGGGGCAGAGGGACTATTAGGAAGCTCCTGCAATGACGGTAAGAGACGATGGTGGCTCCAATCAAGGTAAGGCAGAGGACTCGAGAGGAACAATCTATAACAATGCAGCATGTTTAACTGACCCCAACTCCCTGTCCGCGCCCTTCGGCGTCTTGCCCTTAATGTCTCCCTGCTGGGGCATCTGGGTGGCTCAGCTGGTTAAGCATCCAACTTCAGCTCAGGTCATGATCTCCTAGTTCGTGGGTTCGAGTCCTGTGTCGAGCCCTGTGCTGACAGCCTGGAGCCTGCTTTGACTTCTGTCTCCCTCTCTGTCCCTCCCTCGCTCATGCTCTGTTTCTGTCTCTCAGAAATAAATAAATGTTAAAAAAAAAAAAAAAAAAGTTTCCCTGCTTCTGGTCTTGCCCTCTAACAAACCATTCTCCAGTCTAAAATGAGAGCAATCTGTCAAAGAGGCACACCAAATCATGTCTTTAGCCTGCTCAAAACTCTTCAGTGCCCACCACTACCCTCAGGATAAGGTCTAGGCTCTATCCCATCAGCTTCTTGCTTTCTCTCTTCTGCCTCATGTCTCACCACTCTTACTTCTAGCTATTAGTCACCCAAAACTGATTTCATTGTTAAGAACATTTGGGGGCAAAAATATAAACAGGTTTATTTCATTATAATTGATATACAATGAACTGCACATATTTATGTATATGAATTGATCAATTCTGCCGTCTGTTTGTACCTGCAAACCATGCCCAACAAGATAATGAACATATCCATCACCACCCAAGTTTCCTGGTGACCCTCTGTAATCCCTCTGTCCCACACCCTTTCCTAAACCCACCCCCTCCTTAGGCAACCACTGACCTGCTGTCACAACAGTTTGTATTTTCTAGAATTATATATAAACGGAATTATACAATATGCACTTTCTTGTTGTCAAGAGGGTGGCTTCTTTCCCTACCATTTTGTCATACATATAAATAACTCAATCCTTTTTATTAACGAGTAGTATTCCACTACATAAATATGGTACAATTTGTTTATCTCTTCACCTGTTGATGTGCATTTGAGTTGATTCCAGTTTGAGTCTATGACAAATAAAGTTGTCACAACGTACAAGTCTTTGCCTGGACATATGCTTTCATTTCTCTTCAGTAAATATTTCAGAATACAATGCCTGGGTCATAAGTTAGGTATAGGTTTAATTTTTTAAGAGACTGCCAAACTGTTTTTCAAAGTGGTTTTTCTTGGTTTACATTCCTAACAATAGTTTATAAGAGCTCCACTTGTTCATATCCTAACAAGTGTATAGGGGCATCTCATTATGATTTACTGCATTTCACTAATGACTAATGAAACTGAACATCTCTCCATCTGCTGATTCTTTGTATTTGTCTGCTTATTTTCTGTACTTCTTTTTTGGTGACATCTGTGTTCAAAAACATTCCCATTTCTTACGGGATCATTTGATAATATGAATCTCGTTCAATTTATTGAGATTAGACTTAGGGCCCAGGATACAGTCTATAATCTTAGTAAATGGTCCATGTACTCCTCTTAAATTTCAATTCCAGTGTAGTTAACATACAGTGTTGTATTAATTTCAGGTCTGCAATAAAGTGATTCAAAAACTCTATAAATTACTCGGTACTCATAATGATAAGTGCACTTTTAAGTCCCCATCACCCATGTACTCTTGAAAATGTATACTCTTTTTATTCTTCTTGGGTAGAGCATTTTATAAACGTCAATTAGTTCAAGCTGATAGTAAGTATTAATTTAAGAATTGTTCAAGTCTTCTCTACCTTAATGATTTTCTGTATACTCATTCTATCAATTATTGAAAGAGAAGTGTTGAAGTCTCTGCCTATAACTGCGGCTTCCTTTATTTCTGCATGCAGTTCTCCCAGTTTTTGCTTCATGTATTTTGATGCTCTATTACTAGGCACGTAAACATTTAGGATTTTAGGTTTTCTTGATGAACTGACCAATGTATTATCTTGAAATGATCCTCTGTGTAATGTTCTTCACTATGATATGATTTTGGTGATTATTAATATAGCCACTCCAGTTTCTTGGGATTGGTGTTAACATGGTATATCTTTCTCCATACATTTTTCTTTCTCCATATTTTTAACCTATTTATGGCTTTATATCTGATGTACGTATCTTGTAGGCAACAGACAATTGGTTCTTATGTTTTAGCCTATCTGACAATCTCTGTCACATAACAGGAATATTTAGACCATTCACATTTAATGTGATTATAGATAGGGCTAGATTTAAATCTACCATCTTGGTATCAGTTTTCTGTTTTTCCCATCTGTTCTTTGTTCCCCTTTTTCCTCTCTTCCTGCTTTCTTTAGGACTGAGTACTTTTTATCATTCCATTTTTACTCTTTTGTTGGTTTTTAGCTATTATTTTGTTATTTTGTTTTTAGTGGTTGCTATAGAGTTTATGTTCTATATATTTCACTTATCAGTCTACCTTCACATACTATCATTCCACTTCGTGTATGGTATAAGAACATCAAACCAGTGCACTTCAATTTCTCCTCTTTTAGCCTTTGTGCTTTTTGCGTTTTCACACATTTTACTTCTATATATGTTATAAACCCTACAAAACACTGTTATCCTTGTTCTTTCAACAGCCAATTATCTTTTCAAAAGATTTAAATAATACAGAATTTTTTTAAATTACCCACATATTTACACTTCTAGTGTTTTTCACTCATCTATGTAGATCCAGATCTTTATCTGGTATCATATTACTTCTGCCTAAAGAAGTTTCTATGACAGGGGCACCTCGGTGGCTCAGTCGGTTAGGCGTCAACTTCAGCTCAAGTCACAATCTCATGGTTTTTGAGTTTGAGCCCCGCATCGGGCTCTGTACTCGCAGCTCAGAGCCTGGAGCCTGCTTCAGATTCTGTGCCTCCTCTCTCTCTGCCCCTCCCATGCTCATGCTCTGTCTCTCAATAATAAATATTTAAAAAAAAAAAGAATTTTCTATGACATTTCTTGTAATGCAAGCCTGCCAGTGATACATTCTTTCAGCTTTTACATGTGTGAAAGGTTTTTGAAAGATATTTTCAGTGGATAGAGAGTGCTAGGTTGACAGTTTTTTCCTTTCGTTCTTTAAAGATTTGTCTCACTGTCTTCTGGACAATGAGAATAATGTTGTCATCCTTACCTTTGTTCCACTGCATACAATGTGTCCTCTTTCTCTGATTTTTAAATCTTTATCACTTAATTTAAGCAATTTCATTATATTTTTTGGCACAGTTTTCTTTGTGTTTCTTGTGCACAGGGGGTCATCAATTTTTGTAGATCTGCAGATTCATAGTTTCCATCAAATTTGAAAAACTTTTGGCCATTATTTAATTATTTTTTCTAACTCTCCTTCTTTTCTTCTGAGACCTCCAATTACATGTATATTAGTCCACTTGAAGTTGTCCTCAGGTCATCAATGCTCTATTCATTTTTTCAGTCTACTTACTCTGTTGCATGTTGGCTTATTTTTTATTACTATGTATTTAAAATCATTAATCTTTTCTTAATATCTGATCTGCCACTAATCCCATAAGTATATATTTTATCTCAGACGTTATAGTTTTCATCTCTAAATTGATGTGCATCCTTTCATGTCCTCAATGCCTCTAATACATTCAATCTGTCCTCCAGCTTCTTAAACACATGGAACTTCATTATAATTATTCTTTTAAAATCCTTGTCTACTGGTTCTGTGTCATTTTCTTGCCTATTTGCTTAACTGGTTAGTTTTGGATTTTAAACATTATTAATTTTACCTTGTTGGATGTTATATACTTTTGTTTCCCTATAAATATTCTGGGGCTCTGTTCAGGTTCAGGTATTGTGTTTATGCTTTGTTAGGTAGAACTAGGG
The DNA here is from genome assembly GCF_018350195.1 of Panthera tigris. Taxonomy (NCBI): domain Eukaryota; kingdom Metazoa; phylum Chordata; class Mammalia; order Carnivora; family Felidae; genus Panthera; species Panthera tigris. The sequence goes on from NC_056661.1 coordinate 152,297,312, forward strand.
AAGCTTTAATCTGGGGTTCATTTTGCCCCACTACGGAGGCAAACCAATGCTCCTTCTGAGTAATCTAACTGGTGCTCCATGAATTATGCAGCTTTCCACTCTAGAAAGAAAGGAACAGCTTGGGCTGTTGCAAGAAAATACCACAGATTGGGTGGCTTAAACAAAAGAAATTTATTTTCTCATAGGTCTGTAGGCTACAAAGTCCAAGATCAAGGTTCCAGCAGGGTTTATGATGAGAGCTCTCTTTCTGCCTCACAGACAGCTCACCTTCTTGCTGTGTTCCCACATGACAGAGAGCACTCTGGTGTTTCTTCCTCTTCTCATGAGAGCACCAATTCTATCAGATCAGGGTTCCAACTTCTGACATCGTTTATATATTTTTTATGTTTATTTTTGAGAGAGAGAAAGAGAGCAGGAGCAGGGGAGGGACAGAGAGGGGGAGGGGCAGAGAGGGGAATCCGAAGCAGGTTCCAGGCTCCAAGCTATCAGCACAGAGCCTGACGCGGGGCTCGAACTCACGTACCGTGAGATCACGACCTGAGCCGAAGTTGGACACTTAAGTGACTGAGCCACCCAGGCACCCCCCACTTATGACCTCATTTAAAGCTAATCACCTTTTTAAAGACCCCAGCTCCAATATAGCCACGTGGGGTTTTAGGCTTCAACATATGGATTTGGGGGCACACAATTCATCATATAATAGGAACTTATTTCTACATCTGTGTGAGCTCTGAGGACTATTCCCTTTAATTTTTTAGGCAGTTCTTTCCCTAGTCTTAGATAGTTTCATCATACCCTTAAACTGATGAGTACTCAGATGAAGACTCTTTGCAGATCTCTAGAATTCTCTCTCTGCTTTCTTGTACTCTCTATTGTGAAATGTAGCTACCTTTTCCTCCCCTGCCTCCAACTCTTTCTCAACTCAGAGAGACTACTGTGCTCTGCCTGAGGTCTCCCTCCCTGCACTGCAACCAGAAACTCTCTCAAGATATAAATTGGGACAGGGGCACCTGGGTGGCTCAGTCAGCTAAGTGTCCAGACTTCAGCTCAGGTCATGATCTCACCGTTCATGGGTTGTGCTGACAGCTCAGAGCCTGGAGCCTGCTTCGGATTCTGTGTCTCCCTCTCTCTCTGCCCCTCTCCTACTCATGCTGTCTCTCTCTCTTTCTCTCTCAAAAATAAATAAACATTAAAAAAAAAGATATAAACTGGGACATGTGTAGAGCTCAGCTCATTTCTCAGCAATCCCTCCTTTGCTGCCTAATGCCCAGGGTTGTGAAAATCTTTCCTTTTCCATTATTTTAGGTGTTTCTGGAAGCAAAGTAATCCAACCTTGTTCCTTCATCTTGTCCAGAAAAAGTTTGTACTGGACACTTACTTCTGTCTCCGCCATGCTTCCCTACTACAACCACTAATTAATCTTCAGTCTTCTACTTAGATCACATTTTATCTGGAAAATCCTTCTGAACACCTCACAGCTCAGGCAAGGGCTCCCTGGAGGTACTCTCCCCCTGCCAAGGGACCTGCCATGCTGTGTTAGAATTACTGCCTCAACTGCCCACATACCCCCTGCCATCATGCAGAAGCTGGAGTTGTGCGCTGTGCAACTGCTTTATCCCGACACCTAGCAGAACACCCCAACACAGCACAGATTTGTGCTCCACAAATCTACCTGAAGGAATAAACAAATGAAAAAAGCTCAAACAGCAGCTGAAGCCACATTCACTTTATCAGCGAGTTTGTTGTGCATCATCCATTTCCTTAAAGAAAGATTATAAACTACTAGTTATAATTATGAAGTATTTAATAGTTACAGTTGTAACATTGAAAACAATAACAAGATGGAATGGTATTCCGCCCCGCCCCCCGCCGCGTGGTAGCAGGTATTGAAGAAAATAATCTATTACTAACGGCGTACTGTGAACATTCAAACCAATTTCAGAGATAAAGATGCCTTTAACATATGTTCATTACCACCCAATTTTACCTTAATATGGGTAATGAAATCAGAGGACCCAGTATAAACACTCCTTGAGAAATTCAAATTGTGACTAATTAACTTCCCTCCAGAGTCGAATGCTTTAGTCCAATCACCCGATCTAAAATTAGCGGAAAAAATATTAATGTCACATCTTTCAGTTTTACTTCTTCCCCATATTTTGAGAAGCCACATTTGAAAGGATTGATGGCATACAAAAAAAAAAAAAAAAAAAAAAAAAAGGATGACAAAGGCAGATGAAATGCTGAAATGTCAAGCCCCAAGATGGAAACCTGATATTTGAAACGGTTGTCCTTGCCTGCCTGTGGGCTAGCTGCCTACAATCCCAGAGCCTCAAGGACCACTCCAGTCCCCGGGGGCCCTCCAAGAAGCCTAATTACCTGGTATGTTCTAAAATGCACCTTTTATAAAGACATCAACGAGAATATGCTTTGACAGTTACCCCACCTCCATTTCAGGACACTGAATGGAACCCAGGAAGAGACTCCCATAAAATACCAGTGTTGCATAAAAACATAAAAGGATACTTCCCACATTAAGAATTAACTTAGGAGAGGGGCGCCTGGGTGGCTCAGTCGGTCTGGCTTCGGCTCAGGTCATGATCTCACCGTTCGTGGGTTCAAGCCCCACGTCGGGCTCTGTGCTGACAACTCAGAGCCTGGAGCCTGCTTCAGATTCTGTGTCTCCCTCTCTCTCTGCCCCTGCCCTGCTCACACTCTGTCTCTCTCTCTCTCTCTCCAAAATAAACAAACATTAAAAAAATTTTTTTTTAAGAATTAACTTAGGAGAATAAAACGAAAACCGAGACCCCTCAGCCAAGCTTTAATTCTTATCAAATACAATTAGTATCATCGCAGTGATTCTGAAACTGAGGGAGGAAGGCCACAAAATTCCAACATATGACCCACACGAGAATTCTAGAAGGCCAGGACTTACGCTACAGGGGTTGCTGGCTGTCTGAGCAGGGCTGTAGAAGGACCCCCACTGGGTGGCTCGCCTCTCGTCCCGGGAAGGGGTGCTGTTCACAGGCAGGACAGCTGGGACCCCGGGGCCTGTGACTGCAGCACTGGCAGGCTGGCTGCTGGGGGCCACGAGGGCAAAAGCGTCATCCAGGAGGGAGTGCATGGTCTGGCGCGCCTCCTCGATGGACGGCTGAGGCGGGATGTACTGGGAGGCTGGGAAGGGCAGGCCCGGATACCTCCCCAGCTCAGCAGAGGACGGCGTCTGTACATCGGCCGGGAGATCGGGATCAGACTAGGGCAAGACAAAGAGCAAAGGGAACAAGGATCAGATGTGAGCTTATGCGGTGACGTGAAAACCACAGGGCCAAAATGGGATTTAACAATTTTCACTGACAGTGAGGAAAAGGTCACCGTAAGAATTTTTTAAATGGCGGCTAACGGGTGGTGGTGGCAGGCAGAGCCTGAATCAGGATGAAAGGAAAAAGTGAAGATATTCAAAAATCACTTGTCCAGCAAAATTCAACCAACGAGCTGAAATGCACTTCAATACCTGCAAGTATGTGTTTTCATTAAATGTCCCTAAGCAGCCAAAAATGATGTCTCAGAGTCTTAGTTACTAAACTACCTAGTCAACTTTTCATAGATACCGAAGTCTAAAGCAGTCTATTGACTACAATAAGAAAAAGTAGCCCTACACACCCTCAAGAGAGTTCAAAGTCACCACCATATTACACCTGTGTGTATAAAAAATGTTGACACTGAGGTGCCTGCGTAGCTCAGTCTGTTAAGTGTCTGCCTCCTGATATCGGCTCAGGTCATGATCTCGTTCGTGGTCTTGAGGCAGAGCTCCACGTGGGGCTCTGTGTTCATCACGGAGCCCGTGTGGGAGTCTCTCTCTGCCCCTCCCCCACGCACACACACATACACGTGTGCACTCTCTCAAACAAACTTAAAAATTTAATACTTATTATAACTACTTGTTATAGTAAACAAAGAGTATTTAGAAACCACGTTTTAATTTTTAATTTTTTTAAGTGTATTTATTTATTTTGAGAGGTGTAGGGAGGGTCAGAGAGAAAGGGAGAGAGAGAGAATCCCAAGAAGCTCTGACTGTCAGTGCAGAGCCCGATGTGGAGCCTGAACTCATAAACCCATGAGATCACGACGAGAGCCAAAATTAAGAGTCGGACGCTTAATCGACTGAGCCACCCAGGTGCCCCCAGAAACCACATGTCTTTAAATGGAACTATCTCTGGATAACGTGAGTCATCAAGAAAGGTTTAAATATTATTCTATACAGGGGCACCTGGCTGGCTCAGTCAGTTAAGCACCTGACTCTTGATGTTGGTTTAGGTCATGATCCCAGGGTTGTGCTCTCTCAAAAATAAATATTAAAAAGAGGGGGGGGGGGGGAAAGAAGGGCACCTGGGTGGCTCAGTTGGTTGAGTGTCTGACTTCAGCTCAGGTCATGATCTCGCAGTAAGTGGGCTTGAGCCCCACATCAGACTCTATGCCGACAGCTCAGAGCCTAGAGCCTGGAGCCTGCTTCAGATTCTGTGTCTCCCTCTCTCTCTGCCCCTTCCCTGCTGGATCTCTCTCTCTCTCCCTCTCTCTCTCTCTCAAAAATAATTATTAAAAAAAAAAACTTCTTAAAAAAAGCCTCTGTCCTGTCCAACAGATGATCCATTATTACTCATGCCAGCATCAAACATTTAAGGGCAGTCACTGCTTAACTCCAGACAGAAAACCACACTACAGACTGGCAAACCACAAACGGCCCTCAGACCTGTTTTGCTTGGCCTGTGCAGTCTTAAAAAAATAAAGAGCTAATATTTTTTAAAACCTGAAGATTTAATATTAACACTCAGATTTGTGGATTCTCTTGGCAGAACCTGAAGCTGTGGCATCACCCGGCCCTTACTCCTCCGACAGAAACAACTGCCGTTGAGCAGTGGCTGGCTCTTGAGATGGATCCGGGGCCCTTCCCCTCCCAACAGCAGGGGGTTGGTCCCACTGCTGTGTACGTGACACCTCGGTGTCTTTCTCTAAAACTGGGCTATCCCAGGAAAGGTTCCAGTAAGTGAGAGCTGTCCTCAAGGAATTGTAAGTAAGGATTCGGGGTCCCAAGGGGTTCTCTGACGTATGACGAGCGCTAGAAGAACTCTGTGTTCCTTTCCTTACGAGGTGGATAAAAGGTCCACATGCAGGCCCCTCTCCCATTCTTGGATTTCTTGAAGAGCAGAAAGGGAAGACTGTGGTCAGTAGTGCGTCACCAGACTAACAGTTCATGGTGGAACAAAGGAAAAGGGTGTCTATAAACACATCCCACTGGCGAGTGAAAGGGTCTCTCCAAAGACAGAAGTGATGCTCCTGGTGGTGGTTCCAGTAAGTGACTAGTTACCTGTTGTTTAAATGAAAGAAGGCAAGAAAGAAACAACAGGCCCAAAATGGAGTCGCTGCCCCCCCAGGAGCAAACCAAGACTTCACTGCATTTTCAGCCTCTTCCAGGAATGTGACCTTTAACCAGTCAATCTGGAAATTCCTGATCTGCACTAGTGAGGTAACAGGCGTGATAGACCACCGCCCCCCTTCCCCCAGAGAAAGGTGACCTTGCCTGAAACAATTCGCTCTTTGTTAGAAAACTTCCTTTTCTGCCCCCTTCCATTTTGTACAGCTCCTCGGAGCTCCTTTCCACTCTCCGCGTCTGATGCTGTGGGATTCAAGAGCTGTTGAGTAAAGTCTATGAGATCTTCAAACTTACTCGGGTGAATCCTGCTTTATAGCGTTGTGTGGCAAGGAAGCGAGCATGTGGCCACACAAAAAACTGCAAGCCTGAACAGAGATTCCAACGGTTTAACTTTTACAGCAAAAAGTATGCTGTGAAGGAGGGACTCATGAATCTTGCCAAGAAGGCAAAGAGCTACGGAGCCATGACGTTAGAGCTTTCCGTTCTTTCTTCTTCCGGTCTCCTCATTTTGCAGGCTACACTGCCAGCAACTTGCAGGCCAACAAGAGATCTTCATTTTTCTGTATCTCGACACCTGTAGGGTGTTTCACATAGAGGTGGTAGTCAATAATACAGGGGGAACCGTGGTGTGTGGAAAGGAAGATTTACCCAGGATCCCTGCTGGAATTTGAATTCCACTCTCTTGAATCTCAGCCTGATAATTTCGTTATTAGTCAGTGTGTTTTCCTTCGGACAGGTACACATTCGCCCGTCATTCCTCAGAAATACATAGGAAGTTTTTACCTTCAGTCATCAGACAGGATGTACTCTGGTGCCCATTTTGCAGTCTTCCGTAGGAATTCTAAGAGAGTGATCAGACACCCTGGCTGGCCCAGGACAATGTCAGGGTACGCCTGCTGTCCCAGTATAATCATTAATAGAGACTCTTTTCACTCTCCCAAGTGCCAGGCTTGGATGATAAATTGTATCAGGGGTAGACAAACCTTTTCCGTAAAGGGCCAGACAGCAATTATCTTAGGCTCTGTGAGTCACAGAGACTTTGCTGCTCTGTTATTTAACTCTAACACTGCAGCAAGAGCAGCCATAGAGAACACACAGATGAATGGTGCAAGGGCACAACAGTGTTCCAATAAAACGTTACAAAAACAAGTGGCTGGCTGGATTTGGCCTGAGGGCCATACCATGCTGAGGCCTGAATTATAACGGTAACCCCAGTTGCCAAGAAATCTAGGAATATTCCTTTCACCCTAGGAGAAAAGAGCTCATAACGAGAAGACATTTTGAAGGTAGAGTATAAAATTTAAGAAAAAACACATGAGTAGTATAATCTTCAAGATGAAATACTACCTAAGAAAAAATGAGTTCAAAAAAAAAGTGGGGGGGGGGATTATCTTTGAAAGCGTGTGTTTCAGAATTTTTATGGAATGGGAAAAGCCCACGTAAGAAAAATTTCATTTTAAGGAATCTCTGAAAAAAATGAAGCTGGCTGACTGAGGCGGAGCTCTCCAGGGAAGGGCTGCTTTCCACCAGCTGAAGGAGGGGTCTCTGCTTTCCACTAAGAAAAAGAGCAGGAAGTACAAGGATGATCCGGTCACCCTGAAGGAGGCCTGATTTCGGATCACTGATGAAGACAAATGGAGAGAGCAAGAAGACGACAAAAGACTTCATGGCAACAGATGACGGGACTCAGGGCTACTTAAAAAAAGACGGGATGGGGCTGCGGATTTCCTCTGAAAGATGAGCCCTGGCTGGCTCGGGAAGTCAAGGGGTAAGAAGGAATGCGCCCCCCCCCCCCCACCGCCACCTCTTCTATTTATCGGTTTCACGCATCAGGCCTGCAAGTCCCCATCAGGCCTGCAAGTCTCCGGTGAGACAAAAGCAAAAGTTCAAGTGACCATCCTGGGGAGCCCAGGGGACAGTCTTTTCCAGGTGAAGCCCAGACAGCCACCTGTCCACAGCACAAGAACACTACAAGAGCGCCACCTGCTGTATGAATTGCCAGCCCGGGCTCCCCCGTCTCAGGAATTCATCCACAGACCCCCTGGGATTGCACCAATCCTCACAAACAGGCACGGCCAGTCTTTAAAACACCAGAAATACAGTCAGTTGCCAAGGAAAAGTCTGGTTCTTTCGGATGATCATGATTCGATGCTATCTAGCCCTAACGTCAGTGTGGTGTTTGCCCTATCTCCATTAGTCTTCATATCTTTCCAGGGTAGTTATTTGTCTAATTTAGGAGGCAATGGCTGGTTGCATAAATTCTGTCCAAAGTGATCATGCGCATCACAAGCCCCTTCTCCAAGATGTGGGGGTTTTTTTTGGGTTTTTTTGGTTTTTTTTATTTTTATTATTATCTTTTTTTTTTTTTTTTTGCTAATGTCTCTCTAAACAAGGATGCCTCTGTAAGCGCATCTCCGGAAGGAGGAAGGGGTCTTGTGCAATGAGCCAGGTTTGCACCCCGGCCCAAGGCTACCGGTGTCCTTCCCGCACTGCTGGAAGTCAGCCACATCTGGCTCTCCCTCCGTCTTGGGTTGTCTTTGTGTCACAGACCTTTGGGGAGGCTGGCACTTTCTTCCCTACTCAATGAGGTCTGTGTATGTGCGCCTTAATGCTCTCAATGTCTGCCTTTAACACTTCAAGCAATTCTGTGTGTGCCCCTTTCCGTTGGAAGAAAAAAAAGTTTAATTCCGTATTTCTTAATTTCCATTAAGCTCTTTGTTCCATTAAAATTACACACACACACACACACACACACACACACACACACACACAATACCTTCTTGCACTCTAGGAAGAGAAGGGATAGACAAAACCCTAAATACCCCTCCTATCACCAAGAAACCCAAACAATTCTATGACCGGGGGAAGGAAGAAAAAATTGTTTTCCAGTTAACTTCCAGGAGTACCCATCCTGAAGCATAAGAGAACAGGGCTTGTGTACAGAAAGGACAAACACGGGGTTACGTTTCCAGAGGGCTCACTTCGCAGCCTCCTGGGCTCTGTGACTCAAGTCTCCTCTCAAAGGAGCAGCCTACCAGTTCCCTCACTCCACATTGTCTCATGGCCCTGAGTGTCAGTCATCAGCAGCAACAGCACACAGGGCAGCAGCCACTAGCGGTCACTCTCCGAAGAGCCACCCCACCCCGGCTCCAGGAGCTAGAGTCAGCGTTACGTACTGGGCAACCAATGTAGGCAGAGTTGTGGACACCGGGGGGCCTCTTGTAAGTGCCATCGCTGTCTGTGGTGATGAGTCTGTCCTTCTCAGCATCTCCGGGACAGCCGTTGACCTGGTGTTTTCGGCGTGGTTTAGGAGATCGTTTTATCCTGGAGCTGCGGGAGGGGGTGGGGGCAGAAAGGAGGTTATCTTCATAGGAAATAATCCTTCCTGCCAGTAGCTTATCCACTAAACACAAAGTATTTTCCAAGCATCTGGGATATGGTGGCCACTGTGGTGAACACCCCATAGGATACAAATATGTAAGACATAGTCTCTGCTATGAGGAAGCCACAGTCTACCTGAGCATATTAAATGCACGCAACAACAGAGAGTAATATAAGGTAATATATAACCGTGACTTTTTCCGGACTTTCAGAGAAGGGCAAGATCAGTGTGAGCTACCAGTATCATGGCTGGCTATACAGCACCTGAACTAGGTCTTGAAGAGCAAGTAGGATCTGTAGAAGGGGAGGGATGTGGGGAGAAATGCGAAGCAGATGAATGTATGGCGGGCAACAGCAGGCCCATCTAAGGGAGAGACAGTTCTGTCTACACTGCTGGATGGTGGAAAGTAGCAGCCGGAATGGGGAGGCAGGGCGCCTCCTGTTACAGGGCAGGTTCCATGCGGCAGGGAACCAAAGCAGTTACAGGTGTTGGGCACAGCAAGACCAACCAGAGCAGCGATTATAGCACACACACGTGCCTTAGGGGCAGGGGTCCGGAAGGCCAAGAGACCAAGACTCGGAGGGCAGCTATGGGAAAAGAAATGCACCTGCACCTGACACGGACGGGTGCCCACGCGAAGGAGGTGAAGGTACTGGAGGTGAGGGTGGGATGGGAGAGGAGGGACATTCCCCAGTGAGAGAGACTCGAGCACAGCCATCTGAGAAAGAGAAGGTGCCTGCCATATCCAACTAGGTGAATTCAGGGAGGCAGAATAAAGCCAGGGCCGGGGTTCTGAGGCCCCTGGAGGAGCAGGCGGGAGCATGAGAAGAGGCCCAGCAGGAGCAAGGCCGACGGCGCCTCCACAGGCAACCCTTGGGGGGTGCCCCTGCCCCCTCTGCGGACGCCCACCTCTTCCTGGGCTCTATGAACACTGAGGGCACGCTGGCCGTGGGGTCCAGGATCTTGTCAATCTGCATCTGCGCCCTGCGGTATACACGGTGCCGCTCACGCGTGTCGCCCGAGGACAGGTCGTCCACCACCGGGAACTCGTAGTGGCCACGGCGCTTGGCGCGGAGCCGGATCTTGTTCCGATGGTGCTCGATCTCGGACTTGTGCCGCAGGGCCGTCTGGATCTGCGTGGCCGAGGGGAGAGAAATGAGTCACATGGAATGTTCCCGAAGGTTCCTGCCACCCACGCTGAGACAGCATCTTAGGGAAGGCCTTTCTTTTCCCCAGACCCGTGTCCAGGCCCAAAGGGACAGGCACTCCCACATGGGGGCATACATACCTATGTATCAAGCACTACATTTTAAAAAGAGAGTAAAAAAAAAAAAAAAAAAAGATGTATGCTATCAAGTTGTGAGGCCACAGGCCTGGTGAGCACATTCCCTTCTTTCTTTCCACCAGATGGAAAATCCACTTTAGGGAGGATTTACCCGTAGCAGGTACAGAGGCGTGCAGACAGCTCTAGGTTAGGACTGGGGCTGAGCAGGGCCAGGACTCGGTGAGAAGAGACAACACACACCATCCTAAACCCGGGACACACGTTCTTGTCACATTCTTAGCAAGAAGCCAATGAGGGCTAGAGAGGGAAAACTCTAGGAACTCTTGATGGGACTTCGGTAAGATGATCTACTTCAAGGATCACCTTTAAAGTGGGCAGGGGGTTTCCGCCACACCAATTGCTTATGACTTCATCCTGGCAGAACTCACAACAGTAGCAGGTATTTGTTAGAGGCAGGAAATGCACAGCATGAAGCTATGTGCAGTCCTAAATGGCTCAGGCCAGGTCAAACCTTTCAAGTTCAAGGTAACAGTGCCTTGGCCTGGCCTTCTGCTTCCCCAAATCTTACCAACTCACTCTTCCAGGATTCACTGGAAGACGATTTTACTACGCCTTCCTAGATCCTTGGGATCAGAGCGGATCTATCTGGGATCACCCCCCAATTCAAAGGTTCATTAGGAAAACCGATAGGACTTAGCATTTAGTCCCATTTAATACAGCAAAAGGACGCAAATTAAAATAAGCACAGGGTATGTGGGGTGAAATCTGGAGGAAATAAAGCACAAGCTTCTAAGAGGCCTTTCCCAGGGGAGTCACACTAAATATGCTTAATTCCTCCAGCAATGAGTTGTGACAACACATGTGAGATGCTGTCCACCAAGGAAGCCCATCAGAGATGCAGTGCCCAGGATCGGTACTGGGGGCTGGTCCAACAGGCACCCTCTGTCTAGCGTGTACCAAAATCCCAGAGTCCCAGAAGCAAAAGAGATGTTCGAGTAAGTCATAACATTTGCAAAAACGGTCTGGGCACAGTGAACCACTCTGTTCTGGGAATGACAGGAGCCTTTCTGACATGTAAGTTCCTCAACATCAGCCAAGGGCCAAAACAGGACTCTTGAAGGATAGCAGTCTCATGTTTGCCACGTGAACTCTCTGCACAACGGCCAGTGTGCGAAACGGGGTCCTTGAATGGTATCTGATCTAAAAAAGCGGAGCATAAAACTTAAAATTAAGCATACTTCTTAGCAGCTCCGACCTTCAACACTGCAATTTTCACTTGTTGGTAAGCACTGACCAAATCAGAATGTGGTTTTTTTTGTTTTTTTTTTTTTTTTAATATAAATGTACTTTTCAATATGAGCAAATACCTCTTTGTTAATTTTGTTGGTTTCTGCCACCCGGTCGGCCAGTACGGTGTGCTGAACTGGAGGTCCTGGTATCGGCTGCATGGCGATCAGCTGTATCTTACTGGGAACCCGCCGGCTGGCCTCTGAGGACCGGGAGAGCCTGTCCACGTGCTCAAAGATGGAGGCTGACGAGTGCTGCTCGTTCCCTGAACTGGGCGGCGGTGGCCCTGGAGCAGAAGGAAAAGCAAAAGCATAAATAAAGCCATCCCAAAGAAACAGCAAATAATCAATCGTGACGCTGCATGGTGTCAAAACTTGCCATGTTTCGTCTAACGGCATCTCAAAGTCTTCAGGACGGAAAGAGAGAGGACAGGAGCTGCTTAGTCAGTCACTAAGCAACTTGCACAACTTTTAGAGGAACACTGAAAGCAGCTCTGAACTTCCGCTATCAGTTGGAATGATAAAAATTTAGCCACCAGGGCAATTATACTGATAGAAAAACAAGAGAATAGGGAACAGTGGACATGCAGGTATGTGCTGGTTAACAATGAACACATCTGGAAAATTACAGAAAAGTTATGAAAGAAATTGAAGACGACACACAAAAAATTGGAAAAACATTCCATGCTCCTGGACTGGAAGAACAAATATTGTCAAAATGTTGGTATTACACAAAGCAATCTACATATTCAGTGCAATCCCTATCAAAATAACACCAGCATTCTTCACAGAGCTAGAACAAACAATCCTAAAATTTGTATGGTACCAGAAAAGACCCTGAAAAGCCAAAACAATCCTGCAAAAGAAAACCAAAGCTGGAGGAATCACAATCCTGGACTTCAAAATACATTACAAAGTTATAACCATCAAGACAGTATGGTACTGGCACAAGAAAAGACACTCTGCCCAGTGGAACAGAATAGAGAACCCAGAAATGGACACACAAACATATGGCCAACTAATCTTTGACAAAGCAAGAAAGAATATCCAATGGGATAAAGACAGTCTCTTTAGCAAGTGGTGCTGGGAAAACTGGACAGCGACATGCAGAAGAATGAACCTGGACCACTTTCTTACACCATACACAAAAATAAACTCAAAATGGATGAAAGACCTAAACATAAGAAAGGAAGCCATCAAAATCCTAGAGAAGAAAGCAGGCAAAAATCTCTTTGACCTTGGCGGCAGCAACTTCTTACTCAACACTCCCTCCCTCAGAGGCAAGGGAAACAAAAGCAAAAATGAACTACTGGGACCTCATCAAAATAAAAAGCTTCTGCACTGCGAAGGAAACAATCAGCAAAACTAAAAGGCAACCGACAGAATGGGAGAAGATATTTGCAAATGACACATCAGGTAAAGAGTTAGTTTCCAAAATCTATAAAGAACTTATCAAACTCAATACTCAAAAAACAAATAATCCAGTGAAGAAATGGGCAAAAGACATGAATAGACACTTCTCCAAAGACGACATCCAACCGACACATGAAAAAATGCTCAACATCACTCATCATCAGGGAAATACAAGTCAGAACCACAATGAGATACCACCTCACACCTGTCAGAACGGCTAACATTAACAACTCAGTCAACAACAGATGTTGGCAAGGATGCGGAGAAAGAGGATCTCTTTTGCATTGTTGGTGGGAATGCAAGCTGGTGCAGCCACTCTAGAAAACAGTATGGAGGTTCCTCAAAATGTTAAAAATAGAACTACCCTACGACCCAGCAATTGCATTACTAGGTATTTATCCAAGGGATACAGATAGATAGGCTGTTTCAAAGGGGCACAGGCATCCCAATGTTTATCGCAGCACTATCAACAACAGCCAAAGTATGGAAAGAGCCCAAATGTCCATCAACGGATGAATAGATAAAGAAGATGTGGTATACATACACAATGGAGTATTACTCGGCAACCAAAAAGAATGAAATCCTGTGGTGCCTGGGTGGCTCAATTGGTTAAGCCATCTGACTCTTGGTTTGGGCTCAGGTCATGATCTCATGGTTTGTGAGTTCAAGCCCCACAATGGGCCCTGTGCTGACAGTGCAGAGCCTGCTTGGGATTCTCTCTTTCCCTCTCTCTCTGCACCCCCCGACTCACTCTCTCTGTCTCTCTCTCAAAAATAAATCAATAAACAAAAGAAAAAAATGAAATTTTGCCATTTGTAACTACGTGGATGAACTAGAGGGTATTATGCTAACCAAATTAGTCACAGAAAGACAAATATCATATGACTTCACTCATATGAGGAATTTAAGATACAAAACAAATGAACAAAAGGGAAGCAAAACTAATATAAGAACAGGGAGGGGGACAAAACATAAGAGATTCTTAAATATAGAGAACTGAAGGTTGCTGGAGGGATTGTGGGTGGAGGGATGGGCTAAATGGGTAAGGGGCATTAAGGAAGATACTTGTTGGGATGAGCACTGGCTTTTATACATACAGGATGAATCACTGGAATCTATTCCTGAAATCATTATTACGATATATGCTAACTTGGATGTAAATTTTAAAAAATAAAAATAAAGGGGCGCCTGGGTGGCTCAGTCAGTTAAGTGTCCGACTTCGGCTCAGGTCATGATCTCATGGTTTGTGAGTTCAAGCCCCGCGCTGGGCTCTGTGCTGACAGCTCAGAGCCTAGAGCCTGCTTCGGATTGTGTCTCGCTCTCTCTCTCTGCCCCTCCCCTGCTCACGCTCTGTCTCTATCTCAAAAATAAATAAAACATTAAAAAAAAATTTTTAATAAAAATAAAAAAGAATTCTCACGGCAAAAGAAAAAAAATTAAAATAATAAACACATCTAGTCTTTCAGTTCTGACACACAAAGAAAACGAAGTTGAAGAGCCACAAAAAGAAAAAGTTGCTGCCGAGAGGGAATTTTTCCCACTTAAAAAAACAGGAGTGGTACCCTTAAAAAAGGGGGACACTACATGGCATGCATATCTTACTACATTGAACTTTAAAAATTTTTTTTAACGTTTATTCATTTTTTTTGATAGAGCATGAGTGGGGGAGGGGCAGAGAGAGAGGGAGACACAGAATCCGAAGCAGGCTCCAGGCTCTGAACTGACAGCACAGAGCCCGACGTGGGGCTCGAACTCAGGGACCGTGAGATCATGACCTGAGCTGAAGTTGGGACACTCAACGGACTGAGCCACCCAGGTGCCCCAACATTGAACTTTTCAGAAAAGTAACCAGAACTTCAAAAGAGAGGGGTGCCCCGGTGGCTCAGTCGGTTAAGTGTCCAACTTAAGCTTGGTCATGGTCTCATGGTTCATGAGTTCGAGCCCCGTGTCTGGCTCTGTGCTGACAGCTCGGAGCCTGGAGCCTGGTTCAGATTGTGTGTCTTCCTCTCTCTCTCTGCCCCTCCCTCACTCACACTCTGTCTCTGTCTCTCAAAAATGAATAAGTGTTAAAAAAAATTAAAAAGAAAACAGAGACCGGATCTTAGTAGAATGGGTGATTTTCTCCAATTTCTTGCATTTTCTCTAGTGGGGATTTTCTCTAATGCATATGACTTTGGTAGTAGATATAATCCCAATAAACTTTACTTTTCAAAAGGCAAAGAGAGAGATGCAGAAGGGATGAAGAGATGGGAAGAGCTTGATAGAGGTACTTAGATACACTCCCTCTGCTAAGCCACAGTTGTCCCCTGAACACTCTGGACAGTGCTTTACAATACACGACCAAGAGGTCACAAGAAGGAGCGAGAGCATGTGGAATCTGTTTTAATGCACGCACATCAGTGGTGTGTATGTCTTTGTATTTCCTCTCAATTTGAATTATATCCCACACGATTAGAAATGATTTATAGAACTGTGAATGAATGACGCCTCTCTAGCAAGGGAGCATCGTTATCTGGATTCGGGCTATTCTCGGGCTTTCCTTCCCTGCCCTGGGCCCAGAGGGAGCCTATTTGTGCAACACAAGCACAGCCGGCACCACCATTCATTCTGTGGCAGCTACTCAAATTGCAGGCACAAAGCCTAAAAGGGGGTAATTAGCTCCGCCAGACAGGCTAGCCTTGCTAACCCAAACTTTCACAGTAACAGCAAATGTCATAAAGGGGAACCCTTTAAGCTACTGACACTTAAAGATGAGACGCTTTCCTCCAGAAGGGTTAACAGACCGGGGCACACAGATGACAAAAGAAGATCACCATTCCCTGACTTCCGCGCTGTCTTCCTGCCTGGGTACCTCCGAGCTGCAAGCCTATGCCTAGCTCCTGTCGGTGCCCTCTTCCAGTCCCCAGCTGTGGTCACGGTTTGGCACAATTCACCAACTGCAACCAGACAATATATGTATGTGTATATATCTGTAACGGGGATATACTTTTTTAAGTGTATTTATTTGGGGGAGGGGTGGGGAGGGTTAGAGAGAGAGGGAAAGAGAGAGAACCCCAAGGAGGCTCCAAACCATCAGTGTTGAGCTCGATGTGGGGCTCAGACTCATGAACTGTGACATCATGACCTGAACCGAAGTTAGATGTTTAACCAACTGAGCCACCCATAACTTGGTTATTTTTATGTTTGCTATATATTGTACAAATAAAAACTGCATGGACAATAATGACCAATGGAAGGTACAAGCGGATACACAGAGATTAATCTGCATGAATATACCTTAAGGTAATAGGAGATTTTGGATTAAAATCCATTTATATTCAAATAGAAAACCAAAAAAACTGTAATGATAGAAATTAGAGTATAGGATAATGTAGACAAAGCAGGATGACAGGGGAAAGGACTATAGGAAGTGCTGAAATGGTGAAGCTATAAAACATTTTTAAAGAATATTAATTTCATTATCTGCAGGTGAATACAAAGTACACTATCGCTAAGGCCCGTGGCCCCCATTAGTGTCCTGGGAGGCAGGGATCACATTTCTGTCTTCCTCTTCCTCCCATTCTAGCACCTCACCCGCCACAGGCACTAAGCACAGATATGCTGAATGCAGGACTAACCAACCAGTCACTTCAACTAAGTTTATAAAATTTTACCCCAGAAAGGCATCTGGGAATCTGCTTCAATGAAAAGAATTCTAATCTGTGAATTTAGTCATTCTATGAATGAGTGCTCCACAATTCCTTGACAAACTTTGATGTGATAGGCAGTCAAAACAGTTGCCCTGCAATCTCCCCCAAATTATTCATTTGCTTTGCAAACTCCGTAGCAACGCCAAAGGAGGTATCGGCTTAGCTCCAACTGAAACTTCTAGAAGTCCATTCTACAATTCAGAACTTGTGGAATTCTCATGAACGAAGTGCCAACTACTTAAAAATCACATCCTTGGGGCGCCTGGGTGGCTCAGTCGGTTGAGCGTCCGACTTCAGCTCAGGTCATGATCTCTCAGTCTGTGAGTTTGAGCCCCGCATCAGGCTCTGTGCTGACAGCTCAGAGCCTGGAGCCTGTTTCAGATTCTGTGTCTCCCTCTCTCTCCGCCCCTCCCTGACTCAGGCTCTCTCTCTGTCTCAGAAATAAACATTAAAAAAAAAATTTTTTTTTAAATCACATCCTTGCACGCACATGTTTCGCAGTCCTTACCTACTCAGTGGATTCCCAATGACAGAGGAGGAGGGACACAACATTAGGCAAGAATACCACAATGGTGGCACAGTACCAGGCTGAATGCCGTTGCCTTCACACGAGGAAGGTACATCGTCTCCCTAGCTCATCTCTCTCTTCACAGCTCTGCTAAAGGGAACCCGTGGTAACAATGTGACTTACTCTAAAACCACAGTAACTGAACACAATGACATCTAAGTAACCTCCTAAGGGTCCATAGACGGTCATATATATGCATCATGGTCTACCCACCTTCCAAAAATAGTCAGCTGGCCAGGGGATAAAGCACAACCTCTAATAGACCAAAATCAATGATGCTCTTTTCTCAGCCACCATTGCAGTGTGGGTCAGAGGACTTGTGACATCCATCTCAAGTCTTACCAACGAGTCAGAAAGGACCTAGAGGCCAGGGCATCTGCTGTGTTAAGACAGAACACTGGTCCCAGGGCAACATGGAGGAGGGACCCAAGTGGTTCTCAGGCAACTATGACTTGTCACAAAAGAAGGACTTTTACATGAATCACAAAATAATTCAAAAGCTATGATTAAAAACTCACAATCCTTGGGAATGCTAACTGGTGCAGCCACTCTGGAAAACAGTATGGAGGGTCCTCAAAAAAATTAAAAATAGAACTACCCTACAACCCAGCAATTGCACTGCTAGTTATTTATCCAAGGGACACAGGTATGCTGTTTCCAAGGGGCACACGCACCCCCATGTTTATAGCAGCACTATCAACAATAGCCAAAGTATGGAAAGAGCCCAAACGTCCATCGATGGATGAATGGATAAAGAAGATGTGGTGTGTATATACACACACACAATGGAGTATTACTCAGCAATCAAAAAGAATGAAATCTTGCCATTTGCCACAACATGGATGGAACTAGAGTGCATTATGCGAAGCGAAATTAGTCAGAGGAAGACAGATATCACATGACTTCACTCATATGAGGAATTTAAGCTACAAAACAGACGTTGGGGCGCCTGGGTGGCTCAGTCGGTTAAGCGTCCGACTTCAGCTCAGGTCACGATCTCACGGTCCGTGAGTTCGAGCCCCGCGTCGGGCTCTGGGCTGATGGCTCAGAGCCTGGAGCCTGCTTCTGATTCTGTGTCTCCCTCTCTCTCTGCCCCTCCCCTGTTCATGCTCTGTCTCTCTCTGTCTCAAAAATAAATAAACGTTAAAAAAAAAAAATTACAAAACAGACGAACATAAGGGAAGGGAAGCAAAAAGAATATAAAAACAGGGAGGGGGACAAAACATAAGAGACTCTTAAATACAGAGAACAAACTGACAGTTGCTGGAGAGGCTGTGGGAGGGGGAATGGGGTAAATGGGTAAGGGGCATTAAGGAATCTACTCCTGAAATCACTGTTGCACTACATGCTAACTTGGATGTAAATTTAAAAATAAATAAATTTTTTTTTAAAACTCCCAATCTTTTCTGTAGGGTATTTAAGTTCTATGCAAGCAAAAAAATACCTTCATGGTAGCTTTAAAGAAGTAAACAAGATCTTTCAAGCGAAGTGATATTTGTAGTGAGAAAATCATCTTTCTAAAATATGAAAATAACGTACAGATTGTGGCGTCTCTTCAAATCATAATGGTGACATCTTAGCTTCCAGAACTCACAACATCTAGTGTACTTGCCTCCTTCCGCGGACAACTCAGTCCCACACCTGACATGCTTACTAGTTGGATTTTGAGTATGTGTTGATAGTGATATTTGATTTTTGTTAGCCACACAGAAGATACTGGTTTTAATACTGTTAGTAAGGAGTTAAATGCAGGAACTAAAAGCAAGATTTTCTCAGATAAGCAATGAACAGAAACTGAGAAACTCCAGAACTGATTCTTTTTTTTTCTTTTTCCCTCTCAAACATTTCCTTCCCAGAATCAAAATTAGATTTTAGTTCTGTCTGTCTGAAACAGGGCACCTGTTACCATGGTGCTTAAATAACTTTTACAATTCTGTGAAACTGGATCCAAAGAAAAAACTCTTCCTTTATTCTAAGGGAGTTTTCTTTAACATCAAAAAAGAGCTGGAAGGAATCTCAAAAATGAGCTAGTTTAGTCCTACAGAAGCTCCAAAGGCTAAGGGACTTGCAAGGTCACCAGCATGACAATGATAGATCAGGCCCTCTAGCTTCCATCTAGAATCTGTTCATTTATAGAATATGGTTCACTCGGTACTGCATTTTGAAACAAAGAAATTTATGACAGCAAATGTTGAAGTATAAAAATTACTATTAAAAACAGTATCCTGGGGCATCCCAATTTTCTTTGCATTACTGAAACGGCCCTGAAATATAAATAAAACTCCAGCAAATACAACAGCTGTACTAGCACATTTACTTAACAGAATCTCTTAAACTAAAGCCAAGCTACCTTGCCATCACACCAAAAAATGCTCCTAAGTCTGGTTAGACCTGTGGGCTTAGTTTTGTCACGGAGCAAGAGCTCCACGTTCATGTCTTTGGGACGGACACGAAGTTCATTTCATACCTGGCCTAAACAACCACAGACTACAGATTCAAATATGCTACGCCACCCGATTGCACCGAATGACCTATAGGAAGAATGATCTAGGAACAGAACCAAATATAATGCATTTGGACCCATGATACATAAACGACTTTCTGGCAGTGGCAGCTGGGAAATACTGGAACTGGATCCTAAGAAGGTCACTAAATCCTGGAGGTAGTGTTTGCGAGTCTGGTTGTAGTTTGATTTCCTCCTTGTTCTTGGGGGAGGCAAACCACTAGGACTCTCCACTAGAATGGAACATGGCTATGAACTTCCAAACGTACTTGAGTGAATCCCTAACCTCTAGCACAGTCCCTCGCCTCCATCCAGACACCAGTACCACATCAGACAGTGACGGTCGATGCTGAGAAACTCACCATATGGATAACAAATATTCCACTGCAGATTTTTTTGTTAAATGTTTAGCATGTGAAATAGCATAAAACCTTATTCTACTGGAATCTCCTAATTACTACAGTTAACGTGGAGAATGGGAAGAATCACTGACCGCTCTGTGGGGCTCTGTGGGGCTGGCCATCGTTCGCCGTTCCTGGCGTCTTGTCTCCTGCATCCCTCTCACTGGACTCCTCACTTACGGTAGAGTCAGCATCTGATGGAGAAACTCTACAGACACAAAACAAACACAAGCATTAGGAAAAAGAAAGAAAGGGAGGGGAGGGGAGGGGAAGGTCACATTAACTTAGGTGTGGAAGGCAGCCTTCGAGGCAAAACAGACAGAAATGAGACCGTCCAAAAAATCATCTACAAGGAACACACACTCACAGCACACAGTCCCCTCGTGAAGACAGTATAACAGGGCTTATATGGCTCAGCAGGCTGTGTTTCAGCAAATACCAGGAAACTAAGTGCCACACTGGAGGATGGTCCCTCGGCTACCAGGGCCCTGGCCTGGCAGTCTGGGTCCAGCAGAGACTGTATCAGAAGATCTGGGGTTAAGGCCCGGTTCCAGGTCAACTGAGACTACAGAATTCCTAGGAACCCAGGGTGGTCCTGAAGACACCCCAAAGAACCCCACAGCTTCGGCAGAAGCCAACACTTATAACACAAAAGCAACAATCACTCCTGAGATTTGATTCTACATATAAAGAGCAAGGATGTCAGAGAACCCAGGCTGCACCAGGCTAATGAAAACCCTTAAGCAGTTAGTAGCCCTTCTCTGTGTGTCCCTAAGGGATGCTGAAATACTACCTTAACCACAGACCACTGAAATGGTCTAATGTGACTAATGTTTAGAATGGTACTACCAAGGGAGGGGGAAAAAAAAACTTGGCAAAATTATACTAACGTTTTTGACGATCTTTAATGATTTGATTTATTCTTAGCCTGCAAGATAATTAAGCAAGTAACATCTCTCTACATAATTCGCTTTCTTTTGTAAAGATCACGTTGTAACATCCATTAAATTCTTAAAACTAGGCCAGAACCCCCGGGGTAGGTTTTCTGATAAGTCAGAAATTGTGACATCGTTTCAAGTGTTGGTATGATCACACATTTTTCTCCCCCTCTTAGCAGGAGATCAAGATTTGGAGTTCAAAGCTTCAAGGAGGGCTGATAATTTGAAGCTTCCATACCGTGGCGTGACCAGGCTGAGTTCTACAGTCAACTGCATAAAACCTGATCCTGATCTTTGACCAAGCTCCAGCCCTTCTCACAGGATCAGAGGGTGAAAGGGGGACTTCCAGGCGGCGTGTTAACAGGCAGTCCTCCGTGCACTTTGCTTTGATAGGAAGAATGGAAATACACTGGGAATGGGGAGCTGGGCAGGGGGGAGGTGGTGCGGAGCCCATGGAAACACGCTAACGAGAGAGACAACAGAGACGGCTGGCGAAAAGACAGGCGAAGAAAGGAGGATGTGATGAAAGTCACCTGCAGACAAAGCTACCAAGTCATAGCCAGCCTCTGGCATAATGTCAAGGGCAAAACCAATATGGACTGAGTGTGTATTATGTGTCAGGCATGTTTTATCTAGGACTTCTGATATCATGTCCTGAGGGCCTAGAATGACCCACCCCAGAATACACACACTTGAGCTAGTCAATACCTCACCAAGTCTCAGGGGGACCACTAAACCACAAGAGGCAGCGATTTATAACGCTAAATACTTGAGAAAAGCGCCTGGCCTCCTATGGCAGTCCACCGGAGTGGATCAAGAGCCCTTGGGTTCGTTAACTTTGGGCAAGCTGGCGCCAGTCTCCTGGGGTTCCAGACCCAGGGAATACTCACCATCAGCTCTTTTGACACTGGAAACCGACAAACTGAAAACGGAAACATGCTCTGAGATAGAGAACAATACAGAAAGCCCAATAAGAACCTTCCTCGGTGACGGACGTTCTTGGAAGCGATCTTTGCCTTGGGGCTGGGCACATCTCCGTTTTCAGAGGGTGTGGTGTGATCCTTGACAGGTCCCGGCAGTGGTGCTGGCTCATGAATAATCAGTATGTCGTCTTTATTGTGCTGACCCAGATGCTGCTTCGCGAAATCAAAGCCCTTCACGCTAGGGATCTGCAACTAAAACACACAGACACACCCAAGCGAGAGAGTCAATCTGAAGTCCGGGGACTGTAAAAGGGGATTGTGAGGGCCGGCAAGACTGTGAGTGCCAACTTCCGACCCGAGATCGTGCTTGCCACCCCACCAATCTAACTGAACAAGCATCTCTAAAACATCAACAGTGCGCACAGGGCTGTTTATACCTAGAGTTGGCAGAAAAGACAGATACTTGCGAAAGATGAAAGAAGATTATGGGACCAAATATCTAGACCATAATACAAAAGACACTGCAAGACAATACCTGGCCACCATCACAGTAGCATGATCATGTGCTATGCAGTGGATTAGATGGAGACAGTGGCACGGGCGAGATATTCTTTATCGAGAAATGGAGACTGAGGCCGGGATTCGCAGGACAGGAAGAACTTGGAAATAAATGCAAAAGGGCAGCTACACAGAGAATGTCCTAAGATTGTGTCAGGGGCCAGAGAACACCTGAAAGCTGGGAAGAGAGCACATCAGCTGCCCTAGAAGGGTCAGAATGTGGGGACAGAGAGAAGGCTGCCTAACACCAAGTGCCAGTTTCTAGAGCAGAAAACCACTAAGCATTTCTAAAGAGGCAGATTTCCAAAATCCAAGCAGACAGGACACAAAGAGACCAATTGGGAAGTAATGAACAATTCTAAAGACGAGGCAGAAGGATCTGGAAGCCAAATATAGACGCAAGAGGCAAAGGAGGGAAAGCAGCCAGTGATAACTTGAATGACTTATAGGCAGGCATCCTGAACAGTGGAAGGCACATTCGTCACGAAAGAATGCTAACCTGAGGAGATAAAAAGACAAGTTTCACTTCAGACACGCTTCAGATTGGGATAGCAGGCAACGCTCCAAAGGAGAAGAGCTTGGTGTCACTGGACATGGACGATGACAGCTTGGGGGAGATTTCAGGCTGGAGATAGGACTTGGAGAGCATCTGTACAGAAGATGACGTGAAGGGGTCCTGAGATATTTTTAAAGATGGAAACAGAGTCTGTGGACAAAATGCTGGGTAACATCTAATAGTTTGGGGCTCAGAGGAAGAGGCGAGGGAAATAAATAGGTGACTTTCAAAGAAATAAAAGAATTTGTGAAGTCTAATGTAATAGAAGGCAAGGGGATAGAGAAGTTCTAGAAAGGAGTGGCCAAAATAAGTAATGCGGGCACAAAGAGAAAGGAGAAAGAGGTCTTTGAAAAAGCCCAGCTCTCACATTGGTGGATGCGGAAGTCCTACCTTAGGTACGTGGTGGCAACACCAAACCCACAGCCAACACCCCGTGGACCTGCCATGACGGAGTCCACGCCTCAGCTCCCAGGGCTGCGCTAACACAGGAAAAGAGCTCAAAAGTATATAGAAATGTGGGCAATAAAGGTGAGGCACCCTTTGCGGTGACACTGAAAGTGTCGGGGGTCGGGGGGAGGCATTATGTGTCATTAATTGGAACTTGAAGAGTATAGGAAACTAAACTGCGTTTCAATAATTGCCCCACGGGTCTCCTTGGGAGGAAAGCCACATGCACACCAAAGCCCTTGGCGAGGCTGTATTCCTAAAGAGAGTCCATCAGTCAAAGACAAAGGCCAAAACAACCTAAGGAGTTATTTTAGACAATGGGCTATGTGTAGGAGCAAAAGGTTTTGTCATATTTGTGCTAACTTCATGCCAAACGAGTGACAACACCAAAGGCTTACATCTGTGATCTCGAAGGTCTTTTTAGCACTAAAAGTCTACAATCTGTGACTAGAAAGGAAGTAGTCGGTAATAATGACTTATTCCAGCAGAGGGGGACAAAACTTACTATAAATGTAGTTTACAAAGCTGTTGCTTGGAAACAAGAGGCAAAGACCCGGTGAGGCTCTGTTTTCTAAATTAATGATCCCGTGTGACCAGAGCGGACTACTCCACCACAGACGGGGGCTGTTCGTGAGTGTGCCTGTGGTCTGGGCATCACTCTGGTTCCCCTTTCCTACCTCCTGTCGTAAGAGTCCTTCCCTTGCTTTTTACCCCTGCCACACCTCCTGTTAGTTCCATAAACAAACTGCCTCTAAATGGAAGAATCACGGCTATAATCAATAGTCACTGAGTCAACCCCATCAACACCATTTAGTAAATCTTGGTAAAATCTTCTTTAGTGTACTTCCCAGTAAGAAAGTAAATGCCTCTAATGACCAGGAAACAATCACTTTTGCAAGGTAGACGGTCAGCTTTAGAAAAACTGAAGGAGCCACAGACTGCCTCCTCCAAGTAAAGGTCTCCAAAGTGAATAAAGGAAAAAATACAAACGGCACTGCCTCTGTGGTCCAGTCTGTGTACCCCAAGTCTAGGGATTAATACTGGTCACCTACCCTGACAAACTCTCAGAGTTCGTGCAAGAAACAAGCACATGTATATGTCAAAATGCTTCATAAATGTCTAAGTACCATCCAGGTGCAATTGACAACATCGCTGTTGCTATTGGCTGATGAAATGTCAAGCAGTTAACAGAAATTGCTAAGTGTTCTCAGGTGTCAGATAAAAGCTATAAAGTTAGATACAAAATTTTCTAATTCAGCACCAAGATATGACAGGGTAGACCCTCCATAAATATTTGATAACTAAATGAATTTTATTTTTTTTTTATTTTTTTTTTTTAATTTTTTTAACGTGTATTTATTTTTGAGACAGAGAGAGACAGAGCATGAACAGGGAGGGTCAGAGAGAGAGGGAGACACAGAATCCGAAACAGGCTCCAGGCTCTGAGCTGTCAGCACAGAGCCCGACGCGGGGCTCGAACCCACAGACCGCGAGATCATGACCTGAGCTGAAGTCGGACGCTCAGCCGACTGAGCCACCCAGGCGCCCACTAAATGAATTTTAAAAAGTCATTTGGGGCTCCAAACTTACTGGATCTTGTGGGGAACCAAGGAAAGGCCCTGCCGGCTCACTGTTGATTCCCACCAACGTCTTCGAATATATCCATTAGATCTTGCACTACTTACAGGCAGGGTGAGTCACCACCTTCAACAATAGAAATTTGGCAACTAACCTGTGCTTCTGCACAAAACAAAAGCTACCTTAGAACACACAAAAGGAAGAAATTAGAGGAAACCTTGCCCACTTATGCAATTAGCTCCTTTTGTTTTATCCCTACTTTCCAGAATGCTTTTTTTCTAGTTTTTCCATTTCTTAAAAACAAACAAACAAACAAAAAATCTAGAGTTAAGTCTGGCTGTATTGTGTCTCCGGCTTCCCCATGCAGAATAAGCTTCAATCAGTATTTTATAAAAGAAGAGCCACAATTAATTAGGGCCTTCAGTATTTCTCTAAGGACCCATTATTTCTGAGGAAAGATGGCTCTCTTTTGTTCCATCCCTCTTTAATATGTCACAGAGGGGGCAGTCCCCATTGTCCGTGCCCCACTGGAATACGTCGCCGACGAGTCAGAGAGGGCTGGTAAAGCAGGTCAGCCAAAGAATAGGAAAGATGCCTGATGAATTTTAAAATGCATGAGCCATAAATATAATACGACCTGGGTGGAACAAGACGGAGCGAATCCCCAGTTCTCCAGTTAGCCTGAACCCCTGGGAAGGAGCAGTTAAGATGACAATAGAAACCACAGAGCAAACCCCAAACGTGCCTGAATAAAAATTTGCAGTCTCGCAGACCGCAGCACTGTCTATGCATTTCTTATTTGGTGGATGTGATCTGTGAAAAGTCACCACGGTCGCCATGCTGATTCCATTCAGAAGGCGAAGACAAGGAGACGTTACCACCGTCTGTCCCTGCTGCAGCCCTGGGACCTCTGGTCACCCTGCAGTCTTGGAGGTAGCAGCCAAGTGACAGCGGGGGAACTGAACTCCCCACAAACTAGGTGCTACGGGGTCCTTGCAGAGAATCAAAGAGCAACCGCAGGAGATGAGAGGAATTTGGCTGAGATGGAAGAAATGCCCATGAAGCTTCTCTCTTCCATCAGCTGTCCACACAGCCTTCCACAGTGGTCGTTCCCGGCATGAATATGTTCAAGCTGCTCTCCCTGCTGAAAATCCATCACTGGCTCCTCACTACCTACAGCACCACTGCCAACCCCTGATCTGTCCTACAACCCCTCCCAGCCTGGCTCTTGCCTACCGTCCCCTCAGTTTTTCCTGTGCCCTTCCATAAACCTTTTCTCCATCGTTCCTGACAGATGGACCATTCCCTCCACCTGAGCCCACTTCATCTGGTTCATCTCTTCAACCTCTGAGCTTCAGCCCCAGCATCACCCCTTCCCAGAGGGCAGAGGCAGCCCACTGCCCAATGGGGTAGCTGCCCCTCCTCCCTGCTTCCGTGGCAGCCTGGACAGACTTAGGCTGCAATGTGTCAGTGTCTGGGTCACTTGTCCTCTCTTACTAAAGGCCTCGAAGGCAGGGATTGCATGTCATCTGGGCTTGTGACCCAGCCTGGCCCTGCTTGGCTCAGAGCAAAGGCTGGGTGTTGGGTGAACGGATAAGCAGTGACTGAAGCAGCTCCCTCTGGCTGCCCACAGTGCCCACAGGTCAGGAACCATGGTCCCACGCCAACAACAGAGTATGGACTACCCCATCAGAAGGAACAAGCTTCCGTGGGATCAGCAGCATCTAGCCAATGCCATCCATGTCTTTAAATAGAGCCTCAAACAGGGCGAGGTGGGTCCAAGCTGCAGTTTTTCTGATACCAGTAAAAAGTGATGGCTTTGGGCTACACATTAAAGAGACTACAGAAAAAAGAAAGATATGGGTTAGGTTTGTTTTTTTTAATTAGTGGAAATAAAAAAGGACCCTGTCTCCAAATGTAACAGAATGGTCTCTCCCACTTATCATATGTCAAAACGAATCCACTCCCAATCTGAAGAGGTTTCCTGCTCATTACAAGGGGTAGTGGGTGTGGACTCTTGGTCAGCACATTTATTGTTTCCAGATGTTTGTAGCTCTGAGATTTGCTCGGGGGATCTAGGGGAGTAGCAGTGCAGCAACATCGGAGGGGGGGGGGGACAGGGTGAGCACAAGAAGGAGAAAGAACTCTTGACGTCACAGGGGAAGCTGGCATCTTTTCAAACTGTCCCAAGGGATGGGCTAGAGGCCCCTCACTACTGCCACGTAAATCTTAGAAGAAACAGTTGTAAAGTAGAGATATTTGTTTCTAAACTAAACACAGATCATCCTTTTCCTATCATAAACACGAGACAAGACCTATATAGTGGGTTCCTATGCCAGCAAAACAAAGACCACGCTTCTGAAATGTCACGGGGCTTTGGCCCCCCTTCCAGTGTCAGAAGACACTCCCTCAGGGGTCCCCTTCATGCAGGAGACCTTCCTACAAACATGCCGTAAAGGGCAACTCCGAGGGCTGGAGGTTCTATTTGAAACTCTGTCCATTTGATTTATAGCAACATCTGGGGCACGAAAATATTTCAGAAGTAAAAGTAGGAGAAGGAGAAAACTTGGGGAATATCCTGTTTTGAACTCAAGGGATGTTGTCCTCTGACAGTTGAATGAAGGAACAGATGACAGATGGGCTTCCATGGGGAGTGTTTATGTTGGGCAACATGGAACATGAAAGACCTGACGACATAACCATCTATACTTGGTAAATCTCTCTGTAACATTACTCTTTCACCGGAACAAAAACATTTCCAAACCTACTGTTGATCTTAGTACAATGAAATTCACGCAATGAATGATTCAGCACATCAAGCATTTTTTCCAGGTTTTTTCCATGCCACTACCTCGCCTAACAACAAAACAACCTTAGCACACTATGTAAATAATAAATGAAGACAGGTAATAAATAGAACCTTAGTGTATAAAATGCTTCCAATACATTTGTGCGCCTGGGTGGCTCAGTCGGTTAAGCGTCCGACTTCGGCTCAGGTCACGATCTCGCGGTCCGTGGGTTCGAGCCCCGCGTCGGGCTCTGTGCTGACAGCTCAGAGCCTGGAGCCTGTTTCAGATTCTGTGTCTCCCTCTTTCTCTGGCCCTACCCTGTTCATGCTCTCTCTCTCTCTGTCTCAAAAATAAATAAATGTTAAAAAAAAAAATTTAAAACGCTTCCAATACATTTGATAATCATAAGCTTCTAACTTAGTCACGGCTTTGCATTTTAGTTAATTCATAAGAAAAAAATACTTATTTTTTTTCTTTCAATAGGTATAGGTTTGTCATGGGCAGCGTTTCTTACAGCCAAACAGAATAAATTTCAAAGGCTAACAGGCAGCCCTTTATTTCTTCTTGTTCTGCCTCTTGCTTGCTTTTTTAAATCAAACTTCTAGAGTCAAATGAGCCCTCTAAATGTGTGAGACGCACAGAGGGTGTACATTCATAAACACAGTAGATGGACTACCATTTTCCATTCCCTTGGCAATGGCTAATTGGCACGGTGGGCTAGACGTGTGCAGCTACTGACTTCTTCTTGGGTATTTGGCATGTTTTTGCTCAGAAAAGATCAACCAAAACTAGACACTTACTAAGAGTCAATATCTTTGCTCTGAAACTGCTATGTGACAAACATTGCAGGAACCACTCAAACATAAATGTGAGAACTGCTATTATTATAAAAACTAAATTGAGTGCTTTGGAATGACATGAAAAAGATGTTTTAAAAACACTGCTGTCAAATTAGGGGTAGGTGAATTAACTCTAAAAGATGGCAGACTTGGAGTGGGTGTTGAAAAAAATAATCTAGAGAATTCTGCACTCAGGTTGCTTGCTCTTCTCTAAAGAAACCCAAGCTGGAAACAGCAGCTGATGCATTAGAGGTGTTATTTCTTACAAGAAAAACCACACAGAATCTTCTCAGTAAACCAACAATCCCAAAAATAAAATATAAAAGAAAAAAAGATTCAGAGTATATCAAAAGATTGGCAAATAAGAACCCACTTGTATATTTAAAATGTTTAAGGCATGCAGTATCATTTTTTAATGATTACATGATCTTAATCAAAGTGGATAGTGGACTTCCAATATGGTGCATGGAAAATAAACTGTCTAGTGAGGCCGTGTATGAACGAAATTGAGATACAGATCTGAGAAACCCTCCCTTAGCTCCTGTTCTCTGAAGCTATCCAGGGTTAAAATAGATCAGAATTCATACAAAAATGGATGTGATCTTTAATCATCTCATAAATAAAATCACACAACCTGGGAGCTTATAACATTCCTAAGCCTTGATACAGCTTCATCTTCTTGGCACATATTTAATTCTAAGAAGAAACGGGGTTCCAGTAAGCAAATATGAGGCAAAGGGATACCACCGTTAAAGCCACAAAATGTCCCTACTAGCTCCCTCTCCTGTCTTTCAGTATCAAGAGCCTGAACTCAGCCTACCCTAGCCCATAAGACGGCCTATGTGAACACGGGGCAATTACGCCCCTTACCTTCTGACGCTGCTGGATGTTGGCCACCGTGTCAGGCTGGAAGTCCAACTTGTCCGTGCGGCAGAGTTTCCAGTAGAGGATGATGACGATCACCGTCACCACGAGCACTGGAATGACCACACCGACAATGACCCAGAGGTTGCTGCTCTGGGACTCTGGGGACGGCCTCTTCACTCTGTCCAAGGCTGCAGACAAAGAAGACAGGTCATTCGCTAATTCTTCTGCACTCGTTTACTGGACAGCCCTTCTGTGAGGAACACGAAGAACATGCCTTCTTCTGTGAGAAACCTGGAGAGTCCTCGTCGTTTCAGGTCAAAACAAGTAGTTGGAGGCTGTGATCTCCTGATGGCTAGAAACATGACTCAGTAAACAAACACAACACAGACTGTTACGTCCTCAATGCATTAGCGACCACGGTGACATAGGTGACGTGTCTAAAGGAACATGGCTCATCTGATGGCAGAGCTAGGTTAATTCCAGGTCTCCTGACTTCCAGTGTGTCCCACCAGCTCCACTGTAACCTCACTCTAGGAACGCTTCCATACTAAAAACCAGAAACCCCAACAAGTAATCTGTGAGCATCGCGTTAACTTCCTCACCTGCTTCTCCCTCTAAACCCCTAAAGCAAGATTTGAGGTACCAGATGTCAATTTCTAAATTATGTGAAATCCCACTTACTTATTCCAAATCTGCCACTCCCCACCCTCCTGACCACCCCAACCACTGCCAAGCCTCCCATCTGACGTGATCTTGGAGGGATAGGCTTCAACCCCTCTGCCTTCAATTCCTTCACCAGCTCCTTTCCCTAACCTTGTCTCCTGATCCAGGGCCCTTGACCTCTTCATTCTGCACCCATCCTCTCAAAGGTCTCAGCTCCACTCAAAGCTCAGGTTCCAATCACCCGACAACCCAAACCCAAATGTCCCCCTCCCCTCTGCCCAACCTCCTCATCCGTTGTGATCACTTCCTAAAGAGCTCTCCATGACAATACTAGTTTCCTCCCTTTCTAAGTTATTTTACTCTGGTTACTGTGGCCTTGCAAACGGTACCTTACTATATTTTAAAATGCATTTTATTACATAAATGTGTTATCTTGACATACGGCGCCACTCCACTCATTAATATGGTCATGACTCTAAGTCTTGTCTCTTGCAATACATTTCAGTCTCCACAGGCACGGGCTAAGTCTTACGCTTTTTTCATATCCTATAATGGTTAACATGTGCTATGGGATCAGAATGTTTCTGCTCAAAGATGTAACAACACAAACATTCCCGGTGCCGGCTTAAGTGTGGGTTTAGGCCCTGAGAGGGTGACAAGGGAAGGGAGCGAGCCCTCTGAAGCACACGCACTATGCAGAAAGCACAAATGACAGAGCACAGGCTATGCGAGAAGTGAAAAAGAGGACAAAGTGTTAATCTTATTTTTGAATTTGACCTGAATATAGTCTATATATGTGACTCATTTTGCATGAAAACAACTGACCATACGGAAAGAGTGACAGAATCAAACCGAGGAGCTGGGACAAGTGGATCCTCTCCTTGGATCTCACCTAGTAACACCGTGGGGGAGGCACGGATTCACCAAATGAGGCCCTGATACCAGGGTCTATGGCTGCCCTAGGGCCTGACGTTGGCTGAGGCTTCCAATCCTAGGATCCTTACCCTGTGGATTTTAGCAAGAAACTGAGGAAAGAGATGTGCAAAGAGCAAATGGAAGTAGTGGGAAAGGTGCCCGTACCATATCGCGATCGATCTTTTTTCAAAAGTGAAGTGCTTAGCTGGAATGCTGTGAGCACAGAGCCTGCTTGAGATTCTCTCTCTGCCTGCCTGCCTGCATCTCTCTCTCTCTCTCTCTCTCTCTCTCTCTCTCAGGATGGATAAATAAACTTAAATTATTTTTCATAAAATAAAATAAAATAAAATAAATAAAATAATAAAATAATAAAATAAAATAAAATAAAATAAAATAAAATAAAATAAAATAAAATACAAAACGTCCTAGATGAAGAAAACTAAGAGCTTTGTTTATTTTTTTTCTCACTGCTCTGAAACAGAACATACTAACATGCGACCATATCTGAAATACACAAACACAAACCACCAACAGCTATTTGCTTAAACTCTCTCCACTGTCATCTATGAATCAGGCAAAGTGTGCCCGGGAGTCCTCGTCCTGCTTAGTTTCCAGGGACAAGTACAGATTTCACAAAGAATCTTCCATTATCAAGGATAACCGTGAAGCTGTCATTTTTCAAAAGTGCCTTTGCCTCCTCTGTGTTCCCTACAAAGACCTTTTCAAGAGTCTCTGATGCTCAATTACTTCTCAACACTTACTTATCCCCTTACTCTTGGGAGAAAATATCACCAAGCTCCCTACAAGGATTGCTCTCTGGCTCATAATGCAAGAACATCCACATTAAAATAGCAGCCTGATTCATAAGGGAACATTTAGAGAAATACGCTCTTCCACGCCCCTCCTTCTCCTTCATTTTAAATACCCAAAATCTGGGAGCTGAAAAATAAGGCACCGAGAGCAATCACTGCCAGGGGGCCAAGTATCTTCCAACAATAATACAGAAATATCAAAATACCTCTTTCTAAATTGTGAAGTACTGTGAGGATGGGGAGGGAGAGAAATAGCAATGAAAAGGGGACGGATCAAGGACTTCTTTGTGTTAAAAAACTCAGAAGGAAGCCAGTAAATGCAGAGGGCACCTCCCAGCTTCCTGTGTGACTAACTGTCCCCACCAACGTTCAAAATACGACAGACAAGATTTTGGAATAAATACAGAGAAAGCAAGTTATTTTACCGAAGACAAAATTTTCAAAAGAAAAATAGTACAGAAGCAGGGGAAAAAATATTACAGTTAACTTAAGCTACGAGAACTCACTCTAACACTTGGGATACAAAATGCCAGGTAAGAAAAACAGCAGTGAAGGCTAAATCAACAAAATAAACAAAGAAGGACTTGTCGAGTGAATTTTCACAACTGACATCTTATTCGAGCGTCCTGTAATAAGGGTTTAAGACAGAAATCTACTCTGTGCACATAAGAATGCTTTAAATTCAGATTTCGTTGTCAGAAAACAGACTGGCTTTTGACCACAGCACAGCTTGACAATACTTGACAATACTTAGGGTCTATGCCTCATGCACTTACGTTGGGCAACAGCACCTTGAATTCGGTAACCCAAGATAATGGCTGCTCTCTGGATATCTATCTTGTTAATCAGATCTGAAGACTTGACTGCACTGAGTCTTTCTCCATCTTGATCCTCCACAAAGTAGATGAGCTGCACGGGATTGTCATCTCCCTCTAGCCTTGACACGTTTACCATCTGAAAGATAACAGAAACCATTAGCATTTTCAAAGCTCATGTTTCCAGATGCCCTTTCTCAGGGCACTCCATCTTGACTGTGGTATTCAGGATTCATTCCAGTCCTCATACTGAGCTCGTTACACCATTCTGGATCCCACAATCCCCACGAGGCTGTCTTGATGGGAAGGTGGACGGTTAAAACGAAAGTTACTCTGTACGGAATAACAAATGTGCTTCATCTTGCTCAGAGTCTGCTCTGAGACACATAGGCAAGTTGGATACAGAGAACACAAGGCTGCCAAGTCCAGGCAGTCTAGAATTGCTACCAAACAGCTCCAGCACATCATAAGAGAACACTAATGTCCTCCCCACATGAATCGTAACCGTTAGGTACACCCCTGGTTCCCAGAAACTATCACTGGTTCTATCCAATCTCATCTTGAATCTTATCAGGATTCTCTCTTTTTTTGGTACGAGGTTTCTCAATCTTCTCTACTGCCATTTTGGTTCAGTGGGGGGCTATCCCAAGTATTGCAGGATATTCAGCATCATCACTGTCCTCCACTCACTAGATGCCACTACCAGTAACCATACCCTCCCACACTAGTTGTGACAAACAAAAATGTCACCAGACATTGCCAAATGTACCCTACATGGCAGGGGACAGGGGCAGCAAAATCACCCTCACTTGAGAACCACTGCTCTCAGGATGATAAATCTCACAAGTTCTTTAACATCCCACTCTCAGTGATAGATAGATCATCCAGACAGAGAATCATAAGGAAACAGCAGATTTGAGCAACACTATAGACTAAAGGAACCTAACAGACATTTACAGAGCATTCCATCCAGTATCAATAGAAGTGCATACACATTCTTCTCAAGCACACATGGAACATTTTCTAGGATACCATATGTTGGGCCACAAAACAAGTCTCAACAAATTCAAGAAGACAGAAGTGATATCAAGCATCTATTCTGACCCCAATGGTATGAAACTAATCAATAATAGGAGAAAAGCTGGAAATTTCACAAATACAGGGAAATTAAACAGCACACTCCTGAAAACACCAATAGACCAAAGAAAAAATCAAAAGGGAAATTTAAAAAGTATCTTGAGACAAATGAAAGAAACACAACATACCACAAACTTATGGGATACAGCAAAAGCAGTTTAAGAGGAAAGTTTATAGCTATAAGCGCATACATCAAGAAAAAAGAAAGATCTCAAATAAAAATTAGCTTTACACCTCAAGGAACTGGAAGGAAGGAGGGAAGGAAGGAAGGAAGGAAAAAGACAAGACCTAAGCCCAAGGTTAGCAGAAGGTAGAAAATAATAAAGTTTAGAACAGAAATAAATAAAACAGAGAATAGGAAAAATGAACAAATCTACGAGTTGGCTCTAAAAAGACAAAATTGACAAATCTTCAGTGAGACTAACAAAAAAAAGGACTTAAATGAAAGTTATAAATAAAATAGGAGACACTGTAACAGATAATAGAAATACAAAGGATCATAAGAGAATACCATAAATTATACACCAACAAATTGGATAACTCAGAAGCAATGGATAAACACACATGACCTACTGAGACGGAATCACAAAGAAATAGAAAATGTGAACAGACCAATAAGGACTGAGAAGATTGAATCGGTAATCAAAAACTTCCCAACAAAAAAAGCCCAGGACCAGATGGTTTCACTGACGAATCCTACCAAACATTTGAAGTATTAATGCTAATCCTTCTCAACATTTTCCAAAACAATAAAGAGAAGGGAACATTCCCAAACTCATTTTATGAGACCAATAATACCCTGATACCAAACTCCAATAAGGGTACTACGAAAGAAAGAAAGAAAGAAAGAAAGAAAGAAAGAAAGAAAGAAAGAAAGAAAGAAAGAAAGAAAGAAAGAAAAAGAAAGGAAACTACAGGCCACTATCTCTGATGAATTAGATGTAAAAATTCTCAACAAAATATATTTCTAGCAAACCAAATGCAACAGCACATTAAAAAGATAATGCACCAGGGCACCTGGGTGGCTCAGTCAGTTAAGAGACTGATTTTGGCTCAGGTCATTATCTCACATTTCATGAGTTTGAGCCCCACATCAGGCTCTGTGCTGACAGCTTGGAGCCTGGAGTCTGCTTCAGATTCTGTGTCTCCCTCTCTCTCTCTGCCCCTCCCCTGCTCATGCTCAGGCTCATGCTCTGCCTCTGTCTCTCTCTCAAAAATAAACAAACATTAAAAAAAAATTTTTTTTTAAAAGATCATGTACTGTGATCAAGTGGGATTCATCCTTGAGAAACAAGGATGGTTCAACATATGCAAATCAGTAAGTGTGATATATCACATAAAAAAATGAAAGATAAAAATCATATGATCATCTCAAAAGATGTAAGTAAAGTATATGACAAAACTCAATATCCATTAATGATAAAAACTCTCAACAAATTAAGTGTAGAAGGAAATACCTCAACATACTACAGGCCATATATGACAAACCCACAGCTAACATACTCAGTGGTATAAGGTTGAAAGTTTTTCCTATAAGATCAGAAACAAGAGTGCCTACTCCCACTATTCCTATTCAACACAGTACTGGAAGTCCTAGCCAGTGCAATTAGGCAAGAAAAAGAAATAAAAGGCATCCAAATCAGAAAGAAAGAAGTAAAATCTATCACTACTTACAGATGACATGATATTATATATAGAAAACCCTCAAGACTCCACCAAAAAAAAAAAAAAAACTATTAGAATAAATGAATGCAGTAAAGTTACAGGATACAAAATTAACACATGAAAATCTGTTATGTTTTTATGCATCAACAATAAAGTATCCGAAAAAACAATAAATAAAACAATCCCATTCACAACAGCATCAAAAATAATAAAATACTAAGGAATAAACTGAACCAAGGAATTAGAAAATCTGTACACTGAGGGGCACCTGGGTGGCTCACTCAGTTAAGCACCCAACTTCAGCTCAGATCACGATCTCATGGTTCATAAGTTCGAGCCCCACATCAGGCTCCTCTGCTGTCAGCACAGAGCTTGCTTTGGCTCCTCTGTCCCCCTCTCTATGCCCTTCCCCTGCTTGTGGTCTCTTGCTCTCTTTCAAAAATAAAATAAACACTGAAAAATTAAAAAAAAAAGATCTGTGCACTGAAAATATAAGATGCTGATCAAAGAAACTAAAGACACAAATAAATAGAAAGATATCCTGTGTTCGTGGATTGGAATAATTAACATTGTTAAAACATCCATATTATCCAAAGCCATCTATAGGTGCCATCTATTGCCGTCAAAATTCCAGCGGCATTTAGAAACAGAAAACAATCCTAAAATTCATATGGAACCACAGAGGACCATGGTGACAAAGGAGCCAAGAATACTCAATGGGGAAGAGATGGTCTTTTCAATAAATGGTGCTGGGAAAACTGTATATTCACATCCAAAAGAATGAAAGTGGGCCCCTCACAAAAATTAACTCCAATGGAAAGATTTAAATGTAAGACCTGAAACCACAAAACTCCTAGAATAAAACATAAGGGCAAGGCTCCTTGACACTGTTCTTGGCAATGATTTTCTGGATATAACGCTGAAAGCACAAGCTACAAAGCAAAAAATATACAAGCAGACTATATCAAACTTAAAAACTTCTGCACAGCAAAAAAGGAAAAAAAGATTCAACAAAATGAAAAGGCAACCTACAGAATGGAAGAAATTATGCACAAATCAAATATTTGATAAGGGGTTAAAAACCAAAATATATAAGGAACTCAAACAACTCAGTAGCAAAAAACACAAAAAAACTCTGATTTAAAAATGGGCATTATGGCACAAGAACAGACACTCAGATCAACGAAACAGAATAGAGAACCCAGAAATGGACACACAAACGTATGGCCAACTAATCTTTGACAAAGCAGGAAAGAATATCCAATGGAATAAAGACAGCCTCCTCAGCAAATGGTGCTGGGAAAACTCGATAGCAACATGCAGAAGAATGAAACTGGACCACTTTCTTACACCATACACAAAAATTAACTCAAAGTGGATGAAAGACCTAAATGTAAAACAGGAAGCCATCAAAATCCTCGAGGAGAGAGCAGGCAAAAACCTCTTTGATCTTGGCCACAGCAACTTCTTACTCAATACATCTCCAGAGGCAAGGGAAACAAAAGCAAAAATGAACTACTGGGACCTCATCAAAATAAAAAGCTTCTGTACTGCGGAGGAAACAATCAGCAAAACTAAAAGGCAACCAACAGAATGGGAGAAGATATTTGCAAATGACATATCAGATAAAGGGTTAGTATCCAAAATCTATAATGAACTTATCAAACTCAATACTCAAAAAACAAATAATCCAGTGAAGAAATGGGCAAAAGACATGAATAGACACTTCTCCAAGGAAGACATCCAGATGACCAACTGACACATGAAAAAATGCTCAACGTCACTCATCATCAGGGACATACAAATCAGAACCACAATGAGATACCACCTCACACCTGTCAGAGTGGCTAACATTAACAACTCAGGCAACAAGAGACATTGGCAAGGATGCGGAGAAAGAGGATCTCTTTTGCATTGTTGGTGGGAAAGCAAGCTGGTACTGCCACTGTGGAAAACAGTATGGAGGTTCCTCAAAAAACTAAAAATAGAACTACCCTACGACCCGGCAACTGCACTACTAGGCATTTATCCACAGGATACAGGTGTGCTGTTTCGAAGGGACACATGCACCCCCATGTTTATAGCAGCACTATCAACAATAGTCAAGTATGGAAAGAGCCCAAATGTCCATCGATGGATGAATGGAAAAAGAAGATGTGTGTGTATGTATGTATGTATGTATGTACATACATACAATGGAGTATTACTCGGCAATCAAAAAGAATGAAATCTTGCCATTTGCAACTGGAGGATGGAACTGGAGGGGATTATGCTAAGTGAAATTAGTCAGAGAAAGACAAAAATCATATGACTTCACTCATATGAGGACTTTCAGAGACAAAACAGATGAACATAAGGGAAGGGAAACAAAAATAATATAAAAACAGGGAGGGGGACAAAACAGAAGAGACTCATGAATATGGAGAACAAACTGAGGGTTGCTGGAGGGGTTGTGGGAGGGGGGATGGGTTAAATGGGTAAGGGGCATTAAGGAATCTACTCCTGAAATCATTGTTGCACTATATGCTAACTAATTTGGATGTAAATTCCAAAAAAATAAAAGTAAAAAATAAAATTTAAAAAAAATGGGCATTAGATCTGAATAGACATTTTTCCAAAACAGATATACATATGGCCAACAATTATATGAAAAGGTAAACATCACTAATCATCAGAGAAATGCAAATCATAACCACAATGAGGTATCACCTCACACCTGTTAGAATATTATCGGAAAGATAATAGATGAGTGCTGATCAGGAAGTAGAGGAAAGGGGACCCTTATGCATGGTTGGTGGGAATGTACAATGGTGCAGCCACTGTGGAAAACAGTAGGGAGGTTCCTCAAAAAAATTAAAATGGAACTACCATATGATCCAGGTCTCCCACTTCCAGATACATAGCCAAAGGAAGTGAAATCCACAAAATCTTGAAAAGATATCTGAACACCCCTGTTCACTGCAGCATTATTTACAATGGCCAAGACATGGAAGCGACCTAAGTGTCCGCCTCTGGATGAATAAAGATGTGATGTCACACACACACACACACACACACACAAATGGAACATTATTCAGTGATAAGAAAGAAGGAAATCCTGTCATTTGCAACAACATGGATGGACCACGAGGGCATTATGCAAAGCAAAATAAGTCAGACAGAGAAAGACAAATACTGTATGATCTCACTTATATGTGGAATCTAAAAAAGCCAGATTCACAAGAACAGACAGTAGGTGGTAGTTGCCAGGGGCAGGGGGTGGGAGAAATGGGTGATGGTGGACAAAGGGTACAAACTTTCAGCGACAAGATAAATAAGTTCCAGGGGTCCAACGCACAGCATAGTGACCCTAATTAACAATACTGTATTATATACTTGAAAGTTGCTCAGAGTGTAGATCTTAAAAATTCTCACCAGATACACAAAAAAGGGAACTATGTGAGTAATGAATGTGTCAACTAATTTTACTGTGGTAATCATTTTGCAGTATATACATACATGAAGTCATGACGTGATACACTTTAAACCTATACAGTGTCATATGTCAATTATATCTCAATCAAGCTAGAAAGCCATGCTTATATTCACAATCTCCTAGGTCAAACAGTACTTTGTCCCAAAATTGCTATCTCTCAGGTGTTAAAGGTAGTCCTTTCACATTAGGACTTCGGAATCTGTGTACCTCCTATGTCAGCTGTATACAAATATACCTTTCTATTTTGTTGCTGTTTCTCTTAATAATATGCAACAATTTCGCTGCCCCTTGAGACTCCAGCAAACTGCACGACTGATGTTCTGGGGAAATGCCAACAATGAGTCCAAGCCCTCTATTTTAGACAGATAACTTGAATGTTTGGTCTCTACGTTTGCAACTGGCAAAATGCAGCTGCTACTTGGCCAGCCACGTGTGCAGAATTGTAATGCTGCCCCGTGTTCTGGACTTGGCTGCTAGACTCCTCCCTCATCACCGGAAACTTCTGGCAAATCAACCATTTCATGATTTCACTGTGAATGCCTTCTTTCAGATTATTTATAAGCTCCTTAACAACACAGGTCCAAACTCTCATCCCTGAAGAATCTGTTCTTTATACCTCTCCATCCTGAGAAGGGCTCATCTATCCTCCCCTTTGTTTGCTATTTCGAGGCTAATTCCCTGACCGCTTCTATTCCCTAACCACCACCTCCTCCCCCGAACTGGGCTGTAGTGATTAATTTTTATTAGCCTTTAGAGTGGAAGACTATCAAAGGGCTACTGAAAAGCAAGGAGATTATATCCACCTGTGTCAATACCTGCATGCCTGTTTATTACACTGAAAAGTTCTGATACATTTCGGAAATGGGTTTTTCTTGCAGAAACCAGGTACCCATCTACTTGGGTACATAATTAAAGATTGTACAAGCTTATTCAGTCTGAAAGCAATGATCAGTAGACTCTAATTCTAGCACCCTTTCTAGATGATTTATCAGATTCATATCTGGAATCCATACAACCATAGTACAACGTGGCCATCATTTGGGGCAACATTT
The DNA here is from genome assembly GCF_018350195.1 of Panthera tigris. Classification (NCBI taxonomy): domain Eukaryota; kingdom Metazoa; phylum Chordata; class Mammalia; order Carnivora; family Felidae; genus Panthera; species Panthera tigris. Next base: position 152,337,296 of record NC_056661.1, read on the forward strand.
TCAATTTCATTTTTTAAATTATTTTCTGATTCAAATCACATGTTTACTCTACAAATTATATGCTCACTGTGAAATTTTGAAAACCACACAAAAAGTATAAAGAACAAAATGAAAATCACCTGAAATTCAACCAACCAAAGAAAATCACTGCCAACATTCTGGCATATTGCCATTTTTTTGCATAGGTTTTATATTAATATTTGGATGAGAGTACAGACATTCTTTGGTAGTCTCTCTTCACTTGAGCATTTCTCTATATCACTCAATAATTTTTAAAAAATGACACTGGCTACATAACATTCCAACATAAGAAGATTCACTGTAATTTATTTACTCGTTCTCCAACTGCAGGACATTTAGGTAGTTTTAATACTTTCACTTTTGCAGATTATATTTTGATGAAGAGCCCTGCACCTCTGTAGATGAACCCTTGTCCACACATCTTCACACTGTGTCACTCTAAGGGGGACGAGATGTCGGGCAGGCCTCTACGTAATCCATCAGATGGCACCACTGGCCATGTGGCTTGGCTCCCACAAATCTCATATTCCTACCTTAGGGAACTTGCACAATGAAAGTAGCACCTCATTATGCAGCTTTGTGGTGCTCTGCAGGGGAATAAGCTTAGGAATTCCCTGAGCTTGCACCTATGGGTTAACAGGGCATATAGGAATAGGAAGCCTCAGGATGAAAGCGTCCAAAATCAGGTAAACAAGATTAGGTATTCAGGGAGGAAACGCCCCCCAACTTAGTACAACAGCAGAAAGCTGCTTTCACAGCAAGGAAAGACCAAAATAGGTAAGCGGGGCTACAGACCTCAGCAGGGCTAAGTTGCCCAGAGCAGAGCTAAGTAGCAAAAGAAAGGTGCCATTAGCAAAAGAAAGGTGCCATGTTGACCCTGAGGTGGCATGCTCTGTTCCCCTTGTCCCCTAGGCTAGCTAGATAAACACACCTTGGTGCCTCATGCCCGCAGTAAACAACCATCTGCCCAGCACCAGGATTTTGTTTTATATTGACCAAAACCGCTAACACTGCCTATCTTCAAAAACCCCTTTTCCCTCATACCCATGAGTTAATATTCACGGTTTCATTGTCTCTTTGTGCACGTCCATCACGCTTAATAAGCCTTCTGATCCTAATAAAAACGGAGCAAAGACCCTTACTCTGGGCTCTTGTCTCCTCCCGGACATTGGCCTCTCTCGCATTTTAATCCTCCATCGGCTCTCTTGCTGGACAAGAGAGAACTTCAGACCCAGAGTCTACAACGGTGCTCTATAACTGCTTATGTGCATAAATTAACCTCCACCAAGACCTTGAGCTCTATGAAGCCAGGGCTGCTAAATAGGGCAAGGCTTTTTACATGTCATTTTAATTTTTTATTTTCTGCTTATTTAATATTACTCTCAATTTTTTATTAGTTTTTAAAAATTTCTCTATACTCTACTGCACCTGACAAGGGAACTACTCTGGGGAAGGGAATCAAGAACTGTGCTTATGGGCAAAACTTGCTAAGAGGGTGACAGAACAATGATGTCAGCTCAAGGCACCCCCCCACCCCGTCATCCCCCACCCCAGGTGCAGCTGTGCCCCTTCCTCTCTGTTGCCTCCAAACCACCCACCTCTCTGCCCCTGCACTTCTGGGTCTCATCCCACTTTCCTGTCTCTGCAATGCCACGGCTCTAAATATCCCAGTTTGCTAGCTCTGTAAGTCAGCAGTCGAAAAAGAAAAAAAAAAAAAAATCCAAAAATAACATAATTCACATTGAGATGGGAATAAATTACAGCCCGAACCTCCGACTCTCTGTGAGCATGTGAATTTCTTCACAGATCATTTTTCGGTTCTGTCATTCATAACCTTTCTGCTAGTTTACGAAATGAGACGTATGGTGACAGATGGCAGGTACCTAGACTTACTGTGGCGGTCACGATGGAGTGTATGCAAATATCCAATCATTATCTTGCACCCCTGAAACTAATATAATGGTATATATCAATTTTGCTTCAATTAAAAAAAAAAGTGAAGACCACTGGGTAATACGAAACAACCACGGTTGACAGGAGGCAGGAAGGATGAAGCGCCTGCAGAGAGGGCACGAAATTCTCCTCTCTCCGATGGCTTAAGGTCTCTTCCAACTGGATGATTTACAGCGAGGATGCTATTAATAATACTTCCACTGCATAAAATGGACATTTTTGGTAATTAAAAAACTACTCTGCAAATAAGGTCACCTGATGTCAGGGCAACCCAGTGACACACTTCCTTTCCTCTGCTCCCCACGGGGTCTATTTGTCTAGACGCTAGTTGAACTGAAATGCTCCCACGTTCAGCCGCTACCTGATACTGCCACCAGTCTAAATGAGAATTTTCTCACAGGCACTTTCCATTTGCATGAAAATACAGCGTGTTTTTAGACGAGTGCCTCCCCCCTCCTCCCCTCCTCCCCTCCTCCCCTGGCCTTCTCAGAGTACCTGCACGATGCTGTTCCCGGCAGCGATGGTGGCCCTTCTCCACATCCGCCTCCGGGTGGACACCTCGCTGAGCAGCTGCGCCAGTTTGCGTTCCATCTCAGCCTGAAACACTTCATTCTGGAGCTGCTTCTCCACCACGCCCAGGAGAACTACATTTACAAAACAAAACACATGCAGGCGCCAAAACAAGTTAGCAGCGGAGGAAACATGGGTGCGTGCGCAGGAGATGTTAACATAGGATTGCTATAGAGTGCCAGTCCCTAGGGAGGACACACTAAGAGGAGAAAAAGGGAACGTGGACAGGGTCACGGGGAGCCAGGAAGGGCTGCTCAGAGGTCTCATTTACAGCTCCAAGCGCTACACAAACTGGTGGCCAGAAGTCCCAGGAACTCAGCAGTGGAAGAGCTTTGGAGCTAAGAACTCCCACACAAGACCAAACATTTTATTTGCACTTATTTCAAAACTTCTGGAAATGGTCTGAGTTCATATGTTATCTTGACTCAAGACTTAGACTCGTAAACTGACCCAAGAGAGAAGGGTGCCTGCCTTAAACCATCTGCCATAAACAAGATTATCGAACAGATAACGGGCTGGTCGGCGTATTACAGGAGAAAAAGGCTTGTGCTTTTCAACCAGAACTGGCTCAAATCTGCTCTGAGACAGGACCACAGACAAGTCCCTTAAGTGCTTTGAAAATTATCTGGAGGGACGCCTGGGTGGCTCAGTCCGTTAAATGTCTGACTTCAGCTCAGGTCATGATGTCACAGTTCGTGGGTTCGAGCCCTGCGTTGGGCTCTGTGCCGACAGCTCAGAGCCTGGAGACTGCTTCAGACTCTATGTGTCTCTTGCTCTCTGTCTCTCTAAAAAAGGAAAATAAAAAGGAAAGTATCTGGAAAATGGTGCCACTGTACTATCAAAGAGGTAGAGGCTTTACATGGGCTGTTGTATGTGAAGCGAGGAGGGTCTGCAGGTATCGAGAACCCGTAAGTTGTGACCATGACCACTGTACATGCTTCCAGTTCCTTACTGTGCCGCTCACATGCTGGGCGCACAGTGAGGGTGTAACTACCTCTTACACTTTGATTACCCAGTTAGAAAGCCTTTATCTGCAATGCCACAGCTATAAATATCTGACCCAGGCCCACACAACTTTTAAAAAAGCTTCTTAAAAAAAAACAAAAAAAACCAAAAACAAAACAAAAAAGCTTCTTACTTGCTCACCAAGCTTTCATCCTCCTACAACCAAATAAATAAGGCTTTTTAGAAAAAAAGAAATCCTTGCTTTGGAACCTCATCCTGTTCTGGATCAGAAGACAGTCAATTCTTGATAGACGTTCCCCCGGACCTGACGTATGGATTTTAAAGAAAGCCAGTTCTTTTTGTGCCATAACTCAGTGGGGCGCATTCCCACAGCTGAATCCGAATTCCTTTCTCATTCATTCTTTGCCAGGAATTTAAGGTACATTATGCCCTGAATTTAGGACTCGGAAACAAGAAAGGCAGTATCGTGCTCAATACGCCCGCACAGACTTTTTTATTCTTACAGTTTCCAAAACATTATGTAAGTTAAATATACCTGTTCTCACCCAAGAGGACTTCAGCAGCTGGGATAAGTTGAGCTGTGGGTACTGGAAGGCTATAAAAAGAAAAGGAGGGAAATCTGTAAAAAGCAGGTTTGCAACCATCAGAAAGGTAAGTCTAGGGAGTACCCGGTAAGTCACAGCACACTCACTTTCCTATACTACCGAGCACAAAATATGGAAGAACAAGATCCCAGACTGGTGTGAAGGCACAGACAATATGCAGTTTCTGAGCATGAGAGTCTCCAGGAGAAAGACACAGAGAAAAAAATAGAAGACTTGTTTGAGTGACCCTGTGGACAGTGCTTCAGAGAGAGAGCCCGCCCACAAGGTCCCCTTGAAATCTCATAGTTCCAGAGCAATGGTTTTTCACACTGTGTTCCCCAGGGTCCTAGGCTTTCCCAGCAATGACTCAGGGTCCCTATGTCCTGGCTTGCCTGGGATAGTCCCAGGGCACCCCGGCTGTCCCACATACTTATTATTTTATCCCTACCTGCACTGCACAGAACTGAAAGGTGCTATTTGTAAAGAACAATTCTCTCCCTGCCTGCTCCTGCATTTGATAAGTTACTCTTTCTAATTTAATTAACAGCACACTAAAACACAGAAAGGTCCTTAGACCATTTGGCTGTTCCATTTTGAAAAAGAATTTGATGTGGTTTTTTTTTTTTTTGCCTGACTTCAACTCTGGAATCTGCTGTTTTTTTGAAGTAAACGTTTTCCCCACCCCCACCCCCACTCCATTTGCACCGTGAACCTAACTGCTTCAGCCAGGAAGAAAGGTATTGTTTGGTGTTGCTTATTATTCCTTTTTTTTTTTTTTTTTCAGTTTTACATGTACACGCAGTAAATTTTACTCTTTTTTAGGATACAGTTTTATGGCTTTGGACAAACGCACAAACTTGCATAACCACCGCCACCATAAAGAACAGAACAGGCACATCAGCCCCGCCCCCCGCCAAAACTGCCTTCTGCTACTCTCTTGCTGTCTAGCTTTCCTCCCACCCATCACCCCTGGCAACCATAGGTCTGCTCTCTGTGCCTCTGGGCTTCACCTTTTCCAGAACTGTCCTCATCTTTAACAGCCCAGGTTACTCTCAAAAGACAATACTACACCCAGGCCTGGGGGTGAGGAGGGCTCTGGGGACCCTGCCTTGACTCTGAGAAGCTCCAATTTTAGCTGATTTATAGTCTGGATTTCAGCCAAGTATTTCAAGTGAAAAGAAGAGGTCCAGCAATGAAAATATCCGTGGTCACTTCCCCAGGGATTCAGGCAACGGCAGTACTCACGTTCAGCAATCTGGAGCACTGGGTATCCCAGGTAGAAACTGAACTCCACCACGCTCAAGTTCCTGAGCAGCTGGCTCACTTCCGTCCCATTCAAAAACCCCTGCGCGCCTCTGACCGCAAAGACGATATTCACCGGGCCCCGCCGAGGAGCGGGCCTGGAAGCACCCATGGTGACATTCAAGACCTGAAAGAAGGAAGGTGGGATGAGCTTCCAAAAGGAAGCAAAACATTCAGCTAAAAGCCTGTGATTTCTCCCTCACCATTTCTCTCGTTGATTTTTTTTTTTTTTTTTTTGAAGGAGGTAACGTTTCAAAGGAACGAACTGGCTTCACCACCTGGTTCCCGTCTGCGATACTTAAAATTCTGTTTACTGAAAATGTTTTTTACATTGAGTGGTGCACTGAACACAAGTATTTATAGTCCCTCCCGCTCCCTCCCACCCCAAATCCCCAGTGAAATAACAATAGAGCTGAACAAAGGGGAGTAAACCCACAACAGGGCTGAGAATGAAAGAAAATCAGAGATTCTGTCAAATTCCTGGAAGATGGAGAGAGGATGGGATCATCATGATAGAAGCCAGAACTGAGGGAACTGAGACCCAAACCACACACAGGCCTGGAGCCCAGGAGCCAAGAGCTGGCTGCCCCGGGAGAGCTCTGCAGCAACGGTCACCAGAGGAGACAATCAGGACAATTAATCAAAGCCCGTGTGCCAAGAAGTCGAGTTGACTTTCTCCCTCTTCTTTCCTTTCTAACTGCCACACACAGGCCAACACACAGGAGCTGGCGGCAGCCACATCTTCACCCTGACCGGCCCAAAAAACCGCTCCCTGGGCAGAAAGGATCTTCCCGTCAGAGCAAGCTTAAAGACTGTGGGTTTGGACCCTAACAAGAAGGTGGAGCGAGACTGCGATAACCCCAATGCACACAAGAGACAGAGAAGGAAACAAAAGGAAAAAAGCAGCAGAGCTGCGGTGAAAATTACACCGAAGCACTCCATCCCCAGGAATCCTTATCCTACAGGGAGGCGGGGGTCCCAGTCTGTCCCACCACCTGCAGTGGCATACTCTGCCCGACCCGGTGCTCCAGCGAATTCTCCCAGCAGGAGACAGGGCGGATACAGACACAGACACCACAGCTGAAGGGGAGAGCGGCCAAAATCAACAACCTGCTTCTTCACTTCTAACGGCGACCAACCCACGGTCTCCAAATATTTACAGTAAACTAGGAGCATGAACGCGAAGGAACAAGATCAACACAGAACAACAGCTGCAGAGAAAACAGAGACAACTTGGGAACCAGAAGGCAACTTCTAGCAAATTCTCAGTAATCTCCTCAGAGACTTTTCCAGGTGATAGGGCATCTTCATTCAAGGTAATCCTGCATCTTTGCAGGAGAAGCCACAAAGAAAAAGGAGCAAAGAACAACAACAACAACAAAGGACAGCTGAAAGAAAATTCAGCAGAGGGACTGAAAAACATGATGGATGCAGCTGAAGATGAAATTAATGACTTCGGGGGACAAAGTTTAGAAAATCTGTAAAAATAGGGAATTTTCAAAAGAGATGGACCATAGAAGAAAAAATAAGAAATATGAAAGGTGGATCCAGGTACACCAAAATCTATTTAATATAAATTGTAGAGGGGCTTTGGTGGCTCAGTCGGTTAAGCGTCCAACTTTGGCTCAGGTCATGATCTCACAATTCGTGAGTTCGAGCCCTGCATCAGGCTCTGCACTGACAGTGTGGAGCCTACTTGAGATTCCCTCTCTCTTTCAATCTCTCTCTCTTACACACATTCTCTCTCTCAAAATAAATAAATAACCTGTAAAAAATGTGTAAGCCATAGAAAGAGAGAAAAAAGAATGTGGAGAAAAATATCAAAGAAATATAAAAACATAAGCAGTTTCCATACAATACATACAAAGCCTGTTTTGTTGGGTTTTTTTTTTTAACATTTATTTATTTTTGAGAGAGAGAGAGAGAGAGAGACAGTGTGAGCTGGTGAGGGGCAGAGAAAGAGGGAGACACAGAATCCAAAGCAGGCTCCAGGCTCTGAGCTGTCAGCACAGAGCCCAATACACGGCTCAAACTCAAGGACCATGAGATCATGACCTGAGCCGATGTCGGCTGCTTAACTGACTGAGCCACCCAGGCGTCCCCAAAGCCTGTTCTTTAATTCGTGGCTATATTCTCTGTTTTTAGAGTGAAATGCTACATTTCATGGTATTCCACAACGTGAAATGCTAGTGTATTTAGGCATTTAGGTTGATACCATTCCTTCTTAGAACATTCTAGAATTTCTGGCATATGCTCATCTCTCTCTAGCTCGCCACATTTGAGCTCCCTAGTTATCCTGTTACTCTATAATCTTCAAATATGCCTACCCTACTCACGCCATGTGAACTCAGGGCCCTGGAAAGAGATCAACCTTGATTCATGTGAACAGAACCTCTTCTAAGAGAGGAAATGAGGAAGAGTGCATTATGGCCTAAACGAAACATGTGAAGCTAGTTCGTCTTCCAAGGACAAAGCACCTTGTTCTGCATCCCGCGCTATTCTCACCTGCACAGTGAGGTTATGCGTCCCCTGGTGGTGTTTGCTCACTTCTGAAAGAGCTATCATCAGGCCTTTCTCGATGCGCTGGGTGAAGCTGCACAAGCCAGTATCCACACTCTGAGGCACAAACTGAAGTACTGAGAGAAGGAAAGCAATCACAGGCCCACGAACCAGGCGTTGCTTTAGTATTGACGAATGAGGATGGGAAAAATACTATCTAGCTCAACTAACACATCCATAGCACGGGATGAAGTACTAAGAGGTATCACTGATGGGTATGGTAGCACGGAAACCTAAGAGGGCTGCCTCTGCACCAAGCATATATATATATATATATATATATATATATATATATATATATATATATATACACACACGATGTGAAGGTGGCTCGTATCATTTTAAAATGGAAAAACAGGGGCGCGTGGGTGGCTCAGTCGGTTGAGCATCCAAATTCGGCTCAGGTCATGATCTCGCGGTCCGTGAGTTCGAGCCCTGCGTCAGGCTCTGTGCTGACAGCTCAGAGCCTGGAGCCTGTTTCAGATTCTGTGTCTCCCTCTCTCTCTGACCCTCCCCCGTTCATGCTCTGTCTCTCTCTGTCTCAAAAATGAATAAAACATTAAAAAAAAATTTTTTTAATGGAAAAACAATCAGCATCAAAAGATTCAACTGACCAAAACATTCCAAATATGAAATGTGAAATCTTACATAGTTACAGGTGAAATGACAGGATATGTGGTATTACTTTAAAACACTCAACTCCTCCAAAAAAACACTGTGGGGATAGATGAAACAAAACTGGGAACACATCGATAATTTTTCAAGTGCAGATGTGTGTGGCGTGTATTAATAGTCCTCATCTCTTAGGGCGCCTGGATGGCTCAGTCGGTAGAGCACACAACTCTTGATCTCAGGGTTGTGAGTTCAAGCCCCACACTGGGCATGGAGCTTACGTAAAAATATAATGACTTTTATTTTTTTTTTAATTTTTTAATGTTTATTTTTGAAAGAGAGAGAGAGAGACAAAGCGTGCGTGGGAGAGGAGCAGAGACAGAGGGAGACACAGAATCCGAAGCAGGCTCCAGGCTCTGAGCTGTCAGTACAGAGCCCGATGCAGGGCTTGAACCCATGAACCACGAGATCATAACCTGAGCCGAAGTCAGATGCTTAACTGACTGAGCGACCCAGGCGCCCCATGAATTTTTTTTTTAAAGGTCTTTGTCTCTTAGAAGCATGGGCTTTATGAGGGAGATGACATGGTGCCATTTCAAAATAATGTGAGAGGAGGGCACATAGATGTAACAAGACTGACTTAGGAGTTGAAATTTGCTGAAGCCATATGAGGAATACATGGGGGGCTCATTCAACTATTCTGTGTACTTTCACATCTGCTGGAAATTTTCCATAATTACAACGTGTTTTTTTTATTTTATTTTTTTTAATATGAAATTTATTGTCAAACTGGTTTCCATACAACACCCAGTGCTCATCCCAACAGGTGCCCTCCTCAATGCCCATCACCCACTTCCCCCTCCCTCCCACCCCCATAATTTTAAAGAAATTTTTTTAAGTCCTCCCCCAATATTTGAAAAACATAAAAAATACAGTGACATTTTATTGACAAATCAAAACAACTATGCTCAGTTTTCTCACCCGTGTGCACTTGGAACCTGGACTCTGGCACAAGGAAGGAAGGTTTCACAGCCAAGATTAAAGGAGTTTGGTCACGTACAAGTTTACTGTTTATAAGTACATTTATGACTGATATCGCCGTGTAAACAAAAGGCCCAGATGTTACCAGGAAAGTGAAGTCAGCGAACAGTTCATAAACCTATGAAAATTTAAAAATACAAAAGACAATAATTATCAAATTTGAGAGTACTGTAACTCAAAATTAAAGGAAGTTGTACAGAGTAGAAAAATAACAGAGTAAGTAAGGTGAAAAGTAAATGGGGAGCTTTAAATGAAGGGGGAGGGCTGCAAAGATCATCAAAATTTTATTTTAGTTTTCCCTTTTACAGACCCGCCGACCTTCTCAAAAACAGCATAAAATTAATTATAAGAGCAAAGACAGCAAAAAAGAAGAGCACCCAACAATATGAACTGAATAATGAGTTATGGAGAATTCCAGGTTGTATTTTACAAGGTGAACTTCAAAGTTGTCGCATTTAATCCACATATAAAGGAGCCCTTATTCTGTTGAGCAGTGCTAGCCAAAAGACATCCATGAGCCACAAACTCAGCTTTGAAATTTCTAGTAGCCACATTAAACAACATAAAAAGAACAGGTGAAATGAATTTTACTTCACCCAATATATCTGAAATGACATTTCAACATGTGGTCAACCTAAAAAATCACTGGTGAGATAGTTTACGTTTCTTTCTTCACTCGTCTTTGAAATCCTGTGTAAATTTTGGACTGACAGCGCATCTCGATTCAGACAAGCCCAAATGTCACGTGCTCGGGAACCACGTGTGGCTCGTGGCTCTGTTCAGGATGGTGCAGGTCTGCAGCGTGGCTCTCTGACCTCACCACAGGACAGGAGGTATGAGCACGGGGGCCACTGTAAAACGTACGGAGATCTACATCTATCTCACTGAGTGTACAGATATATGCATATGCGCTCATTTTAACATCTAATTCAAATTCTAATCCAAGTCCTTTTACGTAAATCGAGGGGCGCAAAAGTATCACATCATCATCCCCATCTCTGGTCTTAGAGACTTTTTCCTCCAATTCTGCCAACACATCTCTCCAGTGGACTACACCTGGCCTCACATGAGATCACGGCTTCCCCGATAAAGTGACATTTGAATGGCTAGCCAAAGCAGGAGCAAGTGTTCACCAACAGGAGGAGGGGGGAGAGGAAAGCGCGTGCTAGGACGGAGAGGTGCCGTTAACCTGGGCTCCAGGGCCACAGGGACCCACCTTGAGCTCCACAGCACGGTTGAAGTGGATCCTCAACACCTCTTTGATGGACGTAATGATGTACTCCTGCACGGCTCTCCGGGCCAGCACTGCAAGGCAAAGCCGACCACCAAATGCACATCAGTTTCATTATGAATACTGTGAGCATCACACTTCTGGTCCCCAAGGCAGAGCCCATGCTGTGCCAAACTGCGACAGCAGGGCCCAGAACCATTTTTTAAAATAAGGCCCAGACTAGGAAGAACAGAGGAACAGCAGTGGATCTTGAGGCTACCAGGTAAACCGTGCTCACCACACTAAGAAAACCCTCGACTGTCTCTGCCCCAGGGGCTGAGACCAGGGATCAGTGGCTGGGGCCCCGCCAGAGAACAAAGAACACAGAGTTCTCATTGTCGACTGGGCAAATAGTAGGTTTTTCTCTTGGCTATGTCCCTAATGGTAAAACACCAAGTTTTAAAAACGCTCAGCAGGAATATTTTAAAAGGCCTTAAGATGTTACTCAACAAAACTAGATGACCTCTTCCACTATAAAACGAGGTCTCCTACCCCAGCTTTTCAACACGGGAAGTGAAGGGCTTTCACTAGTAATGGGGGAAAAGATGTTCACAATTCCCATGTATTAAAATTTTATGTAGGAAGTAAAATATTTCTTATAACACAGTCTAGCTATATTTAACTCTCCTTTCACATCTAAGAAATTCTATTTTAAAATCTGTAATAAGTAAGCCTCTTTCTCGGGGTTTGGAAACATGTCCTGCTCCCCCTTCTCTTCCCCATTTTTTCTTTCCTCTTCCATTAACTTCTCATAATGCAGAATCTAAATACATTTGAAATTATGATTCAGTTTCCCTCTTCCCTAGTCTAAGTTTTTAAAACTAGAGACAGAATCATGCTGTATCTTTCATTCTTTGAAAAAACCCAAGCGTTTAAGTTACATTTGATTGTTTTCTCTACTGATCAGTAACTTTTGATAGGAAAAAGGAGAGTTCATGAGACCAGGAGAACAAATCCAGACCCCCTGACTGCCTTGCTGAGTGACACCAATGACCAGCTTGGCCTGGCCTGCATGGGCTCCAGGAGGACTAGACTGCAACACTGATTTTAAAGGCAAAGACAAAAATGAGTAGGAAGGAAAAAAGCAAATGAAAGGAAGAAGGAAGGAAGGGAGGGACGGAGGCACGGAGGAATGGAGAGAGGGAAGGAGGGAGGAAAGATCTGAAAAGCTGAACTTGGGGAATGTAGAGACAGAATGGAAAATCAGTGACAGATAAACCCAAAAGAGGACACGAGGAAGCACACATCGTACATAGCCCCATCTAAAGGTATCACTCGGGGGGACACTTGGGTGGCTCCGTCAGTTAAGCAGTCGACTTCAGCCCAGGTCATGGTCTCACAGTCTGTGAGTTCGAGCCCCATGTCGGGCTCTGTGCTGACAGCTCAGATCCTGAAGCCTGCCTTGGATTCTGTGTGTCCCTCTCTCTTTGCCCCTCCCCTGCTCATGCTCTGTCTCTCTCTGTCTCAAAAATAAATAAAAACATTAAACAAAAAAATTTTTTTAAATAAATAAAGGTATCACTCGGGAGAACCATCCAAATATTACTCTGAATAGTCCACACGGCCCACCATGATCAACTCCACCTTCTCTGGTTAATCTGGGTAAGACCTAAAACTGTAACATCAGGTTATACGTGTAGGAGTCTTTGGGGGAAAAGGATCATTGGCAACATATATCTCACAGTTTCTCCAAAGATATAATTTAGGCCAAGAGAGGCAAAAGGGGCGGCCAGGGTCTGACAGGTCCTGAGTGGGAAGCACAGCCTCACCCCTTAAAAGATACATGCCGTCGGGGGCACCTGAGTCGCACAGTCGGTTAAGTCCCAGGCTCTTGGTTTCAGCTCAGGTCATGATCTCCCAGTTCCTGAGCTCAAGCCCCTCATCTGTACTGACAACACAGAGCCTGCTTGGGATTCTCTCTCTCCATCTCTGTCTGCCCCTCCCTTGCTTTCTCTCTCTTTCAAAATAAATAAACTCAAAAAAATAAAAAAATAAAAAAGAAGAAGATACATCCAGTCAAGTACTCTCCCGAGAGTCCACTAAGGATCGACAGAGTGTTCTTACTTTTACTACAGAACTCCATAAAAAGAACCCTTTGAGAGGACAAGTACTCACCCCAACCCTCTCTCTCTTTTAAGTAATTACCTAAAAGAAACCAAGGCCAAATCTAAATGAGGATTCTACACGAAGTGATCCTTCTTATGGGTCAAAGATAGCATTTGTTTCCATTTAAAAATACAATGCAGGGGCGCCTGGGTGGCTCAGTCGATTGAGCGTCTGACTTTGGCTCAGATCATGAGCTCATAACTCGTGAGTTCGAGCCCCTCCAGTTCGAGCCCCGCCTCTGGTTCTGTGATGACAGCTCAGAGCTTGGAGCCTGCTTCCGATTCTGTGTCTCCTTCTCTCTCTGCCCCTCCCCACTCGTGCTCTCTTAAAAATAAACAAACATTAAAAAAAATTTTTTTAATACAACATAGCAAAAAACCCATAATGCAACAGCCTGGGTACCTATGCACAACTCTACACATTTACTAAAACTGCTGATGTGTACATTTACAGTGGGTCAAGTTTACCCCAAAGGCTATTAAAAAATATACAATCCCTAACAAAGGATGCCAAATCCATTAACTGTATGTCCTATATGAAAGTTAATCCATGCTATATATGATATCCTTAAGAGATACTTCTAAAATGATTTCTCATTATTTGTAGAAAAATTTGAGGGTCGCCTGGGTGGCTCAGTCAGTTAAGTGTCTGACTTCGGTTCAGGTCGCGATCTCACAGTTTATGAGTTCGAGCCCTGTGCCGGACTCTGTGATGACAGCTCGGAGCCTGGAGCCTGCTTCGGACTGTACGTCTCCCTCTCTCTCTCTCCCCCTCCTCCCCTCATGCTCTGTCTCTCAAAAAATAAACATTGAAAACAATTTTTTTTTTTTAATTTGAAAGGACACACTGCAACTCTAAGTATCAATAAATGTCATGGAATTCAAGAAATAAAGAAGCTTTCAGTAGCTCTTTCAATGAGCTTCTTGTAGCGGACCATATGAAATAGTTTTGTAGAAAGGCAGAAAAAGTATCATGTCTATAAGAAACTCTTCTCTCTCATCAGGACTACTGTTATCCCCTAGATGAACGTTTATCACCTGCCCCAACCTCATTTCCTAGCATAATTACCTCCTCCTCCCACTGCACAGCCTAATTACCAGCCAAGCTGAACCTCCTTGGGCTGTCTGACCTCTCCACCTGTGCTCACACCCTCCACCATGAGGACACTTTCTTCCATCTCCAGACGACAGCCTTCTTGAGTATGTCAGTCCAATTCACATCCTTCCAAACCCATCCCTCATCATCCCAGGGCCACCCTTCTAGAACTCTTCTTGAACAGCTTCAACCATTCTTATCACAGCCACCAAGAAAACACGGCTCGTGTTCACCCTGCTAGAATCTAAGCTCCTTGAAGGTCAGAACCACGTCATTCATCTAGATAACCCTTAAACCTTCTAAAGACACCTCATGCATGCTGAGTGCTCAATAATTATTTGTCACGTGAATTCACAAATACTTCCTTGTTTGGGAGAGGGAGGGAGTTAGGAGAGCACAGGCTTCAGCTGCTCCCACCATCTCAGAGGATGGGGTCTCCGCCATGATGAGCAGAGGATACATGGTTCACCTCACTGACGTGATCTCCTCCTTCCTCACCCCACCTTTCCCTGTTCTCTACGATTTCGTGCGACTACAGCAGTGGGGCAGATGCGGGGGAAGCGTCTGCTTGAAGCTAATCACTCAGGCTGTGGACAAGGGGCAGAGATAAAAGTCTGTGGACCGAGATCAGCGGACACGGGGCCACTCTCTGTTTCATTCTTGGATTCTCAGGATCCAAATGACATTTCCAGGAACATGTAAGAGCACAGCGGCCCCCTTAAGGAAGAGAATAATAAATGAGGAAGAAATTACAGCGGCTGCCCTTACACATTTGCCCAACTAACTGTTCGACCCACACCTGAAGGTTTTTGTTTTCACGACACCAACTACGCGTGCACTGGGTTATGAGTTCCAAAGACAAAGATCCTAGCAGATGTTTCTATGGTCGTTTAAATCTTTTATTTTTCTTACTGCTACTATTAACGAACATGCAGTACTCTGTGGGTGTTTCTTACGTGCCAAACGCTAGGTTAAGTATTTTATATGCAGTGATGCATTTAAATCTTTAATAACCCAATGCAGTACGTGCCATGATCATCCTCGTTTAATAGTGGAGGAAACCGAGGTGTAGAGAGACTCGTTAAGTGTCCAGAGAACTCACAGGAGAAGGGCAAAGGAGTGAGGGCTACTACCCAAGAGCTCTCCGGGCCCGAAGCCCGTGCTCTTTCCCAGGATGCCGTGTCTTGGAACATTCCATCCAAGCACCGAAGAGAGATCGCCCCGACCAAGAGAAGTGACTTGAAACAGGGCCTTACCGGTTGTGATCAGATAGGCATCGGGAACCGTAATATCACACACATACGGCGGCTTGGTGGTGACCAGTGCTGGACTATGAACCGCTGCTTCAGAAGTGGAGGTGGGCACGGGATGAAGGGATGGTGGGGGGTGCACAGAGCTGCTCTCGTGGGGATTCCGACTCGCGGTTCTGCTGCTCAGGGTGCTGCCGTCCACGGTATCCCCAGGGGCAGCACCGGCGGTGGGGGTGCTCGGATCAGTGGAGGCGAGCACTGGCAAGTCTGTGGGTGTGAACGACGGGCCCACGGGGACTGGCTCTGTTGGAAGAGGTGAGGGGCTCGCCTCAGAAACAAATGAGGAGGCTGACGACAGGTACACATCGGTGACCGGGAGCGTAGTGCCGGGAATGACTTTGGAGAAAGAGGGGAAGACCGACGTGTGACCGTCCGAAGCACTGACACCGTCGCCGGAAGGTAGCGGGGTTGGAAAGAGGGAAGACTCCACGACAACGGGGGTTGTACGAGAAGCAGTCAGAGGTGATGCGGAGTGAGTCCCAACAGTCAAAATGTCGAGGGTGGGCTCAGAACTGGAGGGCGCCAGGGTGGTGACCGCCGATTCATGGGCAATGAGTGACCACTCAAGATAGGAGGTAGTTTCAGTGAGGGCTGAGGTAAAATGAGCTTCGGGACCGGTCAGCGAAACCGTGGACGCCTCAGAGACCTTGAGAGAACCCGAAGGGAAGCTGGAGAGTAGGGGCATTTCAGAGTAACCAGGAAGAAAAGTGAATGTATTTGAAAGGAGGTCTGAACTTGGCCAGAGATGCGAAAATTCAGAGCTCGTGGGATTAGGAACGGAAAGCGGAGGGGCCTCCAAATCGACAGAGTCGGACAACGGGAGTGTCTCAACCAAGGAAGAAAACGCCTGAGCAATGAAGGCCGACGCATCACTCGATGTCCCTGAAGACGGAGAGGCAAGTGTTTCTGAAGATGGGGACACCCAACTGCTGGGTTCCAGGGGTGGAGTTGAGAAAAAACTGGATGCGGAATCCAGACCGAGGCCGGTGGCATGTTGGGAAGAGCTGCCGGGCTCCCAGTCGAGGGAGAGTGAAGGCTCTACTGACGATCCCAGAGTAGAAGACATAAAAGGACCTTGGTCTGCGCTAGCGGGCGACGGCGTGTTTGGGTTTGCTGTGCCCGAGTCAGGGAGCACGCTGCCGAGGAGCGAGGGAAACACGGCTGTCACGCCGGACGGCGTTCCTGGGCTTTCGGGGACAGAGGAGGAGCCCAGAGTGGCAGTATCGGGTGACAGTGGCACAGAGAGGCGGCCGCGGGAAGGATCCGCTTGAGTGGTCCCAACGCTCCCCGTACCCACGTCGGCCGAAAGACCGACGCTGGCTCCTGAGACGCCCGCGGATAGAGAAGAAAGCGGAATGACCGGTCGCAAGGGGAAAAGCGTATTAAATTCCTGGGGATCGTCTTCAAATTCAGGGAAGTCCGCTACGCTGCTGCTCGGCGGAGAGAGGCTGCTCACTCCCAGCGTGGTCACCGTCAGGGCACCATCCCCTGATCCGACGTCTTTCTCCACCACGCTCGCTGACGCAACGTGCCGAGGCGACGCAACGTGCCGAGGAGACGCCACGGCGCAGGACACGCACCACGTGTACGGCCTGAACGAAGCCGCCGGGCTCGGGACGTGAGTGTCGTCCACGGGCCTCGGGACCCCTGACTCGCCAGGCAACCCTGACGCTTCCCTGGCGCTGCCGGGAAGAAAGGGGTTATGAGAAACATCCGCTGGCCGAGTAGAAAAGGACACAAGCGCGAGAGATGAGAACAAAGCCGACTTTGTACGGCCGCGGCCACAGGCAAGGGCTGTCTGTGCCAGACTTGCAGCGGGGTCTGTTCTGGGGAAGATGGTTTCTTCTAGACTGCGACTCAGAGCCGTGGGCATGTCGGGGTATCTGTCCGTGCCTGTGGCCAGAACATCCTCCGGAGGTGGGGAGACCTCGTCCCAGGAGGGAAAAGCCTGTGGAGGGATGCCACTGCCTGACAGGGGAGGCTGTGCGGCCAGAGAGCCAGAAGGAAGGGTTTCTCCATCCTCTGTTCCTGAAGCCGCGATCTCCGGCAAAGTCCTGCTTGCTGAGTGCCCGTAAGTGTCAGTAGGATAAAGCACCAAATTCCTACTGGGACGCGGCAGTATGCCCTCAGAAGTGGAAAAGGCTGACCAAAAAGCACTGAAATGACTGGCGGCTTCGGCATACGTTGTTGGCTGTGGCACTGTGTTTTGCCAGGCTGACGTCATTTGCTCATCCTGGAAAGAAATAATGGGCAAAGAGGGAGTCAGCACTGGCGGGCTGACCGGGAGATGCTGGAGCGGAGAAACCACGCGCGAAGTGGCCCAGGGAGTTTCCGGCAAAAAGTTATCCATTTCATCATCATCTCTGACCACCTCACTGCTCGTCATCGACACATAATTGGCCACAAGGATGCTGTGATCTGCCATACTTTGGGTCAGTGTTCCTGGGTTTAAAAAGACTGTATCAAAAATAGTGGCAGATGGAGATGACGTGACCTGGAGAGAAGGGCTTTGCTGGGACCCTGGAGCAGTTTCTGTTAAGGCCACATGTGCAGTGCTGTGCACGGTGCTTTTCTTCATCGTGAGCTCCACGGAGGATAGAGAGAGGTTGTGCTGTTCCAGAAAGAGCTCATCTACAGAGAGAATAAAAGCTGGGTTAGTTGCAATCAAAGCCATACTGCTAACGCTTTGTTTCAGATGTAAGAATTTATTCATTGAACAAATATCCACTCGACTACGAATATGTGCAATTCACAGTTGGAAGTAAAACAGCTAATTGGGAGCCAGAAATTGCCAGAACAACCGTCAGGGTAATATCCACAAATATTCATCAATGTGAGCACCACCTTCACCTCAGCTTGTGTGGAAGCAGATCCTGCCATTTTTTCTCTTACTTTCAAACGACACCACAGAATACCGGAAATGGAGGAGGTCTTAGGAGGCTGTGTGGTCCATTCTGTCTCATTTATCACACAAGAAAGAGAGATGAGAGAAAGTAACTAAATCAATTACATGATCACCCAGACAGAGGTGGAGTGAGAACCTCAAGAGAAGCCTGCCTTGAATTCCAAGCCCACATTCCTTCGCTTCCACAAGAGCCGGCTCTCAAGAGAAATGAACACGAGAACCCTGAAAGCATCACTCTCTACACAGGTAAGAGAGTTCAAAAGATCCTAGTTTAGGGCCACCCACACCAAGGCCCCAGACTCCCCCCAGGCTCGGCTCCCATCATTCCCTGTTCCACTCTCACACCTTCCTGACTACGCTCTGGCCCATCCAAACTCCCTCTGGCTTAGGGATTCTGCACATTCTTGTCCCTCTGCCTGGGATACCCTTCCCCGGCTCTCCACCGGGATTATTCCTACTGGCCCTGCAGATGCAACACAGATACCGCCTCCTCCTTCAATGCTCTAAAGTGGAGTGAGTGCCTCTCCCAAGGCTTCCTACCTGTCGTATCCCTTAGCAGGCCTCAATGAAATTAACGGTCTGCTCATTACACTGCGAGCTTCCTGAAGACAAGGACAGTTGATCTGCCTTCCCAGTGCCTAGCACAGTGACTGACATATAGTCAGAGCTCAATACATGTGTGCTAAATGAATGAATGCAGGCAGGCAGGCAGGCAGGCAGGAAGGAAGGAAGGAAGGAAGGAAGGAAGGGTGTCTGAGAACCAAGTTCTGTTATGTGCCCACAACATCCTATCTTCCTCTCAAAACTTTCGTATTCTTTACCCTTGTGACAGCTGTCTTGATCATGGACGTAGCTGAGGTGTCTCCACCTATAATTTGGATACAGAGAGGCAGGATATGTACTGGCCCAGGCCCCTAATGAAGGCCAAGAGCACATGGTATGTCCACTGAAGCACAGGCTGAGGACTGAGCAGCTATCATGACCCATAACAAGACCCTCCTCTTGCTTGTCCAAACAGTCTATCAGAACGTGAGTGTGTGAATCGTTTAGAGACAATCTTGAACTTGACCTTTTTATTTTATTTCTTGAAGTAAATTGTTTCTGTTCTATTCCTGGCACTAGGGCAGACTGGAGATCTCGATGTCTTCTCACATCATAACGCTGAATTATGCTTACTAAATGTCCGAAAACATCTTTTTACGTGACTAGATGAGCCTGCAAGGCGATAAGGGACGTGTGCCATACACAGGAACAAAGGAGGAGCTGGAGTAGTCATCAAGCACTGCAGTCACTGGAGAGAGGGACACTGGACCAGAGAGCCTCAGATAGAGGGACACTTAGAACACGGGGGAATAAGGGACGAGTGTTGGGTCTGAACAGGTAAAAAACACAAACGAAGACCATCTCCAAAAAGGTGAGACCTGAGAAGGACCATACTCTCCGGGCAAGAGTGAATTAGGAAGAAAAACAGCCACCTCTCCGAGAACAGTAAGAAAAAATATCTGTCTCAACCTTGACTTTATGTAGATATTTTATAAAATGTCCTCCCAACTTTGGAATCTTTATTACTTGCGTGGTCCTAAAAATTGTATGTTTAGAATCATGACTCTCCAACGCCTATCAGAGGTTAACATAAATCATCTCTAGAAGAACACTCACAGAGCAGGCATCAAAGTATTCGTGCAGCTAGAGTTCCAATAAATATGAGTGCTACATTTAAAATTACAAAACATGTATAGAAATAAGGTACTATGAAAAAAGGTCAAGAGAAGCCCACAGAAATAGTGTTGGAGCTGTAAAGACTTTAGATACTGGAATGTGGGATACGTTTTTTAAAGTATGTTTAATCCACTTAAAATAGTAAAGAGGAGACTGAAAACATGAGTAAGGAGCAAGAGACTGTAAAAATGGCCAGAAAGATTTGAAAAATAATTAAAAGAATACTTAGAAATGAAAAAACAAAGAGACACCGGCTGACTGAGTCAGAGGAGCATGCAACTCCTGATCTCAGGGTCGAGAGTTCAAGCCCCACGCTGGGTATAGAGATTAAACAAATTTAAAAATTTTAATAGTTAAAATTTTGAAAGTCAATATGCAATATACAAAATAGCAATTTAGAGGGGCCCCTGGGTGGCCTAGTTGGTTGAGTATCTGACTTTGGCTCAGGTCACAATCTCACAGTTTGTGATTCTGAGCCCCGCATTGTGCTGTCAGCACAGAGCCTGCTTTGGGCTCGCTCTCTCTCTCTCTCTCTCTCCCTCCCTCCCTCTCTTTCACTCTCTCTCTCTTCCACTCCCCACTCACACTCTCTCTCTCCAAAGTAAATAAACATTAATTTTTTTTTTTTTTACATAGCAATTTAGATATAGCTAAAGAGAGATTTAGTGAACTGGAAGATAGATCTGAAAACTATGCACAAGGGAGTACAGAGAAACAGAAAGGTGAGAAATATAAAAAAGAGAAGTTAAGAAGTATGGAAGATAGAATGACACAGTCCAACATACATTTGATCCAAGTTTTTAAAAGAAATAATAGAGGGAGATGGGTCGAGACAGTATTTGAAAAAACAGTGCTAAAAACTGTCCAAAATTAGCAAGAGACATGAATCCTTCAATTCAAGAAAACCAAGAAATTCCAAGTCAGCTGAATTTTGTAAAAATTCACACCTACACACATGATGACACCACAGAACACCAAAGACAGAGAGAAACTGTAAATGAACCAGAGAAAAATACTGGCAATTACACCATCAGGTAACCCCTTCAGAGAACTAGGAGCCAAGTGATAATGAGGAAAATCTTGAAAGTGCAAAGAGAAAATATCCAACATCTTAGATTTGAATAACTACTACTTTCTATTTGTTAAATTAGGGACATTTTCAGATAAACCAAAAGTGGTAATACCAACAGAAGACCTTCAGTAGAGGAACCTCCCTAAACAAGGATATACTTCCAGGGGAAAGGTAATTATCCCAGACGGAAGATCTGAGAAGAAAGAACAGAGGATAAATAAATGATAAAGATATGGCTAAATCTAAACAAATACTGGTGGTATAAATGGACAACACTACTACTATGTAATTTGTGAGGTTAAAAAACATGTACTACAGAATTAAAATAGTTTATTACAATCACACAGAAGCTGAGAGAGGGCATTCAGAGATATCTGTGACTCATCGGCAGAAATGGAAATCAAGACTAAGACAAAATTCTGTGAACAGATTTTGTGCGTAGTCACTAAAATTAGTAAATGATATTTAGTCATCTATTTATTTAGATAAAATATTTCTAGCTGGCTCCACCAGCATGTGAATGTCACAAACGTACACCAGATATAAGCTGCTTAAAGGGTCACACTCCTTTCTATGTAATGTGACTTTTAAAAATGTGACTATTCAGCACTCTCAACAATAGCCTAATTATGGAAAGAGCCTAAATGTCCATCAACTGACAAATGGATAAAGAAATTGTGGTTTATATACACAATGGAGTACTACGTGGCAATGAGAAAGAATGAAATATGGCCCTTTGTAGCAACGTGGATGGAACTGGAGAGTGTTATGCTAAACGAAATAAGTCATACAGAGAAAGATACCATATGTTTTCACTCTTAGGTGGATCCTGAGAAACTTAACAGAAGTCCATGGGGGAGGGGAAGAAAAACAAAAAAAAGAGGTTAGAGAGGGAGAGAGCCAAAGCATAAGAGACTCTTAAAAACTGAGAACAAGCTGAGGGTTGATGGGGGGTGAGAGGGAGAGGAGGGTGGGTGATAGGTATTGAGGAGGGCACCTTTTGGGATGAGCACTGGGTGTTGTATGGAAACCAGTTTGACAATAAATTTCATATTTAAAAAAATTAAAATTAAATTAAAATAAAATAAAATAAAATAAAATAAAATAAAATAAAATAAAATTAAAAAATGAGACTATCGTTTATTAGGGGCTCCTGGGTGGCTCAGCTGGTTGAGCGTCCGACTTCAGCTCGGGTCATGATCTCACGGTTCATGGATTCAAGCCCCGAGTCGGGCTCTGTGCTTATGGCTCAGAGCTTCAGATTCTGTGTCTCCCTCTCTCTCTGCTCCTTCCCCACTCGTGCTCTCTCTCAAAAAATAAATGTTAAAAAAAATTTTAATAAATAAACAATAAAAAATAATAAATCATACAATAAAAAATAATATTAGAGATTTCAATACTGTTAGGCATTTGTTGTCTTCGTTACAACCTGGCTCTAGGATTTCTTGTCTATGCACTTTTACTATTTACCTATCCTATTCCAAGCATGGGTAAAAGTAATCCTGGTACTTCCCACAACTCTGTTGAAGTAAGTAGAGGCTGTTACTTTTCCACAATAAAGGTTAAATGGTTATAAATCTAAGAAGGAATAAAATCAACATTCTATCCAACTACGAAGCACATAGATATTAAGGTTTTTCTAAGGACAGACCATTTTATGTGCTTTAAAACTCTGCTATGATTTATTTTGAAATATAAGATCTGAATAGACAGCAAGATCCCTTTTAAAATGAATCAGAAACATGTTTGAAAATACACTAGCGAGGATAAAACAGTAACAAAAAGGGGTGCCTGCGTGTCTCGGTGAGTTGAGCACCTGACTCTTGATTTCAGTTCAGGTCATGATCTCACAGTTCACGAGACAGAGCCCTGAGTCAGGCTCTTTGCTTTCAGCACAGAGCCCGCTTGAGATTCTCTCCTTCTCTCCCTTTCTCTTTCTGTCCCTCCCCTGCTTGTATGTGTGCTCTCTCCCTCTTTCTCAAAATAAAAAACTTTAAAAAAAAAAAAGTGAAGAAAAACAACATTTTGTGGCTAATTTATGAGCCCAAGTATCCGATGTAAATTAGAATTCCATCAACTCTACTTACAAAGGACACAGAAGAGGGAAAGCAAAGCGGTCAAAAAGATGAAAAATTCACCAGATAGTAAAAAAGAGGAACAAACACTTCTAAGAAATGTGACGTGTGCCAAGCTCTCTTCTTTTTGGCCAAGCCCCAGGAGAGGAGAAGCCGGCTCTGAAAGAGACAGCAGCTGAAATGCCACGGGAATTACTTCTATGGTTAATTCAGGAAGAGGTTAGAAAACCCAAGCGAGGCTCTCCCAGCAGAAAAGTCTTCACAGACTCGAATTTCAAGCCCCGGAGATCAATTTTCAAGCTCTAAAGCGTTAGTTCACCAGAGTGCAAGGCTGTCTCTGTGATGACAGAGAGAAAGGAAGGGGCTGGGGAGACACCAGTGCTCCTCACTCGTCACGCACCCAAATGACGTGGGGGTCTTGTTAAGATGCGGGCACCATCCAGCGTTAAGATGCGGGCTGGGGCGGACGCTGAGCTTCCGTGTGGCTCTCAGGTGGTGCCAGGTCTGCAACCACACTGAACAGCCGGTGTCGAGACACCTTCTGCCATGGAGACCACACAACACATACCTACTAGGTGCCTACCTTGTGCCTCACTCAACCTGGGCTGGGATCTCACCGTGCTGTAGGTAACAAGAGTAGGGACTGCCCTAGTGCCAGTGCTGAGTCATGGTGCTTAAAAATTCACAAGGCAGGGGCGCCTGGATGGCTCAGTCAGGTAAGTCTCTCACTTCGGCTCAAGTCATGATCTCCTAGTTCATGGGTTCGAGCCCCACATCGGGCTCTGTGCTGACGGATCGGAGCCTGGAGCCTACTTCGGATTCTGTGTCTCCCTCTATCTCTGCCCCTCTCCTGCTCTCTCTCTCAAAAATAAGCATTAAAAAAATTTTCTTTTAATTCACAAGGCAAACCCACAGAATGCACAACAGCAAGAGCGAACCCTAAGGTAAACTCTGGACTGTGACAAATGATTTGTCAATGTAGGTTCATGAATTGTAACAAAGGTGTCATTCGGTGGGGACGCTGATAACGGGGGAGGCTATGCATGTGTGGGGACAGGGGACATATGGGAAATTACACCTTCTGCTCAATTTTCCTGTTCAGTGAACCTAAAACTGCTCTTTGAAAATACAAAATCTTTTGAAAAAACATATTTATGAAGCTCTTAAAAAACTTTTGTAGAAATCCATGAGGGAGATGCCCATCTCTAGGAACTTGATGGTCTTACACAAGCAAGATAATTTGGTGGGTTTTTTGTTTTTTCTTTTTTTTTTTTTTTCAACGTTTTTTTTTTTATTTATTTTTGGGACAGAGAGAGACAGAGCATGAACGGGGGAGGGTCAGAGAGAGAGGGAGACACAGAATTGGAAACAGGCTCCAGGCCCCGAGCCATCAGCCCAGAGCCTGACGCGGGGCTCGAACTCACGGACCGCGAGATCATGACCTGGCTGAAGTCGGATGCTCAACCGACTGCGCCACCCAGGCGCCCCATGTTTTTTCTTTTTAATCACATTGTTCTATCTGGAAATCATCTCCCAAATATGATAGTCGATCATGAAGTCATGGACTTTCTAACCTGAATGGATCGTTAAGACCTTAGCCAATCCGATCATGTTGCAAAGGAGGCTCAGAGTTTAAGCTGACTTGCTTAAAATAGCACCCGGGCCGTACGGCAGCCTAGAAAGGCAGGTTCATAAATTCTCAGTGACTGAATACTCCTCAACTGCCACAGCACATTCAGTCAAATCAGTCCGTTTAATTACAATTACTAGTGAGGAAATGACACTGGAAAACACGCTAACTTCTATTATACTGGAAAGGAGCCGAAAGCACAGGCTAAATTCTGTGCTGCTGAAACCCATGCAGAGGCCTGCCTTTGGAGCTGTGAGGAGCCACCGTCCACCTGGGGACAGCTCTCAGGTACAGGCAAGGGTGTTACGAAAACAAAACACCCTCTGAGGGCTAGCCTGGGAAACCCAGTGACAAAAATCTCTGAAGAGCTTTAATCCAAACACTTGGGATCGATAACTTCTGCTTCTGTGTGAAACTGGGAAGTTTTCAAAACGTGAGGAGTCATCTCAACTCTGTGTAGACATTCAGCCTACTACCAGACGAGAGCCCCCTGGAGTTTCCAAGAGTTTAACAAGAAAAGCAGATCATCTAACCACTAACCAATTTGGTCAATATTTAGCAACTTTTATTCTTCTTGTAGTCCCCAGGTTGTCCTAATGATGATTTTAGTGCCATTATTAAAATCATCCTTCCCCCTTCCCACTCTTCTCCGTAGTTTAGAAAACAGGATCTTTCTTCGCTTTCTTTCTCAGGTACTCAGGTACACGAATACCTTCTGCCAGATTACTCTCTCCTCCAACTGGTCCTGTTTTGTTTTGTTTTGTTTTTTTTAATCAAATTATCAGGTAGATAAGAAATACTACTTATAAAAACATATTTGCCAGGTATACAGGTAATAGTACAAAGAAGACTTGAGATCCCATCACCTAGTTTAAGAAAAAAGATTACCCTTTCCCTCTGGCATCCCCTAGGGATCCCTCCCAACCCCTTCCCTTCCACTGAGTCACTCTTGAACTCTGCCTTTCTCACAGCCTTGCTTTTCTTTCTAGTCTTTTCACATGTGTGTATCCGTAAATAGAATATATTCTCCAGCTTTGAGCGTTTTCAAACTTTATCAAAATGGTGTTATATTGTATGTATTCTGCTACAACTTATTTTTCACTGCATATTTTTTTAGATTCATCCAAGTGTACTTTTTTCGCATGTAGTTATTATTCTCACTTCAACACGAATTCCATTGTACGGACATACTAAAATTTAACCATGTATTGTTGATGTACAGCTGGACCACTGTCAATTTTGTTATTACAAACTTTTTTTTAAGTTTATTTGAGAGAGAGAGAGTGTGTGTGTGTGTATACACGGGGGAGGCTGAGAGAAAGAGAAAGAAAGAGAAAGAGAGAAAGAGAGAAAGAGAGAAAGAGAGAGAGAGAGAGAGAGAGAGAGAGAGAGAGAGAGAGAGAGAGAGAATATCCCAAGCAGGCTCCATGCTGTCAGCGCAGACCTCAGTGTGGAGCTTGAACTCATAAAACTTGAGATCATGACCTGAGCCAAAAATCAAGAGTCAGATGCTCAACCAACTGAGCCACCCAGGCGCCCCTACAAACAATTCTGATATGAATTTTCTTACCCATCGTTTGGTACACAAATGTATACCTAAAGTATAGATGTTCATGTGAGTACGTGTGTGTACATGTATGTGTGTGAATAGGTATGCTTGTACGTGTGCACTTGCCTTTTGAGAATGTATATGCATGTGCACACGCATGTGTATGTGTATGGGTGTTGATGTGTTGTGTACATATGCACGCACAAGAATAGAACTACTGGGTCAGAGGAGATGTTCATCTGAAACTTTACTAAATGATGCCAAATAATCTTTCAAAGCAGTTGAATCAATTTATAATCCCACTCTTGATCCTGCAAATTCTTACTCATACTTAAACATTCCTGGCCATTCATGTTTTTACTAATCTGGCTGATGTGAAAGGTTTTAAGGTTTTAATTTGCATTTCCCTGATTACAACAGACATTGGTGTTGCCTCTTCTAGTGTCTTTTCAATTCTACTGCCCATTTTGCTATTGGGTTGCCTGTCTTTTCCTTTTTTTTTTTTTTAACGTTGTATTTATTTTCGAAAGACAGAGACAGAGCACAAGCAGGGGAGGGGCAGAGAGAGAGGGAGACACAGAATCCAAAGCCTGGAGCAGGTCTTGAATCCACGAACGATGAGATCATGACCTGAGCCGAAGTCAGATGCTTAACCAACAGAGCCACCCAGGTGCCCCCTTCTCAGGCATTTTTAATACATTCTGAATACATAATACTGTCAGTTATAACTTCTCCCAGTTTGTGGCTTGTTGACTGATTCTCTTTATGTGACCTTTTGATGAACAGAAGTTCTCAATTTTAATATGGTCAAATTTACCAATCTTTTCTGTTACTGTTTGAGACTCACGTGCATTGGTCTTAAGACAGAAGGTTTTAGAAATTGTTCCCTACATCAAAAGCCATAACAATAGTCTTATATTGTCATACAAAGGTTTTAAAGTTTTGCCTTTCTCACTTAAAGCCACGTGTGCCTGGAGGTGTAAAGTGTGTGCATGCAAGTGAGTGTGTGTGTGTGTGTGTGTGTGTGTGTGTGTGTGTGTACACATGTACATAATGTGAGCATGGACAAGAGTATCCCAGACCGATGCCACTCAAAGCAGTTGCACTTTGCGTTACTGGCCTGTGATGAAATAAGGTGCTTGAGCCAGGATACAACTCAATGCATTGATTCTTCAGAGAGTAGGTCGTGCTACAAAAATATGTCAGCTGAACCAGAAAGCATGTTCTGCAAGTGGTCAATTTATGCTCTGGTCTGAGTTCCTTATCTCATCTTGGATGGAAGACAAGAGTTTGCAGGCCAGCTCATTGCACAGTACCATCTGGGCAGAGGATGTGGGATCTGTACAGGGTCCAGTGGGGTGGGGCGGGTGGGGACAGAACTGGTAATGCAGCCCACTGAAGAACACAGAGAAGACCAGTATGTCTGAGAGGGAGGGAGGGAAGGAGGGAGGGAGGGAGGGAGGGAGAGAAGGAAGGAAGGAAGGAAGGAAGGAAGGAAGGAAGGAAGGAAGGAAGGAAGGAAGGAAAAAGTGCCCAAAGACAAGGTTAAAGGGAGTTAGGGGATCAGAACATTCAAGGCTTGGAAGCCATGATGTTGCAGATAACAATTTAGTAAACACAATGGGAGGATTGCGTTTCAATGGGAGCACTGAAGGCATTTAGACGCATGACATGATCAGAATGGTGGTTAAAAATCCCTCCTGCTGTAGTATGAAGAACAGGTTAAAAGGAGGCAAGAGGAGATGTGGAGAGACTGGTTATATGGTCACAGCAGTTGAAGCTTGAGAAGACAGTGGCTCACATCAGAGTCGTCTTTTCAGAACTCTGCTACTCAGTGGGACCAGAAGACCATCAGCATCAGCCGGGGTGTTTCAGAAATACAACCTCTCTGGCCCATCAAGACACTACTAGGTCACAAACTGCTTTCAACAAGATTCCAAGTGATTCGTGTGCCCGTGAAAGTGTGAGAGCACTAGCCTGAGATTTTTTTTTTTTTTTTTTAGAGAAATCCACATGGAGATATCAAGTTTGCAAACAGATATGTGAGCCCAGAGATAAACCTGCAAAAGTAAGAAGGAGAAATCTGAGAAGCAGGGAGAACCAGGAATATGAGATGACAAGCAAACAGAAAAAGAGTTTAGGAGTCAGGAAGGGGTCTGGATGACCCAGAGAGGTCAAGAAAAGGAAAGCTGGGAAGCACCTCCTAGATGTGACAATAGGTCTCTTTAGCCTTGTGGTGGCAGAAGTCAGGTTGCCGTGGGTTGAAAAGTGACTGACAGGTGATGTAATGGGGAATATGTGCAGCAACTTTTGGGGGAGGTTTAGCTGTACAGGGCAGGAGAGGAACAAGACGACAACCAGAAGGGTCCAGGGAAAGGTGTCTGGTTCTCAGATAATAGGTATGAATCACCGAGGAGCTCAATAAAGATGCAGGCTTCTAAAAATGCAAAATGTCACCCAATCAAGAGAAAGCATCAGACAAACCCAAAGGCATTCTATTAAAGACCTGACTCTTCAAAGACCTCGAAGTCGTAAAAGACAAGGAAAGACTGAGGAACAGTCATAGACTAGAGAAGACTAAGGAGATGTGACAACCAAATGCAATTTGGGATTCTGGATTGGATTCCAAAACAGAAGGGAGAAAACTGGTGAAATCCTGTAAAGTCTGTAGTCGAGTTAACAGAATTGTACCAGGGTTAATTTCTTCACTTGGATAACTCTAAGATGATCTAAGATTCTAACATTAGGGAAAGCTAATTAAAGGTCTATGGGAACTCTGTGTATTAATTTTTTAACTTTGTTATATGTCTAGGATTGTGTGAAAATAAAAGCTAAATTCAGGTTGTCATTCAGTAGATGGGGCGGGGGCTTAGGAATTGGGGTGTGCTTGTGTCTGTTGCTGTTCTTATTTCAGAATCAACGTTTTGAACCAACGCCATGGGTAATTCTACTGCAAGTACAGGGACTTTTCTTTGAAAGGTACTGGGCTAGAGCAATACCAATGGAACAATCCAGAAGAGAGAAAGAGATGGAAGATGCAGTGGATAAGTGAGGAACCCAGGTGGGAGAGGAGGAAGAAGAAATGGCAACCAGAGGGGAACTGGCCTTTGATCCTCAATTGGAGGACAGACTGAGAAGGGGAGTGCAGAGACAGGGCCTCTGTGCACACATGCTGGTGAGAACAGGAGGGAATTCTGGTCAGAGGAAGGACGGGGCAGAGCACACTGGAGAATGTGTGAAGTCGACACGGAGCGGGGAGTAGGGCTGCCTACAGACATAAACAACATGGCCAGGTTCTACCAAGGAGCCACAGTCTAAAACAGAAAGGAGGTTCTCCGTGTCCCATGCTGTTCCCAAATCAGCCTTTCAGCCTACATTTGGATGTGGGGCCTTACCCAAAGAACAATGGCTGATGAGCACTCTGCAAAGAAAAGTATCAACCTCAGAGTGAATGCAGTACCCAACGGCATAGCCCCAGTGTTTGAAGATCTCAGACTATGTAAAATTTCTTTTAGAAATCTTCCTGTGACATCTTTTGTTGTTCAACTTTTATTAAGTCACAGGCAACATTAAAATGCCTATATTCCCATAGTGCACATCTGTTGTGGACTAAATTACATCACCCACCCCACCATAAAAATCCGTATGTTGAAGGTCTAACCCCCCAGTGAGGCTGTATTTGGAGACAGGGCCTTTCCAGAGGGAGACATGGTTAAATGAGGTCATACAAGTCGGGCCCTGATCCAACAGGGCCTCCTCGTAAGAAGAGGGGGAGACACCAGAGCTCACTCTCCTGGAGCACTGGCACAGAGAAACGGCCACGTAAGAACACAGCAGGAAGGCACCATCTGGAAGCAGATAGAGGCCTCACCAGAGACCACCCCTGCTGGCACCTCGATCTTGGACTTGCGGCCTCCAGAACCATAAGAAAATAAAGGTCTGTTGTTTATGCCCTGAAGTCTGTGACATTTCGTTTTAACAGCCCAAGTGACTAAGACAACACCTTTCATTCCCAACTCTAACAAGAGGCACTAGGATGGAGTAGGGATTACCGGAAACAGGAGCCTACAGGCTTTGGGCCCTACCCTTGTCTACCACAGTTAATTGCCAACTTTTTTTTTTTTTTTGGTATTTATTTTTGAGAGAGCACAAGTGGGGGAGTGGCAGAGAGAAGGAGACAGAGGATCTCAAGTGGGCTTTGTGCCAACAGCAGCGAGCCCAACACAGGGCTCGAACTCATGAACCGTGAGATCATGACCTGAGCCAAAGTCGGAAGCTCAGCCAACTGAACCACCCAGGTGCTCCAATTAACTGCCGACTTTGAGTAACTCAGTTCACATTCCTGGGTCTCAGTTCCTTCTTCAGCTAATAAGATATAGAGTTCCTGAAAATCACTACCTGAAAAACGAGCATTCAAGTGTTGACTCTCTATGTGCAGGCCTGAAATATGACCCTGTGCTCACGCTATAGGTTTTCTCCGTCGGGGTTTTCTGTTGTTTGCAACGGAAACAATTCTGGCCACATAAGCAGGAGGGGAAATCAATGGAAGAATACCAGAGGGCCCACAGAATGGACAAGGGGCTCGATTTCAGAAGAGACACAAAGCCAAGTGCGACCGGGCAGCAGAGAAGCCTGCCACAGACAGCGTCCACTGACGACACACGCTGGAACTCTGCGGGCACAGCTGCCAATGGACGGCCACCACCCTCCCCTGCCCAACTCTTCTACTTCGTGGCAAAACTTCTGCAAAATTCAAAGTCTAGCTGGGAGGGTCCCACCGTCCATGCCTAAATCACATGCCACATTGCCCATCAACCCTACAGTCCTCTGACCCTCACACAATGAAAGACTTCCTGAAAAGGGAAAAGGCAGCTTCCCAAAATGATAAATGGCCACTACATCAGTGGTGGGGGGTGGGGGGGGGGGGTTGGTTTTAGCCAATAAAAAGCACGGCCCTTCAACACTGGTATAATATGATCCCCGTCAGAGAAGGAGACAATAGGGCCAAAAGCTCCAGAAGATTCCACAGAGAAAGAAGCGGGTCCCATTCTATCTCAAACTTGCTCACTTCCCTGGAGAAATCCCCTATAATTAGTCATATCTTCCACTTCCTCCTCTAGGAGATGGGGACACAGATAACAATTAAGACTTCACTAAAACACGAAGAGAGCTAGTGAGTAACTTCAGAAAACAACAACTGCACGCAAGACTAAATAAAGGTACCACAAAGCTTTTTTAAAAATTCATACTATTGGGGAGGCTGGGTAACTCAGTCAGTTAAGCAGCCCACTTCAGCTCAGGTCATGATCTCGTGGTCCAAGGGTTCAAGCCCCACATCGGGCTCTGCTCACAGCTCAGAGCCTGGAGCCTGCTTCGGATTCTGTGCCTCCCTCTCTCTCTGCCCCTCCCCCACTCTGTGTCTCAAAAATAAACATTAAAAAAAAGTTTCATACTATTACAGCTAAAACATCAGTAGTTCTAGTGCCCCATCCCTTATCCGTAGTTTGCCTCCACAACTTCCATTAGCTACAGTCCAGAAGCACATGATTCTCCTTCTGACATATGGTCAGAAGGTCAACAGCGGCCTAACGTGACACCATTCACTTCACTTCACCTTGTCATGTAGGCATTTTGTCATCACATACCAACACAAGCAGAGTGAATACAGTATAGTAAGATATTTTGAGAGACAGAGCAGATTCACCTTCTATTAGAGCATATTGTTAAAATTGTTCTATTTTGTTATTAGTCCTTGTTGTCAATCTCTTACTGTGCTCGTTTATAAATTAAGCTTTACCAAAGGTATGTCTGATAAGAATAAACACAGCATATATAGGGTTTGGTACTATCCACCATTGCAGGCATCCACAGAAATGGGTCTTGGAACGCATACCTCGTGAATAAGGGGGGGCCACTCTATAGGCTTCAGGTTGGGATTTAGGGACTCCCTAATTCTTGGCATGATTTTCTCATCTGAGCAGACAAGGGTATTGAAACGTCAGCTTGATTCAAAGCATGGGACAGAGTATTTATTGGAAGATGTCGTGTTGCTTTGTCTTATTCTTTCCGAAATGAAACGCAGTCCTCTTTTACCAACCTGCAAAAGCAAGACTGTCAGCACTTGAAGTAACAAAAACAAACCGAACCAAACTCTCTCAGCTCACTGAGAACAAAGGCGAAAAATTCTCAGTCAGCCATCTGTTTCTAAAATAATTTAATTCAAAACACAGTCCCATAACAACAGGGAAAAGGACACCGTCAGCCTCAAGATAATCTCCCGTCTCTGGTTACACTCAGGCCTGGAGTGGCACACGACATCCATGACTCAGCATGAGGAGGCACTTTCCCTCCCAAACACAGGGGCCAGCAGACATTAGTTTCCACACAAATGCACAAGCCCATAACTAAGTGACCAGGAGACATCCCCGCCTCACTGGGTGGGTCCAATTCCAACGAACAGTAAAGAGCTTATGCTCTTATGCTACAGGCTCAATTCCTTAATTCAGCTCTAAATTAAGCTTTTATATCATAAGGGGAGCAAGAGGTTTAAAAGACAGAGGGGAGCCATTGCGGCTGGAAGCAGCCACATAGACAAAGGCTCCATGTCTGGACAATGTGGGATGTGTTTGCGTAACAAACAGTAGTGGCTCCAACTGGTTGGAGAGAATGCTAGAAAAGTTGGCTGAGGAATGTGAGAAAGTCCGTGTGGACAATGGGGATCCAGTGGGTATTTTGAGCAAAGTGGCCCTTTTCTCAGTTACACTGCAGAAAAATCACACTGCAGAGTGGAAAGAAGCAGGAACCAGTGATCCATCAGGTACACAGCTCAGGTACACAGCCAACGGGGTGACAGTAAGCAGAGCATGATCACACAGGAATGGAAAGAAGTTACAACTCAGAGAGACCGCACAAAGGTAAAACATGATAAAACTTGGCAGCTGGCGGGATGCATGAGGGAAGAGAGAAGAAGAAGTCCGAGGTGATTTCTGAGTCACAGATTCAACTGCCCACTATAGACAACTCCACCTGAATACCAAACTGGCCCCTAAGAAAACCCTGATCCGCCATCGGGGCCAGTTAACACCCACCCTCAGTCCCGGTCTTCCGGTTAACTCTCAGATCTCTTCATCCTCATCACCACCACTTAAGATAAGAGTCTGTGTCCTCAACCTTCCTGGCTTAGCACCCTAGCAAGAAAGAAAGGTCTAAGGAGGCCACTAAGGAACAAGCAAAGTGCTGGTGACCCAGAATGATGGACGAAGGTCAGGAAAGTTGACTCCGAGGAGGCTGTGTCTGAGCCAACACCTAGAAGACAAGGAGCCAGGAGAAAAAGCATAGGAGATTAAATCACTCCAGGCAGAGCGGATGGTGCATGCAAAAGCCTGAAGCAGGAAAGATTGAAAGACAAATGTGAAAATAGCCGGTGTGCACAGCACAGAGGAGAGCCCGGTGTGCACAGCTGAGCACAGGAGAGCTGGTGCGCACAGCACAAGGGGAGCCCGGCTCCGGGCGAGGCTGGCGCAGAAGGCACAAAGCCAACCCCAGGTGGGCAGAGATGTGATTCTAGTGCTCCAAAGAGCAATTTGGGCTGAGGATAAAGATTTGGTGATTATTGGCGGAAAGATGATCATGGGGGTCAAATGACCCCCATCAAGGAAGAGAGAGAGAAACAAAGTTCAACTCCCATACTCTGGTTCATTTAAGGGGCAGCAATCAGAAGGGGCCACCGTTAGCAATCACACCAAATAGAGCGCTATTTACATACACTTTTCTACAATGCAATTCAGTCAAGCACACAAATTATTCTCATCCTTACTTAATTTATTTCTAGTCACTGACAATCTTTCCCAAACCCCCTCTTCTGCCTGCTTATTGGTATGAAGAGCTTACTGATTAGCAATTATCCATAGCATTAACTCTCTAAGTATCTATAATTACGACTTCTCTTAGTCTATTTGAGGGCTCCGTGGGACTCCAGGATGAGGAATAACATGAAGTTAATGTAAATACTAATTTGCCGAGAAACTAACCAGACCAAATATGTAGATAAGCCAAAAGGCAATTTTCCAAAATTGAGGCTTTACCAGTATGCAGCGTTCTATATTTGTTTTTGCTATTTGAAGTGTCTAAATGCCAGCAGCAAACCAATTTCAGCATTTTGAACTCTTTATGATGAAATTTTCAGAAATACCCAAAAAAAACTGAAAGACTAGAACCCATTACCAGGCTTCAACGCTAACTTTTGGCCATGCTCACTCTTTTTTTAGTGACAGTAAAGCAAATCCCAGATACAACTCATTTCACCAATAAATACTTTGGTATCTCTGATAAGGACTTTAAAAAACCATAACCATAATCATTATCACAGCCAACAAAATTAAAAATAATTCCTAATATCATCTAATTACCCATTCCACACTTAGTTTTCCTTGATGGCCTCAAAATACTTTTGTACAACTGCCTTTTTCAAATCAAGATCCAAACCAGGTACACACCCTGCTTTGGGTGATATGTCTCCTAAGTCTCTTTTACTCTATACTAGTTTCCTCCTCCTTTTTTATTTTTTTTTTTAAGTTCTCGCAATTTACTTATTAAAGAAAAAGGTCATTTGTCCCTGTAGCCAGCCCATAGTCCATATTTGGCTGACTAGAGTCTCATGGTGTCATTTAGCATGTTCTTCTAACCCTCAAATTTTCTATAAACTGGTCATTACATCGAGAGGCTTCATTACATTCAGGATCAATATTTTTAGCAAGAATACTTTCTAGGTGGTCTTTCATATTTCCCATTGCATCACATCAGGACGTGCCTGATATCTGGCTGTCCCACAATGAGGGACACTAAAATTTATCAGGGCTTTTAGGTGGTGACAGTCTGTTCTATCCATGGTAAGACTCTTCATCAACTTTTCACCTAATGATTAAACAGTCAAGATGATTATTGCTTACATCTATTAGGGAGGTTGGAAGGTTTTCAAGCCTCTGTTAATTAAAAGATATTCCTAACACTTCCGAGATATATTCGCAGAAAGAATAATAATTATTTGGTGTCTGAAGCAGTAACATAATTACATAACAACATATTTGTGTGCGTTTGAGAACATTTCTTAAGTCACCTGATTAAGAATTCAATGCGAAGATGTTGAATTCTGTACTGTTCTTTAGAAAGATTACAGATAAATTACTAACTCTGCACATAAAAGAATAAAGCCTTATGTCTGTCTGTCACTCTCTGAAGTTCAAAGTTCCTAAAAGGTAGTGAATAAAAAATAAAGGAAATCTTGGAAATGAAGAGAAATATGGAGGAGGAAATAAAACGTCAGAATATCTCCAAAGTGGTACTTTTATTTTAGTCCCTTCCCAAAGGAGACATGAACAAAGTACTAAAATAACCTTAAAACATGATGGTCAAACAGCTTCAATTTCACTTTTTTCCATACCCCTTAGCAGGAGCTTCTAGAAAACAGCAAAAAAGAATTTAATCTTTTTCTTCCCTGTCCTATACGTCAAGAAGTTAATAAACAGTTTAATACCTCTGTGGACAAAAGCAAGAATCCTCCCCGCCTCCAACACTGGAGATTAGTTAATACCTTCTGCGGAATCATTTAATGACCCTGAGAAAGTCTCTATTAATAGCCAAGCCTCCCAGGCCACCCTGCATGTCCCCCTGGGGCAGGGAGCCTGCAGCTCACTGAACATGCCTGCCTGGCCCAAGTGGTAGGGGAGGGAAGTGGGGGTGCCCTGCCATCAGGTGTGACCTCCAGGGATGGTGATGAGGGAGGCTGAACTCCCTGAATACAGAAATGTTTCAAATGTTGCAATGGTTGCCACTGAGCTGTATACTTAAAAGTTATTAAAATGGTAAACTTTATGTTGTGTGTATTCTATTGCAATAAGAAAAGTTGCAATGGTCAGCTGAGCCTACAGGATTATGTCCGCGACAACCACCCCTCCATGCTGGGTGATCTCTCTGCCGTCAAAACCCCTTGCTCTAGGGGCGCCTGGGTGGCTCAGTC
Source organism: Panthera tigris (assembly GCF_018350195.1). Taxonomy (NCBI): domain Eukaryota; kingdom Metazoa; phylum Chordata; class Mammalia; order Carnivora; family Felidae; genus Panthera; species Panthera tigris. The sequence continues at coordinate 152,373,650 of NC_056661.1, forward strand.
GGTTAAGCGGCCGACTTCGGCTCTGGTCATGATCTCGCGGTCCATGAGTTCGAACCCTGCGTCGGGCTCTGTGCTGACAGCCTGGAGCCTGTTTCAGATTCTGTGTCTCCCTCTTTCTGACCCTCCTCTGTTCATGCTCTGTCTCTCCCTGTCTCAAAAATAAATAAAACGTTAAAAAAAAATTTTTTTTTAAACCCCTTTGTCTCTCCACAGCATCACATCGCCTCTGTGGGGAGGCAGATCTTAAACTGCACCTAAGGGTTTTCAAGGAACATTTCTAGATTATCATTTTTATTCTTGAATAGCTATGCACAAAAATCTTTCTAATTACATGGCAAACAAGAATTCTACATATTAAAAATGGCTTCCCAGGTTGAAAACTATGCTCATTGCATCCCAACACAGGCTTATCAAACTTGGGCTCAATCAGTTGAGCATCCAACTCTCGGTTTCAGCTCAGGTCGTGATCCCAGGATCGCGGAATTGAGCCCCACATCAGGCTCTGAGTTGACAGTGCAGAGCCTGCTTGGGATTCTCTCTCTCCCTCTCTGTCCTTTCCTGCTCACATGCGCACTCTCTAATAAATAAACATAATACATAAATACATACCTAAGGAAATAAACAAGTGATACAGTAAGAATAACATGTCGGACACTATATCCAGAGGGGTATGAAACTAGCTTCTAGGGCCAACTGTGCATCAGGACCGCTTGTGGGTGCTGCCACGGAAAGACAGTGTACCTGGCAAAGGATGCTTAGGCCCGTGAGGAGGCCCAAAGAGGCGATCCGGGAAAGGGTTGGGAACTTTCCCAGTGATGAGCTTTCCTGGGCACTGGGCCAGTAACGCATTCGCTGCCTCACCTGCAAGGACAAATGGGAGGTGGGGCCCGCAGCAGGAAAACTCAGGCAGGAATAAAAGGACCAAAGGACCTGCGACCCCCAGCAACCTGGGGTCTCACACAGCAGGTGGGCAACTAAAATGTGTTCTCCAGGTTGTCTATCTTCAATTGCTAAGGAATGCTTTTAGACCCACAAGAAAAGCAGGGACATAATCAGAGAGCTCCTCATTCTTCATGAAAACGGTGATCACAATGGCTCCAGAGTGCTCCCTCTGTTCCTGGATACCTTGCCTGTAAACCTCAATTCTCACAAAGCCCTACTGGAAGGTACAGGAAGGGAGGCGCCCAGAACTCCAGCTGGTCCCAAGCCTGGCAAGACAGTCAGGACGAGGACCCTGGTCTGTCTGCAGCTTCGATCACAACATACAAAATGACTACCCTGCATTAAGGAAACAACACCCATCTGAATAAATTTTAACTTAAAAGCGATGTAATTGCCAAGAAGCACATGAAAAGATGTTCAGTGTCATCAGTCATTAGAGAAACCACAACGAGATACCAATTCACACCCATTAGGAGAGCCATACTTTTCTAAAGAGACCAAAAACAAGTGTTGGAAAGCATGTGGAGTAATTGGAATCTTCATACACTGCTGCGGCATCCGCTGTGGAAACAGTTTTGCAGTTCCTCAACAAGTTAAACACGGAATTACCCTATGACCCAATAATTCCACACTTAGGGGTAAACCCAGGAGAACTGGGGCGCCTGGGTGGCTCAGCTGGTTAAGCGTCCGATCTTGATCTCATGGTCTGCGAGTTTGAGCCCTGAGTCGGGTTCTGTGCTGACAGCTCAGAGCCTGGAGGCTGCTTCGGATTCTGTATCTCCCTCTTCCTCCCTCTGTCTGTCTGTCTCTCTCTCTCTCTCTCTCTCTCTCTCTCTCCCCCCTGCTCACGCTCTGTGTCTGTCTCAAAAATAAAAATAAACATAAAAAAAAAGGTAGGGGCACCCGGGTGGCTCAGTCGGTTAAATGTCCAACTTCTACTCAGGTCATGATCTCACAGTCTGTGAGTTCGAGCCCCGCATTGGGCTCTGTACTGACAGCTCAGAGCCTGGAGCCTGCTTTGGATTCTGGGTCTCCCTCTCTCTCCACCCTCCCCACTCATCCTCTGTCTCTCTCTCTCTCCTCTCTCTCTCTCTCTCTCTCTCAAAAATAAACATTAAAAAAAAGTTAAAAAAAAAAGTAAACCCAAGAGAAATGAAGACAGGTGTTTAAAAAACAAAAACTTGGGGGCGCCTGGGTGGCTCAGTCGGTTAAGCGTCCGACTTCAGCTCAGGTCATGATCTCACAGTTTGTGGGTTCGAGCCCCACATCCAGTTCTGTGCTGACAGCTCAGAGCCTGGAGCTTGCTTCGGATTCTGTGTCTTCCTCTCTCTGTGCCCCTTACCTGCTCACACTCTGTCTCTCCCTCTCAAAGATGAGTAAACATTAAAAAAAAATTTTTTTAAACAACAAAAAAAACCCAAAAAATTGTACAGGAATGCTCACAGCAGCACCGTTAACAACAGCCAATCAGTGGAAACGACTCAAATACCCATCAACTGATGAACAGACAAAATATGGTACATCCATACAAGGCAGTATTATTCAGCCATAAATAACAAATAGAAGTAGTCATACATTCAACACAGATGAACCTTGAAAACATTATGCTAAGTGAAAGCAGCCCCCCCCCCACACACACACATATTGTATGATTCCACTTGCATGAGATATTTAGAATCAGCAAACCCACAGAAACAGCAGATTAGTGGCTACCAGGGGTGGGGGAGGGGAGCAATGGAAATAGAAGTGAGGGTTGCCTAACACAGTGAATATCTTTAATGCCACTGAATCGCACGCTTTAATTAAAATGGTAATTTTAGGTTACGTGTATTTTACTATAATCTTTTAAAGCAATCAATTCAAGGGCTCAAATACAAACACTCCAAATTAAACATCCTTATGCCAATTTAACTTTGGTAAGCCTGCTATACTAAAGCTGACTTTCCTATCAGCTCAGTGTTTCTCAGAATGATCCTGCTCTCAGAATCACCTGAAGATCTTTTTAAAATGTGGATTTCAGGGGCGCCTGGGTGGCTCAGTCGGCTAAGCCTCCGACTTCGGCTCAGGTCACGATCTCACTGTCTGTGGGTTCGAGCCCTGCGTCGGGCTCTGTGCTGACAGCTCAGAGCCTGGAGCCTGTTTCAGATTCTGTGTCTCCCTCTCTCTGACCCTCCCCCGTTCATGCTCTGTCTCTCTCTGTCTCAAAAATAAATAAACGTTAAAAAAAAAATTTTTTTTTAATTAAATAAAATGTGGATTTCAGGGCACCTGGGTGGCTCAGTCAGTTGAGCGTACCGACTTCGGCTCAGGGCACCATCTTGCAGTTTGTGAGTTCAAGCCCCACAGCAAGCTCCCTGCTGTCAGCACGGAGCCCACTTCAGATCCTCTGTCCCCCTCTCTCTTCTCCCTCACTCACCCACTCTCTCTGTCTCTCTCTCAAAAATAAACATTTTAAAAAATGTGGCTTTCCAGGCATTTCCCCAAACTCTCCAAGAGGATGGGACTGGGGAAATCAGTGCCTTAGCACCCACCACCCCTGTCCTTCCCACCAGTTCTTGCCAGTTCCCACCAGTTCCCCGGAGCTTCTCAAAAGGAAGGTGTTAATCACCTCCTTACTACATGCTGACAGCTGCCGTCTGGGTACTCCCTCTGAGCTGCTAGAATCTGCTGTGTTAGCTCTCAGTTGCATTTGCTAAGTCAAGCCCCTCCACCAGGCAGAAGCTGACCTCGGCCCTCTAACTATTTGCAGTTCTGTGCCACTTGTGGTCCACAGAGATGGTTATCTTGCTTTTGAGCTTGAAGAGACTTTTTGGTTTTCTATGTTTGTACTTCATCTATCGGTGTTACGTATTTAAATTTGCCTTCTCACCCAAAACTGTGATTGGTTTCTGACCACCTTCACTTTAAAACCAGATCCTTGGGGCACCTGGGTGGCTCAGTCGAGCGAGCGTCGGACGTCAGCTCGCAGTTTGTGGGTTCGAGCCCCACGAGGGGCTTGCGGCCGTCAGCACAAAGCCTGCTTCGGATCTTCTGTCCTCTCTCTCTGTCCCTCTCCCCCCTCCCAATCATGCTCTCTCAAAAATAAATAAAACATTAAAGAAGTGTTTAATAAATAAAAAATAAAACCTGATTATTAATATGGTTTCTTCTTTCTTCTTAAATCATCCTTTAAGACAAACCAGTTTTTAAATAAAATTGTAAATTTTTTTATACGAGTGGCAATTGTGAAATGTATCTCCAGTATGGATCAACAGCAAGCTTGGCAAGTTTTGGTAGTTTTTAAACCGGTTCCCCCATCTCTTACCGACCTCCCTCCCCCCACTGTCCCTCCCCCACGTCTCCCCAGCCCTTGTGTTCTCATCTGCCTCTTGTCTCCTCCCTTTCCTCAGCTGGTTTCACATAAGACTATGAAACCAAATAATATATTATATTCATTGTTAAATTTACTGAGTGGGGCTCATTATTCTCTGCTTTTAAACACTGGTAATAATTTGTTCTTTAAAAAAAATTTTTTTCTGCTTGTATATAAGCCTTGGTTGATTTCTCTAGAGGAATCAGTGGCCTCTAAGAGAAAAAAGAGTCCTGATTACTGACACTATTTAAAAAAGAATACAGGGCATCCTCAGTGAGAATTTTTTTTTTCCTCAGTGAGAATTTTAAACCACTCTACTGTCATGATACAATCACTGCCTCTTTCACTTGGCTACAGAGACAGGAAGAAAAGTCTCTCACAGACCAAAAGAACTTTAAAAAAAAATAAAGGACTTACAGCAGTCTTATGCAGGGGCATCTAGAGGTCCCCAGGTGTTTGGAATCCCTGACCCACCCGCTGTCTGTAATGTCCCCACCAATCTAACAATGACAAGGACAAATGCCCCTGCAGGTGACACTACCCAGCTGAGCACCACTGACATGTATGAATCTCCACCGGGGCAGCCTGGGGAGAAGAGCGGAAGAGGACAGGTGAACAACCCCAAGCCGCCCTCGGCCAACTGGTATAGGAAAACCACAACAGTACATTCCCTTGGATTTTATTTATCAACATGTTCACACCAAGTAGGAGGGAATCAAAGTACACTTTCCCACTTCCTTCTACATGATCTCATTGTTTTTAAGTCTGTTAGTACAGAATCATTGTTTATCCATTGTGTTTCTTGTGTAATTTGTGGTCGCAGTGCTGACCAATTTCCCTGAGATGAAATCGAAAGCAACAAAAATCCATTTATTAACATCAGCGATAGCTACCATTCACTGACTGCCTACTATAGGCCAAGTTTTGTGCTAAGCACCTTTAAGACATTATATCACTTAACTTCCCCAAGAACCCATTCTGCAAACGAAGAAACTAAAGGTAGGTTAAGGAATCCGTAAGGGCCACCTGTTTGTAGGATGTGGAACAGGGATCTATACACGGGTTTGCCGGCTGCCAGGTGCTCATGCGCCTGAACCCTCTGGACAGACAGCCCGGGCGGTGGTCTGCAAACTGGCGGGTCACACACTCCATCAAAAAATTCCCAAGCACACCTCCACTAACATACTTTCATTCTTTTAAAAACTGTACACAAAGCCTAATGTTTTAATATTAGGAGTCTTACAAATCATATGCAAACTACATTTTAAAAGAAGGATGTAGGAGCGCCTGGGTGGCTTGGTCGGTTAAGCGTCCAACTTCGGCTCAGGTCATGATCTCAAGGCTCATGGGTTCGAGTCCTGCGTCAGCTCTGTGCTGACAGTTTAGAGCCTGGAGGCTGCTTCGGATCCTGTGTCTCCCTCTTTCTCTGTCTCTCTCTCTCACTTACTCTCTCTCTCAAATATAAACATTAATTTTTTTGTTTGTTTAATAAAAAAGAAAGAAAAGAAAAGAAAAGAAAAGAAGGATGTAGGGATGTCTGGGTGGCTCAACTGGTTAAGCATCCGACCTTGGTTCAGATCATGATCTCATGGTTCATGGGTTTGAGCCCTGTGTCAGGCTCAGTGCTGACAGCTCAGAGCCTGGAGCCTGCTTCGGATTCTGCATCTCCCTCTCTCTCTCCTGTTAGTGCTCTGTCTCTATCTCTCAAAAATTAAAAAAAAATATATTTTAAAAAAATTTAAGAAGGATGTAAATATGTGATAAATGACATTATTCAATATCAATATTCAGGGGCCAGTTTCTTACCACATCTGATAAAATACTCCTGCGGGTGGAACTGTGACTCCCCAAAAAGATCTGTTGAAGTTCTCACCCCCGCTACCTCAGGACATGACCGTCTTTGCAAAGAGGTTCTTTACAGAGGTAATGAAGTTACAGGGAGGTCATGAGAGTGGTGTCCTTAAAGAAAGGGGAAATTGAGACACAGACATGCTCTGATGGAAAAATAAGGTGATGACCAGGGAAAAGACAGTCATGCAGCTGGAGTCATGCATCTTCAAGCCCAGGAAGGCCAATAATCGCCGGCAAATGCCAGAAGCTGGAAGAAGCACACAAAAATCCTTCGGAGGACGCAGGGCCCCGCGGACACCTTGATACAGACTTCCTGCCTCCAAAACAGTGAGATGATACGTTTCTGTTGTTTGAAGCCAGTGTGGGGTACTTGGTTTCGGCAGCCCCAGGAGACCACACAGATGCTGCCACTGTCCTTAACAGTAAAGAGGCTGAAAGGCACACCCAGGAGCAGGAAGAGCACAGGCTCGGCTGTCCCCACTTACCTGTTTGCACAGTTAGACTACATGCCACGAGTCTCTACCCCCTCAGCAAAACCATTTGAAGCCACCTGTCTACTAGCGAAAATTTGTTTATATATAATTCGGAAATCTGCTCACAAGAGCATCCATCCACCTCCATCCAACCCAAGCCACTGAAAGACGGCAAACGGAACAGACTCACTGCCAACGCCCCCATGCCCCAGGCTCCCTGTCTGTCCCTCAGGATGCTTTATGCTCCATATGTGACATGAAACCCTCTGTCATACAGACCGAGTGAGGGTGTCAGGGTCAACCCGTACATTACCTATTGCAAAACTTCTTCTTGATTTTTATATACAAAATAGGTGTTTTTAAAAATAAGTAAAAGTTCTCCTCCTTTCTCCTGCCCCACCTGGAGACAAGCCCATCCTGCTATCTCATCACACAGGAAGCTAATGCACACCTGTAGGACTCACCTAACGTCTTAACTACAATTCAGAAGGCCAACCAACTCCATGTTGATAAAGGTCAAATAATCTAGTCTCACTGGGTCAGTATTTACTCAGTATCTACTACATACCCAATAAATGAAATAAATGGTGCCACAGAAACATTAAAAAAAAGATAGCCAAGAAGAACTTGAAAATTCTGGGGGTGGCAAGACGATGAAGTGTGTTTGCAAGAGCAATGGAATTTCCAAAAATACGGTGAGATGCGCTCGAGGAAGGCCTTCGTAGCACAAGCGAGACTTAGATCAGAACTGAAAAACGGCTAAACTTACAGAACAAAGGCATTTGTCTTTCGGGCCGAGCAGGGAGAACATATTATCACAAAGCAGCGGGGGGGGGGGGGGGGGGGGGGGGGGGGCGCGCTCAGGGGATGGGGGGGCTTTGGGTGACCCAGAAAGTGCACACCTGACCTCAAACATCCAGTTTCAAGTTAGTCTAAAAATTCTTCCAGAAGTGCAATATATACAACAGAATATGAAGAAGCTCCTTACATATTAGCATAAAATGATCTCTAAGATGTGTCATTAAATGAAAACAGCAAGGGACAGAACAGTGTACATGGAAAGTCGTTTGGGGAAAGGGATACACACAAGCACACACACGCTCTTGTTTGTATTTGCATTAATCTCTGGAAGAATACGGAAGATACTGATACCCTTCAAGGACTGGCACTGGGTGGCCAGGTAACAGGGGGGCCAGGAGAGACACTTTCTATTTGTAGTTTGTGCCTTTTGTTAATTAGATGAAGTTTATCCGATGAAAGTACATATCGTGTTGCCACCACCCAAGACAAGACACAGAACATTTCCATCAGCCCAGAAAGTTCTCTCAGGCACTTTCTAGTCAATCCCACATCCCCAGTTCCTAACTCCCAGGCAATCACTTTCTGACTCTTACCAACATTTGCACATAGTTTTTCAAATGTTAATGCCTAAAGGGGCACTTCTCCACAGACCCCACCATCCCTTATTGTCCTGTGATGAGCCTGCTTCATTTATTTATTACCTGCCTGATTCCTGCCTACAGACATCTGAGTTTGTGACCTCTGCCTTTTGAATTTCGAACCACGTGAAAGTATGACCTATTCAATAAAAGATTAAGAACAACTTTAAAGTAACAAAATACAATAATACCATGCCTGCCGATTCTGGCCGGAAATTTGTGATCCGTGATTTAAATACATATTTCCTGAAAAATAATTAACTTGCTCTGTATGGAGAAAACCCTAAATCAAACTTACGAAACGTTGCAACGTTTCCTGAACTCCTCACTTTGCAGCCTCAGAAGGCTCTTAAACACAAATGGCTACGGAAGGAAGCCAGGGAGAAAGACAAGGAGTGAATCTCACAAAATAAGGGGTGTTGAGATCAAGCACAAGGAGCCACAAAGACACATTCTCAGCATGGTGCCACCATTCATAAAAGTGGGCTTGGTGAGGCTGGGGGTTCTGTTACCTCAAGATAATGTTGGCAATGCTTCCAACTTTTAAAAATAAATACGGGGCACCTGGGTGGCTCCGTCGGTTAAGCATACAACTTTGGCTCCGGTCATGATTTCACGATTCACGAGTTCAAGCCCTGCATCCAACTCTGCGCTGACAGTGCAGAGCCTGTTTGGGATTCTCTCTCCCTCTCTCCCTCTCCCTGACCCTCCCCCACTCTCACTCTCATTCTCAAAATAAATAAACTGTAAAATAAACAAATAAATAAGTCTGCAGGCCAATGAAACCAACTTCTTCAGGCTAAAATTCAAAACGGGAATACCAGGAAATGTTGGCCTCAAGACTGGAGAGTTCCTCCCTCGTGCACAGTTGGTGAAAATGCAAACTGGGACAGCCACTGTGGAAAACAGTATGGAGGTTCCTCAAAACATTAAAAATAGAACTACCATATGATCCAGAAACTCCACTACTGGGTATTTACCTGAAAAATATGCAAACACTAATTTGAAAAGATATAGGCACCCCTATGTTTACTGCAGCATTGTTCCCAATAGCCAAATTATGGAAGCAACCCAGGCGTCCACTGATAGATGAATGGGATAAAGAAGAAGTGATAGGTGCGCGCGCGCACACACACACACACACACACACACACACACACACACACACGGGAGTATTACTCAGTCATAAAAAAGGAAGAACTCTTGCCATCTGCAACAACATGAACAGATCTAGAGGCTATAATGCTCAGTGAAATAAGTCAGAGAAAAACAAATGCCATATGATGCCACTTATGTGTGGAATTTAAGAAACAAATGAAGAAAAAAAAGAAACCAAAAAACAGACTCAACTACAGAGAACAAACTGATGGCGACCCAAGGGGAGGTGGGTGTAGGGATGGTTGAAACAGGTGAAAGATTAAGAGTCTACTTATCCTGGCGAGCACTGTATAATGTATAGGATTGGTGAATCATTATATTGTACACCTGAAACTAATATAACACTGTATGTTAACTATACCAAAATTATTTTTTATTTAAAAAATTTAAAAATGATAAAAATATTGAGAGATCTTAAAGTTACCTAATAATCACTTGTGTTCCCTGGAATGAATGATGAGGCCCAGGGGCACTGAGGACCCTGGACAAACCCCAGAACTGCCTATAACACACCAGGCTCCCAGTGCCCCACGGATGTGTCACACATACTAAGCAAACACATCTGAGCCAGCCCCCAGCGTAGGAATGGGGGCAGCCTGTGCAAGTTCAAGAGACCAGTGAGCAGATCTGAGGTCAACAGACTGTGCCAAGCCGTAATCCTCCTAAATAATGCCACATTGTCAAGAAGATGGCCGAAGCCACTTTAAGATCAGCACAAAAACAAGTTACCCGGCAACATGGGCTAATACTTTGGTGGTCTCCATCGCATTCAAATTGGTATCTGACATAATTACACACATCAATTTAATACTTTAGCTGTTAGAAGTCAGGAAGAGGACAACCTTGCTAGGAGGGGTTTGAGAGGCGACTCAGTCGGTTAAGCATCTGACAATTGGTTTCGGCTCAGGTTACGATCTCACGGTTCATGAGCTCAAGCCCCACATCGGGCTCTGTACTGACAGAGAGCCTGCTTGGTATTCTCTGTCTCCCTCTCTCTCTGCCCTCCCTCCCCCCTCTCGATATCTCTCTCTCACACACAAAAATTAACATTTTTTCAAAAAAGAGGGATCTGAGACTAGAAGAGGCAGAGGCCTGGGGGGCGGAAGCACTTCTGAAGGGCAGGTAATGTTCTATTTCTTGACCTCAGTGTTGTTATACAGCTGTATTCAGTCTGGGCAAATTCATCAAGCTATATACTTAAGAGTACTTTTATATATCTATAATATATAATAAACAATATATAACACTTTAAGCTACAAGTAAAAGGTGTAGAGACAAAGAAAATTTCAAAAATTGTATTTCTATCAAATTTGCAAAACCCTTAAAACACTTCTAACAGATCCATCCAACACTCCCAACTAAGCTGGTCAGTTAGTTTAAGCCACTTAGCTAAGCTATTCAAAAAGGGAAAGGTTGCCTATAATCTTCCTTCTAGCCTTAGTAGTCTTCCAGAAGAGAATATGCTTTGTGAGCTGTAATTTGTGTGATGAGATGAATTCTTTAAAAATCTGTATGGAAACCAGCTCTGGAATCTGAATTATATGTAAATACCTTAGGGGACTCTTATCACCTAAAGACTATTTAGCACAAGAATAATCACTTCCAAATTACTTTCCAGTGCTTGCTTCTCACCTTCCCTTATCGCAATGCTGAAGCCAGAGGCAAACCCACCAGCCCTGTGATCCCTGCCCTCTCCACTCCTCGGGCTCCCTCCTCCCTCCACCCTTCCCCAGGGCTGAACCCACACCCTCTGATCAGATCGTCTCCCCTGCTCTGCTACATTATCAGCACCATATGATGTCTCCACCACCTTCACCCTCACCCTGGCCCATCTCTGTCACCACAGTTACCTCCCCAACACTCCTTCCTCCCCAAGGTCAAATGCGCCTCTCCCTGCCCCACCAACACATCTTCGTGAGTAACCTGAACCCAAATGTGGCATCACAGAAGCCAGACTCACGGGACCTTCCCTCCGCCCATGGCTCCGTCTCACCCCATCCTTAACATCTTCTCTCTTTCAAACATCAGAGGCTTTTTGTCCCTAGAACATTTTGTCCTTAATCCTGTCGCTGCCCCAGCTATTTCTCCTTTTCCTTTCCCTTTCCTTCCTTGGGCATTTCCTGAAATGCACCGTTAGCAATCTCTTCTCTGCATGTCCTCTTTGATAGGTTTACACTCACGTGGCTGGCCCCAGGGACTGTTTATGTCCATCCCTGGAGTTCTGGGAGCCACTCCCCAATGAACAGAACTGCACTGGCTCACGCTGTAAATCCACTTGTTAGACAATAACACGGCTTTCTCCAACAACTGATCTGAAGCACCAACGACTGAACAAGTCGTTCCTCCAGGATCATTCAGGACCATCTGTGTTAATAAAATGCCAATTTGGTGAATACTCCGGAACCAAGGTAAATTCAATACATCCTGAAGAGCAAATTACCAAAGAAGAGAGTAGTCTAGAAGCCCGAACAATGGCCAGGACTTTGAAAGTGTTCATGAAGTGATGTGAGCTACCTTTATAAATACTGCAGAATATAACTGCTTTGTTTCAGTGAAACAGTTTGGCACCAATGAATAACTAATACATATGGAAAGAACAGTATCTAGAATCAGACAAACTAGGTTTGAGTCTCCACTAATGCTGAGTTCACCAATCCTACCTATAGTGTTTCCATCTATAAAAGGAGGAAAAGAACACATGCCTCACAGGTTTGTTAGATTAAAGGAGATAATGCATGGCTGCAATACTGATGCCTGGGCTCCACTGAGATCCTAAACTAACTTGTCTGGATATAGGCTGGAATTTTACATTTTCCCAGGTGATTTAATGTGTACAAGGTCAAGAGCCACTGAACAAAACCGTGGCAAGCTTTCAAACCACATGTCAGTTATTCATATAATTATTAATAATATGGCCTAGAAGGGGTGCCTGGGTGACTCAATCAGTTAAGCATCCTGTCTTCGGCTCAGGTCATGGTCTCGCAGTTTGTGGGCTCCAGCCCCGCGTGGGGCTCTGTGCTGACAGCTCAGAGCCTGGAGCCTGCTTTGGATTCTCTGTCTCCTTCTCTCTCTCCCCATCCCCCACTTGTGCTCTGTCTCTGTCTCTCTCTCTCTCTCTTTCTCTCGCAGTAATAAACATTTAAAAAAATCTTTTTAATAATAATAATACGGCCTAGAAAAATAAGAATTCAGAGTTCTAGGCATAAACAAGATTAGGCACATAAAAGAAATCAAGCTAAGGCAGGTGTTTTAATAATCTAGAAGAAGCTTAAGTGAACACTGGTCTGAGGGCACATTAAAAACAAACATGCTTTCTTGTTCCTGCTTTTCTCAGCAGTAAAATTAAAAAAAAAAAAAAAAAGTAGTTCCCAGGAATAAATTAAGGACTCTATACATCAAGTGGTGTTCATGAAGGTCACCCATAGTTAAGCAGCAGGAACTATGAACTGTTGATGTGAATTTCCAGGACCTGAAGATCCAACCAGCTGCTAATATAATAATCACCTAATGGGCCACTTTAGCAAAATATTCATACTCTCATCTAAAAATTTATTTTTCAGCCACTGAAATCTGCACTTGGCATTAAAGACACTAACACTTGCTCTTATCAGTTTTGTCACTTTGTGATACTTTTAAGATTTTTTTGGATCCTGAAAAAATATTCTAGAAGGTTCTATGAGGCCTTTTTTTTTTTAATGCTTATTTTTAAGAGAAAGCAAGCAAGCACGTGCACACGAGTGGGGAAGGGGCAGAAAGAGAGGGAGACAGAGAATCCAAAGCAGATTCTGTGCCATCAGTGCAAAGCCCAATGCGGGGCTCAAACTCACGAACTGTGACATCATGACCTAAGCCGAAGTCATGACCCAAGCCAAAGTCAGACACGCAACCAACTGTGCCACCCAGGTAACCAAATGTGTCACCCTTCCTACAGGAAAACACTGCCAAAGAAAAAAAGGAAAAAAGACCCACAATGAACAAGCTGAATAATCTACAGTGAAAAACAAAAATATGAAAGAAAAACAAGCAAAACAAAATGAGGGCAGCCACCCTAGGAAAGAACATAGAGCTAAATTCAAAAGGGCAAGTTATGTGATCCATATTCTCCAGAAGAGAGTCAATGGAAATTTAATTACGAATTTTCACGTAATAAAATTTTAAAGCTATTTCCTGTAATAGGTATAAACATTCTCATCTATCATCCACATGATACAAATACGCACAATGAAACAAAACAACGGAACAAGTTCTCATTTCACACTTACTGTGATTCGTCCATTCAAAGGTGCATTTTTTTCACATTCTAAGATACCTGAAATTAGGTTGCATTTAACAACCAACAGTGTCTCCTGGCTTAAGTGGCAGTGCTTTCGACTCATGATTTTTCTTTCTCAGAGGTAAAGAAAAATAAATGGTCCATCATCACACGGTTGATGGCATCTTAGGTTCAATGACATAGCACACTAGTAATCGGCAGTAATATTACTATGTCAAAGCTTTATGCTGGCAAGGAGCTAATAATCGAAGCAGGGAAACAAGACGGATACACAAAAACTTAGACTGACAATAATAAAAATTAGTTACTAATACGGGCAAATGACAGTGCTAAAAGAAGAGGAAGCAGAGGGCATTTGTACAGGTTTTTCTTAAGATTTAATTTTTTTATAAAGTTAATTTACTTATTCTAAGAGAGACAGACAGTATGTGAGCCAGGGAGGGGCAGAGAGAGAGAGAGAGAGAGAGAAGGAGGGAAGGAGAGGGAGAGAGGGAGAGAGGTAGAAAGAGAGACAGAGAATCCCAAGTAGGTTCTGGTCTGTCAGTGCAGAGCCGGATGCACGGCTCGAACTCACAAACCACAAGATCATGACCTAAGAGCTGGACTGAGCCACTCAGGCACCCCTAAGATTTTTTTTTTTAAGTACTCTCTACACACCTAACTTGGAGCTCAAACTCACACCCCTAAGACCCAGAGTCACATGCTCCACTGACTGAGCCAACCAGGTGTCCTGCATTTGTGCAGTTTAATTCTGTCACAGCACAGTCACAGAGCCTTTAGAGGGGCCTACGCTGCGACACAGATCAACAGGAAAGACCCCAAACGGGGTAAAGCCAGGACTCCGATGAAGTCCCTGCACACATGGCCTCCTCTGAAGTGCCCTCAGGTGGCTCTACCTTCTCTTATATAAACACTGACAGGCTCCTACTATGTGCCACAGACGGCACCCGATTTCTGGGATCTGGAGACACTGTCCCTGACCCGAGTTGCTCAGAATTAAAAATAAATCCCTACAGGAGCTGCAGTACAAGATGATCAATTCTGGAGATGGCTGCACAACGTGAATGTACTTAGCGCCAATCCATGGTGCACTTAAAAATGGTTTAAACGGTAAATCTTGTGTCATGTGTATTTACCGCAACAGCCAATCGATCTATCAGCCACTGGTACGACAGGCAGTACAGAAACAAGGAAAACGGCTGCAGCACAAAGGAGGGGCAACGCTGGGTAACAGCAGAGGGGAGGCCCAGAAAAGAGCCCAGTTCTCCAGCCCCCATCCTCTCACCTCCAGATCATACCACCAGTGCCCAGGAAACAACGTCCCCACATCCGCAGTGTGGCCGAGATTCCCAAAGCCACACACCCTCTGTCTCCTGGGCTCTGAATCTTTAAAGATGTGCATAGGGTAGAGACCTCCTTCTGGGTAAACACCTGTCCAGAAGGAGAGATGGAACAGTACATAACCAGACAGCAGGGCTGGGAAAAACATCAGCCCTGGCCAGATTCTCTCTTTCTGGAAAACAGCTCAACTATACAAACCATAAATCTATTTTGCAAATCCCAACACAGCATTATTTCGAAATAGTTACTCTGGAATGCATTCTGGTTTACACACACACACACAGGGTTTTTTTTTGTTTTAAAGTCTATCCTTTTTGACCCAGTTATTCTCCTTCTATAAACCCATCCTAAAGGAAATAACTAGAAGTTCAAACATCTATGTACAAAGTGGTTCATCATAGCATCATATATAATGGCAAGAATAGGGAGCAATAGATACCAAACAATTAAAGGATGACTTGAAAAATTCTGCCCTACAAAGGAATACTATGCATTCCACAAAAAAACATTTTAAAGAATACGTAATAGTGGGGCGCCTGGGTGGCTCAATCGGTTGAGCGTCCGATTTCAGCTCAGGTCATGGTCTTGCAGTTCATGAGTTCGAGCCCCACATCAGGCTCTGTGCTGACAGCTCAGAGCCTGGAGCCTGCGTCAGATTCCGTATCTCTTTCTCTTTCTCTCTCTCTCTCTCTCTCTCTCTCTCTCTCTCTCTCTCCCCACCCCCGCTCATGCTCTGCCTCTCAAAACAAATATTTAAAAAAATATATGTAATAGTATGAGAAATGTTTGCCAGAAAATAAGAATTATAAGATGCAAAAGTATATAGATAGCATGATCCCATTTTATGAAAAAAAAATTCAAATCTATTATATATACAAGTATGTACATTTCCTAGAAGCCTGGAAAAATACATAACAAACTCTTCACAAAATAGTTAGATGCTAGAAATAAAGATGCTTATTTTCTTCTAAATATATTTCCATACTCTACAAAGTACATATAAATGAGTATTATTTGCCACCAGAGACAAACCTTTCTTACCCCAGCACAGAAGGAATCAACATTGCCAGGAACTCAGACTCAGATGCTATTGAGATTGATTGATTGATTGATTGATTGATTGATTTAGGAGGGTGCAAGTGAGTGAGGGGCAGAGAGAGAGGAGAGAGTGGGGAAAAGAGGGAGAGAGAAAGAATCCCACACACGCTCCGTCTGGTCAGCATGGAGCTGAAGGGGGGCTTGAGCTCACCCCAAGCGGGGCTCAAACTCACAAACCATGAGATCATGACCTAATCGGAGATCAGATGCTTAACCGACTGAGTCATGCAGGAGCCCCTACTGTTTTAAATGACAATCATCTCCAGGGATTCAAGTTAAGATGTAGTTTTGAGGTTCAACCACATGGAGGTGACTGATTAAGATCTTCCAGAAAGTAGTGGGGGTATGAAAAGGAGTTCTGAATTCTGTTTCAGAAGGAGGAAACAGGTAAGAGGCAGTAAAAAATAAAAGCCCAGCTTGGCACTGAGGAAGGCACTTGTTGGGATGAGCACTGGGTGTTGTATATAAGCGATGAATCATGGGAATCTACCCTCAAAACCAAGAGCGCATTGTACACGCTGTATGTTAGCCAATTTGACAATAAATTATATTTAAAAAGGGGGGGGGGGGAAGCCCAGCTTTATGAAGTTCAGGTTACCAAACTCACCAAATCATTATTTATCCTAGTTCATTTGATTATTTACACAATCGTTCATTCTTTCATAGAATCATAATTTCAATCATCCATTTAATGATTTAACACGTTTATTGACAGCCAGATACGGTGCTAGATGGTGATATAAACACACATCTCTACCCTCCCGAAGTTTCCAATCTAGTTAAAAACAACTATAGCACAGAGTAGCCAGTGCTATAATAGGGATGCACATAGAGGAAAGGTGTCTAAACCATTCTGGTATTCCTGGAAGGCTTCCTGGAGGATGTGATATCTGTCCTGCGATTTTTGAGGGAAGAGTAAAATCAGGCAAAGGACAAGAAAGAGCACTCCAAGCAGAAGGAACAGCATAGAAACAGCATGTAAAAAAGGCACAGATGCACAAAAGAACTCAACATGGTTCCCCTTATGGGGAATGACCATATGGCCAGGACAGTGTGGTAGGAGGAGAGGCAGGAAAGGGGGAAGAGGCCATTAACACAGGCAGACCGCAGAAAATGAAGACGGAACAGGAAGACTGCCATCTGGGGCATCACATTGCCCTTCTGATCAAATGAACTTAGTGAACACACTAACGAGGACACGAGCCAAGAGGCTTACAAAGAATACTGCAGAAATCCGAAGTCAATTTCTAAACCTTGACCATACCAGCTACTTTGTTAAAGCACATAACCCTCAACCCAACTCACCCCCCATATCATTTGCCGTCTCCTCTTTATTTGCATTGCCCCTCTACTCTCTCTCCTTTATCCACCTTCTACTATTCGGTCTTTCTTCTGCTGCTCACTTTCTCTCCAAGCACCCATGCACTTCACCATGGGCATCTACATGAAAGTGTGTCTGTACTTATACATGTATTTTCCATGTATATATATCTATATGTGCATCTCAGTACATACTGCTATTAACCTGGAAACTTGTACACACAATGCTTCTTGATATACTGATGTGTCTGCATATTTTGTATTTGTGAAAATGTCTATTAATGCATATTTCTGCCTTTTCTCATCTTTGCATGAGTGTTTTCCTCTGAATATCCATGCATGTTTATCTCTGATTATGGTTTTGCACATTGGCACCTGCAGGCCTCACACATGCAGAACATGGGAGCGGACGTTGGTTTCAGCCTCCCCCAGTCTTGCCTTGGGGAACGCTGCCTCCACCATGGTTTATGATCTAGGAACATCGGTTGCCCAAGATGCCCATTCTCTCCTGGCCAAGGAATGGGCACCAATCCTAAGCCGCGGGCTCTCTCCCCCAGATTTGAATCTTGACAGAATAATAAAAAGACTAAAACTCATCCTGCTGGCTGTGCCCTGAAGGAACAGTCACCACTCCTACAGTCTGGATCCTGAAGATGCAGGCCCTGGGGCATCTTGTCAAGGCCACAGAAGTAGAAATTGACATATACATGTGATTATTTATATAACTTCCCAGCTGTAAAGTTCTCTAACTCAGGAAGTATTTTACAATCTGTCACATACTTCCCATGATGACAACTTCACCTGGGACTGTCATTTAAAACTGTACTTCTGGGGTGGCTGGGTGGCTCAGTTGGTTGAGCGTCCGACTTCGGCTCAGGTCATGATCTCACGGTTTGTGGATTCGAGCCCTGTGTTGGGCTCTGTGCTGACAACTCGGAGCCTGGAGCCTGCTTCAGATTCTGTGTGTGTGTGTGTGTGTGTGTGTGTGTGTGTGTGTGTGTGTGTCTGTCCCCTCCCCTGTTCACACTCTGTCTCTCTCTCAAAAATAAACATTTAAAAATTAAAAAAAAAAAAAACTAAAAGAATACCACAAATCATGACCATGAACAACTAGAAAAAGTACCATGCACCCATTCATTCACTCACTCACTTACTAGTACAAGACACTGTGTTGGGCATCATGGAATAAAAAGATGATTCTAATGGGATTTACACTATGGGGGAAAAGGGAAAGGGAGGGATCATGGTGGAGAGGCCCAAAAAGCACAGGGTCAAAGGTCTTTACATTTATTTCCCATAAAAAGCCTGCAGTTAAAACCCATATCTTGTAAATGGAGAAAATATAATCATTGTTATGATTGTTTGCACATTGGCTATCAGTTATTTTAGCATGAAATAGGTCTTGAAAGTTTGGTTGCAAAATAAGATTGAAATTTATGTTGTTAGACATTAATTTTTCTCGATTAGAGGATCCATTAACAAATGTATTTACAGAGTTATGTAAATTTTACCATCAAAGAGTCGTAAGTCAGTTAAATTCCTAGGAGCTGACCTGCTGTGTCAAAGGGCATGAGCCACCCTCACTTGTAATGATCACAGAGCAACTGCAGGGAACCGTGCCTCTAAATCAGATATGACCCTTCTTTAAACACTAGCTTTGAGGACTACCCATGTTCAATAGCAAATGCCATGGCCGCATGGTTTCAGGTCAGTTCTCAGGACTACAGGGCAGAGGCCAAGAAGACTGCTGATCCCCTGACATGGATAAGATCTGGTCGCGTTAGAGGATTCAGCTTACACCACAGAACTTAATCCAAGAGAGACAAATCAAAGCAGGAATTAGAGTGATGTCCCCACTCCAACTGGTCGAAGGCTTACTGGGCCACTGGGGTCCAGGAGAAACAGAATTTGTCTCCTGGAGCCCTATGGCTTATCAGATAGCGTGATATGTCAAAAAATACATACTAAAATGTTTCCAACACCAGCAAGGGGCTGAACCTCCCAGACACCCCAGGCTGGAGCCCAAGGTGCAATGGCAGGCACCTCACAGTTTATCTGGAACCTTCTGGGGTAAAGCTGTTCCTTCCATATTGAGTGTGCTTTTCTCAAGAAACGCTTTCTAAGGCACAGCAGGACTCGACAGACATGTGGAGGTGCCTTCTGGATTTTCCAAAGAGATCAAGCTATTCGGAAGATGTACTCTTATGAATCAAAATCTCTAAGAACGTGAATGATAAACACTGGGAAATTGCAGGAGCACTACAGATCCCACGATATGGGCAAAAAGGTGGATGGGACACAAAGTGCAGTCTCTTCCGGAAGTTCATCATAACCTCTCTCCGTGAAGTTCTGTGGACAGACGGGCCCCTCGCAGGCCAGCAGTACAGCCTGAAGAGCAGGAGCCGTCTGCCCTTGGCTCTGATCCAGGTGGCAATCAATCCCCACATCCTGTCCTCCACCAAAACACAGTGGAGTCTCCTCCGGGAGCACAGGTAAAATCCCATTCTAAGTTGTCCTAGGAGCAGGCTCAAGACTCGACGTTTGGCACTTGAAGGGGACTTTGAATAGGCACCCAATGAAAGAGCAAAGAACATCTGTAAGGTCGCAGGGAGTCGCGTGACACTCTTCAAGTCTATGATGGAAATGCTGCTGAGAGCACTGGGGAATTCTCGGGAGACTGAGGCAGTCCCAGCAGCTGGACAGAAAATGGATCTAGGAGACTTTTATCATGGGTTCACAGAGCCACTCTGGGATCAGCCCCACAGTGTACCTTCTCTACCTGCCACAGAAACCCCCACAGGGCCAAGGGAGTGTGCTGCGGCACACAAGTGGTCCTCACCTGCGTAGGCCCTTAACCACTCAACAATCCCTTCAGAGTTTCCTGCTCTCCTCCTTCTGTCGTGATGCACAGATACTACAATCAGACAACTTTTTCATGGAGCCCAAAGTGTGCTCCATTTAAGTCACACTTAAATGATAATCACAGCACCATCAAAAAGAAAAAAGAGACCATCGGGCATTAACTTCCTCAACAGCATGATCCTCCCAGCCTCACCAGCACCCACCACTCTTTCCCTCCCACCTGCCTCCATAGAAGAGGCGCCATCTTTCCTGCCCAAGGAGTCTGAATCCCTCCTCCCACCCCCCCCACCCCGTTACTAGCTGTGTGACCTGAGGCAAGTTACTTACCTCCTTGGATGCTGCTGACTTCTTCATCTGTGAAAGGGAGTTAATCATTGTTTGTCAGAATTAAATAAATTAACACAATTAATACATGTTGAGCACCTACAAGAATGCCCGGCATATGGGAAATGTACATTAAATATTACTTAGCTGTTATCATGCCTATTGTTATCATTTATTTCTGTCCACTCTGAGAACTCGCTCCAGTAATGGTACCTTTCCATTTCCTCTTCATTTTCAACCATTTTGGGCTTGTAGTAATCTCCAAAGGTGACCACCATCAATTCATAAGTGTATGCTATTCCATCCATCAATGCGTAGTTCCTATTCCCTCCTGCCCCTTGAGTCTGGGCTGGTCTTGTGAGTTGTTCTGACCAACGATATGCAAAAGAGTCAACACTGTGGCTGCTTCTTTTTAATTTTTTTATTTTTATTTAAATCCAAGTTATTTAACATATAGTGTAATAATCATTTCAGGAATAGAACTTAGTGATTCATCACTTACATATAATACCCAGCGCTCATCCCAACAAGTACCCTCCTTAATGCCCATCACCCATTTAGCCCATCCCCCCACCCAACACCCCACCAGCAACCTTCAGTCTGTTCTCTGTATTTAAGAGTCTCTTATAGTTTGTCCCCTTCTCTGTTTTGATCTTATTTTTTCTTCCCTTCCCCTATGATCATCTGTTAAGTTTCTCAAATTCCACATATGAGTGAAATCATATATTTCTTTCTAACTGACTTATTTTGCTCACATAATACATTCTAGCTCCATCCACGTTGTAGCAAATGGCAAGATTTCATTCCTTTTGATCACCGAGTGATATTCCAGTGTATGTATATGCCACATCTTTATCCATTCATCTGTTGATGGACATTCAGGGTGTTTCCAGACTTTGGCTATTGTCGACAGCCTGGCTTCTTTGGGCTCTTCCCAGACTTTGGCTATCGTCAACAGTCTGGCTTCTTTGGGTAACTTTCAAGCTGAGGATCTTAAGAGAACTGGCAGCTTCTGCTTCATCCCTCCTGGAAGGCTGCCGCCAAATATGAAGTCCTACTTCCCTGAGGCCACTATGCTTTGAGAAAGCCCAAGACAGTCACATGAGAAGAGAGAGGGAGGGCATATGGAGCACCAAGAAACTGGACACATGAGTGAAACCCTCTTAAACCTTGCAGCCCAATCCCGGTACGAACCACCAACAGCCCAATTAATGGCTACAGGGAGAAGAATCACCCATCTGAGCCTTGTCCAAATTCCTGACCCACAGAATCATGAGAAATAATAGATCATTATTGTTTCAAGCCATTCAGTTTGGGGGTGATTGTTACGCAGCAAGAGATGACTGAACAATGCTCCTCTTTAGCCCTAAAAGAATGCTCCAATCTTATATCCCACCTTAAAAACAAAATATCCCACACAGTTCCTTGATCCTTATTGCTTCCTTTGTATCATCATTGCATCCTCTATTACAGCAGTGACCATGCTGTTGTATAGTTATTTATGTATAGGACCATCTCTCCTACTTGACTGAGTTCCTTGAGGGTCATGACTGACTGCCATATTTATTTTAGTACCCCAACATCTAGCACAGGGTGGTGAGAGCTCAGAAAATGTCAGCTGGCAATTGCACACATGTATGATGAATGGGACCTCCATATAACCGGGTCTACCTCCAGGCATGCATTCTGGCACTGGAAACTCCAAGACAAAGATGGAATGGAGAAATTTCCAGAACTACACAAAATGCAAAAGGTACAGGAAAGAGATAAAGGGAAGTAACAGCATGGTGGAGTCTGAAGCCACACGTTGAAATCTGCTGAGATTTGGGGGTTGTTTCCGCAGCACGACCAGCTAATCCTGACAGAATACATATTCTACATGTGGTTTTCCTCTCAGGAAGAAGTGAATCCTGAATTGCAAAGAGGGAGAAGAGGAACTTGAAGCTTGTCAATGAGTAAAATCAATATAAACTGTGATGAAAAAAAAAAAATAGGACAGCTTCAGGCCTAAGATTTCTTGATATTATTTAGAAGGTTAAACTTTAACACCAGATCCAGGCAAGAACTCCAGGTTTTAATACGCTGTATTTTGTGAAGAACTAGAAAGGCCTTGGGCATATAAAACAATGGAAGCAGGACAGTGAGGTGCACCGGTTGAGTTTTGAGCAAGCTATTTCTTTTAAGGCATCAACTTACTCCCACCGAAATTTCAAAGTTAATGAGAAATTGATTTTAAACCAGTGGTCGACACCGATTTACTAGCAAAGAGAATGTATTACAACCACACGCTCTGCTGTCAGAAACAAACCACAGAAAAAAAGTGTAGTCGAAACAAAGTAGAAATATTATCAAACCCACAAGGATCCGATCCAGAACGCGAGAGAGGAAATGGAGTACAAAAATGTCACTTGGTGTTAAGAAAAATATTATTCTCTGGGCTGGAAGTCAGGGAATACAGGCTAGGCTCATAATATTAACTTTCTGAAACTTTTTATTTTTAAACTTTCTCATTTGTAATCTGCTGGGATCAAACAAAACGACACTTCCACGCACCACTGTAACTTTCAAAAGCCTCTTCCTTCATTCCGAGTAACCAATATGGTGAGCACCTTCTATGTGAGGCTGTCAGGGACCAAGGGAACAAGACCCGAGTCAAAAACATCAAGCACCTGGGGCGCTTTCTGCTGGCTGTTAAACACACCTCTCTTACGGAGCAGAAGGCCAACCTCACACACACGTCGCGCTTGAACTAGAGGACCCGGCTCCAAAAAGCACCAATAAGCTGCCTCCGTTGCCTACTAATATCGACCAATCAGGACAAGGCCCTTCCAACCAATCAGGGGAAGGGAACGGTCTCCATCCAAGCAGCGCCTCCCCTACTCTAAGTTAACGCTGTGTCTCCCTTCGGCTGAAGCTGTAGTCGCAATAAAGCCTTGTCTGTGCCTTTGACTTTTGGGTCCAGCCTCGTTTCTATCACTGTGGGGGGCCTTAGGCATGCCCGCACAGCTAGGGCTTCTGTCACGGGCAGGGGCCACAGGTGACCCCGACTGCAACGCTCCATCCAAAGAGTTCACTCCACCAAGCAAGCAAAACCTCTGAGTAGACGTTTTAATGGTAGAGTCATTCTCTAGCGTGGACCCAGAGCGAAGGAAACCCTGGTTGGGGTGCACATCCCCACCTCAGGGGTAGGAAGGCTCTCACTAGCTGTGTGACCTTGAACAAATTAGTGAACCTCTCTGATCTTTACCTTCTCATCTGTAAAATGGAGATCATAACAGCACCTACCTCCCGGAGATAGTGTCTAGATTAAAAAAAGATACACTGTGCCTAGCACGATGTTTGGCACATGGCTAGCACTCTCTAATGGTTGGGTATTGTTCATCATTCCCAGGTCAGCGCTGAGATTTCTGCAGGATAGAAGCAGAAAAAGGAGTGCAAAGGGGGCCTCAGCTGACAGTCCCCAATGCCAATTAGCAATCAAAGAAATGCAACTGTAAAGGAGTCGGGCAAAGATAATAAAGATTCGTAATAGCCTGTATGATGGAGGTCGTAGAAGCAAAACCCGTACTCTGAATCATTGCTAGAGAGAAGGTAGCTTGCTTCAACTTTTCTAGAGAGCAATTTGGCAATATGTATCAAATGTTAATATACGAATACTGCCTGGTCCAGCAATTCTATCTCTGGGAATGTATCCATCCTATAAGCAAATAATTAGAAAAGTACGTAAAGGCAGATATACAAAGATGCTCACAGCAGTGTCTTTTATCACAGCAAAAGCTGAAAGCCACGGAATTACCCACGAACGGAGAACGGGCTAAATAAAGTATAGAACATCCACAGCGTCAAACAAAATCATAATGTGGATCTACATTTCCTAACAACGTAAAGATTCGATGATAAAGTGTGAAGTGCAAAATAGCAAGTTAGCAAACAACATGGCGAGGATGATACCGTTACTTTGCGTGTATGTGTATGTGCCTGTACGTGTGAAAAAGAAGTCTGAGAGGAAAACCACCAAAATGTCATAATGGTTATCTCTTAGTGATTTTCACTTTCCAACGTACATCTTTTTGTACCATCTGAATCCATTTAATGTGCAATCGACTTTACATCTGAAGCTTCATCATATCGCTCCTCTGCTCAAAACCCTCCCGCCGCTTCCCACCTCACCTGGAGTAATGCCCAAGCCCTCGCGAGGGCCCACGAAGCTCCATCCCAGCGCCCACTTCCTCTACCCCCAGCACCCACCTGAGCACCTGCTGATCCCCGCCCCCACCTACTCACCTTTGAGCATCTGGGCCTCCTCCCCATCCCCCAACACCAGGCATACTCCCGCCTTTACGCTGGCCACTTCGTCTGCTGGGAACAGTTTCCCTAAATACCTGCTTGGCCCATGCGCTTACCTCCTTCAAATCTTTGATCAAATGTCATCATCGTGGGTGAACTGAGTCCTCCCCAAATTCCTATGTTGAAGTCCCCACCCCCAATACCTCAGAATGTGACCTTATGTGATTAGTTAAGATGAGGTCATAGTGGAAGAGGAGGATGGCCCCTAATCCAATGGAACTGTCCCTGTAAAAAGGAGAAATCTGAACACAGGCAAGCACACAGGGAGAAGGCCACGTGAGGATCAGAGGCTTACGGCCACAAGCCAAGGAATAGGGGACATGCCTGGAAACGCCCTCCCTGAGCGCCTTCGGAGGGAACATGGTCTTGCCGACCTAGATCTGGGACTTGTAGCCCTCAGAGAACCATGTGCCAATAAACTGTTGTTTAAGCCACTCAGTTGGTGGCATTTTGTTACGGCACACTCTAGCGAACTAATAGACTCACCTTCTCAATGAGGCCTCCCTAACCACCCAGATTAAAACTTCAATTCCTCACTCCCAAGCCCTCTCCCTGCTCTCTATTCCTTCCTGTGCTTATCACGGAGTCACACAGCATACAGTCAACCCGATGTATCCCCAGGACCCGCCACAGTGGCCAGTCACTCAAGAAAGGGTTGAAGAGTGAATGAGCAAACCACACAGAGGGACACAGGTAAAGTCTGCCCTGATGAAGCCTGCGGTCTAGTGGATGGAGACAGCGAATAAACAGACATATGCAACGTGTGGATAAGCACCACGGAGAAAAATAAAGCAGAATCAGGAGCAAGGAATTATGAAGGAGGTTACTGAATTTTTAAAACTTAGTTAGAGAAAGCCTCCCTGACCGCATGAGACCTGAGCAGACCTGAAGGGATGCAGTAAACCATGCAGATAATATCAGAGATAAGAATGTTCTAGGCAGAGGGAACAGTACATACACATTATTGCCATGAACACATAATATTTTTATAATCGGGAAAAAAAACCAACAAAGCTACTATAATCCTGAAAATGCATACAAATATTTAAAAGCCCCATTTCCAGGGGCGCCTGGGTGGCTCAGTCAGCTGAGCGTCCAACTTCGACTCAGGTCATGATCTCACGGTTCGTGAGTTCAAGCCCTGCATCGGGCTGTCTGCTGTCAGCACAGAGCCTGCTTTGGATCCTCTGTACCCCCCTCTCTCTGCCCCTGCCCTGCTGGAATTCTCTCCCTCAAAAATGAATAAAATACTTGAAAATAAATAAATGCCTCATTCCAAGGACTAGGAAGAAGAATCTGATTTTACAAAGTCCTAAGGCTCTATTCAGCCTCTATTTAGGCCCAAGTCGAAAACTCCAACCCTATACCCCCAGTCCAGTCCCCGAACCCATCCTCCATCAAACAGTTGCCCAGGAGAAAAACATTCAATAATACACAGATGGTGCCGTGAGATGAGATGAAGGGAGAGGTAAAGGGAGAGGTAAAGGGAGAGGTGAGAGGAGAGGTAAAGGGTGAGGAGAGGGGTGATGGGTGAGGGGAGAGGTAAAGGGTGAGGTGAGGGGCAACGGGTGAGGGGAAGGTAAAGGGTGAGGTGAGGGGTGGTGGGTGAGGTGAGGGGTGGTGGGTGAGGTGAGGAGTGACGGGTGAGGTGAGGAGTGACGGGTGAGGTGAGGAGTGACGGGTGAGGGGAGAGGAAAAGGGTGAGGTGAGGGGTGGTGGGTGAGGGGAGAGGTAAAGGGTGAGGTGAGGGGTGACGGGTGAGGGGAGAGGTAAAGGGTGAGGTGAGGGGCAACAGGTGAGGGGAAGGTAAAGGGTGAGGAGAGGGGTGATGGGTGAGGGGAGAGGTAAAGGGTGAGGTGGGGTGATGGGTGAGGGGAGAGGTAAAGGGTGAGGTGAGGTGAGGTGAGGGGTGATGGGTGAGGGGAGAGGTAAAGGGTGAGGTGAGGTGAGGGGTGATGGGTGAGGGGAGAGGTAAAGGGTGAGGTGAGGGGCGACGGGTGAGGGGAGAGGTAAAGGGTGAGGTGAGGTGAGGTGAGGGGTGATGGGTGAGGGGAGAGGTAAAGGGTGAGGAGAGGGGTGATGGGTGAGGGGAGAGGTAAAGGGAGAGGTGAGAGGAGAGGTAAAGGGTGAGGAGAGGGGTGATGGGTGAGGGAAGGGGCAATGGGTGAGGAGAGGGGTGATGGGTGAGGGGAGAGGTAAAGGGTGAGGTGAGGGGTGACGGGTGAGGGGAAGGTAAAGGGTGAGGTGAGGGGTGGTGGGTGAGGTGAGGGGTGGTGGGTGAGGTGAGGAGTGACGGGTGAGGTGAGGAGTGACGGGTGAGGTGAGGAGTGACGGGTGAGGGGAGAGGAAAAGGGTGAGGTGAGGGGTGGTGGGTGAGGGGAGAGGTAAAGGGTGAGGTGAGGGGTGACGGGTGAGGGGAGAGGTAAAGGGTGAGGTGAGGGGCAACAGGTGAGGGGAAGGTAAAGGGTGAGGAGAGGGGTGATGGGTGAGGGGAGAGGTAAAGGGTGAGGTGGGGTGATGGGTGAGGGGAGAGGTAAAGGGTGAGGTGAGGTGAGGGGTGATGGGTGAGGGGAGGGGTGATGGGTGAGGGGAGAGGTAAAGGGTGAGGTGAGGGGCGACGGGTGAGGGGAGAGGTAAAGGGTGAGGTGAGGTGAGGTGAGGTGAGGGGTGATGGGTGAGGGGAGAGGTAAAGGGTGAGGTGAGAGGAGAGGTAAAGGGTGAGGAGAGGGGTGATGGGTGAGGGAAGGGGCAATGGGTGAGGAGAGGGGTGATGGGTGAGGGGAGAGGTAAAGGGTGAGGTGAGGGGTGACGGGTGAGGGGAAGGTAAAGGGTGAGGTGAGGGGTGGTGGGTGAGGTGAGGGGTGGTGGGTGAGGTGAGGAGTGACGGGTGAGGTGAGGAGTGACGGGTGAGGGGAGAGGAAAAGGGTGAGGTGAGGGGTGACGGGTGAGGGGAGAGGTAAAGGGTGAGGTGAGGGGCAACAGGTGAGGGGAAGGTAAAGGGTGAGGTGAGGGGTGGTGGGTGAGGTGAGGAGTGACGGGTGAGGTGAGGAGTGATGGGTGAGGGGAGAGGAAAAGGGTGAGGTGAGGGGTGGTGGGTGAGGGGAGAGGTAAAGGGTGAGGTGAGGGGCAACGGGTGAGGGGAAGGTAAAGGGTGAGGTGAAGGGTGATGGGTGAGGTGGGGGGGTGAGGGGAGAAGTAAAGGGTGAGGAGAGGGGTGATGGGTGAGGGGAGAGGGGAGAGGTAAAGGGTGAGGTGAGGGGTGACAGGTGAGGGGAGAGGTAAAGGGTGAGGTGAGTGGTGATTGGTGGGGTGAGGGGTGAGGGGAGAGGAAAAGGGTGAGGTGAGGGGTGGTGGGTGAGGGGAGAGGTAAAGGGTGAGGTGAGGGGCAACGGGTGAGGGGAAGGTAAAGGGTGAGGTGAAGGGTGATGGGTGAGGTGGGGGGGTGAGGGGAGAAGTAAAGGGTGAGGTGGGGTGAGGGGTGATGGGTGAGGGGAGAGGTAAAGGGTGAGGTGAGGGGTGACAGGTGAGGGGAGAGGTAAAGAGTGAGGTGAGCAGTGATTGGTGGGGTGAGGGGTGAGGGGAGAGGAAAAGGGTGAGGTGAGGGGTGGTGGGTGAGGGGAGAGGTAAAGGGTGAGGTGAGGGGCAACGGGTGAGGGGAAGGTAAAGGGTGAGGTGAAGGGTGATGGGTGAGGTGGGGGGGTGAGGGGAGAAGTAAAGGGTGAGGAGAGGGGTGAGGGGTGAGGGGAGAGGGGAGAGGTAAAGGGTGAGGTGAGGGGTGACAGGTGAGGGGAGAGGTAAAGGGTGAGGTGAGTGGTGATTGGTGGGGTGAGGGGTGAGGGGAGAGGAAAAGGGTGAGGTGAGGGGTGGTGGGTGAGGGGAGAGGTAAAGGGTGAGGTGAGGGGCAACGGGTGAGGGGAAGGTAAAGGGTGAGGTGATGGGTGATGGGTGAGGTGGGGGGGTGAGGGGAGAAGTAAAGGGTGAGGTGGGGTGAGGGGTGATGGGTGAGGGGAGAGGTAAAGGGTGAGGTGAGGGGTGACAGGTGAGGGGAGAGGTAAAGGGTGAGGTGAGTGGTGATTGGTGGGGTGAGGGGTGAGGGGAGAGGAAAAGGGTGAGGTGAGGGGTGGTGGGTGAGGTGAAGGGTGATGGGTGAGGTGGGGGGGTGAGGGGAGAAGTAAAGGGTGAGGTGGGGTGATGGGTGAGGGGAGAGGTAAAGGGTGAGGTGAGGGGTGATGGGTGGGATGAGGGGTGAGGGGAGAGGTAAAGGTGAGGGGACAGGTGAGGTGAGGGGAGAGATAAAGGGTGAGAGGGGAGGTAAAGGGTGAAGCGAAGCAGGCCTGAGGCAGAGAGGCCTGAGATCCCAGCCGGTGCCGTAAGCCAAGTGCAAGGGCTATGAGCCCTCTCCTGGCCACCAGACACTGACACGTCCCCCTGCCCCAATCCAGATGTGGCCGCTGATGGTCTGCAGAAGCCCTTTCACCCCAGCCTGTCACCTCGGCCCACCCGTCCCCACGGTGAACACCTGCTGCGTGCTCCTGCCCTGCCCCCAGACCCCCCACCCAACCAGCTAGTCCTCACCCAGTCTCACCTTGGGTGGTCTTTTCTTTTTTTAATAATTGTGGTTTAAAAAAAAAAAAAAGCATTAACCACCCACTTCTAAGTGTACGATTCGGTAATGTTACGTATGTTCACACCGTCGTGCGACCGGTCTCCAGAACACTTTTCATCTCGCGGAGCCCGTGAAACACTAACTCCCCTTTGCCCCCCTCCCCTCAGCCCCTGGCAACCACCGTCCTACTTTCTGTCTCCACGACTCTGACAACTCTGGGCACCTCACGGAAATGGAACCCTACAGTTTTTGTCTTCCTGTGACTGGCGTTATCTCCCTAAGGCCCATCCGTGTTGCAGCATGTGTCCGAATTCCCTTCTTTTTTAAGAAGGAATAATTCCATTGTAAGGATAAGCCATATTTTGTTAATCCGTTCACCTCTTGACAGACGCTCGGGTTGCTGCCACCTCCACGTCAGCTTTGACACCTGTTTGCTTCAGCCACCTCCACGTGCTTTTGTAATCCTCGGCAGCCTCCCTCCCTGACCCTTGCTATCAGCACAGAGAAATTAAGGGCCAGGCAAAAGGCTTCCGAGTACGCTCAGGGCCCGTGGGGAGACACGGAGCAGGACCAGCTCTGTGACGTGCACGTCCAGCCAGACACCAGCTCAGCTCTGAACGTGCTACAGCTCCCTGCCTCAGTTTTCCCAAGCAACTTTAAAATCGGGGCTGTTTCGGGGCGCCTGGGTGGCTCAGTCGGTTAAGCGTCCGACTTCGGTTCAGGTCATGATCTCATGGTTCGTGGGTTGGAGCCCCGCTTCGGGTTCTGTGCTCACAGCTCAGAGCCTGGAGTCGCTTCAAATTCTAGGTCTCCCTCTCTCTCTCTCTGCTCCTCCCCTGCTCATGCTCGGTGTCTCTCTCCTTCAAAAATAAATAAAAACATTAAAAAAAATTTTTTAATAAAAATAAAGTAAAGTAAAGTAAAGTAAAGTAAAGAAGTAAAGTAAAATAATAAAATAAAATAAAATAAAATAAAATAAAATAAAATAAAATAAAATAAAATAAAATAAATAAAATAAAATAAAATCGGGGCTGTTTGCAAGTTAAAGACTCCTCAGTAATCAGGTAACAACTAAAAATGTCTGAAATGCACCCAACCTCAATGAGAAACGGCTGAGGCCGGAGCTTCTCAGCCCTTACTGTGCGTACAAATCCCTGCGAGATGCTGGTAACAGGTACATTCGGTAGACCTGGGGTGGGGCCAGAGACTTCCTGTCTAACAAGCTCCCAGGGGCTGCTGATGCTGCTTGTCTCTGGACCACACCTGGAGCAGCAAAGGCCTAGCACCTTCTCACCACCCGTTCACACCTGTCTCCTGGGCTTTGCCCAAGTTCCCCTCAAAGCTGGCTTCAGCAGATGGTTTGTTTTGTGTGTTTGAGGCTTTCCCCCTTTGAAAGCTCCCCAGAGGTATTTACCCAGCATTTTAACGCAGCCCTTCAGGCTGTCTGGCTCCAAAGTTAATCCTAGCACCCAAAACGATAGGGATGAAGGGTTCCTTCCACAGGCCCAAACAGGAGACAGGAGAACAAAGAAGCAAAAACCACTTCTAAATGACTCTGCCGATCACCAGGAGGTGGGGGGCTCCTGAGGCCCACCTCGAGCCAAGACATGCCAGGAGACAACCCTGGGACACCGTCGCCAAGGCTCTGGGCCACCCAGGGCTGCTAAAGCAGCAAGCAGAGGGCACTCACCCAGCCTGCTACCAAAACCGGCCTTCCGACTTCCCCAGACCCCCGCCACTGCCTGGCAATTAGTGCCTTCACCTCTTGCCAGGCTCCTCTACAAACCAGTTGTGTTTTCTCAAGCCCCCGAATCCCACCCCTGCTTGCCATCCTCCCAAAAGATCATCTTGTCCACCTCTCTCCACAGAGCTATCCCCTCCCCAATGTCTGTCTCCAGAGTAGCCCCCCCATTTCTCCCTCCCGCCCTCACTGCCCCCTTTCCATCACCTCCTTTAGCCCCACAGAGTGTCTCATTACTCCTATTTCCTAACTGCACAAGAAGCCCCTACCTTTCCACCCCCCCTTTTACCTTCCCCTAACTTTCCGCCTTATTTCACTCCTTGAACGCACACAGCAACCCCTCCCCACCCCAAAGTGGAAGATGGTCCTCTGCAGGCTGCTGGTCTGTCACCACAAAGTGCACCCTGGGGTTGGAAAGCCCTTCGGCGCTGACCCTCAATGTCTACAAATCCTGAGTGCCTGAGGGAGGGCATGGAGGCCCCAGGCACTTGAAGGGTTGGAGATGCTCAGTATAGCAGCTATTTACGGACTGGTATGGTAGTATTTCAGTATTTTCACTCCCAGCCAAATGTCCGTAATAAACGAATGGGTTATAAATCAGGGCAGGTCTAGTGAACCGTTTTGTGCTAAAGTTCCCTGGTCAAATGCAATAGGGCTCTTACACACTATGCACATAGATTCAATCCCTAAGGCAGGTGTATCTCAAGGTCTCTGAAAATCTGGATTGGCTCCAGAGCAGTCTGGGCTGACTCAGGCGCCAGTGATCTAACACCACTTACTCCCAGATGGTTGGAACAGGAGGCATTACCTCTTAGCCCTGAGCTTCCCCAACTTCAAGTGTATATACGAAATCGCCTAAGGATCTTGTGAAAATCCAGATTCTGACTCAGAAGGTTTGGGGTGGGACCTGAGATTCTTTCCGCATTTCTTTTTATTTTTTTAATTTTATTTATTTTGAGAGAGAGCGAGCATGTGAACGCATGGGAGGGGCAGAGAGAGAGAGAGGGAGTACGAGGAAAACCCAAGCAGCCTCCATCCACTCTGTCAGCACAGAGCCCTATGAGGGGCTCAAACCCACGAACCATGACAGCATGACCTGAGCTGAAATCAAGAATTGGATGCTTAACCAAGTGAGCCACCCAGGCGCCCCAAGATTCTGCATTTCTAACAAGCTACCAGATGGTGACGGTACTGGCCTGTGGACCACACGTTCACAGTGAGTGGCAAGGTTAGATTTTCACTAATGAGGAGAAGCGATGCCTAAAGCGCTAAGCCACAGCACTAGCACACCTGAAGCATTATCACTGAAGATGGAGAAAAGGAAGAGACAAAGAAAAAGACCATGAGAGAGCAAAGTATGTGTCCCAGGGGTGGGGATGCAGGTGGTTAGAGGATTTTAAAAAAAAATTTTTTTAATGTTTTATTTTTATTTGTGAGAAAGAGAGAGAGAGCGCGCGTGCGAGGGAGAGGCAGAGAGAGAGATACAGAATCCAAAGCAGGCTCCACGCTCTGAGCTGTCAGCACAGAGCCCAACGTGGGGCTTGAACCCATGAACCACGAGATCATGACCTGAGCCGAAGTCAGACACTCAACTGACTGAGCCACCCAGGCGCCCCGAGGATTTTTTTTAAAAAAGAAGAATGGAATGAACTGCCTTGAGCAAGTCACTGGGCTAGAACGACAGGACAGGGAGAGAGTGACACAAACATTCGCCAACATTCACGACACCAAACATTCACAGGACTGTCGCTGTCTGTAACCAGCTCATTCCAAGGTATCCAACATGTGGACTTGAAATATAAGAACTAAAAGGGAATTTAGAGACAATCTCAGTGACCTCTCCTTACAATGATGAAGAAACCCAGGACGAGGTAACTTGTCCACGGTCACAAAGCAAGTTATCAGCAGAAAAGAGCACACTCCACACTCGGGTCTGCTAACTCACAGTTCAACGTGCCTTCCAACAAATCATGCTGCCGGAGCACGTGGAAGAGAAATCACGTGAGCCGCTGATGGAAGGTGGGTGGTCGCAACTTGGAAACAAATTAGACCAGTTACGGCAGCATCTTCCTATATGAGAAAATCAACCTAATCATAATTGTAATTGCGGTAACTAGCTGCCTCTAGCACCCAGGGCACTGATAGACAACCTGTGACTCCCAGGTCCCCAGCGAATTTTAACAACTCCCTGGCTGGGTTCTGTTTTCAGGATTAAGCGAGGCATTTCCTGACAAAGAAGGTAGCAGCTGTTCCCAAGTGGCCAGGACTGAGAATTTAAAACGAAGTCCTCTATGCCCTTGGACTCCCATCCCAAAGAAAACCAAGCGAACAAGACTGAACAAAAAACAATTTCAACATCACAATTTTCAGTCAATCGTTCTAATCATGAAAAGACAATTGCAAGATATTAAGTGGTGTACCCCCCAAACGCTATTAGTTTTAAGCTTCTGGGATTACATTATCTGGATCAGTGGTTCCAAAGTTAAAGCGCCTAAAACTCAGCTATAAACTTGTTAAAAATGAAGATTCCCAGGCACCACCACCGAAGATTCTAATATAGATACGTCCAGGGTGAGCCCCAGAAATCTAAATTCTTAACAAGCAGCCCCACATCCCTTAGCGATGTTGATGCGGGAGGGCCAGGGATCACACCTGTGAAACATTTAAAGTCTTTGTAGGATACTAAATTGCTCAAAAAGTACAACAAATGCTCGCCTCAAAATGACTAATAAAATAAGTACATTAAGATAAAAATTTAACAAGCCATGAGAATAAATGCAATGAAAAAAGTTAGAAAAAGAAAATCAGATTTTGCTAATCAAAATAATCACAACTTCCGCATTTCTAAATTATGAAAAATTTAAAAGAAAATGCGTTAGAAAGGGGAAAGTACAACAAATGAGAGGAAAGTGGTCCTTATCCTTCATAAAGATGTAAATATACCCAACACATAAGTGATCAAAAACACAGAAAATTCACAGAATACAAATACAAAATATACAAAAAAATACCCAACCCAGAACTAATAAAAAAATTTAAGCAAGGAATTACAAATTTATTTTACAAAAGTTTTAAAAAAATGGGAATGCAAGCTGGTGCAGCCACTCTGGAAAACAGTATGGAGGTTCCTCAAAAAACTAAAAATAGAACTACCCTACGACCCAGCAATTGCACTACTAGGCATTTATCCATGGGATACAGGTGTGCTGTTTCGGAGGGACACGTGCACCCAATGTTTATAGCAGCACTATCAACAATAGCCAAAGTATGGAAAGAGCCCAAAAGCCCATCGACGGATGAATGAAGAAAGAAGATGTGGTATATATATACAGTGGAGTATTGCTCGGCAATCAAAAAGAATGAAATCTTGCCATTTGCAACTACGTGGATGGAACCGGAGGGTATTATGCTAAGTGAAATTAGTCAGAGAAAGACAAAAATCCTATGACTTCACTCATACGAGGACTTTAAGATGAACATAAGGGAAGGGAAACAAAAATAATATAAAAACAGGGAGGGGGACAAAACAGAAGAGACTCAAATATGGAGAACAAACTGAGGGTTGCTGGAGGGGTGGGTGGGGGGAGGGGGAGGGGCTAAATGGGTAAGGGGCATTAAGAAATCTACTCCTGAAATCATTGTTGCACTGTATGCTAACTAATTTGGATGTAAATTTTAAAAAATAAAATTTAAAAAAGTTTTAAAAATAATACCCAAAGCTGGAGATGATGAAGAGAGGCAACTGCATAAATTTTTAGGATTTCAGTGTTACAGCGTTACAGAAATAGTTGATTCATTCAACAACCACGTATGGAGCACCTAGTAGGTGCACCGAGCACCCTAAACAAAACATGCAAAGATTCAGCCTGGTAGGTCTTAGATTTAAATCACATTCTAACTCCCCTTCTAGAAATGTATGCCAAACACACACACACACACACACACACACACACACACACACACACACACACATACAGACAAAGCCTTATCTACATATCTATTCATCATAGCATTATTTATAACAGCCAAAAAAGCTGGAAATATAAAAGAATAATTAAGGAAATTATTAGGATGGAACACCATGTTTTCAAACAATATTTAATGAATAGGAAAATGCTTAAATTAAATAATGAGCGAAAAAAGTAGTAAATGTATTTGTGCAAATATTTCATTTCACTTTTTTAAGGTGAACAGCAACAAAAAAACTATTTAGTGTTATCTATGGGTTGTGGGATTATGAGTATCTGTTTTCTGTACCTTCTAGTAATTTCCAAATTCTCAGCAAAATTATCACATTCACAGTAACTATTATTTTAAGGACTTATCCCCGAATAAGATGAGGAAATGGAGCACAATTCTTTCTTTTTATATTGTGGACGTGGGATTGCCTAAAAAATACATTCAAAAGCAAGTCCAAAGTACTACAAGTTGTTTCCACAACAGTGAACAGTCAAGACCAAACTTATAAATGTTTAAACAAACAAAAAAAAGGGCACACTCAAAATGCTGAATGAAACCGAAGTAGGCAAGAAATCAATAAAACACAGGAATTTAAATATAGACTGAAAGGTGGACTCCATTTAACAGAGGTTAATGAGAAGACTGCCGAAGGAGATGGTTTTCAGCCGGCCACACGAGCGAGACTGCTGCCTAACCCAGGAAATCCCACGCAGGATTAAGACGTGCCACTTTCTGAACAACGCTCTTTAGAAAGAGAACCACCACAGCAGGGTTCAGCAAAGCCTCCCCCCATCCCCACTCTGATGGTGAAAAGACAACACTCAGGACGAGGAGCCAGAGGGTCCTAGTGGCACAGAGGAGACGTGGGCCAAACAAGTGAAACGCAACCTCTTCCCAGGATTCAACCAGCACTCGCCATGCCCAGGCCTCCACCGCTGTGGCTTCTCACAGCCTTCAACAAGGGGGTCAGGGGCCACCTTTAAGATAGGTCTTCTCTAAGGATGGCCCACGCCTTCCTGCCCGCCAACAAGTCCGCGCAGGGATCTGCACTCGCTTTGGGTTTCCAACTGGATCCTTGAGGACAGACGCCATGTCCTCCACTTCTAGCATTGAGATTCTATCACCTGGCCTAGAAGCAGCCATGCAAACCCGAGGAGCCCGGTACACAAATCAGCGAAAGGATGAAGTCTCCACTTCAGTGAAGTCGGCTCCAGCACCGAAATATAATGAATTTCACATCTCCAACTTGAACGTTTGCATTGGGGGTTGATGGGAAACAGGAATGACTTCTAAAGACAAGTTACAGAGGGACAATGCAAACAGCTAGATACTTTAAACTTAGCAAAAGAATTACTTCTACTCTCCACCCCATCTACAAGTACATCCCGATGGCCACGCTCACACAGGGAAGCTGTGCAGAAGTTAAATGCAGAGAGTGTGGAATCAAACAAACCTAAACTCCTGAAGTCTTAGCTTCCTCATCTGTAAAATGGGTATAATCGTGCCGAACTCAAGACATGATTGGATCATGTCTACAAAATGCAGCATCTGGCACAGAGGACGCACTGCGTAAATGGAAACGATTAGTGTGCCAGGTATCAGATGGGCTTTCTTTGCCGACTAAAGCCAAGGGCACTCTTCATGATTATTATCTTCCCACAGAAAGCCCGGAGTCTCCTCTCCTCTGAATAGGCAGAAGGCACTAATGAGAACTGACGGGCTAGGGTAGGCGAATTGCTTGCACTCTCTGTATACTGCCTTCAAGAGACCCGTTCTGTCGCCCATGCTCTGGTGTGGCTCCCTGAAGCAGGGTTACCGCCCCCCCCTCCAGCTGTGGGGAACCTTTGTGGAGGCCTCAGGTGTCTATAAGCCTAGAGGTCATGGGGCAGTAGGGGAGAAATGGAAAAGTAATGAGTTTGCACTAACTAGCCAGTGACCTTGACCAAGCCAATTCTCTGTATCAGTCTCCTCTGTAGTAAGGGGAGTGGTTCCATTCTATGATCCCTGAAGTCCCTGCCTGTGTTTCTATTGCACCATCCCTCATGTGGCACTGGTTATAATTCCGACAGTGATGTCCAAGGGACACCTTCAAATGTGTTCCATTTCCTTCCAAAGCCATTTGGCAGTCCTTTGGCCCTGCTCCCATGAGAAGGGAGGATTCGGAGGAGATTCCGTGGCTCTGCTTGTGCTCACCGTGCAGAAGCCCTCCACCCAGAGCTGCTCATTCCACCTTTTCTTTTCTGCCCCCAAAGTGGTCGAGTGTGTGTGCCGGGCCAATCACCAGCTTGGAGCGTGTCAGCTCAGAGATGGTTTCCAGACCATCCTGTGTGTGTGCTCGGGGTGGACAAATAAACATTTCAGACAAGCAATATGAATTAAATCATTTCAACAACAAAACCCGCCCACATGCTCCTTCATAAATGACGCCTTTTAATACCATGCTGCCGAAGAGTCAGTAAACTGCATCTATTATAAAACAACCCTTACTCCTTTCATGCCCTGACACTTAAGAATCACAATATTTTCACACTCTATTGTACTGATGCATTTGCAGAAGTAAGAGCAATAGCTATTTCCCTGGAAAGATCCATGGCCAGGGCGCTTTCCAAGAGATTTTCTTTGAATGTTCTTTGTGTCCTGGTGCACTGGGGGACACCGCCAGCCTGCCTGCATCTGGGGGACGCCGGGCTACTCGGACTAAGGCAATGCCGTCTCAAAGCACACACCCCGAATGGGCCCCTTCGCCCCTACAATAAAGTATTCCCAAACATTTGATATACCACACTGATAGAAACATGCACAAATACAATTTCAGTGCCTGCATTTTGCAGAGAAAATAAAGGCACATTTGGAGAAGCCACAGACCCGCCTCCGGCTTCGTGGATACCAGGAGAGCTTTGCAGACCTTTGGCAAGACTGGCCAGAATCCGTTCGCTTTTTTCCTTTTATTTTCGCCGTGCCTTTTATTTGCTGGGCCCAAGAAGAATGGAAAAAGCATCTCAAGAAAGGAGGGCTAGGGAGCGGTGGAGAATAAAAGAGGGTGGGCGGGGAAAGCACGATTTTGAAAATAACAGCAATAAAAAAAGGCAGGGTCGCGGCCCGAGGGTCTCGGCGGTGCTTACCTGGGGCGCAGGAGACCGGCCGGGCCAGCAGCAGCAGCCAGAGGCCGGGGAGCAGCAGCCCCGGGCGGCGGCGGAGGCGGCGGGCGCGGCGGGCGGAAGGCCCGCGGCCGCTCGGCCCCGGGACCAGCGCGACCCCGGCGCGGGTCTTCCCCTCCATGGCCGCGCCTCGGCGTCGGCGCCGCGCCCCCGGCAGTCCCGGCCGGCGCCCCGGCCCGGCCTCGCGGCTCGGCGCTCTCGGGCCCGGGAGGGGCGGCCGCTGCGGCTGCGGCTGGGACGGGGCGCCGCGCACCGGCGCGGAGGGAGGCCGGCGAGGCGGGGGCGGGCCGGGGGCCGGAACCGCGGACAGGGGCCGCCAGCCGCACGCCGGCCTCGCCGCTCCGCCCCCTTCGGAGCCTCCGAGCCGCTGCTCGGCAACGCGCGGGCCCGGGCGCGGGGAGGCGAGCACCACCTCCCGGCCGGCCGGGCGCCTGCCTGCGGGGCGGCCGGGCGGCGGGCGCGGGGCTGGGGCGCGCCGGGGCCGCGCCGCGCGGGGCCGGTGCCGGGTCTCCCCCAGGACCCGCCTCCCGGGAGGAGGCGCGGGGGGAGCGCGGGAGGCCTGGGCCCGGCCGCCCCGCCCCGAACACCGGGGCCCGCGGCCCGGGTGGCCCCGCGCGTTCCGCCCCCGGGGGCGCCGGGAGGGAGGGAGGCAGGCCGGCGAGGAGGGGTCAGGGCCGGAAAACCTGGCAAGCCCGGAGGGCGGCGGGCCTCTCGCTCCTCCTCTGGCGCCTGGCTTCGCTCTGCTCCGTCCAGTGCGGGGCAGCAGGTGTGAGTGGGACGCCGGCGTTCGTAGGACAGCCTTCGGGGCTGCAGAGGGGACAAAGCGGAGGGAAGGTCGGGCTCCCTTCGCAAGAGCCCCACGTGCAGTATTGGAGGTGAGAAGAGCGCACGCACAGCTCTACCCGTCCTTTCTCCCTCTAGAGGTTCTGCCTCCGGTCTGGGTCGTTAAGGAGCCACCGGACGCTCTGGGCCCGGGAGGCTCGCCAACCCCGCGCGTAGTAGGTCTTCGGAAGGCGCCTGCTGAACCGAATTGCCGCGGAGCTGGAGAGAACTGCGCACGTCCAGGCCCTCTTAGGGAAAGCAGCCCTCTTAGGCAATGGAGAGATGTCAGGGGATGAACGTCGGGAGAGTCAGAGTTTGACGATGGAGGGAACGCGAGGAAAGCGAGGAAGGGAGTTAACGTTTGTCGAGTACCTGCTACGTGCCGGGCATCTAACTGAACACACCTGGTGGTGTAGAGGTCTTGGAACGTGGAATTGGCAGTTTGGGTTCGTTGCGTCCTGTTAGGATGCTTGCACTAGGCAGGGGATGAAAGGTGTAAGCTGGGGGCACTATCTAATTGCCCGGGAAACTATGATGGTTAAGTGGAAAATGTGAATCATCTCCATTGACAAAAGGGTCCGGCTTGCTCTCCAGTCGGGTTCCCAGCTCCAACCCTGCTGGGCAATGTGCTCCCTGGTGAGATTACTGGAGAATCAGTAATAGCCCTTCCTCTGAATGAGTCTGAGGCACCCTTCTGTAAGTACCTTCCGTGTTAGTTTCAAGGAAGATAATTGAGAATAAAGGTTAAAGACCGCTTTTGTTGACGTTCCTAATTTGTTTTCTACTTTACCATGCCACCCCATCACAAACAGTCCCATGTTCTCCTCTGATTCCCCACCGGCTCCATACCTTACCATCAGCCCATAATCTCCAGGAGTACCTCTGTGGAAACATTGCCAGGGCACCTAGGCGGCTCAGTCGGTTAAGAATCCCACTTCGGCTCAGGTCATGATCTCACATTTCGTGGGTGAACTCATGTTGGGCTCTGTGCTGACAGCTCAGAGCCTGGAGCCTGCTTCGGATTCTGTGTCTCCCTCTCTCTCTGCCCCTCCCCTGCTTGCACTCTCTCTCTCTTTCAAAAATAAATAAACATTTTTAAAGAAGAAGAAGGAGAAGAAGAAACATTGCCTGTTCAGGCAAGTCTGACGCCTGGATACGATGGCCCTAGATCTGTGACCTCTTATTCATGCCTGTCTTCATCCATTGAACTCATTGTATAAAGTGTCATTTGACTACAAACCACTGACTTGAGAGGATTTTTTTTTTTTAGAGAGAGAATCTTTTTTTAAATATATCATTTAATGTTTATCTATTTATTTTGAGAGAGAGAGAACAAGTCGGGGAGAGGGACAGAAGAAGAAGGGGAGAATCCGAAGCAGGTTCCACGCTGTCAGTGCAGAGCCCAATGCAGGGCTCGATCCCACAACTCTGGGATCCTGACCTGAGCCGAAATCAAGAGTCAGACACTTAACCAACTGAGCCAACTAGGTGCCCCCTGAGATGATTAAATTGTCTTGTCCCGTCGTATTATCTTCTGTTATGAATGTATGCTTTGCCTCTGGAACCAAATTAATATGAAGTTCGAAGATGGTGTCATCCTGCTTAAGAATTCCCAGAGCACCAGTAAACCCCCGTTTTACTTGAGCCAGAATATCCACCCGTCCAGCGAAGAGTTCAACCTTTCGGACTTGGCCCCAACCTCCGGTCAGCTCCCACCTACGTTAGAACCAGGGTGTCAGGGAAAGTAGGCTCCCTCTCCATTCTCAGCCAATTCAAAGAAAATAAAATATTTGCCCAGCCATTAAAAAGGGATTGACATCAGTGGGAAATAAAAACTGCAAATCTGAGATAACAGAAATGGCTCAATGTCACCAAGTCCCAATAGAAAGTCTCCTAGTTTCCACGCTCTGAAGGCATAATACTGAATGTTACCCTGTTAGGATTTAGAGCATTCTGCCTGAGTGTCTAAGAAAATATCTCCTGGGCTCTAACCATCCAGCTAGCAGATTGTGCGACTTGGAAGTCCAAAACAGACTGGTACACAGTAGAAGCACATACATGCCCCTACACGTGTAAACACACACAGCCATACACACTTGTGTCTGAGAAGAGAAGACCTTAAGGCCTTAGGGCATTCATACCAAATTATGCAAAAAATAAATCCAGCAAACACTTCTGAGCACCTACTATGAACTACTAGTGCTGTAGGGAGATATAAAAGATAAAAACAGGGGTGCCTGGGTGGCTCAGTCGGTTAAGCATCCGACTTCGGCTCAGGTCACGATCTCGCAGTCCGTGAGTTGGAGCCCCGCGTCGGGCTCTGGGCTGATGGCTCGGAGCCTGGAGCCAGCTTCCGGTTCTGTGTCTCCCTCTCTCTCTGACCCTCCCCGTCCATGCTCTGTCACTCTCTGTCTCAAAAATAAATAAACGTTAAAAAATAAATAAATAAAAATAAAAGATAAAAACAGGGGCACCTGGGTGGCTCAGTGGGTTACGTGAGTTCAGCTCAGGTCATGACCTCATGGTTCATGGGTTCAATCCACACGTCAGGCTCTGTGCTGATGGCTCAGAGCCTGGAGTCAGCTTCAGGTTCTGTGTATTCCTGTCTCTTTCTCTGCCCCTTACCCGCTTGTGTGCTCTCTCTCTCTCTCTCTCTCTCTCTCTCTCTCTCAAAAATAAATAAACATTATTTTAAATAAATGATAAAAATAGTGATTTTAGAGATTGGCTCCTACAATTCTCATTGTATAGATAAAGAAACAAACCAGGGAGATGAGTTTACTGACCTAGGGCTGAGCCCAAACTGGAATTCTCATCTCCTGTTTTCCAGGAAAATATAATCTCTAGGGGAGGAGGGAAAATTAGCCTGGGTTCTCAAAAGGTTTGCTGTCTGGTTTGGGGAGGGTGAGAGTTAGGATCAGTACCACCCTTAGACCTAAGCACAATGGGCCTCAGTTTCCAGAAAGCCCACTCTGGGCCTCCTCCAACTGCACCTCTCCCCCATAGGACAAGAAGTCGGAGAAGCCAAAGGAATACCCGACAAGGAGCCCACTTTCCCCCATGCTTGGGTACCTAGGACCCCAGAATTCCCTTCCTACTTGGCCCCATGCTCACTTCCAAGGCCCGTATGGCCTCTTATTCTCAAAGGGTGGGCCAAGGTATGTCTAGTCCCAAGTAGCAGCCAGGGGTAGGGTAGGGTTCAGGCAGCAGGTAGGGTGAGATGAACATGTGAAACCTAAGGGAATGAAGCCAAGAACCAGGAATGGGAAGAGAGGGTGGAACAAGTTCCATATTTGTATGGCAACTTGGCTGCCATATTCCTGCTCAGGATCTCCAGGAGTCTGGGAATTCTCCCTTTGAATCTAGCCTACAAGGTCATCATGAAGATATGTTCATCAAGGGAGGAGGGTAGTAATATTTAATAGGTTGCTTCCTTGGCATATAACTTACTGGTATTTCAATGAATGCTATGTAAGCCTCCAGTTGTATTTTGAAACTGTGCCCCTTAATTCTTAGGAGTAGGATAGAAATGAGGACAGACTGACTACCCAAAATGTTGGAAATGACTGGAAGGCAGTAGGGGATAGCACTGAAAGTCCTGGACTGGGAATCAGAACAGCTGAGTTCTAAGCTCTGCTCTGTCACATAAAAGTTTCTTATCTCAGGGAAAAGCTACTCTCAAACCTCAACCTTTCTTATATGATGCCTGGCTTGATTATGCCTACCTTGCCTAATAATATATAAGTGTATCAAACCATCACATTGTATCCCTTAAACTTGTACAATGTTATGTGTCAACGATACCCCCAAAATCTGGAAGGAAACGGGAATAAGAACCATTGAGTTAGAGGTTTGAACCAATCTCTCTGCTAAAAATGAGAAGACAGGAATAGAGAAGAGAGAAAGGAGCTGGGGTAGAGCAAGGACGCAAATATCTGG
The DNA here is from genome assembly GCF_018350195.1 of Panthera tigris. NCBI lineage: Eukaryota > Metazoa > Chordata > Mammalia > Carnivora > Felidae > Panthera > Panthera tigris. Next base: position 152,416,656 of record NC_056661.1, read on the forward strand.
CTAAAGGGTCTGGACATAATTTTGTAGGCCATGGGGTATCGTTAATAATTTTCGTGAGATATTATTAGAACTAGGCACAAGAAGAATCACTCTATTAACAATATATAAGATGATTTGGAGAGAGGAGAGAGTGGAGAGACCAATTAGGACAAGGTCTTAACTGTGCATGCCTGAAGTTTCAGGATCATAACATTTTTCACCATCAAATGGACAGAACTTTTAAAAAATTGATTATATCCATTTGTGCCATAGCGTGGGGGAAATAGGCATTCTCAAATTCTACTGGTGGGGGTATAAATTGGTAGAGCCATTTTGGAGGACAATTTGGCCTTATCTATCAAAATTTAAAATCAGCTCACCATCTGGTGTAGAAAATTCTATATATAATACACTTTTGCTTATCCCTTTTTTCTTTTTCTTTCTTTCTTTCTTTCTTTCTTTCTTTCTTTCCTTCTTCCTTCCTTCCTTCATTTCTTTCTTATCTTCTTTCTTTCTTTCTTTCTTTTTCCTTTTATTTTCCTTCAGTTTTTGATGTTGTTGTTATCGTTTTTTAGTTAGGCTTAATTCAGATAGGTAAATTCAGTAATTTAATCGGGTAAAATTCACCTTTTTTAAAGTTTACACTTTAATTAGTTTTGGAAAATTTGTGAACTCCTATAGCCACCACCATGTTCAAGACATAGAACATTTCTGTTACCCTAAAATTTTCCCTTATGCCTGCTTGCAGTTTACCCCAACTCTATCCCAATCCCTGAAAACCATTGATCTAATTTCTGCTTCTAGAGCTTTGCCTTTCCCAGAATTTCATATACAAGAAATGATACAGTAGACTTGGTGTCTGGTTTCTTTTACTTATCATAACGTCTCTGAGATTCATCTACCTTGTTACATGTATTGGTTCCTTTCTATTGCTAATGAGTATTCCATAATGGTTGTACCACAATTTGTTTATCCATTCACCATTTGATGGACATTTTGGTTGTTTTCAGTTTATCGTTTCAGGGGGTTGTTTTGCTTGGAGTTTTTTTTTTTTTTTTTTTTTTTGGTTTGTTTTTGTTTTTAAACTGTTTTCTTAATGTTTATTTATTTTTGAGAGAGAGAGAGACAGAGCGTGAGCAGGGGAGGGGCAGAGAGAGAGGGAGACACAGAATCGGAAGCAGGCTCCAGGCTCTGAGCTGTCAGCACAGAGCCTAACATGGGGCTTGAACTCATGAACTGCGAGATCATGACTGGAGCCCAAGTCGGTTGCTTAACCAACTGAGCCACCCAGGCAGCCCCTGCTTTTTTGTTTTTTGTTTGTTTTTGGGTGCTTGTTTGTTTGTTTGTTTGTTTGTTTTTGGCTTGTATGAATTCAGCTGCTATCAGTGTTTATTTCCAGGTCTTCATGTGAACATATGTTTTCATTTGTCTTGGGCACATATCTAGGAATTGAACTCCTAGGTTATGTAATAATTGTATATTTAACTTTAGAAGAAACTGCCCAATTGTCTTCCAGAGTGGGTATAGTTTACATTCTCACCAGCAATGTATGAGAGTTCCAGTCGTTGCAGATCCTTGTCAGCACTTGGCTTTGGTCAGTCCGTTTAATGTGGTAGCGTATGGAGTGATATCTCCTTGTGGTCATAATTTGCATTTTCCTAATGACTAACAACCCTGAGCACCTTTTCATGTGCTTATTTGCCATTGATGTTTCTTTTTTGGTGAAGAAATTCTTCAAATCTGTCACTCATTTTTAAAAAAAAATTTTTAATGTCTATTAATTTATTTTAAGAGGGGAGGGAAGGGCAGACTCGGTCCCATGAACCAAGAGATCATGACATGAGCTGAAATCAACAGTCAGATGCTCAGCCAACTGAGCCATCCAGGTGCCCCAAATCTTTTACTCATTTTATAATTGGAACATTTGTCTTATTACCAAGTTGTAAGTACTGTTATAAATCCTGCATACAAATCCTTTTGTGGATTAGTATTTTGAAAATATTTCCTCCTAGTCCATAACCTATCTTTTAATTCTCTTAACAGTATCTGTCAAAAAGAAGAAGTTTTTAAATTTGATGAAGTCCAATTTTTATTTACTCCTTTTTTTGTGTCCTATGTAAGAAATCTTCACGTAGGGGTGCCTGGGTGGTTCATTTGGTTAAGCACCTGACTCTTGGTTTGGGCTCAGGCCATGATCTCACAGTTTCATGGTTCAAACCCCACATCGGGCTCTGTGCTGACAGTGTGGAGCCTGCTTGGGATTCTCTCTCTCTCTGTCTCTCTGCCCCTCCCCTGCTCTCTCTCTCTCAAAATTAAAAGAAAAAAACTTTGTGGGTTTGAATGGCAATTAGAAAACAGATGAGACATATTCTGGATGCTAAATCCACTGATGAAATATAAAGAAAGAAAAGAATAAAAGACGGACGATTCAGAGACTCTAAGGCTACATACGTAAGGAGAGATGAAGGGAAGTCAGTTGGACAGGCTGGATTAGGGGGAAAGATCATGGGAGGCTGAGCGGTTGGCTGTGGAGGCCGGCCAACACCCAGGGAGCAACGTTAACACAAGCAGTGGGCAGTGAGGGTGAGCTGAGGCTTGGGAGATAAGGCAGGTAGGGCTCAAAATACAGATACGGAAATCATTTGCACAGAGCTATTAGCTACAGATGTTCGAGTGAATGGCTGTGTCTGGGAAGACAGGCGAGAAGAAAAGAAGAGGGCCGAGGACAGGCCCCCGAGAGAGAGCTTCATTATGGAAAAGCTGAAAAGGAATGAAAAAAGTCAGAGAAAGACTCTGAGGGAAAGGCCTGGGGGAAAGTTTCAGAAGGGAATGGTCCGTGTCAGAAACAACAAGGACTGAGAAAAATCTCTTTGGACCTGATGATGTGGTCATGAAAAAGAGACTTGCCATTAAAATGGTGGGGGAGAGGGGCAAACAACTAGGGTAAAAGAATGAGCTGCTTGGGAAATAATGGCGGCCACAGAGAAGGGTACACAGCAGAGCTGAGACATATTTTAGGACAGATAAGACTGAGTATCCCCGGGAGACAGGAGGGAAGGTGTCTGAAGACAGTGAGGGAATAAAGAAGTGCAAGGGAGGGATCACCGAGTACAGTCTCAGAGCTTAGAGGAGATGGAACCAAGAGGAACACGCACTTCTTTTGAAAAGGCAGATCCAGTGCCCAATGTATCAGCAGAAGGGCTTAATGAAATCATATTACAGTAAGGAGGGAATGCATGCTCCTCTCTCAATAAATGTAGAAAAACATACAGCATGTTGGGGTTATAACGTTAAATGGGGGAATAAAACCTAAATATAAAATGGTTTATGGGCTAATATAAAACAATATATATGACTGGAAAGGAATTGTGCAATACTTAAGATTGCTGTAGTAAGATGAGGGATTATGAGCATTTTACCCTTCGATGTTGTTGTTCCATTTGTCTTGTCGATAAAACTGTTTGGAATGTCTTCCTCCAAGAGAAGATGATCATGGGCCAAGATGGAGGCTTTACGTGGTCTCTAAAGTGTTTCTCACTCTTCAACACCACAAGTCGCAATTTTGGGTGACAGAATTTGAACTTTAAATGTGAAAATCCAGGGGCACCTGGGTGGCTCAGTCGGTTGAGCATCCGACATTCGCTCAGGTCATGATCTTACAGCTCGTGGGTTCGAGCCCCACGTCAGGCTCTGTGCTGACAGCTCAGAGCCTGGAGCCTGCTTCGGATTCTGTGTCTCCCTCTCTCTCTGCCCCTCCTCTTCTTGTGCTCTCTCTCTCTCGCAAAAATGAATAAATATTTTTTTAAAAAGTTTTTTAATAAATAAGTAAATAAATGTGAAAATCCAAAAAAAAGGAAAAGATCGGCATGAGCTACAGTAGGTAGGAAAGGGGTCACAGACGGCATGGGGCTTAAGTTGGGTCTTGAGCGATGGGAACAACGGATAACATTTGTTTAAAAAAAAAAGAGAGATGGGGCACCTGGGTGGCTCAGTCAGTTAAGCATCCAACTTTTGGTTTTGGCTCAGGTCATGATCTCAGGGTTCATGGGATTGAGCCCTAAGATGGGCTCCACCTTGACAGCATGGAGCCTGCTTAGGATTCTCTCTCTTCCTCTCTCTCTGCCCTCTCCCCACTCCCATGTGTTCTCTCTCTCAAAATAAATAAATCAATCTTAAAAAGGGAGAGAGCAGGAGAGAGGGGATTACAGAGGAGAGAAAAGTAGAAAGGCAAGGCAAGACAGTAGAAATTAGCAGAATGTGGGCAGGGGCCACTTCCCTATCTGGAAGAAAAGCTATTTAGAAGGAATTTGGGGACAAAAGAGCAAATAGGATCTGATGAGCTTGTAGCAAGCAAAGAGTTTAGACCTGCCATGATCTAAACTAAAGATAGGTTTCCCCCGCTATTCAAAAGTAGGGCGCTCCTATGGAACCTTTCTTAAATAGAAATAGCACAAAGTGGAGAGTATATCCCACTTTCTGAAAGTTGGAAAGACATACATTAGTACAATAACAACTATTTTCATAAAAGTGAAAATGTTCTTTGGATTTCTTTCATTAGCAAAAACAGGTACTAATATAAGTCTTTTACAAAAGCGAAATGGCCTAGTGTGAACTTGCAGAAAGTGTAGGATACTTGTCATTACAAGGACTTCCTGCCTATCAAAAGGGAAGGAAGCCTTTGGAGGGAGTGACATTGTCAAAGCACCCATGACCATAAGTATAATGTTTAAAACCAGGATCCTTGTCCTGGATGGAATGGGCTGGAAATGTCTGTCCCTCTTGCACAGTTTAGTAGCCATCATGGCAAGTGAGAATGTTCTTGAAGCACAATCCTGACCTTGCCTCTCTGTCTGTTGCAGTTTCCCCTAAAATCCTTCCCCCCCAACACACAAGCTGCCACTGACCAACTGGCTAAGTCCTCTGCCCACACTCTCCATGGTCATTTCCCACTATAGCCCCACACCCAGCAGCTCCCTGAGGCATGCCAAAAATCCACATTAGAATCACGGCAACAGTTGGTGAAAGCTGTTTTTAGAATCACCCTCATTCTCTGGCATTCTACTAACTCCAACTCACATATGACTGTGTTCTCAAACTCAGGGGCTCTGGCTCAAATTCAGAATGAGAAAAATGATAGTCGTCTAGCTCAGTCTCTTATTCTTCCGTCTTGTCGTGAGTTCGACCAATTACATGAGTAAATAAACCAAGCCCATACTAACTATGTATCTGTCCTGATGACCCTGATTCTCTAGAAAACCCCTTCTTCCCTCAAAGCCCTCAATGGACACCCTTGCTAGGAGAGATCTCTGCTCTTGAACTTCTTGGAATTGTGGGCAGAGCATCGCTTCTCCAGAAAGCCTTCCTTGATCTGCCAGAGCTGGCTTTGTTGCCCTTCCTCTGGGCTGCCATAAGTCCCCGTGATGCCCGTGTCATGGCACTGACCACACAGGATAAGACTCCATGTGTCTCTGAGTCCTTCAAGGGCAGAGACCTTCTCATTCGCAACTATTTATTCCCTAGTGTCTAGTGCAGTGCATGGCAGGTTTTAGGGCTCAACTCATGCTTGTTGAATGAATAAGTAGAAGTACAAGTTTCCAAGCCAGCCTCTTCCCTCACCTCATGCCTCCCTGCACTCCAATGAACAATTCACCTAATTAATCAATTAGGTTAACTCAGCAAACTACCCTAAGGGGAGCATGAGTGTCCCCAATTCTTTGGTGCCCAGGCCAGAAGGGATACACTGACAGAGAACTTCTCCGACCTCAAAGGACGTCCAGAAATGCCAGATTCCTCTACTCTACACTATGAAACACCAATGGAGACTGCATGAAAAATATAAAAGGTCACTTCAGATATGACATTACCTTGGTTGTACACAGAATTCAGTAGGCTATGGTCATTGGCTGCAGCAAACATTTATTAAATTTAGTGAACCAAGACCCTTCACAGAAAAAGAGGAAAAACACGATCTCTGCCCTTTAGGAAATGACAATCTCCAAACAATAAAATATGCTTACAAAATTTGAATTTTATAGGCTCTGGATGAAGAGCATTGGATTGTGAGAAGCTGAGTAAAATTATCTGCCCACGAACAACTGTGTGTGGAACTCCTCTGCCCTTTAAAAAGGCGAGTTAAGAAATTTCTAGACCGGCGCTGTCTACAAGATGGAAAGTTTCTGGGACATTGGAAGTGTTCCATAAATCTGTGCCATCCAGTGAAGAAGCCACTAGCCACAAATGGCTCTGGAGCCCTTTAAGTGTGGCTAGTGTAACCAAGGAGCTCAATTTTTAATGTTTAAAAAAAAATTTTTTTTAATGGCTTCATGGATTCAACACACTATTTTTTTTTTAAACGTTTATTTGTTTTTGAGAGGGACAGAGACAGACAGAGCATGAGCAGGGGAGGGGCAGAGAGAGAGAGGGAGACAGAGAATCCCAAGCAGGTTCCACGCTATCAGCAGAGAGCCTGATGCAGGGCTCGAACTCACAAACTGTGAGATGGTGACCTGAGCTGAAACCAAGGGTCAGATGCCACCCAGGCGCCCCACAGACACAACTTTCTACACCAGAGTTTTCTCATTTGTAAAATGGGAATAATCATAACTACCTCGTACCACCCCATAGCACCCTCTAATCTTCTGAGCATCAACTTGAACTTCGGGGTTTGGGTGTGATGGGCTTGTCTGCCTGAGATTCAGACCAGAATCGAATGCAGCCACCATCTCCTGTGACCATAGATGTCTGAGGGACTCCCATGTACAGCACAGATTTGCCACCAGGTGAGCAAAAAATAAGACATCTGCCGATAAAACAGCTATCGTGAAGACAAACACTTCATAAATATAGATACAAAACTTTGAAAACTCCCCTTCACGCTTCAAACAAAGTCCATTGCTCAGCAAGCCCTGCAAAGGTTCTCAGACTCCTGCACGAGAAGTCCAGCCTGGGAGGACGGTCCTCTGGTGGCCCCAGCACCTGCTCCTCTCCCACAGCCCCTTGTCCTTCACCCACCATTGATTCGAAGCACTCCTCCTCATGCCGGCCCTCCCTGACTGCTCCATTCCCATCTAAGAAGCCATTTCCCTTAGCCTCTTATTCCTGAGCACCTACTGCTCGCAACTGCATACTTCATTCTGCATTCGGTTTCATGTCTATTTTGCCGCTAAACCGTAATCTCCCTGAGGACGGACACTATTACTTCTTGTTAAGAGAGGAGTTTTTACACGATGGCTGATTGCTCAGACTCGGGCCAGGACTCTCTGTATTTGTGTTACATCTCCACTACTTGTTAGCTATGACACATTAGCCCCTTTGTGCCTCGGTGTCCTCACCTAGAGAATGGAACAATAATAGTAATAACTCCCTCACGAAGCTGTATGAAGATTAAATGAATCGGTATACATAAAACTCTTAGAAAAGAGCGTAGCACATTGGCAAGCTTTACGTCAGTGTTAGTGTTAGTTAGTAGTACCCATGGCCACTATTTGGTCAATGCCTGGTACAGGGTCCAGCACAAAATAGGGTCTCAGTAAATGAATGAATGAATGAATGAATGAATTTCCATCAGACTACTACAGTGATGTTTTTACATTTTTTTAATATTTATTTTTGAGAGAGAGAGAGAGCAGGGGAGGGGCAAAGAGAGAGGGAGACACAAAATCCAAAGCAGGCTCCAGGCTCCGAGCTGTCAGCACAGAGCCTGACACGGGGCTCAGGGCTCGAACTCACCAACTGTGAGATCGTGACCTGAGCCAAAGTCAGACACTTAACCGCCGAGCCACCCAGGTGTCCCTGTTTGTTTGTTTTTTTTTAATACTATAGTAATGTTTTGATCTTTTTCCTTCTGACCCCTTTCTGCCAGGTTGAAGCATTGACAATAATCTCTCAAAGCATGCTAAGTAACTATGATAGTGACTGGTCAATTTCTGATTAATGTGATTTTTCTTGTTTTTAAAGACACAGACACCAAGTTAATGAAGTACCTGTTCCCAGCTTCTGAGAGTTTTTAAAAATATTATACAATGACTTTGCAATACCCACAAAGTAATCTTCTGATGTTCAGTATTCATCCTGTTGACACGATGAATATATTCGGAGTTTCATGATCTGCTAGTCTTGTATTTCTGGAGATAAGTTCTACTTAGCCATGGTATAGTTTGGAACACTGGGTTTAGATGAAGACAGACCTGATTTTAAATACTGGTTTACCATTCATTAGATAACCGTGTAACTTTGGCCGTGACTTTTCCGAGCCTTGGTTTCCTCACCTAAAAATGGAAATGTTAGTAGAATACCTACCTCATCGTGTTGTATGAAAAGAAGTTAAAAAATTGGGTCCCTCAGTAGTGTTATTGGCAGTAATAATATACCATGATAATTATTATTGTTCCGTACTTTGCTGGAATTTTAAGAATTTTGTAACTAGATTCAAAAAATGAAACTGGCTTCTAATGGAATCTTTAAGGAATTTTCCTTGTCAGTGTTAAGAATAGCACCTACTTAGCTCACAGAATTAAAATGGGATCATGACATAGCTCTCATTTTTCTAAAAAGAACTTTAATTTTTTATTACACATTGTAGAAAAGGTAGGAGATACAGGGAATCAAGTTTATGAATATTAAAATTATCTATAGTCTCACTTAACCAGAAGAAGCATTGTTAACATTAGACTCTATGCTCTCCCAAGCATTTAAATGCATAAATGTGTGCACATACATACCCACATTATCATGCTGATAAAAAGTTAGGATCGGGCTGTACACAAAATTTTGTTGCACTAAACACTATATTATGAACGTCTTTTTACCTTAATAGGTAATACTCCCCAAACTCCCATCATTTTTAATGGAGGCATTGTATTCCAAAATACTAACCTATCATAAGTTGTTCAGCACACTCCCTAATGTTGGACAATTAGGTGGTTTCCTTCATACGTAATGCTGCCTCAGACATCGTGCTAGGTATTTCTATTGGCCCACGATCCACCCTCCACCCTTCTCCACCATGCTGTTTGCTTCGAGAAGCAAGACTTTGCAAGACTGCCTCATTGGGCTTCCTCCCTCTCTGGCTTCCGATGCATCTGGCCAGTGTGGGAGGGGGTGGGGGTGGATAACACCAGCAAGAAATCTGATCATGGAAAAGGAACCAAGGGTGTTTATTCCCCCAGCTCCCACCCTGAAAACACTACTAGTTGGCCGTGTCCTCAAGCATAAGAACTAGAATGCATCTGGTGAGAGGTTCTGTCCTATGACTACTCCTGCCGGGTTCTTGGAACAGCTCCTTCCCTTTGTGCCTTCATGCTTAGGGTGGTATGGTGCCCCCACCACTGCTAGCCCAAGTTATGCCACCCACCTTTGTGGGTTTCCCTTGACCCTGCCTACCTCTTCATAGAGAGTCCTTCATTAAATTGTCTCTCCATTTATCCATTTTAAGTGTACCATCTCCTTCTTGCCAGGAACCTAACAAATATAAACAACTTTGTAAGTAAATTCCTGTATACATCTTTTATTATCATATGATATATTTCTCAAACTGGAATTATTTGATCAAAGAGCATGTGTATTTTTTTTTAATTTTTTAAATGTTTTTATTTATTTTTGAGAGAGACAGAGACAGAATGAGAGTGGGTTAGGGGCAGAGAGAGGGGGAGACACAGAATCGGAAGCAGGCCCCAGGCTCCGAGCTGTCAGCACAGAGCCCGACGCGGGGCTCGAAATCACGAGCCACGAGATCATGACCTGAGCCGAAATCAGACGCTCAACCGACTGAGCCACCCAGGCACCTCAAAGCATGTGTATTTTTAAGACCTTTTACAATATTGCCAACTTGCTCTCCAATATACCATTCCTCCAGCAGTACAGAACTTCTGCCCTCAGGCTCCTTGCCCAACTGGATATTATAATTTCTTTTCATCTTTTGCTATGTTCGTAAGCACTGCTATACTATAGAGACAGTCTCATCTATGAAAGTCTGTGTTGGGAGGAGATCAGCTAGTAATCATTGCGGTCTATTTGTTTTAGTTTTCCCTGCATAACTTTCTTGGTGTTTTATTCTATTACCTGTTACAAATTGACCGGTTAGCCCATATTTGGCCTTTAAGAATTCATTAAAATTATACCTGGTTTCATCCTACCCATGTGTAAGGATGCCACCTCTCCCCCATGCTCTGTCAAAGCTGAAATCATTTTTATGTCATGTCTTTCCATACACAACCTTGTCACTCTTTGGATTTCAGAACTTGACTTATGACTACTCTCTTTTTAATTAATAATTTATTTATTTTTTAATTTACATCCAAGTTGGTTAGCACATGGTGCAACAATGATTTTAGGAATAGATTGCTTAATGCCCCTTACCCATTTAGCCCATCCCCCCTCCCTCAACCCCTCCAGTAACCCTCTGTTTGTTCTCTATATTTAAGAGTCTCTTATGTTTTGTCCCCCTCCCTGTTTTATATTATTTTTGCTTCCCTTCCCTTATGTTCATCTGTTTTGTAACTTAAAGTCCTCAAGAGTGAAGTCATATGATGTCTTTCTCCAACTCATTTCGCTTAGCATAATACCCTCTAGTGCCATCCACGTAGTTGCAAATGGCAAGATTTCATGCTTTTTGATTGCCGAGTAATACTCCATTATATATATATATATATATATATATATATATACCACATCTTCTTTATCCACGCATGTATCGATGGACATCTGGGCTCTTTTCATACTTTGGCTATTGTCGATAGTGCTGGTAAAAACATGGGGGTGTGTGTGCCCCTTGGAAACAGCATACCTGTGTCCCTTGGATAAATAACTAGCAGTGCAATTGCTGGGTCATAGGGTAGTTCTATTTTTAATTTTTTGAGAACCCTCCATACTGTTTTCCAGAGTGGCTGCACCAGTTTGCATTCCTACCGGCAGTGCAAAAGAGATCCTCTTTCTCTACATCCTCACCAACATCTGTTGTTGCTTGAGTTGTTAATTTTAGCCGTTCTGACTGGTGTGAGGTCGTATCTCATTGTGGTTTGGATTTGTATTTCCCAGATGATGAGTGGTGTTGAGCATTTTTTCATGTGTCGGTTGGCCATCTGGATGTCGTCTTTGGAGAAGTGTCTATTCATGTCTTTTGCCCATTTCTTCACTGGATTATTTGTTTTTGTTTTTAATTTTTTTTAATGTTTATTTATTTTTGAGACAGAGAGAGACAGAGCATGAACAGGGGAGGGGCAGAGAGAGAGGGGGAGACACAGAATCTGAAACAAGCTCCGGGCTCTGAGCGGTCAGCACAGAGCCCGACGCGGGGCTCGAACTCACGGGCCGTGAGATCATGACCTGAGCCGAAGTCGGCCGCTTAACCAACCGAGCCACCCAGGCGCCCCTGGATTATTTGTTTTTTAGGTGTTGAGTTTGATAAGTTCTTTATAGATTTTGGATACTAACCCTTTATCTGATATGTCGCTTTCAAATATCTTCTCCCATTCCGTCGGGTGCCTTTTAGTTTTGCTGAGACTTATGACCAGTCTCTTACTCTTGACTTATGACCAAGCTTGAGAAAAGTTACGATTTTGTAGGTTATCTGATTCTTCTTGTGACTTCCCACATCCTGAACTGAAGTGCAACTCCACATTTAATTTTTTGAAAATTTAAGTAAATCAAGAATATTTTTTTTAATTTCTTAAAAGCTTACTTATTTATTTTGAGAGCGTACATGTGGAGGAGGGAGGGAGAGAAAGAGAGAAGGGGGGAGAGAGAGAAACCCAAGCAGGCTCCACGCTGTCAGCCTGGAGCCCAACAGCGCGTTACGCAATCCCACAAACCATCAGATCATGACCTGAGCCGAAACCAAGAGTTCGACGTTCAACCAACTGAGCCACCCAGGCACCCCGAACTTTTTGAAAATTTAAGTAAATCAAGAATATTTCTGTAAAAAACAAGACATAAAACCATATATTCATTACCACCTTCAATGTGCATGTACTTGCTAATGGAAGAAATTGAATCCTGCCTCTCGCATGCCACATGGAAAACTTCTGCTATAAATATTGAAGAGTAATGTGAATTGGCTAATAGTGCAAAAATGTGCCCCAGCTGCCATGTGTACTTGCAGTAAATACCACACAACTGCAGGTATGCCCAGAGCTACTGATCAGAAGACAAAGAGGAAGGGAAATGGATACTGGAAACCACTGATTGTGCAAGGATCTACAGTATCCAGGCAATCCAAAAGGCAAGGACCTATAATATCCAGGCAATCCAAAAGGCAGGCCTTGACAGGTTGATTCGTTTTTGCTTCCCACACGTTTCCACCACAGAAACCCTCCACAAAGTCTGAAACTGTATCTGTTTCCAATGATGACAGTGGTTCAGCCCACAGACCTGCACAGAGTTCACAAGCAATCATGTTTTGTGTTGAGGACGTAGGATAAGAGATGTGGAGAAGCATTTCCGTGGGGCCTGGGTGGTGTAAGTCATAAGCAGAGAAAACCTTTTAAAGCAGAGGCCCAAGGCAGGGTCCTCTCTTGCCTGGGTCAGGGCAGTACTGATTTAACTCATCTGTGTTTTGATCATTAAACAGGGTAGTATATCTAAAGAACTTAGAACAGCACTACACAATGGTATTATGAGTGATTATTACTTCCTTCTGAATACATTCCTGTATTCTCCCAAATTTCTACAATGATATAATACTTTATTTTCCAATAAATCTCTTGGAAAAATATTCCTAAATAAGAATAGAGAAATTCAATGATAGAGTAATACGTTATTTTACAAATAATAATGAATAGGAGGTGATGGATGTGTTAACTAACCTTAGTGTGGTAATCATTTCACAATTATATACATGTATCAAATCATCATCTCATACACCTTAAACTTATACAGTGTTATATGTCAATAATATCCCAATAAAGCTGGGAAAAAATTCTTTTAAATAATAATGACATTCCGAATCAATGTACAAAACTCAAAACAGTGCTTAGAATAAACATACTTTGAGCATATAGCAATAAAAATAAAAAGGAAATTGCATACACATATAAAATATAAATCAATTTTATTTATGAATGTATAGATGTATATAATTATAACAAAAATTACCAAATAGTGAAAAGAAATACATTAGAAGAACATATGTCATAACAGAGTTACTCAGAATTTAAGGAGGTTTTAATATAGTAAAACCAGTAACATAATCATGTTAGGTGGTTAAATGATAAAAATTATATGATTATACAAAGATACCAATTCTTACTAAAAGCTTCCAACAATAAATGTTTTTTCCCTTATTAAATAGAGAACATTTGTTTAAAGCCAACAATAAACTTCATATGTAATGAAGAAACATCAGAATTTATATTTTAACACAATTTTATTTAACACAAAGCAAAACAGAAATACACAAGAAAAGACAAACATGTCTTTTTTGCAGCTATGGTTTTACATTTGGAAGAAACAAAAAGGCCACCTAACACTGGTAGAACAAAGATAATTCAACAAAAGACAAACATTTAAAAAATTAATAGCATTCTAATGACAGAGATTCCCATACTGAGTAGCAATACAGATGTATTTAGCCAAGAAAAAATTAATGTAATAAGGGATATATAAGGCCTAGATAAAACCAAGAACAAATTATCACGAGAGAAATCAAGGAACCCATCAGTAAGGAAGCGACTTAATTCCTTGATGGGAGGAATTAGTGTCATAAGCATAAGTCTTAAACAGTTCATTTTAGGCCTTGATGATTCCAAATGAAGCACCAAAAAGATGTTTACCTTAAATAACACATTCCTTAGGGGAAAAAAGACTTTTTGAAAATTAAAAATATATATGTGGGGGCAAAAAAGAACAATGAAGACCAGTATCATACTGATTCCATGGATTCAAACACAGAGTTTGATTCATTACATGACAAAAAATACTTCTTCACTGCGAAGTGTCCAAAAAGAAGAAATTACGGTTTTGTTTTGGCTCAAAGCTCGGGAGTTAAAGCAGAAAGCCTGGCAAAGCAAGTACTACTCTGAGAACTTTGAGAATGCTAAGAGAACGGCCTCTCTTGGGGTCAGGAAAGACTAACTAGCATTTTAAAGAATCTGGTTTTGCCAGGTTTCAAGGCAGGAAGAGGGAAGGATTGGCACTTAACAGGAACATCCTTTACAAACAGAGAGTCATAAAATAAAATGGCACATTCCAAAAATTACAAGTAGGTCAGTACACACAATATTGGTCTGCATTTTCAAAACTCAGTCAAAGGCCAATATTTAAAAACCTGAAAATGTATCATAAAATCTGGATCTGGCTTCTTTCGACTAGTTGGACAACATGACAGCCTGGGTCTGCTCGCCCACATGGGTATGAGAGGCAGGTGCCCCCTCAGATGGGCAACTTGCTACGACACGTCCTCTCTCCCCCCATTTCTCTTACAGCCAGCTCACATCATCCATTTAGGTCATCTGTCTCATCCAAGAAGGCATTTGAGTTTATGACTCCTACCTTGCATTGTGGGGACCAATGAAGGTTATGGCAAAAGATAGCATGTGATTAGATCTGCATTTCAAAAGCCCAACTGGGCACAGGGTGGAAGGCTTGGGGATGGTGGGGTGGGTAGAAGGTGGTAAGGAGACCAATGAAATCCACAAAAGCCTATTGTATGAAAAATTAAAATGGGGCTGCCATCACTGAAGGAAAGCAGGGGGCTACCTCACACCTTCTATAAAAATACTCTCACAAGACAGAACCGGAAAACCAAGGAGTCCTAGATCTGTGGCATAAGAGCAAGAGCTGATGAGGATTAGAAACAAGGCTGTGTGTAGGGGATGGAAAGAAAGGGGCAGAGGAGGACAAAAACTTGAGAGCTCTGAAGGGAAACTAATCTCCAACACTGGGTAACCAGTCTGACATAAGGAACCAGGAGAAAGACGAGTATGAGGACAATTTGTAGGGTTTTGCTTTAAGTTGGTAGTCTGTTGATACTCCAAAAATAAAGAAACCAAAGAATGGACGAGTCTATAGGAAAGTTAATATTTAACCTAGGTTATGTTGAATTTGTGGGGTCTATGGATGTGCACCTTCCCTCATACGCCCTGATAAATGACCAAAGAAAAATCATCTCCAATTCTCCCGTAGTAACTTTCCAACAGCTGAATCATGAGCTGGAAATGAGGGTCAAGTATAATTATATAAAATATCTTTACAGAATGAATACTAACAGAACTAAGCTTTAAAGGGAATATTATACATTCCCTATGTATTCACTATACATAAAATATTGTAACAGAGATTACAGAGGGCTAATAACTGCACATAAAAGCATAATTAGAAGATGTATAAAAAAAAAACACAATACTGTAAAAGTCCACCAAGTCTCTTAATAGACAGGATATACATTTATACCCTACACTTTCCATTAAGAATTTAAGATGGCTAAAAAAATTTAATGAAAAATTAAAAAAGAATTTTAGATGGCTTATAGCAAAAATACACATAGTAAAAGGATAAGATGTAAATAATAATAATAAAATGTAAAAATAATTTTGTAAAAAAATAGCACCAGGAAAAATCAGAACTAGGAAAAAGGAAACAAGGTACGCAGAACAGAAGGGCTTTCAGAAATACTGCTGTGGACAACCAAAGTGAAAAGATTAACCGCGTGACTCTCATTGTCCATGAGGAGAAAACACAGCAATTTCTCACTCTGAAAAGGATGTTTCTGCACACCTTCCCCAATAGAGAAGACAGCATTTCATGATAAAACATGCTTCTAAACTAAATTAATGCAGCTTTACGAAAAACTCACTACCCTTGTCCCTATTTCTCAAATGTGTTATCGCAGGAAAGTTAAACTTAAAAACAAACAAACAAAACTTTACACACTGACATTTGGGGATATCACAACAGGAAACCCAGAAAAAGATCTCATGATGCTGCTTCTCCGTACCCCTCAATGAAAACAAAGAACCAAACATCTGAGCTTAACTGGATGAAGGGAGCTGGGCGGGGTGGAGAAGGGAGATAAAGGCAACGTGAAATGGGTGAGGTATATAGGTTTCTGATGGTCTCTCCTGATCCACAGAAAGAATGGATACGACTTCGAGGCACAGAGGAACAACATACTGTTTAAACGGCAGCAATGGAGCTTTGGCAAAGAAATTTAATAAAAAACGGAGAGTGGATAGAGTGAGGTAGAAATCTTTGGTGAGCACTCAAAAGTTATAAAGCTATGGTACTGGCTGAGGACGGATCCACAGAGGCGGGTATCATATGAGCAGGTACAAGTGATATCCTCTCGTGAAAATCGAGGAACCTCATCGAAAGCCATGCCATATCAGCACAGAGGAGGGCCCCAGGAACTGAAGGGCAAACACGAAATGCACCATATAAGACATACAGAAAACACACACAGGAAAATACTCACTTGCATACACTTAAAGAAACGCAAACCAAAAAGACGGTATCCTTTAGCACCTACAAGCCTAAGCAAAAGAAGAAATTTAAAAATTCAGTGTGGTAAGGATTTTAAGAGTCCTATTCAAAATTTGTGAGAAAGAATTGAAATATCCCAGAATAAGGGAAATAGTGAAGTAAGCGATCATCTGTTAGTGTATCCGTGCATTCAAATGATTATACGTGATAAAATGCGAATAGGGAAAGGTGCCTATGAAACTTTAAGAAAAAACAAGAGTACAAAGCGTACGTATTCTAGAACTACCACTATGTAAACTGTGTATATGGGCGCATAGGAAAAACCCTGGGTGGGTCACAGAGCAAGTCAGCAGAACCTACTCCTTTTGGAGCTCCCGCCGGCCTGGGGAAAGCTCTTGGGGACTTCGGGCAGGATGGGCCATCTTCACGGTGCACGCTGGACCGACCCCAACCATACTCACGTCCTATCCTCTCTGCCTGCTCAGCGTCCAACCACATCCCCGACCACCGTCCTCTTTGATTTTACAACAACTTGTGAGGTAGGTACTACTACGACCGTGACTGGAAAATGATGAAATGAATGAGCTTACAAATTAAGCTCAACAGAAGCTTTGTTTTCAGACCTTCTAGTTGGACACGCTTCTTCTTTCACTGACGTCCTTTAAGGTTTACCTGCATGTGGTTTCTTGGCTGACTGAGCGGGGCCGGGCACCAGAGGGCTGGCCTCTGGAGCGCTGGCTACGTGTACTCCTGGCTCCTCAAGGCCCTGTGAACACTCAGCAGAAGCTGAATTCCCTAAAAAGAAGACGAAGAGATGAGCTTTCCCGGGACACCTCTTTTATCGCTCTCCATTTCGTTTTGTGTTGGGAGCATCGGCCCAGCAGATCAGATCCCAGCCAAAAGTCCCAACACTGCTCTGGATTTGGAGAGTTTGTGTTTTCTAGATTTATTTCACACACACACACACACACACACACACACACACACACACACACACAAGTTCATAGTTAGGAGAGACCCACTAAACAAGACCAGATGAGGGTGATGACAGACCCTGTACCTGGCCTAGAAGATCCCCGCCATCATTCAGGCTTCCCTAGACAGCCTCCAACACTACCTTCAAACCACCCACTCAGGAAGTCAGCCACGACCATCCCAACAGAAGAAAACTCCGTATCAAGAAGCACCTGGGTGGCCCAGTCTGCTAAGCAGCCGTCAGCATGGAGCCCATTTCAGATCCTCTGTTCCCCTCTCTTTCTGCCCCTCCCCCCCCACCTCTCTCTCTCAAAAATAAATAAACATTTCAAAAGAAGAAGGAAGACAAAACAGAACTCTGTATCAATAGTTTGGAGACTCTGACTTTGCTGGTTTGGTTTTCCCAAATTCAGCAATTCTCCTAAGCCCACCACCCACTGAAACTGATTTCCAGCTATAAACAAATCGAATAGAATAAGTAACCTGAATGCATTGTAATTAAAAGTATACCAAACCACACTTTGTAGACCCATTTTTTAATGGTAGACTATGCAGCAACATGGGAAAATATTTATGATTCTTGATAAAGTGAAAATTTAAGATACTAATGCACACTTCGACCACAACTAGACTGGAATTTGTATAGTAACAGGAGGGACAGCCCTGCAAAATAAATGGTAACAATCATTGTGGATGGAGTGAGTGGAATCATGCAATTTATATCTCTACTCTCTACTTCCTAAATTTTTCTGTAATATGGTTAAAATTTCTTAATAACTAAAAAAGAACATACTTTCTTAAAAGTTCTCATCACGGGAAAACAAACTTTGTAACTATGTATGATGACAGATGTTACCTACACTTAACTGCGATCATTTCTGCTGTGTATACAAATATCGAAATACGTACCTCTGAAACTAATACAACGTTGTATGTTTACTACCTCAGTAAAAGTAAAGAAAGAAAAAGAAAACACTTGAATTCAAATTTAATAAAGAAATCCATTCCTGTGTTTTCCTTCCCTTTCTAGGCCACTGGCCCACCTCCTTCCTCTTTCTTCCTAACAAAGCTGTGAGGACAGTTGTACCTACTTCCTGGCCCCCAGCTTAGCGAGGAGGTACACTGCTCGAACCCTTGGGCAGATGTTATTAGCCGGCGGCACAGAAACTAAACTCTATCCCTTCCTTCCTTTAGTTAGAACCACAGTTCTAGGGGCACCTGGGTGGCTCAGACGGTTAAGCGTCCAATTCTTGGTTTCAGCTCAGGTCATGATCTCAAGGTTTAGTGACTTCGAGCCCCGCATCGGGCTCTGTGCTGACAGCGCATGCTTGGGATTCTCTCTCTCTGCCTCTCCCCTGCATGTGCATTCTCTGTCTCTCTCAAAACAAATAAGTAAAGTTTAAGAAAAAATTTAAAAAAAAAAAAAGAAGAACCATAGTTCTCCATCAGAAAACATCAGAAAATATTGGTGGTCCGGTTTCCCCGAGGATAGAGCAAAACTTACAATGTGAGGTGCTATCCCCCCCAGACTCACTTTCTGGTCAAAACTATGTGTCGGTAGTGTTCTCCCTCTGATATTCTCACCTTGACTTTCAAGCACCTTGTGCAGCTTCATATGCTTGTAGGTAGAGATTATCTGAAAATTAACGACACTTGGGACACTCAGTCCTTGGTCCTGCAGCAGCTTCAGGGCTGCGGCATGAATGAGCTGATGGGACCGTTTGCATTTCTGAAGTCTGCACTCCCCTCTGACAAAGGACTTGCATACGTGAAACTTGTTGCACTTCTCCTTCATGTTGCAGTAGCCATGCAGCGCTTCCCCTTTGTTGTACAGCAAACACACCTGGCACAGAAATGAAGCGACGCTTGACACGTTTGTTTGCACTGTCATTTACGGCAATTGACGAAAGAAAAAAAAATTTATTTTTACGATTTTAGTTTTAAGTCATTTCTACACCCAACGTGGGGCTCGAACGCACAACCCCGAGACCAAGAGTCACACGCTCCACTGACTGAGCCAGCCAGGCACCCTGAGAAAACATTTCTGTAAAAGAAGTGTGATCAGCAGAGACTTGGGCCAACATATGTCAAAATATAAACGAACTGAACAGTATGACATTGGTTCAGGGATGTAGAGGAGATCAAGAAAAAGAGATCCTACACCTAGCCTCAAAAGAAAAATAATCCATTCCTTAAAGATTTGATAGAGCTCAACAATAAAACTGTATGAGCCTCATGTTTTCTTAAAAAAATTTTTTTAACGTTTCTATTTCTTTTTGAGACAGGGAGAGACAGAGCATGAACAGGGGAGGGTCAGAGAGAGGGAGACACAGAATCTGAAACAGGCTCCAGGCTCTGAGCTGTCAGCACAGAGCCTGACACGGGGCTCGAACTCACGGACCGCGAGATCATGACCTGAGCCGAAGTCGGCCGCCTGACTGAGCCACCTAGGCGCCCCAAGCCTCATGTTTTCTTGTAGAAGACTTTTTAACTAATACTGTGGTTCCGTGCGATTTTAAATTTTTTCTTTTCTTTAAAAATATTTATTTATTTATTTGGGGGGGGGCACAGAGAGAGGGAGAGAATGAATCCCAAGTAGGCTCTGTGCTGCACAGGGCCCAACTCGGAGCTCGATCTCACAAACTGAGATCACGACCTGAGCCAAAATCAACAGTCACTTAACTGACTGAGCCACTCAGACACCCCTAAATTTTTTATCTTAATGCTTTTGTTGTTCAAAAATAAACACTATTCTGGCTTTCTGTATTTTCTTAAAACAGTTTTTTTTAATGTTTATTTATTATTATTAGTTTAATGTTTATTTATTTTTGAGAGGGAGATAGAGTGTGAGAGAGAGAGGGAGACACAGGATTCGAAGCAGGCTCTAGGCTCCGAGCTGTCAGCACAGAGCCCAACGTGGGACTTGAACTCATGAACCACAAGATCACGACCTGAGCTGAAGTCGGACGCTTAACCAACTGAGCCGCCCAGGCGCCCTGTTTATTATTTTTGAGGGAAAGAAAGTGATCAGGAGAGGGGCAGAGAGAGAGAGGGAAAGAGACAGAGAGTCCCAAGCAGGCTCCACACTGTCAGTGCAGAGCCTGAGGCAGGGCTTGAACCCACGAACAGTGAGATCATGACCTGAGTGGAAATCAAGAGTCAGACGCTCAACCGATGGAGCCACCCAGGCACCCTGAAACCATTTTGATGAGTCATATTTTTTTCTAGAAATGTGTCCATTTCATTGAAGTTTTCAAATGTATTAGTATCACATTGTATGTATTTCCAATGTGTGTTTCTTTCAACACCACCAAGTAATTCTCAGAGGACAATGACCAGATGTCCCACAGATTTTAACTCCACCCGAATACTGTCTACCTGGACGTAGCGGCAGATCCCACAGGTTAAGGGCTCAGTCCCACGAGGCTGCCCCACCTCAAATGTCCATCTGTTGCTGCCTGAACTGCTATAAAGGTCATCACCACCTCCTCCTCCAGTTAATGTGTCAGAACAGCTCACAGGAGTCAGATGACCACTTTATTATAAAATGATATAACCCGGGAACACACAGGTAGAAGAGCCGCATGTGGAGAGGTGAGGGGAGAAAAGGTGTGGAGCTTCCATACCCTCTCCTGGGGCCTCACTCTCCCAGCACCTCCGTGTGCTCACCACCCTGCACGCTGTCTGGAGGTCTGTCCTTTTGGGTTTTTATGGAAATTTCCTAACACAGGCATGATCGATTACATCATGGGCCACTGGTAAATGAACTCCATCCCTAGGCCCCTCTGCCCTCCCAGGGGGTGGAAGAGTGAGGGGGAGGGGATAAAAGTTACAACTCTCGGGGCGCCTAGGGGGCTCAGGTGGTTAAGCGTTCGACTCTTGGTCTCGGCTCAGGTCATGATGTCACAGTTCATGGGGTTGAGCTCCGCGCTGACAGCACAGAGCCTTCTTGGGAACCTCTCTCTCCCTCTCCCTCTCTGCTCCTCCTCTGTTCACACAGTCTCTCTCTCTCTCTCTCTCTCTCTCTCTCAAAATAAATAAATAAAGTTAAAAAAAAGTGTTGGGGGAAAAAAAAAAAGTTGTTCTCCTGACAACCAGCTCCCATCCTTAGGTTACCAAAGGGCTTTCCAAAAATCACTTAACAACAGACACCTTTAGAGCTCTCATCATGTAGGAAATTCCAAGGGTTTTAGGAGCTCTATGTCGGGAATGGGGATGAAGACCAAATATATTTATCATTATAACCATAAGATCACAATGTTTGTCCCTATCGTCTTTTTATTGTGTGATGTATCTGTTCCTGTGTACTGTGTCTTTAGGAGAGTGGTGGAAAGGGGTCAGAGCCATTTCCATACAAGAGATGTGGGGCACCATTCCTGATTCCTCCGTGGTCCCCGCCATGCTGCGTGTCACAGGATACACACCTCCAGTGCTGGGTGACAGGACCAGGGGTGGGCTCCTGTCCCAAGTGCAGCCAGCCCACTGGCTGCTCACAAAACACTGCGGTAGTCGGGTATGACAAGACGAGGCTGGACCCAGGAGAGCAGGCGCAAGCCATAACGAAACGGGCTCAATAAGTTCAACAATGTAACAACGTTAAACATCTGTAAGTCAAACGATATCGTAAAAACTAAAAGGTTGGGGCGCCTGGGTGGCTCAGTAGGTTGAGAATCCGACTTCAGCTCAGGTCATGATCTCACAGCTCGTGGGTTCGAGCCCCGCGTCGGGCTCTGTGCTGACAGCTCAGAGCCTGGAGCCCGCTTCGGATTCTGTGTCTCCCTCTCTCTCTCTCAAAAATAAATAAACATTAAAAAAAAAATTTTTTTTAACTAAAAGGTAACTAGAAGTGTCGCCACCCCTTCTCTGTCAGAGAGGAAGGACTGGACTGGACCCCCGTTACTGCCATTCTCTTCTCCCTTCCTGCCAATAACCTGCTCCAGCTGTGGCTCCGGGTCCTTTTGGCAACATCGTTGGAATGTATCTGGCTTATAACCATGACTGATCAAGTCTGGCTTCAAAGCCCAAAGAAGTGAGAAAGGAGATGTGGATGCCAAGGATAAACCCCGTGGCTAAGGCTGACTCCTACAGATTCTACTGCCTTGAGGGCGGCCTTTGCCATCTCACCAAAGGCTCCAGCTCATACCTCCAGCCTGTGACTTCCTTCCCTTCTTGACCCTGAACTACCTTAGCATTAACGGGGCACCACACTCACAAACGACCCTCCGGTTTCCCAACATCCCCCCTTCTTCCCACCCCACCCCTCTTCTGGCAACTTGAATGTCTACGACAGCATCAGTGCTAGAGTAGAAAATTCTACTTTTCACTGGTGGGCTCTTGTAATATTTTCTTTGGGGATTCCAACTGTTTTGTTTTCAAAAAGTCTTTGTGTATAGCTAAACAGATACAAATACGCTAATTTCACCATGACAGCAGTTCTAATGGGCACTGGTTAAACATTTGGAACTAAATCATCTCCAAGCAATTAAAATTGGTATCTAAAGCCCCAAGAAAGTAAATGGGGGAGGATACTTTCAACAAACGTGACCACAAAAGGGACCTGTATCATTACAGACATCTAATAGGGGCGCCTGGGTGGTTCAGTCGGTTAAATGTCTGACTCGTGATTCAGCTCAGGTCATGATCTCATAGTTTCGGGAGTTCGAGCCCCAAGTTGGGCTCTGCACTGAAAGCATGGAGCCTGCTTGGGATCCTCTCTCTCTCCCTCTCTCTCTCTCTGCCTCTCCTCCACTTATACAACCCCCCCAATAAATAAACTTTAAAAAAAAGACACCTTATCAATTAAAGGGAAAACAGATGCCTCAACAGAAAAATAGGCAAAAGCATGAACAGGCAATTCACAAAACACAGGCTTCAGAGACAGACGTAAATTCAAATCTGCTATGTACTATGTGACCTTGAGCAAGTTAATGTAGCTGAGTCTCAGTTTCCTCACCTGTAAAACCGGGACAGGTTATTAATGAGCTAAGATATGTGAATGACTTAGCCTTCAGTAAGCAATCAAAAAACTAGTGGCTAAGAGCGCCTGGGTGGCTTAGTTGGAGCCTCCAACTCCTGGTTTCATGATCTCTGAGTTCGTGAGTTTGAGATCTCTCAAACAGCACAGAGCCTGCTTGGGACTCTCTGTCTCTGTCTCTGCCTCTGCCCCTCCCCCACTTGCTCTCTATCTCTCTCAAAAAAATAAAAATAAAATAAACTAGTAGCCATTTTCATTATTTCTTTACCACACGCGTCCATCACTCCTTGTGGATCAAAGCCTAAAATCACAGAGACTGCATAAAGGTCAGCACTGCACCATAACCTCCACCCACACACCTGACCTCTGCAAGGTGACTTTTGATGTTCTCGATCTCCTTCATCGTGCATTCAGTATGAGGGTGAATTCTTGGTAACTCACCTCTGGTAAAAGGCAGGGGTCATTCTGTAAAAGCAGGATCCGAAGCTGGGCCTCATTGAGGCCAAAAAGCCCATGGTTTTTCAGAACTTGGATGTTGACGGGTGTGTGGATATCATGGGAAAGGGTACAGGTAGACCTAGGAGAACACAGAGCTCTGGATCAGAGGCCCAGGTGAAGGGGCCAGTCCGCCAAAGTTCTGGCCTTTGACTCACGTGTGAAGTTAAACAATTTTCCCTGAACCCAAAGATACCACAGCTAATAAAGCCAGCGCTAATAATAAAAAAGCCGAGTGGAAGCCACTCTCCTCCCAAGGTCACTTGCATTTTAAATCGGGATGCCTGAACGCCAGCCAAAGGCACCCCCTGCCCCAGTCACCTGCCTTGATGCCTTCTGTTGTTGGCCGGAAGGTGACTGACCGTACTTCTCCACCCCGAACAGCTGCCCACCACCCCCCCACAGTCCCCCGACGTTGGGAATGAAGTGTGCCCCCGACCCCGCTTTGGGGAGCCTGAGTGAACCAAGGATGACCAGAGGCCTCAAAACACCGCCCTCGGTTTCCTGGGGGTCATTCTAGATCGGGCTTTCTAAACCCGGTGAGCACCGACTCACTTGGGTAAAACTTTGAGGTTACGTGCAAAGAAAGGAAGGGCACTCTCGATAAAGGGTCCGAGGACCTCACAGGTCCGCAAAAGCCCCCCAGCAGGACCACCGGAGTAAACGAACTCAAAAGTCCCAGTCCGGGTTTCCCGCGGCCGCGCCGCGGTTTCCGCGGGCAGGGGCTGGACTCCGGGGGGCGAGCAGCGGTGAAGAAATCCCGACCGATCGGGACGACTTCGGGCCTCGCTCCGCGCCGGAGCTGGAAGCGCAGGGGAGCCCCCTCCCCCACCCCCGAGGACGCCGCGGGGGCCCCTTCCCGGGCCTTCCCTTCCGCCCTCCGACGGCGGGGCGGGGTGCACCCCCCGAACGAGCGATCCCTTTTCTCCTTCCCCCGGGGCCCCGCTCCCCCGCCGCCCGCCTCACCAGCAGTCGCGGTTCGGGCACTTGCCCAGCATGTGGCGGCGGCAGAGGTGCAGCTGGTCGCAGGCCTGGCACTCGCCGCGCTGGTAGCGGGCGCAGAGGCGCGCGGAGGACACGGCCACCACCCGCCAGGCGCAGGGGCCGCCGCCCGCGCCGCCCGCGCCGGCCGCCGCCTCGGCCTCGGCGTCCCAGAGGCCCTCCCTCATCTCCACCTCCTGCAGCAGGAAGCGGTCGGGCCCGGCCTGGCGCAGCACGTCCCGGAGCCGGGCCTCCGAGAGCTCCACGTGGCCGCGCAGGTCCCGCAGGAACATGCGGCCGCCGTTGGCGCACAGCACCTTGGTGAGGAAGGAGCACACCGTGGGCTCCGCCATGGCCGCGGCCGAGCACGGAAACCCGAGGCGGGCAGACTCCTCCCAGTCACGTCCACGACTCGGGCCCGAGCTCCCGGGGCCGGGCGGGGGGTGGGGGGCAGGGCGCGCCGCGGCGGCAGAGGCGGGGGCGGGGGCCTGCGGGCCACCCGCGGGCGCCACCGCGTTCACCGAGCGCCGGTCAAAGGGAGGCCTCGCCTAGAGGGACGTGGGTGGTGGGGGGAGGCGTGACCCGCGAGCAAATGAGAGGATCCGAGGTGCCCATGAGGGCTGCAAAGATAAAACGGGTAATGAGGTACGAGGGCCCTTAGGGGGTTGCCGGGGGAAGGACTCCGAGGGAGCCACCAGCGACATGTGGGCATGTGGCTGTCGAGGCCTTGAAACGTGACCGGTTGGAACCGAGAGGTGATGGAAGTGTGAGATACACGCCCTGGATTGCAAAGGTTTTGGGATGCAAAATATCTCATTGAGAACTTTCTCAGTCGTGTTCACTTGATGATATTGAAATAAAAATGTTCTTACAGTTTCATCTGTTTCTTTGACTTTTCTGATGTAGCTCCGAGCAAATTTTAAATTACATGTGGGGCTCACTTTATTGTCGTTGGACCACACCAGTCTAGACCTGTACGTCTACGAAGCAGCTATCCTTGTTGGCGAGGATGCGCAAAGAGAAGATCTCTTTTGCATTGCTGGTGGGAATGCTAGCTGGTGCAACCGCTGTGGAAAATGGTATGGAGGTTCCTCAAAAAGTTAAAAAGAGAACTACCCTAGCACCCAGCAATTGCACTACTAGGTGTATATGCAAGGGATACAGGTATGCTGTTTCAAAGGGGCACATGCACCTCAACGTTTATAGCAGCACTATCAACATTAGCCAAAGTATGGAAAGAGCTCAGATGTCCATCGACAGATGAATGGATAAAGAAGATATGGTTTATATATACAGTGGAGTATTACTCGGCAATCAAAAAGAATGAAGTCTTGCCATTTGCAACTATGTGGATGGAACTGGAGGGGATTATGCTAAGCAAAATGAGTTAGAGAAAGACAAATCATAAGACTGCGTTCATATGAGGAATTTAACATACACAACAGATGAACATAAGGGAAGGGAAGCAAAAAGAATATAAAAACAGGGAGGGGGACACAACATAAGACTTTTTTTTTTTTAATGTTTATTTATTTTTGAGACAGAGACAGTGCAAGCAGGGAAGGCGCAGAGAGAGAGGAAGACACAGAATCTGAAACAGGCTCTAGGCCGGGAGCTGTTAGCACAGAGCCCAACACGGGGCTCGGGCTCACGAATCGCGATATCATGACCTGAGCTGAAGTCGGATGCTCAACCCACTGAGCCACCCAGGTGCCCCAACATAAGAGACTCTTAAATACAGAGAACAAACTGAGGGTTGCTGGAGGGGCTGTGGGGGGGGGGGGAGGGGAGATGGGCTAAATGGGTAAGGGGCATTAAGGAGGACACTTGTTGGGATGAGCACTGGGTGTTATACACAGGGGATGAATCATTGGAATCTACTCTGGGAAACATTATCGCACTATATGCTAACCAACTTGGATGTAAATTAAAAATGAATAAATGGAAGCAGCTATCCTTTCTGCCCAACAGCTTGCTCATTTAATGAACAGCTTTTGAGCCACCGCTCATGCTGTGACAGAAAACAGAGACACCTAAGACCTAACGGAGGAACTCAACCAGCTCTCTTACAGGGTGGTTGTGGGGATTAAACGAGTTGATGGCATGTAATGTAAAGAACATAAGAGGAAGGTGACTGACTGGCAAGAGGCCAGACCTTCTCTGCCATGCTTAGAAATTTGGACTTCTATCCTGAAGACGTTGGGAAGCGATTAAAGGAATTTCAGCTGGAAGTGGCAGGATCCCTCCGCGCAGAATGTTTCTCCTGCTCTAGATGTATCCTTTCTGCCTTTCATCTGAGATTAAATGACACGTCTTCAGCAAGACCTTTCTTGACCTCTCCACGCGGAACTTACCACTGATCGTGTCTCTTCTTATTTCTGTATTTGTAGAATTCAAGCAGGCGAAAGTAGGCAATCTGTTGGACAGGACAAAGTAGGCTTTGTCCTGTTCATTGCTCTGTCTGTAAACTTAAAAAACAGGGCCTGGCCATACTTAGGAGAGGTGTTTCAGAAAGATCCCTGGTAGGCGTGAGAAGAATGGATTTCTAGAAGAGCAGGGCAAGATAAGGAATAACCGAAGAGGATTTGAGGGACCATAACTTCAGTTTTCATTGTGTTGGGATTGCAGTGGACAAACCAAGGTAAGCGGCTCAGTAGGCAGTTGTATTGTAGGCACAGGTCTAGAGTTTCCAAAAGATGCGGGGGATATAGACTTGAGCGACATCAGATTATTAGGTAATTGAAACGGCGAGAGTCGATAAGCTCTCTCCGCAAAATGGAAAGTGTGTAAAGCAAGCATGGAAGGATAGAGCCTTCTATTATAGCGACATTAGAGAGGCAAGGGGAGGAAGAGAAAAATCCTAAGGAAAGCGGAAGTAGCCTTTCCTTCCTGCCTCGCCTAGGTCTTTTGACTACATCTGCACCTGGACTGTCTGCATAAGGTCTTTGTCCTCCAGAAGGAGCAAGCTTGCCGGCCGTTGAGGCAGGCTGGAATTGCCAAGGCATCAACACTCCAGGAAGAACCCTCGACTGGTGATGTTAGGGAATGAGTGAGGTGGGGGCCCACTCAGACCCCCAGAGTTGGTAGGAAGGTTATTTTAAACTAAAGACAATTTGAGATTCAGCAGATGTAGAAAGAAGCCTTCTTGGAGCTTCCCTTATTTCACCAAAGGCAGAAACTGCTGGAAGTGAGGCTGCCATAGATCCTCTCTCTGGGCAAGTTTCATGGCCATGAGGAAAAATAAAATAAAATAAAATAAAATAAAATAAAACAGAGATCACTGGCACCTGCATAAACAAACATTATCACAAACTTCCATATCTCGTTTGTTCCTCTGGAAACCATTCGTTCTTCCCACAAAAGGCTTTTCTCCCCTCTCCCTCTCCCCTATTAATTTAGGTACATAAACCGTAATCTTTAACGGTTTAGGGAGTCCCTTTGTTTCCATATGCGCGTGATGAACGTCCCCCCCGCCTTTCTCTCCTGTTAATCTGTCTGTTGTCAGTTAAATTCACACTCCAGAAATTGAACCTAAGAGGATAAAGGAAGAGTTTTTCCTACCAGATAGTGGCTAAATATCCCAGGGCATTGTTCCTCAGGTGGAACAATTTCAAAGTGTATATTCCATAATTTCCCAAAGGTTTGTCAGTGGCATTGAGCCCCAGTTGCCCACGGCTGTAACCTGCTCATTAACATGCCCTATATTGCCTTCCTTTCCCTGACTCACCTCCCCACTTCTCTACCAGTGTTTCTTGGAATCACCTCCCAAATAATCTCCTTGCATACAATCCTTTTCTATTTTCTTCCGAGGAAGCCAGCCTAAGATAGAAACCGATAAAGGGAGCCTAGAGAAAAATGAGATTCATTCATGGACACAGAGGAGAAAGTTTCAAGGAGGAGGTGGTCAGCATTATAAAATGCTGCAGGGAGTTTCCCTATGAGAGTGTTGATAAACTAGGCAAGTTTATTCCAGAGGTATAATGAGAAAAGGCAGAATTCTGTAGGCTAAGAATAAAAAGAAAAATGAGAAAATCCAACTTTTTGTCTTTTATTTTAGAGAAAGAACCTGAGTGGGGGAGAGGGGCAGAGGGAGAGAGAGAATCCCAAGTGGGGCTCTATCCCACACCTCTGGGATCTTGACCTGAGCTGAAACCAAGAGTCGACACTCAACCGAGCCACCCAGGTGCCCCATGGGAAAGTCCAACTTTTTAAAATAAGTTATCTGAAAAAATAAGGTAGTGATAAAATAATAATTAGAGGAAGACGTAAGATGGAGGGAGGCGTTTTATTATAGGAGAGGCAAGCGTAGTTCTATGCCAAGTGAACAGAGCCAATAAGAAGGGAACGTTGAAATTTGGCTGAGAAGAATAATTCAGTGGGTGATTTTCATAAGGCAGTGGGAGAGGACAGGACATGGGAAGAATTAACCTCAGACGGAAGAAGAAAAACCATAGAACAAGAGGAAAAGAAGCAAGGATGAGTATATAAAAAGACAAGTTTGTAGGCTTAAGATGAAGGAGAAAAAGTCTAATAGCCATTTGTGTTGTTAAGTATAAGACTGAGAATGTGTGGAGGGGGGGAGTCGTCACGTGAGGAGGCTAGCGAAGGTCTAACAAAGCTGTCCTGTGGGGTTGGGGGAACGAGGGCCGAGAGGGCAGGTGGGCCGTGAGAGGGCTTTGCCAAAGTTGAATACCAGGTGTACGTAGTGGTGTTAATCCAAACAGCTCTGCAATTCTCTCTAAAAGTACTCAATATTAAAAATAAGTAAATAAAAATGAAACTACTCAATGTTTATAGAAACAGAATTTGACGAACATTGCTAGGTTTGCCAAATGGATGGGACATAAAGTCAAAGGTTCTAGGTGACTGAATGTATTCGCCGAAGGAGTGGCCAGGTGCTGAAGGGGCTCAGAGCTGGATAAGAAAGGAAGTAAAGACCAGAAGGGGCAGCATGTGTGTAGGGAACGTGAGAGCAAGAGAGCTAAAGGCCATAGCAGAGGTAGGTTATACAAGTTTACAACGTCAGGGGCGCCTGGATGGCTCAGTCAGTTAAGCATCCGACTCTTGGTTTCAGCTCAGGTCGTGATCTCAACAGTTGGGGAGTTCGAGCTCCAACTTCAACTCCACGATGATCATGCCTGCTTGGGAGTCTCTCTCACTCCCTCTCTCTCTGCCTTACCCTGCTCGCTCTCTCAAAAATAAATACTTTTTAAAAAGTTTACAATCTCAGAAGAGCAATTCTGACTAGCGGCAGGAGGGCGATGGACATTGATGCCTGAAGTGTGAAGATGTTAGAGAAAAAGAGATTATGAGGATCTAAGGCTAGGAGTGTTGGCTATGTTGTCCACAATGAATGGTTGAAGGGGGAGAGAGGTGGGACGTCAAAGGGAAGGGTAGGGACTGTTCCTTAGAGAGGAAGCCTAGCAGAGTGGTTAACATGTGGGTTCTGGAGCTAGACTCCAGGGGTTCGGAAGGCTGGTCTGTTACTCACTAACTGTGAGACTCTGGGTAAGTTATTTTACTCCTCAGCAAAGGTATGGATTCTGGAATCAGAAGTCGTGTGATAACTAAAGTATGGGAATAAATGAGATTCATGGGGAAGAGTGTAAAGGAAAAAAAAAAAAAAACAAAAAACAAAACAAAGATCCCAGAGCAGACTATTGGGGAATGTAGAGTTTTGGGGCACAAAGGGAGAGACATCAGGAAATGGCTGAAGAGGACAAGAAGACTGACCAGAGAATGGAAAAGAGAAACACAGAGGGTTGAGATTCAGGTGGTATTTTAGGATTTAACTTTCTAGGATTCAGGTGGTTCCTTGTAAGGTGATACGTCCTCCAACCCAGATTCTGAAGCTTGTTCTCAAACGGCTGCCCGCTCCAGGCACACTTGTCTAGCACAGATTTTTGAACAAGTCACTCCAAGGGCATGCACTAATATCACTGTTAGAACCTTCTCAATGAAAAACTGCCTGTTATTCCCTGCTCCTTCCCAGCCACGTCCTTCAACATGGTCCCGGTGGCTCTCTGCGCCTTTAGCATTGAGCATCGCTGGCCCTTTATGGTAATTTATCTTTACGGTAGCCAAGGCAGGACTCTGAACTGCTTGCTCCCTAGCTCTCCTCCCACCAAATGCTGGACTGAGTTCCACCACAGAAATCAAATAACGGCACCTTTTCCCAAATGCAGGACCAAAAATTAAGACTTTAAATAACATCTTCTCAAATAATCATTTCTGAAAAACGGGGAGCCTTCTATGACAAAGCAAATAAATAACTAACTAGAAAAGACCAAATCTGCCCATGCTTGGTTTTGCTAGTATTTTTGTGCATTTGAATGTGGGTGCTTTGACAGCAATGGGTTGGCTACACATTGTTTCATTTACCTTGGGATACAAATCAAATGGGTTTCCCTTCACTTTAATCAAATTTCTGGTGGCTCAGTCGGTTAGGCGTCTGACTTCAGCTCAGGTTCTCACAGTTCATGGGTTCAAGCCCCATGTTGGGCTCCATGCTGACAGCTCAGAGCCTGAAGCCTGCTTCAGAGTCTGTGTCTCCCCCCACCCCCTGCCCTCCCCCGCTCATGCTCTCTCCCTCTCTCAAAAATAAATAAACATTAAAAAAAATTTTTTTTAATAAAATATTTCTGCTGCCATATAGGGATTTTCTTCCTCTTTCTTTCCATCCAACCTTTGTAATCAAAAAAGAATGAGTGGAGGGGGCACCTGGGTGGCTCAGTCGGTTAAGCACCTGACTCTTGATTTCAGCCCAGGTCATGATCTCACGGTTCGTCAGATCAAGCCCTGCGTCAGGGTCTGTGCTAACAGCCTGATTGGGATTCTATCTCTCTGCCCCTTCCCCCCTCAAAATAATAAACTTAAAAAAAAAAAAAAAAAGAATGGGTGGAGAAGAGCTTTTAAAGGAGGGACTGATAAGACAATTCTGCCAATAACCATTTATATTTTTAACTTTTGGGTTCAGCCAGGCTCTGTTCCCTCCCCTGAGACCAAGAAAAGTATATTCGCAGTTTCCGCCTCTTTCTCTAAGCCCCTAGACAGAAGATGTGCCAACCAACTGTGGGCTTGTCCATCACCACCACCTGCCTTTCTTTGGCATTATCCTGACAGCTCCCTGGTCATCAAGTCCTGGAACGAAAAAGCGAGAAGGGACAAACATCTATCCTCCATCGAATAACTTAGTGTGTGCAGCTGATTATATTTTTGGAGATACCTAGAAATAAATATAGCAAATTCAGGCAGCAGAGCAAAATTAATATTTCTCTTTATTGGATAGTCTAGAATTAAGCTTGAAGAAGAAGAAATACAACTGAACTACTGAAATATAAATAGTTGAGCTTACTTTATTCAACAAAAGGCATCCGAGGTATCAGCCAATCAAGCATTCAGGCAAGTATCAGGTATGGCACAGTAAATAAGACGGGTTGACTCGGCCCTCAAGGAGCTTACATTCTAATACAGAAAGTAGATAACTGCAAGGTGGACAGATGCTAAAAATGAACAAAGAAAGGCACAAAGACTTTTAAAACCCGGGGGTTTGGGAAGCAAGCATCTCATCTAATGTAGAAGACTCCTTATGGAGGGAATAGTAAACTGATCTGAGGATACTAAGACATGAACTAAGTCAGTGGTTCTCACGGTGGGATTTTAGAAATTGATAGGTTGTTGGTTTCATAATTATTGGGAACTATTCCTGGCATTGAGTAGATGCAGCCAGGGAGAACGCATGTCTGCAGTAGATGGGTTAGTCCCACACAAAGAAGAATTATTCGGTATCCTATACGACTTTTTAACGTCCTACTGGACATTTATGTAGGACCTACAGCGCGCCTGAGAGAATATCATTCATTTTTTCCTCTTAGGCAGTCCGTTATCCTTATTTCAGTTAAGGTAATTTCGCTCTGTTTCTTACAGATAAGATATATGGTCTGTTACGACTTACCCTAACACTTGTTTTCATCCTACGCTCACACATACCTCTAAATCTTTCATTTCCCAGTACTTCTTTATAGGAAGTAGCCTCTGGACAACTCTGAAACTCCAACCCATTCATTGTAAGTAGGGGTAAGTATCTACTTCATGATGTCGTATAGAATAGTCGTGCCTGAGCATTTACATATTGAAACTCATTTTATTGTCATTACAAATTTCTTTCCTTCTATTTCTCCATTATAATAGAGTTGGGGCATTAAATTGGTTCTTAAAGAAATCCATGTGTGTAAGTAGACTGTATTCCCTACGATTCCTCTCAGGCCAACAAAGGAGATGTGACAAAATGTTATTGCTCTGAAAAGGGTGAAAAGATCTGCTAGGGTTTATAGTTGCCACCATAAGTGGAGGGGAAGAGAGGGTGCTATTGGCATCGAGTACATGAGAGCCAAGTAGGCGGAACATCTTACAATATTCTGGACAGTTCCTCACAGTAAGAAACTACTACAGTGCACCCTATACGAATTTTGAATGTCTCGCTAGACATTCTTGTATAACCTACAGCTCGTCTGCAAAAAATACTGTATTTCCTCATTTTCTCCATCTCGACAATCTGTAGATTTCCTTGCATAATATGTTTATTTCAATTAACATTCTATTTCGATATTTCTCTTATAAGTACTATCATATGCAAACAAGTTATGCATCACTAGTTTTTATTCTAAGGTCCACTCCTTTCCCTGCTTTTTCATTTTCTTATACTTCTTTGTATAAAATCAGTTTTGATTTTCTACCTTCTTTTAAATTTACACATTAGGTATAAACATCTGACTAGGTCTTCTAACATAGTTGTGCCCAAGTAATGTGCTTTTTATTTCCCTTTTATGTTAATGTTAACTAATTTTAAATTTATTTCGGCAATTATGTGTAGGTAGAGTATATGACCATTGAACTGCATTTTGAGGATAATGAAACAGATGTTACAATGTATTTGTCATAAAAAAACAAAAACAAAAACGAAAAAGGCAGGAGTCCCAATTGAGAACCACTGAGCTAGGAGGAAAGGGGAACCAAAGAAGAAGGGAAGCCAGTGTGGCTTGTGTGGAAGAAAATAAATATCAGAGGGCAGGGAAGGGAGAAATCATAATCATGTGGGGCCATAATAAGGATTGTGAACTTTACTCCAAAAGCATGATCGGATCTGTGTTTTTAAAGATTAAGGAAAAAATTTTTAAATATGGCCATTGTTACTACTAAGTAAACAGTATCTCAGAAGGGGACAAAGAAATATTTCAGAAGTAAAATTGGACTTGGGAACAGCTTGGGAGAAGGAGAGGAAGAAGTCAAGAATGACTTCTGACTATAGAACACTGAGGGAGAAAATGGATCGTTTGAGGAAGGCAGGTAGAGAATTCCACCTGGGACACACTGCCTTAGAGGTGCCTGTGAAATATCCAAGCAAAGAGGTCTACTGGGCAATCAGAGTTGGACAAACTGCATCTCTGAAAATGTGAGAACCAAGAGCAGGAAATGAAAACTCCAAACAGGAGCTACCATTCAAGGGAAAAAAACCCAAAAGTGCATTAGAGTAATTATTTGTGGCAAGCCTCCCAGAAAATAACCCTGCCCTAAAAAAATCTCTATACATGTTACTGGTGGAGTCCTTGAAACCAAGGGGTTGTGCAGATGTCTGTACTGATCTACCATCTGACTAATACAAAATCAACTCTAATGTTAATTAACTTTTATAACCTGTCTGCTAGAAGGAATTGTAACAGGAAACTTTGGCGAATGAATGTTACACAATGTTGAAAGGGAAAACTGGAAGGAAAAACCTGATTCGTTATAAGGAAGGAACTCTTGGTCTAGGACCCTCAACTGCTTTAAAACTGTACTTACACTTGCAAACAATCCGTTATATGTAGAAAAAAGAAGCCCCTTGCAGGTGCAAGGCCTGTTTGAGGCGTTGTTTTCTTTGTTCTGATTCCGCGCTCACCAGGAAACACATCTCGCCTCCTTAAGGGGCCCACCCTCCAGTAGGGATGGCCCGGCTCCTAATTCCTTGGTGAGTCTCATCTGCTACACCGAACGACTACAAATAGCACTCAGGTTTATCAGTAATATTTGTGTGAATCTGGTTACCGTGACTCATATCCCCCCAAAATACAACTACTTCATGAAAGTCCAACCTGAAAAACCTTCTCTATAATCATATATATAAAAAGCCCAAAATTGGGCAGTAAACTCCAGTTGGTTGCTTCTCTCTGAGCCATACTTTGTGGCTCTTTTTATTGCATTCCAGAGAGTCAACCTGGATGGAGTCCCCTAAATAAACGCAGAGATAAAGAAATATATGCCCCAACTCAGATTTACTACGAAGGTGCAATACTGCAGCTACAGCTGTAATACCATTTAAGTTACCTTTTCTTCCCCCCTCCCCAGCATTTTCCAAAAAATACGCCTCCCCCTCCAACTTTCCAGTCTTCCATCCAAAGGCAGTACTGTCTTACATCCTTACATCAAAAGGCGTTTTTAGATTCCTCTCAAATTGCCCAAGTTAATTTTCTTGCAATTCAACCAAAACAAAGCCATTGCGTACAATAAACGAAGAGTAGCCGGGAGAGAAACTTATAGCAGTGACAGCAGTTTTAGGAGTCAGTCGTTCCCAGCTACGTCTAAGACAGTGGTTCCCAAACTTTAGGACGCATTTGAATCCTTGGGAGACAGAAGTACCATTGCCCAGCTCTCGCAGCAGAAACAGTGTTTTAGTTGGAATGGGATGCAGTCTGAACATTGGGATTGCTAGAAGGCTTCCCAGATGATTCAAATGTGTTAACAAAATTGGGGAACCATTGATCTAAGGCAATTTGATAACTACATGAGGAAATGTACAAGTTTACTATCTGGGGCAATTTGGCTCTGTAGTGAACAGAATGGTTATGGCCTCCTTTATGACGCTGTAGTCATCATTTCTAACTAATCACGCAGGCTTTGTCTAGTTCAGTATATTCAATCACATATTCTGGGTAAATCTGATCTTTCTCGAAGATGACAAACACGGAAGGATTCAACCTTGAATCCACATAGCTGTCATATGGTGGTGGAGGAGGGCTTATGCTTCCCACAGCTCCTTGAGTAAAATCTCCAACCAGGACTCGAGCTACAAACATCACGATGTTTTTGGTATCATACCGGCAATTTTTATGGGAATAGATGGCATCTTTTCTGAAGTAATTTCCTAGAAATAGAAAAAGAAAAAGAAAAAGGGTACAAATTATCATAAAAGAAGGCATGTAGTTTGTAAGATTATGTATCCCATGGTGTTATCGGATGATGGGTGTTAACTACCCACGTGTCAGCAACACGTTATAGATACTTATAAACTTCCTTTGTACTTCCTTTGTACAAAAGTCTATCATGCAAGTAAATTTCAGTGCCGTATATAGCCCTAGTGGAATTACCAAAACATTTGCCACTGTGCTGGGGCTCCCAGTGATGGTGTGAGCCACAGGCTACAGTAACCAAGCGGTGAGGTCACAGCAGCCCAACTCCTGCAAATCATGCAGGAGGAGTTGAACTGTAAATGATGAACCAAAGATACTCCATCAGAGGCCTTTTTAAATTGTGTACATTTTTTTTTTTTTTTTAGAGAGAGAGAGCAAGCCCAAGAGTGGGGGTGGGGGGAGCAGAGAGAGAGAAAGAGAGAGAGAGGGAAAGAGAGAATCTCAAGCAGATTCCACACCCAGTGCACAGCCGGACGCATGCCCCCCATATTGCATACATTTTAAGGAACAAAGCTCATTTACTACTGATGGGAAGGTCCTAGAAAATGTGGAAGGGAAAGGTAGAGCACAAACCCTGGCAGAGCTTTTCAAAATAGTTGATCTATTGTCCTCAACTGTAAAACAACCTTGACACCACTGAGGTTTCTATACTCAGCAGACCAACAGCAATTTCCTGACAAAATCTCCTATTTTAGGGGTGCCTGCGTGCTCAGTTGGTTGAGCGTCCAACTCTTGGCTTTGGCTCAGGTCATGATCCCAGGGTCCTGGTGGGATCAGGCCCTGCATCAGGCTCTGCACCGGGTGTGAAGCCTGCTTGAGATTCTCTCTCTGTTTCTCTCCCTCTGCCCCTCTCCACTGCTTGTGCTCCCTCTCTTAAAGAAAAATAAAAGTTTAAAATTTCCTATTTTTAGGGGTGTCTGGGTGGCGCAGTCGGTTAAGCGTCCTACGCTTGATCTTGGCTCAGGTCATGCTCATGCTCTCCCGGTTTGTGAGTTCGAGCCCTGCGCTGATGGCACTGAGCCTGCTTGGGATTGTCTCTCCTTCTCTTTTCCCCTCCCTTGCTTGTGCATGCGCGCGCTCTCTCTCTCTCTCAAAATAAATAAACTTAAAAAATAAACAAAATTTCCTATTTTAATTTTTGTCATTGCCAAATACTTTTCTCTTTTTAACAGAAATGTGTATATTTGCAAATTCTGATTTTCTACGCAAAAGTTAGTAAGTAAAATGAATTCACTGTATTTATGGTAACAACTATTTACTACTTTTTCATTTATACTATTTATTTTTTATTACTGATTTTTTATAATTTTAGATGTTTGAACTCCAGAAATATTGCTCATCCTGAATAGGTCAGATACTGGCTATTCTGGGTAAATGATGTTCAACACTATCACTGACCTACCATTTCTGGCCCCGCTCTCCTTCCCAAACACAGTTACCAGCTTGGAGGGGATTCTCTCATCTGTTTCTGTGTATTTACATACACATATAACACATTTACTCTGGCACAGTTTGATGTTCTTTTATTTGCTCATTAATGGGATTATACAGTATGAACTGCTCTGTATTTTTTTCCACTTTAGCCCTAGAAATTTTGTTGTCACTTCACCTCACCCTACCTTATTCTTTTCAGAGACTGCACAGAATTCCATTGTATGGATGTATCATAATTTAACTACTTCTGTACTGATTAAAATATAGGTTGTTTTCACTTTTTTGTTATTACCAAGACACTTCTCAATAAATGCTTTTAAAATATCCTAGTAAATACACCTTTGGTAGCCTGTATAAGTCTTTCTGTAGAACAGACTGTAAAACTATAATGGCTGAGTCAAAGGATAGAGCATATTAAATTTTGACAGATATTACAGACTGCCCTCCAAAAGCAGCCTAAAAATTTTAATAGCAATGGATAAAGTCCGATTTCTCCACAACTTTGCCAGCATTGGATATCAATTATCCTTTTAATTTTTGCCAATACAAAGCACACACACACAAAAAAAAAAATCTGAATTTAATACGCATTTCCCT
Source organism: Panthera tigris (assembly GCF_018350195.1). Taxonomy (NCBI): domain Eukaryota; kingdom Metazoa; phylum Chordata; class Mammalia; order Carnivora; family Felidae; genus Panthera; species Panthera tigris. Next base: position 152,454,729 of record NC_056661.1, read on the forward strand.
TAATCCGAGTGACATCAAGCATCTTTCCGTATGTTTATTGGTGTATTCCATATTCTCTGAACTGCTTTTTCATATCTTTGTTTCCTGGTGTATTTTTGCCTTTCTTTTTTTTTTTTTTTCATTTTTTTAAGTTTATTTATTTTGAGAGAGAGAGAGAGAAAGTGTATTCAACGGGAGGTAGGGAGACAGAATCGTGCAGAGCCTGATGCGGGGCTCAATCCCACAAATCCTGAGATCATGACCTGAGTCAAAATCAAGAGTCAGACACGTGGCCGAGCCACCCAGGCGCCCTGCCTTTGTTTTTTAACTGACATATACCCAAAACAAGCTTATATTCAAGACAGTGTCCACCCAGATCTTTTAATAATTTCATAAAGTAGGCCAGTAGGTAATTGGAAAATGACCAAAAACACAAACAAAACTCATCATCCCCCAACAATTCTACTGGGCCACACACTCCACCTCTGTCATTGCCAGCGACCCTCCCCCACCTTCCCAGCTAGTTCCAGCTCCTTAGTTTTCCCAGATGGCCAAGTACGCATCTGTACTACTGTGTTAGTTAGCCCTTCTGCAAACAACCTGGGGTATACAGAGGCTGTGCGTTCTTTATTTGTATTATTTCTGACTCGATGGACACCCACTGCAAACTCTGTATCACACTACCCATCTCTGTGCATCATTATACATGAGTCTGCAAAGAACCATTCCTCACACATCAGTTTCTGGAACTTCTAAACAACTTAAGCTTTTTTGTAAGGAAATCTCTCTAAAACAGACACGTTTCTCGGATTTAAAAAATAGAACACCTTGGGGTGCCTGGGTGGCTCAGTCAGGTAAGTGTCCAATGCAGTCAGCTCAAGAGCCCTGCATTGAGCTCTCAACTGTCGGATGTCTCCCTCTCTCTCTGCCCCTCCCCCAATCTCACTTTCCCTCCCCCACAAGTGCTCGTTTTCACACACACAAAAAAAAAAATTTAAAAAAAAAGAACAACTCATTGTGCCCTGTCTTTTCTTGATGCGTCAGATGAATATATTAATCCCAATATATAGGGTGTTACAACACAGGGATGCCCTGTTGAGTTACTAAGGGGGACAGAGCCATTTACCCCGACACTAATGGTCTACCCGCAGCATGAAAAACAAATGTTAAAGTTGTGTTTGTGTCTTGTGGATCATTTCCCCTCTCATTCTCCACTTAAAACTGTTAACTTTCTTCTCGCTGCCCACCTCTAACATCTCTTTACTCCCACTCCATGCTTGCTGGGCTGAGAAAAAAAAAAAAGACAAAACAAGACACTGTTTTGAAATAAAACTAAATGATTCTGAGAAGCTCCCAAGAGTAAACATACACAAGCTTCACTATAGGAATTTTATGACAACAACTTGGGCTGCTCGTAACACAGTTATTCACTCTTTCCAATTCCAAGTCCTTCTTTCAGAAAGCGAACATTTCCAGATAACTGAACTCTAAGTTATCCATGTAAAAGGTGTCAAGTCAAATAAATAATACGGAGTTACTGGTAAAAATGTATTTGACTTAAAGCAAATGGAATAAAAACAATAAACCAAATTTTCATCCGTATTTGTCTTCAGTGTGCATCTGTAGTGCTTGATAAAGCCATGAAATTATTTGCAACATTCCGAGATAGTTGTGCCTGTTTTAAGGGCACTGAGTTACTTTTATACTTGTTAAATTAATTTTGGTCTATTTTGTAATAAAGTCTGAGTCCTGATTTGATTATTCAGCTATTTTTCTTTTTTTTTTTTTAATGTTTATTTTTGAGAGAGAGAGAGAGAGTAAGTGGAGGAGGGGCAGAAAGAGCCGGAGACACAGAATCCGAAGCCAGCTCCAGGCTCTGAGCTGTCAGCACAGATCCCGACGCGGGGCCCGAACTCACGAACCGTGAGATCATGACCTGAGTAGAAGTCCGACACTCAACCAACTGAGAAGCTCTGAGCTGACAGCAAGGAGCCTTAGGATCCTCTCTCTCCCTCTATCTCTGCCCCTCCCCTGCTCACTTGCCTGCATGCTCACATTCTCTCTCAAAATAAATAAACATTTTTAAAAAATAAAATGAATCATCAGTTTTTAAGAATCACATTTATAGGGGCACTTGGGTGACTCAGTCAGTTGCGCATCTGACTTTGGCTCAGGTCATGATCTCCGGGTTGGTGAGTTTGAGCCCTGCTTCAAATCCTCTATCCCCCTCGCTCTCTGCCCCTCCCCCAGTCACTCTCTCTCTCTCTCTCTCTCTCTGCCAAATAAATACACATTTTAAAAATACAGAAAAATAAAAATAAAAATCATACTTATATAATCTGGAAGTACCTTTGCTTCATTCAGTGATCCAACCCTTCTTGCAAATACCTCTTACACGTGATAGATTCCCTGAACCCCAACATCCTCTTGATCCCTTCTGCCTCCAAATGGATCTCGGCCACACTACTTTTGCCCTGGACCCTTTTTTTTTTTTAAATTGTTTAATGTTTATTTATTTTTGAGAGATGGAGAGAGAGTGCGAGCAGGGGAGGGGCAGAAAGAGAGGCAGACACGGAATCGGCAGCTCCAGGCTCTGAGCCTGGAACCCGTGAAGCGCCAAGATCATGACCTGAGCCCAAGTCAGACGCTCGACCGACTGAGCCACCCAGGCGCCCCTGACCTGGACTCTTAACAACACCTTTAGACTTGGACCCGCTTCCTTTCTTACACTGCAGCCAGGCCCTGGCACTTGCTTCCCAAAGCCAGCAGCGGTTTCCGGTTGCCCTCCGGAGACAAATCCCTCCCCTTAGCATGGCTTGCAAGGTCTTCCAGGATCAGACACCGACCTCACCGGCCACATCTTTTGTCACTCACACCGGACCCACAGCCTCCCCGGCCTTTGTCAATGTCTGGTCTTCATAAACACTCTTCTCCCAACTTTTTTGTTTCGTTTTGCCTTGTTTTTTGCCTAGCTAGCTTTTGTTTATCCTGGAGGTCCTACTTAGACTTTACAATATGCTGTCTTCCTGTAATCTACTTTATCTTTTTTTTCTCACTCTCAGTGTAACTGATATAATGGGATAATATTGTGCTTTTTTGTTTTTCTTTTTACCATTCTTTATATCTAACCACTTTTATTTTAGCCAGACACGTTCTCGGCCTCAGAGAGAAGAATCTTTGGAAGACATCTATAAGGAGAAAGGAAGAATCACGGTCAGCTTTTGATTACCAAAATAGGATCTGGATACGCACTGCAAAAAAATAATGGACTCTGTTAACTAGAAAGAACTCTGAGTAAGACCGGGGAAAGGAACCCTCTTCTAGGCTGGGAGTCAAAACGGGTCAAGTTGGCTCCAACTCGGTTATTCAGGGATCCTGGGCGGGGCCTGTCAGGGATGACAGAGAGGAGCCCCGTGGCAGAGGGACCCGTGTCCCATTTCCTGTGTAGAACGCCAACATCCCAATTCTCTGCGGGTCCCTTTCAGGTTTTCTACGTAAAGACACTCACATTACCTTCAAAAATAACATTTTTGTTTCTTTCTTTCCAACCATTTAGCACTGGGAGGAACCTGGGTTGCAGAATCCTGGGAGATTTTAGATATGTTCTGATGCCCCCAGCACCCTTGATCCCAAATATGTTCCCTGGCCTTAAGGGCCTCCCATCTGGCCTCTTGAATCCAGTTTATAACCAGGACACGTCCCTCTTTGCTTAGCTACCCCCCAGACATGTGCCGTTTCTTCTAATTTCATGTTGCTTCTATTTCTTTATCCAAGTCTGAGTTTTTAATCATCTCCTCTGACTGTGAAGTTGAGTGGCTTTTACCTAACAATTGTTCTTTATTTTTCTTGAATTTTTAAATGTTTATTTATTTTTGAGGGAGAGGGGCAGAGCCTGAGCAGTGGAGGGGCAGAGAGAGGGGGAGACACAGAATCCGAAGCAGGCTCCAGGCTCCGAGCTGTCAGCACAGAGCCTGACGCGGGGCTCAAACTCATGAACCATGAGATCATGACCTGAGCCAAAGTAGGACACCGAACCAACTGAGCCGCTGAGGTGCCCCTACCTAACTGTTGTTCTTATCCTCAGTCCAGACTGCTCCCCTTAACATAGTCACATACGAAATCATACAGATAACAGCCTAAGGGAGTGGTTTCACACATGCACAAGGCGGGGGCTTTACTTTCCCTCAGAGAGGAACAACATCTCTGACATCTACCACTGGGCCTCTTTTAGGACAACTGTCTGAATTTTTTAAGATTACGGGCCCAGTGGTTCAAACCCGTCTATCTAGACAGGACTGGTACCATCACAGGTGACGCAAGTGGAATGTTGACATTAAAAATAAATACAGGGGCGCCTGGGCGGCTCACTTGGTTGAGCGTTCAGAGTTTTGGTTTCGGCTCAGGTCATGATCTCACAGTTCGTGGGTTCAAGCCCCGCGCTGGGCTTTGCGCTGACAGTGTGGAGGCTACTTGGGATATTGTCTCCCTCTTTCTCTACCTTCCCCCACTCGTGCTCTCTCTCTCTCTCTCTCAAAATAAATAAATAAACTTTAAAGAGAGATAGATAGATAGATAGATAGATAGATAGATAGATAGATACAAGCAAAACAAAAACACCTCCTAACTCGGTGTAACAGGAGGCAGGCCAAGTAGAAGCATCAATACCTTCTCAACGGAGGGTAGCATGGGAAACATGGGCACAGCTCCTGGACGGACCCCTGGCCCATCTGTGAGAACTGCAGACCCCATTCTTGTCTCTTTCTTCCACACCACCCACAGGGTTTTTTCTTGGCTCTCGAGAACGCTCCTCTTTTGCCAAGTTAAAGGAAAAGTGATAGCACGTGAGTAACACTATCAAACTATCAAGATGCACTTCAGAGGGTTTCAGTGCCCTGCCATTTACAAAATAGGAAAACCAGACTACACGCCCATGTATGTCACTATCAGGGTCAAAAACCTAAGAACACGTATATACTCGATTTCCATTTTCTAGGATATATATTCCTTTGAGTTCTAATATAAGAGAAACATTATCTCGCTCAAGATAGTCATCCCATAAGAGAAACATTATCTCAAGAGAGTCATCCCATTTCTAGGTAAGTTTTACTGATGCATTTAAACTTCATAAACATGAAATTCCCATCCAGTCATTGGCTTAAAACCCTTCGTGAGCTTCCCATGCCCTTAGAGTCAGGTTTCAATTCTTTCCCGTGGGGCCGTATCTTACACCACTCATCCCTCACTTTTCACGCTGAGTCTCTAATGCAGGTAAACCCTCCTGGGCCGTTCCCTGGGAACACTTCTCCAGCCGGGGCAGGTGTCCATAGGACCCGTTCACTTCCTCTATAGTAGCTGCACATTTGCAATCACTTAATTAATTATGTGAAGTAATTTGGGGGGCGGCCATATCTAGTTAGTTCACATCTATGTCCCCACTATCTAGTGTACAGAAGGCACTCAAAAATATTTGCTGGCTGACTGGAGCGCCTGGATGGCTCAGTTGAACATCTGACTCTTTTTACATTTCTTTTTAATGTTTATCTATTGTAGAGGGAGACACAGCATGAACGGAGGAGGGGCAGAGGGAGAGGGAGACACAGAATCTGAAGCAGGTTCCAGGCTCTGAGCTGTCAGCACAGAGCCTGACGCGGGCCTCGAACCCACGAGCCGTGAGATCATGACCTGAGCCGAAGTCAGACGCTAACCACCTGAGTCACCCAGGCGCCCCTAAACATCTGACTCTTGATGGCAGCTCAGGTCGTGATCTCATAGTTCGTGACATGGAGCCTTGCACCGGGCTCTGCAATGACAGCGTGGAGCCTGCTTGGGAATCTCTCTCCCTCTCTCTGCCCCTCCCCTGCTTGCACTCACTCTCCCTCTCTCTCTCTCTCTCTCTCTCTTTCTCTCTCAAAATAAATAAACTTAAAAAAAATTGTTGGCTGACTGACTGGCTTCTTACCTTTTGGAGTGTGTGTGAATTTAATCTTAGTTGTAGGAGTTGAGCCCCTTTTGAGAATTGATACACTATTAATTGTTTCCTTAAGATGAGTGATTCTTTGTGTTTGTTTGTTTTAAGAATCACATGGCTGATACAACCCAACACCAAAAAATAACCTGATTAAAAAATGGGCAAAGGACCTGAATAGACATTTTCCTAAAGAAGACATACACATGGCCAATAGACGCATGAAAAGATGCTCAACATCACTAATGCGAATCAAATGCAAACGAGAATCAGATTTGATTCGCACAAATGCAAATCAAAACCACAATGAGATATCACCTCACCCCTGTCAGAATGGCTAAATTAAAAAGATAAGAAACAACAAGCAGTGACAAGGATCTGGAAAAAAGGTATGCTTGTGTACTGTTGGTGGATAAACCAGTACAGATAGACCGGAACGGCCACTGTGGAAAACAGTATGGAAGTTCCTCAAAAAGTTAAAACCAGAAATACCACAGGATCCAATAATACCACTATTGGGTATTTACCCAGAGAAAACAAAAACACTAACTTGAAAAGATATATGCACCCCTATGTTTACTGCAGCACTATTTACAACAGCCAAGATATTGAAGCAACCTAAGTGTCCATCAACAGATGAATGGATAAGGAAAATGTGCCAAATATACATACACACATATATACCCATACCTAAATACATGTACGCACAATGGGATATTACACAGCCATAAAAAAGGAAGAGATCATGCCATCTGAGATAACATGGATGGATCTAGAGGTTATTATGTTAAGTGAAATAAGTCAGACTGAGAAAGACAAAGACCATATGATTCCACACATAAATGGAATATAAAAAAAGAAAGAATAAACAATCAAAAATCAGAATCAGACCTATAAATAAAGAGAACAAACCAATGGTTGCCAGAGGGGAGGGGATAGGAGGGTTGATTGAGCAAAATGAGTGGAGGGGAGAGGGATACAGGCCTCCAGTTATGGAATGAGTAAATTACAAGAATGAAAAGCACAACTTAAGGAATACAGTCAATGATACCGTAACAGGGATATAACGGGACAGATGACAGCTACACTTGTGAACATAGCATAAGGAATAAACGTATCAAATCACCAAGCTGTACTACACTTGAAAGTAACATTGTGTGTCAACTAGATTCAAAAAAAAGAAAGAGAGAGAGAGAGAGAAATTAAGTCAAGTAAAAAGTAGCTCAGGGGCGCCTGGGTGGCTCAGTTGGTTAAGTATCCAACTCGATTTCCGCTCAGGTCATGATCTCACGGTTCACGAGATCAAGCCCCACATCGGGCTCTGAGCTGACAGCATGGAGCCTGCTTGGGATTCTCTCCCTCTTTCTGTGCCCCTTCCCTGCTCTCTCTCTCTCAAAAATAAATGAATAAACATTTTTAAAAAGTAGCTCATAATTTAAATAAAATTAAACTTTTGAGTTTGTTTTTTTTTTTTAAGTAGGCTTCATGCTCAGTATGGAGCCTAACGTGGGGCTTCAACTCACAACCCTGAGATCAAGACCTGAACTGAGATCAAGAGCTGGATGCTTAACTGAGAGCCATCCAGGTGCCCCTGAACTTCTGAAGTTCTAAGAAAGAAAGAAAGAAAGAAAGAAAGAAAGAAAGAAAGAAAGAAAGAAAGAAAGAAAAGGATTATATGGGAGAATTTAGGAACAGAAAGAAGGAGCTGAAAAAGACACTGTGTGTGTGGGCAGACCCACACTACTTTAGTCCCCAGGTGACCCAGCATGGCCTGAGACAGAGAGAGGCCTCTCCTCCCACGATTAGAACCTATCAGTGGCAATGGAAGGCTACTTCTAGTGGCTTCACAGGGTTGGACACAAGTCAGGAAGAGCCATAGCTAGAATGGAAGTAATGGCAGACAATGTAGCCGACAGGCAGAATCCTTTGCAAGCATGTCTGAAACTCTTCGGTCCTTCCACCCTGCAAAAAAACCCAAGACAGGAAGGAGCAGGACTATGGTACAGCAATCACGTCCCAGGTCAATGTACCACTCTAATTTGGGCATTTAAGATTAACATGAGGGGCACATGGGTGGCTCCGTCAGTTACGTGTCTGATTTCAGCTCAGGTCATGATCTCACGGCTTGTGAGTTCAAGCCCTGCGACAGGCTCCGTGCTGACAGCTCGGAGCCTGGAACCTGCTTCGGATTCTGTGTCTCCCTCTCTCTCTCCCCCCACTCCACCACTCATTCTCTCTCTCTTTCTCAAAAAGAAAAACAAAAGATTAACAAGAGCTTAATTCTCCATGCATGCAAAAGCCTACACGTGCTGGCGAGGACAAATTCATGGCATATACCTCATAATAGAGCCTGAGATACGATTCTACTAGTGAGGCGTCTCTATTCTAGCACAAACCTCTTCCATATTTGTTTTCATCAGTCCCATGTAAGATCCAGTCAAAATTATTCGCACAGATAGACTCCACATGGGCGCGGCTTGTGGCACAAAACAGGATGTTTTCCCTTTTGTTGTTCATCTTCATTTTCTTCCTAATGAAGGAAATGTGAGACTTAACGCCCAGAGCATTCCTCTCCCCACTCCAGTTAATGACTTTAATCCCAAACCAAAGTCGAATTGCCTTAAAATTTTCTTGTTCCAGCTACAAAAAAGTAAATTTATGAAAACTTATAAATGACAGACACATCTGGGGCGCCTGGGTGGCTCAATCGGTTGAGCGTCCGACTTCGGCTCAGGTCATGATCTCGCGGTCCGTGAGTTCGAGCCCCGCGTCGGGCTCTGTGCTGACAGCTCAGAGCCTGGAGCCTGTTTCGGATTCTGTGTCTCCCTCTCTCTCTCTGACCCTCCCCCGTTCATGCTCTGTCTCTCTCTGTCTCAAAAATAAATAAACGTTAAAAAAAAATTTTTTTTAAATAAAAATAAATGACAGACCCATGAAATCAAAGAATCATAAAAGTGAAGCCGAAAGAGAGAAGTTCGAGTTTACACAATGAAAAAACCAGGGGTGCCTGGGTGGCTCAGTCAGTTAAGCGTCCGACTTGAGCTCAGGTCACGATCTCATGGTTGGTGAGTTTGAGCCCCACGTCGGGCTCTGTGCTGGCAGCTTAGAGCATGGAGTCTGCTTTGAGTTCTGTGTCTGCTGCTCCCCTGCTCATGCTGTCTCTCCCAAAAGTGAATAAACATTAAAAAAAAAAAGAAAATGAGGGGCGCCTGGCTGGTTCAGTGGGTTAAGTGTCCGACTTCGGCTCGGGTCACCATTTCACATGAGCTCGAGCCCCGTGTCGGGCTCTGTGCTGACAGCTCTGAGCCTGGAGCCTCCTTCAGATTCTGATTCTCCCTCTTTCTCTGCCCCTCCCCTGCTAGCTCTGTCTCTCTCTCAAATATAAACATTAAAAAACAAAAATTTTTTAAATGAAAAAACGAACTAGACCCTGAAGACACTCTTCACTATAAAATAAACCATGGGGCGCCTGGGTGGCTCAGTCGGTTGAGCGTCCGACTTCGGCTCAGGTCACAATCTCGCAGTTCGTGAGCTCAAGCCCCGCATCGAGCTCTGTGCTGATGGCTCAGAGCCTGGAGCCTGCTTCTGATTCTGTGTCTCCCTCTCTCTCTGTCCTTCCCCCACTCATGCTCTGTCTCTGTGTCAGAAATAAATAAATATTAAAAAAATAAATAAATAAAGTAAAATAAAACAAACCAGTGAACTGGTTTTAAAGTACAGCTTGTAACTAATCCTTTCAAACTTCACGTTGAAACAAAAAGAAAAACAAAAAACAAAGAAAAACCCTGATCGTGTGGCCACCAACCTTTCAAAAGCATTCAAGAGCTTTGTATTCTTGATCTTCTTTATGTTTTCAATCTTGAAATTTTTCATGGAAGCTTTAAAACGCTCGCTTATTGTGTCATATTCCAGAGTCTGCTGATTGATCTCTAACAGCTGAGAAAATTAAAAACCATGTAAACGTGAAACACGAGACATTTAGAGCACGATATGTCCACACACGTGGCCCATGATGCCATGGGGTATCCTTGCCAGGCCCCCAGCAGCAGGTGGGATAAGCTGGCTTAGGGTTTCCACATCTGGCAGTTCATTCTAGTCACGAACTCGCTGGCACTGGGCCCATCGGAGCAGGCTGACTGATGGCTGGCAACGCACGATGCTTAAAGGCAAAGGGACGCCCCCTGGAGGTGTCGGACTTGGTGCAGTGACCTGGGAGGGCCATAAGCTAGAGCAGGGACAGAGGCACTGAAGGTGTGTAAGAGGTCTGCACTCAAATCTGGAGCGTGACGTGGACGCGGAACGGTATAGAAGGAGTACTGCCCCAACCAGGGTAGGTGACGAGCTGAGGCAGTTTGTACCCTCCCCCAGAAACCTGCTTTTTAAGTCCCACTAACAGACGAGGCACTTTCACTCTCTGACTTCCCGCTTTTGTCATCCATGAAGCAGAGATCCTAATAGGTCAGAGGGTTCTCGCAAGGACGCGACCCAAAGGGATCGGGTATGGCAGGGCAGCAAGGTGACCTGGAGGGGGTGGCTGTTCTCTGGGAAAGTAACACCATTACCATTTGGAGGCCTTTGAATCTTGATCCATGAATTTCATAGAAGCCAACCGTTTTCTCATCCAAACACACAGATCTACAGCTAAGCCCCTTCCCACATTTCTAAACAATTGATACACCAAAAAGCAAAAACCAGTACCTCATATCCATTCGAGCCAAACTCCTGCTGAGGGAACAATGTCGAGGTTAACGGCTCTGACAGGGTCTGCGCCGGCTGATGCCTACAAGTAAGAGAAAGAATTCACTTGGCTCCCTGTTCCATAGGCCCGAGTTCTGTCCCAAAATTCCAGTCACTAAGCCAAGGTTTCCCAGAGAATATTTTCTTTGTATTTTATTTTGGATTACCTTCCTGTGCATTCCTGATATAGTTGTACTAGTAATTAGGCTCTTTTAAAATGCAGTTATTATCCAGGGCACCTGGGTGACTCAGTTGGTTGAGAATCTGACTTTAGCTCAGGTCATGATCTCACAGTTCATGAGTTCAGGCCCCGCATCGAGCTCTGTGCTGACAGCTCGGAGCCTGGAGCCTATTTCAGATTCTGTGTCTCCTTCTCTCTCTGTCCCGCTCACACTCTGTCTCTGTCTCTGTCTCTCTCTCAAAAATAAATAAATGTTGGGGCGCCTGGGTGGCTCAGTCAGTTGGGCGTCCGACTTCGACTCAGGTCACGATCTCGCGGTCCGTGAGTTCGAGCCCCGCGTCGGGCTCTGGGCTGATGGATGGCTCGGAGCCTGGAGCCTGCTTCCGATTCTGTGTCTCCCTCTCTCTCTGCCCCTCCCCCGTTCATGCTCTGTCTCTCTCTGTCTCAAAAATAAATAGAACGTTAAAAAAAAAATAAAAATAAATAAATGTTAAAAAAAAAAAACGCGTTTTAGGGGCGCCTGGGTGGCTTAGTTGGTTAAGCGGCCGACTTCGGCTCAGGTCATGGTCTCGCAGTTCGTGAGTTTGAGCCCCGCATCAGGCTCTGTGCTGACAGCTCAGAGCCTGGAGCCTGTTTCAGATTCTGTGTCTCCTTCTCTCTCTGACCCTCCTCCATTCATGCTCTCTGTCTCAAAAATAAATAAACATTAAAAAATAATAATAAAAAAAAGCTTTTTAAATGCAGTCATTATCCGTAATGTGGTAAATTAATTTAATGTTATTTTCCCACTGATTCAAGATGTAAAAGCATTCCTTCCTTTTTATATTCCTGCTCAACCTTCAAAGGATCTAATATGCGAGCGAACATTAAGATGTCTTACAGTGTCTTTGAGAAACTATAAACACTGGAGTAGACGAGAAGCACCAGGAAAAGAATCCTGCTGTCTTTCCTGTAGAAACTGAGGAAAACTCTTCCTGGCAGACAGTACACAGCTAGTAATTGCAGAATTGACAGGATTAGAAAACCACCATTTCATAACTGCTGATGAAATAAAGGATTGAAACGGTGACCAGCAGGAGCAACTGTAACCATCGAGTGAGAGAACAGAGGAGGAACAGAGGAGGAACAGAGGAGAGTACAGAGGAGGAACAGTGAGAAGTTGTTACAGAGAGGTCAGACTGGAATGAACACAACCCTGTCTCGTCTTCGTCACTAAAAATAGGACAACTACGGGTGCCTCAGTGGCTCAGTCGGTTAACGGTCGGACTTCAGCTCAGGTCACGATCTCACCGTTCCTGAGTTCAAGCCCTATGTCAGGCTCTGTGCTGACGGCACAGAACCTGCTTGGGATTCTCTGTCTCCCTCTCTGTTTCCGCCTCTCCCGCGGCTCTCTTGCTCTCTCTCTTAAAATAAATAAATAAACATTAAACAAATTTTAAGGAGGACAACTAGACATTATGTGCCTCCTACTGTGATGTGACAGGAAGTACAAAGTAGCAGTTAAATTGTACCATTAACCAACAATGGAACCTTGATCTAATCAAGCCTCTAAATCTTGAACAAGCCATGAGCTCATAGAAATTTCTTATCAGATGACCCCACAGGCATTCAATTTGATACATTCTGAATGTGGGAAATTCTCTAAGGACGAATCGCTTAGTTTCTTAAAAACCAACAACAAGGGGCGCCTGGGTGGTTTAGTCGGTTGAGCATCCAACTTCGGATCAGGTCATGATCTCGCGGTTCACAGGTTCGAGCCCCACATCAGGCTCTGTGCTGACAGCTCAGAGCCTGGAGCCTGCTTCGGATTCTCTGTCTCCCTCTCTCTCCGCCCCTCCCACACTTGCACTCTGTCTCTGTCTCTTTCAAAAATAAACATTAAAAAAAATTTTTTTAATAAAAACAACAAAATGCAACACACACACCTTGTTTTGATAAAAACTGAAATAAATCAACTGTGAAAAAGTCATGCTTGATTTGACACCCACCTTGAAATCTGTTTCACATAACCACGTATCACCCGGGAGGGTGGGGGGAAACCCCAACCCCAAAACCCTTCATGAACAATGTAGATTTTACGGAGTTTCATGAGCACACAGAGGAGAGCGACACAGGATCCTCCACAGCAAAATTTCCTCCAAACAATCCCCTTCAATCAACTGTATCATGTCCAAATCTCCTTGCCCAGGCAACTAACGCTTCCCTCTCTTTGCCCATTTCTTCCTCAGCTGCCTACCCTCTACAAATCCACTCAACAAAACAAAAGATATGCAGAAGAACCCACAGGAACACAAGCCCCTCTAATGGTGCATCTGGTTATTTCTAGGCACACCCCTTCGATCCTGCCGTGCACAGTGAAGAGGCTGAGACCCGGGTAGCTGAGGCTCCCGCCAAGTCCCCTGTGAGTCAGAGGAAGAGACAGATTTCCTGCTCGCCTACCCTTTCAGCCACCCTGTACCGCTTCACAAGCATAGAGGATGCAAAAGGAAACTGCAGTGTTATGCAAGCAGGAAGATTTCAAGAAAACAGATGCAGGAGTAGATTGGGGAGATCGGCGGGTGAACACCTACAGCATCCGCCAGCAGGCAGTGCTTCTGAACACTTACTTGAACCCCCTTTTAATCTGTTCCACATCCTCGTAAGACACGAATTTTGGCCTTCTGACAACATTCTTTTGGGTCTTGGAAGCTACGTTTGTTTGAATCATCCCTTTAGACAGAAAAAAGAAAACAAACAAGAACCGAGAATTAGTTCTAGAAAACGTTTCTTGTTATTTTTCATAGGCTAGGAATACAGCAGATCTTCACCACTGAACTGTGACATGTATAAGAGAAAATCCTTTTGGATGGAAGTTTCTCGTGATTAAAAAGCTGTATCCTTCACTGCCCTCTTGTAAGACCCAGAAAACAAAGAGGTGATGAGATGAGCAGTCAGCAATTAATCTAATCTCTAAATTGAAGTCAGACAGTAAAGGGGAGGACATGGGCAGCCAGATAACAGCACATCATCCATATAAGCTACCCTAGACCAGGCATCAATAATTATGGGGTGGAATGTGGTAGCTAGATCTTGAAGGATTTTTCTAGATCAAGTGTGAAATGTCATTTTTAATTCATGCATGTTGTAGACCCAGGTCCAAGTTGCAGCCAGAGTGAGCTCTTTAAAAAGCAAATCATCAGGGCGCCTGGGTGGCTCAGCTGGTTAAGCGTCCGCCCTTAGCTCACGTCATGATCTCACAGCTCGTGGGTTTGAGCCCCGCATTGGGCTCTGTGCTGACAGCTCAGAGCCTGGAGCCTGCTACCGATTCTGCGTCTCCCTCTCTCTCTGCCCCTCTTCAGCTTGTACTCTGTCTCTTTCTCTCAAAAATTAACAAATGTTAAAGAAAGGGTTTTTTGGTTTTTTGGTTTTTTTTTTGTAAGTAAATCATCACCCGGGGCACATCAGTGGTGTGCAACTCCTGATTTCAGCTCAGGTCGTGATCTCCCATTTCATGGGTTCGAGCCCCGCATTGGGTGTCTGCGCTGCTGATGCAAAGACTGCTTGGGATCCTCTCTCTCCCTCTCTCTCTCTGCCCCTCCCACGCTCTCTCTCTCAAAACAAACAAATAAACTTGAAAAAAAAAAAGTAAATCAACTTACATTGCTAGTGAAAGTATAAAATGGCACAGCCACTTTGGAAGACTGTTGGGCAGTTTCCTATAAAGTTAAACACCTGGTGCCTATGTGACCTAGCAATCCCACTCCTTCATACTCACCCAAGAGAAATGAAAACTTACACTCACACGAAGACTTGCATTTGAATGTTCTTAGTAGCATCATTATAATAACCAAAATGTGAAAATAACCAAACTGCCCATTAACAGATGAATGGGTAAACCAACCAAGGTACAGCCTTACAATGAAATATTACTCAGCACTGAAAAGGGAAGAACCACTGCACGTGCAACCGCACAGGTGAATCGAAACAACATTCTGAGTGAAGGGAGTCAGCCACGTGCAGAAAACACCACAAGATTCTACTTCTGTGACGTTCTAGGATGGACAGAACTATAGAGACAGCAAATGGGGGTGGGAAGAGTGACTGCAAAGGAGCATGAGGGCACTTTTTGGATCGATGACTGGAAAGCTCTAGATCCTGATCAGGATAGCAGCTGCACGCCATCGGTCAGCACGCATCCAACTGCACGCTTAACACGGATGCACCCCATTGTAGCAATTCTGCTTCAGTAGAGTTGGTGTAAAGTGAAACAAACATAAACGATAAAAAGATCAAATGAGATCATGCCACAGCCCTGCTCCCAACCTTCCCGCCGCCCTTTGAAACCTCCAGCTCATCTGCAATTTACGGTCTTAGCGCCAGCTCCTCCCTCTCTTGGGGGCCCTCCTTCCCATGGGCACAGGTGCTCCCTTCCTTCCAAAATTTCCTCCTGGGATACAAACAAGATGCTCTCCTAGGACTCCTCCAGTTCTCTGGCTGCTTCTTCACACTGCTTCTTTTTCCCCAGAGCTGGTATCACTTTCAGAAACTGCCTGGTATGTCAGCACCTAGAACGGTGCCTAGCGACATGGGTGGCGTTCCAATACTAGATTCATGAATGACAATATCAGAAACAGGAAAAAAAAGACCCTGGAATACCGCAAATGGCTCCGAACTAGTTTCTATGAACCAAGTGAACGAGAACTGCTGGTCACCTTTCTCCAGATTCGGGAACCAGGTCCATTATTGGTTCTTCTCTGTCCAACACCCATTTAAATTGCCAAAACAATAGAATAGTACCCAAAGAATAAAATTTTTTTTGATTTAAGTCATTCTTAATTTCACCATCCAACGGAAGAGATTTCTATTCCTTCCTATTGCCCTCTGGTTTTGGTCATGTGTGCACACTGTTGCACTTACCATGCATATTAATTCTTTTAAAAAAACTTTTGATTTGAGGGGCACCTGGGTGGCTCAGTCGGTTGAGCATCCAACTCTTGTCTTTTTTTTTTTAATTTTTTTTAACGTTTATTCATGTTTGAGAGACAGAGACAGAGCGTGAGTAGGGGAGGGGCAGAGAGAGAGAGGGAGACACAGAATTGGAAGCAGGCTCCAGGCTCTGAGCTGTCAGCACAGAGCCTGACACGGGCTCAATCTCACGAACTGCAAGATCATGAACTGAGCTGAAATTGGACGCTCAACCTACTAAGCCACCCAGGAGCCCCAAGCGTCCAACTCTTGATTTTGGCTCAAATCATGATCCCAGGGTCATGGGATCGAGACCCGCCTCGGGCTCTATGCTGCACATGGAGCCTGCTTAAGATTTTCTCTCTTTGTCTCTCTCTCTCTCTCTCTCTCTGTCTCTCCCCGTCTCTGTCCCTTCCCCCCACAGCCCCTGCTCCCAGGCTCTCTCTCTCAGAAAAAAAAAAAAAAAAAGTACAAAATATAAAGAGGCCTCTGATGGAGTATCTTTGGAGCCTGGATCAGGATCCCTGCTTGGAATTCTGTCTCTCTCTTTCCCCCTCTTTCTCCTATACCCCTCCCTAACTCCTGTTTTCTCTCTCTCAAATAAAATTTAAAAATTTTTTTATATGTTTATTTACTTTTGAGAGACAGAGATAGAGCACGACCAGAGGAGGGGAAGAGAGAGGGAGATACAGAATCTGAAGTAGAATCCAGGCTCTGAGCTGTCAGCACAGGGCCCAATGCGGGGCTCGAACAGACCGCGAGATCATGACCTGAGCCGAAGTCGGATGTTTAATCGACTGAACAACCCAGGTGCCCCTCAAATAAAATTTTTAAAAAATTAAAAACAAAACAAAACAAAAAAACCTTGATTTGAAATACAACATCTAGAGGCACCTGGATGGCTCAATCAGTCAAGCAACTGACTCTTGATTTTGGCTCAGGTCATGATCTGACGGTTTGAGTTCGAGCCCCATGTCAGCACAGAGCCTACTTGGGACTGTCTGTCTCCCTCTATCGCTGCCCCTCCCCCACTCACACAATAGCGCTCTCTCTCTCTTTCTCTCTCTCTCTCAAAAATAAATAAACATTTGAAATACATCTAAAGAGGAAAAGTACAAACATAAACTTGGGAGGTTGCCTTTTTCACTTAACAATATCAAATTTTGACTTTACTGCATGGTTTTCATAATCATAATTTTAACCAATACTCCAATGAAATTCAATACCCTGTTTTAATCACTATCCGACCACCCTACAGGCTGTTCCTCTACTATGGCATATCAAATAGGCTTTAATAAACATCGTCATGTTCATAGCCTTTTTTTTCCCCCTTCTGAATTATTTCCTTAAAAAGATTCCTGAGACCATGAAAAGGCAATCGTATTTTAATATCTCTTGATATGTATAACCAGATTGCTTTCCAAAATACAGTAGCTGGTATAATGTTTTTTGGAGGCTTAATACACAACAATTGGTACAGGGCCCAAATGTGAGGTACCACCTGGAATGTCAAGGACGCGAGAAAGTCTTCTTTACCTCTTTCAAAGCACCTGTAGGGCTGATCCTGAAAGGGCAACTACCCAACCATATACAGGGAGCGTCCCAGGGGTGCAGCTGAAAGGACAGTACATTTAGAGGGAGGGCAGTTCCTGCCCTGATTTCTTACTAAACACAACAGATTGGTAGAAACTAAACTGAAAGCCTTCCCATGGCGGCTCAAACAAACATGGCAGAAGGCAAAGTCTCTAGAAAAAGGGATGGATAGGGGCACCTGGGTGGCTCAGTCGGTTAAGAACCCGACTTCAGCTCAGGTCATGATCTCAGGTTCATGGGTTCGAGCCTTACGTCGGGCTGTGTGCTGACAGCTCAGAGCCTGGAGCCTGCTTCAGATGCCGTGTCACCCTCTCTCTTTGCCCCTCCCCTACTCACGCTGCCTCTGTCTCTCAAAAATGAATAAACGTTAAGAAAAATGTAAAAAAAAAGAAAAGATAAGAAAAAGGAAAAGTGATGGATAAAGCCACTAACCTAGATGATGAAGCCCAGAAGGAACAGGGAGGTTTTACAATTCTGAAGGCACCAATGGGTCCAAAGTCTCTACTGTAGTCATCAGCACCTGAACTTTTGCCTCGGCCTGGGAAACAGCCCGTCCATTTAGTCCAATGCCCGCATTTTACAGATGAGGGAGCTGTGGCCCAGACAGGCCAGGTGCTGTTCCCAGGGTTACACAGAGAGCCAAGTCTCTCCAGCACAGGTCTCCACTGGCTTCCACACCACCATCCCGCGTGCCTTGCTAAAAAGGAACCCTGATGCTGTGTTCAGCGTGTATATACACTCTGCTCCCATTCCCACGTGCACACCGCGTGCCAGATTCCAACAGTAGGGGTCACTGCCAAACGCAGAGTCTTACCCATAAAACTCAGCTCGTAGCTCTGTGAACCCGCCTGAAATGGCACAATTCCCCTCGGAGAGCACAGAAAGAAAGACTCCAGGTACGAAGAGTCGACGTTTGCAGCTTGCTGTTTGTCGACCTGATTGAAAAAAAAAAAAAGGTAAAGACACTCGAGGGTAGGCTTTTAAGAAACCTCTGCCACTGTACCTTACACAATTGTATTTTAGCCACGGGACTTAAACAGGAATGCAGCTTGCCTCCCAAACCAGGCTGTAAAGGTTGCCAGGCTGGGGCCACGTCTCAAGGCCTACGTGAAGGGTCTAGACATCAGAATGGATGGGTAAAGGGAAGCGTGTGGATTCTAGTGAGGAGACAAGCTAGGCCACCATTCCACTGTCCCCACCCAACGCAGGGCTGGCAGACCAGGGCAGACTGCACGTAAGCCCGAATAGGAGGGGTTCCCAATATTTAATGGCAAGGAGACACTTGTTCATCATGATCTAAACTGGAGGAGTTAATGACAGCAAGTTCCTGCTGGCAGCCTATGATGGGGAGGGGCTACTGGTCCCTTTAATGACACTCTGGATTCTGAGGCTTTCAGCTACACATACCCCTACTCCTTCCCCAGTGAAGATGCCTGCCGGATATAAGGCGAGGGGGCCACAATGAAAGCCTTCAAGGAAGATGTCTTGAACTAGGTCTCTTTAGCCTGGAGAGGAGTATGGTAAGGGCAGGAAAGCTGGGTCCCAACACCTGTACACGGTGTAAAGCTGGAATAAACTAGAATGTGGTTCAGGAGGTAGCACCAGGACAAACGGGTGGAAGCGACAAGGAGGCTAAGGAGGCTAACTTTAGAAGAACTTTCTCAACCGCATTATCCAACAATCTTTTTTAATTTTTTTAAAATGTTTTTTATTTATTCTTGAGAGAGAGAGACAGAGAGAGACAGAGCATAAGCAAGGGAGGGGCAGAGAGAGAGAGGGACACAGAATCCGAAGCAGGCTCCGAGTTGTCAACATAGAGCCCGACGCGGGGCTCGAACTCACAAGCCGTGAGATCATGACCTGAGCCGGAGTCTGACGCTCAACCGACTGAGCCACCCAGGTGCCCCACAGCATCCAACAATTAAGCCACCCCGTGAAGATGTTTGTTGCAACAGCTGCTGGGACATGATCTGTCAGGATCATTGTAAAAGAGACTACCATCCTTGGCGGGCAGTAAGAAATGAGGTATCCAAGATTAGGTAGATGACGGCCCGGGTAAATCACATGCCTTCCTACGACCCCAAAGAGCAGTGACTTGGGCAAACGCCTGTGAACACAGGGAGCAGCAAGGTAGGTCTGTCACCTCTGGGGACACTGGTTTGCCAATGCGAATCTCTGTCCTCATCTCCCATTCTGACAGCTGAAGTCCTATATCTCTGCAGGACCCCATTCTAGGCTGGAAGGAATTTACTCTAGGCCAGGGCCTTTCAAACTCTAATTTGTATGTGAATCACCCAGGAATTGTTTTAAAATGCAGAATAAAGGGGCGCCTGGGTGGCTCAGTCAGTTGAGCGTCTGACTTCGGCTCAGGTCACGATTTCGCGGTATGTGGGTTCGAACCCCGCGTCGGGCTCTGTGCTGACCGCTCAGAGCCTGGAGCCTGTTTCAGATTCTGTGTCTCCCTCTCTCTCTGACCCTCCCCGTTCATGCTCTGTCTCTCTCTGTCTCAAAAATAAATAAACGTTTAAAAAAATAAAAAATAAAAAATAAAAAATAAAAAAAAAAATAAAATGCAAAATAAAATTCTGGGAACTGTGTTTTAATTCTGCATTTCAAAGAGCTCCCACGGTGCCAATGTTGTTGGTCTGTGGACCTGATTTTAACCAGCAAGACTCTCACGTCTAGATCAGCATTGTCCACTGGAACGTTCTGGAACATTTCACTGGACATGTTCTCTGTGTTTTCCCCTGTGATAGCTGCTAGCTACAAGTGGTCGTAGAGCACTTAAATGTGACTATTGTTACCGTGGAATTGAATAATTCGTTTTGTTCAAATTCAATTAACTGAAGTTTAAAATTAAACAGCCACAAGGGGCTAGTGGCTGTCCTACTGGACACACCGAGGCAATTTCAGTGTCTGAGCATTTGGACAGCCTCTCAAGCTTCACACTTGGTTCTCCTTCAGGCCCTTCCCTCACACTGTACTCCAGTTCTGATTAAGTGAATGAATGAATGAATGCATGGTAGGGTCTTTGATTATTTTTTTTTCTCCCAAAAGACTTGAATGTGTATCTCATGTTCAGTAGCCAGGTCTTGGCTTTTGTCCTGTGCCTACATTACTGCCTTGATCTAGAGCTAAGGCGTGTCTTTGCCTCGGGTGGTTCTCTCGGGCCATAGGCTCCCTGCCCCTCTACACCAGCTGTCACAGGTACACCAGCTGGTAAACATCTCCTTGGGTCCGGATCCGCCTGATGCAAACCCCGTGACAACCAGGCCCCGCCCTCCAGCTGTCACTCTGTCCTGCACCATTGCTGCCCAGCTGCCCGTCCATTCAATCATCATCCTGCCCAACATCACTTCCTCTCCCTGTCTACCATCTATGTAGGGCCAAGTCTTGGTTAAGCACTTGAACTTCCTTAAAAGGATATCAAGTCTACATTCCGGAGAGTTCACAGTCAAAGCATATGCACCTGCCCTGGGTTGACAAAAGCTGCTGTTGTCTCCCTTTCTACTAGGGGGGCTCCTAACCCAGAAATCGCAGTTGCCCCAACTCATATTAAAAATTCAATTGCAGGAGGGGCACCTGGGTGGCTCCGTCTGTTAAGTGTCTGACTCCTGATTTTGGACAAGGTGGTGATCTCACGGTTGGTGGATTCCAGCCCCCCGTCGGGTTCTGCGCTGACAGCATGGAGCCTGCTTGGGATCCTCTCTCTCTCCCTCTCTCTCTACCCCTCCGCCTCACTCTCTCTCTCAAATAAATAAGCTTTAAAAAAAGAAAATAATTAATAGCTGTTGCTGTTGATAAACACAATCCCGGAGTATATGTTTGCTACAAAATACACCAATACAGTGGTGTATAACGTGAAAACGCACTAGTTCAACTACACCCATGTGCCATGGGTAACCATGTAGGTGTCAGACGTTTTATTAATATTTTTTCCTGAAGTGGCCGAGTTTAAACAAGAGCCTCCACAAGGAGGAACGGTACTCACCTTCTCCCCATACTGAACCCATCTGTCGGATTTGCTCCTCCAGTACCAAATCCATTTTGTGGCAAAGACAAAATTGGTCAGCACTGTGACAGATGAAGGTGTGGAGATACGCCGGATAGGATTACAATTACAAACCATCATCTGGAAGTTGATGTTTTTATTTCCGATAGAAAAGCTGAAGGGGAGGAGTTTAAAGTTAACAAAATACCACCCCGATGTTTATAGCAGCATTACCAACAACAGCCAAACTACGGAAAGAGCCCGGGTGTCCATCAACTGATGAGTGGATACGGATATAGTATATCTATGCATATATATATAAATACACAATGGAATATTACTCAGCCCTCAAGACGAATGAAATCTCACCATTTGCAACGACATGGGTAGTGCCAGAGTGTATTATGCTAAGCAAAATAAGCCAATCAGAGAAAGACAAACACTATATGATTTTACTTATATGTGAAATTTAAGAAACAAAACAGACGACCACATGGTCACCTGTGGTCATCAGGGGGTAAAAAAGAGAGGGGAAACAAACCATCAGGGACTCCTAATGACAGAGAACAAACTTGAAGGTTGATGGAGGAAGGTGGGTGGGGGATGGGCTAGATGGGGAATGGGGACGAAGGAGGGCACTTGTTATGATGAGCACGGGGTGTTGTATGTAAGTGACAAATCACTCAATTCTACTCCTGAAACCAATATTGCACTGTACGTTAACTAACTAGAATTTAAACACAAATCTGAAAGGAAGAAAATTAAAAATAAATATAAAACTGTGCCCACAAAACTACTGATTGGCTTAATATTAGCAACTCATGGTAGGTCAGTTTTTTCAAGTAATACTATTTTTTTTCTAAATTTTTTTTTTTAACGTTTTTTTATTTTTGAGACAGAGAGAGAGACAGAGCATGAACCGGGGAGGGTCAGAGAGAGGGAGACACAGAATCCGAAGCAGGCTCCAGGCTCTGAGCGGTCAGCACAGAGCCCGACGCAGGGCTCGAACTCACGGACCGTGAGATCATGACCTGAGCCGAAGTCGGACGCTTAACTGACCAAGCCACCCAGGCGCCCCTCAAGTAATACTATTTAAATAGTTACATAATGTGGTCCAAGACCTTTTCAGGAAGCCAGGAAAGTCAAAGTTATTTTCATAATAATACTAAGACATTATTTGCCTTTTTTACTTTCATATTCTCACAGGTGCACAGTGGAGTTTTCCCAGAGGCTACACGATGTGTGATTCTACAGCAAATTAAAGAGATTTGCAAAAATATAAAACAATGGCATTTTCTAGATGAATTTTTTTGCTTTGTTTTGGAAAACACCTACTATTTATACATAAATAGTTACTACATATGATAATATATACTTATATAAACATAGTTATATAAAAATATGGTATTTATGTTACCATGTAATGAGTTTGTATTATTTTTCAATGAATCCATAAAAATTGAATTTTTCTCCGTTTTGATTTTTAATATGGTAAATACCGACAGGTACAATTCACATAAAGAGAGGTTCTGTGGGATTCTCAATATAGTTTAAGACTGTAGAGGGGACCCGAGACCAACAAGTGTGAAAATTACTGCTCTAAGAAACACCTCCTACATCAGTGGTTCCCAATGAGGAATGGAGACATTTAGCAATATTGAAAGACTTTTTTGGTTATAACAATAAAAATCTAGTGGATAAAGGCCAAGAATGCTGCTAAACAGCCCCCCAAAAGTAAATAATTTTCTAGCCCCAAAAGTCAAGAGTGCTAAGGTTGAGAAAGCCAGAGGCAGATTTTCCTAGGGGGGAAAAACACACCTAGAAACAAGTAAGTAGCTGATGCTACCCTCTAGTGGCAAAATGCAGCAACACAGAATCTCCACCAAAAATTCACTATACAGATGACATGTTTGCAATTTCCCCCCAGAGAATTCCCTTATAGGGGCGCCTGGGTGGCTCAGTCGGTTGAGCATCCGACTTCAGCTCAGGTCATGATCTCGTGGTCTGTGAGTTCGAGCCCCGCGTCGGGCTCTGTGCTGACAGCTCAAAGCCTAGAGCCTGTTTCAGATTCTGTGTCTCCTTCTCTGTCTCTGCCCCTCCCCTGCTCATGCTCTGTCTGTCTCTCTCTCTGTCAAAAATAAATAACCTAAAAAAAAAAAAAAAAGAATTCCCTTATAACAGGAAGGACAGAGGAGGAGGAGGAGTTGTTGTTAACAGAATCATAAACACAGAAAACAAATTGGTGATTGCAGAGGGGAGGGAGTGGGGGGATAAAGGGAAGTAAGAGATACAAACTTTCAGTTATAAAGTAAATCACAGGGATGAAAAATACAGCATAGGGAGTAGGGAAGAAAAAAAGAATTTCCTTTAGAAAGCTAGGAGGCACTTTATAAATACGGTCATGTATGGTATCACCCAATTCACCCCTGGCAAAAACAGGTAAGTTATCCTCTTAGATACCTCCAGGATTGAGAAACTAGCAAACACAAAGGAAGGTATAAAATGCTAAAGCAGACAACAAAATGAGCCCTAGAACTGTATGAAATTACTCAAATCGCGTTCTACAACTATGACATTGAGCCAAAGGCTAATTTTGAGCTACAATCACTGTACTTTCCATAGTCCTATCATGAGCTGACAGTAACACAAGCTGACCTCTGTGTTGTGTTTTTCTGCAGGACATACTGATAATAACTGTGTCACTGTTTAAATCATATAAATTTGTTGGGACACCTGGGTGGTTCGGTCAGTTAAGCATCTGACTTCGGCTCAGGTCATGATCTCCTGGTTTGTGAGCTAGAGCCCCATGTCAGCAGGCTCTGCGCGGACAGCTCGGAGCCTGGAGTCTCCTTCAAATTCTGGGTCTCCCTCTCTCTCTGTCCGTCCCCCCAGCCCCCCACCCCCACCCCGGGTTTCGCTCTGTCTCTCTCTCTCTCTCTCTCAAAAATAAATAGAAACGTTAAAAAAAAAATTAAATCACATGAGTTTGCAAATAGTCCCAGAATCCCTAGTATTAATTAGCCAGGCTCTTCGTGACCTTAAATCTACCCAGCTCGCGTTTTTCTTCATGAACTCGGCAGGCATTTGCCATTTTAATTTCAAGAGTTATCTCAAACTTGAAGGGGATTCTGAAGGAAAATGGTTTTTCCTTCTCACCGTAAGCCTAGCACTATGCTTCCCTTTGATGGCACTGTGGACCTCAGAGGCCAGAGTCTGGCCACCAACTTACCTGCGGATCTGGGGGTCACAATAGGCCTTCTCAATGTTCTCCATGGGCTGGAGGTCCATCCAGGTGTTTGCAAGTAATATCTGCCACCGGTAAGGCAGGTGGAAGTGAACTTTGTTGCAGCTTGCTACAAAGACAGAGAGAGGGGGTCTGAGGATCTGGTGAGTGGGCGTTCTAACAATTCAACCAAGTTCATTGCTGACGTTCCCCATTGAGGGCTGCCTTTCCCACCCTGCCAGGCTTGCATGCTAACACATTTCCAGGCTACGCCTTTGCCCATTCCGGTTCCGGCCCACACTGCCCCATATCCGTTTGTTCAAGTTCCCTTATTACCAATAGAGACTCATCAAAAAACAAAACTTCCGGGGTGCCTGGGTGGCTCAGTCGGTTAAGTGTCCGTCTTCAACTCAGATCATGATCTCATGGTTCATGGACTTGAACCCCCCATCAGGCTCTGTGCTGACAGCTCAGAGCTTGGAGCCTGCTTCGGATTCTGTGTCTCCCTCTCTCTCTGCCCCTCCCCCGATCGCACTGTCTGTCTGTCTCTCTCAAAAACAAATGTTAAAAAGAAAGAAAAGAAAAAAGATAGGAAAGGAAAGGAAAGGAAAGGAAAGGAAAGGAAAGGAAAGGAAAGGAAAGGAAAGGAAAATTCCCCTCTCCTCAAAGAGCACTTTATCCACATGGAAATCTGAGGTCATTATAAGTTTATTGTTACCCTCTCTGCACCCCCAAGGGGTATGTGGAAACAAATCGCTCTCTAGCCATCAGCAACTGTATTTCCTTGAAGCCCCGGCCTAAGATTCAGCTCTTCCAGAAAAATTCCCTCACTCAACTCTATTCTTTCTTTTAAATTTTTTTTAATGCTTATTTATTTTTGAAAGAGATAACTGGACAGAGCGCGAGCAGGGGAGGGGCAAAGACGGAGACACAGAATCCAAAGCAGACTCCAGGCTCTGAACTGTTAGCACAGAGCCCGATGGGGGCTCGAA
This sequence comes from Panthera tigris, assembly GCF_018350195.1. NCBI lineage: Eukaryota > Metazoa > Chordata > Mammalia > Carnivora > Felidae > Panthera > Panthera tigris. The sequence continues at coordinate 152,480,334 of NC_056661.1, forward strand.
CCCACCAACCACAAGATCATGATCTGAGCTGAAGTCGGATGCTAAACTGACTGAGCCATGCAGGCGCCCCGTGCAATTCTATTCTCATCTGATTTGTATTTTATATTCCCTTAGCCAGTACTCAGTATCCAGTTGGTACTTACATGATTTATGTACTTATTTAATGACATTTTCTCATTTGTGGATGTTTGGATGCCCACCTTAATTACAAACTCACTGAAGAAAAGCGTGCATCATTGTTTAGCTTACGCCCCCTTTGCGTGACTGGCATAGGGGTACACACTCAATACACCGCTACAAAATGAATGTTTACTGAATGATAAATTAACATCATAAGGGGGCGCCTGGGTGGCTCAGTCGGTTGAGCGATTGACTTCAGCTCAGGTCATGATCTCACACTCCGTGAGTTCGAGCCCCGCGTCGGGCTCTGTGCTGACAGCTCAGAGCCTGGAGCCTGCTTCAGATTCTGTGTTTCCCTTTCTCTCTGCCCCTCCCCTGCTCATGCTCTGTCTCTCTCTGTCTCAAAAATAAATAAAAACATTAAAAAAATTTTTTTTAATTAACGTCATAAGCCCATTAATACAGGAATACAAAAAACAGTTCTGTCCTTCAGTTTTTAGTATGTCATGTTTACATCATTTTGAAAGGCTCAAAAGATGTGTGATTACTTTGAAACCAAAAGAGGCAGGTTTCGACATCCCAGGAAAACCCAGAGTGGCAATGACTATGGTCTGGCTGATTGAAAAGTATATAACCATTCATCAAGTCCGAAACTCACACTCCTTAGAATGGCTGCTCTAAAACCAAACCAACTCAAAACAAAAAGCAAGCGTTGGCGAGGACACGAGGAACTCAAACCCTCGCACACTGCTAGTAAAAATGTAAAATCGTGCAGCTGCTGTGGAAAATGGTGTGGCAGTTTCTCTAAACATCAAACACAGAATTGCCCAAACAATTTTTTTAATGTCTATTTATTTTTGAGAGAGAGAGAAAGAGACGGAGTATGAGCAGGGGAGGGGCAGAGAGAGAGGGAGACACAGAATCTGAAGCAGGCTCCAGGCTCTGAGCTATAAGCACGGAGCCCGATGCGGGGCTCTATCTCATGAACCTTGAGATCATGACCTGAGCCGGAGTCAGATGCTCAACCGACTTAGTCACCCAGGCGCCCTGACAAAACAAGTTTTTAAAGAAACACAGAATTACCATAATATCCAGTGATTCCACTCCTGGGTGTATACCCCCCCCCAAAAAAGCGAAAGGGAGCGAAAGTGCCAGGGACTGGAGGGACTGGAGGCAGCAGGGGAATGAAGCGTTGCTGTTCAGACGGTATTAAAGGTTCACTTTTGCAAGAGGAACAAGAGTCCTGGATTTTGGTGGCATAACAATGTGACTCTAACACTCCTGAACTGCACACTTAAACATGATTAGGATGGGGCACCTGGGAGGTCCAGTGAGTTAAACGTGACTCTTGATCTCGGCTCAGGTCATGATTTCATGGTTCGCGAGATCAAGCCCCACGTTGGGCTCTGCGATGACAGCTAGGCACCTGCTCGGGATTCCCTCTCTCTCTCTCTCTCTCTCTCTCCTTCTCTCTCTCTCTCTCAAAATAAATAAATAAACTTAAAAAAAATGATTAGGATAGCAAAATCTGTGTTATGTGTATTTTTCCGCAATTAATTAAAAATGAAGAAAAAAATTAAAAACTTGATTTTGAGAACACAGGGCAGCATCTTCCTTTTCCGACACAGGTCAGTGAGTCTAAGACCACTCAGGGGTCAAGCAGAGGAGATCCAGTGTGATGCACACATCTGGGGCTGAGCCATGAAAAGGAGAAAGTGGTAGGACGCTGAGAGGACAGCCAATTGTCCCAGGCACTGTTCCATGGGAAGCCTGGTGGGAGGGCACAGTGACCGGGTATGGCTCCTTGGCTGGAGGGCACACAGTCTGTGGCATGCAGACTCAGGCCATGTGTGAGGATCAACTGTGACGAGCCCACGGCCCAGAAGAGAGACAACGCCTCAATGGCAGGACATGAGCTGTGAAAATGCGTCGGCCGGGAGACCTTTATTTCTGGGGATTTGTTTTTTGTTTGTTTGCTTTTAGTAGATGACAACATGGGTCTGACTAACTAGAATATTTTACCTAAGGCCAAATTACAAAAGGAAAAAGTCTACCATGCAGGGGTGGAGAACCCAGGCTGGCTGGGCAGTTTAGGGTCAAAACCCAACTTGGCTAGTTACGTATGTGAGGTTTTAACCTCTCTGTGCCTCTAGTTGCCACATCTGTAAAATGGGTTAACAACAGAACCTACTATTAGGGCTGACGTGAAGTTCAAAGATGATGGACCATCATCAGGTATATGTTGACCATGCACCTAACATACACTAAAAGCTCAGTAAATGTTGGCCGTATTACTACTAATAAAGCTTCTGCTTCTAGAAAGTCTTTAAGTAACTCACCAAGGTGACAACCTTTACACAGATGGTCAAGACAAATTTCCTGTGGGCCACAGTCATCCATCCTGGAAGAGCTGGTATTCTCAACGTCAGATGCAGAATCTATAAAACAAAAGAGAATGCACGTATGCCGATCTCAGTGTTTAAACCCAAAATCAAGACACCTGACCTCACAATGGGAAAGAGTATCTGTAACTGGGACCATGTTCGAGAAAATTCTAGATTCACGTGTTGCTCATGAGAGCCTAGGCAGCCCCTCCATAAAAGCCAACATGAACATTTGGGTCATGTGAGAGTGATGCTTAAAAATAACCAAAAATAAACCAGGGCCAACCTAGTCCTGTTCTCAGTAAATGAGGCGGCTTATTCCACACGATACAACTGGTTGGTCCTTCAACCTTCATGTCAGTCTCCTCAGCAGTAACACCCCTTCACCTAACCTTCCGACTCTACGTCCCTTAGTATCTACTGGGGAACATCCAAAGAGAAGCCACCGGCCTGCTGCAGACACAAGTCATGGGGCCCCCTTTGTCCTTCAGTGACTTACACAGATCACAGCTTGGACCTACAAGGTCACCGGCAGGGCCAGCAGAGATCTGGGCAGGGTTCGGACCATGGGTTGCATAGGCTGCAGCTCTGTTGCTTGAGAAGGATGTAGAAGGTGGCACCTTGGGCAGAGTGCTGACTTGTGTGGGGGCAGGGGTCTCCTGAGGAGTTGGCAGGCCTTGGGCTCCCAGACCCAGACTTCTGAAGTACAACACGTTTTTATCCCCTCTGCAGGTCAATGTGAAGCCAAAACCAGAGGCACCAGTCTTATTTACATCAGTGGTTTCGTCCGCAACTTGACTAGAGCCATTTGCTGTGCTGTGGATGGATTTACCAGGCCAAACTGTCTTCTCACTGTGGTTACTGTTCACAGAGGCCGCTGCTGGATCGGCGCCATCTGTAATTTTGCCAGTGGTCTGGAGACCACCGTGAGTAGTTCCAGTGTCCTGATTCCTAGGTAACGATTTTTCTCTCTGTCCGCTGGTTGTGGTTTTGTAATTTAGAGAACTTGTGGAAGCTCCATCTGGGGCCGCGCCATCAACATTATTATTGAAAAGCGAGAAATACTGGACATTCTGATTCCCGCTTCTGCCCTCGGCATTCGTGCCATCTGTGGAAAGCATCCCCGCGCTCTTTCTGGTGGTTGTGGTTTCAGGTGTCTGTGGAGAAGCCAGAGGGGAGCCAGGGGCAGCCCGACTCTGGGCAAACAAACTCCCTCTCCCGGTGCCTTTGTCATTCAGCCAGGACGCAGGGCCCCTCCGGTTGGAAGCTGGCATTGGGTCAGAAGGGAGGGAAGTGCTGCCTTGATTCCCGAAAAAGAGATCCTCTGGACCGCCATTCTCTGAAAACCGCTGGCTTCTTTCCATTTGACCTGATCCTCCAAGATTATCAACCTTAGGCGAGACCGGGGAAGGCTGAGGGCAATCTTGACTTCCCAAATGCATGAACTTGTGGGCCAGCTCCCCTACGGGCATGTCATCCAGGGGAGGCCTGTGGCCGATCTGATCTGAACTGGGGGTGCTGGACTTCTGAGTAGAAGCGGAAGCAGGTGGGAGAAATTCTGGACCGCCCTGAAACGATCGTTCTCTGCTCTTGCTTCTCCCTCTGTATGCCACATCTCTACGATGGGAGCAAGGAGCTAGGAAAAGAAAAACACAAGGAAAATTAGCATTAACAGGATTAGGCTCTTGCTACGGTTCTTCCTCAGCTTTTCCGAGTTTGCTACCCAAGCTCTATCAAATTACTTGTCCCAATCTGGTGTGTAAAAATCTGGAGCAGCTTGTCAAGAGGACGAAGGAATCTGCTCTTGTGCTAGTAAGAAATACCACCCCATGGTCTCAGATAAGAGTCAGAGTGAACCTGGCTCTTCTCGACTTCTCTCTTGAGACTCAGATATGAGCCCTAAGCCCCCACACTCACAGGTGGGGCTGTCCACTATGCTCTGGTTCAAGCCAACAGTCAACCGCTATGGCGGACGGAGAGACCAACTAGTTCAAGTCAGGGAGGATTTTCAACTCATTTAGATTTTGCCCATATTGTGATGAAGGTTCCCCAACAAATTAAGGATTCACAAAATTTTCCAGAGCTTTTGCCCGCTTGGGATTCTCTCTCTCCCTCTCCCTCTCAAAATAAATAAATAAAAACTTTAAAAAAAGAAACATTTAAAGAAAATAACTGGTGTGTGAGCTGTGTCCCTCGGGAAGGCGTGCATGTGTGATAGGTGTCGTATGGAGTATGTGTGTATGATGTGATCGTACGTGTGCTTGTGTGTGGTATGCACGTATGTGCATGGTGTGTTGTGTGTGCATGAGTGTGATATATGAGCTACTGTGGGGGGAGGAAGGGGAGGAAGAGGTCCTTTTCTTCAAATTTCAGAGGGCAGCAGGAATAGTAAAAGCAAACAGCCTTCTCCTGCCAACAAAATAGTTAATTAAGTAAATTAACCGGGGCGGATAATAAAGATCTCTCTCGCACACACTGAATTTATACTGGGAAACTACACCAGGAAACATCCTTCCAAGCGTTCCCCTGTTCAGAGAGCGCTGTGATGTGGGAGAAAAAACACCAGATGTGGGGCCAGAACACCTAACCTCTGCGCCCCTGTCTAGCAGCGTGAGGCCTTGAACGCATCACTTTTATTTACTCATAGTAAAAACGATTTAAGACTGCTTGCAATAAAAGTCATCTAAAATGTTTGAGCCTCGGTCTCCTTACCAATTAAGGCTAATAATATTCCTGCCTTTCTTTATAGCTTTGCTGTCAGGAACAATAAGGAGATATTTTGGGTGAAAATACCTCGTTGATTATAAAGCATTTCTCGAATAAGGAGGTGTTATTGTTTATTACGTATCATAGAATCTTAGAATTATGTATTCTATTTGTTTTATAAAATTCATGTCTTTCACAGCCATTTCACCAAGGCATAAAAAAATTGCAAGTGTTAATATCATCAGACAATGTGAAAATGCTCAAGAAACAGAACTGATGGGGGCACCTGGCTGGCTCAGTCGGTTAAGCATCCGACTCTTAATTTTGGCTCAGGTCATGATCTCACAGGTTCGCGGGTTCAAGCCCTGTGTTGGGCTCTGCGTTGATGGCACAGAGCCTTCTTGGGATTCTCTCTCTCCCTCTCTCTGCCCCTCTCCCACTCACACGCACATGCTCTTTCTCTTAAAGTAAGATTAAACATTTTAAAAATCTCAAAAAAGAAAGGAATGGAACTGACCACTTCCCACCCGTCGGAATGGCTAATAACCTAAAAACAGAGAATAACAAGTATTCAGGTATTGGTGAGGAGGTAGGGAAACTGGACCCCTCGTGTATTGCTGCTGGCAAGAGAAAATCGGCGCGGCTGCTATGGAAAATGGGATGACGGTTCTTCACACAATTAAACATAGAATTACCGTGATGGTAATTCTCCACACCCAGCTGCCTACCCAAAAGAATGGAAAGCCAGGTCTCAAGCAGGCATCTGTGCACCCGTATTTCACAGCAGCATTATTCACAACAGCTAACGGTGGAAGCAACTCAAGGACCCAGCCATGGATGAACGGATACACAAACTGAGGCATACATACGGTGGACTACTATGCAAAGTGAAATAAGCCAGTGTCACAAAAAGACAATTCCTGTGTGATTCTACTTATATTTGGTACCCAGAGTCGTCCTATTCATTGAAACAGAAAGTAGAATGGGGGTTGCCAGGGGCTGGGGGGCGGGAAGAGGGAATGAGGTGTTTGTTTCATAGGTATAGAGTTTCAGTTCTGCAAGATGAAGGGAGTTTTATAAAAAAAATTTTTTTTTAACGTTTATTTATTTTTGAGACAGAGAGAGACAGAGCATGAACGGGGGAGGGGCAGAGAGAGAGGGAGACACAGAATCGGAAGCAGGCTCCAGGCTCTGAGCCATCAGCCCAGAGCCCGACGCGGGGCTCGAACTCGCGGACTGCGAGATCGTGACCTGAGCTGAAGTCGGACGCTTAACCGACTGAGCCACCCAGGCGCCCCTTTTTTTTTTTTTTAATTTTTTTTTTTAACGTTTATTTATTTTTGAGACAGAGAGAGACAGAGCATGAACGGGGGAGGGGCAGAGAGAGAGGGAGACACAGAATCGGAAGCAGGCTGAAGGGAGTTTTAGAGATCGGCTGCAAAACAATGCGAATGTACTCAATGCCACTGAACACTTAAAAATGATCTGGGCGGGGGGCGCCTGGGTGGCTCAGTCGGTTGGGCGGCCGACTTCGGCTCAGGTCATGATCTCTCGGTCCGTGAGTTCAAGCCCCGCGTCAGGCTCTGTGCTGACAGCTCAGAGCCTGGAGCCTGTTTCAGATTCTGTGTCTCCCTCTCTCTGACCCTCCCCCGTTCATGCTCTGTCTCTCTGTCTCAAAAATAAAATAAATGTTAAAAAAAAATTAAAAAAAAAAAAAATGGTCTGGGCGGGAGGCGCCTGGGTGGCTCAGTTGCTTAAGCATCCGACTCTTGATACTGGCTCAGATCAGGGTCTCGAAGTCGTGAGATAGAGCCCAAGTCAGGCTCTGTGCTCACAGATCATGGAGCCTGCTTGGGATTTTTCTGTCTCCCTCTCTCTGCTGCTCCCCCACTCGCTCTCGCTCGCTCTCTCTCTCAAATAAATAAACATTGAAGAAAAAAATAACAAAAATAAAAACTAAAAATAAATACATTTTTCCAGAAATAGTACTGAGGACTGTAATTAAATTGCATATAGTTTTGCATTAATGCTAGATTTCCTGCATTAATTGTATTGTTGTTATGGAAGACAGTAGAGTGGCCCGGTTTTGAGGAAGTGTGTGCTGATATATTTAGGTGTGAAGGCTCCTGATGACTGCATACCTCAAATGCTCTAACCACAAAAATGTTATATGTGTGTGTCAGCGTTGATATATCGAGACAAAGGGATAGAATAATTGTCACGGAATATTTTGGGGACAAAATGTTAACAAGTGGTGAAACTAACAAAAAAATTTGTCTTCCTCCCTTAAAAAAAAAGCTTCATCAATTAGCTTTTAAAACTCCTTTTTTAAAGTTTATTTATTCTGTGAGAGAGAGAGAGAGAGAGAGAGAGAGAGAGAGAGAGAGAGAGAGAGAAAGACAGCGGGAGCAGGGGAGGGGCAGAGAGAAAGAGAGACAGAGAATCCTAAGCCTCAGAGGCCAATGCAGGGCTCAAACTCACGTACCATGAGATCATGAGCTGAAACCAAGAGTCAGACACTTCACCAACTGAGCCACCCAGGCGCCCCACCAATTAGCTTTTAGAAAAACAATAAACATTTTAACAAATCAGGAGGGGGGGGTGGTAGGTGGATAGTGGTTAGCATGAAAATCAAATTGCAAAATTGCACATATGCTATGATTATAATTATGCAAAAATTATGTATACATGTAGACAAGTCCTGAAAGGGAAAACAGTCTTACACGGGGAGATAGAAATGATTATAGGTAAGGTTACACTTTCCTTGTGATTTCTGCTTATTTCCGTTTCTTCTGCAAATGGCAAAGTAGAAAAGCATTTACCTTTGCCCCTGGGGTGTTTCTTTCGGCCGTGCTTGCTGTTGCAGATATCCTGGATGTTCTGAACCACGCTGGGGCTCAGCCCGTGCTCCCTCATGATGGCCAGCACCCTCCTATCCATCAGGTTATGGGACCTGAGGCAGTTGGCATAACCGCAAATCCCTCGGGTAAAGTGCTCGCAGATGTGGAGTCTTTCGCATGATGGATGCTGGTCACAAATAACTTTTCGACCCTCTCCCTTATAATTTTTGCATATCTGCAGAGAGAGAAACAAGAGCCTGAGATGATAACACCTTGCCTCATCTGCCACACATTCATGAAGAAAAGCCTAAGTATGCAAAAATGTTGGAAGCAAGCAGGCATACAACAAAGGAGAAAATGCACGCGTCTTCCACAATCTATGATGAGTTGTATTCTACTGATGATTTATTTGGGGTAGAAGAGGCCTGCAAACTAACGAAAAGAAACATGAATTTAATAACCTTTTTGAAGAATCAAAATAAGATGGCCGGCCACAGGTAGGACCAAACAGGACCCAAAGGGAGCCCTCCGTCACAAAGGAACCCCAAAGAGGAAGGCTATCAAGTCTTGTCTGCAGTTAAAAAGACACGTGGATCTGGGGCACCTAGGGGGTTCAGCTGGTTAAGCGTCCGACTCTTGATTTCGGGTCAGGTCATGATCTCAACTGTCCATGACTCTGTGCCCCATGTCGGGCTCTGCGCTGGCAGCTCAGAACTTGCTTGGGATTCTCTCTCTCCCTCTCTCTCTCTGCCCCTCCCCCACTCACGTACACGCTCGCTCTCTTTCTCTCTCTCTCTCAAAAGAAATAAATTAAAAAATCAAAAAGACACGTGAGTCTTACAACTGTTGTCTCTACTAGGTAGAATGTGGCAAAGTTCCTCAAAAGGGCAAGTAAAGAAGGTAATTTTTATATTTCTTTTTTTTTTTTCTTTGAGAGTTAGAAATGAGCTGGGAAGAGATAGAGAGAGGGGGGGAGACACAGATTCTGAAGCAGGCTCCAGGCTCTGAGCTGCCAGCACAGAGCCCCACATGGGGCTTGAATTTGTGAACCAGCAAGATGGCGACCTGGGCCAAAGTTGGGCGCTCAACCGACTGAGCCACCCAGGTGCCCCTATATTTCTATGTAAGTAGAAATATCTGCACATCTAGCTCTGCAGACATGTAGTTCCTACTGAAAAGAGGGCATAAGTGCTTCTTACTGAAATACTGTCATGGGGGCCAGACTATATGATGCAGGACTGCAAGACACGGATTTAAAAGTCCGCAGCCCGGGGCGCCTGGGTGGCGCAGTCGGTTAAGCGTCCGACTTCAGCCAGGTCACGATCTCGCGGTCTGTGAGTTCGAGCCCCGCGTCAGGCTCTGGGCTGATGGCTCGGAGCCTGGAGCCTGTTTCCGATTCTGTGTCTCCCTCTCTCTCTGACCCTCCCCCGTTCATGCTCTGTCTCTGTCTCTGTCTCAAAAATAAATAAATGTTAAAAAAAAAAAAAAATTAAAAAAAAAAAAAAGTCCGCAGCCCTACAACCGGCTAAGTGATTTCACCTGAATTACTTACTCCCCAGCCTGTTTCCTTTGCTGTGAAGGAGGAAAATACTTGCTCTGTCCACCTAACCCAAGATGTTGAGCAGATTAAATAATCAAATATGCAAATGTGCCGTGCAAAATATAAAATGGGCTACAGATGTTTGAATCATTACATAAAGAACCCTAAAGATGAAAACATTTATCAATGGTTCCAAGAGACTGAGCAAACCACCTCATTGGTTGACTGATTTATCTGGGCACAGAGACATGAGATTCAGACTCTAGCCAACAATTTAAGTACACAGACAACTTTGGAGACCTGATTCAAACAGGTATCACTGCTATAGAGCCTATGATCCAGATTCCAGACTCTACACCATCTGTGCTCCAGGTGTGGTCCCTGGATGGGCAGCATTAATTCCACCTGGAAACTTACATGCAAATCCTCAGACACTTCCCCATATCTTCGGTCAGAGTCACCGGAGGTGGGGCCAGCACTCTGGCTTAACAAACCCTCCAGGCAATTCCGACGCTCACTAAAGCTTGAGAACCAGTGTCCTTGAGGCTTGGGCAGAAAAACAATCAGCAACTTCACAAATGCCACTTTGGCTAACAATCCTATGACGGTCCTAATGAGTAAGTTAAGAATGCTCCTGCCTTTATTAGGCCAGAACAAATGACAACATGTCTTCCTTTCATAAGTACATTGTAATTTTACAAGCTTATATATCAGGAAGTCAGGTTTGCCGGATGCTTTCATGTTCTCACAGGTCAAGGCAAAGTGACAAAGTGTGAATATTTTAAGGTTTTTAGGACAGGAGTGTGTCTTGTCCATTGCTGCCTCCAAGATTTAACTCAGTGCCTACCACTTGCAGGAGCGCCTAAATGTTAGCAAAACAGCAAATGAAGCAAGACCCAGGAGGATTAAATGCCTTGTCCGAGATCACACAAGTAGTTGGTGGCAGAGTCAGGACTTTGAGAGACATGGAAGGACCATTGTTGACCAACTATTCCTTGCACTAGCTGAACTCTAGCTGATTCCTTCCTGCTGGACCCCTATGACAATATTCCACCCTACTCACCCACACTAGAACACTCCGGTAGGGACTCTCTTGCCCAACATTTTCGAATACACACTCATGCTACCAAGGCTCTCATCGATTTTCCACTATAGGACCCAGCCCCTCAGACATCTAGTCCGGAAACAGGGCAGTCTCTCCGTCTGCAATCTCAGCCCTGACGAATGGCAAATGGCAATTAACTTCCTTAGCCGTGAGCCTCCCAGCCCACTAATCATGGGTACTAAACTCTTAAAAGGGAAAGGTGTCCGTGCCTCCTTCTCTGGACTGTGTGATAAACGATGACAAAAGCATTCTTCTAGGAGGACTTTCATAGTGCTTTTGTCAATGGGCTCTTCTGGGATCTCTCAGCAACCCCACCTTCTAGTAGGTTCTTAATTGTTGGCCTCCTCCCTAGAGAATGGAAGAGGTGCCACTGCCCTTATTCTCCAAGGACTTGATATAAAAAGTCCTTGGTGACTTTGGGAGAACTGAAGCAGAGATCAGATCTACTGAGAGACCTTCCCAAACCCCCAACTTTAACACGAGACTAAGGGTGGACCATGAGTCAATGCTCTTCTCAAGCATCCTAACAAGCCTTCATTCATTGTTCCATCACATGAAAGGAAAAGGGAGGGATGCCCCTGTTCATCAATGGGACCTTTAATGAGGTTGGTGTATAAGGTACATTCCCCACGCTGGTAGCCTTGGGGGGCTGGGCTGACACGTAGGCCAAAGACCATAGATATCTCAAGACAAGATCTCTAAACCTTGGGCTCCTGGAAACGGAGAGAGAGACAAATCCAAGTATCCGGGTGAAAGAATGCATGTGGCAGGGAGAGAAAATGGGGAATATTTTCCTCCCCTCATCCCGCTCCCCAAACATTTTTATAGAGTGCTTTGCATTCCTATCTTTCTTGAGCTCAGTGGTCAACTCAAAATCACCCCTCTTGTCATAAGCTTTTTCTTCCCTTAGGGAAACACATGAACTTAGAATCCAAAAATGCTTAACCTTCATGGGGCACCTGGGTGGCTCAGTTGTTAAGTGCCTGACTTGGACTCAGGTCATGATGTCAGAGTTTGTGAGTTCGAGCCCCATGTAGGGCTCTATGCTGACAGCTCAGAGCCTGGAGCCTGCTTCGGATTCTGTGTCTCCCTCTCTCTCTCTTCCCCTCCCCTGCACTCGTATTCTCTCTCTCTCAAAAATAAATAAACATTTAAAAAAAAAGTTTAACCTTCCAAAGGACCCTAATAGCTATCTTGTCTTATATAAAAGCACATCTGCATTCCAATCTTGCTTATCTTATCTCCACCCCTTCCATCCACTCTACATGGGTCCTTTCATTATTGTTCTGTGCTTCTCTTCCAGCGTGAGGGGTGAGGGTAACATCTCTGCTCGAGGACTCTTCTCAGGCCAGGTACCATTCATTAAACACCATCCTCCAATTTTCAAGTCAATATTCCTACATGGATGAGACTGCCATTAACTATCTGCCATTGTCCCTCTCTTTCTTCTGGTAACAGAAGCTTCCAAGTTTTAGATGCACACATGGTTACCTATCCAGAAACTACATTTCCCAGCCTTCCTTTCAGCTAAGTGTGACCATGTGATAAGCTCTGGCCAATAAGATGGGAGCAGATGTGCTGTATACAATGTCCAGGTCTTCTAAAAAGGAAACTGACTTCCACTTATTTCCTCTTTACATCCCTGCTGGTAGGAAAATGGTAACAATAAGAACAGCCTCACTGTACCTGGAGATGGAAGCCACGTGTTGAAAGAAAAGAGAGGTTTACCTACCGGCCCGAGTCGCTAAATGACATTGTGGAATCCAGCTGCCCGACCCCTCCACTGGCTACCTGCCTACCTACATCTAGGCAAGACGAAAAATCAGCAAACTTTTTCTGTAAAGGACCGGATGGGAAATGTTTTAGGCTTTGCAAGCCATTTGGTCTCTGTTGCAACTACTCAGCTTACTATTGCGTTAAGAAAGCAGGAATGGACAATATGCAAATGAATGAGTGTGGCTATTTCCAATAAAACTTTATTTATAAAACCAGGTAGCAGGCCATATTTACCCCATGGGCCATAGTTTGATAACCTTGGATCTAGACTATCAAGTGAGAGAGAAATAAAATTACATTTTATTTGTAGGGCGCCTGGGTGGCTCGTTCTGTTGAGTGTCCTACATTTGATTTTGGCTCAGGTCATGATCTCACAGTTCTTGCATTCGAGTCCTGCATCAGGCTCTGTGCTGACAGCTCGGAACCTGCTTGGGATTCTCTCTCTCCCTTTCTCTCCGCCCCTCCCCTGCTCTCTCTCTAAATAAATAAGTTTCAAAAATTCTATTTTATCTGGATCAGTACATTTTGAGGTCTCTGGTACAGAAGTGCTGCCTGTACCCTCAACCAATATACCCTGTCATCTTCCAAAACCTCGATTCAAAGCCCGCCTCCTTCCAGGAAGCTATCTAGATGTAAAGCGTCAACTATTCTTACTACCGCATCTTCAGATCACTTCGCATAGGAAGGAAATTTCTGGAATCTTTGGGTCACTCAGCAATAGCCGCCTGTTGACTGCCATCTGTAGAGCCTGGTGGGAACTTTGAGTCATTGTGTTTCAACACATCCATGACACAACACTGCCAATATTCTCTCTGCTGCTGAAACGAAGGAATCATAACTCACCTCCGGCATAAAAAAGGGGTCACTTTGGACGAGGAGCACTGCTAATTCCTCTTTGTTCAGTCCAGAGAGCTCATGATTTTTCAGGACCTTGAAGTTCTCTTCCGAGAGAACCTCGTGAGAATATTTGCACAGATTCCTGAAAGAAAACAATAATTGTTAGTGTCTCCCCTTCACAGAAGTTAAGAAAAACAGATCATCCAGGGAACTTTCAGTTATCAATGTCCACATCCCTTGGTTACTAATCCTGCCTAAAGAATACACTTTAAAAATATAAATGGATGGGGCACCTGGGTGGCTCCATCAGTTAAGCTTCAGACTCTTGATTTCGTCTCTCTCTGCCTCTCTCCCAAAAATAAATAAATAAACTTTTAAAAAAAGTCAACAGGAAAAAAGGTTCCATTTCTCAAATATTTTAATGGTACACAATTATTCATCGCTTTACTTCTCATGTCTTATATACCGATGCATACCTTTGTGATTTGTGTGACTGCAAAGTAATGGAAGAAGCTCTTAGCTGTAGGTGTCAAACGACTCTACAGAAGAAGAGGCAGAAATCCCCTTCACTCTAAGGCACTGATGATCTACGTCCACACCGCCCAAGAGAACACATTCATGATGATGGAACTGTTCTAGAACCTGAGCTTTCCAAATACGGCCACTGAGAACTTGAAACATAGCTAGTGAGACTCAGGAACTAAATTTTCTATTTTACTTTATTTTAATTAATTTAAATTTGAACAGCCACACGTGACTAGTGGCTACCATATGGATGGCAGAGACTTAGGTCGCCGGTGTTAGAAGTGCAGCGGGAGAATCAGCGTCACCATCGCCTGGGAGCCTGTCAGAAATTCAGAATTTCTGGCCCCGCCCCAGTTATAATGAATCAAAATCTGCCTTTCAACGGCGTCCCCAAACGACTTAATGACATTAAAGCCCAAGAAGCACTGATCTAGAGCATTGAAAAACCCTGACAGCAATGTTGTTTTCATTAGACAAACATAATTTGACAGTTATCAAGTGTCCACATAACAAACTCATTCCACTTTTAACTTAAATACACTACCAGTAACTGTTGCCAAAGCCCTCAGATTTATGGTATTGATAGTTACTAATATGACGGGAGGTTAATATTTTCTAGTTGGCACAACCATTATCAAATTGTCAGGCGGTTAGGTAATGGCCAGGTTTTCACTATAAAAACAGCTACCTGGCTACAATTACCTTTGTACAAATAACCTTCCATCTTCTACGTTATTTTCCTGGGATTTACTCCTTTGGGAGTATTGCCTCAAAAGACACAATAATTTTCTTGGCAGCTTGTGTTTCCTTTTGATCTACTGCTCTCCAGGAAACCTACCAGCAATCTGTGGCTTTGTCTATTTCCCTGCAAGCACATTAACAAGGAGTTTTATCACTTTTGCTACTTCAGTAGGCATGAAATAGACTTAGGCTTTTAATTTGCACTTTATTAACAAGGCTGAATATTCCCAAATGTTGTCTTGATGCTTATATTTCCTTACTTACTCCTTTCTTTCCTTCCTCCCTGTCTGTTCATCTCCTTTAACTGTTTACCTAGTGGAGAATGGTTACTGACCTACAGATTTATAATGGATCGTTGTATTTTTAAAAATTAATCTTTATCAGCCTTGTTTATTTCAAATAGCTTTGCATTTTTTCCCTTTTTACCAAGAACTTTAAGGTGGTTGTTGCTGAATTGTTTTATGATCAGACCCTTCCAACCTGCCTTTCACAATTTTAATACTTGACTCTTGATTTTAGCTCAGGTCATGAGCTCATGGTTTGTGGGTTCAAGCCCCATATTGGGCTCCTCACTTAGCAAGGAATGTGCTCGGGATTCTCTCTCTCCCTCTCTCTCTGCCCTTACCCTGCTCTCTCTGCCTCTCAAAAATAAATAAACTTAAAAAAATCTTAAAGAATAAAAGTCCAGGGTGAGTAGAGCATGCGACTCTTAATCTCAGGGTTGTGAGTATGAATGAGCCCCACATTGGGTGTAGAGATCACTTTAAAAAGTCACTTATTCAAATGCTGCTGTCTGTGTGTAAGGCATTTCTGAAACTCTCTCGAACTGCCTTCAGATCTAGCTATGGAACCTCCTAAAAAAAAAAGAAAAAAAAAATCACAGAAATCACGGCATCAACGATTTGTGTCTGCTACCATCTGAGCTCTTAAAACCCAACCAGCCCTCCCACGCACTTTGCTTCTTCGAGAAGTCCAGCGCAGCTCGTCAGGCTCTGGTGACAGTCTCTATCCTAGCCATTTTCTCAGGCAGGCCCTTCTAGGTCTCTGGCGCCTCTTGATAAAGCTGACATCGGCTCTCTCAGCTTGTTTGGGGGCTCTATGGTTTCAGATAACTTCTCCCAGCCCTCAGCACCTGGGCTAAGGCCAGCCTAAGCCCTCAGCAACTGGGCTGAGACTTCACCTTATCACTGCTCCCACCCCCATGGGAGGGGGGGAATCTGAACGGAATCTGTGGCTGGGAGGGCCCAGCCTCCAGCCCAGGCCGAAAGCCCCACCATTACCAGATGAATGTGAGACTCATTAAGTATAAGGCTTCTCATTCTACAGGCCATTCTCATTAACGACCCTCGTGGGAGGGAGCTGAAAATGACCTCGGTTGAAACAAACACCCCACAGCTAGAAGGTTCCGCTGGTCTGTCTCAGAGATACCTGACAACTGTTACTTGAAAGGAATTTAGAATCTTCACTTTCCTCTCAGCTCCAACCCAGATAGCCTGCACACCGTGCCAAGACTATGTCCCCCTTTGTATGGCTAAATAAGGGTCATGGTAGAGGACAGAGCTCCGAGAGGCAGCCTTGGTCTAACCTGTCCTAGCTGAGGAGGAGTGGGGCACTTCCAAGGTCCCCAAAGTCAACAGTTCCTCTAAATAACTCAAGACCACCAGGCAGCCCAATGAGTCTGCCTGAAACCCGGAGTCAGTAGGCTTTTTCGAGCTCACCCACGACACTCCTGCCTGAAGAGCCCCAGCTGCCCGGGGCCGGGTCCTGGCTGGGGCCTGAAGGAAGGCTCAGTTTCACTCCTCATTTCTCTCTACCCTCAGGCAAACTGCTCATTCCTCCAGACTCATGACACTCACCTGCCACCCAGCTTCAGTCTGCAACATCTACGTCCAGCCTCTCTGACCTGCAGGCTCCTCCATGGGAGGCCCTACTCCATTTCCCCACATTCCCTAGATGTCTCCCAACTCCTCAGGGGCTTTCTCTTTGCCCTAATTTCAGCCTGTTGGGTCAGCCTCAGGGGTGGGGCGGTTCAAGCTCACCTGTTTGGGAGTTAAGCCCAAGAGTACAAAACCCAAGGTTTATTGCACGTTTACTGAGGGACGGCAACTCTGCCTCTGTTATTTAATATAGTCACCGCAATAATCCTATGAGGTAGTGGTTTACTTTTTACTTTGGGAGACTGAGGCTGGATAAAATGGGAAATCAAAGGTAACTCCAAAAAAGGAACCCCAATCTAAAAAAACAAACAAACAAACAAAAAACCTAATCTGGTAAAAACAAAAACAGATTGAAACTTTTACAAACCCAAAAGGGGAAAAAAAAAAAAAGAAAGAAAGGAAAGGAAAGGAAAGTCATTCTGGCTTATTTAAACTGCTATTCCCCACTATTAAATGGAAAATCAAGAGTGGAGTAGAAGGAGAGAGAATGCACAGAAATCACATTAAGGACATTGCATGTAGGAAGGACACAAGAAACGATAGAAACTATTTCTTACAACTTGCATTGAGGAGACAATTTCAGCCAAACCGGTTGCATTTAGAGCCGGATGGAGGTCATGTTTTAGGTTTCAAGTGGCAGAACCTTCCTTCCCACTTTGTGCTGACCACTCTGCCCCAGCTCCAGGGCCATAATGTTGACCAGGAGGCTTAAGTGGGGAAAAAGAGTGAAAATCTGCCATGGCTTCCTCGGGTTCTCTAAGCCAGTGGTTCTCAAAGTGAGGTCCCTCGACCAGCGTCACTGGAAGGTTGTCAGAAATGCAAATTCTCAGGTCCCATCCCAGACCTACTGGTTGAGTCTCAAACTCTTAGCGCTGGTCAGTCATCTAGATGGTTTGTTAGAGGGGGAGCCTGGGTGGCTCAGTCGGTTAAGCGTCAGACTTCAGCTCAGGTCATGATCTCGTGGTTCGCAAGTTCAAGCCCCACGTCGGGCTCTGTACTGACAGCTGGGAGCTTTGGAGCCTACTTCAGATTCTCTGTCTCCTTCTCTCTCTGCCCCTCCCTCGCTTACATTCCCTCTCTCTTTCTCTCTCTCAAAAATAAGTAAGTAAACATTAAAAAAAATTTTTTAGAAGGTTTGTTAGAACACAGGTTGCTGGGCCCCACCCCAAGGTTGTGCTCCATAGGTCTGCGCATGTCTAACAAGTGCCCAGGTACTAAAGCCGCTTGCTGCTGCTGGCTGGCTGGGGACACTTGCCAGTAGAGGCTCCAGCTACCTTCTACAAAGGACAGGGGGGCCTGCAGAAGGCGGGGGCACGGCCTCAGAGAGTCCCCACCTCCCAGCACAGAGACGAGCTCTCCCGCAAACCATTATGAAGTGCTCAGAGGGAAAGCAAGTGTTGGCACAATTCTGCCTGTACTTGGAGCAGATAAACTTCAAACAGCGTGAGTTGGGGTGGGAGATGATAACTTTTTGTAAAAAGGGCAAAGATGGCCTTGAAAGAGGCAGAATGGTCTCCGCTTCAGGGATCTCGGGCCAAAGCCTACAAACAAATGACCTTTTTTCACTTTTCCCTTCCAGCCGCAGAACAAAATGTTATTTTAACCCTGGCAATAAATCCTCCCCCGCACCTCAGATGAGGTCTGGGCGGCGGAGTGCCTCTCATCCCTGGCTACGCACAATCATCAACCAGGGAGTGTTCAGAAATACCTAAGCCAAACCCTCAGAGCCTGATTTAATTTGACAAGGGGTGGCAGGTGATGGTACTGTGCAGTCACAACTGAGAATTGTTAGTCGGACTAGTCAGATCAGAATCTAAGGGAGGTTCCTGAATTAGACGGTCACCTCCAAGCTCTGACGCTTAGCGAGCTGGTAAACACAGAGCCGGCCCTGGACTCAACAACCAAACCAACGGGAAAAACATACCAACCTAAGGGAGTCTTGTTTTTTGACAGTGATGTGTCTCCAAATACCCCTTCCCTTCTCCCACTAGCCCCCTCAGCTCCCCAACACCTTGTGGGGAGGGGCTGATAAAAAACAAAGATATAGTTGATTTGCACAGAAAACAGGAAATAGCTCATCGTGATGTAAACCAGGTGAAAAAGGAACCAGGATGTGTGAAAGATAAAATCTAGAGAACGCTGATTTAAGAAGAAAATGTCACCCACCCATAAAAGCCCTAATGAAGTACTATTTCAAAGCCATGAGACTCCTGTTCGCTCTGTTTGTACAGCTGATGTTCAAGGTTAAGTTGCCATGTGACTAGAGGTAGGGATGGCTCAGTGAATCTGGAAGCCCTAGTAAGATGGCGGGGGAGAATCAGAGCAGACGAATAGAAAGCGCAGGAACAGGATAAGGGACGGTGTGGGGGAAGAGAAAGCATGGAGCTGAAGACAAGAACCGGCCTTAACCACAACTGTACTACCCGGAACACACAAGGTGCAAAGAAGAGAAGGTCAACTGACTGCTGCCACAGGGTGAGCTCAAGGGGTACCAGCTGCAGGCCTCGGCCTGGGGACAGGAATGCACCTGGTTGGCTGCAAGACTCTGGGCAGCGGAGGGTGATAGGAGGATGGGGGCCCACAGAGGATGGGAGGGGTTGGGGAGGGTGCTGAGGATCTGGGTGTAGTCTATTGTACCAAGGGTGAGGCACCCCCAAATCGTCTCTGTTATTGCAGACAATGCCCCAGACTCCAGCACCCTTAGCACTGCCTATTAGAATCACCTAGTGACTTCTAATAAATGCCAGTGCCCAAGCCATACTCCATACCAATTAAATCAGGATGTGCAGGGGTAGGAGCAGGGCATCTGTATTTTTTTTTTTTTTTTTGAGACAGAGGGCGCAAGTGAGCGAGGGGCAGAGAGGGAGAAAGGGAGGGAGAGAAGGAGGGGGAGGGAGAGAGAGAGAGAGAGAGAGAGGCAGGGCTCACCTGAAGTGGGACACGAGCTCACGGAACAGTGAGATCATGACCTGAGCCGAAGTCAGATGCTTCACGACTCAGCCACCCAGGCGCCCTGGGCATCAGTATTTTTTTTAAAGATTCCTCAAGTGATTCCAATGTACTGCAAAGGTTGGGACCCGTCACCCTAAGTCCACATCAGGGCTGAGAAAAAGCATAGGAAGGGTAAAGCGTTGAGAGGTGGTGGTGGTGTCACCAGAATGTTCACAATTAGAGAAAGTGACCCACAAGACTCCTCTCCTCACACATACCCCTTCTCCTTCCCCTGCCATACTTCCCAACATAAATCCCTTTGGAAATTAAGAGGAATGTTAAACTAGAGGGAAAAAGTAATACACTATTTAACGGTGGTTTGAGGGTTCCTTTCGCGAGAGAGGAAGGGGCAGAAGCCTCTAGAATAGCCTACTCTTTGCCACACAAAGCATGTGCTCCATAAATATATGCTGATGGAGGGGGCAAGAATGCCCCAGGCTTCCTGTAGGTCTTGTGTGGTTCTATCACAGAAAAGTAACAGATGGGTCGCCCTAACCCCGAAGAAAAGCAATACTTTTTTCAACTTGTGTTCAGCCTGCGCTAAAGAATCCATCTCATTTCTCTTTTATGCCCTCAAATGCCGAAGCCACATGAAACCTCGTTTTTGCAATCTACCAGGAAGCAGATCGGTGCTGTTTCTGAAACTGTGATTCACGGACCCCTGCAAAACAATCCGTAGGATGTTGGGGAAGATGCAGATCCCCGGGCCCAGCCCACCCCTCTGAACCAGAATGTCTGATGTGTGACAGGGAAATCTGCATTTTCGTAAGCCCTCCCCAAGTGATTCAGATATATATCAAAGTCTGAGAAGTACTGCTCCAAAGCTGGGTACCTACTATCCACCAGGGGCTACCCAAGGCTGATAAACTCAGGGTACAGGAAAAAAATGTTACAACTCTTTACATGTATTTCTTACCTAAAAAAGTAAAAAAAAATATTGCCTGGGCTATAAGATGTGGAGGAGTAGGGGAAGATGGACCAGTTAACTCAGAAGGTGCACAAGATAGCCTTAGGCCTAATAGAAATTTTCTACACCTTGATCGTGGCGAGGGTTACACGGGGATATATCCGTTTATCAAGACTCTGCACCCTGGATACTTTTTTTTTTAATGTTTTTATTTATTTTGGGGAGAGAGAGACAGAGCATGAGCAGGGGAGGGACAGAGAGAGACAGAGAGAGAGAGACAGAGAGACTGGGAGACACAGAATCCGAAGCAGGTTCCAGGCTCCAAGCTGTCAGCACAGAGCCCAACGCGGGGTTCGTGAAACTCAAACTCACCAACCGTGAGATCATGACCTGAGCCGGAAGTCGGACGCTCAACCGACTGAGCCACCCGGGCGCCGCGCAACCTGGATACTTTAAATGGGTGCATTTTACTGTATGTGAATCACACCTCAATAAAGTTGATTTTAAAGTTCTTTTAAAAGATAAAAAAGTGAGGGGCACATGGGTGGCTCGGCCGGTTAAGTGTCCGATTCTTGATTTCCGCTCAGGTCATGATCTCCTATTTTGTGAGATCAAGCCTCGCACCGGACTCCGTGCTGACAGGGCAGGGCCTCTTGGGATTCTCTCTCTCACTCTCTCTGCCCCGCCCACCCCCCCCAAAAAATATTTTTTTAAAAAGATAAAAAAGTGAGTAAATATTTAATATACAAACTACGAAGTTACACGTTAGTTATGTGATTTTTTAAGTAAACATATTTATAATAGGAGTCCATGCTCAAAATGTTCTCTATTGACAGGAGTCAGGAATCAAAATGTTTGGAGGGGCGCCTGGGTGGCTCAGTCGGTTGGGCGGCCGACTTCGGCTCAGGTCACGATCTCGCAGTCCGTGAGTTCGAGCCCCGCGTCAGGCTCTGGGCTGATGGCTCGGAGCCTGGAGCCTGCTTCCGATTCTGTGTCTCCCTCTCTCTCTGCCCCTCCCCCGTTCATGCTCTGTCTCTCTCTGTCTCAAAAATAAATACAACGTTAAAAAAAAAAAATTAAAAAAAAAAATGTTTGGAAATTACTCCCCTAGGTGACTTGTTAACCTGATGCTCAGAGTTGGTCTGAAATGGATGAACATCTTTCTGAAGTGTGGCAGAGCCCAAAAGACAGTGAAACGGGTCTCCATTCTCTCCTCGAAACCTGAGTCCAGCTCCTCTGTTCCCGCTTGTTTGAAATGATTTCTCCCTGGGCCTGAAATCCTAGGTCCTTCTGGATTCCTTCACTCCTTTTCCACCCCCACCTGGAGCCTTGCCAATTGCAGAGTAGCCTTTAGGTAGAGATCAGAGATACCCGTTTGGAGGTAAATATGGTCAGGACCAGTAAGCAAATGAGAACCCTTTTATGGGAGGAAAACAAATCTGTATTTAGTTTCACCATTTAATGCTGCTATCTCTATACTATGTAAAAAGTAGAAAATCTATTGTTATCAGATGCTTCTCTGTCACTTATTCAACATTTTACCAAGATTCATAGGGCCGCCTATAATGTCGTTATGTTTCTTAGCTGAATTTCTGCAGAAAGCTGCAGAAATCGAAAGTCAGATTCGGCCAAATGAAAATAAACATGAAACAAATGTGAAAAGAGGATACAAATTCCCAAATGATTCCTACGGGCCCCACACCCCTCTGGGCCCTGATGTCACAGAAAACAGCAGTCTCTATGGCCATCAGCCTAACCGCGAGACTCCACGGACTGAGGACAACTGGTAACAGAAGGAACTTCCAGAAAGACTCCTCGGTAAATACGCCACACATATGACAGGTAACATGCAAAAGTAAAAGGCAAACCTTTGAAACAAACATTGTGCTAAGTGAAAGAAGCCAGACACAGTGGGACAAATACCGTAAGATTCCATTTGTAAGAAATATCCAGAACAGGCAAATCCACAGAGACAGATTAGAGGTTGCCGGGGGCCGGGGAGAGGGGAAGACAGGGTGACTACAGATGGGTATAGGGTTCCTGTTTGGGGTGAGGAAAATGTTCTGGAACTAGATAGCCGTAATGGGTGTACAACATCATGAATGTACTTATTGCCATTGAACTGTACGCTTTTTTTCCCCCAGTTTGAAGGTCATTCTTTTTTTTTATTTTAATTCCAGCATAGTTAATACACAGCGTTATATTCGTTTCAGGTGGATGTTATAGCGGTTCAGCGATTCTAACATTACTCAGTGCTCATCAAGGTAAGTGTGAACTGTAACACTTGAAAATGGTAAAAAAAATAAAGACCATTACAAGCAAAAAATAAGACCAATAAAATGCAAAAGAAAAATGAAAGATGGAAATAAGAAGCAACTGCTAAGAATTAGGCGCCAAGGAAGGGAAACGTAAATTTGAGCATTAGGTCTTAGAGCGGCTGGAGACCCAGAAATATGTAATGAGTTAAAACCACGATGAGGTAAGTTTTCACATTACTTGTATTGGCACAAATTTTAAAAGGCTGACGACGTCTCCTCCAGCCAGGCTTGCAGGTTTTGGAAGGCCATAGCCTGCTGCCGCCTCCTTTGCCTGGCAAAGCAATAAAAGCTATTGTACCTCTTTATCTGTTCCCCGCCCCGCAAAAAAAGGCTGATGATTGTCAAACGGCGAGGATATGAAGCAAGGGAATGCTCATGTTCTCCCAGTGGTAGTAAAACCTTGTATACACACTCGGAAGACAAGTTGGTACCATCTCATAGAACTAAAGATAAACGTGGAAGTTCTACTACTAGACATCTAGGGAACTCTTGGTACACACGGAGAGACATCCCATAAAATTCAACGCATCAGGGTTTGTAACAGCAAAAAAATCAAAGACAATCTATATTTTGATAATAGGAAAACATTGACATATAAAGTACACACATTTCCTACAAAAGAAAGCTCTGCATTTGAAAGAACTCAAGCAGGGGACTCGGGGCAAAATGGAGGTCCATGCAGCAAGTGCCCAAATGTTGAAAAGTAAACAATCAAGCTCCGAAGTGGTTCAATAAAATACGTTCCGTCTTCCTGTCTCAATAACATACTTTCATAATGAGCTGGAAAGCCAAGTTCGAAGGGAGAATTCTCAGACTCCACCAAGTTCTCTGGTGGATATAGAAGGATATAGAAGAATGGATATAGAAGGGATATATAGGATATAGATAGAATAGGATAGAGGAGGATGAAGACAGTCGGCCCTGGCTTGCGACTCTGGCCTACCACTTCTCTCTTCTCACCCCCGGCTGTGTCCCACACTGCTGGAGCCATCATCGGAGGCAACAGACATGCCAGCCGCATGTAGGAAGACCTGGGGAAGAAGCCATCCAGGCTGTGGCTGTGGGTTCGGGAATTCCAGGGTCCCAGAAACCCAGAGCATGGTCTAGAATGAAAGTGGGGACTAGAGGTTCTAGATGGCCTCATGGACTCCTCAAAGAGTGAGCAGGGACACAACTAAAAGAGGGCCAGAACTAGGGTTGTAAAGCAGAGGCCCCAGGGCAGAAGTCCATCTTGTCCAGGTCTCCAGACGGTACAGAAACATAAACAGGGCTCTGCACATTAGGGGTGAGTCTCAGAATCATCATGTTGTGCACACAAAAGCAAATTAAATCCAGTATTTGCACACCTAGTATTGATATCATTTATAGGCTTGAAACCAGGCAAAACGATACGAAATATTGCTTAGAAAGACACACTAGAGGCGCCTGGGTGGCTCAGTCGGCTGAGTATCCGACTCTTCCATTTCAGCTCTGGTCATCATCTCATGGTTGTGGGATCGAGCCCCACATTGGGCTCCACGCCCCTCTCCCCTACTCGCTCTCACTCTCTCTCTCTAAAATAAGTTTTTAATTCAAAAAAAGAAATGCACACATATATTTAAAAAACAGTAAATGTATGGAAAAAATAAAAATCAAACGCAGACCTGTATCAGTATGATTGCAAATTGGTACAGCCACTACAGAAAGTACAGAGACTCCTCAAAAAGCTAAAAATTGAACTACCTCTTCTCGATATATATATCCCCCCAAAAATGAAATCAGTATCTCAAAGAGATACCGGCACTACCATGTTCAGTGTAGCATTATTCACAGTAGCCAAGATACGGAAACAACTTAAATGTCCATCAACCGATGAATGGATAAAGAAAATATGGCACACGGATGCGGACACAGATATACAGATATGCCAAGGAATATGCATGATTCAAAAGAAGGAAATCCCACATGGATAAACCTAAAAGACAGTATGCTAAGTGAAATAAGCCAAACACAAATAACTGTATGATCTCTTATACGTAGAATCTAAAAAGTCACACCCACACAAGGTCAAATGGTGGTTGCCAGGGACTGGAGTGGGGAGTGGGGTTGGTAAGGGGATCCGGTCAAAGGATACAAATTTTCAGTTATAAGATGAACAAATTCTGGAGCTCTAAGGGACACCATGGTGCCTGTAGATAACAAGAATGTATTCTCAAAATTTGCTAAGAAAGTTGATCAGAAGTGTTTTCATCATTAAAAAAAAAAAGAGGGAAAATTGATGAGGAGATAGATAGCTTAATTAGCTTGACTGAGGGGAATTATTTCATAATGTATACATATATCAAAATATCACATGGTGGGGTGCCTAGCTAGCTCAGACTCGATCTTGGGGTCAGGAGTTCAAGCCTCACTTGGGTATACAAATTACTTAAAAAAAAACAAAAACAAAAACAAAATACCACATTGTAATATCTTAAATATAAACAATGTTTATTAGTCCATGCTACCTCCATAAAGCTGAGGAGGAAAAAAGAACAGTTTATTTATCTCTAGTTATCACGTATAAGATGGGGGAGATGATCAAGAAAGAGAATTCGGGGGGAGGGATAACAGCAGTATTGTATTTCTGAAGTTGATTCATGGGTACACAGGTAACTCATTGTATGCTTTATATATTTTCATAAGACTCAAATACCACATAATAAAAACTTCAGAGAGAAAATTACTTTAAAAGTAAACAACTTATGCCCTTTTAATTGGCATAAATGTAAAAAGTCTGATAATACGAAGTGCCAGCTGGCCATAAGATGGGGACACTGGGACTCTCAAACATGAAAATATTTGTCAGAATCTAGAAAAGTTGAAACTGCAACCATTCAGCACTCAACACAGCAATTCCACTTCGTAATGACCCACTCTGGAAAAGCACCAGAGACATGTATATTCTTGACAGCATGGTTTGTTACAGCAAAAAAAAAAATTGGAAATATCCCAGATGCCCATTATTGGAGCAGTAGGCACTGAACTGTGCTATAAATCATATGAAATACTATACAGCTGTTAAAATGAATAAATTGGATCCTTATGTATCAACATGAATAGATCCCCAAAAAAGTAACACAGAGTAAAAATTCTAAATACATAAAACATGGGGCGCTGGGCTAACTCAGTCAACCTATCTTGGAGTTGTAAGTTCGAGTCCCATGTTGGGTATAGAGATTACTTAAAAATAAAATCTTTAGGGGCACCTGGGTAGCTCAGTTGGTTAAGTGTCTGACTTCAGCTCAGGTCATGATCTCATGGCCCGTGAGTTGGAGCCCCCATCAGGCTTTGTGCTGACAGCCCAGAGCCTGGAGCCTGCTTCAAATTCTTGTGTCTCCCTCTCTCTCTGCCCCTCCCCCGCTCACGCTCTGTCTCTCTCCTACAAAAATAAACATTAAAAAAATTTAATAAATAAAATAAAATCTTTAAAAAAATACAAAACAACACTACATTTTGTGTGTGTGTGTGTGTGTATGTGTGTGTGTACATATATGTACACACACACATACACACACACACACACACACACACACAAATGTATGCGGGAGGAAATTATAAAAGCATGGGGGGGCAGAACACACACCATAATCCTAACTGATGTTGCTTCTGAAGATTGGAGGGAATGAGACTAGGAAATAGAAAGTAGTTTTAGGCTTGTTATGGTTTTTATTTTCCTTTAAAAGATAAGCAAAAATGAAAAAACGTAAATATTTATTCTGAGAGATGAGTTGTAATCTTATTATATAGTACTTTCTTTTATAGAACTTTTGTTATATTACATATTGAGAGTATATACATACTCTGATGCTCGTCACATTATTCTTTGCAATTTGGGCGTTTTTTTTCAATTTATTAAATAGTCAATTAAACCTCTTCCCATCTACCCACCCCACCCAAAGTTACAATTAACCAAACGGGAAAGGCATACAAACAGGAAAGAGCCCAGAGGAAACACCCACATTGGCAAAAAACCACAAAGCTAGTTGAAAACGCTCAGGCAGCCTGCTTTACACAGTTAAACAGTCATGCTTGAAAAACAAAAAACAAAAAAACTTGAATTAATGAAAGGTCGTACTTCATACAGCTACTTCACAACACAAGTGGCTAGTTAAGAAACCATGCAGTGATCTGGATTCCACAGTAACTGCCAGCTACCTGCTATGCGACCTTCGGTAAATTTCTGAAGAGGTCTGGGCCTGAGTTTCTTTATATTAAGATGGGATTTATAACACCTATCTCGAGAGCTATAGCAAAGACTCTCTTGGATACCATCTCCAAAGTGCTTATCATAATGCTTGATAGCTATTTGTTCAATGAATGGTAGTTATTGTTTGCGACAGACCTGGGATTAGAGCTCCATGTGTGGGCATGTATTTCAGTAAAGCAAAATAGAAATATCTAAACTGATGCACCAAAACAAATAAACACCCAACAGTGAAGCAAGCCCTTGTTGACTAACATGTACTGCTAAAAGCAATATAAGAGAAAGACTAGAACTGCAAGATAGATAGGAGAAATCCTATCCATGAATATAAAAGAATTTTTATATAAGGAAATATAAAGGAAATTTACTAAGTCCAGCAAAATGCAAACTGCCCTCAGGCAGAGAAAGGTAATGGTTAAGTTCAATATGAGTATCAATTGGTCAACAGATCCCATTAACCTGTAATCCACAAGGAAAAATCCTTTAGACTTCCACATGTCAAGTTTTAGATGATTTTATTAATTTTCTAAGAAGGGGGAATAGTTTTAAAACACACTTGGGGAGGGGCGCCTGGGTGGCTCAGTCGGTTAAGCGTCCGACTTCAGCTCAGGTCACGATCTCACGGTCTGTGAGTTCGAGCCCCGCGTCGGGCTCTGGGCTGATGGCTCAGAGCCTGGAGCCTGCTTCCGATTCTGTGTCTCCCTTTCTCTCTGCCTCTCCCCCGTTCATGCTCTGTCTCTCTCTGTCTCAAAAATAAATAAAAAAACGTTAAAAAAAATTTTTTTTAAATATATAAAAAAAAAACATACTTGGGGGAAAAAACATATTTTCGAGGTTTTGAGTCAAAAAAAAAAAAAAAATACTCCCAAGAGCCCTATTATGAAGACACAATGCACTTTAATGGATTAAAAATTTGTAATTCTCCTATTCAAAAGTGATGAAAAAGGAAAAAAAAAATACAACTAGACCAATAAATAAACTAGACCAATACTTTACCAATAAAGTAAAAATTCATCACTTCACTAATAAGTTTAAACTTATGGTTTAAAATGGTTTTGATGTTTCAAACCACACACACAACACACACACACACACACACACACACACACACACCCCACACAAATACCAGAATAATATTCATAAAACAAAAATCTAAAGTTCCTTAAAAAAAAAACACTAAAGTTTTTAAACATATTGTGTGTAAGAAATTGAAAGTTTCTATGGGGCGCCTGGGTGGCTCAGTCGGTTAAGGTTAAGCGTCCGACTTCGGCTCAGGTGACGATCTCACGGTCCGTGAGTTCGAGCCCCGCGACGGGCTCTGTGCTGACCGCTCAGAGCCTGGAGCCTGTTTCAGATTCTGTGTCTCCCTCTCTCTCTGACCCTCCCCCGTTCACGCTCTGTCTCACTCTGTCTCAAAAATAAACAAACGTTAAAAAAAAATTGAAAGTTTCTAAACATACTGGATATGCAACATTTTTAAACAATTATGGATTATGTCTTTATAGGTTTTTTCCTGAAGATTCAAGTCCTATTATAAGATAATCAGGGAAATTTGAATGCCAACTGGATATTAAATTATATTAAAATTGTAACTGTAAAAAATTATAATTGTTGTACTGAGGTTATGTGAATAAAATAGAGTCCTTATCCTTTAGAGATACTAAAGAATTTACAAAACACATAACATGTTGGAGCCGGGGACAGGGATGGAGAGGAGGAAATAAATGAAATAAGATTGGCCATATTGTGAAGACTGCTGAATTGAAATGATGGGCACATGGCAGTTCACTATTCTCTTTTCTCTAGTATATATATTTTGAAAATATCCAGAGTAATCAATTAAAAGAGAAATACGTATTTAAAACTAAAAGCCAATGCTAATTGAAGAATTTTTAGTAACAGAACAGGAAAGAACCAAAAATAAATAAAATAAAATAAAAAGGTAACGAGGCCTTACAACTCCGCGTTATTCAGTAGAGTGCTAGAACATTCTATCCCTTTCTATCTTCTACCCTCCACCCTCCTTTCCTCCTCCCAGATTTCCTGGGTTACTGTGACTTAGAACTCCCTCTACACTCATTTATGATGTACCTCCAACTTAAAAACATACTTTCAAATTGGTGTCTCACAACATATTCAATAATTTTTTTTTTAATAACGGAGCACATTCAGCACTTTTTAAAATTGTTTACCATTTTGTCCCAAACAAACTTTAAAAAAAAAAAAACTATCTCATTGACCTCACCCATTTAAAACACCTGTATTTTGTATGCTTTTACAACACATATATTGGGGGTTAGTAATCTAAAATTTTTTCCTCAAAATCACAAGATCAAAAGATTGATGGCCACCATTTTGCACACCAAGACATCACTTAAAAGTTTTTAAGAAGGAGCCAAGGGTGAAAAGTACTACTACATCAAGAAAAATTGAGCATAAGTGCACAGGGAGACAAAACACCGGGAGAAAGACTATGGTCGGAGACAATCGTTCACTAATTGAACAGACGGTCAACAAGAAGTGGGATGGGATGGAACTGGGCAGGAAGGGGACCAAGAGAAAGGCTTGGTGATTAAGGTATTGAGAAAGGTGAAGAGGGAGTTCTTTCCTGGAGGAAAGAAGAGGAGAGTGACTGATTGGCAGCATATTCAGGTACAGATGAGAGGAAGAACCCAGATGAAGCAGGAAGGCAGGGTCAGCCCGTGTACAAATGGGAGCCATCTTTGGATATGTGACAGCTGAACCCTAGGGAGTGAGCTCTTTTAGGGAGACACTGGGAAGACAGGTCAAAAGGCTTAACCCAAATTCGGGGCACACTAGATTTAGGAGGCCAAAAAAACGAACAAGGGGAAACCCAGAAGCAGCTGCCTGAAGGAAAAGCCGCACTATTTCAAAGTGGTCCCAAGAATGGGCGGTCACCAGTTTGGGCCATCAGGAAGACGTTGGGGCAGGAGCACTGGGAGAGGACACTGCAACATCGAGGAACCTTGAGGAGGCCCTTTCAGGGCAGGCGGTGCGTACTAGGTTCGGAGATCAGAAAAGT
Organism: Panthera tigris; assembly: GCF_018350195.1. Classification (NCBI taxonomy): domain Eukaryota; kingdom Metazoa; phylum Chordata; class Mammalia; order Carnivora; family Felidae; genus Panthera; species Panthera tigris. The sequence continues at coordinate 152,510,329 of NC_056661.1, forward strand.
GATAATGAGGGGCGCGGAGGCGGCAAGGAATGGACGCCCAAGCGAAAGGGCCAGCTCGCTGCGGTGGAGACGGATCCCGCTGCGGAGGGTGCAACACGCCTAGGGAGGAAGACAGCGCCGAGGGAAAGACTCAAGATTCCAGACAGTGGGGGCGTTTTCCTTCGTTCTCAAACCTGCCTCCAAAAGTTCTAGACCCAGGCTCGCCCCAAAATACTGTATCCCCGCAGTCTTCCCCGGAGCGATATCGGGTTGGCCAAATTCCAGAAAAGATCTGGAGGCGCTGGACGGAGGAGAACCGCCACCAGCAGAAGCACGGGCGGGGCAGGGGCTCTCCCAGGGGAGCAGAGAGGCGGGACGCCGGAGGCTGAGGCGGTCGGGTACGACGCCCGCGCCCGTGGCGGAGCAGCGGGCCCCCGACGGTGCTCCCAGACCCGGGCCTGGGGAAGCCGCCCCTTCTCCGTGCACTCACCTCTCCGACTGCGAATAGCGGCATCGACCCAGCAGGTTGAGTTTGCAGAGGTGCAGGTCTTCGCACGGTCTCTGGCAGTACTTGCGACGGCAGACCCGGGCTCGGGTGGTGGCCACCACGAAGCCGGTGACCCTGGCCCTGTCGCCGGTCTCCAGCAACACGAATCGGTCGGGCCCAGCCGCCTCCAGCACTTCGCGGAGCTGCGCCTCGGTGAGCGCGATCTTTTCGAGCAGCGCGTCCAGGGCCATGCGGCCCCCGTGGGCGCACAGGATTTTGGTGATGAAGCAGCACACCTCCGGGTCCGCCATGGCGCGCTGCGCTGGCCGGCCGCGGCGCGGGACGCTGCTCCGGGGAGAATCGAAACTTATAGGAGCCCCGGGGGCGGGGGCGGGAGCGGGCGGTGCTGCGCTGGGCGCGCCCGGGACCAGCGAGCGCGCGCTCCTCGCCGCCGTTAGCTGAGCCCAGCGGTTTCGTTTTCCCGCTCGGCCCTGGGTCGGGAGGCCGGAACTCCCCGACCCGATCCCCGTGCCGGACTGAAAGTGAACCGCGACGGCAGCCGAAGGGAAAGAAACCGAACGGCGCGTGCGGGTCTGCCGGCGACTTCCGCAACCGCCGGACCCCTTCGCTGGGTTCTTGGCTCCGCCAGGGTGACGTTCCCCAGCTGGGCACAGCGAGGCTTCTTCCGAAAGAATTGAAACTAAAAATGATCTGGGGCCCCGGTGGAGTTTTTTATAAGCCAGCCCGAGTGGCGAATGACGCGAGTCTTAGGAGCCCCCTGGAGGAGTTCTCTGTTCACCCCACCCATTCCGGGAAAAGAACCGACCCTAGCGAGCGCTCGCCCGAAGCTGGGTGCCCGGCCTCCGCTCTTGGTGAATCTTCTCAACAACTCCAAGGATTAGATGCTATTATCCTAATTCTGTACTTCAGGAAGTAAGTAACTTGAGTAGACACAACCATTAAGCTGGAACCTGGATGTACCCGAGGTTCTCCAGATCTGGCCCCACGCCCCAGATCGCGGTCCACCTGGCCAGGACCGATGTGCACTTTCTCCCCCAACACCATGCCCTCTTAAAGAACAGCGATTATTGCTCTCGCTCTTTTTCGTCTTCGCAAGAGCTTTTTGAAGAACCCCCCCCCCCTTCTTGCCACTGTTTTGCCTGCCTGTGATCGGTAACTGGGGTGTCCCAGGTACCACTTAATTCTCAAGGGCAAGTGGTCACAGAGAGGCATGCTTAGACATATCCTAAAATTTCAGATGGGTTCCTCTCTTTGTGCGTTTGGACAAGGCCTTATCCCTTGTGGAGACCCTCTTGGACCCCCAGAGTCGGTATAAAGATTGTCTTAAAGTGAAAACATTCGGGCTACAGAAGATGCAGAAGGAATTTTTGCCTGAAATTCTCAATCTCAAAGCAGAGCCTCCTTCAGATACAGCTGCCATTAACCCCCTTCCAAGGGAGCTTCCTGCTAATTCAGCCGCCCAGGGAAGACAGACTGCCCATCCATTAGCATCAGAAAGCCCAATAGAACCTTCCTTATTCTCCCATTGAAGCTCTAAATAAACTCTTTTGTTAAATTGAGATAGATAAACTTCAGCTATTCCAGGACTTTTCCATTACTGGGAGCTCCCCCCACCTCCCAATGTGAAAATAAACCTTGTCTTTCCCCCTGTTAATCTGTCTATTGTCAGTTAATTTGCAGACCCCCAACCACCATATCCAACCCTATCCAAGTTGGAAGAAGAAAAAGGTTTTCCATCCAACACTCCCAAGTTAAAAAAAAAAAGGGGGGGGTCATTGATCAGATAGGAAATAAACCTTTTTAAAAAAATTTATAGAATTCATGGGCACCTGGGTGGCTCAGTCGGTGAAGCATCCGACTTCGGCTCAGGTCATGATCTCCCAGTTTGCGAGTTTGAGCCCTGTGTCGGGCTCTGCTGACGGCCCTGGATTTGCCCAAAGCCCTGCTTTGGATTCTGTGTCTCCCTCTCTCTCTGCCCTTCCCCTACTCACACTCTTTCTTCTTCTTTTAAAACTTGTGTGTATGTATGTATGTAATCTCTGCAACCAAGGTGGGGATAGACCTCATGACCCGAGATCAAAATCACATGCTCCTCTGAGCCACGTAGACACCCCCGTTTTGAAGAATTTAAGTTTACAACTGAATCCTATACATTAAAAAAAAAATTTTTTTTAATATTTATTTTTGAGAGAGGGGGCATTCTTCAAATGATCAACAGAAATTCTCAGTTTGGTAATTCATGGTGGATGAACTATGTCTCTCAGGAGTAGAGTTCTTTGGCATAAAAGGCAGCCAAACATGGGGCCTACACAGGATCATCTGGCTTGTTCCCTCTACCTATCACTTCCATAATTGTCTTCGATCCACTTGGCCTTATTTGTGTTCTAACAGGTTCCCAGGACAGGGTTTTCATTGTCAAATTCAACATAGCATTTTCCATGTGACCCTTACATTAGTTAGTCGCTCTGAACATGCAAAAGTTAAAAAACAAAAAACTAAAAACTGGTCCCTGCCCCCAAGAAGCTTGTATTTGAGAAGACATGAAAAAAATATTAAAACATAAGGGAATCGGTGGCTAAATGCTGCGATGGGTATATAGGAGAATGGAGGAGGAAGAGTACAGTCTGGCTAAAATGTTGGGAATAGAGGTCTAAAATTCTCATTCTAAAATTCAAATTCATGAAAAACAATTATAAGGGAAAGTGGGAAGGGAAGAGGCAGACATTTGGGGAAATTTTGAAATTCGTGCTGTCACAGGTTGCATTCCCCTGATAAGGAGTTGAGATGTTCAGACGATTCCCTGGGGTGTAGCACTGGAGAAAGTCAAGGGAAGGCGCAGACTAGGGCTATGGCAGCTGTCAGACAATGATACGGATCTGACAAAGTTTGCCAGCCCGATGGGGAGCAGGAGTGAAATGTTGCAGGATTTTGTTTTACCTCAATACCCGGGAATCATTGTCTCGCCGCTTCAGAGAATGAAGAGATGGACACAAATGAGCAGCCGGCAGAAGTTTATTAGAGTATCAGATTAGACAGTAAGAAGAGTGTGAAAGCTCTCTTTGCACAGAGGAGACATTCGAAAGTGAATGCCCAGGACTATAGGCAAGGGTCCTTGTTTTATAAGGTTCTGGTCCCCCCCCCCCCTTTCCCTCCCCTCTTGTGTCTTCTCAGGTTTTACCCTTATTGGCTTGACAACTCTAGGTGCTGGGTTGTCCGTTCCTGATTGGCTCGTTTCCACTGTATGAGGGGTGGCCTATGGCCATATCATTCCTTGTGGGTCATACCTCTTTGGTCTACTTATTTTTAGTCAGGTCTTTTTGTCAAATTCCTGAGGGAAACCCCAGGGAGGGTAGGTGTGGTATCTGTTACATTCTTAATAGGAACCTTATGCCCAGAGGGGTTTGCTGTGGTCAGACACTCCCAACATTGTTGCAAAATATGTGTCCCCCCCCCCCCCGCCCCAGGAAACTCAGGCCCTAATTTTTCCCTCTCTGCCTATTTTATCCTATTTTTCCCTATCATGCTAACATTGGGCAGAAAAGCCCAAGCCCTTGTACCGCCGCCCTGCTCAGTCGTGGCCAGGGGCCACTGGACAAGTACGTGACTCGGGCTCAAACACTGGAGCAGATCCTGAAGGGGCTAAAGCTGGAGGCTATCAGCTCCACACATCTTCTAGCTGTTGGGCAGCAAGCCCTGCCTTGAAGGGGGTCTGACTGACACACGCTTGTCCACTACAGTCACCCTGTGTGCCACATGGATCTATTTGTCCATCCGTATTCAGGGGACGGCTCCTTCAGGGCTTCGTGGGCCACTCTTCTTCCTGTAAGGAAACTTAGAAGAGGAAAATTAATGGAATGACCTCTAGCCCCTGTCACTGCAGTTGGTTGCAAGGCCACAACTAGCCCTTATCATAGCCCTCCACCAAAGGGACCCCGGGGTGGTTCAGTACCTTAACTGTCCCACTCTTGATTTTGGCTCAGCTCATGATCTCACGATTCTTGAGTTTGAGCCCCATGTCCAGCCCTGCATCCAGCTCCACACTGACAGCATGGAGCCTGTTTGGGATTCTCTCTTTCTCTTTCTCTCCCTCTCTGCCTCTCCCCCGTTCAAACGTGTGTATGTGTGTGTGCGCGCGCTCTCTCTCTCTCTCTTTCTTAAAAAAATGAATATAAAAAAAATTTATTTGAGCATCTCAAATAAATGCTCTGCACTTATTATGGGAGCACTGCAGAGATTTCCCTTCACCACTGCTTTTCAAGACTATAGCCACCCTCCATTTTCAGCTTGTACTGCCTACTGGGATGACTCATTCACAACCCCAACTTGGGCTTTTTCCTTCCTCCTTTAGCTGGTTATTGTGGGGCCCCCTCGTATGGTCCTAGGAGTAAGCTAGGGCTGGGACACCAATGTAACCTAATGAATGACATGGAGACGTGGGCTGTGTATTCATGCAGCTTGTCTGTACCTTCTGGTCTTGGTTGTGCTCCGTATCAGATGGACCGGTTTCATCTTAGGATGGCTCTAATGTTAGGCCTGCCTGACCTGTCGATGTGTCCGATAGGACCTAGCTTGTGATGGCCCATTCTGAACCCATGATCATTTGTTTTCTCTACCGGGGCCCGGTAGCAAGCTAGGAGCTGCTTTTTAGAAGGAGTGTAACTCTTCACCGCAGTGGGTAGGAACTTGTTCCGTAATCCCAGGGGTCTACATTGTGATTCTACTGGGATGTGCCGCCAATGCCACACTTATTCCATCACCGACACCTCCAACACTGTAGGCTCTGCTCGATTATATAATCTGAACAGAAGGGCTGTTTGTATCACAGCCTGGACCTACTGCAGAGCTCCTTCCTGCTCTGGGCCCACTCAAAGCCAACAGCTTTCCACGTAACCCAGTACGTGGGCAGCAGGACTGTTCTTAGGTATGAAATGTGTCTTCTCAAGAACCCAAAGATTCCTAACAGGCTTTGCGTTTCGTTTTTTCCAGGAAGGGATAGGAGATGTAGCAAGGCGTCTTTCTGGGGGGAGGAGATGTCCCAGCATGCTGCTGGATCATCGGTCCCCCAGAATCTTTGGTGAAGTGGCAGGTCACAAATCGTTGTAGGACTTATCTCCCACTCTCTGGAGTGGGTACGTCATACCAAACCTCTAGCACAGTCTCCGCCTTTTCCTCCTCCTGCCTGAGCAGTACGGTATCATCCGTGTAATGGGTCAACGGGATGTTTGTGGGATGTCCAAACGTTCTGGTTCTCTTCAGACGATATCACAACGGAGGACTGAAGAGTGAACACAACCTCGTGGCAAAACAGGAAATACTTGCTCTCCATTCTGTGGGGATACGAACTATTTCTGACCCTTTTTTGTTGAATGGGATAGAAAGAATGCATTTGCCAAATCAGTGGCCACAAACCATGCGCCTCAGGCTGCATGGCTCTGTTCCAGCTAAGACACTACATCTGGCACAACTGGTATTGACCAGGAGTACCTCCTTGCAATAGTCCCTAGTCATTCTCTAGGGTCCATCCCATTGCTGCAGGACCAACACTGACAAGTGAAACAGACATATGACAGCGACAACATTTCTTCATCTTTTCAATATTTAAGAGTGGCACTAATCTCTGACACCCCCCCCCCGTCACCCCTGGAATGCAATGCTATTTTGTGGTTACTATATTGGCCTGGGGAAGGGGGTGGGTGAGGTGTGGTTTTAGCCGCTCTGCTTGGCCTTCCCTACTGTGATAATTCTCATGCAACAGGACAAGGAGGTAATGTGAGCCCAACTTCCAAGAATGTCAATCCCAACTGCACATTTGGGGATGAAGGAAATGACAACCAGTGAGTCCATGGACCCAGAGGACTCATCATAAGTTGGACTCTTTTCAGGAATCCATTTGCTCCCATTCTAACAGGGGGGCCTTCACATCTCGGGGTATCAATTGACCTCTGACCTTCTACACTACAGTCACCCAAATGTCTGGGTATCTCCTGTACGAATGTTGGCCAGAGTGACTCTATCTTTGGCTTGCCATCTTTTTTTTTTTTTTTTTTTTTTTTAATGTTTATTTTTGAGAGAGCCGGGGAGGGACAGAGAGAAAGAGGGAGAGAGAGAGAACCCCAAGCAGGCTTTACACCGTCAGTGCGGAGCCCAGTGCAGGGCTCGATCTCATGAATTGGGAGATCATGACCTGAACTGAAATCGGACGCTCAACCGACTGAACCACCCAGGTGCCCCTTTGGCCCACCATCTTTACTATGCGAGCTCAAAGGCCTCTCCAGCACTGCTTGTTCCCGCCCCCCTAAAGAATGATGCATATATTCTGTGATCATATCCTGCAAGGAGAGCACTGGGAGATCTGTCATGGTCCCCAGCTCACTAATAGAGGTATAAACACGGACAACATAGTTGCCCCCTCCTGAAGCACAGGAGACGCCAGGAGGATAATTACTGGTAGGTATTAGTCACGTTAATGTATACACTTTGATTTTACTGCTCTGCTCACCCTCACATCCCTCTCTTTATAAAATCCATCAACTAAATCTGAACTTTGTGGAGAAGAGCTGCTCAGCCTCTGATCGTCACCAGCCTGATCCCCCCTGTCAGCAAGGTACCCTGAATAAAATTCTGCGTAAACTGTATGGAGGTACCTGCTTTGGTTTTTGGTCTCAAAGTGCTTTTTCAATTTGGAGGATACTGCATGGTTCCTCCACTCTCTCACATTCCCTTTCCCCAGTGCTGTCATCCACATAAATGTTGTAGATCTCTTTGGGGAAGGATTGGAGCCACTATTACAGTTCCTTCTCGCCATAGTGGGTTTTTAAAATTTTTTTTAAATGTTTTTGAGAGAGAGAGAGAGAGAGAAAACGACCAGGGGAGGGGCAGACAGAGAGGGAGACACAGAATCCGAAGCAGGCTCCAGGCTCTGAGCTGTCAGCACAGAACTCAACACGGGGCTCGAACTCACTAACTGGCAAGATCATGACCTGAGCTGCAATTGGACGTTTTAACCAACTGAGCCACCCAGGTGCCCTGGGTGTTTAGGTCCTTCTCCCTGGGGACCTGGCCACCTCTTCAGTCACTGGGTTCTGTGTCAGAACACTGGTTCAGGAATGGAAACCAGGTAAGGAATTGTGCACTTTTATTGGGGTCACTGTCTCTCTCATTGTCCTGCTCATTAATCCTTATTCTTTTTTTAGATTATACACAGGAAACAGTACTTTGCTGGCTACCCATCTACTTCCCTCGTTGGGAAATTCTGTTCTGTTCAAAATCTCTGAAGCTTTCCACAGGTCGGGGCTGCTGGCTGGCACTCTGAACTTACAAACCCCTGGCTTTTGCAGTTAAGGGCCATCATCCAGGGTCTACGGCATCAGGGTCCTCTCGTCCCCGTTGCTATGGGTGAGTGAAGTCCTAGGACAGCCTTTCCTCCCATCAGGTATGTCCTATGGGGAAAGCACCACAGAACTATCTCAGTGATGCTAGTGTCCCGCCTCATCGGTGATAAATGGGATTCTGCTGGGCTGTTCTCTGAGCCCAGTCCTCTGGTGGATCTTCTGCTGGCCTAACATAATGTATCTATTCTACCATGCCCACTTTTCTGAATCTTTTAATCCTTTCATCTACTGTATGCCACAAAAATTCCGGCATCTCAATATCACTCTTCACGGGCCGTCGCCTTCGCAGGCTTCTAGGAGGCACTTGGAAGCAATGTTGCTCTACCCCTCGGGCCTTGCCAGGATGCTAACTCTTGTATCCCACAGACGGCTCCTATGTCAATGAATTCTCCCATATGCTTGATAGAAGAGTTTTCTCCGAACGGGAAGGTTGGAAATCAGAATAGATGGCTCATTTTAAATTTTTTTTTTTTTACTGTTTTTATTTATTTTTGAGGCAGAGAGAGACAGAGCATGAGCGGGGGAGGGGCAGAGACAGAGGGAGACACAGAATCCGAAACAGGCTACAGGCTCTGAGCTGTCAGCACAGAGCCCGACGCGGGGCTCGAACCCACGGAGTGTGAGATCATGACCTGAGCTGAAGTCGGACGCTCAACCGAGTGAGCCACCCAGGCGCCCCAGATGGCTCATTTTAGAGGACTAACAAGGAAAGGGGACGAGAGGAGACGAGTGGGGAGGTGGCGGGAAAGGGGGAGGGAAGCGTGAGAAATTGTTCAGGTAGCCAGAGAGAGATTTTTTTGTTTGCTTGCTCATTTATTGCTGCTGTTTTACTAGAAGATCAGCAAATGTGCTGATGGGCAGTGCCCAGCAGAAGATGGGCAAATGTGAACATTTGGAAGAAATAAATCTGGGTAGAGCGCAGAGCTGCAGTTGCTGGGGCAAACTGGCCTGGTAGCAGGCTACAGGAGTCAGCTGAACCACCAGTCAGAGAGGGAAGCCCAGGGCAGCAACAAGCCAGCTATGCTAAGTCATAGAAATTAAAAGTCCATAAACATCAGAGGGGTGAGTCAGATGGAGTGTCCAAAGTCCACGGCAAACAGATGTTCCCCAGGAGGTGTGGGAAGTCAGGTGGGGGAGGAGTCAGGCAGCCAGACAGGGGAGGGCAAAGGCGGGGAACAAGCCGAGGGGATTGCCCTCATTTGACTGAGCTGGGAAAGGATGGGGCTGCAGGTATTGGTGGAGTGAGAAGGGCCACTCTCCTCCGCGAGGACGAATTTACAGACTTTGCTTTGGTGGTGTTCAAATGAGGAACTTCAGGCTGCCAACCTTCACCTGGTAGCACTAGTCTGAAAGCGGAGGCAACAGGTAGGAGTGACCTAAGGGTGGGGCTGATTTGGTGACGGTGGCGTGATGTAGCAGGCTGACTCCCAGTGAGTCTCGCTTTCTGGTGTTTGCACCTGTATGTCAACCCCTCCCACACCAAATAGGAGAGATCTGTGTTTCTCAACAGGATATTAAAGAAATGAGCCTGTGAATTCCAAGGGTACATCATAAAAAAACTGTGTGACTTCCTCCTTGCTCTCTCTTCCATCACTCCCTCTGGGAAAGCCAGCTGTGACTTTGTGTGGACAATCGAGCAGCTCTATGGAGAGATCCCTGTGGCAGGGGACAAGGGCCTCCCACCAACAACCAGCACTAACTTGCCAGGCCAGTGGGTGGGTCACTTGGAATGGGATCCTTCAGCTCCCGTCAAGATGTTAGGCGACTACGGTCCAGCAGACAATTTGAATTTAACCTCAGGAAAAACTCTGAGCTAGAACCACCCAGCTGAGCTGCTCAGCAGAAACCACGTGTGATAAGGATATTGATTGTAGGGGTGCCTGGGTGGCTCATTCAGTTAAGCATCTGAGTTTGGCTCGGGTCATGATCTCGAGGTCTGTGGGTTCGAGGTCTGTGGGTTCAAGCCCTTCATCGGGCTCTGTGCTGACAGATCAGAGTCTGGAGCCTGCTTTGGATTCTGTGTCTCCCTCTCTCTCTGCACCTCCCCTGCTCATGCTCTGTCTCTGTCTCCGTCTCTCTCTCTCTCTCTGTGTCTTAAAAATAAATAAACCTTAGAAAACATTAAAAAAAAAAGTATCTATTGTAAAGCTGTTAAGTTTGGGGGTAAGTTGTTAGGAAGCAATGGATAATTAATATAATATACCCACACACACAAAGTGACAAAAGTCCAAAACACAAAATAATGTGACTGTTTAGGGAAATCGGGTAGGTAATCAAGTCCAGAGGAAGACTGAAAGAATGGATTAAGTGAAGAGAGCAGATGAGAGGGACTGGGAAATAGAGCAGGTTATCGGGTTTGGGTAAGGCTGGACAGAGAACAAGGACCCTGAGATTTCTGAGACCTGTGTACATTAGGTCAAGGCAGTTCTGGCCATGGCAGGCAGAGAGAAACCCAGCACCGGGCATTATCTGGGTGGCCTTTCATGGCTTGGGCTTCCTCCTCGACGACTGTTTCCACCTGGGTTGCAACATGATTGAGGCTGTGCCGTGAACCCCAAGGCACTGGGTGATGAGACCACCAGGCTCTAAGCGTTTACGATGTGTTATGTGCTTGAAATAACATGAAGGCTTAAACAAATGTGGCATGTCCATACAATGAAATATTATTCAGCCACTAAAACGGATGAAGTACTAATACATACGACAACACAGATGAGCTGTGAAATCATGCTAAGTGAAAGGGGTGCCTGGCTGGCTCAGTCATAGAGCCCGCCACTCTTGATCTCAGGGTCTCAAGTCCGAGTCCCACATTGGGTGTAGAGTTTAATACAAATAAAAATAAAAAAATAAAAACAGATTTTAAAAAATATGAAACATGCTAAGTGAAAGAAGCCAAACATAAAGGGTTACATACCGCATGATTCCATTTATATGAAATGTTCAGACTCGGCAAATCCATACAGATAGAAAATAGATTAGTGGTTGCCAGGGGCTAGGGGAAAAAGGGGAATGGAGAGTGACTGTTAATGGGTACAGATTTCTTTTTGGGGTGACTAAAATGTTCTAAAATTAGATAATGGTGATGTACAATTTTGGGAATATAATAAAAAAACCACTAAATCATAGGGGCGCCCCGGTGGCTCAGTGGGTTAAGCATCTGACTTCACCTCAGGTCATGATCTCACGGTTCGTGAGTTCGAGCCCCACGTCGGGCTCTGTGCTGACAGATCAGAGCCTGGAGCCTGTTTCAGATTCCGTGTCTCCCTGTCTCTCTGCCCCTCCCCCACATTCTCTCTCTTTCAAAAGTAAATAAACATTAAAAAAAAAAAAAAAGATGTTAAATCACCTGCCCAGGTCACAACACTAAAGCAAGTGAGAGAGCCAAGAACTGAGCCCAGGCAGTTCTCCTCAGGCTCCACACTTAACCCACTATGTTACCCTGCCTCTTGCTTGTAAATGATCTCAATAAATCTTAAGCAAATCCGTGAGGTAGATTTTATTTCCTTTATTTACAGAGGGGAAAAAACTAAAATACATAGAGGTTAAGTAGCCTGCTCAAGTTCACACAGGTAAGAAGCAGGGGAGATAGAGTTTAAATCCAGGCCCTGCTGAGTCAAAAGCACACAATCTTGTGTCAACTTCAGTTCACGATCCTGCATTTCAGCAGCTGGCTGACATAGGGAGTTCCTTCTTTCAGGGCTCACTGGATTGCAATGCCTGGTATCTTTCCTGTTTACATTATTATATTATGTTTATGTTGCTTTCTAATTTTCCAGTTATCTCGCCACCAAATAATTACATAAGCAATCGGAGGTTGAAATCTGTTTCTCTATTTTCTCACATAGAAAACGCCTCTTAGTTTTAACAGGTATAAATGCACGTTACCTTGTATGTTGAAATAAATATTGACTCCCATGTCTTTAACTCATTCCAGTTAAAACTTTGGCCATACTGAGGCACCTGGGTGGCTCAGTGGGTTAAGCATCTGACTTTCGATTTCGGCTCAGGTCATGATCTCACAGTCATGAGATCAAGCCCTGAGTCAGGCTCCTCGCTGGGCATGGAACCTGCTTAAGATTCTCTCCTCTCTCTCTCTCTCTCTCTCTCTCTCTCTCTCTCCCCCCCCGCCCCGACTTGGGTGTGTGTGTGTGTGTGTGTGTGTGCGCGCGCGCGCATGCTCTAGCTCTCTCTCTCAAAAAAAGAAAATTTGGCCATACAGAAGAATTTGGGGATTTTCAAATAGATGTCTCTTTTAAAATTTAGATTATGGAAATTTTCTTTTTAATTTTTATTTTTAAATGCTTTTTTTTTTTTTTTTTTTAGTTTAGAGAGGGAGAGAGGGATACAGTGTGAGCTGGGGAAAGGGGCAGAGAGAGAAAGAGAGAGAGAGAGAGAGAGAGAGAGAGAGAATCTCAAGCAGTCTTCATGCTTATCGCAGAGTGATTATGGAGATTTCCCGTACAAAAATATAAAGGTAAATACACACATGCTCATCACTTAATTTCAACAATGATTACCTATAGATTTTCTGTCATCTAGTTCTTCAATTTATTAGTAGTTCAGCCATGACTATATTATCTTTTAGTACTGGTTGAATCACTTTTTTTTTTTCATTTTTTTTAAAGTAGGCTCTATGTCCAATGCGGGGCTTAAACTCATGACCCTGAAATCAAGATTCACACACTGTACCCTCTGAGCCAGTCAAGCATCCCTAAATCATTTATAAGAAAACAAAATGTTAATAGGTGTCATTTCTTGGGTATGTATTTATAGCTAATTTAAATTTTCTTCTTTTTAATTCTCAATATGTTCCAAAATTTCCATGGTGAGTAGGGAGCATTTTTGTAATAAGAAAAATCAAGTTATTTTAAAATAATTGAAAAGCATATTTCTTTGAAGAGTATGTATTCAAATGCATAATCCTGGAGTCAACTTTCTCTTGCTTAGAACAGTCAAAAAAAAGGTTCTTTCCCCATGAGCCCGTATAATTTAGTGCAGGGAGTGGAATAAAAAAAATTTTTTTTAAATATCTTAAAGTAATCTCAACACCCAACATGGGACTCAAACTCACAACCCCGAAATTAAGAGTCACATGCTCTACTGACTGAGCCAGGCAGGAACTCCTAGAATTTGGGGTTTTTTTGGTGTATGTGTGTGTAAAATTTGGTTTTTAAAACATTCTCTTTTTAATTTTTCTTTAATTTTTTTTAAATTTTCATTTATTTTTTAGAGACAGAGAGACAGAGCATGAGTGAGGGAGGGGCAGAGAGAGAGGGAGACACAGAATCCAAAGCAGGCTCCAGGCTCCCAGCTGTCAGCACAGAGCCTGATGTAGGGCTTGAAGTCACAAACCTTGAGATCGTGGCCTGAGCCGAAGTCAGACGTTCAACCAACTGAGCCACCCAGGCACCCCAATTTTTCTTTAATGTTTATTTATTTTTCAGAGAGAGAGAGAGATGGAGTGCAAGCAGGAGAGGGTGAAGAGAGAGGGAGACACAGAACCTGAAGCAGGCTCCAGAGCCCGACCAGGGGCTCCAACTCGTGAACCGTGAGATCATGACCTGAGCTGAAGTCGGACGCTAACTGATTGAGCCACCCAGGCGCCCCAGGTCTGAATTATTTTAAAAAACAGACCAAAAACCCAAAAAACACAGATCTAACAGGATGCAATTTACAGATCATAAAATTCACCTGTTTTAAGTGTACAATTCAGTGATTTTTAGTAAATTTGCACAGTCATACAACCGTCATCACAGTGTGGATTATTTTTTCTAATCTCTCAGAAACTGCTGTTCTAATGCAACTACGATAAAGTTGCCAGTTCCAGCTTTGCCTCTTACGCATGCACCTAGCTTTTGTGTGTTTATGTGGCGATCTGTTTCACAACACCCTCGATTCAGCTGTAGTTGGGAATAATAGCTTCTTCTCAAGTACACCCAGAATGCCATGTTCTGCCCTTCATCATTAAAGCTACAGCCCAAACAGCCACTATGGGGATTTAGATGCTTAAAGAAGTATCCCAAACTGCTGGAAATCAGAGGCTATTTCGATAGATTTGGCAAGATCTTCAGGATTGCTTATACCATTGGCAACACTATCCTTAGACCCTCCTGAGGGAAGCCCTGCTCTGGACTCTGGGCTCTGACTGCACCAGGGGTGAGGAGGCCGTGGAGCCAAAGTTTGTTTTGTTTAAGTTTATTTATTTATTTTTCTAAAAGTTTATTTATTTTTTTGAGAGAGAAACAGAGCATGTGAGCGGGGTAGGGGCGGAGAGAATCCCAAGCAGGCTCCACACAGCCAGCACAGAGCCCCATGTAGGGCTCGAAACTACGAACTGGGAGATCGTGACCAGAGTCAAAGTCGAGAATCGGACGCTTAACTGACAGAGCTACCCAGGCGCTCTGGAGCCCTCTTCAGACTCCTTGCAGCCATCCTCACCCTGCTGTGGTGCCCAGGACTCTGAATTCCCTGCCCATACAACCCCAAACTTGTCTCCATACCTGCAGAGGTCTCTTCCCTGAGCCTATCCTGCCTTTAGGTCTGTCAGGGAGTGACAGCTGTCGGGAAAGTGGGTGACTACTGTTTGCATTGGTGGGCTGGGTGTCCACACACATGCACAAAGCCCCTCGGCGTAGGATGGAGCCTGGGTTGAGAGAAGGGCATGGGCTGGCACCCGGGGCTGGCTCTCTCCACACTGCCCCCTCCGGCAACAGAATTCTGGGAAGTCTGAGAATTCTAAATTGGAATCTGACTTCCTTCTGTATCTGTCAAGATAGGAGGATAAAACATTTTAGCTAACAGTTTGCTAAATTGATTTAAGATTTTTCAATATTTAGAAATATGGTGTGTGGAGCTCTATTTGTACAATTTCATTTACATGAAATGTCCAGAATGGGCTAATCCGTAGAGACAGAAAATAGAATAGGGGCTCCTGGGTGGCTCAGTTGTTTTGAGGTTCCGACTTCCGCTCGGGCCATGACCTCGTGGTTCAAGAGTTCGAGCCCCACGTTTGCTGTCAGCACAGAGCCTGCTTCAGATCCTCTGTCCCCACCTCTCTTTGCCCTCCCCCCTCTTATTTAATGTTTTAAATAAAAGCTAAAAAAATATATATATTAGTGGTTGCCAGAGGCTAAGGTGAGGAGGGCAATGATGAATGACTGCTGATGGATATGGGGTTCCTTTTGGGGATGATGAAAGCATTCTGGAACTTGATAATGGTGATAGATGCACAATTCTGTGAACACAGCTTTCCCCTGCCATCTGAACGTAGAGTGTTCCTATGAAACTTTTCCGAAGCTAAAACATCTTAAAGCAAAGAAGCAATTACTGTTAATTAATTAATTATTTTTTTAAGTTTTCTTTATTTCAGTAATTTTCACACCCCACGTGGGGCTTGAACTCACGACCCTGAGGTCAAGAGTCACAGGCATGCTCTTCTGACTGAGCCAGCCAGGCGCCCCCTACTGTTAATGTGTGCAGGAAAACTGTTGAGTGCTCCCAGATCCAAATAATCACCTCTCTGAGGCTTTTCTGATCCCTTAGGACACATCTTGCTAACAGAAGCACAAAATAAATTGAGATAAAGCACAGATGATCACAGACACAATTCGAAGCTCAGGTGGCTTGATGCTGAGATGCCGAGCGTGGTTCCGGGTAAAGGAGCTTGGTGGTGCCACTTTTGCTGCACCGGTGCATGCTGCCCTGCTTGTTGTGGAACAAATGTGGCACGCTCTTTTTTTGCTTTTCTTTATAAAAGTGAAAACCCTCTTCAGATTTCTTTTGGTTAGCAAAAACAGGTACCAATGTAGGGTTTTCATAAAAGTGAAGTGGCAAAACGTGAACTTTTGAAAAGCAGGGGATGCTTGTACTAAAAGTCAGTGAACAGGGGCGCCCGGGTGGCTCAGTCGGTTCAGCCTCCGACTTCTGCTCAGGTCATGATCTCGCAGTTCCTGAGTGGGAGCCCCACGTCGGGCTCTGTGCTGACAGCTCAGAGCCTGGAGCCTGCTTCGGATTCTGTGTCTCCCTCTCTCTCTGCCCCTCCCCTGCTCATGCTCTGTCTCTCTCTGTCTCAAACATTTTTTAAAAGTATGAATTTAGGAGCACGTGGGTGGCTCAGTCAGTTGAGCATCCAACTCTTGATTTCAGCTCAGGTCATGGGTCATGGGATCGAACCCCATGTTGGGTTCTGTGCTGAAAAGTGGAATCTGTTAAAAATTCTCTCTCTATGCTCCCCTGTGCTGCTTGCTCTAAAATTAAAAAAAAGAATTAAATAATAAATAAAAGGATGAGTTTAATATTTGGATGCTCTTGCAATAAGACTGTGGTAGGGTCCCCTCCCTAAAAAAAAAAAAAAAAAGAAAAAACTCAAGGCAAACTGGATATACGCATACGTGACATCCTTCACGACCTTGTAACATGAAACCACTTAATCAGACTGCACGTTTGTGTGTTACCATATATGGGAAACAAAAAGTAAAAAATATATAAAAAACCAAGCCACGTGGTGTTCGGGGCTCACTTCTTTGGGTATGAACTCAACGAAGTTGTGCCAGCAGGAATAAAGTTGCTTCCTGGAAAGAAAAGCCTGATGTCACGACTCTCTGTGCAAGAATCCTGCTACAAGACAATTACAAAAGTATGCAGACTTCTGTAAAGAAGAGCTGAAAATAATTGGTTCTTTTTGAATGTTTTTATTTGTTTTTGAGACAGAGCATGAGCAGGGGAGGGGCAGAGAGAGAGGGAGACACAGAATCCGAAGCAGGCTCCAGGCTCTAAGCAGTCAGCACAGAGCCCAACACGGGGCTCAAACTCATGGACTGTGAGATCATGACCTGAGCTGAAGTCGGATGCTTAACCAACTGAGCCACCCAGGCGCCCCTGAAAATGATTGTTTTAAACTCAACCAAAAGTAGAGATATTTCTAATATTTGGAACCAAAAGAATTACAAGTATAGTGGTGGTGAATTTTCGCATTTCTTAAGTCTATGTTCCTGTGTCTGAATATAAGGATACTTGTGTGTACATAAAAGTGTATGTATCCGTGAATTAAGGTATGTGATCATTTACTTATTCTCCAAGTAACAGGTGGTGGGAGGCAGGGGCTGGAGCATGAGCAGGATGCAAAAGAATCTAGGAAACCATAGCTGCCTCTATGATCTTATGGTATACATGAGTCTCTACAGGGCTGGTTATCTACAGTTGTATGTAATGTAATTCAACTATGCCACAACTACCTACACACTTGGGAATACTCCAGATGTTAGTTTCTTAGTTGGCTAATTCTCAGTAGGAAACTGGGGATGCAAGCCCTCACAGACCCTACAATTTAGACATACTGCTCCCAGCTGCCTCTGACCAGAGTCCCGTAGTCCTTAGTTACTGTAAAAGAAACCTGTAAAAATGCCTCAGGAAATAATAGAAAGTTGCCGCCCCAAGTCTGTGGGATGCTGTTCTGCCTGAGATAACAAACACAGTGTGTCATGTTCCCAAGGGAATTTTTTTTTTTTTTTTTAGCTTAGCGATAGTTACAGAATGTAGAACCTTTGCCTTTGTACTCTAGAGATGACCTCACCAATGCAATCTGCCCGGAGCGTTTTGCAGTTCCAGGCCCCTAGAAGCAGAACGACCAGGCCCCTGAGGCAGAACGACCACCTCACTACCATCGCACCGAAACCAGACGGAGACGCCAGAAGGGATAAGATGATCAAGAAAGGAAATGTCATAGATGACCTAATCCCTAATCAATCAGCATGATCCAAGGCCCTGGGATCCTTACCCTGAATTTTCACCCTTTTAAAACCCTGCTTGTAAAGCACGGTGGAGTTTGGGACTTTTGAGCATTCGCTCCCGCTTCTGGGTGGCGCCACAGCAATAAATAGCCTTTCTTCGACTGCGGAAGCTCCGTGTCGGTTGTTATTGGCTTGCCGCCCATCGAGCGGACGAAATGTCTGGTTTGGTTACAAAGGTTGCACTGGATGTCCTTTAAGATTGCTTCCAGCTCTAAATTCCACAACGCGGGGATTTCACCCGACGCATGCAGCCAGATTAATTCGGGTCAGGAGTAAAGTAGATAAATTAAGTCGTCCAACCAACATACATTTATTACAGTTACGGATTATGTTTATCTATGTAAATAATAAACTATTTTGGTGAACTCCCGCCTGTAAACGCCAACTTCCTCGGTTCAGCGATTTTTTTCGAAGCTTCCCGGAGACCGGAGGCCGCAGATCACGTGCCAGTCAGCGCCGGGGGTTGCTATGGAACCCAACACGGTCCAAATCGGAAGTGGTCCTTGAAAATGACTTTCCCAGGAAACTTATATTGGAAAAAGAATACCATTCTAATCCGCCTGTTCTTAAAATCAAGCCCTAAGTAGAGACACAAACGTTCACTCCCAGCACAGCAAACCCTGCCTCTCCTCCTGAGGGGAGAACTTCTCCTCCTGCAGCGGCAGCAGGGAGCGGAACCAAAACGCGGAGGGCACGGGTTCCCCTGGGAGCTTTTCTGCGCGGCGAACCAGACCCCACCCCCGCGGGGTTGCCGTGGAGACGGAGCCAGCGGTGTGGATGCAGAGAGGCGCTAAGGCTGGGCCTTTTCTGTCCGTCTGGGGAAGAGGCTCACCGAACCAACTCCCAAGATGGTTAGTGGCTCTGAACAATGAGGGAGGAGAACTTTGAGTGGATCCTAGACCTGGAGATCGGAGGTTCTCAACGCACTTTGGGTTAAGTCTAGGAGTGTCAGCGGAGGATGATCTCCCTGCCCTACCCACGTTCTCACGGGAGACGAGGATGCGACTGTAAACACCTCGATGCTTTCTTCCCTCCCGCTTCTCCACTTCACGTCTAGGCTGCGCGTGGGATGGAAAGCAGACCAAGGGAAGACTGAGATGAGAGAAGCTGCGCCAAAGCATCTCCTACCCCGCTCTAATGAATTGATAAAGAAGATAACATGTAGTAGCTGTTGGGTTCAGCCCAAGTACAGGGTGATGGCCCTTTTAGTAAAATAGTTGTTACAAAGAGTTTGAATGGGCTTCCCTGGGGTTGGTTGTTAAGGACTTGACATGCAAATCCTGGAGCTGTTACTCTGAGTTTAAATCTGACCATCGGAATTGGATCATACAGCTGTCTTTGTTGCTTCTTTCACAGATGCTTTCAAGGGCCAAGCCTGCTGTAGGCGGGGACCTACCGCACGCTGACAAGAGAAAGAAGAAAGGTAGGAAGATTCCAAAACTAGAGGAGCTACTTTCACAAAGAGATTTCACTGGAGCTATTACCCTATTGGAGGTAATGTCCCTATTGGAGGTAATGTCCTAAGAAGATTGCTTCTTAGGAGGTGAATACCAGAATATGGATGAATGCTTGGGTGAACGCTGGTTGCATTCCAACGTTGTGCTGTTGGAACAGGTGGATGCTTTTTTGGGGGGGGGGCTTCCTATAAATCGAGTCTGGCACAGGTTCCAGATTCCGTGTTAATGATAAACCTGATTAAAGATGAACTAACAAGATCGGCTTACTTCTTGAGGGACGCTTTTAATTATGTCTAGTCCCACTGATGGTGAATTCAGCTAAAACTCTGGAGGGACATTGGATACAGTATCAGTTCACACATTGTTTATCCCAACCCCTGACCAATTTATGATTTGTTCCTCCTCTTATATCTTATAAAATTTGAATCATTTGAATAATACTATGGTGCTTCATGCTTGTTGCCTAGAATACCCTATCTTCAGAAAATATTTCAAATCTTTATGGCAGTACTTCTCAGCTTCTAATATGCGTCAGAATCACTTAGGGTACTTATTAAAACATACATTCCTCGACTCCTGCCTTAGGGGTTATGGTTCTTTCTTTTTTTTTTTTAATGTTTATTTACTTATTTTTGAGAGAGAGCAGAGGAGGAGCGGGGGTGGGGGGGGGGGAGACAGAGAATCCCAAGCAGGCACCATGCTCCACACAGAGCCCATCGTGGGGCTCCATCTTATGAACCGTGAGGTCATGAGCTGAATCAAGAGTCGGATGCTTCACCGATTAAGCCACCCAGGCACCCCAGGGCTTCTGATTCTTTACAATATGGTGCTGTTCAGGAACCTGCATTTTTGTCACGTAGCCCAAGTGCTTCTGACGTAGATGATCCAAGGACACTACACCTTGAGAAACTGCTTTGTGGGAATCACATGTTGTAGGAGAATGAAGGAGCACACCAAACAGTGAAGAGTTGAAGAGTTTTGACGGCATAGCCCAGTTGTGTTTTGCCAGTCATTTCTCCGAATTACTACTCCAGCTATCTTACTTATAATCTATCAACAATGATTGTTTTAGTGAGCTTTATGTATTTCTCAATCTTCCACGTGTGGTTCTATGTTTCTTACTAGCTCTGATATTGAGCATGTTGTTTGACTTTTTTGGTGTCAGCTTTCTCATCATTAAAGTGGGGAAGTTGACTTGGAAGGACCTTCTAGCTCTGTAAGTCAGTGGACTAAGTGGTAGGTATATGTCTAATTTTTGTCGGTCTCTATTTCTCTTCTCTCTTTTTAGACAACAACCACATTTCCCTTACTGTGTAATCTTGCACTACTTTCAGGTTGTCAGGGAGACTCTGCTCTGTGCTTACATTCTTAGGTGGCCTGTCAAGTGCCATGAGGTATGGGAATGGGAACTGCCATGGTTTGCGGTGAGGAAGTCTCATGAGCTTTCCTTTGGCTCCCGGTAATTCCTGGGGCAAATTCAGGAAGACTTCAAATAAGAATGTCTTCAGACTTAAGGCACTGTACTCAAATCCACAGCATTTTGCGAAAAGAAGATTTCTAACGTATGGAATTAACTATAGGAGTAAGTTCTTACCCAGACCAGAAAGTATCATTGGATGTCTTCATCTTGTCACAGTCAAGGCACCCAATATTCTGTAGCAGTGATCTGCAGATATGTGTCGGCTCCCTATTTAGTTTTTTTTATCCATGTTTTTGGTTTATCAGCGTGTAGAATGGAAAACTCTCACCTAACCATAGGAGTTCAGATTCCTCCTTCAAAAGCCTCATTCATTTCCTCGAAAACAGGACTTTGTTGCCTGGGGAATTCACATATATTTTCTCACAATGGACAGAAATGAAGCCAGGCTTCTGAATATCCTTAATTCTCACAGGTCATGGTAAACCTGTTCAAGGGTTACAGAACGATTTACTGATTCGTTCTCAGCAGAAGGTCATAACCTATCAAAGATATATGTGTGCACTAATGGGATAGGCTTGAAGTGTGAGTTTGAATGCATAGAGCACGGAGGGTGAGAACACAGGCGTTGGAGTCAGTGGGCTGTGACAGTCCCTGCTGCTACCTTCTCTGGCTCTGGTAGCCTTGAGTTCATTGCTTAATCTCTAACTTTCAGTTATTTGGCGTTAGATACTTCATGTAATTCTTGTGTTCCTTAATATGTCCCAGACATATTGGGATTCTGCTTGGGATTCTCTGTCTCCCTCTCTCTCTGCCCTTCCCTTGCATGTGCTCTCTCTCTCTCACTCCCCAAAATAAATAAATAAATAAATAAACAAACAAACAAACAAACAAACATTTTAAAAAAAGAAAAAGAAAAATGAACGTGAAATATTTGAAATTATGCATTTCTTTCAACTGGAAATATTAAGTGAACGAGAAATTTTCATCTTGTGAATATCTAAGAAATAATCTATCTGTGTTATAGTTTTCTTGGATAATATAGAAGTCAAACATTAAAATTCGTTTAATTCCTAACCTTGAAAAGAATTGGGAAGATCATGTGGCTATATATGTTGTTTCAGTATAGCCTGTTTCAGTTGCTATGTAACAATAATTGTTCCAGCCTTTTGATGATGCCTCACAAAATAAATAAAATTTAGATTCTGATAGCTATTACATCATTTAAGAAATATACAGATACATTCTCTGTGACAATTAGAAGGTAATTGTGCTGAGTTCCTTAGGTATATAGACTTAATTAAATGTTATTGTCTTGCTTCTGTTACTTTCAATTTCCTATTGTTCATCCGTAGCTTAACATAGCAGTTTTTTTAAACAGAGGGTTTATTCAAAGCTTTTCATGTTTCTTGTTTGTTTGTTCTGTTTTTCTGTTTTTTTTTAAATGAAATTTTAACCTGAAGTTCAAACGGCATGTTGGGGAACAAGAAGAGGACACTAATTTGTGGATTGGATACTGTGCTTTTCACCTGGGTGACTACAAGAGAGCTTTGGAGGTTAGTAAAAAAAAAAAAAAAAAAGGTATGGAGCGCCTGGGTGGCTCAGTCAGTTGGGCATTGACTCCTGATTTCAGCTCAGGTCATGATCTCACGGTTGGTGAGTTCAAGCCCCATATCGGGCTCTGCACTGTCAGTGCAGATTCTCTCTCTGTCCCTCTCTCTGCCCCTCCCCTGCTCATGCTCTCTCTCTCTCTCTCAAAATAAATAAATAAAACTTAAAACAATTTTTAAAAATTGTAACAGAAGGGTTTTGAAAAAGTTATTAAGCTCTGTAGTACAATAGTTCATGCTCTTAGTAAAATCCAAACAATACAGAAGGGAACAAAAGAAAAAGAAAAAAGTCATCCTATCTCCCTTTCCCAATTCTATTTCTTTGTTAACAGAGGCAACTATTGGCTTTTGTTTGATGTATTGCTTCATAAATCTTTTATATGTGTTCAAGCGTATATACTTATATACATATATATATACACACACATATATATCTTGTTTGCTCTTTGATTTTGCATATATACTAGTGAGATTCTTCAAATCTCACTTAGTATTTCTTAAGGAAAGCTTCAGGAGAAGAAAAAACCCTTTTGATAAAATTTCCATGATGCTTTCCTCAAAAGTTCATTTTTATTTTTCTTGGTCCATTTTAGATAGGAAAGATTATATTACCTTTATATTTCTGCAAGTGCAGTTTTGAAAGTTGTTTTTCTTTGTCATTGTAAACAGTACCTACCTAAAATTTTTTTTTTTTAACGTTTATTTATTTTTGAGACAGAGAGAGACAGAGCATGCACAGGGGAGGGTCAGAGAGAGGGAGACACAGAATCCGAAACAGGCTCCAGGCTCTGAGCTGTCAGCACAGAGCCTGACGTGGGGCTCGAACTCACGGACCGCGAGATCATGACCTGAGCCGAAGTCGGCCGCTTAACCGACTGAGCCACCCAGGCGCCCCTAAACAGTACTATCTAATGAGCAATCTATAGGATTATGAATCTAGATAAAATTTTAGATGCCATTAGTCAAACAGTTTTTAAATCATAAATGAAATTGTTTAAATACTTACCACATATTCTTACCCCCAAAATGTAATCTAAGGTTATTTTAAAACCTGCATAACCAGAATGAAAGTGTCCAAGGTCAGGTAATGAGGTAAGATGATGAACAAAAACAACAGGGGCGCCTGGGTGGCTCATTCAGTTGAGCAGAGGACTCCATTTTGGCTCAGGTCATGATGTCACGTTTCATGAGTTCAAGCCCCACATCAGGCTCTGCATTGACGGAGCCTGCTTGGTATTCTGCTTCCCTCTTTCTTTGTCCCTCCCCTGCTCGCACATGCTCTCTCTGTCAAAATAAATAAATAAACTTTAAAACAACAAAAACTGGGGTGCCTGGGTGGCTCCGTTGGTTAAGTGTCTTACTTCGGCTCAGCTCATGATCTCACAGTTTGTGAATTTGAGCCTCATATTAGGCTCAGTGCTGACACAGCTCAGAGCCTGGAGCTTGCTTCAGATTCTGTGTCTCCCTCTCTCTATGCCCCTCTTCCACTCACAGTCTGTCTCTCTCAAAAATAAACATTAAAAACAGCAACAACAACAAAATCAATTAGGGCAAAGGGAAGATATGAAAAAGACAATAGAGGCTGATGGTATTTTTGAAAGGTATAGGGAAAAGATGGGGCGCCTGGGTGGCTCAGTCGGTTAAGCGTCCGACTTCAGCTCAGGTCACGATCTCGCGGTCCGCGAGTTCGAGCCCCGCGTCGGGCTCTGGGCTGACGGCTCAGAGTTCATGCTGTGTTCATGACACGTTCATGCTGTGTCTCTCTCTGTCTCAAAAATAAATAAACGTTAAAAAAAAAAAAAAGGTATAGGGAAAAGAGAGTAGCCCATATGTAGTAAGAAAAAGAAAAAAAGGAATCTGGTAAAGACTGGTAAATAGGGTATATGGAAAATGTGGTTGACAACGTAAATCTCAGAAGGTGCACTTGGCAGGAAAAAAATACCTTTTTCAAATATAAAGCCAGGGGGCACCTGGGTGTCTCAGTCGATTAAGCATCTGACTCTTGATTTCAGCTCAGGTCATGATGTCAGGCTTGTGAGATCAAGCACTGTGTCAGGCTCTGCCCTGAGCTAACAGCTCAGAGCCTGCTTTAGATTCTCTCTCTCTCTCTGTTCCTCCCCTGTTTGAGCTTGCATGTGTGCATGCTCTCTCTCTCTCTCAAAATCAATAAATAAATGTCAAAAAAAATAAAATAAAATAAAATGTAAAGCCAAATGGGGCCACCTGGCTGGCTCAGTCAGTAGAGCATAGGACTCTTGGATCTCAGGGTTGTGAGTTCGAGCCCCGTGTTAGGCGGGGAGTCTACTTAAAAATATAGGGGTGCCTGGGTGGCGCAGTCGGTTAAGCGTCCGACTTCAGCCAGGTCACGATCTCGCGGTCCGTGAGTTCGAGCCCCGCGTCAGGCTCTGGGCTGATGGCTCGGAGCCTGGAGCCTGTTTCCGATTCTGTGTCTCCCTCTCTCTCTGCCCCTCCCCCGTTCATGCTCTGTCTCTCTCTGTCCCAAAAATAAATAAAAAATGTTGAAAAAAAAAATTAAAAAAAAAAAAAATAATAATAAGGGGCGCCTGGGTGGCTCAGTCGGCTAAGCGTCCGACTTTGGCTCAGGTCACGATCTCACTGTCCGTGGGTTCGAGCCCCACGTCGGGCTCTGTGCTGACGGCTCAGAGCCTGGAGCCTGTTTCAGATTCTGTGTCTCCCTCTCTCTGACCCTCCCCCGTTCATGCTCTGTCTTTCTCTGTCTCAAAAATAAATAAATGTTAAAAAAAAAAATTAAAAATATAATAATAAAATAAACTCTTAAAAGAAATAGAATGTAAAGCCAAATAAACTAACCCAGAAAACAATTAGAACGAAACAATATTTATAGTATATTAAGATTATCAGATTTTAAGTTAACCAAACCTATATATTTCTTATAAGGTAGCTTTTATGTTTAAAGTTTATTTATTTATTTTGAGAGAGAGAGAGAGAGAGAGAGAGAGAGAGAGAGAGACAAGTGGGGAGAGAGGGGGAAACAGAGAATCCCAAGCAGGCTCCACCCTCTCAGCCCAGAGCCCAACTCAGGGCTTGAACTCACGAACCATGGGCTCATGTCCTGAGCTGAAATCAAGAATTGGACCCTTAACCAACTGAGCCACCCATGTACCCATTTTTTTTTAAGTTAGCAAAAATAAAATATTTTAGTTACTTTAAATTTTGCAGTTTGTTAGCTCATGGATCAGTGTTAACACGGGGGAAAAACCAGTTTAAGATTGTGTGCACAACAGCCCACGTGGGTAGGATTGAGCTATAGCTTCAGTATGTAACCTTGAAGGTACAGAACAGTTGAGAAGCATATAGGATTCCCTAAATGTGAAGTTGCCCAGTCTCAGTAAGAAATCCTATTCCTTACAAAAGAATGGCTCATCGATTGCTTTACGGCTGAAATGAGATCCCTGCTTAATGTATATTTCAGGAATATGAAAGTGCAACAAAAGAGGAAAACTGCAATCCTGAAGTCTGGGTGAACCTAGCCTGTACCTACTTTTTTCTTGGAATGTATAAACAAGCTGAAGCAGCTGGATTTAAAGGTAAAATGGCCCCTTTTAATATCTAGTATTCATCACTAATGGTAAGAGTTATTTTGGAGATTTTAAAACTTATTTAATTCCTTTTTCTTTTTCTTTTTTTTAATTTATTTTGAGAGAGCGAGCATGTGCTTGTGAGCGGGGGAGGGGTAGAGAGAGAGGGAAAGAGAGAATCCCAAGCAGGCTCTGCACTATCATCGCAGAGGCAAACACGGGGCTCAAACTCATGAACCGTGAGACCATGACCTGAGCAGAAATCAAGAGTCAGACGCTTAATGGATTGGGCCACCCACGAGCCCCAATTCATTTTTTACTGAGGAAAAACCAAGTACCATGATCAAACTAAAAACTAACTAACTAAAATAAAAAAATAAATAATAATTAAGAAAAAGAAAACTAAAAAATAGCTTTATTCTTCAAAGAATATTGAACCTTAGCAATTTTACTTTTAAAGAGAGAGTTAATCTCCGTGGTGCTTCCTCTCCCCCACCTCCCCAGAGGCTGAAAAAAAAGGATGAGAGAAGCAAAGAGCAAGTTATCTTTCTTAAGCCCCACTATGGTAGGATGTTCATGTTATTGTAGGAATTGGTGTAGTTGTTTAAGCCCTTATGGATGTGGGTTTTATAGCTATTTTCCCTGTTTCTCAATGAGAAGCCAAGTAATTTCCGCTTAAAGAATCCAGACTTATTTTCATTTGCTTGACCTGTCCTGACAGCCGTCTAACAAGAACTGGGCATCAACTTGCAAATAAGAATTGGGCAAAGAGAATCAGGGGTGGAAAGATGAAGAATAATGACAGTATGAATCAAATTAAATTGAGTGTTTTATTATTTTATGTTTGAGAAAGAGAGCGTGAGCGGGGAAGGGGCAGAGAGCGGGGAGGACAGAGGATCTGAAGCAGGCTCTGCGCTGAGAGCAGAGAGCCTGATGTGGGGCTCGAACTCACGAACCGTGAGATCATGACCTGAGCGGAAGTCGGATGCTCAACCGACTGAGCCACCCAGGTGCCCTGAATCAAATTAAATTCAAAGAAATGTAGAGAAAGGGGGGAAAGGAACATTTGTTATGAAATTTGTTAGGGAAGAATAACAAATTCCCAGGGTAGAATTCTTAGAGAATTAACTGATATATACATATTTAGGAGCAATTCCAGCTCAAATTCATGGACACTGTGGAACTTGAAGCCTTTCTTGATTTGTACCCAAACTGTTTCCCGTGTACTAATGTAGTTTTTCTTAATTTTGTTATAGGGCCTTTAAGTCACTTATTTTATCTCATGTTTCTAGATTTTATCTGTGAGAACAGTATTAGACACATAGAAAGTGATCAAGGTAGCTATCCTTCTTTCTGTATAAATTTTTTTTTTTTTAACGTTTATTTATTTTGAGACAGAGAGAGACAAGCATGAACAGGGGAGGGGCATAGAGAGAGGGAGACACAGAATCTGAAACAGGCTCCAGGCTCTGAGCTGTCAGCACAGAGCCCGACCCGGGGCTCGAACTCACAGACGGTGAGATCATGACCTGAGCCGAAGTCAGACACTTAACCGACCGAGCCACCCAGGTGCCCCTAAATTTTTTTTTTAATACATTGAAGTATAATTTTTTTTCCTGTAAAGAGATACGGGGTTAGGTATCTAGGATTAGGAAAATTCTCCAACAGTGCAGAGGAGACTTGGAACTCGAAAGATGTTAACGTTTTCTCTTGGTTGGCTGTTTCAGGGTGGCAGATTATCATGCTAGATCTATGGAGTAGAGATCGGGCTAGTATTTAAGAAACTATGGCTGTATAATTGTGGAAAAAGAGATTTCAGAAGGACTTGACAATGAATACTGGGAAGCACAACTGAATGAGAGTGGATTCCTACATGACATGAGATAAACATAGCTGTTTGTTTCCAGTGTTTGATCAGTGTGTGGACAGCACGGCGGTGGCTGCTACCAGAATTGTGTGTGCTGTGCTGTGGGTCACCATCATAGAATCCAGTAGAACAAGTGCTGGGGAATAATAGAACCTTACAATGTTGTTTTCCCGGTTCTTGATGCTGTTCCTGCTACTGTAAGTAGAGAACAGGCTAAAATAATATATATCATAGTAGAGACATATCATGATCACGTGTGTAGGATTTGGGAAGTTTTATCTTTGTCTCATGGTTTGTTTTTTTGTTTTAATTTTTTAACGTTTATTTTTGAGGCAGAGAGAGACAGAGTGTGAGCAGGGAAGGGGCAGAGAGAGAGGGAGACACAGAATCTGATGCAGGTTCCAGGCTCCGAGCTGTCAGCACAGAGCCCGCTGTGAGGCTCGAACTCACAAACTGTGAGATCATGACCTGAGCTGAAGTTGGACACTTAACGGACTGAGCCACCCAGACGCCCCTGTCTCATGTTATTCTTGCAGGGGACTAAGTGCCATTGACAATTAATAAGTAGCTTGAACTTTTTTTTCTAGCTCCAAAAAGCCGACTTCAAAATCGCCTCCTCTTCCACTTGGCTCATAAGGTATTTATGTTCTTGTTTCACACTTTTTGTTTTTAAAATATTTTTTCTTTCTTATTAAAAACAATGGTGAAAGATAATTTAAAAATTTTTTTTAAGTTTTATTTATTTTGAGAGAGAGAGAGAGAGAGCATGCAAGCGTGTGCAAGTGGAGAGTGGCAGAGAGAGAGAGAGAGAGAGAGAGAGAGAGAATCCCAAGCAGGCTCTGCACTGTCAGCACGAAGCCGGATGCAGGGGTCAAAATTACAAACCTTGAGACCGTGACCTGAGCCAAAGTCCTCTGACTGAGCCATCCAGGTGCCCCTGATGAAAGATAATTAACTAGAAATGCTTGTTAATGAATTTGTAGAACAAATAGAATATAGGTGTTAATTTTATAAGATTTTCTTCCCCTTAATGTTCTTTACCCTACTAATTTATTAAGAGATGTTAGATCTTAGTTCTTCTTAAGTAGCAGTCATTCAAGATTAGTTTCTTTCTACTGTCTCCTATTGTCTCTTGGAAGCACATTCAAAGACACCTTGTCTTAATTTCTAGAAATACATACACACTTTTCAAAATTACCTTATAGCAATAATTTTGGTCATCATCATAAAATTTTTTTTCAAATAATTTTCCATATTAAAGAAGTTACACATTAATTCCATTAGATAAAATGTAAGTAAACAAAAATTGAAAAAGGAAATAACATCTACCATATTTAAAGCTAACTACATTTCAATCTTTTGGTATATTATATCTCCTTTTAAGATAATTATTTTTTGTATGCATATTTATATATGCATTTCTTTGTTTTGCAAGAGTGAGACTCATGTTGAATATATATTTTTATATTCTTCTTTTTTTTCTACTTATCTTTATACTATGAGCATATCCTTGAGGCACAAATAGTCTTTAAGACTGTGACTTTTTAAAATGTTTTTTATAAAAAACATTTCATTGTATCATGTATCATAATAATTTTTTTAACAATTCGTAGTTATTTGACTTTTAGATCATATTTATGTATTTATTTATTTAAAAATTTTTAATACATTCCATACCCCATGATCCTCACAAGTGAACTCCTTAATCCCCATCACCTATTTAACCTATTCCCCCATCCACCTCCCATCTGGTAACCATCATTAAGGATCTGTTTCTTTGTTTGCCCCTCTCTGTCTTTTCTATGCTCGTTTGTTTTGTTTCTGAAGTTCCACATATAAGTGAAATCATATGGTATTTGTCTTTCTTTGACTGACTTATTTTGCTCAGGATAATATTCTCTACCTCCATCCACATCATTGCAAATGGCAAGATTCCATTCTTTTTTATGGCTAAATAATATTCCATTGTAAATATATACCATATTTTCTTTATCCATTCATTAGTCAGTGGGCATTTGGGTTCTTTCCATAATTTGGCCGTTGTAGATAGTGCTGCTATACACATCAAGGTGCATGTATCCCTTTGAATTAGTATTTTTGTATTCTTTGGGTAAATACCTAGTAGTGCAATTGCTGGATTGTAGGATAGTTCTATTTTTAACTTTTTGAGGAATTTCCATACTGTATTCAAAGTGGCTGCACCAGTTTGCATTCCCAAGAACAATGTAAGAGGGTCCCCCTTTGTTAATATGCTCACCAGCACCTGTTGTTTCTTGTGTTGTTAATTGTATGAGAACAGCATACCCTGATACCAAAGCCAGATAAAGATTCCACTACAAAAGGCAACCACAGGCCAATATCCCTGATGAACATGGATATAAGATTTCTGAATAAAATACTAGCAAACAGGGGCACATGGGTGGCTTAGTCCATTAAGTGTCTGACTTCGGCTCGGGTCTTGATCTCGTGGCTCGTGAGTTCGAGTCCCACGTCGGGCTCTGTGCTGACAGCTCAGAGCCTAGAGCCTGCTTCAGATTCTGTGCCCTCCTTTCTCTGTCCATCCCCCATTCATGCTCTGTCTCTCTGTCTTTCAAAAATAAATAAACATTAAAAAATTAAAAAAAAAAATACTAGCAAACCTAATCCAACAGTACATTTAAAGAATCACTCAGCACAATCAAGTGGGATTTATTCCTGGGCTGCAAGTGTGGTTCGGTAGTTGCAAATCAACCAATGTGATACACCACATTAATGAAACAAAGGATAAGAGCCTTTTGATCATTTCAATAGATACAGTAGAAGCATTTGATAAAGTTCATCATCCGTTCATGATAAAAACCCTCAACAAAGTAGGGTTAGAAGGAACATATCACAACATAATAAAGGCCATGTATGAGAAATCCACAACTAATGTCATTCTCAACAAGGAAAAACAGAGCTTTTCTTCTAAGGTCAGGAATAAGACAGGGATGTCCACTCTTACCACTGTTATTTAACATAGTACTGGAAGTCCTAGCTTCAGCAATTAGACAACAAAAAGCAATAAAAGGCATTCATATTGGCAAAGAAGAAGTAAAACTTTCACTATTTGCAGATGACATGATATTCTATATAGAAAACTTGGTTAAAAAAAAAAAAACCTAAAAGATTCCACCCAAAAATTGCTAGAACTGATACATGAATTCAGTTAAGTCGCAGGAAACAAAAATTAATGTATAGAAATCTGTTGCATTTCTGTACACCAAAAATGAAGCAGCACAAAGAGAAATCAAGGAATCAGTCCCATTTAGATTGTTTTATTTATTTTTCCATTTAGATTGTTTTAATTTTAATTACAAAAATGTTATTCTGAACATCCTAGAAATGAGCTTATTGAGTTAATTGAATTTGAACAACTTTAAAGATTTTCATTGATATTGCTAAATTATTTTACACATCACCCATGGGCAATATATGAAAATAATTGGTGCATTTAAAAACATCACACTGTAATTATCTATCTCTCTGTTTAGTTCTTTCAGTTTTTGCTTTACATGTTTTCCAGACTGTATCATTAAGTGCATACAAATTTAGAATTCTTATATCCATCTAGTGGATTAAAACATCATTATGAAATGCCTCTCTTTATCTCTAGAAATTCCTCTTCACGTAAAGTCTACTTTGTCATATTTGTATATCTACACTGGCTCTTTTTTGTATAGTATTTGTCTATTATATCTCTTGACATACTTTTAAACTTTCTATCTTACTGTGTCTTTATGTTTTAAAAACATTTTTAATGTTTATTTATTTTTGATAGAGAGAGAGACAGAGTGCAAGTAGGGGAGGGGCAGAGAAAGGGGGAGACAC
Organism: Panthera tigris; assembly: GCF_018350195.1. NCBI lineage: Eukaryota > Metazoa > Chordata > Mammalia > Carnivora > Felidae > Panthera > Panthera tigris. The sequence continues at coordinate 152,541,755 of NC_056661.1, forward strand.
AGAATTTGAAGCAGGTTCCAGGCTCTGAGCTGTCAGCACAGAGCCTGATGAGGGGCTCGAACCCACAAACCAAGAGATCATGACCTAAGCCAAAGTTGTATGCTTAACTGACTGAGCCTGACTCAGGCTCCCCATGTGTCTTTATATTTTAAAATGTCTCTCTTATAAACAGCAAATGAAAGCAATAAAAAGACATAGAAAAAAAGAAAAGGGAGAAAGAAATAGGAAGAAGAAGGAAGAAGGTGGTTATTAGCTGTGACTTAAAGGTTTTCCGTTGTCAAGTCTATGCCTCCAGAGGCTGTTTTCATTCTTTCTCTGAAGGAGACAGAAGAGAAGATAAGGAACTGAAGAGAAATAGGGAGAACAGAGAGACAAGGTGGCTGAAGGAGGAGTTAAAATCTCTGTACCATAGGTATTGATTAACTGTTCTCTAATATGAATCTTTTCATGTGTTTTTTCCTCTGACAATTTTAGTTTAATGATGAGAAGAAGTTGATGAACTTTCATCAGAATCTTCAGGATATCACAGAAGATCAACTCAGTTTGGCCTCAATCCACTATATGCGATCTCACTACCAAGAAGCTATTGATATTTATAAGCGAATACTGCTAGATAACAGGTCTGTGCCCTTTTATTCTACTCAGAATCTCATTTTGTTCTTTTTTTTCCTGGAAACAGTTTGGCTGAGGACCCAGTATGGTTTCGATCTATTATCACCATGGGTTCAAATGTGTTTGGCTAATAATCTGGCCACATTAAGAACTCCTTATTCTCCAGATCAGGATTTCTCCACCTTCATTTCGTTATCACCCTTCCAGAGAGCCTTTTTGGACTTCTTTTCCCCAGCCACCTTCTCATGAAATATTAAAACCACAGATATACCGTGTGTCCATTTACATCTCAAACGTATATCTATGCTTTATACTTAAATGAGTACGATTTTCCATTTTTTCAGAAGAATTCTTAACTCCTGTTGAAAATGCATGGTCTAAATGTATCATTTCAGCATTGTATTACATCGTAGGTAACGTTTTGACAAAATTAGAAATAAACCATTCCCGAGAATTAACATTCCAACTTTGATCACTGACCATGTGGTCTCTCTCTCACTTTCCCAAATGTCTCACCCACCTGCCGTCTCTCCTTTTGTTTTACCTGCACCCCAGCCATTTCCCCCTCCCTCATCGAGTCTGCTTCTTGTGTGTCAGTCCCCTGTACCGCATGTGCTCATTTAGTTTTTGCCCAGTACGTTAGTTTCATTTTTTTTTAACATGAACGAGTAGGAGTTGAATGTTTCCCTTTCTCCTTTCGTTGTCATCTTTCATTCTACTTAAAACGCCCAAATATTACAGTACAAAAGAAAAATATCACACTGATGGTATCTTGGTTTCTTTCTTCGAAAGGCAAATTCAGGTTTTCTCTGCCTGGCTGTCCATTTTTTACCATTAAAAAAGTCTTTGTCGTTTGACAACATTTCTCTGAAGTAGACTTCAACTGTTAACCCTTATTCCTTTCACCTAATAGGGAATACCTTGCCCTCAATGTGTATGTGGCCCTGTGTTACTACAAGCTGGATTACTATGATGTGTCTCAGGAAGTTCTGGCAGTTTACCTTCAGCAAATCCCTGAAAGCACCATCGCACTCAATCTTAAGGCCTGTAATCATTTTCGCCTTTACAACGGCAAAGCAGCTGAGGTAGTGATGGAAATTTGTTTTTAATTTACTTAATTCCAGTTTGACTAGCCCTATACTTTCTGGGTCAGTCATAAAACTCTGTTATAATCTGTTAACTCGTGATTAATATCCCTTTGTCTTTGCCAGGGTGATTCTATAAGAACCAATTATATAAGTATTTATATTGATTAGGTATTCTAAAAAAATGTTGACTTCTGAATTCTGAATGTCTACTATATTGCAGATGATCTTTACCTAGATGCTTTACATTAACTTAAATATGTCAACACCAAACACTTCTGCTTCTTCCTCTAAAATAGATTTGTGGCTGTGTGGTTCATTATCGCCAGCATGGAAATCACATCACAAACCTAGGATTTCCATCAGTCTTTTTCTTCCTCCCCCATCTAATTGTCTACCACTCCCTATCAGTTCTGCATCCTGGATATCTCTTTGATCTATCTCTTCTCCTCTGCCACTGCTCTAGTCTGGGCACTCGTCATCTCTCTTATCATCTTTCAATAATTTCCCTGCCTCTAGCCTTGTCCTCTCCAGTTTAGACACCGACATTGTTCCATACACCACACTCTGCTGCTCTCAGAGCTTTGCATATAACATTCTCATTTCTTGGAATGCCTTATTCTACTTGGTACAATTCAGCATCTCTTGTAGGGTCATCCCAAGAGGCAATACTGGTAAGCATTTTATAAATACTTAGAAATTGTGGGCACCTGGCTGGCTCAGTCGGTAAAGAATGTGACTCTTAATCTCCGGGTCATGAGTTCAAGCCCCACGTTGGGAATGAAGCTTACTTAAAAACAAAACAAAACAAAACAAAACAAAACAAAACATTAGGGGCTCCTGGGTGGCTCAGTCGGTTGAGCCTCCACCTCTTAATTTTGGCTTAGGTAATGATCTCACGGTTTCATGAGTTCGAGTGCTGCATGGCCTCTCCACTGACAGTGCAGACCCTGCTTGGGATTCTCCCTCTTTCTTTGCCCCTCTGCCACTCACACTCTCTTTGCCTCTCTCAAAATAGATAAATTAATTTAAAAAAATTTTTTTAATAAAAAAAAGAAATTTAGAAATTGAGTTACTTAAAGGCACTATGCAAAATGCTCGGTATATATTACTTATTTTCCCTTATCCTGTGGATAAAATCTGTTATAGCATCTTTTTTTTTTCAAAATTTTTAATGTTTATTTATTTTTGAGAGAGAGACAGACAGAGGGTAAGCTGGGAGGGGCAGAGAGAGAGAGAGGGAGACACTCTGAAGCAGGCTTCAGGCTCTGAGATGTCAGCACAGAGCCTGATGCAGGGCTCAAACCCATGAGGTGTGAGATCATGACCTGAGCTGAAGTCAGATGCTCAACTGACTGAGCCACCCAGGCACCCCTGTTATAGCTTTCTTTGTAAAGGAAACTGAGAGTACATAGGAGGCCATACATGGGACTCCCTTTTATTTAACACTCTACACACACACACACACACACACACACACACACACACTCATGCATGCACACATATAGAGAGGGAGAGGGTATATTCTATACTATATCTATTAACAGAGATTTATTTATTTATTTACATAATATATAAGGGTTTTTTTTAAGATTTTATTTTTTTTAAAGTAATCTCTACATACAACATGGGGCCCGAACTTAAAACCCTGAGATCAAGAGTCACACATTCCACAGCCAGTCACGTGCCCCTATACAGGTTATTTTTAGGTTAACTGTATGACGGAGGCCATGCTTGGAAATTACTTCCTCAACCACTATTTTAGTTGATGTCAGAAGCCACCAAATTTCAAATGTAAAATTTGTGCATGTGTCAAAATTACAAAATCCCACCCTTGCCCAAAAAACTGTTCCAGCTGGCATTGTGCCACTGGGGGAGGAGGGAAAGGAACTGAAACCAGCGAACTGACTGTATCCAAGCAAAATTCAGTGAAACTGCAACCACGAGGAACGTTATTGACACGCTTTAGCTGACAGCAGATTCGACTAATGGGTGAAACAGTGTTTCGTAATCGTGGGGGAGGGGAGGAGTACTATTTGTGGTTTATGTTGGTGAAGGGTGGTCTGTTGTGGCAACACAGATGCCCGCCACTTCATCTGCTTAGTTTGCCACTGAACAGTCCATTTATATGTCATGTAAAATACGTTCTTGGGTATGCTCATTTCAACCAAATAGTCCCTGCAGTCTGCCTAACTGGCTGGTTTCCAGCATTAGCAGTTTAATAGTCACCTGGTTTGCAGTTTGATCTCTTTCGGGTTTATAGCCTTTAGTAAGAACAAATAAACAAAATGTATTCTCGCTTTTCTACCTTGAGTTAATCTTGGGGACTTTTCCAATGTTTCCCAGTCTGTTAAATGTTTACATTTTGTCTGCCCATGCTCTTTCCGTAGTCTCGTATGGGTAGCGTGGTTAACCAATATTCTGTAGGTCTGGCATTACCCAAGCCAGGGCACCAAGCTGCATCTCAGGTCTCTAAAAGGCATTCTTTTTCATCTGAAATTGTGTCTGTGCAGCTTACATACTAATTTTATAATGTTTCCAGCAGTAGATGACTATGTCAAATGTACCCTGACAAGCTTTGGCAGGGGGAACTTTAGCTGTTTGTGTTTACTTATAATTTTATCAAACCATTTAAAAATAAGGCATTCCTCTAGTAATTTGGATAATGGGTTCAACCTTATATGGCTCAGGCTCTCTACAAACACCAGTAGCATTCTGCTCTTCTCTAGTAAGCATGACGTAATCTATAATGACTCACTTAATTTTGAAAGTATTTTGAATAACTTGCCCAAAATTTTACAACAAGTGATGAATTCAGCTCTCAAACCCTTGTTTATCTGACTCTAAAACCCATAGAGTTAACTGCAATTTTAGATGAAATTTCTTAGCTCTTTTATGTGATTGTATATATATAATATATAAAATATCATGTGTACTATTTGGTAGTTGCCTAATTGTCTTTAATCTAGACAAGTTTATTTAGGTTTGAAACTTTATTTTGACGTTCGCATCCCTGTACCTGGCACAAAGCACACATAAAGTTGGTGTCAACTCAGTATATTGGTTGAATGAGAAACTTAAAGTATGACTTAGAAATTAAGGGAGAATTGTGTTCAAAGAAGGGGGAGGTTCAAAAGAGGTCAGTAAAGATGAAGATTGAGAAAAAGCCATTGGGTACCATAACTAGGATTTCCTACAGTTCCCTACTCTGATGATTAGCATATCATTATCATTGGGGGTTGGATCTAGACAACAAGGAGTTGAGGAGTGGGTGAGTAATTGCTTGGACTGGAATTTGTCATAAAGGATATGACAGAAGGATGACAATTAGATGATGAAGCAATAGAAGTAGTGAATATAAGATGCTGGGGGAAGGAAGGAGAATGCTAGTTTCAGAGGATAAAGGCTTTAAAAAAATTTTTTTTAATGTTTATTTTTGAGAGAGAGAGAGAGAGACAGAGACAGAGAGAGAGAGAGACAGAACATGAGCAGGGGAGGGGCAGAGAGAGAGGGAGACACAGAATCTGAAGCAGGCTCCAGGCTCTCAGCTGTCAGCACAGAGCCCAACGAGGGGCTCAAACCCGCGAACCAGGAGATCATGACCCGAGCCAAAGGTGGCCGCTCAACCAACTGAGCCACCCAGGCACCCCTCAGAGGATAAAGACTTAAAAAAAATCCGCCCCCCAAACTGGGAAGGCTTCCAGGGTAGTGGTTAAGAACAGGAGCTTTGAAATCAGATAGACCCAAATTCTACTCCCGGGTGACAGCTGTGCGGCCTTCGGTGAACTACTTAACCTCCTGCAAAGTAAGGAAAGTAATAGACTGACTTATTATAGCCTGCTGTGAAGATTAAGCGATACGATGTACGTAAAGTCCCTAACTTGATGTACATGGCAAACTCTCAGTAAATATTAACATTTATCAAGGATTTTGTAGGCAGAAACATTGTCAAAACTATCTTTTTCTTTATGTTTGGTGCTTTCTCTATTTTGTTTAAGAGGACTTCCTGGCTCAAGATCATATTCTCTGGTATTATCTTCTAAAAACCTCATTGTTTTGCCTTTTTCAAATTTAAATGATCTATAATTATATATATATATTTTATTTTTTTAAAGATTTTTTTTAATGTTTATTTATTTATTTTGAGAGAGAGAGTGAGAACATGAGCAGGGGAGGGGCAGAGAGAGAGGCAGAGAGAGAATTCTAAGCAGGCCTCACGTGGTCAGTGCAGAGCCCAACATGGGGCTCGAACCCATGAACTGTGAGATCTTGACCTAACCTGAAGTCGGATGCTCAACTGACTGAGCCACCCAGGTGCCCCAAAGATTCTATGTTTTTTAAGTGGGGCTCGAACTCATGACCCCAAGACCAAGAGTTGCATGCCCACTGACTGAACCAGTCAGGCGCCCCTAATTATATTATAATACGTTATATTTAAAAGGTTTAATTTCTCAATTAAAAGACAAAGATTGGCAAATTAGATTTAAAAGACAAAACCCTAATATATGTTTCAAATATAAGGGCACAGAAAATTTGAATGTAAAAAGATACATTTCATGCAGAATATTTCCTCTTTTAATTTATTAAAAATTTAAAAAATTTTTTAATTTGAGAGAGCGGGGGAGGGGAGAGAGAGAATGAGAGTCTTAAGCAGACTCCACACTCAGCCCAGAGCCTGACATGGGGCCCGATCCCATGACCCTGGGATCGTGACCAGAGCCAAAGTCAAGAGTTGGATGCTCAGCCAACCAGCCATCTAGGCGCCCACATGTGAACTTTTATGATTATCTTCTTTTATTTAGTATAACGTTTATAAAGTTCATCATGCTGTAGCATGTATTACTATTTCATTTGTTTTTATGAGCAAATAATATTCTATTGTGTGGATATATTTCATTTTATTTTTCCATTCATCAGCTGATAGACATTTGGGTTGTTTCCGCTTCCTATTATGAATAATGCTGTTATGAGCATTTGTGTACGTGTTTTTGGACATGTTTTGGACCTGTTTCCACTTGTCTTGGGTACATGCCTAGAAGAGGAATTGCTGGGTTATATGGAACTCTCTATTTAATTAAGGGGACTGCCAGACTGTTTTACAAAGTAACTGTACAAGTTTACATTCACACCAGCCGTATGTAGGAGTTTCAGTTTCTCTATATCCTTGCCAACAGTTATTATCTGCCTTTTTTATGCTAGCCATCCTGTTGGATGTGAAGTGGAATCTCATTGTGGTTTTGATTGGCATTTCTCTGATGACTAATGGTGTTAGACATCTTTGCTTGTGCAGTGAGTGCTGCTTTATTTTTTTTTTTAATTTTTTAAATGTTTATTTATTTTTGAGAGAGACAGAGACAGAATGCAAGTGGGTTAGGGGCAGAGAGAGAGGGAGACACAGAATCCGAAGCAGGCTCCAGGCTCCGAGCCGTCAGCACAGAGCCCGATGCGGGGCTCAAACTCACAGAGCTGTGAGATCATGACCGGAGCCCAAGTCAGATGCTCAACGAACTGAGTCACCCAGGCACCCCAGTGAGTACTGTTTTAAATCTTGTGCCCTAGGCATCTCACTTGCCTTCCCCTGAGTTCTGGCTGGTCCTGCCTGAATCAGAACTATCCTCATCTTACTAAAAGATTTTCTTTTTTCACTTTCATTTGCTCAAGTGTGCACTGAAGTTTTCCAGAGACGACGTGATTTCAAAATAGATCCAATGCAGATACAGACATGCCAAGCTAGCTGTCCTCTTTTAAGCCTGACATGAAAGAGATTTGCAAAAATTTATGGAACAGTACTACTCTTCTCACTAAATTTTTGCAGTGGTAAATGCAAGGATTTTTTTTAAGTTTATTTATTTATTTTGAGAGAGACAGAGACAGCGTGAGTGGGGGAAGGGGCAGAGAGAGAGTATTCCAAGAAGGCTCTGTGCTGCCAGCACAGAGCCCCACATCGGGGTTGAACTCACAAAATTGCAAGATCATGACCTGAGCCGAAACCTAGAATTCGACACTAAGCTGGCTGAACCACCCAGGCACCCCTACATGCGATTTTTAAAAATGTTTATTTATTTTTGAGAGAGAAAGAGCATGAATGAGGAGAGAAAGGGAGAGACACAGAATCCAACGGAGGCTTCCGGCTCTGAGCTGTCAGCATAGAGCCCTACGTGGGACTCAAAACTCACGAACCGTAAGATCATGACCTTAGCCAAAGTCGGACGCTCAACTGACTGAGCCATCCAGGCGCCCCTAAATGCAGTTTTCTTAATGAAATATATTTATGTTAATATATAGTGGTTTTATTATTATTTTTGATTAATTGAATAATTTAAAATTTCTGTTTTAATTTCTAATACAATGTATATTGTAGTGTGCGCTATTGATGTGGGCTATAACCCATGTAAACAAAAGCTCTTTAGGATCCTTAATAATTTTTAAGACTATAAAAAAGATCTTGAGATCAAAAAGCTTGAAAATTGCTGATCTAACCTAATATTACCAAACACTTTAGAATTGCTGCTATGGACAAAAGAAGGGATTAATAAAAGTGTTGCTGAGGTAGATGCACAATCCCATATGAGATCAAGTAGAGCAAGTTTGTAGTGGTTAGTGAGAACAATCGAGAATTTAAATAGTGGGGAGCCTGGGTGGCTCGGTTGGTTGAGCGTCTGTTGATTTCGGCTCTGATCATGATCCCAGGGTCAGGGGATCGAGCCCCACATCAGGCTCTGCGCTTAGCATGGAGCCTGCTTAAGATATTCTCTCTCTCTCTCTCTCTCTCTCTCTCTCTCTCTCTCTCTCTCTCTCTGTCTCTCCCCCTCTCCATCCCTCCCTCCTTCCCTCTCCCTCCTCAGCCCTCTGCCCCTCTCCCCTGCTTGCTCTCTCTCTGTCTCTAAAATAAAATTTTTAAAAATTTAATTATTTTATCCTGAAAAGGTTAGCTACCTACTGATGGAAGTAGAAAAAGGAGGAGAGGAAGATTACTCAAAATTATGGATTGGCAAGTCAGGAACAACAGAAAGCTGAGGAAGGGCTAAGGGAATCGAGGGTGTTAGTGAGAATGCTAGAAATGGTTGACCATTTGTTCTATGGGGAGCTAAAAGGGTGAGAGAATACAGAAGAGATCTGATAGGTCTAATAAATAATAGGAGAAGGTATTTTAATTATGGTATGTAAGTAAAGGCCAGTTCAGCAGGAAGGAGGTACTATGAGAGTTCAGGGTATAGGTGGAATGATCACATTGAAGAATCAACCTCAGTTGTGAAAAACTTAGCTCCTTTATCACCTTTGGCTCTGCAAAGTAGAAGTCTTCAGGCTTGGGTTGACCAGTTTCAAACTTGCTGCTTATTGGAAGGTTCAAGTCATGTAATGTTTATAAGCCTTGATGTTCTCATCTGTAAAATGAGGATAATAATCACACTGACTCTCAGAGTCCTGAGAAACAAATGAAATAGTGTGTTAAATTCCTTGTAAACTATAAAACGTTGTAAAAATATGTGGTGTAAGGACTGTATACTTGCGTTTTCCTAAGCCTTTCCTTTTTCAATTTCAGGCAGAACTCAAAAGCTTGATGGACAACGCTTCTTCTTCCTTTGAATTTGCTAAAGAACTCATCAGGCACAATCTGGTGAATAGCACTATCATCGTGACTGAATTGAGTCTTAATCCTACTTTGGTATATCAAAGCAGTTAGAAGGATACGTGAAGGGAGATATTGCAGCAAATACTTCTCTACTCCGAGTGAACTCCTCCTTGCTATGGGAGAGAGAACATAAGTTTTAGATATGAGGTCCTCTCCTCAAGGAAACCCTTACTGGGAGGGCAGTAAGACATATATAACATTTAGAAAGAAGTGCAAGGCAGTATAAGTCCAAGGGTTCATTTTGTTGGCCAAGACCAAGGAACATCTATCCTTGTGGATTACAATGATTGGAAGGATTTTCTGGCGAAAGTCAAACTCGAGTCCATCTTTGTTTTTTTTTGTTTGTTTGTTTTTGTTTTTAATTTTTTAATGTTTTTAAATTTATTTTTGAGACAGAGAGAGACAGAGCATGAGCAGGGGAGGGGCAGAGAGAGGGGGAGACACAGACTCTGAAGCAGGCTCCAGGCTCTGAGCTGTCAGCACAGAGCCCGACGCAAGGCTCAAACTCACGGAGTGTGAGATCATGACCTGAGCTGAAGTCGGACGCTTAACCGACTGAGCCACCCAGACGCCCAAAATTTAATTTATTTTTTAAATTTACATCCAAGTTAGTTAGCATATAGTACAACAATGATTTCAGGAATAGATTCCTTAGTGCCCCTTACCCATTTAGCCCATCCCCCCCACAATCCCTCCAGTAACCCTCTGTTTGTTCTCCATATTTAGGAGTCTCTTATGTTTTGTCCTCCTCCCTGTTTTTATATTATTTTGAAAGCATCTGTATTTAAGGAGCTTTTCTTAAAAGCTTCCCAGATGGATATAATGTGCAGCCAGAGTAAGGAAGCACCATATGTATATATGACTGGAAGGATTATGTCAGCTAGTAAATAGGGACTCTCTTCTGAGAGTGGGATTAAAGAGAGAAATGAGAATACAGAAATTTTCCGTTTGTAATATATAAGTTTTCCCCCTTTGAACATATAATACTTTTATAATTTAAAACAAAGTCTAAAATTACTACAGAATATAAATGGTTGTTATGAGCATTGGCTTTTGCGGTCAGACTTGAGGTCAAAATCAGCCTATTCCATGTACTAGCTTTGGACCTTTGGGTGAGTCACTTAGCATTGTTGAGACTCAGTGTTCTCAGGTGTTCCACAGGGGAAATTACAGTGCCTACCGTATTTTCTTGTGAGGACCAAATGACGTAACGTGTGTAAGATGCTTTGCACAATATCTAGCACTTAGTACACATTTAGTAAATCATGTTTTTGTGATCATGCTATGGCCATCAGTCCAAACTGCAGAAGCATCATTGGGCAGAAGAGTCCATTGAATTTGGTTAAAGGAGTTAATTTGTGACTTGTGAGAGTAAGTTTACTAGTGTGCTGAAAGCAGGAGGTTAAGGAGTAAGAGGATAATAAAGTTGAAGCAGTAAAGCCACACACTTTTGAACTGTGGTACTGAAAGAAAGGAAAAAAATAGGGCACTATCCAGAGGGAGGAAGATTTTTCAAGAGAGCAAAAACTCTTGTGCATGTTTAAAGTTGAGAAGTAGGACCAGGAGTAATGAAGATAGAATAATTAATAGAGAAACAAGATCCAGGTTGACTAAAACATCCTGAGATCCCTGGATTGGGAGAACAAATGTTAAAATGCCCCATACTACCCGGAGCAACCTATACATTTAATGCAATCCCTTTCAGAATACCAACAGCATTTGTCACAGAACCAGAGCAAACAATCCTAAAATTTGTATGGAACCGTAAGAGATCCTGAATGGCCAAAGTAATCTTGAAAAAGAGGAACAAAACTGGAGATATCACAAACCCAGATTTCAAGATATACTGCAAAGATGTAGTAATCAAAATAGTATGGTATTGGCATAAAAGTAGACACAGATCAATGGAACAGAATAGAAGGGCCAGAAATAAACCCACAATTATATGATCAATGAGTCTTCAACAAAGGAGGCAGGAATATGAAATGGGAAAAAGACAGTCTTTTCAACGAATGGTGTTGGGTGAATCAGACAGCTACATGCAAAAGAATGAAACTGGACCATTTTCTTACACCAAAAGTAAACTCAAATGGATTAAGAACATAAATATGACACCTGAAACCATAAACATCCTAAAAGAGAGCACAGGCAGTAATTTCTCACATTGGCCATAGTAGCATTTTTCTAGATATGTCTTCTGTGGTAAGGGCAACAAAAGCAAAAAAAAAAAAAAAAAAAAAAAAAAAACCAGTTAGGACTAACATCAAAATTAAAAGTTCTGCCCAGCCAAGGAAACAATCAACAAAACACAAAAACAACCTGCAGAGTGGGAAAAGATATTTGCAAATGACATCTGATAAGGGGTCAGTATCCAAAATGTATAAAAAACTTATACAACTTGGGGCGTTTGGGTGGCTCATTCGGTTAAGCATCTGCCTCTTGATCTCGGCTCAGGTCATGATGTCACAGTTAGTGAGTTTGAGCCCCACATGGGGCTCTGTTCGACAGCACATAGCCTGCTTGGAATTCTTTCTCTGTCTCTTTCTGCACCTACTCCACTCGTGTTCTTTCTCTCTCTCTCAAAAACAAAACAAAACAAAACAAAAAACAAAAAAAAAAACCACTTACACAACTCAACACCAAAAAAACCAATCCGATAATTAAAAAATGGGCAGAAGACATGAACAGACATTTCTCCAAAGAAGACATCCAAATTGCCAACAGACATGAGAAGATGCTTAACATCATTCATCATCAGGAAAATGCAAATCAAAACCACAATGAGATATCACCTCACACCTGCTAGAATGGCTAAAATAAAAAACACAGGAAGTAACAAGTGTTGGTGAGAATGTGGAGAAAAAGGAACCCGTGTGCACTGTTAATGGGAATGAAATTGGTGCACTGTGGAAAAGAGTATGGGGATTCCTCGAAAAATTAAAAATAGATTTACCATGTGATCCAGAATTCCACTGGATTCCACTGGGTGTTTACTCAAAGAACACGAAAAACATGAAAATATTCAAAATTATATATGTACCCCTATATTTATTGCAGAATTATTTATAATAGCCAAATTATGGAAGCACTCCAAGTGTCAATCAATAGGTGAATGAATACATATATATTTGTGTGCTTTTGTTGCCCTTACTACAGAAGACATATCTAGAAAAATGCTACTATGGCCAATGTGAGAAACTACTTCCTGTGCTCTCTTTTAGGATGTTTATGGTTTCAGGTGTCATATTTAGGTTCTTAATCCATTTGAGTTTACTTTTGGTGTAAGAAAATGGTCCAGTTTCATTCTTTTGCTCCCCCTACAGCAAATCCACAGACACACAATGGAATATTACTCAGCCATAAAAAGAGTGAAATCTTGCCATTTGGGGTACATGGATGGAGCTAGAGTGTATGAAGTCAAATGAAATAAGTCTGAGAAAGACACCGTATGATTTCAGTCATATGTGGAATTTAAGAAATAAAACAAATGAACAAAGAAAAAAAGAGACCAACCAAAAAACAGACTCTTGACTGTAGAGAACAAATAGCTGATTACCAGAGGGGAGATGAGTGGGGGGATGGTTGAAACATGTGAAGGGGATTAAGAGTACACTTGTCATGATGAGCACTGAGTAATGTATAGAATAGTTGAATCACCATATTGTACACCTGATGTTAACTGTACTAGAATTAATTTTTTTGAAGTCATGAAATCAAGAAACTAGATGAAAGAATTAATCTTGGCAAAAGAAGGGAACATCTCAGATAAGGAAGAATCAAGAAAGAAACCAAATGGATATTTTTGAGGTAGAAAGCAGAGATTGGGTAGCTCATGCCTGATGGCCTCGATCTCTGTGTAGTTATTTATGAAACAGCTTGCTATGTGCCAGACACTGTGCTAGGCTCTGGGTAAACTACAGTGCATAAAACTGCTCTCTCAGATAGTATTTTTGTTTTAGCCGTTGTCATTAGCATATGACACTATTCTTATGTGTTTGCTGTTTGAGGCTCTCTCCCCACTTGAGTGTAGCTGTGTTATAATGACAAGGAAGTGACTTGTTCTTGCTGCAACGCCAGTGCTTACTACAATCCCAGACAAACAGTAGGCGCTACTATTTATGCAATTCATTAAATGTTACCTACTATGTACCACACATTTACCCCTCTTGATCTCATTCAATCCTTATAATGAAGAAAAAGGCTCAAAAAGGTTATATAAATTCCTTCCTGGAGTTTTTGATATAGAATATTTGTCTAGAAAATGTTTTATTATTGACTATTGGATACTTTAAGAGTTTTCTGTAGTTCTTATGAAAAGGAAACGTATGCAATAGGCGTATGCCTTTATTCTGTTGCTTACACTTATTATAATTTAGATAATGGCTTTTTTCAAAAAGGTCAAAGTCGTGTGTATACTGAGAGCTTCAAAAATATATTCATCTTTTCAAAGAATAACTGAGTTATAAGTGGCAGCTCCTTACACATTTCCCCAGTAAGTGCATTCATGCTTATTGCCATAATAATGGACTTTTTCTGTCGTTAGGTTGTTTTCCGAGGAGGTGAAGGGGCTTTGCAGGTTTTGCCTCCCCTGGTTGATGTCATTCCTGAAGCTCGGTTAAACTTAGTGATTTACTACCTTCGTCAAGGTAAGAAAAATTTGTCTTGGTCTTGCTTACAACGAGATACGGTAGAACATTTAATCTCTGATTGAGCTAGTTGCTTAACTTTTAAAATCCAAAATACTTCCAAAAATGTATTTGCGGCAGGTTCATAGGATAGAACAAATTTATTGGTGCTTATTTGTTGTCGTACCTTTTCTCTTGCCTCCAACCTTCTCCCTCATTCTGTTTTTCTTTCTTCCTTTTATTTTTCTGTCTTTTGTTCTCTACCCATCTATTTCAGTTTTTCCATCGTTTTTCCTTCCTCTTCCTTACAGTTATTTTTCTAGTGTTCCCCTGTGTATAGTGTACATCCACGTTTTCTTGAGTCTTTGTCATTAACTATTTTTTATTTAGTCTAGTTGTCTGCTTTCTGTTTCTTTCTACCTGCAGCTTCTTATGAGAAATATTATGATTCAAAGAGAATGGACATTGACTGCCCTTAAGTAAGGTTAAAATTGTAGACACATGCCTAAAGCAGTCTTTTACCTAACAGTGATGAGTGCAGGATAGGAGCTACCATGCATTGGTGGTGGCGCTGTGTCAAGGACCTCGGACTAACAGTGTGGGCCTTTTTAGGTGCATGGTAGAAACCAACCAGACAACATATTCCTCATCGAGGAAAATGTAAGTGTTTATTAAAATAAGAACATGAACGTGTCAACAGTTCTATCTGATATATAAGCTCAATGAAGTAGGCTTTTGGACAGGAATTAAATATCGTATGTGTTTTATAAATTAATTTTTATTATAAAAAATTTCAAACTAAGCAAAAGTAAATAGTATAAATGCCCAAAACGAACAGCCAAGTATTCATTCCAGCTTCAACAGTCTTCAAGATATTGCCGTTATTTTTTCATCCATACTCCCCCTACAGCAAATCCCAGACTTCATGTCATTTCACTCGTACATACTTAATATAACTTAATATATATTCTCTTTTAAAAAATCGGTTGTTTTTCTTGTATAATTACAATGCCATTGGTATATAATAGTCCATATTCTTAGCTTGAACCCTTTTTTAGGTGCTTCATGGCTTATGGGTCTCCTAAGATATTTTGGTTATCCTTAAGATAATTACTCCACATTGAACTTGATGGAGAGTTAGAAGACAGATAAAACAACTCATACTTCCCATGAACGTTTGAGTACTGAAGGACCGTATGTTTTTGGGACTATTTCAGAAGAGTTTGCTGGAATATAGACTAGTATAGCTACTTATTTCTTGTATTTCAGATGATGTTCAAGAAGCTTATAACTTAATTAAGGATCTGGAACCTACTACTCCTCAGGTAATTGAAAATGTGTTACCATTTTACTAACCAACTTCTGTTGAAAGCAGAATTTCAGAAAGGTAGCAAGAAGGCATATTAGAGAAGATCCCTGCTTGTAGAAGCTCAGGGAAGACCATATATATTGATCTAGGAATGTCCTGTGAGACTTTTGATATGAGAATGAATATTCTGGATTTTTTATGTTTTTAAACTCCCTTATATGTGGTCATTTCCTCAAAAGGGTTGAGGTGTGAAAAAACCTAAATCTAGGATTACAATGGAACTAACAGCAAGGTATAGAAAGAAACTTATCTCACTAGTATAATTGTTTGTAATTTGTCTTTCCCCTACTAGATTGTTAGCTCTTTGCAGTCAGGGACCATTGTCTATTTGGATTTCCAACACTATGTACACAAGTATGTTGTAGACATTGTACTTATTGAATGAAAGACTGAAAATGTTTCTAGACCCTATGAAATCCAAGCAGGTATAGTTCTCAAGTGTATTAAAAGCTTCAGCATTGGGATGCCTGGGTGGCTTAGCTGGTTGAGCTTCCAACTCTTTATTTCAACTCAGGTTATGATCCCAAGGTCATTGTGTTGAGTCCCACATTGGGCTCCATGCTGAGTGTGGAGCCTGCTTAGGATTCTCTCTCTCTCTTTGCCCCTCCACCCCACTCATGCTCGCTCTCTCTCTCTCTCTCTCTCAAATAAAAAAATAAAAGCTTTGGCATCTTTTGTGTTCTTTTTATGAGCCCTCTTAAATAAAAATAGTACCTACATAAAAAATTGATAAAGCTGCTAAAAAAGGTGTCTATTAAAGAAAAGAACCATGTCTGAAAGGGATGAAGGTGAGGTCTCAGGACTCCAAAAGAGAGAATACCTTACAAATGGAAATTACAGGATACTTTTTTGTTTTTTGAGGAAAAAGATTATTATGAAAACAAAGTTATTGTATTATTGAAAAGAGAAACTAATGTGTATGTTGTTGTTATGAACAATGGCAGGGGCTAATAAGGTGATAAAAATTATTACATAAATATTTTATTGTTAATTTTTTCCATTGAGTTCAAATAAAACTTAAAGTTTCCACTGAGTTTTTCTGCTTAAGATTGAGAATTTACAAATATGGTGAATTCTGTTATATGGACACTTTCCTGAAAACCAAATCAAAGTCTCCTAATTCTTTCATTCAAGCCAAGGATGGAAAAGAGAAAAGTGACTCTGGGTAACTTTTGATAATATATTGAGAGTATTAAGTTGAAATTAATTTGGAAGACATCTCATAGTTACACATTCTCTTAACAGTAATTAGTGTTATTCCATGTTGCCAGGAGTATATCCTCAAAGGAGTGGTCAATGCAGCTCTTGGCCAGGAAATGGGTTCGGTAAGTAGGAAATCACTGGTAATGTACAGTCTGCAGTTACACTGTTGTGGAAAAGATCAAAGTGAACGTTCAAGTTCAGCCAGCAATAAGCTTACGATTAGGCTCATTTGCAGTTCCTTTCGTTCCTCCATATCCCCCAACGTAGAATCCATTGTAAAAAGAATTCTATGTTATTTAAAGACCAAAAAAAGAAATCTTTCAGCCTAAGAATTGTTGCTTCATCTTTTAAAAGCCCCATTTTTAAGCAGTGTGTTTATACCTAATAACAACTGCAAATCATCGCACATCTTCATTCTTACTTTCAGTGAGTTGCATTAACCTTGCACACCTCTGAGCTGTAATCTTGGCATCTGTAAAATGGGGATAATTGTTGCTTTGGCAAAGACTTTTTATAAGCACTGCCCAAAATTAAGTACTTATTCATACGAATATGGCACATTACATTCTTTTTGGAACAAAATAGATATAAATAAATCTTTTTATCTCTGGCTCCCTCTACAATAGGCATTAAATAGTCACTGAATCAATGAATGAGTGTATTTAATACTCCTTGTTATAACTATGGCTCCTACCACAAGGGCTGATATATGATAAAGGAGCAATAAATATCTGTTCATTGTGTGAATGAATGACTAAATGAATGAGTTCATTCAATGAAGGTACTTTCAGGATACAATTTGGGAATTAGATTTTTTTCTCTTTTTTATCTGACCCTGGGTTGGTTTCAATTCAGTTTCAGGTTATGATTCTCTAGTTGCTTATGCTAATAAGAATTAGTTTGTTTGGGAGAGGATTTGAAAGAAGGGTATATATTAAATCCTGGCAAATATTTTAAAAGCATAACGTATAATACAAATGAAATATTTTCGGCTTATATCAGCTCTCTCAGCTCTGCTTTGTTTTTCAGAGGGACCATATGAAAATTGCCCAGCAGTTCTTCCAGCTGGTGGGAGGGTCAGCGAGTGAGTGTGGTATGTCTGAAATCTGTACTCATTCACATGATTTGTAATTGTTGGAGTTGGTTCATATATTGACTGGTGAAGTTTGAGTCTCTGTCCGGAGATACGTCTGTCAGGCTTGAAAGAAAAGTATAAAGTAGGAAGTCCTGTGGGAGAGACACAGGATGGAGTATTGGGTTAGCTCTTCTCAACATCTCAACTAAAGTGGGATGAGAGAATATATAAATAGAGGAGAATAAATGTAATCTTTAGTTCATAAGAGTTCTTAAAATTCGATTCTGTTTCTTTTTAATGTTTATTTTTTATTTATTTTGACTCAGAGAGGGAGAGTGTGAGCAGGGGAGGGGCAGAGAGAGAGGGAGAGAGAATCCCAAGCAGGCTCCATGCTGTTAGCACAGAGCCTGATGCAGGGTTCAAACCCACAAACAGATCATTACCCGAGCTGAAGTCAAGAGTTGGGACGCTTAACCAACGAGCCACGCAGGCACCCTGATTCTGGTTTTGATTTGAAATGTTAACTTCTCTGGATTTTTCAAGGGCTTTCTAAGCATTCAACTTTTATCATGTCATAGGTATTTTTTCTGGCGGGTCATTTGCCTTTCAATTTTGCCTGTGGTATTTTTTCACATATAAAAATATTTAAATCTTATTCAATTAAGTTTACCTCTTTATGATGATATTATACATGGGTATGTAGGTTAGAAAATGCTTCCGTACCCCCATAGTTATATAATATTCACTTATATTTCCCACTAGTAGTTTTGTTGCTTTATTTTCTTAATTTAAGTATTGATTTCATTGGTCAAGATTGAGTGTAAGATTTGAGAAAGGGCTATCAGAAGGGCTGTGAGTTGGCCAGTGGGAGCTGGTACGGCTGTTTGCACCAGTTGTCTAAGGCCAGCATCTTTTCTGGTGGACAGTGTTCGTAGTGAACTGGTTGTTAAATATTTTTGTCACCCCTGAATATTCATTTTCTTTCAAATGTTTCACCACGACCATTTATTGAATAATATTTCCTTTCCTCATTTCATTCATTTATATAAGAAACTTTATTGAGGTGCTGGGGATGTAGCAGGAAATAAAACCAACAAGTCCTCCATCCTTGTGGAGCATACAGTCCAGTGGGACAGACAATAAACACAATAATTAAGTAGATCACATGGTGTATCTGACTGTGATAAGTGCTGTGGGGGGAAAATTAAACAGAGCAAGAATGAATAGGAGTCCCAGTGTCAAGGGTGGGGGTCACACTACTTCTCTACTATCTCAAACAGGAATCTGATATCAGACAGAAAGTTGTTCAGGATCAGGACCAGCTGGTTCCATGGCAAATTATTTCTCCATTTGATCTGGAAGTGCTAGGTTGTCTTATAGACAAGTGATGGTGAAGACTAAGCCACATTAGTTGAGTGTGCACGTGTTGGAACGGGTGAGAGACTCAAAGACGTGGGAAAACATACGAGGAATACCGTAGCCTGCAGGGCGTGTGTTCATTCTGGAGTCTGTGAGTTAGGCCCAAGAGAGATCATTGGTCACCCTCAAGTACTGTGTGACCTCCATTATGCTGGGGTTTTGTCCACTGAACAGAATCTACAATCTCAGAATCTAGAAAGAGGTCTTGGAATACATTCCTATCTCTGAATTATAAAGTGACTCAAATCTCAGCTAAAGAGAACTTGCAGTTTCATGAATATACCTGGTTCCTTTTCCCATTCCATTTCAGATACAATACCCGGGAGGCAGTGCATGGCTTCCTGTTTCTTTCTGCTTAAGCAATTTGATGATGTCTTGATTTACCTCAACTCATTTAAGGTCAGTATAGAATTTTCTAGATGAGTTTGTATACAAAATACTATATATAATGTGTCAGAGATAAGATACTCGTAGAGATGGCCCTTTTACAATGGTGATGTTGGTGGTGTCAGCCCGTGCCTTAAAATGATCTTTGAGTTTATCTGGTATAACTGATGTTTTTATATTTTGTATGTTAATACTCAATGTGACCTATTCTTGGGATGTTTTCCAGAGTTACTTCTACAATGATGACATCTTTAACTTTAATTATGCCCAAGCCAAAGCTGCAACAGGCAATACCAGCGAGGGTGAAGAGGTGGGTATCTGCTTTTGATGCGTTTGAATGATTTCTATTTATAAACACTGTCTGCTTTAACTTTTTGAGGAACCTCCATACTGTTTTCCAGAGTGAAACAAAACGGATAAACATAGGGGAAAAAAAAAAAAAAAAAAAAAAGAGAGAGAGAGAAGCAAACCATAAAACAGACTCTTAACTATAGACCACAAACTGAGGGTTGCTGGAGGGGAGGTAGGCAGGGATGGGCTAAATGCCTGATGGCTATTAAGGAGGGCACATGGTAAGCACTGGGTGTTGGATGGAAGTGATGAATCACTAAATTCTGCTTCCAAAATCACTATTGCACAATATGTTAGCTATCTGGAATTTAAGTAAAAACTTGAAAATAAATGATAAAAATAAAAACATTGTTATCTTTTTGTCACTGAAACAATGTTCAAGGGCAAAGGATTATGAAAAGTTCTTTTGTTCTTAGGTTATATTAAAAAGTAAAATATGAATAGACATAGATTTTGTAACTATGTACTGTTTTCCTTTTTTTGATAGCATTTATGAAAGCATAACATACAGTGAGAAAATTGTACAGATCAAATCAAAGTATACAGCTTGATGAATTTTTAAAGCGAACATATCCAGATAATCAGTACTCAGATCACGAAACACTATTACCCTAGCCCCATAGAAATCCCTTCATCTACTTGTTTGAGTCCGTCTCTTTCCCCGGAGGCTAACCACTATTTTGACTTCTAACCCTGTAGATTAATTTGTCTGAATCATTCAAAGCAATTCAGTTGAATTATTCAATTCAGTTTTGTTATTATTTAGCAAATTGTTCCACTTATTATTATTCAAATTCGAATTCTTTCCTAACTTCCATTATGATGTCTTCTTTGTGAAATTTTTTTTTAATGTCTTTACTTATTTTTGAGAGAGAGAGAGAGAGAGAGAGAGAGAGAGACAGAGCATGAGTAGGGGAGGGGCAGAGAGAGAGGGAAACACAGGATCCGAAGCAGGCTCCAGGCTCTGAGCTGTCAACACAGAGCCCGATGCGGGGCTCAAACTCACAAACCATGAGATCGTGCCCTGAGCCGAAGTCAGACGCTCAACCGACTGAGCCACCCAGGCGCCCCTTCTTTGTGAAATTTTATTTAAAATGTGTTTCATTGGGAATGCAAGCTGGTGCAGCCACTCTGGAAAACAGTATGGAGGTTCCTCAAAAAATTAAAAATATAACTACCCTACGACCTAGCAATTGCACTACTAGGCACTTATCCATGGGATACAGGTGTGCTGTTTTGAAGGGACACATGCACCCCCATGTTTATAGCAGCACTATCCACAATAGCCAAAGTATGGAAAGAGCCCAAATGTCCATCGATGGATGAATGGATAAAGAAGATGTGGTATATATACAATGGAGTATTACTTGGCAATCAAAAAGAAAGAAATCTTGCCATTTGCAACTACGTGGATGGAACTGGAGGGTATTATGCTAAGTGAAATTAGTCAGTCAGACAAAGACAAAAATCATATGACTTCACTCATATGAGCACTTTAAGAGACAAAACAGATGAACATAAGGGAAGGGAAACAAAAATAATATAAAAACAGGGAGGGGGACAAAACAGAAGAGACCCATAGATATGGAGAACAAACTGAGGGTTACCGGAG
Organism: Panthera tigris; assembly: GCF_018350195.1. Classification (NCBI taxonomy): domain Eukaryota; kingdom Metazoa; phylum Chordata; class Mammalia; order Carnivora; family Felidae; genus Panthera; species Panthera tigris. Next base: position 152,563,126 of record NC_056661.1, read on the forward strand.
GGGTTGTAGGAGGGGGGATGGGCTAAATGGGTAAGGGGCATTAAGGAATCTATTCCTGAAATCATTGTTGCACTATATCCTAATTTGGATGTAAATTTTTAAAAAATGAAAAAAAAAATGCGTTTCATGATTTTCAAATACGTGTATTATCTTTCCCAAGCTTTTTATTTTGATTTCTAACTTAATTGTATTGTGGCTATATAATGTGGTCTGTAAGACACCAGTCCTTCAAAATTTGTTGAGACTTGTTTTACTACCCAGTAATACGGTCAGGTGTTCTTAAACAAATGTGTATTATGCAGTTGTTAGTTATTCTGTTCAAATCTTAAATATCCTTACCAGCCTTTTGCCAGCTTGTGAGATCAATAACTGAGAGAAGTATGTCAACATCACCCTGTTTTGTCCTTTACTTAGCAGTCTGGATAGCATTTGATCGTCTGTAAGGCTACCACTAAGTGTTAACCTAAGGCAAGCCCATATAGGTACTTTTATTGCAAAAATATCTTCATGTTTATTCCTTTTCTTTCCTCTTCTTACAGGTTTTCCTTTTAATCCAAAGTGAGAAGATGAAAAATGACTACATTTACCTCAGTTGGTTAGCTCGGTGCTGTGAGTCATCTTTTAAATGTTACAGAGGAATCCTCTTTTTCTTCTCTGTTGCATAATCTCCTGGATAGAAATTATAGTGAACATTTATTTATTTATTTATTTTTAAGGTTTTTTTTTTTTTCATTTTATTTATTTATTTTGAGAGAGAGAGAGAAAAAGAGCACAAGCAGGGGAGGGACAAAGAGAGAGGGGAGACTGAGAATCCCAGGCAGGCTCCAGGCTGTCAGTGCAGAGGCGGATGCAGGACTTGATCGTGAGATCATGACCATGAGATCATGACCTGAGCCAAAATCAAGAGTTGGACGCTCAACTGACTGAGCCACCCAGGTGCCCCTTGTTTTATTTTTTTTATTTTAAAGAGAGAAAGCCAGGGAGAGGGGCAAATGGAGAGAGAGAGAGAGAGAGAGAGAGAGAGAGAGAGAGAGAGAGAGAGAATCCCAAGCTGGCTTCATGCCCAGCATAGAGCCTGACATGGAGCTCAATCCCACGACCCCAGGATCATGACCTGAGCTGAAATCATGAGTCGGATGCTCAACCGACTCAGCCACCCAGGCACCCCTACAGTGAACATTTCTAATTTTTTTTGTAGAATGAGTAAACACTGAAATTAAGCATCATTAATGCTACTCAGTTAGGGTGGCCATGTACACGTATTATGTACATTTACCCTGTAGTTGGTTCTACCATACAACATTGACCTCCATGAATAGTCCTGAAAGGTGTCAAGTTCTTCCTTCAGCCCTGTTCAAGTTTCCAGAATCTCAGTTTACAGTATTCTGTGTTAAGTAGGCTAATTTTACCTTTTCATTATGATGAAGGCCTGAAAAGTGGTAATGTGTCGGAAACATATTTTTTAATCTGTTTTTAAAGTTTATTTATTTTGAGAGAGTGTATACGTGCATGAGCTGGGGAGGGGCAGAGAGAAAGGGAGAAAGAATCTAAAACGGGGTCCGTGCCTACAGCATGGGCTCAATCCCACAAACGATAATTTTTTAAAATACTATGTAGCCTACAACCTTTGTCTGTCTGTCATCCCCTATTCATTATCTTTCCTTGCTCCTTTTTTTTCACTCAGATTTAAAATGTTCACAGAGTTTTTGAAGTCACAGAAAAATTTCAGCAATCACATGTTCTCAGTGAGGCTGAAACTGTATGAGAAGGATTTAATGAATGATACGTGACTTTTGAGCAGATGAGCAAAGTGGGAACTACTGGAAATCAACCCAATCTAAAAAGACATAATTCTGTGAATCCTAACTTAAATATCTTACGTATGGTAGAGTTCTGATGGAGAACCAGCTTAATGATGACCTTGCAAGCTTTCTACATAAGGGCTGTTTACCATTCCTTTGTCTGTTTGGAACATAGAACCAAATCCAAAGAATAGCAAGATGCGGAATTGTATTTCCTGCACATTTAAAAGGCAAAACTCTGGGGCGCCTGGGTGGCTCAGCCAGTTGAGTGTCCAACTCTTGATTTGGGCTCAGGTCATGATCTCAGGGTCATGGGATCAGCCCCATGTCAGGATCTGTGTTGAGCGTGGAGTCTGCTTAGGATTTTTTTTCTCTCTTTCTCTCTCTCCCCTGCTTGCATGCTCTTTCTCTCTCTCTTTCTCTCTCTAACAAATAAATAAATAAATGCCCCAACTTTTTTTTTTTTTTTTGTAGATATAATGAATAAGAAACCAAGACTAGCCTGGGAACTGTATCTCAAGATGGAAACTTCTGGCGAGTCCTTTAGCCTCTTACAGCTCATTGCTAATGACTGCTACAAGGTGAGTCCCAGTGACACCTAAAGGGAAAACTGAAGGTCAGTCACACAGTGCTACACTGGCCAAATATTAGGGCAGGGTGTCCTAGAGATTAAATGGCCATGTCAGAAATGTCATCCCTGGGGCTCCTGGCTGGCTCAGTCAGAGGAGCATGCAACTCTTGATCTCAGGGTTGTGAGTTCAAGCCCCACATTGGGTGTAGAGAAGACTTAAAAATAAAATGTTAAAAAAAAAAAGAAATGTCATCCCTTTTATGAACATATGAATTCAGAGATAGACAGCATTTCACGATTTTATATACATATCAAATATGTATGCATATAAGTGAAATATGAAATGTATATGAAACAATGATTTAGAGAGGTTGTTTTAGATTTCTAAAGACTCTGAATCTTTAGATATCATCCAGGTAGAGATAATCATGTGGGAGTTGGAAAGTTAATTCTGAAGATCAGGAAAAATGTCCTCTGATATCTGGAGACGTAGATTTGGAGAAATCAGCACCATTTCAATAGTAATTGAAGCCCTGATAAACAGGATTACCTAGGTAAGGAAGTAAAGTGAGAAGAGAGTTGCAAACCAAACCTTAGGGAATACTTAGGGGCAAATAGTGGACTGGAGAGACAAAGGAACCAGAAAAGAGAATAAGAAGCAATCAGGTTTCATAAAAGACTAGCTATGTGTGTGTGTGGGCGGGGGGTGGGGGGGGGGGTACCTGGAAAGGCAGGGAGAAGGAGGGAGGACTTTGGGGCCTTATCCTATAGATTAGAAGTTTTTTAACAAATTAACCTCACATTCTGGAGGTTCCTATTGGGGAATATTTAGGTAACACTAGACTAGTGTTAAATTAATAACAGCTCATTTCAAAGTGAATCATTACAAAAATAAAGTGAGTCACTACCAATGGAAAAGGTTGTAAAACATAGGAAACTTGAAAATGTTTAACATGACTTAGTAGATGGCAATGACATTAAGCGAGTTAGGGGAACCAGAGGGAAAGAAAACATTCAGACGGGAATTTAGTTCAGTTGTAGATGTGTTAAATCTGAAGTGTGTTTGGGGCTCCAGCTAGAGATGTTACCTGTGGGAAATTATTATGGCGAGCCTGGAGCTCAGGTGTTCCTGTAAGAGGTCGGGATTAGAGATACAGTTGTAGAAGTTAACAGTAGTTGGCGGCGGTGGTGGTGGTGGTGGCGGCGGCAGCAGTAGCAGGAGAGTGTGGGCGACAGTGAGGTTAACCAGCCAATGGGGTGAGGAACCACACGGACACCAGTGTTTAAGGCATAGAAATAGAAGAATCAGTGTAAGAGACAGAGGATGCTGATGGATATAAAGGAAAGAAAAGAACCGGGGGGGGGGGGGGAGGGCTTTTCATTCCTCTTTTTCTTGTTTCAGTTTTATCGAAAGCCTAGGGAGGAGCATGACAAATCTGCAACCTGTTGGAACTGCATGAGACTTGAGAAAACAATAGTGGGTAGAGAAGAGAATGAGATTATAAAGCTGACACAGTGAGCGTAGACCACAAAGAAATGGATGCTGAGGATAAGGGGGGGAAACATGACGCTAACTTAAAAGGAAAACCATGGTTAAGGACGTGGGGCGGGGAGTATTTTTGCAGGTGGAGGGAGAGGTTGTTTTTGTTTGTTTGCTTGTTTATTTTTTATTTTTTAATGTTTATTTATTTTTGAGACAGAGAGAGACAGAGCATGAATGGGGGAGGGGCAGAGAGAGAGGGAGACACAGAATCAGAAGCAGGCTCCAGGCTCTGAGCCATCAGCCCAGAGCCTGACGCGGGGCACGAACCCACGGACCGCAAGATCGTGACCTGAGTTGAAGTCGGACACTTAACCGACTGAGCCACCCAGGCGCCCCTGTTTGTTCGTTTTTAGAGTAGGGAGTTAAAGTATCGTTAGGCAGAGGAGCTGTTGGACAGGGAGGTTAGAGATTCAAGAGAATGGGGGCATTTCTGATGGAAGAAGGCCCTACGGAGATGAGAGGAAGATGGAGTTAATGACCTTAAAAAGAAGAGAAGGACCTTAAAAACCAGTTCAGTCTTACCTACTGTCACAGTGGTCCCATGACCACCCACTAGTTTGGTGAGTCACTGGAAGGGTTCAGAGGATTCAAAGTTACACTCATGGCTAAGATTTACTACAATATAGAAAAAGCAAGAAATAGATACGTATAGGAGGAGACTGGAGAGGTTAAGCCCAGGCTGTTTTGTCCTCCCTCTGTGCTAATTGCACAATCATGTCTTTCTCCAGCTGCAAACTACAGAGACATGTATGAGATGTCCTTGTCCAGGAAAAATAGAAAGGGCAAATAGGGGAAAAAAATGGCAGAATTAAGTCTTCTAACATGTCAATCACATTAAATGTAAATGGTCTAAATATACCAATTAAAAGAGAGATGTTGACAGAGTGGATAAGAAACCAAGACCCAACTATGTACTTTTTACAAGAAACTCATTTCAAATATAGTGATATAGGTAGGTTGAAAGTAAAAGGACAGAAAAAATATATACTGTGAATTAAGAAATTTGTTTAACAAACACATGCTTACCATATGACTCAGCAATCACACTCCTGGGCATTTGTCTCAGAAATGAAACCTGTATCCATACAAATACCTATTCCCAATGTCAATAGCAGCTTGATTTATAATAACCAAAAACTGGAAATAATCCAAATGTGCTTCAGTAGTGAATGGTTAAACAAACCGGTTTGGCATGGACTACTGCTTATTAATAAACAGGAATGGTGATGACAGTCCTGACTGCCTTTCTTGATGTTTGACTGCTGACACCTTTTAAGCTTCACCCTTCCTTCTTCCCCTTGTGCCCCACATCTGGACAAAATGATAAGAAAAGCTAGGTACTCCCTTCTCTGGTGCCACCAGGTGATTCAGACCACATGAGCCCCTGCTGGTGCTCAGGAACCCTCATCCCAGCCCCAGCCCCAACCACAATAAAAATCTCTTAAGAGATTTGTTCTCTTGCTCTCTCTTAAGAGGCCTGCCCTACTCCTCCCAGAGATCTCAATTATTTAAGTAAGAAATCTTTCCATGCTCTCTTGGTGTGTGTATGGCATCATCACTCTCAACATCCAAACCAAACTTTGGGTGGAGGTGCCTCCTGCTTTTTCAAGGTTATGTAATAGGAACCAACTACTGATATACATAGTAACTTGGATTTTTTTTTTAATTGAAGTATAGTTGACATATAATGTTACATTAGTTTCAGGTGTACAACACAGTGATTCAACAACTCTACATGTTATACTGTGCTCACAAGTGTAGCTACTATCTACCACCATACAATGCTATTATGAACCATTGACTATACTCCCTGTACTGTGCCAAAATAACTTGGATTAATAAGGAATAAGAACGACATTATGCTGAGTGAAAAAAGCTAATCTCAAAAGAGTCCCATACTGCTTGATTTCATATACATAACATGCATGAAATGAAAAGTATAGAGATGTAGAACAAATTAGTGATTGCTGGGAGTTAAGGATGATCAACAGGGAGAGGAGTGTGCATGTCTATAAAAGGGTAGGACAGATTTGTGATGATGGAATCGTTCTGTATCTTGATAGTTACGTGAATCTACAGATTTGATGAAATGACAGAACTATACACCCACATTGTAGCAATGTCAATTTCCTGGTTTTAGATACTGTGATACTGCACTATAGTAAGCTGTAACTGGGGAATTTGGGTGAAAGGTACCTGGGACCAAAAAACAAAAAAAACAAACCAAAAAAACCCCCGAAGTTTTAGAGTACCTGGCTGGCTCAATTGCTAGAGCATGTCTCTTTGATCTTGGGAGTGTGAGTTTGATTCCTATGTTGGGTGTAGAGATTACTTAAAAATAAAATCTTTAAGAAAAGAAAAGAAAAAGGTATATGGGACCTCTTTGTACTATCTCCAAAACATCCTATAAATCTAGAATTATTTCAAAATAAGTAATTTTTTTTTTAATTTTTTTTTCAACGTTTTTTATTTATTTTTGGGACAGAGAGAGACAGAGCATGAGCGGGGGAGGGGCAGAGAGAGAGGGAGACACAGAATCGGAAACAGGCTCCAGGCTCCGAGCCATCAGCCCAGAGCCTGACGCGGGGCTCGAACTCACGGACCGCGAGATCGTGACCTGGCTGAAGTCGGACGCTTAACCGACTGCGCCACCCAGGCGCCCCTCAAAATAAGTAATTTTTAAAGATGAACCGACTAGAGCTATATCCAGCCATATAGATGCATCTTAACATAGGCAAGACACAGAAGAATATTTATGATATTCATAAAGATAAAGTCTTGAAAGACAAAAGTTTAATTGTATTGTCTAAAGGTATATACATAAGTATAAAAAAAGTCAAAGAACTGATGACCATAAGAGTTGGCATAGCAGTTGCTTCTGGAGGGAAGGAGAGGGCTGTGGTCTGGCAGTGACACAGGGCTAAATAGCTGTCAATGTCTTGTTTCTTGACCTGAGCAGGGATTACTCTTGTGTTCATGTTTTATGCATTAAATTGTACATTAATGTTTCAGGCACCATTCTATATCTATGTTATTTCTCCAAAAATAATTTTTTGAAGAGCACATAGGAAGAAGGACTAAACTTGAAAAGGAATAAGAACACTTCTTTCTGTGAAATGTACAGAAACGAGGGAAGGATGAATGCGAGTACGAGCATAATTTGAGCTGAAGGGAGGAAGGTTGTGTTTTCCTTGAAGGATAGACAAATGCTAAGACTGCAGTAGAGATCTTAAGGAAATTAGCAAAGGTTTAGAATAGCACTTTATGGGAGTGGAGAGGTAACTAAACCACACTGAACGAGGAGGATTGCCCAGCAAGTTGAAGACTTCAACAAAATGGCAATGCTATATGTTTTTGGCTGCCAGTCAAGAAAACTCACCTAAGCACAGTTTAATAGTATTTGGAATGCTCTACATGGCAGAGGAAATGTGTAGTATATTTGGGAAAGAGTTCTGTCAAAATGAATTAAGTGTTTAGAAGATTTGATGTTTAGAGTAGTAGTCAGTATCCATCTCGGCATTTTAAGAATTTAGGAACAAGGTCAGGAAAAGTCATGTTCTCTTGTGTTGAACATGATCAAATTAACGTAAAATGAATGATAGTAGTCACCTACAGAATGTGTTGAGGAAACCTGACAGCGCGGAGCCTGCTTGGGATTCTCTCTCTCTCCCTCTCTCTCTGCCCCTCCCCCACTTTTGCTATCTCTGTGTCTCTCAAATAAGTAAGCTTGAAAAAAAGAGTACAGTATAATTAGAAGAAATGACAGATGTGTTGATTACAGCATAACTTGACTATATGTAGGAAAAATGTTACGTTTTTGAAAACTGATATAAATTGAACCACGTACTCAAATTGTGATTTTCCTTCTTTAGTTTTAGTAAGGAATTGAAATTTATCTAATTTGCTAGCTGAAAATGTCATCACTAACCATTTTTTATATAGTTCTGTTTCACGCTGTCTTTACATTTCGTTTCATTCAGTGCAATCTTTAGATTACAAGTATTATCACAATACTTTCTTTTAATCAGATGGGCCAGTTCTACTATTCAGCCAAAGCTTTTGATGTCTTAGAGAGGCTGGATCCTAACCCTGAATATTGGGAAGGCAAGAGGGGAGCCTGTGTGGGCATTTTCCAGATGATCTTAGCTGGACGAGAACCCAAGTAAGTAATCCAAAAGAGACACTACCTCTATTCTTTTGGTGTTTGTAAGGGAAAAGAATTATTTTCTTGTATTACATCTTCTGAAAACCCAAAACGATAATGATGTTTTATAATGATGAATAGAAGATTAAGATGTTTTATATGTCTATCTGATGTTTTCTCTCCAGAAATTTTTTATGTTCCAAATCATTTTTACTGGGGACATTGAGTATACTATAGCTTTCAAATGTAAGAGTAAGATATATATTTGGCTCCAAATGAATTGTCATTTTCATTAAAAAAGTCTCTTTCTATCTCTTCTACTCTTTTCTTTGGCTGTTAGCTTTTTCTTGTGCACTTACTTTGGGCTTCAAAGATTTAGGAATGGAGTGGGTATGGTTGATAATTTTTTTTTTTTGTCTCCCTATATTTCAGGAAATAACTGAGACAGTAGATTACATAGAATTAAGTAACATACAGCTCCATTTATAACAAAAATTAAAATACTTAAAACTAAATTCAGTTTTCTAAAAATAACTTTGTGGAATGTATTTGTTACTGGTGTATAAATAGATGTGGTTATTTTATAAGTATATAATATATCAAAAATTACTTTCTTCCTTGTATCTGATTCCATTCCTAAATACTGGCTTAAAGAAATTTATTAGGATGGGGTGCCTGGGTGGCTCAGTCAATTAAGCATGGGACTCTTGATTTCAGCTCAGGTCATGATATCACGGTTCATGAGTTCAAAGCCCATGTGATTGAGATTCTGGCTCTTCCTCTCTCTGCCCCCCCTCCCTTTCTGTCTCAAAATAAATAAATGAACTTAAAAAGAAAAAAGAATTTGATTAGGTGAAAGAAGATGCCTGAAATAAAAAACAGAAATAGAAAATATGAGTGAAATCTTAGGGAAGAGGATCCATAGGCAGAGTCACCTATACATTTGATAAGGTAACAGGGAAGTTTTAGTATGCATTACATAAAACATGAGTTTTAATTTTAATTAAAATTAAATTACTTGAAACATAAACACTGGGTATTTGCCAAATCTTGGCCCTGAATTTTCTTCTCTTCCATATTTATTAATATATTAATTTTCTTTAAAATTTTTTTTAAAGTTTATTTATTTATTTTGAGAGAGAGGAAGAGGCATGAGGGGGAGGGGCAGAGAGAGAGGGAAAGAGAGGATCCCAAGCTGGCTCTGTGCTGTCAGTGCAGAGCCTGACATGGGGCTCAATCCCATGAACTGCGAGATGATGACCTGAGTCAAAAGCAAGAGTTGGACACTTAACCGACTGAGCCACCAAGGCGACCCTAATATATTAATTTTCTTGAAGAAATCATCCATTACTCTGGCTTTATAAAATTTTACAAATATGGTGGTGACACCCAGTTTAAGGTGATTACCACCTCAAACAAAAGAGAACTTGGGGGCACCTGGGTGGCTCAGTCAGTTAAGCTTCTAACTTCAGCTCACGTCACGATCTCCTGTCTCATGAGTTTGAGCCCTGCATTGCTGTCAGCTGTCAGCACAGAACCTATTTCAGATCCTCTGTCTCCCTCTCTGTCTGCCCCTCCCCTGTTCATGCTCTCTCGCTGTCTCTCTCAAAAATAAATAAACATTGGGGCGCCCGGGTGGCTCAGTGGGTTAAGTGGCTTACTTCAGCTCAGGTCATGATCTCTCAGTTTGTGAATTTGAGCCCTGCGTCGGGCTCTGTGCTGACAGCTCAGAGCCTGGAGCCTGCTTCGGATTCTGTGTCTCCCTCTCTCTCTGCTCTTCCCCTGCTTGCGCTGTCTCTCTCTCAAGAATAAAACATTAACAAAATTAAATAAACAAACAAACAAACATTAAAAATAAAATCTTTGGGATGAGCACTGGTGTCATGTGTAAGAGATGAATCACTGGGTTCTACTCCTGAAGCCAAGACTACACTGTATTTTAACTAACTTGAATTAAAATAAATAAAATAAAGTCTTAAAAAAGAGAGAGAGAGAGGTCTTGGACTCAGAGAAGCAACTTGTTAGTATGGAGCTAGAATTTGAACCTAATTCTTTGAACCCAACCCTCGTTCTACTTGGTCATGCAGAATAGGCATAGAAATAGGAATACTTACATCATGTTAGGCCAGAAAGATTAATAGCCTGTGTATGGATAGTATAAGTAAACAGGAAAACTTGGGTTGGTGAAAAGGATTTCATAGAATTTCCATTTTAGTATTCTACCATAAAAATAGAAGGCTTGGGGTCGCCTGGGTGGCTCAGTCAGGTAAGCGTCTAGCTCTTGATTTTGGCTCAGGTCATGATCTCATGGTTTGTGGGATCGAGCCCCATGTTGGGCTTCTGTGCTGACAGTGCAGAGCCTGCTTGGGATTCTCTCTCTCCTTTCTCTCTGCCCCTCCCCTGCTCGCACACATTCTCTCTCTCTCTCTCTCTCTCTCTCTCTCTCTCTCTCTCTCTCATTCTCTCTCCCCCCAAAATGAATAAATAGACATTAAAAAAAAATAGAAGGCTTGGAAGTCCATAACTGGTTTGTGAATACACAGTGAAATAGTCTGTTACCAAAAATGCCTTACTGGAAGGAGCGAAGAACAAGTATGAGTTGATTAGATCTGTTAATTTACATGCTTATTGAAACTCTTTGTCCCTTCAAATCTTTCCCCCAGAGAGACCCTTCGAGAAGTACTCCATTTACTGAGAAGCACAGGGAATACCCAAGTGGAGTACATCATCCGGATCATGAAGAAATGGGCCAAAGAAAACAGAGTGCCTATCTAAAATAGCTCCAGAGTCCTGGGGAACTGGTCACCGCTTTGCTGTAAAATTGGAAATTGAGGAGAATTCCTCAAGTTTAATGTAAGATGCAGGGCTCTATTTTTTGACATTTCCTTCCTTGCTCTTTGAGCCTCAAGATCAGTGACTTGACTCGCTTAGACCTAGCCTCCTGGCTGAACTAAGCACCATAGTCCGTGCTCCGGCCCCTGTGTGATCCGACTAGCAATAAGACTTTGGATTTGTCTGGTGCCTTTCTTCCAAAAATACTCAGAGAACTCTTATGTAATAACTGACTTTAAGGAGAATGGCATAATTTTTTTTTAATGTTAGCATTCCATGGCATTTTCCCATCGCTCCAATAACAAATGCCTTTAATGCCCAAGAGCCACCGTCATTCTGTCCTCTTCATTTTAGTCATCTGTACATCATCCCATGTCGCTGGGGCATTCCATAAAGAATTTTGTAATGCATTTCTGAGTCTTAGGAGAGCAGAGGTTAGAAATAGCAACATGATTCTAAGAGTGGCAGTAAGATCCTTTATCAAACTGTCCAGTCATTAATAGATAATGGACTTCGGGGATTACTCTTTCAGTAGTTTTGATGATAAATAACATGTTATTTTTCATCAAAGAAACAGGAGTATTACAGCTGTTTAAAAGGTGCATACTATGAAAAAAATCTGTATGGTACATTTAAAGGTATTCAGGAAATAGTATGCAAATCTCATTAGTCACTGCTCCATTATATTTTAGGGAACAAAACAGGTTAAGGATCTTTTTCATATGTTTTGCTGAATAGACATCAGTTTTGAATGTAGGGCTACAAAGGCTATATGTATGCAGTGGGGCCATTTATTAATATAATGATAATAAACACAGGTTGTGCAGAGCCCTTTGAGGGACTTCCTAATAGCTGGACTCTGTCCTAAGTCCTATTCCAGCCCCGGGTTTCTGAGCTCTTGCAACGTAAACCTATCACTGAGCACTTTTAGACTCACAACTGATTTTCAGAAAATACACATACATGTTTTGATGTAGCAGATTACCTTTGTTTCTACACCATGTATTTTGTTTCTGTTAGCTTAAGGCACCCAGCGTTACAGGTGTAGAAAGTGCAGAGCCACCCCTCCCCGCATGAGAACTGAAAGAGCGTCCTAACTCCCTGAAGCAGTGCAGACAGCTTAGAGAAGTCCCACAGGCACTGCGCCCGTTGTCCCCGCACCCCCAGCACGGCGGTGGCTGAGGGAGTCCTAGAAAATGGAGCCGGGAACGCGGCAGGAGAAGACCAGCGACTGCGGGTAGCCTTGGCCATCCGGACACTTGCAAGGGGTTCTTTCAGTTCCTGTCTTTGATCTTACACCCAGATCTAATCAGTTCGGAGCACAAGTCAAACTAAAGTGGCCCGAATAACTGCATTTTAGAAAACAAAATTTTATCATTTTTCATATGCCAAAGCTTCTGTGTTCTCATGTTGTCGTTCGTCCTTTTTCAGTAGTTGGTTCTCAGCATCTAAGGTGGATCAGATCTGGGCAGAACCCAATATGATTTTTAGAATTACCTTGTGATTCTTACTTAAGCTCACTTGAAATATGAGCAAACATAATAGTGGGAAAAGACGGAACTCCTCAATGGCTTTTGGCAATGGAATTTGTCTTCCGGTTAATTTCCATTATCGTCAGATCTCCTGTACTCGGTAAGCTTTTCCACTGGTGGTGATTTACTTCTAAATGAGCTTTTGTTGAATTTAACGCTCTAGCTCGTCCCTGTCATTTTCCTGTTTTGGGGGGAAAGCTGATACTCCAAAAATAGCAATTCCTGGAATTTTAAACTAGTTTTTTAAAAAAGTTTTTAATCTATAGAATTGAGCCAAAAAAGCATAAAGGCTAGTTTTAGAGAGATACCATCCAATTGTTATTAAGGATCCTTCTGGAATGTCTTGGCGGGGTCTCAAGATTGCAGAGTCCTGTTGCATGGCTGCTTTTCTTACATGTGATTGATGATACAGGAGAGAAGAAGGTGCAGGCTTAGGAATGTGGTGTCATGGGTACAGTTCAGAGCGTCGATGCACCTTTTCTAGTCGGTAGCAAATATTACTTGCAAATGGAAAACATTTTTAACTATTTTTGTACTTCAAAAGAACGATGATATTCTACTGTAATATATTCAAATTAAAGTTTGTTATTTGGTCTTACTATGGTGGTCTGTCGAGTGTAGCGAATGCAGGTCCTGGGTATGTCCTGTGCCTTCCCTCCTTTCCTGACCCCAGAGCAGAGGGAAAAAACACAGTTTGGGGCGTCACAGTTAACTCTTTACGAGAAAGGAAGGTACATATTTTTAAGAATCCCTGTCCACCAACGCTGTGGTTCGTGCTTAGTCGTTTTAGGTTTGGCTCTGCTGAATCACAGCTCATGGCAGAAGTGTTACGGCCAGTGCACAGGCCGACACTTCACACTCAGAAAGCTCTCAAGTACTTGTTTACTGAGAATTAAACATATCGTAGCTGGTAGAGCAAAGGACCTGTGAGACCTGACCTCATAGAATTCTGGTTCCCATCTAATTATTGTCTTGTTGTGTGCCGAGCATATACTCGGGGCTGGGGAGGCAAGGATAAACAGTGTGGCGTCCTGACCCTTACGGAACCCAGGCTAACAGAAGTATGTAGCACCGAACACAATAGCGTGTGATTTTTGGTGTCAGTAGGAGCAAAGTGTGAGAGGAAACGAGGCAATGGGAACGCTTGTATCCCTTGCAAATGGACACCTCCTGCCTCACTTGGGAGAAGCACTGGGGATGGGTCCTGAAACCCAGCAGCCAGCACGGTGCTCAGGCTTCCCGTGTGTGCAGACGTGCAGCGTACGTCCCAGGACGTGGAAGCCGGGGGACGGCTCTCCCTTAAGGCTTGGCACACTCAGAAAGTCGAGAGCGAGTGGGCAGTGCTCTCTCTCAGTAGTTATGCCTGCTTCCTAGTGATAAAACTGAATTCGCGGTTTATTAGTTCCTATACCTAGGACTCTCTCCATTTGACTCGGATAAATAGTCGTGTCTCTCCTTCATCCTACAAAATACTTCTGAGGTCGGTAGGTTTTTGATGGTAATGTTCAAACGGTACTCTGCCTGTTTAGAGACGCTGTCAGAGAATCCGTGCCTGTCACCTACCTTCACTCTGGACACGTGAAGAACGTGAGGCAGGACAACGAAACACTAGATGAACACAACCAGCCTCTGGGTGCATATGGAGTGTGTGCTACACGGTCAAATCCGTGCTTTCTGTTGCATCAGACACCCTTTAAGTGCAATCTAGATGCCACGTTCAACTAGGGACCGTGTCGGCGGTTGGGGGAAAGGGAAGGGAGGCAGCAGCCGCGGCAGGCCCACCGCTCAGGCCGCGCCTCCCGGGGCCACACACGGTACGGAGCTCGGATCTAGGGCATGAACTCGGTGACCCCACTGCATGAACTGTGCATACATTTTATGCATCCTCGTTTTCGTACCTTCATTCGTGAATTCGTGTATTTATTTGGTCACTTCCTTACCCCGCTGTGTCCCAGAAAAGATTGGGATAAGTTACCAAAATACATGTGACAAAATACAAATAGAAGGCACTTAAGAGTAAAAGAAGCCCAGAGTAAAGGTTCGAACACAAAAGTACCTACCAGAGTTACGAAAGATGGGCCAGAAGTTCACCTTCAAGCTTCCTACCAACCGAAGCAAAGGGTGAAATATAATCAGATACAAAATTCACGGTTCATCTGTGTGAATGAACTCCCTAATGGGAAGAAAAAACCGGGTTCTCGGTGATTTCTGATCGTTCGTGGGGTCCTGAATTAGGTTTTCTGTGCTATAACTTAACACATTAACTCTCTGCTTAATGAAATGTCAAGGGAATCTTATTGCTTTCCTACACATGTACGAGTCAGTCCTATTATGTACAATTAAATAATTACACTTGCCCTTCTATTTTTAATTTCCTCTATAAACATAATTATACTCTCCTTTGCCAGTTTTTGACTGAGGAGTGGTTATTAATATGGTGGAGCTGAGACATGTTATTCAAGTTTTTAAAATTACAAGTGGGAGTGCCTTGACTGGCTCAATCAGTAGAGTATGCGACTCTTCATCTCGTGGTTGTGAGTTGAAGCACCATGTTGGGCATGGAGCCTACTTAAAATTTAAAAGAATAATAATAAAATAAAATTACAAGTGTATGTTGGGATGAAATGTGGGTAACAGTGACCTAAAGAATAATTACAAGGTACTGTAAAAACAGTGAAATGATAGGAGGAGATTCGACAGGGAAACACTGTGGAGCAGGTTAAATAGAAAAGGCTACATGGAGCAAGTGAATCTTAAGCTGAAACTTGTGTAAAAATGAGAATAAGAGAATATGAGAATATGAGAATAAGAATAGAGAATAAGTAAACAATTGTGTCAGATGAAGCATAAAAGGAGACGTGAGAAATACTTACAGATGGTTAGTCTCAACTTTGTTTCAGTTTGTCTATTTTCATACAATTGGTTCTATGAAAAACAGTACGGCCTTATTTGTAAACTTGTAGTTTCGCACCATGAAACTCCTAGGCACCTGTCCAGGAGATACCCCCCATACATGTGTAACAGGAGATATGCTCAAGAATGATCCTCGCACACTGTCCCCGGGAAACACCTGGAAACAGCCCAATAATACCCTCCGACCGGAGAACGGGGACACTGAAGTGGCTTGTTACAAAGTAAAGACAACTCAAATATCAATACACAATTAAAAGGGAGGCGGGAGAAAGATGAACAAGGAGGGCAGGATGGTGGTTACCAGGGGTGGGGAGACAGGGGCTGGGGAGAGAAGATACCACACACACAGCGTATTTTTGTCCTGGCTCTAGTCTTCGTGTTAGATGGCGAGCCACAGGAGTTTATGACTTATAAAAACAAATTATACATATACTATTAAAGACAAATTAGAAATAGTTCAATAAAAGAGGAACAACAATGAGCGTATGTCTTGAACTGAAAATATGACCAACCTGATCCTGAGTACCTGAGGTAAAACAAAACAAATACTCCTAAATGTAAACAATGATTATTTTCAAATGATGGAATTAGATAACTGTACTTCATGTTCTTACTGTCTTTCTATATTTTCTATTCTTTTCTACAAGGAGCACATGTTACTTGTATTATCAGAAAAAGGCCATGAGGTGCCTCGGTGGCTCAGTCAGTTAAGCGTCTGACTTCAGCTCAGATCATGATCTCACGGCGCTCATGAGTTCAGAGTTCAAGCCCCTCGTCGGGCTCTGAGCTGACAGCTCGGATTCTGTGTCTCCCTCTCTCTCTGCCCCTCCCCCACTCACTCTCTGTCTCTCTCTCCCTCAAGAATAAATAAACGTTAAAAAAAATTTTTTTAAGAAAAAGGCCAGTAGAATAATAAACATTTTAAACTAAAGAAGAAAAAATGAAGAGACCTTCAGTTTATACCTAACAAAATTAATAATTCCTACAAAATTAATAATACCTTTGTATCATCTAATACCCAATCCTTATTCAAATTCCCCATTGTCCCCACAGTAGTTTTCTAGAATTAGGATAAAAACTAAATCCAGCATCGCAGGCAGCTGTTAAAACCCTTACATATATTTGTTTAAAAGACATCCCCTCCCCAATTTTCCCCAAGCCATCGATTCAGGAGAACATTGGGTTATTTGTGTGCTGGGACATCCTACATTCTGAATTTGGTTGATTTCCTCCTCCTAGGATTATTGAACTTGTTCCCATATCACTCGAAGTGCCTTTAAACGGATAGATCTAACAACTGAGTAGATTCAAGCTGGATCATTTTACGCTGCTTAGGTGGCAGGTGCTATTGTGTACTTCCTACTGTGCCATGCCAGGAGATCCATAGTGTCTGGTTCTCCCACTTTCCAAGAATCCATTCTTCTCATTAGTAGACCTCTATCAAAAAAAAAAAAAATGGAGTCAGTTACCATTATTATATTTTTAATTTTATCAATAAGAAATTTCAGGAAATTTGTTTTCCCTCTTATCACATAAGTAGCTACATAATATTCTCAATTTGGCCTCTTGGTCTGCAAAGCCTAAAATATGTATTATCTGCCTCTTTATATTTTTTTAAAGTTTTTTTAAATTAATGTTTATTTTTGAGAGAGAGAGAGACAGAGCGCGAGCAGGGGAGGGGCAGAGAGAGAGGGAGGGAGAGACAGAATCCCAAGCAGGCTCCATGCTGTCAGCGCAGAGCCTGACGTGGGGCCCCGTCTCACTGACCCTGAGATCATGACCTGAACCGAAATCGAGTCCGCCTTTTAATCGACTCAGCCACCCAGATGTCCTGACACGTACTTGGTTGAAGCCGAGGAAATTCTGCTGTGATGAAATACCGTTTTAAATTTTCTAATTTTTTTGGCCTTTGCTCTCCTGTGAGTTGCGATTGCCGCAGTGACTGGGTAATCTGCTAATGTGACTTGTATTCTCTCGCCAGTGCTATCATGTCATTACATAAAAAGCATAATGTTTTGCCACCTGATCTGACACAAAATAATTCACACTCCACTGTGCCTTAAAGGCTGAGGACCCGTTATTGGAGTTTCTGTAGTTACCAAGTGTGTGGATCCTAATTATATATTAAAGGAGGGAAAATGACCACTAGGTGGGTCTGTGGACCAGTGGACCCAAAGTAAGATAGACTTTGGCCAGGACTATATTCATTGGCTGGGGTCTGCACTCCAGCAACGGGGTCGTGATACATTCTAGGACCCTGTGTCTCACAGTCCTCAGAAGAGCTGGGTATTCCTTAGTGTCCTGTCATCTGAGAAGAAGGCCATAGGTCCCTTTTGGGAAAGGACTGAGAAAATCATGAAATACAAATATATGAACTCATACAGTTCTATGAGTTTTGGCAAATATATACGGTCACGTAACAAGCACCAGAGAGATAGATTGATGGGGTTTTTTTTGTACAATACAAACTATTTTTCATAGAGAATCCCAGGTTTAAGTTTATGCTCACTCTCTTTGGTCACGACCACTATTCAGAGGCTGGGATTTGACCCAGGCATTTGTCCAGGGTGGCAGAGAAACAAAAAAGGAAAATTACAGCGACATTGATGACAACAAAGAGAACGAAAGCATCTCGTGTGGGGGAAGGTGGACACAAGTTGCAGACAATCCATCAAAAATACGATCGATAAATGGCGTTGGACTTCTCAACAGCAACTCTGGAAGCTATAACACAATGCTGCAATGCCATAAGAATTCTGAGGAAAAGTTATTTCCGCCTAGAAATTGTTACTCAAATATGTAATAGAACAGATATCTTTTCAGACATGTATATAACATAAAATTTTCTCCTGAATTATGTGCTAGACCAAGAATATGGGAACAAACTAAGGAAAAAGGTGACATACCATCTGAGAAGTGGGGGCTCCAAGTTAAGAGCGGGTGAGGGGAAGGCCCAGGATAATGATGGGGGACATACTTCTAGACAGCTGTGCACAGTCCCAGAGATCAACCAGAACAGACTGGAGCGGGTCAGAGGCTCCAAGAGAGACTCATTCAAGATTAAATAGGATGCCTCATTTATTAACCTATGAGAAGAGAGTATTAGAGAAGCTCTAAAGAAAACCAAGCAAATGAGATGATTATTAAAATGTGCAAGAAAGGAAAAGTAATCATAATGTACTTCATGGTTCAGCTGTAACAAGCGTTTATAGCTCATAAAACTGTAAGCACTGAACACTGATTCAACCAAAATCTGATCCAACAGTATTAGGAGCAGGAGGGTTGGAACGTGTCTGTGTATGGGGTTGTGCGTGAGAAAAACCTGTCTTCATATTTCATTGCACTACAATAAATGAAAAAAAAAAGAGGGGTGGCTGGCCGGCTGAGTCTGAAGAGCATGCAACTCTTGATCTCGGGGTCGTGAGTTCGAGCCCCACGTTGGGTGTAGAGATTACTTAAATAAATAAAATGAGAGGGAAAAACAGGGGGGGCACCCTGGTAGCTCAGGCAGTTAGGCATCCGACTATTGATCTCAGCTCAGGTCATGATGTCACAAGTCAAATTGCGTGATCAAGCCCCACACTAGGCTCTGTTAACAGCTCAGAGCTTGCTTGGTATTCTCTCTCCCTCTATCTCTGCCCCTTCCCTGCTTGTGCTCTCTCTCTCTCTCTCTCTCTCGCAAAATAAACATAAAAAAAAAAAAGTCTTCAATTTAGTTCTGATAAACAGAGGAGGCCGGCAAACCAAAGAATTGCAGAGACAAGCCATATTTGCAGGAAGCACTTTGCCCTGTAGCAGAGAAGGCAACATTGTGAACGGCTCCACAGCTACTCACCAAAGAGGTGGAGAAGAGTAAATGCAGACCCCTGAGTCATAAGCTTAGTACCTGCCAGGTGGGCACGTGGCCGTGGGGTCCCCGGATATGCATATTCACCAAAGCGGCTGGTCCAGGAAGCCTCAGCTTCCTCAAAGATGAGCAACTCACACAAACAAATGGACAACACAACTAAGGGTCTATAGAAAATTAATACAAGAGAAAAGGAAGGAAGAAGGAAGTCAAGTGCTAAACAAAAATATCACCAGAAAATTTGGTAATATGTACATGAAAACCATAACCAAATATTTCACTCTTACAGAAAGGTAGAAAATAGTGGTAGTTCAGAGATATCATCTTTAAGGTATCATTAAAGGTAATAAATCAAATAGTATATAAGTATATCTTGCAATACCAAATTAAAAGAAGAGAAAATACTGAGGTATCTGGCTGGCTCAGTCGGTACAGTGTGTGATTCTTTTTTCTTCTTCTGCTTTATGCAACTCTTGATCTCAGGGTTGTGAGTTAGAGCCCCATGTTGGGTATGGAGATTACTTAAAAATTCAATCTTAAAAACAAAAAAAGAAAGTCCTAAATTTCATCATTGGTCATAGAATGGAATTACAGACAATGTCCAAAAGAAATTGAGGATTAAGTGCGCTATAACATTATCCTATTAGAACAAAAACATAAACCTTCCAAATTACCAATGCGGTAACATACACAAAACAAAGCAAAGAGATTAGTTCAAGGGGGATTCTTAAAGAGGTTTAAAGAAGAAAGCACGACATAAAATAATGTGTCAGATCTATGCACAAACATACCTCTCATGTCAAAAATGCTAATGGACTCCACTCACCTATTACAAGAAGAAGATTGGCAGATTAGATCCCAAAGCAAAACCTAACTCTGCTGTTTACACATAAGTAGTGGTAATAAAAATATGGGTAATAGTATAATTGGGCAAATGCAAATAAAAGGGAGCAGGTGTCACAACCAAACAGGGTTGAATCCAGGTCAAGATCATTAAGCAAGTCAAAGAAACACAATTTGAATGATAAAAGGCCCATTTCTCAGTGAAGATATAACAGTTATGAATCTGAAACGAAAGAAATGGCATCAAAAAATAAAAATGATAAGAGTTATAAGGACAGTAGTAATAAAAGCTTACAGTTCACAATGGTTGAAATGAAACAAATGTAAGTAAAAGCCTATAGGTAACTTACGCATGACAACTAATAAGGAATATATTGTTAATGTAGCTTATGCCTTGAAAAGAGACTGACTTCCTTTTCAAGAACCCATAGAACATTCAATAAAGCTGTCAGTAAATTAGGCCACAAAGCAAACAACATCAAACATTTATATAAGTGCTTACTATGCCCCAGCTACACATCTAAGCACTTCACACATATTAACTCAATTTAATCCCCACAACTTTTAAAGTATGTGTATTATTCCCCTTTTGCAGACCAAGGCACAGAATGCTGAAATTGCTTGTGCCAAAGTCACAGAGGTAAGTTAGTTAGTAACCAAGAGTCTCAAAAATAAAACCAATGTGGGGCGCCTGGGTGGCTCAGTCTGTTAAGTGCCCAACTTCATCTCAGGACATGATCTCACAGTTCGTGAGTTCGAGCCCCGTGGCAGGCTCTCTGCTCTCAGCACAGAGCCCGCCCTGGATCCTCTGTCTCCCTCTCCCTCTGCCCTTCCCCCCACTTGTTCTCTCCTTCCCTCTCTCTCTCTCAAAAATAAACCTTTAAATAAATAACTAAAAGCAATGCGGAGGTTTTCAAATCACAATGTCATAAGTAGAAGTTACCTACAAAACTAAGAGCTCTGCCACCTAAACATCAAAAAAAGAAAATAAAAAGCCACTTAAACAACCAACCAGAGGCCCCTGGGTGGCTCAGTCGGTTGAGTGTCCAATTTGGGCTCAGGTCATAATTTCATGGTTCGTGGATTCCAGCCCCGCGTGGGGCTCTGCGCTGACAGCTCAGAGCCTGGAGCCTGCTTCAGATTCTGTGTCTCCCTCTCTCACTGTCCTTCCCTTGCTCTCTCTCTCTCTCTCTTAAAAATAAACATTAAAAAATCAAAAATAAATAAAAATAAACCACCACCACCACCAACAACAAAACAAACAAATTGCAAATAAAAACTTAGACAAAAACCCTCTCTTAATTTTAGGGTAAAAGAGAAAAGCCAAGTTGTATTCGAACTGGATTGGAGATAAAGTTCAGAGGACAGGTGAAGGCCTTTGATTTTTATATTAATAAAAACAGAAAACAGAAATTAGTATATATTAATATATTAATAAAAACAGAAAAAAATAAAAACAAGTGACCTAAGCAACTTACCAAGAAGTAATAAAAAGTGGGGGGTGTCTGGCTGGCTCCCTCAGTAGAAATGCGACTCTTCATCTCCCAGTCATGAGTTCAAGCCCCCCATTGGGTGTGGAGCCTACGTAATAAATAAATAAATAAATAAATAAACTAAATGAAGTAATAAAAAGAACATTGAAATAACATAAGGACTCTGCAAGAAAAACTAGTAAACTCTGAAATTAATTCATTTAAAACCAGAAAAATGGTACAACTAATAAGTAAGTGAAGGGGTTGGTTGGCTGAAAAACGAATAGATTAACCTTTAGCTAATGAATCAAGGTGAGGGATGGGGAGGAGCACACACATACAAAATGTTACAGCTCTTGGATAAATTCATACAAGTGGAAACACTTGGTTAAAGAGAGCATACACAAGTATTCTCACAGACGGTGCTGAATCGCTGTGCACGCAGGTTATTCTGATTCCGGTCTCCACCAGCATATTTAAACATATTTAAGATATATGTATTTAGTTATTAAGTACACTCTATCCCCAACGTGGGACTTGAACTCACGACTCCAAGATCAAGCGTCACACGCTGTACCGACTGAGCCAGCCAGGCACTCCTCTGCATTGGTTTTTAATGTTTATTCTTTTATGAATTCAGTCTTCGTCAGAAGTGGAATCAGTGTTTTCCTTGAGTCATGAAAAGAAGCTGTAGGCTTTTCCCCTATTGTCTATACTGTACCACTTTACATAACAGTAAACCTATTGTTCTATAAATGCCTGGTGGAATTTTTCTGTGAAACTGGATGGTCCTAGTCTTTCTTTGTTCTTTGGCAACATTCTTGATTTCTTCCATAGCAACTGGTCTGGATTTTTTGTCATCTCTGGAATTAGTTTTGTTATACGTGATGTGTTTTCTGTTCTAGGATAAATCATCACCGTGATTCACAATGATTTTACCACAGAGTCATCCACACTTTCTGCCGTCTCGTGCGGTGGACATCTAGTGGATTCCTGAGAGGCCCCTTACCCTTTCTTGGAACAGTGCCCTGTCCCTCACCCCCATCCCCATCCACCTGATCCCAAGTTCCTGGTAGCCATGCTTCTTCACAGTTGTTTGATCTGGGGGTGAGCACCTGACCCAGGCGAGTCAGAGAACCTTCTCCACAATTTTGGTAGAGTGTAAAATTTTCCTGTCTTCGTCTGGGCCGGTCGCTCCAACAAAGATGATGTAAAGAAAAACTGGAGGAAGTATAACAAGGCCATATTTTTAATCCTGTAACTTGGGGAGCAGAGAAAGCTAGTCACAGAGAAAGGAACGCAGAATGAAATAGATCGGAAAGAGACGCAGAAAGGAGACAGAAGGAATATTGTCTGGCGTCCCGCAGGTTTTCTATCCCTAATTCTGGTTCCATCTTCTTGGGGACTGATTGCAATTCCTTCCCTTTGCTTCTGGGAGATATTCTTGCATCTGCTTTATAAACTGCTCTGTGTGTTCAACCCACTTATGCTGATTTCCTTTATGACACTTGAAAACAGAAGTTCTCATATTATTCGGTTCTGAATAATCTACTATTAGCCCACTTGGTGGGGCATGGCCGCCCATTCCATCCCCCTGGGTCACTGCAGTCCATCTCAAAGGCCATCACCATGCTTTCCCTTATTGTATTTATCCACCACCTCATCATCCGTAAGTGCGTTTCCTCCATAACATTTCCCTAACTATTCCAAACTTTTTGATTTCTCCCTTGTCTGAATGTCCATGTACCATCCGCACATTCGAGGAAGAACTGAAAAACGTTGGCCCAGCTATGCCAAATAACACTCGTAGCGTTTTCCAACTCAAGCATCTGACTTTCACACAGAATCTTCCGGTCCTCGTGCTTCTGCAGTGTGAAATTCCCATACCCTTGCCCCATGGGTACAACCTCATGAACCTGCTCAAGACTGAATCTACTATTAGTTTAGTATTTCGTTACTCATAGCACAATTTGCAACAAAACAGTTTCTGCTCAAGGGAGCTGTTCCATGTGCATTCCATAACTTTTCCATTAAAATTAGAAAACAGGAAATTATTACACTTTATAAGCATTAAAGCTGAATAAACATTCAGAATATCCATTAATACATACACTGTATACTGGGGTGCCTGGGTGGCTCAGTTGGTTGGGCATCCGACTTCGGCTCAGGTCATGATCTCGCAGTCTGTGAGTTCAAGCCCCACCTCGGGCTCTGCGCTGACAGATCAGAGCCTGGACCCTGCTTCAGATTCTGTCTCCGTCTCTCTGTGCCCCTCCCCCGCTCTCACTGCGTCTCTCTCTCTCTCTCTCTCTCTCAAGAATAAAATAAAAACATTAAAAAAATTAAAAAATACATCCACTGTATAAACAAATTGTGGTATATTCATAACTGAAATGCTACACAACAAGAAAAAAGAATAAACTACTGGTAATATGCCACGGATGAATTTCGAAACCATCATGTTGATGGAAAGAAGCCAGGCGTAACACACACACACACACACACACACACACACACATATATGTATATACTGTGTTATTAAGTACATACTGTGTGATTCTGTGTAATGTTCAAGAACAGACAAAAGTAATATATGCTAGATAGAAATGTGAATGGGGCTTACTTTTGGGAGGATACTGAGCGGCAAAGGACACGAAGGACCTTTCTGGGGTGAAGGAGATCTTACCTATCTGGAGTGAGTACTAGGGTAAAGGGCTGTCTACAAAAGGAAAAGCTCTGGGGCGCCTGGGCTGCTCCACCGGTTAAGCGTCCAACTACTCTTGATTTTGGCTTGGGTCACGATCTCACAGTTCTTGAGTTCGAGCTCCGAGTGCAGAGCCAGCTTGGGATTTGCTCTCTGTCCTTCTCTCCCTGCCCCTCCCCCACTCGTGCTCGCTCTGTCTCAATGAATAAAATATAAAAAAACGTGCAAGTATGCATTTTCTTGTATGTTTAGAATTCCTAAATTAAAAAAAAAAAAAGATGCAAATGTTTAGTTACCAGAGGTGGCTTCAAATCAAAACAGGCACAGCTAGACTGCCTCCAACCGATATAAACCTCTTCTGTTTCTACAACTGGCTGTGCAGTGTCTCTCCCCAGATCGCTTTTTAGTTTTGTGAATATACATCCAGAGATATTTTATATATATATACATAATACATCATTTCTCCCAGAAAGAACACAGTGTTCTTCCTCTTTTTACACAAATGGTAGCATATTGAAGGTTGTTCCGCCTATTGCTTTTTTCACTTAAGAATAGACCTTAGTGATGAGATTTTTAGAAGATTGCATAAAATTCCATTGTATGGATCATGTCATCATAAGAGAAAGGTACACGAAAATCACTTAAATAAATATCTCAGCTTGGCAAAGATCAAAAAGTTATATTGCCAAGGGTATTGGGAAATAGAAACCCTCATGCATTGCTAGTGGAATATAAACGGATACTTCCTATGGAGGGCAATTTATTAAATTCAAAGTGCACGTATTCTTTGATTCTACAGTTGAGTCAGGTTGAACAGACTACATTTGTGGAAAAGTTGTTTGTATTTCCTTTCCTGTGAACTATCTGTTCATATCTTTCTTCACTTTTCTATTTGCTTATTATTGTTGGTGCTCCTTGATCTGTGAGAGTTTTTTATAGATTAGAGACAGTCACGCTTTGTGAAATGTGTTGCAAAATTGTTTCAATTTTGTCATTTGTTTTTGACTAGTCCTGCTTTTTTGTCATGTAGCAATTTATTTTAAATGGTTGAAATTATCAACCAGACTTGGAAAGGGCTTCCCCAGTGTGAGATTATTTTTTTTTATCTCAGTTGATTTCTTCTGAAGTTTTTATTTCTGTTTTTACATTTAAAATTTGAGTCAGTAGAAATGTAGCCTTTCATACGGCATAAGATACAATTTTATTCCTGTGTGGACAGCTACCCAGTTGTCTTTAAAAAACAAACAAACATTTTTTTTACATTTATTTATTTTTGAGAGACAGAGACAGAGCATGGGTGGGGGAGGGGCAGAGATAGGAGACACAGAATCCAAAGCAGGCTCCAGGCTCTGAGCTGTCAGGACAGAGCCCAACGTGGGGCTCGAACCCACAAACTGTGAGATCATGCATGACCTGAGCAGAAGTCGGATGCTTAACTGACTGAGCCACCCAGGCACCCCTTTTAAATTTTTTTTTTTTACATCCAGTTGTCTTAATCTATTTATTGAATAATCCATTATTTCCTCACTGATTTGAAATTATTGTATATTCAACAAGAGAAAGACAGGAAATGGAAAATGCACAAATGGAAAAGTGGAAAATGATTATGAACAGGCAGTCTGCCGAAGAGAAAACTTAAAAGACCAACAGGTTCTCTGAAGCAATGCTCATCTCCCTTAGTCATCAGAGAAATGCAAGTTGGAATAATAAGGACTGGCAAGAATTAAACTGGATTCGGTGGTGGTGGTGGTGGAGTGGAGGGCTGAAGTGATATGGGAACCCTCATGCACTTGTGCTACCATCCTGGAGAGCAGTTCCTCAATGCAAACGTGTGTCCTAGGACTCAACGGTTCTCACCCGAGCATACGTCCCCAAAACACATTTTCACACACATCCAAAGGGCATATGAATGAGTGTGTTCATAGTTGCACTGTGGTGGTGGTGGGGAAGCAGGAGATAATTCGAGGCTTCATCGCTAAGAAAATAGGCGAAACATGCTACTGCAGAGTACTCAAAAGTTATAGGGGCGCCTGGGTGGCTCAGTCGGTTAAGCGTCCAACTTCAGCTCAGGTCATGATCTTGTGGTTCATGGGTTCAAGCCCCGCGTCGGGCTCTGTGCCGACAGCTCGGCACCTGGAGCCTGCTTCAGATTCGGGGTGTCCCTCTCTCTCTCTGCCCCTCCCCTGCTCGTGCTCTCTCTCTCTGTCAAAAAATTAGTATACATTTAAAAAAAAAGTTATAAACTGGTGTATGATTACACACAGCAACGTGGGTGGATCTTAAAAATATGTTGAGTGAAAAAGAAACAGAATGAGATATGTAACATAATAAACTTACTACTAAAAATATATGCATATAAAATCACATATTACAAAGTCACGTACAAACAAAGAGTTAAACTTCATAATTTCTGTCATTGGAGATGAGGAATGATATTAAGGTGAAATTTCAGAGAGGGAGGGAAGGAGAGGTTGACAAGGGTCTTGAATAGACCAATGATAATAATGTGCCATAAACCAAGTAGGATTAATTCAACGTTGTCTGAATTGAAGAAAACAAAGCCTCGAGGTTACCAAAAATCTCCATTTTGTCAAGCCAGGGAATCATCTCCCTGCCCTCATCTTACTAGACTTGGTAGCATTCAACAGCGAGTTGACTACCCACTTTCTTGAAATGCTTTTCTCCTTCTTTTAAAAATGTTTATTTATTATTTGAGAGAGAGAGAGAGAGAGAGAGAGAGAGTGAGCCAGAGAGGGGAAGAGAGAGAGAGAGAGAGAGGGAGAGAGAGAGAATCCCAAGCAGGCTCCACGCTGTCAGCACAGAGCCCGATATGGGGTTTGATCTCATGAACCGTAAAATCACAACCTGAGCCGGAATCAGGAGTCCGACGTTAAACTGACTGAGCCACCCAGGGACCCAGAAATGCTTTTCTTCTAAGATCATGTTACTTTTTTTACTTAAAATTTTCCGATGACTCTTGTTTCATTTATAATAAAATCCCAACTCCTTACACCATTGTGTAAGCTGACTCTTAAATCGCTCTCAGATTTATCTCTTACATCTCTCCCCACCTTGCTCACTGTGCTCTCAGCCACTCTGACCTTTCTCCCAACCCACCAAGTTCACTCCCTTCATACACTTACACTTGCTTTTCTTTCTCTGTGATATTCTTCACTTGGATCTTCCCAAAACATTCTGGTCTTGATTCAAATGGGTGTTCCTCAGGCAGAACCAACACAGGAAGGATTACCGTAACGTTGAACTATGGTCCATTCTACCTTTTGCTGTCGATTGTCGCTGTTATTGCCAATTAAGGTATTTCCTATTGTTCAGCACCAAAAGGCAACCATCTTACCTCATTCATTTTGGGGAAGGTGGGAGACAGGAACTTGGGGACAGTCCTGCCGCTCTGCCTGTAGGATATACCACTAAATTTGAAGCACCAAAGAGTGGGGTTGGTGTGTCCCTTTTCTATAAGTACACTTCTCCACAGGTGCAAGAACACCACACCTTGGATTGAACTTTAATCCTCAACACGAGATTTGAGAGTTTGTAAAATTATTACATTGCCGTGCTAAAGATGTGGTGGACAGTAATTTTGCATGAAAAGGATATGATTAGCTTGATCTCACAGGATATTTTATATACGACAAAAACGTAACGCCTGATCTCATAGCATTACAGTTCAATAACACTAATATCTTAGATATCTTAGATAATCTAAAATCTTAGACAAAGGTATTCTAACTTTGCATTCAAGAGGAATTGAATTTGGGGCACCTGGGTGGCTCAGTCAGTTAAGCATCTGACTCTTGATTTCAGTTCAGGTCATGATCTCGCGGTTCTTGAGTTTGAGCCCCACGATGGGCTCTGTGCTGAAACTGCGGAGACTGCTTGGGGTTCCTTATCTCCCTCTCTATCTCTGCTCTTCTGCTGTTTGAGTTCTCTCTCTCAAAAATAAATAAGCATTAAAAAAAAAAAAAAAGAGGAATTGACTTTGACCTCTTCCTGGCCTCCTCAAAGGCCCTTACTACTGAACAAGAGTATTTAGGATTTCCCAAATTCCCAAGGAAATGCATCGGTACCCATGCTCTGCCCCTAAAACACCCCAAAAGTAAGAAAATTAAATTTTCCTCATCTATTCAGGTTCTAATAAGGTGGTTGCTAAGGTGGCTATCGGTTTCAAGCCGGTGATCGCAACCAGTTAGAAGACTGTGAAATCAATTTTGAGGGTCACAAGCAGCATTTTTAAAAAATGAACTAGGCTACAGCAGCACTTAATTGAATCGAAAGTTCCAGTGGCCACACTAATCCTGGATTATTCAAGGCTGGAGTGCAGGAGGGGAAGCTGGTAGATAAACAGTTACCTCATTGGAATTCCTGGGTTAATTTGTTGTACAGATAACAGTGTAGAGCCTAATTTTACCTATCACAGCCTGTGATTTATGCAGTGAAGTACAGGAGAAATTTTACTTGCTGATAGAAAAACCAGAATTTTCAATTGAGTGCCAATGAAGAACTTAAAGTCTGTTTTTGGAGCAAGGGGTGTCATCACGTATATGTGTGTGTGTGTGAGATACATATCGTGAATTTGTACTATTTATTAATCGAGTTGGTATCAGTTGTTCTCAAAGAAGTTTCTTTGTTATTAGAAGAAATAATAATGTGAGAAATATAGAGGCACCTGGGTGGCCCAGTCAGTTAAGCATCTGACCTTGGCTCAGGCGTGATCTCACGGTTGATGAGCTCGAGCCCCACTTCGGGTGGGCCCCACTTCTCTTTCTCTCTCTCTCTGCCCCTTGTGGGACTCTCTCTTTCCCTCTCTCTCTCTCTTCCCCTCGCTCACTTTCACCCTCTCTCTCTCAAAAAAGAAAAAAAAAAGTAAGAAAGAAAAATACAAAAATTGTGTTCGTTTATTTTAAAAATTTTTTTAAATATTTATTTATTTATTTATTTATTTATTTAAAAAGCTTATTTATTTGCTTTGAGAGTGAGCAAGAGCAGGGGAGGGGCAGAGAGAGAGAGAGAGAGAGGGAGAGAGAGAGAGAGGAGAGAGAGAATTCCAAGCAGGCTCAGTGCTCTTAGCACAGAGGTTGACACAGGGCTCAATCTGACGAATCCTGAGATCCAGACCCAAGCCAAAATCAGGAGTCGGAGGCTCAGTCGACGGAGACACCCAGGCGCCCCCATGTTCAAGTTTAGCTGTTAGATTTGGATGTGCAATATTGAGAAAAATACGTTATTCTAATAATCAGAAAACAGACTTTACATTTCAAAGAAGAAAAGATAATACATTTCCTGCAAAGAAAGCTTAATAATATTTCAAAAGTAAAAGGACATTTGAAAATACAGCATGATCAACTTGTCAATAAGCCCCAAAAAGATGTTCTTAAGGAAAAGGGCATAAAGTTATTGGCACAATTATCAGTTGCTTCACAAATATTAATGAGGAACACAATCTTTGTGTTTAGCTGTGGCAAAAGAAAAATGGTTTAGTGCTAAGTGCTAAAAAGCTGCTTCATCCAATATGTTGGTGCATATGTTTTTGGTGGCAAACAAGCTGATAAGTTCAAAGCTATACTTCCTGGAAATAACACAATATCAACTCAATTATCACAGAACCTTGAGAAGAATCAATGATTCTTATGCAGTAACAGTCCAACTAGATGAGAGTACTAATATTGCAAATTATATAATACTTTTATGCCAGATATGTGTAGCAAGACAATTTTATAGAGGAGTTATTGTCTGTATGGAGAAAAATATATTCACAACTAGGAAATAGCATTTAAGTCACTAAAAAAAAAAACTATACAATTTATAATGGAATTGCAAGTGATGGGACAACAAATACAATCAGGAAACCATAGGGGCGCCTGGGTGGCTCAGTCGGTTAAGTGTTCGACTTCAGCTCAGGTCACAATCTCGCGCTCAGTGAGTTTGAGCCCCACGTCAGGCTCTGGGCTGATGGCTCAGAGCCTGGAGCCTGCTTCGGATTCTGTGTCTGCCCTCTCTCTCTGCCCCTCCCCCATTCATGCTCTGTCTCTCTCTGTCTCAAAAATAAAAAAACGTTAAAAAAAAAAGTTTATTAATCAGGAAACCATAAAGATATAAAAATTATTGAAAACTACTAAAAACAGAAGATAACTTGAAATATTAAATGAAAACAAATGTATAGAAGATTCAATTGGTCTTCAAAACCTTAAATAATTTTATTAAAGTTGATGTCTATGAGAATAAATTATTGGGGATTAGTACCTCATTTACACAGAAAAATGATTGCCATACATGAAATTAATCATTATGTTGGATTAAGATGAAAGAATTTACCGCAAAGAAAGTGGATTCACATTACTATTCACAATGCCTATGTATATGAACTAAGAAATTCAGTTTTGACTCATTTGAAAAATAAAGTTACAGATCAGGCTCAATGGTAGACGAGATAAACGTGCAGCATTACCCTCATGCATTGTGGACCGAAACCCATGAACAGGCAAGGATTTCCACAGCATTAAATAAAATCTTCTGCGCTATTTATATGGATTGGTTTGTACATTGTATTATAAAACATATTTATGCGGTATGAATTTTGTTCTTTATTTTACACGATAAGGTAAGTTCTGTGAAACCTGTATTTCAGCTATGCATCTGTGCGTATACTGGGTTTCAGTGTAGAATCTATTTCTCACTGGGAGTTGTGAGAAGTTAGAAAAACACTCAGTGCGTTAGAAGTTGGAAGATTACGTTGGACGAGTCACACGCCTGCAGAACGATTCAGCCCAGAGACCGCCAGTTTGCTGTCTGAGCTAAGCTGTGGAGGCTACTGGATAGGAGTTACCATACAACTTACTCTGTAGGAAAAAACTGAGTGTCTAAGACGTCATACTGACTCAATCAAACGGTCGCGAGTTCGTGGTAACATTGTTAATCCGGTTAATGGATTTAACAGAAGGCGTGAATTCTCTTCAGGATTTGGAGGGGGGAGGGCCTCAAATTTGCTTTCTGGTTCGTGGATTAAAATGGACAGTAACTCTCCTCCTTTTAAATCTGGATTCCAATTAGTTCATCACACGAGTGCCTACAAGGCGTTCCCAAACAAGGCTCCCCTCCACCCCGAAATGGGTCATTCAGCATTTCACTTGCAGAGAGTACGTTCTCTAAAATACCACCAAATCCTCCTGAGAAGTTTTCTATTAATTTCAACAGTTTAGACTTTGTGGACGAGCCCAGAACTGTTCATTTACCCAACTGCAAAACGTTACTGCTCATTTTACGACCGTGCCACACACAACCCCCACCGTGGCCGGGCGACAGCAGTCGGTCGAGGAGAGGTAGGCCTGTGGGAGTCAGTGTTGCGCTCTGCGGAGGGAAGCCGCAGGGCGAGTCCGGCTGGAGTTAGCCGTTTCCTTTCTTCCCTCGGTATTTCGGGCAGCGGGGCGCCGGGCAGGCAGGCACCGCAGCTGGTCCTCGCGTCCCTCAACCCTTTCTCCGTCTCCGCCTCGAGTAACCATCTTGACAACCCCAGCTCATTAGAGCCGAGTGCCGGAGGAATGGGCCGGACGGGACCCAGCGCCATGATTAGGTCAGTCCCAAGCGCATCCCGACGCTGGCTCTTTGCTGAGCCCCACGCGCGCCTCCGGTTTCCGGGTGCAAACGGGAAGCTGGGGAAACCCCAGACCCCTCCCTTTTAGGAAGGGCGCAGACGGCGTCTCCGTTTCCAAGGAAACCGGCCCTGCCACTACGTCACTTCCGCTGACCTGTCTGGACTCCAGACTGTTGGGAGGAAAAGAGGAAAACTGAGCCGCAGCCACGACGGTGGACGCGAGCGTCTCCTATCTGCGCATGCGCCCGCTCAGCGGCCTGCTTCTATTTATGTGGGGTATCCAACATGGCGGCTGCGGCGACCCTGGCGATGGCGGTGGAGCCCATCAGAACATAGTGGCTGGGAAGGGGGCACGGTCCGCACTCACGGTGGCGTCGGCAGAGACGACTGAGGGTGGTGGAGGGAAGAAAAGCGACGGAAAGCAAAAGGAAGGGCGGGCAGGCAAACAACTCGGCGTAGAACCGAGCGCCGGCTCGAGCGAAGGCACAGGGCCAGAACAGTGGGGATGGCGGAGCCACGCAGAGTAGCGTTTATTAGCCTGTCACCGGTGAGGCGGCGCGAGGCCGACTACCCGGGGGCCGAACGCGAGCCCGAGTACCCTCGCGAGCCCCCCCGGCTGGAGCCGCAGCCATACCGCGAGCCGGCCCGGGCGGAGCAGCCGACCCCGCGGGAGGCTGCCCCCCGGTCGGACGTGCAGCCCCCGCCGCGGGAGAAGCCGCTCCCCCAGCGCGAGGTCAGCCGCGCCGAGCCGCCCATGTCGCTGCAGCGCGAGCCCCCGCGGCCCGAGCCGCCGCCGCCGCCGCTCCCTCAGCTGCACTTGCAGCCGCCCCCGCCGCGGGAGACGGCTTCCCGGGCCGAGCCGCAGCAGAGGCCGCCGAGGGAGACGGTGCGCCTGGAGCTGGTGCTCAAGGATCCCACCGACGAGAGCTGCGTGGAGTTCAGTTACCCGGAGCTGCTGCTGTGCGGAGAACAACGGGTACAGAAGATTCCTCCCTCACCCCCCAGACCCTGGGAGTCTCAGGACGCGTCCGCCTCTCCCAGTGGTTGGCACCTTCCGACGCCCACTTTGCGCGTCTCGGGTCGCCTGGGAGGGTGGGCTGGCGGGGGCAGGGGCCGAGAGGGTGGACGAGTGGTCGGTGCTGCTTTCCCCTGCTCCCCAGGGTTGGCCAAGGCTCCCACCCGGCTCCGCCGACCCCCCCCCTCGCTCGCCTGCTCCGAATGCCGCTCGGAGCCGGTTTTCCTCTGCAGCTTTCGGGACCTCAGAATTTATGTTCCTTTCTGCTCCCCATACAAAATCTGGGAGCTCTGCAAGTTACGTGGTTGGGTTTTCCTTGTGGAGCTCCAGCAGTCATTCCGGTAGAAAGGAAGAGAAAACCTTGGGGGACACGCCCCCCGGTCGGAAGCCCAGAGATAGTGTAACCCCTCGACATCGGCCTCTTCACTCTTATGTTTGGCTCTGAGGTGTGCTTGCGAACGTTGGGTATTTCTCTTAATTGAAGGAGATTTGAAAGTAATCTGAAAAATTTCAGACTAAGGATTCCGCTCTAGGAATGAAGAAGTGGGTTATTTGGTTACTTACTTTCCTCTCTCATGTTGCTATTGGTAAACCTATTTAGCTTTGTTTTCTGTATAGTTTGTTCTTAGTGTAATTGAATGGGAAGGTGTCTTTGGCGCCTACCATCATACTTTTATTTCAGTGTTTATCATTAGTTTATAGGTCCGCGTTGGAGGATGGTGTATTGGCCATGGTGATTTTTGGAGAACAATGAAAAACATCTTAGCTTTGAATTTTTAGAAACTGTTGAAAATCCATAGGTATGCCTTTGATGGAACTGGTGAACAACGAAGATAGGAGAGAGGTTTGTTGCTAATTGTAATCTTTATTGCAGGTTTTGGTGGTCTTTAGAAGTAAACTAGAAAGGGAAATGATAGAGTAAAAGCAGTAAGAACAATTTCCTCTGTCATTTAGAGGTTATGCTCTTTATTAGGTTTGTTTCAGTACAGATCTAATGGACTCAAGAAGTCATTTGTTTTGTTTTTGTTCTCAACTATCTTTATAGTTGAGATGAATGACTCTTTAGTTTAAAAATATATTAATGTCACTTGATTTTGTTTATTTTAAGGCCAATGAATCTTTTGATCATTATTTGTAAATATTGTTGTGTGGTCAAATCACTTTATTATTATTATTTTCATGTTTATTTTTGAGAGAGAAAGAGAAACAGAGCATGAGCAGGGGAAGAAGGGGCAGAGAGAGGGAGACACAGAATCTGAAGCAGGCTCCAGGCTCTGAGCTGTCAGCACAGAGCCCAACACGGGGCTTGAACTCATGAGCCACGAGATCATGACCTGAACTGAAGTCAGACGCTTAACTGACTGAGCCACACAGGTGCCCCTAGGTCAAATCATTTTAAATGTTTGCAACCTAAATGAATTGGCAAGGGTAGAGATTATATTGGCCATGTCCACATAACATTTTATCCTTCAGACTCACTTTAGTACCCCTCCTTTTTATAAATTTGGTGTTTCTTTTTTCCAAAATAATTTTGAAAATACTGGATTGGAGCATTTTTCAAGTAAATTGTATTTGATCTTCTCATCTAAGTAAGTTTGCTGTTTGACTCCCTAATCTACTTCATACATTACAGATGAAAAGCATCATATTTGGGTAAAAATACATTATGGTAGCTAATATTTACTGAATTCTTCCTATGTGCGTGCTAGACACAGGTCTGAGTAAGGTGTATGGCTTATGGAATCAGTCCAGCAGAGCTCCTTGAGGTAGGAACCATTGTCCCCACTTTGCAAATGAGGACGCAAATGCAAAGTGCTTGTATGTAATTTTATTAGTATTTCTTTCCATACTAGTACCATTTGTTAATAAAACAAAACTTCTTAAAATTGTATAGTTTAAAAAAATTTAGAGGATCCTGCCAAAATGAACTAAAATGAGAGTTATAGTAGAAATAGGGATTTGTTCTGATCCTCTTAATGCTATGATATTCATTCCATGACAAAGTAATAGTAGATATTTATCTTTTAATTACGACCAAAAAAAGTTAATTTTGACCCCCTACCTTGTTTGTTAACCTGATAATATCAGAACTACTAGTTTCATGTAATAGGAGAAAGATGAATAATTCAGATTAGTTTTTCTGTTTATGCTCTCAATTTTGGGATATATTGGTCACTTTTTCTTGTATATTCAGCCAAGTATCATTTGTTGTATTCGGAACAAAAAAACCCCCATGGTTTATACAATGCACCTTTGCAACCAAGATTTGCCAGATTTACCTATGATAACTCCCAATGAACATATTTTTAAAGGAATTGTAGGAAACATTTCTTTAAATGAGGTTGTCATATTTCCATGAAAGGAAATCCTAGCAATAGAAACCAACAAAAAAAGCAAAATGAAACCAACAGAATTGATCTGCAAAGCAGTGATTCCCAAACTTGGTTTTTCTTCCCTCAGGGAGAGTCCAGTTATTTTTAAGGATGTTATAATCTTTTCAAAATAGTTTTAATGTTGAGTTTTTGTAATTGAAAAACTTACTGTGTAGCAGAGTTTGAGTAGAAAGGCAAGGAAAAGACATTGTGTAAAATTAAAAGAAAAAAGATTCTAAATTTTGAAATAGCCATCTATCACTGAATAAGATTTTAGTTAATAGGTGTAGGTATAAATCTGTGTCGCATGTGAATACCATCTTTATCGGGATACATTTAAATCATTCCCCTTCTGGGGCGCCTGGGTGGCTCAGTCGGTTAAGCGTCCGACTTCAACTCAGGTCACGATCTTGCGGTCCGTGAGTTCGAGCCCCGCCTCGGGCTCTGGGCTGATGGCTCAGAGCCCGGAGCCTGCTTCCGATTCTGTGTCTCCCTCTCTCTCTGCCCCTCCCCCGTTCATGCTCTGTCTCTCTCTGTCTCAAAAATAAATAAACGTTAAAAAAATAAATAAATAAATAAATCATTCCCCTTCATAGATACAAAATGAATAGTAAAACCCTGATTAACCGAATGCAAACAGAATTTTTGCATATTATTTTTTATTAATGAGACAAAGCGCAGTTAAATGAGTGTATGTTGGCAAAATATGAAAAACAAAATCCCTTCTTGTTAGGTTATAAGGACGCAGGTTAGCTAAACCCTTACCTTGTTATCTCTGTGGACTGCTAAGCCCTGATTGAGGTGGTTCGGGATGATGACTGAGGCATGGCAATTGTCTCTATCCTCAGAGATGAATGTGTTCACCATTTCTGGCTAAAGGGAAATAGTAC
The DNA here is from genome assembly GCF_018350195.1 of Panthera tigris. Lineage (NCBI taxonomy): Eukaryota > Metazoa > Chordata > Mammalia > Carnivora > Felidae > Panthera > Panthera tigris. The sequence continues at coordinate 152,599,212 of NC_056661.1, forward strand.
AGTTTAGATATAAGTTCTGGCAGTAATTGCTATGCAAGTAATTTTTGTTTAACTTTTAGTAAACGAGGGAATCAGTTAACTAGAGCATCCATTTGTGAATGTGATTAATTGAACACATAGTATAAAAAGAAAAAGGGGTGCCTGGGTGGCTAGTTGGTCAAGCGTCCGACTCTTGATTTCTGGTTGGGTCATGATCTCACGGTTGGTGGGGTTCGAGCCCCACATTGGGTCAGTGCTGACAGGTGGAGCCTGCTTAGGTGTCTCTCTCTCTCTCTCTCTCTCCCTCTCCCTCCTTCCCCCTCTGGCTCCCTCCCTCCCCCTCCCTCCCTCTCCCCCCCCCTTTCTGCCCCACCCCCCACCCCATGCGCGCTCTCTCTCTCTCTCTCTCTCTCTCTCTCCCCCCTCCCTCTCTCTCTCCCTCTCTCCCTCTCTCCCCCTCTCCCCCTCCCTCTCTCAAAATGATAAACTTAAAAAAGGAAAAAAATGATTATGGTGTTAATATGGTTATACTTTTACAGAATTCTATGGTATCCCATTGTCATAGTGCATATTTTCGGTAACGTGAAAGATCCGAAAATGGTGTTAATGAGTTAACATCAAAGGACAAAATTATTATAATGTTCATGCCTGTGGGTAGCTCATAATTTTGATATTTACTGATTTTCAAGTCTTTTTTTCCATCGGAAAACCATAAAGCTTACTTAGAGCCTTGATTGTGGGTAGGGGTTGATTTCTTAACTGTGAAAGGAGAGTGAGTCAGTTTTCTTAAATTTATTTTTACAGACTGTCAAGAGTAAGAGATTTATTTTTGATGTCTCTATGAAGTCTACACAAAATCTTATAAAATGGCACATAAGGTGATTCTTATTAAAAATATATGTCCGTGTGTTTATATTTCACATATAAAACGGGTCAGACCAACAGGAAGACCTAGTGTTTAGACTTCACAGTGACTTGAAGCATAAGGTCATAATGGCAGTCATGGTGGTTGCTCTCTGTCCTTAGGCTCAGGTTAGGGCTATATCCTGGACATGCTTCATATTTCTTATTTCATTATCAGTCTCTTCCTGCTGGTTTAATTATTCCTTTCAGGTCATATGTATTTTTTGCACAGGTAACTCCTACTGGGGTAAAGGATTCTGTAAATATATTACTTAATTACAGTAGATAATTTTACAAGTTGATTCTAAGATTACTTCTTTAAGCTTTAAGAGCATCCTTTTATTCTTATACCCTAGGTCTGATGAATTGTTTTGTATGAATTCTGTTCATATTTTTCTGTCATGTTTTTAGACTGACCAAACCTCAGCCTTTATACCCAGGATGAAATATCTCTGTTCCAAAGTGTGCAAACCTTTGTCCCTTCTGAATTTTTTTCTTCAGATTCAGCTGAATCTGTATCCAATATTTCACTTGTAATATACTTTATCTTTAATTCCTGAAAATACTACCTCAGTAAAAATACCTAGCCTTCCTTTTTTAAAAAATTAACTTTCTAGTCAGTTGTTCATAATTGGGTACAAGTAGAATTTTGATGCATATGCAGCTCCTTGTTTCCCCTTTTTTGTGCTGAAAAACTATATATATGAAATGTGCCTGCTAAAATAGTAAACCTGAGTAAAGGATGTGATTTATGTTTTTGTTTGTTTCGGTAAATGGATGGCAAATGAGGGATCCGAGCTGTTTGTGTGGTTTTTTAAAAACCATGTATTATAATAAACTTTGATTCTCCCCTGCTAGAAGGAAGCCATGGTAATGTAATCTATTCGCAGCTACTTCACTTTTCTAGCTTTGTTTGAAGGTAGTATGTATTCCCTGAATGACTACCCATTGATAACAAGTAGGTGATGTTGGGGCACCTGGGTGGCTCAGTTGGTGGAGCGTCGGACTTCGGCTCAGGTCATGATCTCGCGGTTCGTGGGTTCGAGCCCCACGTCGGGCTCTGTGCTGACAGCTCAGAGCCTGGAGCCTGCTTTGGATTCTGTGTCTCCCCCTCTCTCTGCCCCTCCCCATGCTCCCGCTCTGTCTCTCTCAAAAATAAATAAACGTTAAAAAAAATTAAACCAACAAAAGTAGGTGATGTAGGTAGAGGTGTTGATGCCCGGCCTCAGCAGAAGGCTGTAGCAGCTACAGATACTCTAGTGACAGCTCAGGGCAGATAAATCAGCGGGGACACTGATGAATAACCAGGTGATCCTTTGAGAAGCATTTCCTGACCAAAGCAGTTATCTTTGTTGGGAAGATCTCAAACTAGAGTTATAAGTGGGATTTTTGTTTTTATCTAATTTTCTTGGGGGATTTTTGGCCTTTTTATTTTGGACATGGTGGCCATAGATCATTCTGTAGGAGGAGACAAGTTGAATTGTTGAGCTGTTCACCGAAAAACTTGAGAATGTGTAAGAATCCATTAAAACTGAAGTGTTATTTTGCTACAGATGAACATTTCTTTCTGGTTACTTTTTTAGCATTTTTTTTTTTAACGTTTATTTATTTTTGAGACAGAGAGAGACAGAGCATGAACAGGGGAGGGGCAGAGAGAGAGGGAGACACAGAATCTGAAACAGGCTCCAGGCTCTGAGCAGTCAGCACAGAGCCCGACGCAGGGCTCGAACTCACGGACTGTGAGATCATGACCTGAGCCGAAGTTGGACGCTTAACCGACTGAGCCACCCAGGCGCCCCTCTTTCTGGTTACTTTTAATGCTTCTAACTCATTTGTTAATATTTGGAAATTTTGACTCTCATTATTAAATTTAAGGATGTATTTGCCTCTGGTTGAAGCAGTACTAATACTTTTATTTCTTTTCCCATTTTCTTTGAATCAGAAGAAGCCCATTCACACAGAAGACCCATTTAATGACGAGCAGCAAGAGAGGCAAGAAGTGGAAATGTTGGCTAAGAAGTTTGAAATGAAATATGTGAGTACAATATACTCTTCACTAGGTCATTTTACCCTGTTGGCCTTTTTTCCACCTGTGACTGGTTGGGAGGGCTTATAATACCCACTGCAAACCTTATTTTGCTCTTATAAATTGCACTCCTTATAGAGTCCAGGTACCTTGCTTAACTTACATTTTCTCCCATCCTTATAATAACACCACATACTAAGTAATACTGAGTGCGTTTTACACATGAAGAAACTGAGGCTCTGAGCTCAAGATCACACAGTGGCAGGAACTAAGCTACATATCCATGTGTGTCCAGCTCTGATCCTTTGTCTTTCCACTGCCATTGAAAAGACCACTTTAATTCCCTTGGTGTAGTATGTCTCCAGTTTTCATGCCTCTTTAGACTTTAAGAGAATGAATGTGTGTACTTGTAGGCCCTGGGGATCAGAATCAATCAGAAGCAGCATGAAATTTCTTTGAAAGTCTCTTGTTTACCTTAAACATTCATGTACATTTTAAATTCTGTGCCATGAATAGATTGGTATTGGTTTTAATGTAAAAATAAATTCTAATGACCTGATTGTGAAGTTGCTTAACATTTTCCTCAAGTTTTCTAGTAACTGGGTTTGTAGGAAAGCCCTCTCCCCTCCTCACTCCTGATGTTTATCCTATGACTTGACTTCATGGCACTTTGCTAAAACATAACCCATGAAAAGCAAGACCCCTTTCGGGTTCCCCTGTAAGCACTGAAAACTGTCTCACAGAGATAGGAGGTCAGGTGGTGCTAGCCCTGTCATTCATGTTATCCAGATTCAACTAGGATCTTGGTTGACACTAGTTGGCTCCTTGTGCTAATGAAGAATGTATTTGGGGTGAGGGAAATGTATGAGAATGCTTTGGGATGTGGATCAGGTTGTAGGCCCTACTTTGCCACCTACAAATTGTCCTTTGGTGAGATTATTTAACCTTTGTGGGCCACAGTTTTCTTTTTTTGAAGACTCTTTGAAGCTCCTTCTGGCTTTATATTCTGTAATTATATAATAATTTGGGGATGGACTGGTGGGCGTTTTGATGGAAAGAATAGCAAAAGTCGTTATGTAAACTGTAGTGTTTAATTAAAATATGGTGTTCTCGTTATATATTCTGACGTACTATGGCTTGATTTTTTAAGTAATCTCTGTACCCAAAGTGGGACTTGAATTCATGACCCTGAGATCAAGAGTCCCATGGTTTACTGACTGAGCCAGCCGGGTGCCCCAACGATTTTTTTTTTTTTTGTGAGAGAGCGTGCTAGCACACGAGAGGGGCATAGGGGGAGAGAGAGACAGAGAGAGAGAATGGGAGAATGAATGAATCCTAAGCAGGCTCCCTGCTGGGCTTGATCCCACCTTCCTGGGATCATGACCTGAACCAAAATCAGGAGTCAGATGCTCTACTGATGAGCCACCCAGGCGCCCCCTATGGCTTTTTTATGCAAGTTGATACATTGGTTAAATTTAATGTTTTAACCAGACAATATATTTACATGGTTCAGAACTCAAAAAGTGTAGAGTGAAAAATCTTTCATTCTTTTGTTCACCCACATAATCTCACCTCCCAGAGGCGCATAATGCTTTTGGGGGTCCTTCTGTTCTTTGTTTTTTTCATTTACTCTAACTTGGAGATTTATTCATATCAATACAAAGAGAACTTTCTTCTCTCTCTCCCTCTCTCCCTCCCCCTCCCTCCCTCCCTCCCTCTCTCTCTTTCAGGGTTGCATGGTATTCCATTGTATGGACATATCACAGTTTATTTAACCAGTCCCCAAATGATTTAAATTGTTTCCAAAAGTTTGCTGTTGTAAATAGTGCTACAGTAAATTACTTAGTCGCGTGGTATTTCACAGAGTTGCAAGTTTATCTGTTGGGCAGATTCCTAGAAGTGGAATTTTTAGGTCAAAAGATATATGCATTTATTTATTTAGTTTGGGTATATATTAACCAAATTACCAGTTTCTAAGTTGCCAGTTTCCATTCCTCTAATACTACATTGGAGTGCCTATTTTTTCCATAGGTTATAGAACTAAGAATTAGAATTGCCCTTTGCAAATGGAAGAATTCCTAGCATATGATCCTATAAGTATTGTGACTCAGTGTATGATGTACTGCCTCAGAGTTAGCATTAAATCTTATTGGGGAGCTCTTGGATAGTACTTGCCATGGAAAAACCAATATTCTGAAGAAGGTGGTTGATGTGTAAAATCGAGTTCCAAATAACTGGGTTGTATCCAGGCGCTGTAATTATGCAGGGATAAAATATTACTCTTGTTATAATTCAAATTAATGGGTTATATTTCTTCTCTAGATTTTTATTGTGGCTACTTACTCTCTTATTTCCTTTCTTTAAATTTTTTTTTCTTTTTTAGTTTATTTATTTATTTTGAGAGAGAGAGAGCACAAGCAGGGGAGGGGCAGAGAGAGGGAGAGACAGAATCGCAAGCAGGATCTACACCATTAGCGCAGAGCCCAGTGCGGGGCTTGAACCCACGAACTGCGAGATCACGACCTGGGCTGAGATCAAGAGTTGGATGCTTAACCAACTGCACCACCTAGGCACCCCTCGTATTTCCTTTCTAAGTAGAGATTTAAAATGTCCTACCCTATGAGGCCTTTATGTGCCATGAGTATTACGGGTATTAAATATGTATGTTTTAACAAATTATTTGGACCCTTTTAATTAAGAAAATCGTCAGGTTGAAAGTGATGGGAGAAGATACTTTATCCACCTCTAGGCCCCGGGCTGTCACAAAAGATCACTTTTAAACAGCAAAGATTTGGGGCACCTGGGAGGTTCAGTCGGTTTAGCGTCTGATTTTGGCTCAGGTCATTATCTCACGGCTGTGGGTTTGAGCCCTGAGTTGGACTCTGTGCTGACAGCTCAGAGCCTGGCGCCTGCTTTGGATTCCATGTCTCCCTCTTTCTCTGTCCCTGCCCTGCTCATGTTCTGTCTCTCTCAAAAATAAGATAAACATTAACAAAAAATTTAAAAAAATAAACAGCAAAGATTTTTTTGGTGTTGAGAGGTAGCAAATTGGGATGTCTGTATGTATATTTATATTTATGCATATGTTATATGTATATTTATATTTCAAGTAAAAAGCCTTAAATAGTATATGTAAAATATTGCAAAATGTTAACCCACCAAGGTTACATTTCCTTTGTTTTTTTTTTTAATTTCCTTAAAAAATTTTTTTTGGTGATAAAACGAGGACTTAATTTGGAGGTTTATAAAACATGAAACTAGCTACCTTCTAACTTTTGTTTCCTTCATATAATTTAGATGTCCTTGTCATTATTTCTGAAAATCACTTAAGGTTACTTCTAGCTCTCTGCTTTTTAGAACGAGAGATGCACTTTTTTTGTTAAATTTTGTGTATAAATGATAAAGTACTTGAGGATTTACGTTGGACATACAAAGGGGCATGATAGTTGCTTTCTCTTGGAGAAACTTTCAGAATAATTGGGAAGACAAGACATAGACACACAAATCGAGTACCAAGCAGAGCCTGTGGAATTGAATGACTCTGGGGATCTGAAAGTGAGTAGAAAGGCCAGTTCCGCTCTTGCAACTGGAAGGAATTTTGGAGACCTTGGTGCAGAGTCATTGAATGGATTCTTCCAGTCTCCTGTCAAACCACATTTGTCTGTAATCCCTGGAATAACTTTTCTGCCCATCGTAGGATATCGAGTGGGTAAGAAGCGGAAGGAGCACAGGATTGTGAGTTAACACAGCTGGATTCTCATCCTATCTTTACCATGTTAACTAGCCGACCTTAGTGAAGCCTCTTGGCTTTTTTATGCTTTGGTATCTGTCAGGGGAAAACAAGATCTGTGTAGCCAACTTTATATTTATAGCACAGGGGTTTTGTCAGCGTCAGATGAAAAAATAGATTTTTAATGTTGGAAATATTTAAGGTGCTATCTAAATAGGAAATACTATTTAAACATGTCAGTCTCGTGGAGAACTGCTCCGTCTCATTGTACATGTCATAAATTCTTTTTGATATAAACATGCATGGGATTTTTAACCTCTATTATTTGACTGCCCCACTGATTTTGATCTTTTAGCTCAGGCATTCTGTTCCAAATGGCCTTTATCTTTGGTCATTCTCCAAACGGTCAATCACCATTTACAGACAGTTAGTTATTACAGTCTTCGTAAAGACCGCAACAAAGTATTTGGAACCCTTTAAGAAAATCATCGGGCCAAAGTGACCTGGGAGGAGATATGTTGTACGGTGCTAGGCTCTCGCAAAAGGTCACTCTTAATCACTGAAGATCTTTATTGACTGTAGTTTACTGTCCAATAGTTCCTTTAGTATCCTGTAGCAAATTCAGATGCCCACTGATCCACCAGCGAAGCAGGCCACGTGAACAGTAAAGGTGGGGGGTTGTCTGAAATAGGGGACAGCTCCTGTCAGCTGTAGCCCTTCTTACTTTGCGGGGACTTGGGCTTATGGTTGTCACATCTTTACGTTTCTCAAAAGAAGGCTGAAGTCTGGATTTTCCTCTAATATTTCTTAAATATTGGCTTCTAGTTAAAACACCTACTAGACTAAACAATACATCTGTGGGCCGTATCCAGCTCTCAGGCCCTAGTTGGAGACTTGGTATACTTGCTTCACTCTTTCTTTTTTTCTGATTTATTTAACTTATCAGTCCATGTACTTTCACATCTGCCCCTTGTCTTCTGTGAGCTGGGTGGTTGGTGATACAGGTGGGAGGGCCTGCCATTTCCGTTGTGGAGGAGAATGCATTTGTAGGAAGTTTCAGAGAACGGAGCAAGTTAAACTCAGTTGGGGGTTTCCATGATACGGGGGAATAATAAGATGCATTGAGTGGTGGCTGGGTCTATAAGCAACGTTAGTGACAAATTGAGTGGTGTGGTGGAGGGCTGAGGCAAGTTTATGGGCTTCTTGTGGTCTGGAGTGCGTGTGTGTGGCGGTTCCTTGTGCTGGAAAGGAGCTGTGTGAAGTGGAGCTGGCTGCCACTTGAGGGAAAAGGAGGGAGAATGTGGAGTTCAGGATGTGTCCTTTGTCTTGCAGCAGTTGCTTGGGGGAAGGGATGGAGACAATTTTAGTAGTTGAAAAGCACTAATGGAAATTATAGGACTTATGAAATTGTAAACATAGTACCCTGTATCAAATGGTTTGTTTTTTCCCTCTATTCTGTCCTCTTTTTATTGCCTGTGTCCTGTTACCTTTTAGGTAATGTAACAATGAATGTTCAGCATTAATTGCTACATGTTTTCTTGGGAAAAGAGGAATGTAACTGTTCAGTGCTTCATTTTACTTAGAGCATACTAAATTGGTTGTTGTATATAAATCTTATTAAATAGCTAAGTCCAACCTTTGATACTTCTCCATAGGTTCCAAATTTTTCTTGTTGGTTACTATAGGAAGAAAGCAGGATACAATTTAAAGAGGTTTGTGTTCCTTTCCTCATTCTCAATTTTAAGGCTCCAAATGTTTAGGCTAGATGTCCTAGTTTCCTGAATATCCTGAATTTCCAACTCAGTTTTTAGATGGTTTCTAGATTGTGTATGCTTTTTCTGAGGCTGTATACACTCTACATCAGTGAATGAGGTTCGCTTTGATGGGTATAGACTTGTTCTCTGAGCCTTCGAGGGCATAGGAAAACCTGCGGTGGTTGGAAGATTTCTTTTAGTGGTTTTTCTCACTCTGTTACCCTAGCCATCTTGAAAGATCATGGTATCCTAGAATCGGATATAATTTCAATAATCTAAATGGAAGTGCTTAGCATAATATCTGGTACCTTGCAGGGGCTCAGCTGCTCAGCTCTTTGAATCTGAATGACTCTCTGAATAGGAAGACATGTATTCAGCCAAACATTTATTAGCATTTCCGAAGTCACATTATGACTTTAAAATTCACTTACTTTACCATATAGATTTTGAATGCCACATTTGATATTTAACTCTGTGTGATTTTGGACTCTCGGAGCCCTGATAGCTTCATATTTATTTTAAAAGAGAGGATAAGGGTAGATTTGATGGTAGGAAAGTAGTTTTCAGCAATCTTATAAATAAAGCAATTGAAAAATAAAATCAGTTGATCAAATGGAGTTAATACTGTTTTTAATAAAAAAGTATATTTATAAAGTCTTGATTTTCTTTTTGTATACAAGCTTTTTAAAATTGATTTTGCCCTGATATGTTTTAAAGAATGGCAACATCTTTTTTTCTAAATTTTATTTTAATTACAGTATAGTTAACTTATAGTATTATATTAGTTTTAGGTGTACAATATAGTGATTCAACAGTTACATATATTCCTCAGTGCTCATCGTGGTAAGTGTACTCTTTTTTTTTTTTTTAAAGTTTATTTATTTTGAGAGAGAACGTGAGCAGGTGAGGGGCCGAGAGGGAGAATCCCAAGCAGGCTCTGCATGTGGTCTGTGGGCAGAGCCCGATGTGGGGCTTGATCCCATGACCCTGGGATCATGACTTGAGCCAAAATCAAGAGTCAAACGCTCAACTGACTGAGCCACCCAGGCACCCCATGATAAGTGTACTCTTAATCCCCTTCATCTATTTCACACATCCCCCTACCTATCTCCCCTTTGGTAACCATCTATTTGTTCTCTGTTGTTAAGAGGCTTGTTTGTTGGTTTGTCTCTTTTTTCCTTTGTTCATTTGTTTTGTTTCTTAAATTCGACATCTGAGTGAAATCATGTCTTTCTCTGTCTTACTTCCCTTAGCGTTATACTCTCTAGCTCCATCCATGTTGTCCCAGCTGGCAAGATTTCATTTTTTATGGCTGAGTAATATTCCATTGTGTGTGTGTGTGTGTGTGTGTGTGTGTGTGTGTGTGTGTGTGTATACACACACACACACACACACACACACACACACCATATCTTCTTTATCCATGTATGTATCAGTGGACACTTAGGTTATTTCCATAACTTGGTTATTATAAATAATGCTGCAAGAAGAGAATGGCAATATTTGGAATAACTGTATAATTTCCAATGAGTGACTTCTTAGTAAATACTACTCAATTGAGTGGAAAGGAAATATGCTTTTTTTAAGCATAATTATTTAAAATAATTATGGATTGCTTAAAAAGTGGCCTCAAATATGAGACGGACACAAGTGGATGTTAGAAAACATTTATGCACTCTTTCTGGGAGGTTTAAGAATTTTATCAGTGACTCATATTATTTGATAATCTTCGACACTTTATGAGGGGTTACAGCTTCCTTGGGAACTTCCTTGGCTGTTTTTCCTCTGTTTTGGCCTTCTGTTAGGTCTGGTCCCTAAAGATCAACATGGTAGGGTTGGGTAAAGCAGTTTGGATAAATCTGCTGTACTACCACAAAATAAATTCTTTTTGTGAAGCACAAGTACCAGAAATTTAGGTTCTATAGACCAACAATATATGGTACTACATATGTAATAAAAACATAAAATAACAACCTTTTAAAACAGACTGAGGTTGGGAGATTCTTAAATATAGGGCAAGAAAGAATTCTTAAAAAAAATTTTTTTTTTCATTTTTTAAAATTTACATCCAAATTAGTTGGCATCTGGTGCAACAATGATTTCAGGAGTAGATTCCTTAATGCCCCTTAACCCATTTAGCCCATCCCCCCTCCCACAACCCCTCCAGTAACTCTCAGTTTGTTCTCCATATCTATGAGTCTCTTCTGTTTTGTCCCCTTCCCTGTTTTTATACTATTTTTGTTTCCCTTCCCTTATGTTCATCTGTTTTGTCTCTTAAAGTCCTCATAAGAGTGAAATCATATGATTTTTGTCTTTCTCTGACTAATTTCACTTAGCATAATACCCTCCAGTTCCATCCACGTAGTTGCAAATGGCATGATTTCATTCTTTTGATTGCCGAGTAATACTCCATTGTATATATAAACCACATCTTCTTTATCCATTCATCCATCGATGGACATTTGGGCTCTTTCCATACTTTGGCTATTGTTGATAGTGCTGCTATAAACATGGGGGTGCACGTGTCCCTTCGAAACAGCACGCTTGTATCCCGTGGATAAATGCCTAGTAGTGCAATTGCTGGGTCGGAGGGTAGTTCTATTTTTAGTTTTTTGAGGAACTTCCATACTGTTTTCCAGAGTGGCTGCACCAGCTTGCATTCCCACCAACAATGCAAAAGAGATCCTCTTTCTCTGCATCCTCGCCAACATCTGTCGTTGCCTTAGTTGTTAATGTTAGCCATTCTGACAGGTGTGAGGTGGTGTCTCATTGGGGTTCTGATTTGTATTTCCCTGATGATGAGTGATGTTGAGCATTTTTTCATGTGTCGGTTGGCCACCTGGATGTCTTCCTTGGAGAAGTGTCTATTCATGTCTTTTGCCCATTTCTTCCCTGGATTATTTGTTTTTTGGATGTTGAGTTTGATAAGTTCTTTATAGATGTTGGATACTAACGCTTTATCTGATATGTCATTTGCAAATATCTTCTGCCATTCTGTCGGTTGCCTTTTAGTTTTGCTGATTGTTTCCTTCGCTGTGCAGAAGCTTTGTATTTTGATGAGATCCCAGTAGTTCATTTTTGCTTTTGTTTCCCTTGCCTCCAGAGACGTGTTGAGGGGCAAGGAAGAATTCTTAAATAATAGTTTTCTTTATTGGAGTTACCAATTGGAATCACTTGTCATGACATGCCTTTTCAGTTCCTTGACCTCTTTGAGCTAAACAAATTCTCTTCAGCTTCCTGAAACCATTAGGAACAATTGAGAATGAGCAGTTTTAGGGTATTTGGAAGGAAGGCCCAATATCCTAAGTGCCGATTCAAGAAATCTGTGTACGTTATATCTGTGCTGTTAAGTCAGCTCTTGGGTGTCTTTCCACTGACTTACATTTCTACTCTTTTCTATGGGCGGGTTAAGGAAATCAGTGGAAGTGGAGAATGATAAGGTTGTGACCAGGCTGGGACAAATAGAGAAGCTTGGTGATCAGGAGTTACATTCTTCTCAGTTATAAGATTGCACCTGGGTGGCTCAGTTGGTTAAGTGTCTGGCTCTTGATTTCAGCTCAGTTTCTCACAGCTCAGTGATCTCAGTTTGTAAGTTTGAGCCCCATGTCAGATTCTGCTGGCGGTACAAACTTGCTTGGGATTCTCTCTTTCTGTCTCTCTCGCTCTCTCTTTCTCTCTCTTTCCCTCTCCCCCACCCCATTTTCCTCCCCCTCCCTCCCTCTCTGCCCCTCACTCAGTGGTATATTCTCTCTCCCCTTCTCTCTCAAAATAAATAAATAAATAAACATTAAAAAAAGACTGCAGTCTTAGCATTCACTGTCATGCTTCCTCTGTCTTCCATAGGTGATCAATGAATGTTGCTTATTAGTTAGGTTTCTTATTACCTGGAGTTAATTGGCAGGGAGGTGACCGGGGTGGGATCCTGTACTAAGAACATTTTGTTTGTTTGTTTTCCAGCTTAGTGTTATAGTGTAATCAGACAGCATTGGCTTGAAATACTGATTATCAGGTTAAACAGGTACTAATGATTCAGTAAGTCATTTTCTTCTGAGTCATAGTAAACTAGTGATCTAGGGGAATAGATTCAAAGGGGATTCTTCATTTTAGATGTAGCAAAACTCAAGATTATTTTTTTTAATTTGGAAAATAAGTTTTGTGTTTTTATAGGATGCATGTATTGTGTAAACTGTGTAACATTAACAATGGCTAAGGTCTGGAAAATTTATCAAATAAGACTTTGATTCTACTGCAGGGAGGATCCTTTCTAAGGCTGCTGGAAAAGAGACCAGTTCAAAACAGGCCTATTCAGGAAGACCCTATAATATAATCCTTTGCCAATGTATCTTGATTTCCTTAGAATTAGGTGAAATTCTAATATTTGTGAATTGTCTAGTATTTGGTTCCAGTTTATACCATTTGCATATCACTGGACTTGAGCGTAACTGGGGAGCCAGAGAACTAGAGGGTGGAGAATGGAAAAGAGGAGGTGAGGCGGAGGGCAAGCCAAGAGAGAATTGTTTCCAGGAAGACCAGGAGATGAGGAAAAGGGAATTGAGGCCAGAAAACTGTACTCTGGTGGCCTCTGTGATGAAGGAAGGAGCTGGGATGTGCCTGACTGTAAATGCTTTGGCAGAAGGCCATTGATAGGTAGAGGAGAGACTATTAAAATCCTGGCTATCGGGGAGGGATTTGAGAAAGAGCTACTTGGGCACCGCGGTGTCTAATACAGGTTGTCCAAAGCTCTTTCCCCGAAGTGGGACTAGGAAGCAGAACCATGTAAGGAGTGAAAACCCAAATGGTATTGAACATTTGGTGGGCCAGATGAAGAAATTCTTGAATAGGTAGTACATGTACTTGACAAAAACTCAAAAGATATGAAGGGAATATGATGTAAAGTAAATCTCCCTCCTACTCCTAACTCCTAGCTAACCAGTTCCCCCCCCGCCCCCCCCGCCCGAGATAATCACTGTTTGAGTTTCTTGTTCTAGAGATGTGTTTATGTAAGCATTTACATATTTCAAAAGATTTTGTTCAGTGTAAAAGAATACATAAATACAGATAAAAAAGGGAAGAAAGTAAAAATCACTTAATCATCTATAATCCCACTACCAAGCATAACCACTGTTAGTAGTTGGATGTGTAGCCCTTTCAGGGCTTTTAAAAATGCTTGTCTGCTTACAGATGTACTCTCTTGCACTTAAGAAAATTATTTTTAATCGTCTAAGTAGCATATGAATACATTCCTGTTATTACGAACAAATTCACAGTGTTACAACTCTTTGAGAATTCATCCAGCAGGTTTTCTAGTTCCTACCAAAGGGGGAAAAATTCAAACGTTACATATTAAGTCAAAATCTTCCTTCACGACTGTCTCCAATTGTATCCCCTCTCCATTGTAGCAAACATGGTTATCTGCTTGTTGTGATTCTTTGAGCTTTTTACATATATTTATGGACATATATTGTTGTGTTTTTCATAAATGAGATCCTACTGTTTGAGAATTAAAAAAGATCTTATTTTTAAAAAAAGCAAGAAAACAAGATCTTGTTATTTTAATGTCATCTCCACAATTACCAGTTTAGGCTGAACACTTCCTTTTTTAATTTTTTTTTTTTTAACGTTTATTTATTTTTGAGACAGAGAGAGACAGAGCATGAACGGGGGAGGGTCAGAGAGAGGGAGACACAGAATCTGAAACAGGCTCCAGGCTCTGAGCCGTCAACACAGAGCCCGACGTGGGGCTTGAGCTCACGGACCGCAAGATCATGACCTGAGCCGAAGTCGGCCGCTTAACCGACTGAGCCACCCAGTCACCCCTAAGCTGAACACTTTCAAATGCTTAGTGAATACTGTCTTTTCTATGACTAGCCTGAACTATACATAGCATTTGGTAAACTACTTTTATAGCCTTCCGTACTATTAAATATTCCTCTACCACATGGTTTTAAAATGGCTGTTAGTGGGGCATCTGGATGGCTCAGTCAGTTAAGTGTCCAACTTCGGCTCAGGTCACTATCTTATAGTTTGTGGGTTTGAGCCCCGCGTTGGGCTCTGTGCTGACAGCTCAGAGCCTGGAACCTGCTTCAGATTCTGTGTCTCCCTGTCTCTCTGCCCCTCCCCTGCTCCTGCTCTCTGTCTCTCAAAAATAAATAAACATTAAAAAAATTTTTTAAATGACCATTAGCATTGAATGGATGTGTCACAGTATATGTAATTTATACCTTTATTATTGTTATGATGCTATGATTGATAGGATGGTTGGTGAAGAACTTACACCTGTACATCCTTTGTACAAGTTATAGCAGTTATGTCTTCCTGTGGTAACTCCTGATCAGCTTGATTAGACTAAAATGTTCCTAGATCTTTCTAGTTATGCAGAAGTTATTTGTGCTAGTTATGCAGAAGTTATGTGTAATCATGCCCATTCCAACAGAACCTATTTGTTTTTTTAGTTTTTCCCTAGGTAAATCTTAGAGGCAGTTAGCTAGCTGTCCTTAGATAAAAAATGTTAGGAGAGTAGAAAAAGATCATTTTGATTTTAAGTAGAAAGCATGAAGGAGGAAGGGTTTAAAACTTATTAGCTGGGAAGGGTGAGGAAATTCAGAGAGGAGTAAGAGATTATTCCCAATAAGGGGAAGGCAGAAGAAAGATGAACTTCAGTGTGTTTAGGAGGAGAGTGGATAGATAGGTTGAATGAATCAGAGTGTTCAAGTTGGAAAATTGTAAGAAAAAGTTGGAAAGGTAGTTTAAATGCCTTTAATGCCTTATTAAGGGTTTTGGATTTATTTTATAATAGGATGCTTCTGAAGCATTTTGAACAGAGGAATGATACGAAATGATATTTTAGAAGTATTAATTGGATGGTATAATGCAGGATAAACTAAGATAAATGAGGGAAGAGAGGCTAATTAAGGCATTCACCACATTTAAGTGAAAAATAGTGGCCGAGATTATAGCAATGGCAGGTGGAATAAAAAGGAAATTGCAGATGTGAAAAACCACATGAACAAAGGTTTGTGGGGAGAGAGTTGAAGTAGAAAGAATAATGAGGAGTTCTAAAAATCAGCACTTCTGAAAGGTAAGTACCTACAATTCATTCATTTAAATTGTTCTCCCCAGAACCCAGAAAGTTCCCTCTTACCTCTCCATAGATAATCCTCTCCCTTCATTCCTGGTCCCTGGTATTCTCAGACCTACTTCATGTCAGTATAAGTTTTTTATTTGTTTTTATTTTGTGGTTTCTAGCGTTTCTGTGGTTTCTGGGAATCTTAAAGTCTTTTGTGTCTGGCCCCTCTGACTTAGCATGATGCTTTTGAAATTCATCCATGGGTTACATGTTGTCAGCGGTTCCTTCCCTTGTGTTGCTGCATAGTAAGCCATAGTTCTTGGCTGCTATGAATAAAGATGTTCTGAACGTTGGCATACAGCTTTTTGGGTGAACATACATTTCCATTTTTCTTGAGTAAATACGAAGAGTGGGATTGTTAGGTCATATGTGAAGTGTACGTTTAAGCTTATAAGAAACTGTCAACTGTTTTGCAGAATGGGTCTTCATTTCGCACCAGCCGTGTAGGAGAGTTTTAGTAGCCCCACATCCTTGTTAACATTTGGTATCATGAGTCTTTTTAATTTTAGCTCACTGAAGTTTTAAGGCAGAAAAACAGGATGAATAAAATGGGAATGTTCAAGTGGAAGGAGCTAATTTGGAGGTGGCTGACAGTGGGGACACTGGTTTCAGTTTCTGGTATTGAGTTTTAAGGGGTCTCCAAGTAGGAAAATGACCCCAGAGATTCTATAACTTCTCTTATAGAACTTTTAATGGAATGGCACTTTGGAGCCAGATAGTCATGACTTTGAAGATTAGCTCAATTACTTTCTGTGTGATCTTAGCCAAGTTATTTGCCCTTTCCAAGCTTTAGCTTTTCCCATTTGTCAAATGTGAAATAATAGATGGTTACACTTAGAAGAGGCGCTGGTGCAAAGTTAGCACTCAGCGGGTGGTAGCCATCATCATCTTGGTCGTCGTCATCATCATGTTTGCTGCTTAAATATATATTTTATGCCCCCAGTAACTTAGGAGTTTCTTGCACATCTCTGCATTTCTTCCCTTCCTAACCCATCTCCCTATCTTTGCTCATCCCCCACCACAACAGGAGTGATTTTGTTCAGCACTAATCTTGTCTAGTCACTTCCTGTTCTGATCCTTCTACTCATGTTGTCCGGGCATAAATATCTACAGAAAGCCTTGATTAAGACCGCGGTTAGAAAAGTCTGGTACCACCTATATTTTCCTTTCTACTGTGTATCATTACTGTAATTTGTGTAATCTTTCTCCTGTCTACAGTACTATAAAATCCACGAAGGCTGGCACTTGGAAGGTACTCAGTTAATTTTTGAGTAGATTGTCTTGTTTTAAGATTGTTCAGGACAGGATTTTTACTACTTAATTTAAATTCTTTCTGAGGGTACCTGGGTGGTTCAGTTGGTTAAGCATCTGACTGTGGATTTTGGCTCAGGTAACGATCTCCTGGTTAATGAATTTGAGCCCTGGTTCTTGGATTTGAGCCCTGCATTGGGCTCTGCACCGCTGGTAACAGTATACTATGTAATTTTTTACAATTAAAAAAATTTTTTAAATTCTTTCTGACATTTACCATATTACTTTCTTTTTCAAAAAAAATATTTATTTATTTTAAGTAGTCTGTACAACTTAAAGCATGAGGCTCGAACTCATGACCTCAAGATCAAGAGCCGTATACCCTTCCTATGGAGCAGCCAGGCACTCTAGCGTGTTACTTTCTATGGCATAAGTTCTTAACAGATATTCTTGAATCTAAGTAGTGGTTTGAAATAAGCTTACATAGAATTATCAGGTCAAATAAGGTAAAGAGTTTTAAAAATTATTTTACTGTATTTCCATTATGACATTAATACTTTATAGAAAGTTTGGAAAATAAAGAAACAAAAAGAAGAAACACAAGAGGATGGCAGAATTCTTGGCAGATGCTTTTAGATTGCTTTCCAGAAGAGTTTCATGGTATACTGTTACCAGCAGTGCTTGAGTGGTCCTGTTTCTTCTCCATTTTGCCAGTTTATAATTTGATAGATGAAAGTAGTATCTTTAATTCCATTTATTTGATTTATTAATTACTCTCTGTTGAGTTGTAATGCCGCCTTTCTCATGTTAAATTCTTACCTACTAGGATAGGTTTCTGAACATTGTTGTTGATTTATGTTTATTCTTACATTCCTGGTATGTCGATTTTAACTCCCATAACTTTATTTTTAACTTAATTTTTAAATTTTAATTCCAGTATAGTTAACATATGGTGTTATATCAGTTTCTGGAGTACAATATAGTGATTCAACAATTCTATATATTACTCAGTGCTCATCAAGATAAGTGGACTCTTAATCCCCTTCACCTATTTCACCCATCCCCCCCACCCTCCTTCCCTCTGGTAACTATCAGTTTGTTCTGTAAAGTTAAGAGTCTGTTTTTTGGTTTGTCTCTTTTTTTCCCTTTGTTCATTTGTTTTGTTTCTTAAATTCCACATATGAGTGAAATCATATGGTATTTGTTTTTCTCTGACTTATTTTACTTAGCATTATACTCTCTAGATTCATCCACGTGGTTGAAAATGGCAAGATTTCATTCTTTTTTATGGGTGAATAATATCCCAGCATATGTATGTATGTACACACACACACACACACACACACACACTCTACATCTTCTTTATCCATTCATCTGTCAATGGACACTTGGACTGCTTCCATAATTTGGCTATTGTAAATAATGCTGCAGTAGGCATAGGGGTGCATAAATCTTTTTGAATTAATGTTTTCATGTTCTTTAGGTAAATACCCAGTAGTGGAATTGCTGGGTCATATGGTAATTCTACTTTTAATTTTTTGAGTAGCCCCCATACTCTTTTCCACAGTGGCTGTACCAGTTTGCATTCCCACCGATAGTGCACAAGGGTTCTTTTCTCTCCACACCCTCGCCAACACTTGTTGTTTCTTGTGTTTTTGATTTTAGCCATCCTGACAGGTGTGAGGTGATATCTCATTGTGGTTTTGATATGCATTTCCCTGATGATGAGTGATGTTGAGCATCTTTTCACGTGTCTGTTGGCCATCTTGATGTTTTCTTTGGAGAAATGTCTGTTTGTGTCATCTGCCTATTTTTTAATTGGATTATTTGTTTTATTTATTTATTGTTTTATTTATTTATTTATTTATTTATTTATTTATTTATTTATTTATTTATGGTGTCGAGTTGTATAATTTCATTTACCAATATCTTCTCCCATTCAGTAGGTTGTTTTTTTTGTTTTGTTTTGTTGATTGTTTCCTTGGCTGTGCAGAAGCTTTTAATTTTGATGTAGTCCCAGTATTTTATCTTTGCTTTTGTTGCCCTTGTCTCAGAAGACATACCTAGAAAAATGCTACTATGGAAAATGTCAGAGACCTACTGCCTGTGCTGTCTTCTAGGATTTTGAGATTTCAGCTCTCACATTTAGGTCTGTGATCCATTTAGAGTTTATTTTTGTGTATGGTGTAAGAAAGTGGTCTGGCTTTATTCTTTTCATATTGCTGTCCAGTTTTCCCAGTATCATTTGTTGAAGAGACTTTTTCCCACTGCATATTCTTGCCTCCTTTGTTGAAGATTATTGGTCACATAATTGTGAGATTTTTTCCTGGGCTTTGTATCCTATTCCAGTGATCTATGTGTCTGTTTTTGTGCCAGTACCATACTGTTTTGATCAGTACAGCTTTGTAGTATAACTTGAAATCTGGGATTGTGATACCTCCAGCTTTTTCTTTCTCAAGATTGCTTTGGCCATTCAGAGTCTTTTGTGGTTCCATGCAAATTTTAGGATTGTTTACTGTAGTTCTGTGAAACATATTTTTGGTATTTTGAAAGGAATTGTATTAAATCTGTAGATTGCTTTGGGTAGTATGGACATTTTAACAATATTTGTTCTTCTAGTCCATGAGCAAGGCGTATCTTTTCATTTGTGTCATCTTCAGTGTCTTTCATCAGTGTTTTATAGTTTCCAGAGTATGGGTCTTTTACCTCCTTGGTTAAGTTTATTCTTTGGTATTTTATTATTTTTGATGCAATTGTAAATGAGATTGTTTTCTTAATTTCTCTTTATGCTGCTTCATTATTAGTGTATAGAAATGCAGTGTATTTCTATAAGTTGATTTTGTATCCTGAGACCTTACTGAATTCGTTTATCAGGTCTAGTTGTTTTTTGGTGGAGTCTTTGGGGTTTTCTATATGTGGTGTCATACCATCTACAGATAGTGAAAGTTTTACTTCTTACTGATTTGGATGCTTTTTATTCCTTTTTCTTCTCTGATTGCTGTGGCTAGGACTTCCAGTACTATGTTGAGTAAAAGTGGTGAGCGTGAACTTCCTTGTCTTGTTCCTGACCTTAGGGTAAAGGTCTCCATATTTTCCCACTGAATATGATGTTAACTGTAGGTTTATCATATATGGCCTTTATTATGTTGTTAACTCTCATAACTTTAAATATATTTAATATGTAACAGGGTTAATATTCATTTGTTTTTATATTTTTTATATAGTATAAAAATATACTATATTTTTATATTAGTTTTCATGTATCTGTGCGTTTTTATATTCTCTTTCGAGTTCTGTCTGGTTTTTGGGTAAAATAGTCTCTCATGCTTAATTGCATGTATGTAACTATCCTAGAAATACCTCCTTCTGTTTGTCTTTTTTTTTTTTTTTTAACTTCTGCTTCTAACTGTAGTTCTATAAACTAGTTGTAAGGGTCCCAGTTTGCAGACCTGACAAATGGAAAAAAATAAGAACAATTTATTACATGTGTTGTATATAAGCACACACATGCTGTGTATATGTGTGTATGTGTATATGTGTGTGTGTGTGTGTGTGTTATGTATGTATATGTTTAATGTTGCCAACTAGTATTTCCTTTTTTTTTCTTTTTTAAAAAAAATTTAAATGGTTTTATTTATTTTTGAGAGAGAGAGAGCCAGCAAGGAAGGGGCAGAGTGAGAGGGAGACACAGAATCTGAAGCAGGCTCCAGGCTCTGAGGTGTCAGCACAAAACCTGATGTGGGGCTTGAACCCACAAACTGTGAGATCATGACCTGAGCCGCAGTTGGACGCTGAACTGACTGAGCCACCCAGGCGCCCCTGCGAACTAGTATTTCTTGAGAAGGATTTTTGTTGTTCTGAGATTATGCCCTTTAATGGCTCTATTTGGGGGTGGGGGGGGGGAGAAGGGTTGCCACCTTGTGTTGGTCTCCAAAATTGTTTTTAAAATTTACCTAATTGTAAAAATCTAAAAATACGGGAACTGCTACTTTATCTCACACTATAATGACTTTCTTGGCGGTAGTGGTATAGTAACAGGGCTGTCTTGGTCACCGAAAAGCATACAATGAAGTTACAGCTTATGGGGGTTAGGTTTTTTAACATCTGGATGTAATAAAAATATAACATTGAATCAGGATTACTTTTACAAATTACTTAGAAAAGGATGTCACCACGTTGGTGACTTCTCAGCAAGTCCAGCATAACCATTTTTTCCCTGAATCACTGGAATAGATTATTTCTTTGCATGGAAATAAGATAGAGCAGTTTGCTTTTGTTTAAGGGCAGTGTTTCACAAAACTTATCCATCTTTCACTGTTAGAATCACACTTTCCATTGAGAGCTATTCACTGAGAATTGAAACCGAATAAGAGATTTACGTCTTGCATCCCATGCTTTCTGCTGGACTTACTCTGGCTCAGTGGTAGCATGTTAGGCAGAATCCTTACCACTTAGTGTTTTCTCTCCTCTTTCTGAGCATCTTCTCACTCATGACCCACTTCAGTAAAAAAATCAGGGGTCATGGAGGTGTTAGGATGATACTTAGAGTAGTTAAATTTGAGTGAGTATGGTTGAATATCTAAAATGAGTTTTGGAGACTAAACACTTGTTTCAGCAGTGCCACAATAGTATTAGGTTTCCTGTCCACTTAAACTCCTTAAAACGAGCTTATCTATACCATTTACCGTACATGTACCATTTATACCTGACGTAGAATGTTTTCTTTATAACTGTAATCAACCATTTAAAACCTCCTGAAAGTATGACATGAATAATGGAATGTATACTAACTGGTTCTTTTTATTTTGTTGTTGTTTTACTTTATTTTTTTTTTATTTTATTTTATTTTTTTTGGGACAGAGAGAGACAGAGCATGAACGGGGGAGGGGCAGAGAGAGAGGGAGACACAGAATCGGAAACAGGCTCCAGGCTCCGAGCCATCAGCCCAGAGCCTGACGCGGGGCTCGAACTCACGGACCGCGAGATCGTGACCTGGCTGAAGTCGGACGCTTAACCGACTGCGCCACCCAGGCGCCCCATTGTTGTTTTACTTTAAAAAAACATTTTTTTTCTTTTAAGAAAAAAATTTTTTTTTTGTTTTCTTTTTTTGTTTGTTTGTTTATTTAAGTAATCTCTATACCTAACGTAGGGCTCGAACTCAGAATCCAGAGATCAAGAGTCGTACGCTCTGGGCTCCTGGGTGCCTCAGCTGGTTGAGCAACCGACTTGGGCTCAGGTCATGATCTCGTGGTTCTTGAGTTAAAGCCCACATCAGGCTCACTGTTGTCAGGACAGAGCTAGCTTCAGATCTTCTGTCCCTTACTCTCTCAAATAAAACAACAACAAAAAAACCCAAACAAACAAGAGTCATTCACTCTGCTGACTGAGCCAGCCAGGTGTCCCTAAAATACTTTTTATTTGAAGAGATTGTAGACTCACATGAAGTTGCACACACAATACAGAGAGGTCCCTTGTACCAATCACCCAGTTTCTCCCAGTGGTAATATCTTACATAACTGGAGTTATCAAGACTAGAAGATTGACATTGGCACACTACAATTAACTAGCCTTCAGTCCTTATTCACACTCACCGGTTTTTGCATGCACTCATGTTTCATTTTCTTGTATGTCTGATGTGTATAATCCTGTGGTGTTTACAAAAATAATTTTAAGAATAGTTTGGATTTACAGAAAAGTTGCAGAGATAATAGAGGCTTCCCATATACTTCTCACCCACTCTCTCCTATGACATATTATGAATGATGATATCTATACAGTAGATTTGTTACAGCTAACAAACCTACTTTGGTATATTACTATTAATTAAACTCCACATTTTATTCAGATTTTACTAGTTTTACCCTAGTGCCCTTTTTTAGTTCCTGGATCCCATACAGGATACTACATCACATTTAGTCATTACATCTCTTTAGACTCATCTAAACTCTGACAGTTTTTCAGATTTTCCCTTGTTTTTAATTATCTTCATAGTTTGAGGAATCCTGGTTAGTTATTTGTAGAATATCCCTTAATGGGACATGGTTTAGTTTGTTTGTTGTTTTTCTCATGATGAACCTATAGCTCGGATTATAGGCTTTTGAGAGAAGACCACAAAGGTGCCATTTTTTATCATATCGTATCAAGAGTACATGCTATCAACATGACTTACCGTGTTGATGTTGAACTTGATCACCTGGCCGAGGTCATGTTGGCCAGGTTTTCACTATAATTAGTCTCCTCACTTTCATACTCTATTCTTTGGGAGCAAGTCCTTCAGCACAACTTATATTCAAAGGGTGGGGGGATTTCAATTCAACTTCTTGGAGGGGGGATTATCTACAGAAATTATTTAGAGTTCTTCTGATAGGTACTTTTAAAGTTTATGGAAACCGCATGAGTACTGATATCAGTCTAACGTATCTGTTCTTTGCAGGGTGGGAAACCCCGTAAACACCGGAAGGATCGGCTACAAGATTTAATTGATATAGGCTTTGGCTATGATGAGACAGACCCATTTATTGATAACTCAGAGGCTGTGAGTAATGTATCTTTAATATAGCAGCAATTCTTTGTTTGGGATAGAAGTCAAGGATAAAGTTACTAAAATAGTTCAGTATTTGTTTTTACTAACTAATCCCCTATTGACGTCCATCTAAATTGTTTCTACTTTTTTATGTGCTTACGAGCAGCTGAGCATCTGTGTACGTTTATCTTTGTGTACTTGAATAACTATGTAAGATAATTAGTGCAAATGTATGTACAGGATAAATTTCTAGCAGTGGGGTTTATTCATTAAGGGTATTTACATCTTGAATTTGTATTGATATTCCCAGACTTGGGCAGGTGTAATTTCAAATGGCTTCCAGATAAGACCCATATGAACTTGAAGATTGGAGCTGCTGGGTTGAAGTTAATCTGGCAGACAACTTTAAAATGTGCTTCATTTTTTATTACTGCCAAGCCTTAGTACAGTGGTGGTGATTGAATGCCAGCCTTTATCAAACCCTATCTGTTTTGTTCCAAGCCCTACAGCTTTTTCCCTGGAATCTTCTTTCTTTTATAAAATGAAGAGGAATTTAGGAGAGCATTTAAGGACTATAACAATCCATTGATCACATAGCAAACAAATGCAGGCATATTGTGTTTGGGGGTAGGTAAGGTGTATGTTCTTACATTCTTCTCAGTGCACTGGAGAAATCTAAACAAACCCTGGACTTATGGCATCCTCTGCATTGTTCAGTGATTACTTACAATACACAGAAAGGGACACCAAGGTAAACATTGTAGTACTACCCACAAATTAGTATTTCTTTTTCCTGTTACTACAGTGCTTGGTTGTATAGATGATGATAAGGCATATAGTGGTAGGAGAATCATAGAACTTCCAGCAGGAGGCATACTGGATACCCTGAGTTGTTTCAGTGTTCTGACATAAACTGGTTTACCATACCAGGCAGCCTGTTCTATAGGAGTAAAATATTGACAATGCCCTTTGGAGTAGAGAAGCCTTCTTGTTACCAAAAAGGTTGACAAACCTTTTTGTAGATTAGGGCATGGGATGTTTTTAAAAGTCTTGACCTTGATTTGAGATACAAGTCAAAATTCCTAGATTCTAGCCTCAACTCGGTTTCTAAAGATTTCTAGACAAATCTTTTAGCATTGCTCAGTTTTCTCTGCTACAGTCAGAATATTTGGATATGGTGTTTTTCATACTGACTTTTGCAACCCATAATTGGATTACATATCACTTTAGAGAGTGTGGCCAGCATTTTTAACAAAAGTGAAGTAGAATAGAATAGGAGCTATCATAGTGAATCATAGTAGATTATGTGAGTTTTTTTTATGTGTGTGTGTACACACTGGGATTTGATGTGTAACATATTTCCCACTTGGGTTGTGGTGAAAAAAATTTGAAAAGTACTGCCTTAATAAATAAGGGTAAGTTTTGTATGTAAAAGTTGTTGAACAAAAATTATTTTATTAGTTGCTGACATTTAGAGGACAAGGTAGGTTCCTGTTTAGTAAGAGGAAATTGAACTAGATTACAGGTTGTTTATTGACTCGCAAAATAATTTTGTATTGTTATTCTTACAGCTTATTGGGTTCTTATGAGATAATTCAGACATAAGACAATTATTATCCAACCAAATGATTTTCTGTTCTTTTCATTGATTGTAAGCTTTCACTGTTTGTAATTATTTGATAGTGAAAATAATCTGGTTCTAATTAATTTTCAGAATAATGTACCACTTATAAATACCTGAAAATAAATGCTTTTAAAGATTATTTTTAGTCTCACTTATGCTGCCACGTTTTGTGAAGACTGAAAGAAAATGTTTTTCTTTATTTATTAATAAATAATAATACCAGGCATGAATAACACTTTTATTTAGTTTGTCTCTTGTAAATTTCACTAGAACGTTGTGAAGTAAGTGATGTTGTCACTGTTCGACAACCCCAAGATATCCATGTTAAGTGATTTCCTCTGGGTCACAATTGCTAATCATTGGCAAAGGATCTAAATCCAGGCCTTCTGATTCTCAAGTTCAGCGTTCCATTGCCTCTTAACACATTCTACTTGGACGGCTAAATTAAATATGCATAAAGAGCTTGTTCTCCTGGAGAGTGTTCCGATAGGGAGAGCTTAGGAAACACTGCAGCAGACCGATGTTGAACACACCCATGTTGCTATGTAACGTGGTGATGAATGTGTTTCCCACTGCATGATGTAGTGGATGGTTTGGGATACAGCCAGAGCCTCTACCATAAGCTTATAAAATTACTCTGGGGGTTCTTATCCTCTCTAAATTTGGTTTTCACTTATAAAATGCCTTTTTTGCCTCACAAAGGTATCAGGGGGGCCAAGTGAAATAATTTATATGAAGAAGCATTGTAAATTATAAAGCAGTGTAAGCAAAAAGTAATGTTTGTCACAGTTACACATTTCCAAAATAATTACTACAAAGTCTTTTCACTTCTAATTCTTTCTCTTCACTCCTTTGCTTACAGATAGTACCGGACCCTTTCCGAAGGTCTTAGCCATAGATCTTTATAGTAGCCCGTCAACTGCAGCAACAGGAAAGGGATTCTTTCCTTTTTTTGACTCAGTATGATTAAACTGGAAATTCTTTTTCTATTTACCATTTAATTTAAAAGGATACAGGTTAAAAGCAAAAACTTTTGCATGTAGCCTCAATGTTCTTACAGTAACTAGTACATTCCCTATATTCCTTGTCCAGTGCAAAGGATCTGCTTAAAATCTGCCTTTCTTAAAAATATAAAATATGAAGAACCTATAAAGTAGAGTTCTGGGGACCTCAGGTAGCAGGTATCTTGCTTCTATTAGATAAGTAACTCGCTCCTTTTTTCTCAGCCACTATGGACTCCCAACATTTGGTTAAGATTGACCCTCATTTAATGTTTGCTTTTGTCCATTTTCATCAGGTGAGAAATGATAAACTTTAAAAATCCAAGCTTAGAGGACATCAGCTTAAGTGTTATTTTAGGTCAGACCTTCTATCTAACTTAGACAATTTGCTCTTGATCCAGGCAAAGTACCTGGCTCATTACAGTGTATGCTTACTGAACTGGGCAGTTATTTTTCTGTTGCGTTTTTAAACACGTATGTTATTTTATGTTTTAAACTTTTAAACAATTTTCTTCATTTAAAAGCTTACAGCTAAGACATAAGAAATAACTTTGTTATTTATAATCTTATGAATAAAATTATATACTGATATGGTAGGAAATGAAATTTATTCCTTTTCTGTATGTTTAGTCATCTG
Organism: Panthera tigris; assembly: GCF_018350195.1. Classification (NCBI taxonomy): domain Eukaryota; kingdom Metazoa; phylum Chordata; class Mammalia; order Carnivora; family Felidae; genus Panthera; species Panthera tigris. Next base: position 152,625,766 of record NC_056661.1, read on the forward strand.
TTTTAACTTGTTTCAATTTCTCATCAGAATCATTTGTCTTTGGGGCACCTGCCTGGCTCAGTCAGTAGAGCAGATGACTCTTGATCTCTGGGGGCGAGTTCGAGCCCCACGATGGGCATAGAGATCACCTAAAAAATAAATAAAGGTTTGAAAAAAAAATTTGTCATTAAGAATAGTAGCAGTGATCCTTAAATTTTTCTCAGCAGATGATGGATATACTGAGGATTTGCTTCATTATTCCAGAATTTCCTTTCTTTATATATACTGAGTACTCTGGGCTCATTTTTATCCTAGATACTAACTTTTTCTAAATTTATTCCACAAACATCCTCATTGCAGTCAGTTTTGTAGTTAGGATGTAAGGAAGGATGCTGACATAGTGATTGGATTTGTTTGATGTATTTGTAGAATTAATAATGGGATATATCTGAAACATTTTATTTTAAATATAGTATGACGAATTAGTTCCTGCTTCTCTAACAACAAAATATGGAGGCTTTTA